>NC_135965.1:2017581-3302442 GCF_053455715.1 Rhinoraja longicauda | reverse complement strand
GGTTACGTAGAAAATATTATCATTATCATGCCATGTTTACGTTGTCTTGCAGGTATATATATATATATATATATATATATATATGAGCAGTTCATTCAGTGTCTATTGTGGTAACCGGAGAATATGAAAGGGGGGTTTTGAGCTTGAAGTGATGTTGGGAATCTATAACACCAGGACTATTTCAGCACCTTTCACAGCTCAGAATGACAGATCTTCAGTGGATGATTTGACTAATATGTTGTAAAAAGATCATACCATCTGGCTGCTTCTTTGAAAAGCAGATGATTGACTGGATCAGGTTTTTATTAAGGTAAGTGAGACAAGTGGCAAGGCCCTCTGAGGTAATCAATCTTGAATCATTTAACAGGCTAAAACATAGGGGCAAAAATCATACGGACAAAGTGGCATTAAAATTTGGTTTCTAAAGGGAATGTTTCTACTAAGAGATTATCAACAAAACTGGTCGAGGCCCGAACAGTGAAGAAGGCCAAGCAATTAGGTTATTTAAAAAATATTAGTCAGTAAATGTAAGGTAGCAGCTACGTTTTTCTTCGTTAAAATAAAGTAGATATTTCTGGTTGCAAGTGTTACATTATTTGTAAATTAATCTTCAATAGGCTGGTGTGTAGGGAGGAACTGAAAATGCTGGTTTAAATCAAAGTTAGGCACAAAAAGCTGGAGTAACTCAGCGGGTCAGGCAGCATCTCTGGAGAAAAGGAATAGGTGACGTTTCGGATCGAGACCCTTCTTCAGGCTGGGTGTCAGGGGAAAGAGAAATGAGAGATATAGACAGTGATATAGAGATTTACAGAACAAATGAATGAAATGTATGCACAAAAGTGACGATGATCACGGAAAGGTGGAGCTCACAATGGTCCATTGTTGTCTTGGGCGAGGTAATAATGAATTATACAAACAGTGAACTTCAACAAGATGACAGTGAAACTAGTACGAGACTAGGGTGGGGGAGGGACAAAGAGAGAGGGGATGCAAGGGTTACTTGAAGTTAGAGAAATGAAGACTGATAATGTTGGCTTGTAAGCTACCCAAGCAAAATATGAGATGATGTTCCTCCAATTTGTGTTTGGCCTCATTCTGACAATGGAGGAGGCCTAGGACAGAAAGGTCAGTGTGGGAGTACGAGGGAGGGAGTTAAAGTGTTGAGCAACCAGGAGATCGCGTAGGCCTAGGCGGACTGAGCGGAGGTGTTCGCATCACCTCTGGTCTGATGTTGTCAATCTCCGTGATCCACCACAGGACACGGTGGTGCAGCGGTAGAGTTGCTGCCTTACAGCGAATGCAGCGCCGGAGACTCAGGTTCGATCCGGACTACGGGTGCTGTCTGTACGGAGTTTGTACGTTCTTCCCGTGACCTGTCGACCAAGATGCCTCATCTAACATAGTCCCATTTACTTGTGTGTGGCCAATATCCCTTTAAACCTTTTCTATACAAGTACCTGTCCAAATGTTTGTTAAATGTTATTTTTTGCAGCTGCCTCAAATACTTCCTCCAGGCGGTCACGGTGGCGCAGCGGTAGAGTTGCTGCCTTACAGCGAATGCAGCATTGGAGACCCGGGTTCCATCCCGACTACGGGTGCCGTCTGTACGGAGTTTGTACGTTCTTCCCGTGACCTGCGTGGGTTTTCTCCGAGATCTTCGGTTTCCTCCCACACTCCAAAGACGTACAGATATGTAGGTTAATTGGCTGGGTAAATATAAAAATTGTCCCTAGGGTGTAGGATAGTGTTAGTGTGCGGGGATCGCTGGGCGGCGCGGACTCGGTGGGCCGAAGGGCCTGTTTCCGCGCTGTATCTCTAAATCTAAAAATAAATTAAAAATCTGCATAATAGTAAACTAACGGTTCCGTGCATCTTTACTCACCTTTAATGAGCTCAGAATGCTAGGACACAAAATAAAACTATTGTAAATAATATTAAGACTTAAAATATTTAACTTTTATACTATTGCAATGTTACAAATCATAATTAGATCAATTATTATTTAAATCAGATAAATGAACAGGTGTGATTCGTTAACTATAGAACAAACCTATAGGGCGGCACGGTGGCGCAGCGGTAGAGTTGATGCCTTACAGCGCTTGCAGCGCCAGAGACCCGGGTTCCATCCCGACTACGGGCGCTGTCTGTACGGAGTTTGTACGTTCTCCCCGTGATTTGCCTGAGTTTTCTCCGAGATCTTCGGTTTCCTCCCACACTCCAAAGGCGTACAGGTATGTAGGTTGATTGGCTTGGTATCAATGTAAAATTGTCCATAGTGTGTGTGGGATAGTGTTAGTGTGCGTGGATCGCTTGTCGGAGCGGACTCGGTGTCTGTTTCCACGCTGTATCTCTAAACTAAACAAATCTAGTTGATTTTATCATTATTCCCATTTGACCTCCCTTTCAGGAGTTAATATATACAGTCCCTAAAGGACACCGGTTCAAAGATCTTTGAAGTTGCGTGTATTTAGATATTCTGTGTAAGAGCCAAGTCAAAAATCTACTATTGCAACCTGTGTGTCTTTCAAATGGGGATGAATGTATAAAGGTGAGTGATTGTAAAACTTTGTATCCTTAGTTTTAAACCATCAGTATTTCCGTTTGCACTAGGAGAGGATTATGGTCTTTGGAAAAAATAAAAGCAAGCAGGCAAAGAATAAAAGCGTTTCCACGCACAAAGCAGTTGATGAAGGCTGTTCCCCTTACTGCAGTCACGCAGTTGCTAACCACAATTTGTTTGTATCAGACATCAATCTACACGTCCAATTGTTACTGTACACCTGCGTGTGATTCCTTAAGTTCACCTGCCTCTGGCTAGCTGTGCTTGAAACAGTATTGATCAAATACTTCAGGGACTAGATTTCCACAAGAACACCCAATGAAGCATTGCACTGCTACACGAAAACAAGATCTACTGATATAATTAATCAGTCACAAGTGGAGCACAATAACGTTCAATAAAAATTGTGCATTTCTATTTACATCATTCTTCATTTTGTGAGTTTATACATTTTTAATAATTGTTATTTCCTCCTTTTTGTCTCATGATTTTCTTTATTTAGTTTTCAGGTTCCATATGTCACTGCCCCCAATCACCCTTAAAAACATGCGGTGAATCATCGTCTTGAACTACAGCACCTGGACGCCATCTTGTGAAAGTGTTTTCACAATACTGTTGGGGAGGGTCAGAGACCGGTGATGATGAAGGAATGATCAAGTCAAGTCAAGTCAAATTTATTTGTCACATACACATACTCGATGTGCAGTGAAATGAAAGTGGCAATGCCTGCGGGTTGTGCACAAAAAGAATTACAGTTACAGCATATAAATAAAGTTAATAAGTTACTAAAAGTTGACAGTCCTGATGGCCTGTGGGAAGAAGCTCCGTCTCATCCTCTCCGTTTTCACAGCGTGACAGCGGAGGCGTTTGCCTGATCGTAGCATCTGGAACAGTCCGTTACTGGGGTGGCAGGGGTCCCTCATGATCTTGCTTGCTCTGGATCTGCACCTCCTGATGTATAGGTCCTGCAGGGGGACGAGTGTAGTTCCCATGGTGCGTTCTGCCGAACGCACTACTCTCTGCAGGGCCATCCTGTCCTGGGCAGAGCTGTTCCCAAACCAGACTGTAATGTTGCCGGACAGGATGCTCTCTACAGCCCCAGAGTAGAAGCAATGAAGGATCCTCAGCGACACTCTGAATTTCCTCAGTTGTCTAAGGTGGTAAAGGCGCTGCTTAGCCTTACCCACCAGTGCGGCAATGTGCGTTGCCCATGTCAGATCCTCTGTGATGTGGACTCCCAAGTATTTGAAACTGCTCACCCTATCCACAATAGACCCATTTATCTCCAGTGGCGTGTACGTCCTTGGATGTTTAGCCCTTCTGAAGTCCACAATCAGCTCCTTTGTTTTAGTGACATTCAAGAGGAGGCTATTGTCCTGACACCAGAGTGCCAGATCAGCCACCTCCTCCCGGTAGGCCTTCTCATCGTTGTTGGAGATCCGGCCCACCACCACAGTGTCATCAGCAAACTTGATGATGGAGTTTGAGCTGAACCTGGCCCCACAGTCATGTGTGTACAGGGAGTACAGTAGGGGGCTAAGGACGCAGCCCTGGGGGGATCCTATGTTCAGGGTGAGGGAGCTAGATGTGTGTTCCTCCATCCTGACCACTTGGGGCCTGGCAGTGAGAAAGTCCAGGACCCAGGCACACAGAGGGGTGCTAAGCCCCAGTTCCAGCAGCTTCTCAACCAGTCTGCTGGGGACTATTGTGTTGAATGCTGAACTAAAGTCAATGAACAGCATCCTCACATAGCCCCCCTGGCTGTCCAGATGAGAGAGAGCGGTGTGTAGAACCTGGGAGACCGCATCATCCGTGGACCTGTTCGGACGGTATGCGAACTGTAGTGGGTCCATGTTGCGAGGAAGGAGGGCACAGATGTGCTTCTTGACTAGCCTCTCAAAGCATTTCCAACTCAATATGGTGTGTGTGACTGGTAACCCAGAGGGGGGCACTGGCATGGCGGGAGTAACCCAGGGAGCCGTGGCCTGAGGACCTGGGACCTGCTGGGTAGGCCCAGCCCGCCCGCCGTGGACGGAGGACCCGCATCACAGACAGGGAACCTGCCTGAAAGGCCCCCCGGCTCGCCCGCACAGAGTGGAAGCAGTCGGGCAGAGGGCCGGTGAGCGGACGGCCTGCTGGAGGCAGTGCAAGGCCTTGACGGTGGAGTTGTCCACTGGAGGCCCTACACCAGCCTGGGGCTCAGCTGGACGGGGCACCGCGCCAAGAGGTCGAGCGCGTGGACCGCACGCGGCCTCCAGGCGTGGAGCAGCGGTGGAGGACACGGCGGTTACACTCGGCCGGGCCGAGACTGTGAACCCGATGAAATGGAACCAAACATAGCAATATATGCAAAAGGAATTTCACTGTGAGATGTTTAATCGCATACGTGACAATAACATCAGTTATGTGACTTGGAAGGGAACCTGCAGGGGGAGTATACCAATGGCCCAGCCTGCTCTTTCACCTTTTTGATGCTAGAGATAATGGTCTCAGGAAGTGCTTTCATCGTATCCTATGCAAGTTACTGCAGTGGGTTTTAGATTTTTTTTCAGATTTAGAGATACAGACCGAAAATTGGCCCTTCGGCCCACCGGGTCCGCGTCACCCAGTGATCCCCGCACACTAACACTATCCTACACACACTAGGGACAATTTTTACATTTGTCCAGCCAATTAACCTACAAACCTGTACGTCTTTGGAGTGTGGGAGGAAACTGAAGATCTCGGAGAAAACCCACTCTGGTCACGGGGAGAACGTACAAACTCCGTACAGACGGCGCCCGTAGTCAGGATCGAACCTGACTCTCCAGCGCTGCATTCGCTGTAAGGCAGCAACTCTACCGCTGCACCACGGTGCCGCCCTTTGTATACCATTTATAAATGGTACACGCTGCTGTCACTGTGTATCGGCGGTGAGGAGAAGGAACGGTTTGGTTGGTTTGTGGCCTGCCTTGTCCTGGATGTAATAGAGGTGTCGGGAGTAGCGGACACAACATTCATCCAGGCAAGTGGAGGCTATTGTTGCAGAGTGTTCATGCTTTGTGGTTTGTAGATTGGGCATGACTTTGGGATGTGCGGCCTCTAATCTGTTCTTATAGCCAGGGTATGAATGTGAGGGGTCCAGTTGAGCTTTTTTATCAATAGTAACTTCCAGGATGTCAGTGGTAGGAGCCATTGAAAGGGTGGATTATGGTGGTGTTGTAGATAGTCATTGCCTGGCACATTTGTCACACTTACTTGCCAGTTTTTAACGCATGCCTAAATGACATTCAGCTCTTGCTTGAGAGAGGCATGGATTGGTCCATTTAGAGTCATAACATTACACAGCATGGAAACAGGTCTTTCAGCCCAACATATCTAAGCCAACAAAGTGCCTTCCTCAGCTAATCCAATTTACTGCATTTGGCCCATATCCCTCCAAAGGTTTCCTATCCATAAACCTGACCAATTGTCTATTAAACATTGTAAATGCACCCACATCTCCCACCTCCTCTGGCAACTCGTTCCATATAGAATCATTCAACCATTGAGACTACCACCCTTTGTGTGAAAGACTTGCCCTTTTAAATCTTTCCCTTCTCACCTTAAAACTATGCCTAGGAAAAAAAACTGCAGATGCTGGTTTAAATCGAAGGTAGACACAAACCGCCGGAGTAACTCAGCGGGTCAGGCAGCATCTCTGGAGAGAAGGAATGGGTGATGTGTCTGAAAAAGGGTCTCGATCCGAAACATCAGCCATTCCTTCTCTCCCGAGAAGCTGCCTGACCCGTTGATTTACTCCAGCATTTTGTGTCGACCTTTGATTAAAACTATGCCTTGCAGCTTTTGATCCCCCTGATCTCAGAAAATGTCTATGACCTTCCACATTATTTATACCCCTCATGATTATATCAATCTCTATAAGATCACACTTCATCCTTCTTTAATCTAGGGAAAAGGCACAGCCCATCTTGTCTGTACTCATAGCTCTGGTCTAGAAGTGCTGGAAATATCCCTGGGAATCTTTTCTGCAAACCTCTTTGTTGAGGTGTTGATGAAATGATGATGTACCTGACTTTGTGATGGAAGAGGAGTTATTGATGAAGCAGCTGACAATAGTTGGGTTTGGAAACCTTGCAATGATCCTCATTGTCACTACCTTTGTGTGAGGGATGTCTCCTTTGTGTGAGAGTGGGACCATTCCCCTTCTGATGCTGACTAACTACAGCTTTACCAGGGTCACCAAGGACATTGCCAGGACCAGCAGACTTGAGTGATGAGGAGAGACAAGGTTCACGGTGGCCCTGGTTAATGTCCTGATGTCCAGGGTAGTCATTCATATCTCACCTCTGGTTCTGAGGAATATTTGCACGTTATGATGAGGTTTGAAGTCGAGTAGTCCTGGTAAGACCAAACTGGGCATCAGCAAGTGGGTATTTGATGTGAAATTCTGAATTTAAATTGATTACTATCAAAGGAGACCTTGGAACCCAGCATTTAAATTCCAGCACCTGTAGTCCCTTATGTCATTATTAATGTCCGCCTCTCTGAGAAGATAGATATTGATGAGGAAGTGCATGATTATCTCCATTATTTCAGCACAGTCTTTGACTAATTGAAGAAAAGGGTGTTTGCAGATGAAGACCACAAACTTCAAAACTCACGCCCAATGTTCAGCAAAGTTGCCAGTGTTGGATAATACACAAGACACCCGATGACACTGGAAAGATGCCACAACACTTTCCGCAAAATCCTCCAAATCCGCTGTAAGAATAAGCAAATTAATATAAACGTCCAGCACTAGGTCCCACATTACACTCAGTCATTCCGGACAGCTTCACACCAACACAGGCACTCTCCTTGGGCACCTCACAACCCAACAATATGAAGATTGATTTCTCAAGCTTTGTAATTGTTGCTTCCCCCTTCTCTCCATACCTCCCCAACCTAGTCGTACTGGCTTCACAGTCGTCTTATTTAGTCTCATTGTCTGTAACTCGTTTTCATCTAGCCCGTAGCTAACAATGGCCTGTTTCCTTTATTATTTGTGATTGTTATTATTGTTAATTGTATATCTTTCATTCATTTGTTCTATATCACCGTCTACATCCTTCATTTCCCTTTCCCCTGACTCTCAGTGTGAAAATGGTCTCGACCAGAAACATCACCCATTCCTTCTCTCCAGAGATGCTGTCTGACCCACTGAGTTACTCCAGCATTTTGTGTCCATCTTCGGTTTAAACCAGCATCTGCAGTTCCTTCCTACACAAGACTACTAGGTGCTCAGAGGAAAAGACTTGAGGATTTTCTCAAAGCCTTCTTGAAATAGCATATCATGCCCACCAGTTGCTTGCAATCGACAAGCCAAGAGGAAACACAACACGTGAGATGGCATTAAGAGCATCGATTTTGTGCGTTGGAAGCACATGTAATAATCCCACAGTACACCCACCTACCTGGCCCCTCACGCACTTCTGGTGGACAAGTCTTCAGTTCCCTCACTGGCTTTATTAGCCATCTCAAAATCCACAAGACTCCCTCTTGGTCATGAACTGGTCAGTGACATGCTGAGCATCAAAACCAGCCATGTTCTACTGATGGAGTTGCCAAAACACAACCAGAAGCCAAAACATTTTCACCCAGAGAGTTGGGAATTTGTGGAAGTCTCTGCCCCAGCAGGCAGTGGAGTCCGATTCACTGGATGAATTTAAAAGAGAGTTGGATAGAGCTCCTAGGGCTAGCGGAATCAAGGGGTCTGGGCAGAAACCGGGAACGGGTTACTGATTGCGGATGATCAGCCATGATCACATTGAATGGCGGTCCTGGCTCGAAGAGCCGAATGGCCTCCTCCTGCACAATTGCCTATGTATCTATGTAACCTGTGAGTGCCCAAACTGCCATTGCCATGCAATGTTGGAATCAGAGATGAATGGTGGACCTCCAAGTGGTGGGTGTATGGAACAAGCTGCCAGAGGTGGTAGTTGAGGCTGGGACTATCCCAACATTTAAGAAACAGTTGGACATGTACATGGATCGGACAGGTTTGGAGCGATATAAGGCGGCACGGTGGCGCAGCGGTAGAGTTGCTGCCTTACAGCGAATGCAGCGCCGGAGACTCAGGTTCGATCCTGACTATGGGCGCCGTCTGTACGGAGTTTGTACGTTCTCCCCGTGACCTGCGTGGGTTTTCTCCGAGATCTTCGGTTTCCTCCCACACTCCAAAGACGTACAGGTATGTAGGTTAATTGACTGGGTAAATGTAAAAATTGTCCCTAGTGTGTGTAGGATAGTGTTAATGTGCGGGGATCGCTGGGCGGCGCGGACTCGGTGGGCCGAAGGGCCTGTTTCCGCGCTGTATCTCTAAATCTAAAAAAAAGATCTAAAGATACAAGATACAAATAATTTATTAGCCAAGCGTGTAAGAACATGCAAGGGATTTGATTTGCCATACAGTCATACCAAAAAAGCAAGCAAGACACGCAACTCATAAAAATTATGGATATGAGCCAAACGCAGGCAGATGGGACCAGTGTAGATGGGTCATGGTGGCAGGTGTGGGCAAGTTGGACCACACTGTATCACTCTATGACTCCATGACTCCATGACACTGAGGGCACACAACTGATTTCCTTCATTAATGGTGCTCTGCTACCTTGTCCCCACTTGATGTCAACAGGATCACAGCAGTCCATACACACATGAACGACTACATTTCACAATATTTTCAATCCATTGATTACCTTTAAATTGGCCTTCACATTGAAAATGGAGACTTCTCACAGGGACGGACGTGGTGGAGCCAGTTGCTGTGCATTTTAGGGGTTCATCAGATCCACATAAATGCTGCTGCAACAGATATTGGTACGAATATTGATTTATCTAACTTCACGTAACCCTTGCATCCCCTCTCTCTCCACCCCTCCCCCACCCAAGTCACACCAGCTTCAAAATCGTCTTGTTGAGCCTCACTGTCAGTAACTCGTTTTCACCTAGCCCACAGCTAACAATGGCCTGTTTCCTTTATCGTCGGTACTTTTTTTGCATATCTTTCATTCATTCGTTCTATATCTCTCTACATCACCGTCTATATCTCTCATTTCCCTCTCCCCCCCGACTCTCAGTCTGACGAAGGGTCTTGACCCGGAACATCACCCATTCCTTCTCTCCAGAGATGCTGCCTGACCCGCTGAGTTACTCCAGCATTTTGTGTCGATCTTAGATATTTTCCTTAATTCAGTAAATGATTGTGATCTAGAAGGTATTGTTTGAAATGGCTAAATAAAAAAGTTAGATTATAAATTTTGAAAAGTAATTTGATAAATATGTGAAGTGAAGAAAGTCTGCAGTGGTTTGATAGAAGAGAGTTGTGAATCTGTGGAATTCTCTGCCTCAGAAGGCAGTGGAGGCCAATTCTCTGAATGCATTCAAGAGAGAGCTAGATAGAGCTCTTAAGGATAGCGGAGTCAGGGGGTATGGGGAGAAGGCAGGAACGGGGTACTGATTGAAAATGATCAGCCATGATCACATTGAATGGTGGTGCTGGCTCGAAGGGCCAAATGGCCTCCTCCTGCACCTATTGTCTATTGTCTATTGTCTATTAAGAGCATGATAGAGGAACTAAATGGCTCTGTACAGATAGATGGCATTCCACAGTATGTATAATGTGATTAATTTGACTAATATTCTATACCAAAGGCATAGACGCTCCATTTAATCCTATGTTGGTATACACCGATCAGCCAAAACATTATGACCACCGGCCTAATATGCTGTTGGTCCTCCGTGTGCAGTCCCATACGCAGCAGGGTGCGATGCACTGTGTATTGTGACACATTCCTCCCGTGACCACCATTAACATTTTCTGTGACTTGTGCCACAGTCGACCTTCTGTCGGTTCGGACCAGACGGGATAGCCTTTGTTGCCCTCGCGCATCGATGAGCCTTGGGCGCCCAACACCCTGTCTGTCGCCGGTTTGTGGTTTGTCCCTCCTCGGACCACTGTCGGTAGGTACTCACCACTGCTGACCGGGAGCACCCCACAAGCCTTGCCATTTCAGAGATGCTCTGACCCAGTCGTCTGGCCATAACAATTTGGCCCTTGTCAAAGCCGCTCAGGTCTTTACTCCTGCCCATTTCTCCTGCATCCAACACATCAACTTCAAGAACTGACTGTTCACTTGCTGCCTAATATATCCCACCCCTTGACAGGTGCCATTTTAACAAGATAATCAATGTTATTCACTTCGCCTGTCAGTGGTCATAATGTTTTGGCTGATCAGTGTATATGGCATGTTAAATTACATTTGCAGCATTTCTTTGAAGCTTCCATGGTTTGGTTTCTTTGAGGATGTTGCCCTCTGTAAAATCCAGCTGTAAATGCACAGCACATCAATATAGTCAGAGGAAGGTACATGTTAATCAATTTGTCTTGCCTTCCATTGTGACAAGGTTATGGTGGATTGTAGGGAAGCTTATTTAGATTAAATGACACTGCATTTCCATATATGCTGTGTGCATTTTACATATCTTTGATTAGACTATTTAAAAAATTGCAATCATCAGTTAGACAGAGAACTCCAAGGAATGGTTTCATCGACATTTAGAGAGATAGTGTCATAGAGTGATATTGTGTGGAAACAGGCCCTTCGGCCCAACTTGGCCACACTGGCCAACATGTCCCTGCTTCACTTGTCCCACCTGCCCATGTTTGGCCCATATCCCTCCAAACCTGTCCTATCCATGTACCTGTCTAACTGTTTCTTAAACGTTGGCATAGTCCCTGCCTCAACTTCTACTATTTCTAAAGAAAATGAAATGCAAGCACATTTTGAACAATTTATTTGATTTGCGTCAGGAACAGAAGGGTTGCAGCAAAATGTCAGGGTTCACTTCAAATAAGATTTTCAAAAGATATTTTTTCTAATGTTAACAAACCCTGACCAGAAAAAACTAGCCCACGTTTAATGCAGCTGAGCAGAAACTTCCTGTTCACATCTTTGTTAATGGATGACATTGTTTTTGGAGTCAAGGATTTTTCCTGACGTTAGTGTAAGGCTTATCGTGGTCAGAGAGCCACATGTGCATATTAACATCCTCAGTAAATCCAACAAGGACTTCTCTAGCCAAGTCAAAAAGAGGAAGTTAATTGAACTTTATTACCTTCCATCACAGTGAGGAATGTGGAATCCGCTGTGGTGGGTGTTTATGTTAAACTTTATTTTATGTGGCTGTGTGTCTTGTTGCTTTTCACTTAGTATGGCTGTATGGTAACTCAAATTTCACTGTACCTTAAGTGGTACAATAAATTGATCTTGCAATCTTGAAATCTTGAAGTGATGATAAACACAAAATGCTGGAGTAACTCAGCGGGACAGGCAGCATCTCTGGAGAGAAGGAATGGGTGACGTTTTGGGCCGAGACCCTTCTTCAGACCCGATTTGAAACGTCACCCGTTCCTTCTGTTCAGTGATGCTGCCTGTCCCGCTGAGTTACTCCAGCATTTTGTGTCTATCTTCGGTGTAAACCAGCATCTGCAGTTCCTTCCTACACAAGTCAAAAAGTGAGCCCAGTCGGCAAGAACATGGATGATCCTCCAGGGAGCAGAAGAATAGGACGATTTCTGTTAGCAGTATTCCTGCAATCTTCCCGGGCCATACGTACAAACGCCACAGCTCACTAGGATTCATAACCTGAATTTAAAGCCCTTGCTCATGCTATTTACTGTGAAATCCGGAAGTAATTTTAGCATGCAATTAAACATTACGGGTTTAATATCAGTTGTAGCAGTTATTATTTTATCTGCTAACACCCCATGGCTTGTGAAATTTTTGGTGCAGTCACACCATAATATGATTAAGTGATCAGCATTAATCACTATGTTTAGATTTAAAGTGGCAATATTCATTGCAATTTGAAGCACAAAATAATTATTCATTCTTTTCTAACTGCTCCGTGCTTAGTTTCAACCATGTCAGCAGTGTTTTAAATGGAAAATAGTCTTCGAAAGAAAACCTTGAATTATCATGTGAACTCGAATTTACGTCTACACATCTAAATAATTTAATATTTTGCAAACAGACTAAACCTCATTCAAATGATAATAGAATGAGTTGTGAGACCCACTACAGCTAATGAGGACATATGTTCTCCTTCAGGGCACAAGCAGTTAGTATATCCATCAGCGTAATATGCTCAAATGAGGAGTTAACCACTGCAAGATTGAAATCATTCTCTGGAGACACGGCAGAAATCAACGATTGCCATAAACAAAAATAAGCATAGAGTGTCCCCTTGTGGCCAATCCCCAGTCTTTGAAACTGCTGTCATCTTTTTTCAAATGCTTTGCAATTTACACAAAAGGTACTTTTCATAACTTACAGGATAATATTGTATTCCTGTCTTATAGACTGCATCACATGTACTGTTTCAATATTTCAAATGATAAAATGGTCACGGTGGCGCAGCGGTAGAGTTGCTGCTTTACAGCGAATGCAGCGCCGGAGACCCGGGTTCGATCCCAGCTACGGGCGCCGTCTGTACGGAGTTTGTGCGTTCTCCCCGTGACCTGTGTGGGTTTTCTCCGAGATCTTCGGTTTCCTCCCACACTCCAAAGACGTACAGGTCTGTAGGTTAATTGGCTTGGTAAATGTTTTAAAAATTGTAAGATAGTGTTAATGTGCGGGGATCGCTGGTCGGCGTGGACCCGGTGGGCCGAAGAGCCTGTTTCCTAAACTGAAACTGTATCTCTAAACTGAAACAAAACTATAATACTCTTTTAACTACAGTATATTAAAAGTATGTATTTTTTCTCATTAAATTTATTTAATGTTATTAATAATTAGGTACAAATTACCATTTAAACCCAATTTTAGCTCCCAGACAAGAACAGAAATGCGAGGTCTTTTAACTTGCCGCAAGATTAATTCAAACTAAAATGCACAGAAAATTGAGGGGAACTGATTAGCTTGAAGCCAAAATCAGGTAGTTGGAGTTAAACGTTCCAGAATGAAAATAACATTTGCAAGGATCAGGTATGGCCTGGTGCAGAAGGTGCATGCCTACAGAAGACAAGAACGAGAATGAAATAATCAAGTATGAGGGAGACCTTGTTCTAACACACAGGTCCTTAGAGGGTTTAAGAAGATAACTGCAGATGCTGGTACAAATCGAAGGTTTTTATTCACAAAATGCTGGAGTAACTCAGCAGGTCAGGCAGCATCTCGGGAGAGAAGGAATGGGTGATGTTTCGGGTCGAGACCCTTCTTCTTCCTTAGAGGGTTTGGCAGGACAGAGGTTGAGCCATTTTCACAAGTAGTAGAGCCACAAACATGGGGACACAGTTGCAAAATAAGGGGCCAGTCATTTAAAATTAGATTGTGCAGAAATGTATTCTCTACAATGGTTTAGTTTAGTTTAGTTTAGAGATACAGTGCGGAAACAGGCCCTTTCAGCCCACCGGGTCCATGCCGACCAGCGATCCCCACATATTAACACCATCCTATACCCACTAGGGACAATTTTATTTGTTACATTTACCAAGCCAATTTACCTACAAACCTGTGCGTCTTTGGAGTGTGGGAGGAAACCGAAGATCTAGGAGAAAACCCACGCAGGTCACGGGGGGAACGTACAAACTCCGTACAGACGGCACCTGTAGTCAGGATTGAACCCGGATCTCCGGCGCTGCATTCGCTGTAAGGCAGCAACTCTACCGCTGCACCACCCTGCCGCCCGTTGTGAATCTCTGGAATTCACTGCCCCAACGATGGGAAGCCCTCACATTAGATGCACGTAAAGTGAAGATAGATAAATACGTGACAGATAGAGGAACTGGCAGGGAACGGAATTAAACCCAACGCTGCTCTCTCAGCCCGAAACGTCACCCATTCCTTCTCTCCAGAAATGCTGCCTGTCCCGCTGAGTTACTCCAGCTTTTTGTGTCAATCTTCGGTTTAAACCAGCATCTGTAGTTCCTTCTCACACTGCCCTGCCATCATCATACTCAATGGTGTAGAGGACTTGAGGGCCCTGGTAACTTGTTCCTATTTTCTTGTGTTCTTATATTTTTTGAGGTGCTCAAGGAACCTAAAATTAATTTGTATAAATTCACCTTGCTAGAATGTTTCCCATCCTGACTGCTGTTCCCAGCTGAATTTGCCTTCTGCATTTTATTGATAAGTTCTTAAAATAGGATTGAAATGTAAAAGTGAGTTCAATGCATTTCGATCAAATATCTTCACAAATAAATCCCTTACTGCAGATCTCTGCAATGTAATTCATCTGTGTCACGTTTGCTATGGCAATGCCTACATCGTCCTTACATTTTGATGACTACAGCAAAGTTTGGACATGGTCTAAGCAATTGTGTAACCTTCGCATGCTCATGACACCATTATTATCTCATCCCAAAGGACTGCTACTTCTGCCATCACATCTATTTTTATTTGTCTCAACTTCAGAATAAAGCAGATGTCAAAAAGGAATAATTTATTGATGAATAAGGAATTTGTTATTCTAAATGATTATTTGCTGTTGAATATTGTAAGTTCTGGCCTTCATCTGATATAAGAAAATAACTGCAGATGCTGGTACAAATCGAAGGTATTTATTCACAAAATGCTGGAGTAACTCAGCAGGTCAGGCAGCATCTCAGGAGAGAAGGAATGGGTGACGTTTCGGGTCGAGACCCTTCTTCAGGCTGATGTCAGGGGGGCAGGACAAAGGAAGGATATAGGTGGAGACAGCAAGATAGAGGGAGATCTGGGAAGGAGGAGGGGAAGAGAGGGACAGAGGAACTATCTAAAGTTGGAGGTCAATGTTCATACCACTGGGCTGCAAGCTGCCCAGGCGAAATATGAGGTGCTGTTCCTCCAATTTACGGTGGGCCTCACTATGGCACTGGAGGAGGCCCATGACAGAAAGTTCAGACTGGGAATGGGAGGGGGAGTTGAAGTGCTCGGCCACCGGGAGATTAGTTTGGTCAATGTGGACCGAGCGCAGGTGTTGAGCGAAGCGATCGCCTTCATCTGATGCTCAGTAAGGGGTTAGATTTGGCTCTTAATTTCTGTATAATATTAGCACACCAGAATGATCCAACTTTAAGGCTTTGCAGATTGTTTCTTATTCAAAGATATATTCTTTTACAATTTGAAGGGGCATTCTTTGGCATTTCTAGCGTGGAAATGATGATTATTGTAAGATTGTCTTGATTGTTATTGCTCGAGGGAATGATTGGAAAGCTCTGTCATGAAACATTTTTTTTTTTTAATGTGAATACACCTGTAATTAATTTAAATATGCGAAATGGGTGAATTGAATATCAAAATTATAAGCATTTCTAACAGGCTGTTCAGAAACCAAATCTAGACTGAATATCACCCTGACATAGCAATCGCTGAGCAACTTCCTCAGTGGATTGGAGAATCCAGTTCTATGAAATGTCATTAAAAAAGGACTAATCCATTTACGAGATAAGCAAGCATGATTTAACCATTTCACTGACAGCGGCCTACAAATCCTGTGCAGACTGTTCATGAAAATGCTGTGAGTCTGAGATGTAAAATAAAAACTGAACAACATTTTTGGGTGAGAATGGAAAGAGGAATGTTGATTAATGTTTGCCGTGCATCACAGACTGTCTCCATTAGAATATCTCTTTCTCAATTTTAAATGCTGCTGCAGGCAGTTTGAACTCAATCAATTCCTGCTTCCTACGTTTTGATTATTTCTTCCATCCTTTTTAGCAGGTTTCCTTTATCCATCTTTTCCAAAGCACTCTGCTTATTCTCTTGCACACGAATCCCTCCACATTTCTGATTGCTTGGAAACGAGTGAGAGTAGAGCAAGGTCATGCACATTTCAATGCACCCTTTTCACCTGTGAATAATACGCAGACGCAAGCACTTCCTACATCATAACGCTATGAAGAACCTATTGCAATGAAACATTATATCAATATATTGTTTTTACAATTTATTTAATATTAATATTAAGGACCATAATGCAACCAGGCCTCAACTCGACTCTATTGAAGCGGTAGAAAGTCTTCTAATTTGCACTGTTTAATTATAAGTAAAAAAATATAATCCATTCCTAAAAATACCTACAACATTCTCAAAATGTTGATAATTAATTAATTAAAAAGACAATCAACTAATTAAAAGTTCACCCAGAAAGATTTCTTGAAGGATAAACCCAATTAATTATAAAGTTAATTGATGTTTATCTCTCTCTCTCTCTCTCTCTCTCTCTCTCTCTCTCTCTCTCTCTCTCTCTCTCTATATATATATATATATATATATATATATATATATATAGTATATATATATAGTGTAAGAAAATAACTGCAGATGCTGGTACAAATCGAAGGTATTTATTTCACAAAATGCTGGAGTAACTCAGCAGGTCAGGCAGCATCTCAGGAGAGAAGGAATGGGTGACGTTTCGGGTCGAGACCCTTCTTCAGTCTGACTAGTGGGGTACTGCAAGGCTCGGTGCTGGAACCGCAGCTATTTACAATATACATTAATGACTTGGATGAAGGGATTAAAAGTACCATTAGCAAATTTGCAGATGATAAAAAGCTGGGTGGTAGTGTGAGATGTGAGGAAGATGCTATGAGGTTGCAGGGTGACTTGGACAGTTTGCGGATGCATGGCAGGTGCAGTTTAATGTGGATAATTGTGAGGTTATCCACTTTGGTGGTAAGAATAAGAAGGCAGATTATTATCTGAATGGTGTCAAGTTAGGAAAAGGGGACGTACAACGAGATTTGGGTGTCCTAGTGCATCAGTCACTGAAAGGAAGCATGCAGGTACAGCAGGCAGTGAAGAAAGCCAATGGAATGTTGGCCTTCATAACAAGAGGAGTTGAGTATAGGAGCAAGGAGGTCCTTCTGCAGTTGTATAGGGCCCTAGTGAGACTGAACCTGGAGTACTATGTGCAGTTTTGGTCTCCAAATTTGAGGAAGGATATTCTTGCTATTGAGGGCATGCAGCATAGGTTTACTAGGTTAATTCCCGGAATGGCGGGACTGTCATATGTTGAAAGACTGGAGCGGCTAGGCTTGTATACACTTGAATTTAGGATGAGAGGGGATCTTATCGAAACATATAAGATTATTAAGGGGTTGGACACGTTAGAGGCAGGAAACATGTTCCCAATGTTGGGGGAGTCCAGAACCAGGGGCCACAGTTTAAGAATAAGGGGTAGGCCATTTAGAACTGAGAGGAGGAAAAACTTTTTCAGTCGGAGAGTTGTAAATCTGTGGAATTCACTGCCTCAGAAGGCAGTGGAGGCCAATTCCCTGAATGCATTCAAGAGAGAGCTAGATAGAGCTCTTAAGGATAGCAGAGTCAGGGGGTATGGGGAGAAGGCAGGAACGGGGTACTGATTGAGAATGATCAGCCATGATCACATTGAATGGTGGTGCTGGCTCGAAGGGCCGAATGGCCTCCTCCTGCACCTATTGTCTATTGTCTATTGTCCAGCATTTTGTGATATATATGTGTGTGTGTGTGTGTGTGTGTGTGTGTGTGTGTGTGTGTGTGTGTGTGTGTGTGTGTGCGTATATATATATATATATATATATATATACACACACATAAATATATACATGCATATGTATATGTACATATACATACACATATATATTTATCGGTGTGTGTATATATCTGTATTTATATATGTATAAATAATAAATATATATTAAAAGTGCGGGTTGTATGTTGAATGTTGCTGCTTGAATTTTGTTCATAAATCTTAATAACCCACCCCTCCACCTTCGAGCACTTTAAAAAATCTAATTCTCATTTAATGAAGGTTCGATCATTTCGGTGTAATGATAAAAATGATTAAATCGTGATATTTTAAGGCTCGTTTCAAATTTGTGCTGCAAAAGGATTCGGGTCTGAAGAAGCATTAGAAGTAGAGAGCCTTTGATTTTTATTTTATTTTAAAGAGCTTGCGAGGCAGGATGGTTGCAGGTGAAGTATGTGATTGATTTCAATCAGAATAAGCAGGCATGTACAACACTTCTTTGATTTCTTGTTAAGATACTGTGGTTGCTTCACAATTGCTGATACTGAGGCCACACAGACTGCAGAGGGGACTTGTATGATGTGTTGGTGCGAACGCATTTTTCTGCAAAAGTTAGCAGCAAAATATAAAGGACAAAGATTTGGGATTTTGCGGTTAGAAACAGCTTTGTCGGGCGACATTGCTCATCAAGTACAAACAGGGATTTCTAAATGCTGCAGTGTGGTCGGTACCTGTATGTTAACTCAGTTGTGGATATTTTGAAGTGTTTGTTAGGTCTTGTAGGAAGCTAATTCGATCTCAGATTCCACAGACAATGTTGGGGGGCCACGACTTTTCAAGCTTCGCTGCTGTGCCATGGGGCTGTAAAAGCCGCAGGTGTTTTCTGACAAAATCTCGACATTCTTCTCTTGCACTTAGCCGTAAGCAAAACAAAGAGGCACTGGATTAAGCTGCATACAGGTAATAACAGATGTGAAAGATATTTTACATTACATTGAGCCAACATAGGAGGTCTCAGCTGAAGTCAGATCAGACACCCTAGCAACCATGAAAGAAAACTTTACCACCATCAATGCTGAAAATCCCAGTCTGCAGAGACTAGCATCTAATCACACCCTATCCACTCAACAAGACCCCAAGGTCCAAGTGAAATTAGTAGCACTATAATAACCCGTCGCATTCATTTACAGATGTAGTATTAGCTTCCAGCGGTGCTGAGCCCGGAATAATCACGATAAAGAAAAATACTACAGCCATATCAAAAATAAAATCATCATTTCCCATCTTGAATGCTTCATTCGTGAACAGCAAAGAATGACAAGGCAATTTGATGTAGATTCAGATATCAATGATACAAAGCAACAATAAAAAAACAGTAACAAAAGGACAACATTTATTTGGAAAGTAGACATTTTCGGATGTACGTATAATAATTCTTTACTTTAAGGCCTGATTACCCAAAATAGATGCAACATTTTCAGTGATATCCAGCTTCACCATGATTTTAGATGACTTCAGTGGAATCTTTTTGCTTGTCTGCAATTTTGTATCAAATGAAATTAGGTTCAGATTCAGATATCATTGTGTTTCCCTCTACTTGGAAATGGTTAGAATGGTGGACCGCTTCTTATTTCATTTGCATAAGATATTTTTGTATCTAATGGGCTATAATGGTTCCCTATAAATCCCGGAATGCTACGTCTGTGTGTTCAATTGTCGGAAACAAACAGAAGATCAGGCAGCAATTGTGAACAGAGAAGCGGACTTAATGTGTAGGAAGGAACTGCAGATGCTGGCTCACTCCGAAGATAGAAATAAAATGCTGGAGTAACTCAGCGGGTCAGGCAGCATCTCTGGAAAGAAGGAGCGGGTGACGTTTCGGGTCAAGAACTTCTTCAAACTGATGTCGGGGAGAGGGAGGTACATAGATAAGGAAGTGTAAGGTGTGAAAATAGGACAAAGGGAATGGAGATCAAGGAAAATGTAGAATAGATCATTGTTAGCTGGGATATATATAGTTTAAGACAATAACTGCAGATGCTGGTACAAATCGAAGGTATTTATTCACAAAATGCTGGAGTAACTCAGCAGGTCAGGCAGCATCTCAGGAGAGAAGGAATGGGTGACGTTTCGGGTCGAGACCCTTCTTCAGACGCTGGGAGGTAACAAGAGATAAAATGTAGTCGGAGAACTGTGAAGAGGTAGGGATGGAAAGAGAGGGAAAGCAATGGTGACGTGAAGTTATGTGATATAAGAAAATAACTGCAGATGCTGGTACAAATCGAAGGTATTTATTCACAAAATGCTGGAGTAACTCAGCAGGTCAGGCAGCATCTCGGGAGAGAAGGAATGGGTAATATTTCGGGTCGAGACCCTTCTTCACAATGAGAGTCAGGGGAGGAGACCAGAGATATGGAAGGGTAAGGTGTGAAAATGACAGATCAAAGCAGGTTAGTCTTGTCCTAACAAGTTACTATTTCAGTCCCCTTGTGATGTGCCTGATCAATAGTATGGTTAGTGTTTGCTGCATGTAGGAGTCACAGTAATAGGAATTCTCTGCCTCAGAAGGCAATGGAGGCCAATTCTCTGAATGCATTCAAGAGAGAGCTAGATAGAGCTCTTAAGGATAGCGGAGTCAGGGGGTATGAGGAGAAGGCAGGAACAGGGTACTGACTGAGAATGATCAGCCATGATCACATTGAATGGCGGTGCTGGCTCGAAGGGCCAAATGGCCTCCTCCTGCACCTATTGTCTATATTGTAGTGAGTCCAAAACGAGCGTTATTGTTCAAAGGTCTTTATTCGTAGGTAACCGTAACAAACTGCAACTGCTTACTTTGGACACACACTACTTAACTAGCCAATACAATCTAATCTCATCTCTCCAGCTGGGCGCCAGACACAACTATACCTCGCGCTCCCGCATCTCGTGACTCGTTAGCCCAACCGAGGGTTCGAGACCCCCCCGCTAATCCGTATGTCCCTACATGACCCCCCCCCCAGAACCCTCAAAACCGTACCTCACGGGTGCCCGGACCTCCCTCCCGGAACGCGTATGGAGGGGGGAAACTGACACCGCCAATGTGACGGGAGGCGGGTAGGTCGCCGCCGCCGGAGGCGATGGAGGGGCCCCGGAAGCGGAGGGCGTAGGCGACGGAGAGCGCTTGATCGGGAATGGGGGCCCAGGCCCAACCATAGGCGGCGGGGGGCTGAGGGGTGGCAAACAAGGCGCCGCGGCTGGGCCACCGACACAGGGAGGTCCTGGTCCAAATGGGCCGGCTTGAGCCGGGATACGGAAACGAGTTCCTGGCGATTACCCACCTGTAAGGTAAAAGTGACAGCCCCTCTCTTCAGTACCTGAAACGGGACCTGATAAACCGGCTGAAGAGGGGGGCGGTGGGAATCTTTCCGCAGGAACACGAAATCACAGTCCCGCAAGTCCGACGGGACGTGGACCGCCGCGCTTCCGTGCCAGGAGGTCGGGACTGGAGCCAGAGAACCTACCCGTGCCCGGAGGGAACCCAACACCGACGTAACGGACGGTGGCAAAGCGGGGGCGGAAGGGAGAATGTCACCCGGCACCCGCAGGGGCGAACCGTAGACGAGCTCGGCCGA
This sequence comes from Rhinoraja longicauda, assembly GCF_053455715.1. Lineage (NCBI taxonomy): Eukaryota > Metazoa > Chordata > Chondrichthyes > Rajiformes > Arhynchobatidae > Rhinoraja > Rhinoraja longicauda. The sequence goes on along the minus strand of NC_135965.1, from coordinate 3,280,752 downwards.
GGATGTGCCCAGCTCAGCCCGCGGGGCCGTACGAATGCCTAGGAGGACCCAAGGCAGCTGGTCAGCCCAATCGTGGCCGGTCAGTCGGGCACAGAGGGACGCCTTAAGCTGCCGATGGAAGCGCTCAACCATCCCGTTGGATTGGGGATGGTAGGCGGTGGTCTGCTGTAAGCGAGACCCATACAACTGTGCCAGCGCGGCCCAGAGGGAGGAGGTGAACTGGGCTCCCCGATCTGTGGTGATGATAGCCGGGACACCGAAACGGGCCACCCAATGCAACGCCAGGGCCCGTGCACAGGAGGCCGCCGAGGTGTCCGGCCAACGTGTAAACCGATCCACCACCGTCAGCAGATGAGTATAACCCCTGGAATAAGGCAATGGACCCACCAAATCCACGTGGATGTGGAAAAAACAGACTGGGGGAACCTCGAAACTCGAGGCTGTGGAGGCGTACACCTCAGCCGTTTTTTCCAGGCGCTGAGCCTCCGCTAGCTCCTGGAAATCCACCTGTCCGCCTACCACGGCAATGGAGGGAATGGCCGGCCAGGACAGGGCATCAGCAACAGTATTAAGCCTACCCGCAATATGACGGACATCGGTGGTAAACTCCGAAATTAGGGTGAGGTGCCGCTGCTGGCGAGCCGACCACGGATCAGAAACCTTAGCAAAAGCGAATGTCAGAGGTTTGTGATCCGTGTAGGCCACGAAAGAACGGCCTTCCAAAAAATAGCGGAAGTGGCGGACTGCTAAATAGAGGGCCAGGAGCTCCCTATCAAACGCACTATATTTGAGCTCGGCTCGCGAGAGCTGCCGGCTGAAAAACGCCAGGGGCTGCCATTGACCTTCGACCTGCTGCTCCAAAACCCCACCCACCGCCACGTCTGAGGCGTCCACCGTCAGCGCCGTGGGGGCGGAGGAGCGCGGGTGCACCAGCATGGTGGCGTTGGCGAGGGCCTGTTTGACCGCGACAAAAGCCGTCTCTGCAGATGCGGACCATACCAACTCTGCGGGGTTACCCGCGAGGAATAGAAAAAGGGGGCGCATGACCCGAGCTACTGCAGGCACGAACCGGTGATAAAAGTTCACCATGCCTACGAATTCCTGCAATCCCTTGATGGTAGTAGGACGTGGAAAAGAGCGGACCGCCTCCACCTTAGCTGGCAAAGGGGCGGCTCTGGCCGATGTAACCCGGTGACCCAAAAAATCTACCACCGACAGGCCGAATTGGCATTTGTCCGGGTGCAGAATCAGGCCGTGGTCCTGCAGCCTCTGGAATATAGTGCGGAGGTGGACTAAGTGCTCCTGGACTGAACGGCTGGCAATCAAAATGTCATCGAGATTCTTCAGCAGGAGCCTCTTGAGCCCCACGTACTGCTCCGTTTGGGGTGGACTGGTCAGATATTGGCTGACCCTCGCCGCCACCTCCGCCTGCAGACAGCTCACCAGGTGGTGGAACTTCTCCAGTTCGCTATCCACCTTTTTAATATGGAACTGTGACTCCGCCTGTACAAACCACAGGTGCGGCTGATGGGCCCAGAACGGCGGTAGGTGCACCTCGCCCGCGCTCGCTCCCACCTGCGACATTCTGCGTGTTCTTCGCGTTCGGGTCACCAATGTAGTGAGTCCAAAACGAGCATTATTGTTCAAAGGTCTTTATTCGTAGGTAACCGTAACAAACTGCAACTGCTTACTTTGGACACACACTACTTAACTAGCCAATACAATCTAATCTCATCTCTCCAGCTGGGCGCCAGACACAACTATACCTCGCGCTCCCACATCTCGTGACTCGTTAGCCCAACCGAGGGTTTGAGACCCCCCCGCTAATCCGTATGTCCCTACAATATTGTCTATTAAGAAGGCAGCACTAAGTTGGCATGCTCCCTGTTTTGCCATCAATAAGGGCAGGTTAAATATTCCCTTGTAACAGGTTAATAAGTGTCAAGTAATATTTTATGCCACAAGCCTTCCTGATAATGGCCAACTCCATTCGAGATAGTCGTCTAACCACCTACTCTTGATTTCAATAGCATTATTGTATCTTAATGCTACCCTACGCACATCCTGAAGGGGTTCTCTTTGACCAAATTATTAAATTCACTTAGCAATGTACACACCACGGCATGGAGGGTTCGATGTCTGGTGGTAAATCACTCATGTCCTAACTCCATAACGTTTATCCATCATTTATGGGGCAGTGGTCTCGAACATGACAACATACTCTCTGTCCCCAAAGCACTGATGCAGGACAGAGCAGCCCACACAAGCCACCACTGTGAGCGTACACTTCCCCCATCATCGGCACAGTCTACACAATGGTACCTCTAGAGGCTGCTGTGACAGCAGCTCCCAAACCCATGATCTTTACCCTCCACCTGTATGTTCACCTCAACTTGCAGACTGAACACAGGACACAAAATGGCGTGGCACACCAGCAGACTGGGCGGCACGGTGGCACAGCGGTAGAGTTGCTGCCTTACAGTGCTTGCAGCGCCGGAGACCCGGGTTCCATCCCGACTACGGGTGCTATCTGTGCGGAGTTTGTACGTTCTCCCCGTGACCTCGTGGGTTTTCTCCGAGATCTTCGGTTTCCTCCCACACTCCAAAGACTTGCAGGTTTGTAGGTTAATTGGCTTGGTAAATGTAAAAAATTGGCCCTAGTGGGTGTAGGGTTGTGTTAATTTGCGGGGATCGCTGGTCGGTGCGGACCCGGTGGGCCGAAAGGTTCACCGGCCTATAATTCCCTGGGTTGTCGCTGCTTCGCTTCTAAAATAAAGGGACAATATTAGCTACTCTCCAGTCCTCTGGGCCCGGGCCTGTGGCTGGAGAAGAAGCACAGACCTTCATCAAGACTCCTGCAATCTGCTCTCTTGCCTCCCTCAATAACCTGGGATAGATCCCATCGGGCCCAGGGTGTTTATCCACCTTAATGGTGTTCAAGAGCTCCAAAACTATCTCCTTCTTAGTCTCAAACTGTCCTTGCATTTGGTATTCTCCACACTGATCTCCCTGTCCTCCATGTCCTTCCTATTGATGAAACCATTTGTTTAGTACCTCATCTACATACCCTGACCACAAGCATAAATACCCAACTTGATCTTTGAACGGTCTGACCTTCTTCTTGGTTATCCTCTTAGTTAGAATATAAGTATAAAAAGCTTTGGGATTTTCTTTCGTCCAACTTGCCAAAGCCATATTGTGGCCCCTTTTTGCCATTCTAATTGCCCACTTGAGTACTTCCCTCCTTTCTTTATATTCTTCAAAGCCCCTCTCTGATTCCATCCTCTTAAACTTTGCAGGCACTTCCTTGTTATTTTTGACAAAATTTACTTCCTCTTCCAAGATTCCCTTACTTTGCGTAGGAAGGAACTGCAGATGCTGGTTTAAACCAAAGATAGACACATAGAAAAATAGGTGCTGGAGTAGGCCATTCGGCCCTTCAAGCCAGCACCGCCATTCAATATGGTCATGGACCTAAAATCAGTGCCCCGTTCCTGCTTTTTCCCCATATCTCTTGATTCCTTTGGCCCTAAGAGCTAAATCTAACTCTCTCTTGAAATCATCATTGATCTTGTCACAAACTGCTGGAGTAACTCAACGGGACAGGCAGCATCTCTGGAGAGAAGGAATGGGTGATGTTTAGGGTCGAGGGGATTCAACAACAAAGAAGTGTGAAGAAGGGTCTCGACCCAAAACGTCATCCATTCCTTCTCTGCAGAGATGCTGCCTGTCCCGCTGAGTTGCTCCACCATTGTGTGTCCAGAGATGCTGCCTGTCCCGCTGAGTTACTCCACCATCTTGTGTTTATCTTTCTTACTTTACCATCCTTATCCCTCCTTCTTACTGGAACATGCCAATTTTTAAGAAAATAACTGCAGATGCTGGTACAAATCGAAGGTATTTATTCACAAAATGCTGGAGTAACTCAGCAGGTCAGGCAGCATCTCTGGAGAGAAGGAATGGGTGACGTTTTGGGTCGAGACCCTTCTTCAGACCAATTTTTAACATCGATCGACTGGCCTTTGAACAACACCCACATGTCAGATGTGGACTTACCCAATAACAATTGCTCCCAATCTGACCTTTCTGTCCTGGGCCTCCTTCATTGTCAGAGTGAGGCCCAGTGCAAATTGGAGGAACAGCACCTCATATTTCGCTTGGGTTGTTTACACGCCAGAGATATGAACATTGACTTCTCTAACTTCAGATAGTCCCTGCTTTCCCTTTCTAGCCCCTTCGCCTTTCCAGTTATCCCACTAATCTTCCTGCCTCCGACTACATCCTATCTTTGTCCTGCCCCCTCCCATGACATCAGTCTGAAGAAGGGTCTCGACCCGAAACGTCACCCATTCCTTCTCTCCTGAGATGCTGCCTGACCCGCTGAGTTACTCCAGCATTGTGTGTCTACCTTTGGTTTTAACCAGCATCTGCAGTTTTTTTCCTATACAATAGACAATAGACAATAGGTGCAGGAGGAGGCCATTCGGCCCTTCGAGCCAGCACCGCCATTCAATGTGATCATGGCTGACCCTTTTGAGCTCCCGCCTAATAACACTGTAGTTTGCCTTCCTCCAATTTAGCAACTTCTCTATATTCAAAACAATCTTAAAACTTATACAGTTGTGATCACCTTCCACCATAATGCTCTCCCACTGCAACACTGGGCACCTGGCCAGGCTCATGTCCCAACACAAGGTCTGGTGCGTTCCCTTCTTTGGTTGGACTTTCCACATACTGTTTGAAGAAACCCTCTTAGATACACCTCACAAATTCTGCCCCTTCATGGCCCTCCTAAGCCAGTCCCACTCCTCTGCCCTCTTCCCATTGCCCCACAAAGTTGAACTGTAAACTCTAGCCTTTGGAGATACAGCGCGGAAACAGGCCCTTCAGCCCTTACGAGTCCGCGCTGACCAGCGATCACTCCCTGACACCAGAACGATCCTACACACTGGGGACAAGCTACAATTTTACCAAAGTCAATTAACGTACAAACTTGTACGTCTTTGGAGTGTGGGAGGAAAGGGGAGCACCCAATGAAAACCTACGCGATCACAGGGAGAATGAACAAACTCCATGCAGTCAGCACCCATAGTCAAGATCAAACCCGGGTCACTAGCAATGTAAGGCAACAACTCTACCACTGCAACACTGCACCGCCTACAATCTACAATGAAAGACACCTGCTTTATTGGGCCAAGTGTTAATCACAACCTTCACAGGATTGTTTAATAGTGTAGACGTGACCATTGTGACATTGCATTTCACATTTGCATCTTTTTCCTTTCAGGTGAATTCATTGCTGATTCTTTGTGAACTTCCATTCTTTGCTCATGTTGTTTTTCAGTGCACTGACTTCAAAATTCGAGATGTTTGCTGCTTTTTAGCACAGTCAGATGGCTTAAAGCAGCACTAGCTTCCAAAATAATTTTGTTTGCCACTTGCCCTCATGATTTATTTTCATGTTGCTCTGCTCTTTGACCCCTTTTCTGTGGGCAATTTGCTCCACAGTTCTGGTATGTTGTTCGAGCTCTGCTGTTTTTGCTCCCTCTGTGTCTTCACATTCTTCTGATTTCAAACCTTGTGTGGTCTTTACTCTTGTGCCGTTACCTGCAGCAACACTTGCATGCTGCTTTTGTTCAGCAGTTGAAAGGCAGCCATTTTAAAGATTTACCGACACAGAGTTAAGGGCCTGTCCCACTTAGGCGATTTTTTAGGCGACTGCCGGCGACTGTCAAAGTCGTAGCAATGACCACGACAATGCCGAGTCAGGTCGAGATTACACCGTCTTCGGAAACATCGCGAAATTCCCACGCGAAATTACGTGCGTCCTAATTTTTGCTGAAATCACTGACAAGTCGGTAAGTACTTGAGAGTTTTGAACTATAACATCTTGTATGGGTTACTTAAAAACCAAGCTTCACGGTAACAAGGCATAAACTGGATTTACTTCCAGTTTACTAATAGCTGTATTAAAAAACATAATTTTAAAAGTAGTTAAGTGGATTTTTGTGAAAAGTGTGTGGGCATTCTTTGAAAATGTACGGGAGATGCATATCTGGTTTCTGGGTTGCATATCTGGGTTGGGGGCCCACTTTAAATGTAATGGCTGATGGCCATAAACATCGCAAAAATTCCCACGCTTACCTGACTGTCATACTGCCGACTCCAATCTACCTGTCAAATGTCCTGACGGTAAATAAATTGGTTAAACACAAGCATTTTATGGTATTTTGAAATTACTTTACTTATTTTGATATTACGTGCTTCTAAATGCATCTAAGACAACCTAGCAAACCTGGGGACAGCATGCGACAGACAGCGCCCGCAATAAGCAACGATACCTGGCGACAAGCCAGCTGTCGCCGAGAAATTTCACTCCGGATGATTTCTCAACGGAGCGCTGAGATCCACTACGATTTTTGGAAGACTCCTCACGATCGTGCCCGCGACACCCGGCGAACTGTCGGCAACAGCCTAGTCACCGGCAGTTGCCTTAAAATCGCCTAAGTGGAACAGGCCCTTTAGTGTTCATGGAAGATTTGACAAAGGATATGAACAGATATGACAAACGCTGTTTTAAATAACGAGTGTTAATTCTTCGTCTGCAAATATAGTTTTTTAATTGAATCACATCAATTAGGGCGTCACGGTGGCGCAGCGGTAGAGTTGCTGCCTTACAGCGAATGCAGCGCCGGAGACCCAGGTTCGATCCCGGCTACGGGCGCCGTCTGTACGGAGTTTGTACGTTCTCCCCATGACCCGCATGGGTTTTCTCCGAGATCTTCGGTTTCCTCCCACACTCCAAAGACGTATAGGTTTGTAGGTTAATTGGCTTGGTAAATGTAAAAATTGTCCCTGGTGGGTATAGGATAGTGTTAATGTGCGGGGATCGCTGGTCGGCGCGGACCCGGTGGGCCGAAAGGACCTGTTTCCGCGCTGTATCTCTAAACTAAACTAAACATCAATTTGATTACATTCATGTCTTAGGACCATAGCAGAATATATATTTCTTATTTCACTTAAACTTATTTAAATTATTGGTTGAAACCTCATCTACCAATATTGTGGTCATTTAGCCAGTTTCAAAAATGTTTAACTGTGATAAATTACAATCCGAAGCTTGCAGTGGCTTGTTATCGAGGTCTGATGTTTTCTGCTAATGCTGTGAACAAAGATTTAAGCCATAAATTGGGTTTTTCATTGCTACCCCCCACTTTTTACCCTCAGAAAGATTGCTGGTGAACGTAACTGTTTCAAAGCCTCTAAGTGAACAGCCTACACATCCACCCTGCACACTGTTCCTGATGCCCCAATGAGGCTTCAGATGGCAACTTTGAAACTCGTGAACTTCATGCCAATACTGCTTTTATAAAATCTTGAGCTAATTTAAAGGGTCTACTGGAGCTCTTTAGCCTTACCAAAAATTGTTTTGGCTTCGGATATAGCAGAAATGTGTCCCACTACTTCATTAAAACCTATGTTTTGATTTAAATTGGATTTGAACTTGGATGTGAACTCACAGGTTCAGTTCCATTGCCAGACCTGGTCATGTCACTTCCCAAAGTCTAATCTGGATCCTCTCTGCCACCACATCATGATCTCCAAACTTGATCCATCTCTTGCATTGGTCATTGAATTAGATGCTGATACCAAATTCAGATAGAATCTTTGTGATTCAACAAATCTCTACAATGGTTTCCACGTCCGGCCTATATGTGTTCCATTGGCTTGGTGAGCTAAGAACACAAATATATTCATTTCAAACTATATTAATTCTTTTTATTTTATTATTTATTTAGTTTTTTATTTTTATTTTTATTTTAGAGATACAGTGCGGAAACAGGCCCTTCGGCCCACCGAGTCCGTGCCGCCCAGCGATCCCCGCACATTAACACTATCCTACACACACTAGGGACAGTTTTTTTACATTTACCCAGTCAATTAACCTACAAATTAACCTACAAACCTGTACGTCTTTGGAGTGTGGGAGGAAACCGACGATCTCGGAGAAAACCCACGCAGGTCACGGGGAGAACGTACAAACATGAGTCTCCGGCGCTGCATTCGCTGTAAGGCAGCAACTCTACCGCTGCGCCACCGTGCCGCTCTATTAATTCTGATTAATATCATGGTTTTGGTGTTGAATCATCTACTTCGGTTCAATTTTGGAAGCCAAGGTTACTTGATGCATAGTTTCCAGGTTTCTGGTAGTATTTGGAAAATTGCATGTAATTCTGGTCACCGTATTACAGAATGTGGAAGTATTACAGGATGTGGTGCAGAGGAGGTTTGCCAGAATGATGCCTGGATTAGGGGGTATTAGCTACAGGGAGCGGATGGACAGACTTGAATTGTTTTCTCTGCAATCCCAGAGGTTGCCTGGTGGAGACCTGATAGAAGTATATAAAACTATGAGGGGCTCTGATAGGGCTGACAATCAGAACTTTTTTCTCGGGATGGAATAATCAAATACTAGAGCGCCTAGCTTCAAGGTGAGAGGAGCAAAGTTTAAAGGAGATGTGTGAGGCAGGTTGTGGGCCAAAGGACCTGATCTTGTGCTGTACTGTTCCATGTTCTTCAAGGGTGTTTAGTACCAAAGCACAGTCCATACATAGACCTGGCCTTCTTAAAATCTGGTAGACACAAAAAGCTGGAGTAACTCAGCGGGTCAGGCAGCATATCTGGAGAGAAGGAATGGGTGACGTTTCGGGTCGAGACCCTTCTTCAGACTGATGTCAAGGGGAGGGGGCGGGACAGAGATAGAATGTAGTCGGACACAGTAACACGAGTGGGAGAACTGGCAAGGGGGAGGGGATGAAGAGAGAGGGAAAGCAGGGACTATCTGAAGTTAGAGAAGTCAATGTTCATACCGCTGGGGTGTAAACTACCCAAGCGAAATATGAGGTGCTGTTCCTCCAATTTGCACGGGGCCTCACTCTAACAATGGAGGAGGCCCAGGACTGTACGGACCAACTGGCTGGAGCTCTCTGGCCTCTCACTACCATGGTCTGAGGTCCCCACTGGCTTTAAAGGAACATCCATTGTACCGGTGCCAGAGAGGGCAATGTGACCTGCCTCAAGGACTATCTACTGGAGGCACTCACTTCCTTTGTGTTGGAATGCTTTGCGGGGATGGCAATGACGCATATCAACTCCTGCCTTAGAATTGACACTTCAATCTGTCTAGCGTCACAACACATCGACATTCTGGTACTCCAGGACAATGGGAACATATAGGTCCAGTTGTACTATGTATCTTGGCTTGTACCAGTCACTGAAAGGAAGCATGCAGGTACAGCAGACAGTGAAGAAAGCCAATGGAATGTTGGCCTTCATAACAAGGGGAGTTGAGTATAGGAGCAAAGAGGTCATTCTGCAGTTGTACAGGGTTAAGGCCGCACCTGGAGTACTGTGTGCAGTTTTGGTCTCCAAATTTGAGGAAGGATATTCTTGCTAGTGAGGGTGTGCAGCGTTTTTTACTAGGTTAATTCCTGGAATGGCGGGACTATCATATGTTGAAAGACTGGAGCGACTAGGCTTGTATACACTGGAATTTAGAAGGATGAGAGGAGATCTTATCGAAACGTATAAGATTATTAAGGGGTTGGACACGTTAGAGGCGGGAAACATGTTCCCAATGTTGGGGGAGTCCAGAACAATGGGCCACAGTTTAAGAATAAGCGGTAGGCCATTTAGAACTGAGATGAGGAAAAACTTTTTCAGTCAGAGAGTTGTGAATCTGTGGAATTCTCTGCCTCAGAAGGCAGTGGAGGCCAATTCTCTGAATGCATTCAAGAGAGAGCTAGATAGAGCTCTTAAGGATAGCGGAGTCAGGGGGTATGGGGAGAAGGCAGGAACGGGGTACTGATTGAGAATGATTAGCCATGATCACATTGAATGGCAGTGCTGGCTCGAAGGGCCGAATGGCTTCCTCCTGCACCTATTGTCTATTGTCTATTGTCTATTGCATTTTCACGGTCTGGCTTACCGAGAATAACTGATAATTTATTGCATATTTATTTGTTGTGCTGTAAAGCTGCAGCAAGTATGAATGTCATTGTTCCGGTATTGGGACGTATGACAATTAAATACTCTTGCCTCTTGATTCTTGACTTTCCAAAGTGTTTGAAATGGTTCAATGGTACTTTATTGCCACATGTCCCTAAGCACAGAGATATTTTGTTTTGCGTACAGTTCAGGTGCGATCCCACCATACATCAGGCACTAAGTAAATACTAAGTAAAAGAGTGTAAGATAGTAGACCACACTGAGTCACGACACAAGAGTCACCACATTTTAGGCGCCATCTTGTACCTTTCAAATCCGATTTTTTTTTTAAACTTCAAGTCTTAACATGGCCATAGAAGCCCATTGTCGTGGTGGCAGCGCTGGATTGTAGTTGCAGGGGTCTTCCACGTATTGATGTCCTCTTCCGCCAATCCGTGCCGCTGCAGGCCGCATCCATCTATCTGAAGAAGGGTCTCAACCCAAAACGTCACCCATTCCTTCTCTCCAGAGATGCTGCCTGACCCGCTGAGTTAGTCCAGCACCTTCGATTTAAACCAGCATCTGCAGTTTTCTTTCCTGTCCATCTGCACGTTTGGCCACCTGGACCGATGGCCAATCTAGTGGGGCCTCAGGCTGCTTCGATGCCTCCAGTGGCCTACTCCACTACTCCGATGCCTACTCACCATCAGCCCGTAAACGTGCCATCCTTCATCTCAGGCAGCCACCGCTCAGAGTCCGTGCCCCTGAGTCGGCCCAGAGCATCTTTGCGCTACTCCAAGGGCGTGCACTCACCGGCATTGTGCTTCCCTTCCATCCGCCACCATCGCCGCCTTTAAGGATTAGGAGCATGGAAATGTCTCCAGGCCTCTCAAGCCACACCACATTTAAAGTCATAGAGTCATAAAGCAAGGAAACGGCCCTTCGGCCGAACTTGATCATGCCGATCTAAGCTAGTCCAGTTTGGCAGATATACCTCGAAACCTTTCTTATCCATGTACCTGTCCAAGTGTGTTTTAAATGCTGCGGTAGACACAAAATGCTGGAGTAACTCAGCGGGACAGGCAGCATCTCTGGGGTGAGGGAATGGGTGATGTTTCGGGTCTAAAGTCTGAAGAAGGGTGTCAACCCAAAGCATCACCCATTCCTTCTCTCCGGAGATGCTGCCTGTCCCGCTGAGTTACTCCAGCATTTTGTGTCTACCTTCTGTATGTTCTATGTAGCCCTGCAGATCTTACGTGTTTCAATAACGTCCCCTTTCCCTCATCCAAAGTGGAGAGACAAAGCCAGCCTGCCAAATCTGTACGGCAAACTTCATGAGTTAGCAAAGCATCTCTGAAGGGCTTCCAATGCACAGGGGAGGCAAGCAGAGAGAGACAGAGGAAAGGACAAATGAGCTAGCTGCATGTTGAGGTAGACATAAAATGCTGGAGGAACTGGGTCAGGCAGCATCTCGGGAGAGAAGGAATGGGTGACGTTTCGGGTCGAGAGAGAGCTAGATAGAGCTCTTAAGGATAGCGGAGTCAAGGGGTATGGGGAGAAGGCAGGAACGGGGTACTGATTGAGAATGATCAGCCATGATCACATTGAATGGCGGTGCTGGCTCGAAGGGCCGAATGGCCTCCTCCTGCACCTATTGTCTATTGTCTATTGTAGTAAATGCCTCAACTACCTCCTCTGGCAGCTCGTTCCTCTGAGTGAAAAAGTTGCCCCTCAGCTTCATATTAAATCTTCACCCTATCTACCCCCCTCATGACTTTATACACCTCGAAAAGATTGCCTCTCAGCTTCCTGCGCTCCAACAATTAAAGTCCTTCTTTAAGGATTTTAAAGAAATCCTTCTTAAGGATTTATTTTAATATCCTTTAAAGGATTAAAGGATTAATATATATATAGTCCATATATATGGCAATGGGGTCCTGGCAACATCCTCATAAATCTTCTCCACTTTCTTTTCAACTTAATGACGTCCTTCCTATGACCACAACTGAACACAATAATCCAAGTCTGTCTTCACCAACGTTTTGTACAAATGTAATATAACATAGAAACAAGGAACTGCAGATGCTGGTTTACAAACAAAGACACAAAAGAAGGGTAGACTAAGCAAAAGGAAGTTAGTGGCGCAGCGGTAGAGTTGCTGCCTTACATCGCATCAGCGCCAGAGACCCAGGTTCGATCCCGACTGCGGGTGCTGTCTGTACGGAGTTTGTACGTTCTCCCCGTGACCTGCGTGGGTTTTCTCCGAGATCTTCGGTTTCCTCCCACACTCCAAAGACGTACAGGTATGTAGGTTAATTGGCTGTGAAAATGTTTTTAAAAAATTGGCCCTAGTGGGTGTAGGATAGTGTTAATGTGTGGGGGTCGCTCATCTGCGCGGACCCGGTGGGCCGAAAGGGCCTGTTTCCACACTGTGTCTCTAAACAAAATGTTGGAGAAACTCAACAGGTCTGGCAGCATCACTGGAGAACATGGATAGGTAACATTTTGGGTAATATCCCTTCTTCAGACTGATCTTGGGAGGGGGGATTGGAAACGTGAAGACAAAGCCTGGCATGTAATAGCTAGATACAGGTGAAGGGGATCCTGATAGGCAGATCATTGGTCAAAGACCAGAGACGCAAAGACAGAAGGTGTGAGAGGATTGAAGAGTTGCGAATTGTGAAGCTGGAGGAAGGAATATATGTGGAAGCAGATGGGGTTGGGAGAAATAGGTGCATAGGTGTGGAGCACAAGGGAGAGAGGGAGGGGGGAGGGGAGAAAGGGGGGGAGGAGAGAGAAAGAGGAGGGAGCGGGGTTGCAATTACTTAAAATTGGCTAATTCAATGTTCATACCACAGGATTGTAAGGTACCCAAACAGAAAATAGAAAATGAGGTAATGTTCCTCCAGTTTGTGTGTGGCCTCACTCTGGCAGTGGAGGAGGCCCAGCACAGAACGGTCAGTATGGCAATGGGAAGAGGAATTAAAATGTTTAGCAACCGAGAGAACCGGTAGGCCTTCGCATGCCGAGTGCAAGCGTCCGACAAAATGGTCGCTGAGTCTATGCTTGGTGTTGTTGATGTACAGGAGGCCACATCAGGATTCACTGCCTCATAAGGCAGTGGAGGCCAATTCTCTGAATGCATTCAAGAGAGAGCTAGATAGAGCTCTTAAGGATAGCGGAGTCAGGGGGTATGGGGAGAAGGCAGGAATGGGGAACTGATTGAGAATGATCAGCCATGATCACATTGAATGGTGGTGCTGGCTCGAAGGGCCGAATGGCCAACTCCTGCACCTATTGTCTATTGTTTATTGGAACACTGGATGCAGTAAATGATGCTAGAGGAGATACATGTGAAGTGCTACTGACGTCCCTGGTTGGAGGTAAGGGAGGATGTGTAGAGACATGTGTTGCATCTCCTGCGGTTGCAGGGGAAGGTAGCTAGCGAGGGTGTGGTTTGAGTGGGAAGGGATGAGTGAACCGAGGAGCTGTGGTGGGAGTGGACTGCGGAAGGTGGAAAGGGTGGGGATGCTAAGCCATGACTGGTGGTTGGATCACGATGGAGGCACTGGAAATGCTGGAGGATGATGCGTTGGAAATGGATATGTTGAAGAATGATGTTTCGTTTAGTTTAGAGATACAGGCCCTTCGGCCCACCGGGTCCGCGCCGACCAGCTATCCCCGCATATTAACAACATCCCACACCCACTAGGGACAATTTTTACATTTACCAAGCCAATTAACCTACAAACCTGTACGTCTTTGGAGTGTGGGAGGAAACCGAAGATCTCGGAGAAAACCCACGCAGGTCACGGGGAGAACGTACAAACTCCGTACAGACGGCGCCCGTAGTCGGGGTCGAACCCGAGTCTCCGGCGCTGCATTCGCTGTAAGGCAGCAACTCTACCGCTGCCACCTGCCCCTGTCATGTTCCACCTGTGCTGGAAATGGAAATGGCAAAGGATGATGTGATTTAATATAACGTCCCAACCTCTATACTCATTACTCTGAGTGATGAAGAACAATGTACCAAAAGCCTTCTTTCCCACCCTTTCTGCCTTTGATGCTACTTTCAGTTAACTATTCACCTGTATTCCTAGACGTCTCTGCTCTCCAAGACTCCCTCGGGCCGTACCATTCACTGTGAAGGTCCTGCCCTGATTTGACATCCCTAAATGCAACACTTTGCTGTTATAGAAACATAGAAACATAGAAAATAGGTGCAGGAGTAGGCCATTCGGCCCTTCGTGCCAACACCGCCATTCAATATGATCATGGCTGATCATCCACAATCAGTGCCCCGTTCCTGCTTTTCCCCATATCCCCTGCTTCCATGCATTATCTGCATTAATCTCCATCAGCCGTTCCTCAGCCCACTTGCCCAGCTGATCAAGATGATGCCCTAATTTTGGATAACCACGTTCACATATGTGTGATAGCACTCACTTTAGTGTCATCTGCAAACTTACCAATCATGCCTTGTACATTCTCATCCATATCAGTGATGGACACCACTGACAGCAATGGGCCCAGCACTGATCCCTGAGGCACACCACCAGTCACCTGTGACCAAGTCTGAAAGACAACCATCTACACCACCCACTGCTTCCTTTCATGAAGCCAATTCTGTAGCTAGCTCTCCCTGGATCCCATGTAATCCAACCATCCATGCAGGACCAGATCAATGGCTTTGCTAAAGTCAACATCTACCAGTTTGCTCTCATCAACCTTTTTGATTATTCTTCAAAAAAAGGCAATAAGATCAAGGCTGATCTCATTACAACGTTAACTCCATGATCCTGCCTATCCTTCATAACCTTTCATAACGGTGGCACAGCGGTAGAGTTGCTGCCTTACAGTGAATGCAGTGCTGGAGACCCGGGTTCGATCCTGACTACGGGCGCTGTCTGTACGGAGTTTGTACGTTCTCCCCGTGACCTGCGTGGGTTTCTCCGAGATCTTCGGTTTCCTCCCGCACTCCAAAGACGTACAGGTTTGTAGGTTAATTGGATTGGTAAATGTAAAAATTGTCCCTAGTGTGTGTAGGATAGTGTTAGTGTGCGGGGATCGCTGGTCGGTGCGGACCCGGAGGGCCAAAAGGGCCTGTTTCCGCGCTGTATCTCTAAGCTAAACTAAACTAAACTTTCACCCCTTGCTTATCTCCTGTCTCTTAAAAATAATTCAAACATTCTACTTTTGAAGAAGAAGGTTCTGAAGACAGCCCTCTCACCGAACCAAAAAAAGACTTATCACTGTATGAAATGAGTAACCCCTTTATTTTTAAACGGCAAACTCCAGTTCTAGATTCTCTCACAAGAGAAAACATCTCCATTTCCTCTTGTCAAACTTCTTAGGATCTTTCAGAGTTTTATGGCAAGGACAGATCGATAGAGGACCTTTGCTTTGCAGGTGTGAAATGTAAGGTGTGTCATCTTGTATGGTTAAGTGAAACACTTAATGAAGATTTGAAGCTCAAAAGCTCCAAACAAATATCTGTGTACAACAGCTCGGTGGCAGAAATTTGAGAGTGAAGGCGATGTAGTCTGAACAGTTTCCCATTTGTGCTGCAAGGTAGTTGCACCTCGTGTGATCTATCGAGTCAGGTAGATTGAGAAACATATTGACCATCGATCCCACATAGTTTGATACTAGTCTGTGTTTGCAGAAAATCAGAGTACAGGAGCAGTCAAATCAAAGGTGTAGTCATGGCCATTCACATGAGCACCACTTACACACGTCATTATGTAGGCTACATTGAACAGTCCTTTCTCCAAACCTACTCTGGCACCACTCTTGAACTCTGTCTCCACTACGCCAATGACTGCTGCCTGCACTCCTATAGAACTCCTCAATTTTTATCATCTTCACCACAAATGTCCACCCTGCCAAATTCACTTGGACCTTATCTGGCACCTCTTTCTTATTTCTGGACCTCTCAGTCGCCTGTAAAGTTGCCATCCCAGGTGGTCATTTTCCCCATCTCTGGCCCTCATGGACCACTTACTGCTCCAGGACATCCAAAATGTCCTCCTTTTTTAGGAATCTGAAGAAGTCACGTTTTCAGTGACTTCCCCTCCACAGTGTTTTGGAGCCCTCAGTCACATTTCCTCCATTGCCTAGACTTCTGCTCTCATTCCCACTGCTTCCAGGTAGCTCGGAGATAGAGTTCCCGCGATCCTCACCTTCCACCCTACCACCTTTCACAACCTGGGCATCATTCTTCATCTTTTCCGTCAACTGCTGCAGGATCCCAACCACCCGTCATCCCTTCACCCCGCCACTCCTTCCTGCTTTACCCAGGGCCCGCTCTATCTGTGACTCCCCGTTCTTTCGTCCCTCTCCCCCCACTCCTCCCTGTCCCCTGTCACCTCCCCCTGCAACCACACAGAGATCCAATGCTTGTCCCTTGACTGCATCGCTCACCAACACCCAGGAACCCAAACTACCCTTCCAGGGCACACGTGCATCATCTCCAACTTTCTCTATCGCATTGGATGCTCTCAATGTGGCTTCCTGGACGTAGGTGAAATCATACATAGACAGGGTAACTAATTTATGGAGCATCTACTCTCAGTCCATAATGTTGCAAAGTCCCGGTTGCAAAGGAGAACAGCACCTCTTGTTCGGCTTGGGTAATGTGGTATTAAATTTTCCAATTACAGGAACCCACCCTTGCTGCGCTCCCCCCCTCCTCCCCCACCCCCCCCCCCCTTCCCCCCACCAACCCCCCCTCCCCCAACTGGCTCCATCTGCACTCATTATTTCCCTTTTCTACTTATTTATCTCTATCTTTTATCATTGGCCACTGTCTCACAACTTCATCCCTCATCCTCGCCCATAGTGCTCCATTTAACATGATCTCCCTCCTCACCTGGTTCTACCCATCATCTTGCAGCGTCTGACACATCCCTTGCCCTCACTTGATTGTGGCTACCTCCCCTCTACATTGTACACTATGCAGGGTTTCAATCCCAAACATCAACCAACCCTCTGCTTCCACAGACACTGCCTGAACAGCTGAGTTCCTCCAGTAGATTGCTTTTTGCTTTAGATAACGGCATATTCATTCGCTTGCACATGCAATTTTTTTAAATGTAGTTAATTCCTCTATAAGTAACAATAAAGTACATCTCTTTACACTACACCTAATTCAATTTCTCTGTTCTTCCTTGCATGCTTTTCCATCCTTCCATTTGGAATATTTGTCTAATTCCTGGTAGAATTGTATCACAGCTCGGTCTGGGAACAGCTCCGTCCAAAACTGCAAGAAATTGCAGCGAATTGTGGATGCAGCCCAGACCATCACACAAACCAACCTCCCTTCCATTGACTCCATTTATACCTCACGCTACCTCGGCAAGGCCAGCAGCATAACCAAGGACGAGTCGCACCCTGGCCACTCCCTCTTCTCCCCTCTCCCATCAGGCAAAAGGTGCAGAAGTGTGAAAATGCACACCTCCAGATTCAGGGACAGTTTCTTCCCAGCTGTTATCAGACAACTGAACCTCAACTAGAGAGCAGTCCTGAACTACTATTTACCTCATTGGTGACCCTCAGACAATCTTTGATCGGGCTTTACTGGCTTTATCTTGCACTAAACCTTATTAACTTTATTCCCTTTATCATGTATCTGTACACTGTGAAAGGCTCGATTGTAATCATGTATTGTCTTTCTACTGACTGGTTAGATTTTTAGATTTAGAGATACAACATGGAAACAGGCCCTTCGGCCCACCGGGTCCGCGCCACCCACCGATCCCCGCACATTAACACTACACACTAGGGACAATTTTTACATTTGCCCAGCCAATTAACCTACAAACGTGTACGTCTTTGGAGTGTGGGAGGAAACTGAAGATCTCGGAGAAAAACCACGCAGCCAAACAGAGAATGTACTTCCTGCGGCAACTGAGGAAACACAATCTGCCACAGGCAATGATGGTCCAATTCTACACTGCTATCATTGAGTCCGTCCTCACCTTCTCCATCATGATCTGGTTTGGCTCAGCCACCAAGCACGACATCCGGAGGCTGCAACGGATCGTTCGCACAGCTGAGAAGGTTGTTGGCTGCAACCTTCCCCCCCATTGACGAACTGTACACTGCAAGGGCCAGGAAGCGAACGGGCAAGATCATCTCTGACCCCTCTCACCCTGGCCACAAACTCTTTGAAGCACTTCCCTCTGGAAGGCGACTCCGGACTGTCAAAGCAGCCACAGCCAGACATAAAAACAGCTTTTTTTCCACGAGTGGTAGTTCTACTCAATAACCAAAGTCTGTAGTCTCTTTTTTGCTCTGGTTTATTTTCACCCACATGTTTAGACCGTAATGGTGTATCCTTATTGTTTTGATGTGTTTATGCTTTATTCTTAATTGTTAACTGTATGTTTGCCCAGCCAATTTGTGAGTGGAGCACCAAGGCACATTCCTTGTATATGCACATACTTGGCCAATAAACTTATTAATTCATTCATTCATTCATTCATTCATTCATTCATTCATTCATTCATTCATTCAGTGGCACCTGAAAATTAAAAAGAACGATCAGAAATGGGTATTGAGATTAGCTTAGTTTCGTTTATTTTGGTTTATTATCACATGTACCGAGGTACAGTGAAAAGCCTTTGTTGCGTGCTTTTGACGGCACGGTGGCGCAGCGCTAGAGTTGCAGCCTTACAGCGAATGCAGCGCTGGAGACTCAGGTTCGATCCTGACGACGGGCGCCGTCTGTACGGAGTTTGTACGTTCTCCCCGTGACCTGCGTGGGTTTTCTCCGAGATCTTCGGTTTCCTCCCACACTCCAAAGACGTACAGATATGTAGGTTAATTGGCTTGGTAAATGTAAATTGTCCCTAGTGTGTGTAGGATAGTGGGACTCGGTGGGCCGAAGGGCCTGTTTCCGTGCTGTATCTCTAAACTAAACTAAAACTAAAAACTCCATTCCAACAGGAAGTTTGTTGGTGAGGTTTAGTAGTGTAATGTAAAAATATAGACATTTAAACTGACCACCCTAGGTCAAGTATTAGATCATAATTGTCACCTTGGAAGAATTCAGTTAAAATTGCGACCGATATGCCAATGTTTTGCATTTTTAATTGATAAAATCCCAATTTGACTGAGATAGGTGTTTGTTCATGCTGTGGCCTAGTGGGTATTGGCACAACATTCAATGTGTTGTGCTCTTTGCATTTAACATGTGTGAAGTTGCTGTATTAGTCAGCTGCTTATCCGTTGTCTAACAACCAAGTAACCATGCTCCTGGAAGATTGTAAGGAAGGGATAATGATGTCTTTGGGATCAAAGTAACTCTGGTATGACGTGCCAGAAAGAATTTGATTTGAGAATCACAAGAAATGTGATTTGAGAATCACAAGGAACTGCAGATGCTGGGTTACACAAAAAAAAGTGCTGGACAATAGACAATAGACAATAGACAATAGAAAATAGGTGCAGGAGAAGGCCATTCAGCCCTTCGATCCAGCACCGCCATTTAATGTGATCATGGCTGATCATTCTCAATCAGTACCCTGCTCCTGCCTTCTCCCCATACCCCCTGACTCCGCTATCCTTAAGAGCTCTATCTAGCTATCTCTTGAATGTATTCAGAGAATTGGCCTCCACTGCCCTCTGAGGCAGAGAATTCCATAGATTCACAACTCTCTGACTAAAAAAGTTTTTCCTCATCTCTGTTCTAAATGGCCTACCCCTTATTCTTAAACTGTGGCCCCTGGTTCTGGACTCCACCAACATTGGGAACATGTTTCCTGCCTCTAACGTGTCCAACCCCTTAATAATTTTATACGCTTCGATAAGATCCCCTCTCATCCTTCTAAATTCCAGTGTATACAAACCTAGTCGCTCCAGTCTTTCAACATATGCCAGTCCCGCCATTCCGGGAATTAACCTAGTAAACCTACGCTGCACGCCCTCAATAGCAAGAATATCCTTCCTCAAATTTGGAGACCAAAACTGCACACAGTACTCCAGGTGCGGTCTCACTAGGGCCCTGTACAACTGCAGAAGGACCTCTTTGCTCCTATACTCAACTCCTCTTGTTATGAAGGCCAACATTCCATTGGCTTTCTTCACTGCCTGCTGTACCTGCATGCTTCCTTTCAGTGACTGATGCACTAAGACACCCAGATCACGTTGTACGTCCCCTTTTCCTAACTTGACACCATTCAGATAATAATCTGCCTTCCTATTCTTACCACCAAAGTTGATAACCTCACACTTATCTACATTAAACTGCATCTGCCATGCATCCGCCCACTCACACAACCTGTCCAAGTCACCCTGCAACCTCATAGCATCTTCCTCACAGTTCACACTGCCACCTAGCTTTGTATCATCGGCAAATTTGCTAATGGTACTTTTAATCCCTTCATCCAAGTCATTGATGTATATTGTAAATAGCTGCGGTCCCAACACCGAGCCTTGCGGTACCCCACTAGTCACTGCCTGCCATTCTGAAAGGGACCCATTTATCCCCACTCTTTGCTTTCTGACTGTCAACCAACTTTCTATCCATGTCAGTACCCTATCTCCAATACCATGTGCTCTAATTTTGCCCACCAATCTCCTATGTGGGACCTTGTCGAAGGCTTTCTGAAAGTCGAGGTACACCACATCCACCGGCTCTCCCCTGTCAATTTTCCTAGTTACATCCTCAAAAAATTCCAGTAGATTAGTCAAGCACGATTTCCCCTTCGTAAATCCATGCTGACTCGGAACGATCCTGTTACTGCAATCCAAATGCTCAGCAATTTCGTCTTTTATAATTGACTCCAGCAACTTCCCCACCACTGATGTCAGACTAACTGGTCTATAATTTCCCGTTTTCTCTCTCCCTCCTTTCTTGAAAAGTGGGATAACATTAGCTACCCTCCAATCCACAGGAACTGACCCGGAATCTATAGAACATTGGAAAATAATCACTAATGCGTCCACAATTTCTAGAGCCACCTCCTTAAGCACCCTGGGATGCAGACCATCAGGCCCTGGGGATTTATCAGCCTTGAGTCCCATCAGTCTACCCAAAACTTTTTCCTGCCTAATGTGGATCTCCTCCAGTTCCTCTGTCACCCTAGGATCTCTGGCCACTAGAACATCTGGGAGATTGTTTGTATCCTCCTCAGTGAAGACAGATCCAAAGTACCGGTTCAACTCGTCTGCCATTTCCTTGTTCCCCATAATAAATTCCCCTGCTACTGTCTTCAAGGGACCCACATTTGCCTTGACTATTTTTTTCCTCTTCACATACCTAAAAAAGCTTTTACTATCCTCCTTTATATTATTGGCTAGTTTACCCTCGTACCTCATCTTTTCTCCCCGTATTGCCTTTTTAGTTATCTTCTGTTGCTCTTTAAAAGAGTCCCAATCCTCTGGCTTCCCACTCTTCTTTGCTATGTTATACTTCTTCCCTTTTATTTTTATGCTGTCCTTGACTTCCCTTGTCAGCCACGAGTGCCTCTTACTCCCCTTAGAATCTTTCCTGGAGTAACTCAGTTGGTCAGGCAGCATCTCTGGAGAACATGGATAGGTAACATTTTGGTTCAGGACCCTTCTTCAGACCGATTGAGGTGGGATGGGGGGAGACAAAGCTGGAAGAGACATGGGGCAGGACAAATCCTGGCAACTGACAGGTGGATACAGGTGAGGCGGGCTTTTGATAGGCAGATGGTTGGACAAGTGTCAGAATTGAAAAGACAAAAATGCGTTATAAGGATAGAAGAAACATAGAAACATAGAAAATGGATGCAGGAGGAGGCCATTGGGCCCTTTGAGCCAGCACCACCATTCATTGTGATCAAGGTTGATCATCTACAATCAGTAACCTGTAACCTGTGAATTGTGAAGCCAGAGAAAGAAATGTAGGTGGAAGGGGATGGAGGGAGGAGGAAGGGGAGAAATGGGTGTGGATCCAGATAGAACACAGAGGAGAGAGGGGGCAAAAATAATAAAAAAGGGGGCGGGAGGTTATTTGGAGGTTAGATATCTAAAATTGGAAAATTAATTGTTCATACCGTTAGGTTATAAGCTACCCAAGTGGAATAAGAGGTGCTGCTCATCCAGTTTGTGTGTAGCCTCGCTCTGGCAGTGGGACGGAGAGGTCAGTGTGGGAATGGGAAGGGGAGATAAAATGGTTGGCAACTGGGAGATCCCATAGACCCTGGTGGACTGAGCACGTGTTTGGCAAAATAGTCAACTCGTCTATGCCTGATCTCGCTGATGTATAGGAGGCCACATCAGGAAGACTGAATGCAGTAGATAAAAGATTTGTATTGACTTACTTCCAACCATTGCTGACCATTTTAATCCCACATCCCATTCCTATTCCCTCTTATTACCAAATGATTGAGCTGGGTAGATACTCTCTATATTTCTATCAATAATTCCACTCATCTTGAAATTTCATCATGTTATTGGACTTTTATCTTTCCTTTTTTTGTCTTAATTTATCAAGCATCTTTTTCACATTTTAACTTGTTTTGCATTATGTGCACCAAGGTTTTTGTTATTTGTTTTGTGTTTGTCACGGTTGTATGTGCCATTAAATTATACCTCATTATTGCACAGCAGTCTTGATTTCCCAACATGATAATTTGCTCATTTTGACTGAACCATCGAGGAATATATCATAAAATAGCCCCCCAAAAATCGTTCCAACAACTGAAGTAAAATTCGCAGCACATTCTTGTGCGCCCATGGCAAATACCTGGAGAGTTGGGCTAACAGGAATTTTAACATGTTTTCACATTGCAGGAGTGCAGTCAGGTGAGGCAGTTGTATTTTTCTTCTGCCGTTTGCATTGCCCAAGGTAAACAATTTGATCTATTTAAAACCGGCCCTTTCAAAACGTGGACCCGTGACTTTGCTTAATACACAAAATAAACAAGGAGCCGGTTTTCCCCCTCTTGACTGATTGCTGGGCGCATCACACAGTGACACCCAGCAGCGTGGGCATTCAACAGAGTGACATGGAAAAGTTAGCATGGTGGTTAACTCAAAACAAGAACATTTTTTAAAAGTCAATGTAAAAGATGTCTTAGAATCTTTGTTTCCTCTTCCACAAATCTTCTTTGGAAATGCAGCATTTTGTACATTTATTAAGAGTCCTGGGCGAAGTCTGCTCTTCAAAAGCAGTGGAATTAAATATTAACGACGTGGCTTTTGAAACAGAGGTGGTTTAAACTAATAGCCTCATGATGGAGGTAAAATGGTTTGCATTTCATTAGGTGGAGAGCGTGTGATTTCGGCATAACTAAGAGAGGCAGTGAGTAATTTTTATGTCATCCATTGTCGCCACGTGTGTTCCTGCGGCATTTGTAGGAGGCAGACATCATCAATGATGTGCATTCCTCTTTCATTCTTTCCATCAGGAGCTGCCCACAGCCCTCTCACGGCTTCCTGTAAACACGTCTTATCTCTTGGCTGCTCCTTCTGTCATTAGACCTCCATGCCCCAGACTACAAATACTCCAGGTACGACAGGCCAACCAGAGCCTTCTGCCCAGCTTAAGCCAATAGCTTCCACATGCCATCAAGAATGTTGTTTTCTTAAGTGCCTGGCCATGTTTTCCCCACTTTATTACACTAGTTGTGACTTGATTACTGTCCAGGTGTGTTTTGTGTGGTGTTTTTCATGCATCAAACCACCTTTGTTCGGTGATAAGCCATGTTGCACTGGTCATTCCCTTCTCTGTCGACTAAATGTACTGGAAACTCGTTCTAATTGCCAACTGATCGCCCCTCTCTGTTATTATACACGGGTGTACACACTGCTCCTTCTCCTGGGTCAGTGGAAATGATAGCTCCTGAATGCAGGCCGATTATCTTCTGCTGTAACACTAGACAGCCTCTGTTCAGCTGAATGTCACGGAGAGCTCCTCAGATGCAGCCATCCAAGAACAGCACGAACCTGGTTTAAAGCTCCAAGTGCTGAGGGTTTTGTTTTTCCGTACCCACCGACCACCTGGGAGGATTTACGTAGCGACAGCTAAAAGCTAAACTTCCACAAACACTGCGGTATTAACTTCAAAATATCCAGTGCATACGAGAGTTTCAGACAAGAAACAGCTTGAACATTCCTCTTCCCTGGTGCATAGACTGTCTCGAGTGTCAGAGGTAGTCAGCACACCCCATTAGTTGGCACATCTATTTGGTTCATGGATCACTGCTAGTGCACAAAGGTTAAAAAGTAAAATGCCGAATGAGGTTTCCTGACTGACAAGTTACTGCTATTTTATCAGTGCTTGGAAGACTAACGTTTGGATTGTATTTAACCAATGCAAACCATAAATTGTTTTCCTGGAAAGAGCACTGAAATTTGTATTTAATGATCCCAAGTAGTTCTCTTAAGTCCCTTCACTGCCTCGAATAGAAGTTAACTTGACATTAACAAATGAATGTAGTTTTAATGTGTCGGAAGGAACTGCAGATGCTGGTTTAAACCGATGATAGACACAAAACGCTGGTTTAAACCGAAGATAGACAGAACAAGAAGGGTCTCGACCCGAAACATCACCTATTCCTTCTCTCCAGAGATGCTGTCTGACCCGCTGAGTTACTCCAGTTTTTTGTGTCTATCTTTGAATGTTGTTTTAGTTCCTTTAGCATGCTAGTGGAATGTGTAAAAAAGATACGTGCATTTATAGTCATCTTTTTTGAGGTAATGGGACAAATATAAACATATTGAAATATGTGTTACAGTACTTACTACATATAATAGTGAATACTGGGCCAATCCATAGAGACTTTTCAGGTATTGGTTTATACTGCTACTCACTTTTTTCTCTGTAAGAGAACATAAACAAGGTTTTCGTTATCTTGACAAATACTTCATTTTATAATAGATTAGCAGATATATGTTCTGAAGGGGAAAAAAAAAACATTTGTACGCAGGCTACATTTTGAAAAAGGAGACCATAAAATTGTGTGCAGGCTGGAATGGAATCTTGATTTGATAAAAATAATTTGAGGTGGATTTGAACCAAACAATAATGGCATCTAGGCCGAGTGGGCCCTCAACAAAGAAATACCATCAGCTTAACGTGGTCATGCGTCAAGTATATCAAGTACGTATGCCAGGAGGATTATGCAGTGTTCTGGGAATACCTCGATGTCGCATGTCTCTATCATAAATTGATGTTAATCAGTGCATTTACCATGAGTTGCGATGGTCTGTTGACAGTGGGAAAAATCCCTATGTTCCAATTAGTTTATCATATAGTTGACTGAAATAAACTCAGGAGATTATTAAATTACTGTCGTTTAAAATGTGTGCTGGAGTGTTGCTGCCAATAAATAGCACTTTATTATAGGTCCACTGCCTTCTGTCAGTCAAAGCAATCGTTCCAATGCTTGACATGAAAACAACTGACACTGGTTTACCTTGAGGCAAGAATTTCATTTTGCATCAATATTTACAATAAACCAGGGATAATTTTCTTGGAAGAATATTCACCATAAACAGGAATAATTTAAAGAAAATGAAAATTCTGTGAATTTAGACATTGTGGCAATTTTCAATATATATTTTTAAAATATATTTTTATATATTAGGGCGGCATGGTAACACAGTGATAGAGTTGCTGCCTTACAGTGCCAGAGACCCGGGTTCATAGAAACATAGAAACATAGAAAATAGGTGCAGGAGTAGGCCATTCGGCCCTTCGAGCCTGCACCGCCATTCAATATGATCATGGCTGATCATCCAACTCAGTATCCTGTACCTGCCTTCTCTCCATACCCCCTGATCCCTTGAGCCACAAGGGCCACATCTAACTCCCTCTTAAATATAGCCAATGAACTGGCCTCAACTACCTTCTGTGGCAGAGAATTCCACAGATTCACCACTCTGTGTGAAAAAAGACTTTCTCATCTCGGTCCTAAAAGACTTCCCCCTTATCCTTAAACTGTGACACCTTGTTCTGGACTTCCACAACATCGGGAACAATCTTCCTGCATCTAGCCTGTCCAACCCCTTAAGACGTTTGTAAGTTTCTATAAGATCCCCCCTCAATCTACTAAATCCTGACTACGGGTGCTGTCTGTACAGAGTTTGTATGTTCTCCCCGTGACTGTGTGGGTTTTCACCGAGATCTTTGGCTTCCATCGAGATCTTCGGTTTCCTCCCGCACTCCAAAGACGTACAGATTTGTAGGTTAATTGGCTTGGTATTATTGTAAAAAATTGTCCCTAGTGTGTGTAGGGTAGCGTTAATGTGCAGGAGAGGTTGGTTGGCACGGTCCCGGTGGGCCGAAGGGCCTGTTTCCCCGCTGTAGACTCTAAACTAAACTAAACTAAAGTCATTGGCAAGTAGAAAGCATTGCTTTCGAAGGGGGAAATGCATAACAGAGTTCACATGGAAACAGCTAGGAATGCAGTAAAAAATAATCACAGGTTATTAATGTGGCACTTCATGACGTGTAACATAACTAGATTATTTACCTACACAATCTGGGATTCATCCCTGTAATATTGTCCTATTCAAAGTTCAACAAAAACAGCCAAAGTAAGTTAAGGAATATGAAAATGAATATAAATATGTAATATATATAATAGTTTAAACTTTATAATAGTTTGAACTTAATTTAAAATTTAATTAAAAAAGTTAAAACTTTATTTTTTCGTGGGGCTGGAGGAAATGAGAGTGGTATTAAAAACAACCAACTGAATATTCCACGTCTCAGGCATCCCACTTGATAAAAGTTCCATTCTGCACAAAAAGAATGGTTTGATTATGAGACGGGATAAGAACCAATTCCTCAGGACCCTGTCCCCAAAATATGCTAATTTAGAGGGAAGTTTCCCAGTTCAGGTGATTCTTTAATCATTCAAAGGTATTTATTCACAAAATGCTGGAGTAACTCAGCAGGTCAGGCAGCATCTCAGGAGAGAAGGAATGGGCGACGTTTCGGGTCGAAACCCTTCTTCAGACTGATGTCGGGGGGGGGACAAAGGAAGGATATAGGTGGAGACAGGAAGATAGTGGGAGATCTGGGAAGGGGGAGGGGAAGAGAGGGACAGAGGAACTATCTAAAGTTGGAGAAGTCGATGTTCATACCACTGGGCTGCAAGCTGCCCAGGCGAAATATGAGGTGCTGTTCCTCCAATTTCCGGTGGACCTCACTGTGGCACTGGAGGAGGCCCATGACAGAAAGGTCAGACTGGGAATGGGAGGGGGAGTTGAAGTGCTCGGCCACCGGGAGATCAGATCAACTGTAACGCATGATAATCAGCATGAGTTCTCAGTGAGCACCCCATTAGGGTGCAGACTGATGGTTTTCAACCCCTGAGTGAGTTACATTAGGATTCCTAAAGGCAAAACAAACAAAATGAAATTTAGTTATCATTGTGAAGTGCAGGCAAGAGTACTATATCACATCAGAAAATAGGTGCAGGGGGAGGCCATTTGGCCCATCGCCTGCCTTCTCCCCCATATCCCTTGATTCCAATATCCCCCAGAGCTCTATCTAACTCTCTTAATTGGCAAACAAGTACAATTTTTTTTAAAGATGAACAAATAATTCATATGTTTCTAATTACCCACAACTACTGCAGATTTCTACAAAAATATTATTCTAACATACATTCAGTTTTAAAAGAATGAATAGACAATAGACAATAGGTGCAGGAGGAGGCCATTCAGCCCTTCGAGCCAGCACCGCCATTCAATGTGATCATGGCTGATCATTCTCAATCAGTACCCCGTTCCTGCCTTCTCCCCATACCCCCTGACTCCGCTATCCTTAAGAGCTCTATCTAGCTCTCTCTTGTATGCATTCAGAGAATTGGCCTCCACTGCCTTCTGAGGCAGAGAATTCCACAGATTCACAACTCTGACTGAAAAAGTTTTTCCTCATCTCCGTTCTAAATGGCCTACCCCTTATTCTTAAATTGTGGCCCCTTGTTCTGGACTCCCCCAACATTGGGAACATGTTTCCTGCCTCTAACGTGTCCAACCCCTTAATAATCTTATACGTTTCGATAAGATCCCCATCTTATACGTTTCGATAAGATAATGAAGAAGGGTCTCGACCCGAAACATCACCCATTCCTTCTCTCCAGAGATGCTGCCTGTCCCGCTAAGTTACTACAACATTTTGTGTCTATCTTCGGTTTAAACCAGCATCTGCAGTTCTTTCTTACACTTAATTCAACTTGGGTTTGTGTCTTCACTGGTTAAAATCTCCCTTGCATTAGTCAATTGGACTGTGGGCTTGTTCAGACACATCAGCGAACACACCCAGTAAGTAGGGCTGCTCCTCATAAGTTTTTACAGGTGCATACACTGTAAGATGAAAGCTGTCCTTTTCAATTGCATGTTTGCATAAAATCAAAGTCTTTCATGAGACTTGTTTTCTAATCCACCACGCACACACTCAAAAATATGTTTTCCCTTCGCCTTATGCCAACCAGGAATTATCCGCAAATCACAGGGTTCAATTGTACATTTCAATTTCTGAAATAATTCAAAAGTTGAAGTTTCAAATTAAAAACAACAAACTGTTATATTCCTGTATTTCTAATATAGACTTTAATGCGTAAGATCATAAGTCATAAGGAATAGGAGTAGACTTAGGCCATTCGGCCCATTCAATCATGGCTGATCTATCTCTCCCTCCTAACCCCATTCTCCTGCCTTATAACTTAGAAATGCATCTCAACATCCAACATTGGTTTGAGTTTAGTTCATTGTCATGTGTGCTGAGGTACTGAAAAGCTTTTGTTGCGTGCTAACCAGTCAGCGGAAAGACAATAAATGATTACAATCGAGCCATCCACAGAGTACAGATACATGATACACGTGAATAACATTTAGTGCAAGATAAATTCCAGTAAAGTACGATCAAAGATAGTCCGTGGGTCTCCAATGAGGTAGTTACGTAGTGGATCAGGACTGCTCTTTAGTTGTTGGTAGGATGGTTCAGTTGCCTGATAAAAGCTAGGAAGAAACGGTCACGGAATCTGGAGGCGTGTGTTTTCACATTTCTATATCTTTTTCCCGATGGGAGAGGGGAGAAGAGGGAGTGGCCGGGGTGTGACTCATCCTTGATTATGCTGGTAGCCTTGCCGAGGCAGCGTGAGGTATAAATGGAGTCAATGGAAGGGAGATTGGTTTGTGTGATGGTCCACAATTCTCTGCAATTTCTTGCGGTCTTGGACGGAGCTGTTCCCAAAGCATGCTGAGATGCATCCCGATAAAACGCTTTCTACGGCGCTATCTACAACCTCCAGAACATGGAGAACATTGGTGTCCATGTACCGCAGTGCACTGAGAACCCTCACCATTTCATCGCTCACTGCTTCTTTGTGGTGCCATATCTGTTGCCAATGAAGCCCATGAGCCATAAGGGCGGCACGGTGGTGCAGCGGTAGAGTTGCTGCCTTACAGCGAATGCAGCGCCGGAGACCCGGGTTCCATCCCGACTACGGGTGCTGTCAGTACGGAGTTTGTACGTTCTCCCTGTGACCTGCGTGGGTTTTCTCCGAGATCTTCGGTTTCCTCCCACACTTCAAAAACGTACAGGTATGTAGGTTAATTGGCTGGGCAAATGTAAAAATTGTCCCTAGTGGGTGTAGGATAGTGTTAGTGTGCGGGGATCGCTGGGCGGTGCGGACCCGGTGGGCCGAAGGGCCTGTTTCTGCGCTGTATCTCTAAATCTAAATCTAAATCTATATTAAAAATGTCTGAAAGAAAAAAGGACTTGGATTCAATGTGATAATTTGCAAAATAACCGCAAGACCAATGGTGCCAGTGGTTATTTCTGAATAAATTGTTCTTCAGGGAAATTAGAAATGTGCTGTTTGAGATATGCCGTCAGTTTTTAAAAAATAGCGTGAGTCTAGCTCACTATTATATTCCATCGAACAGTAGCAAGATGCCAAATCTGCACAATCGATATGAACAAAATTAAACATCAGCTCAAGTAACTTCTTAACAATATGAAATATTTGTTTATAAGTTGGCAGAAATGAACTTTGCAACCATGTAGAACACACTTTCACTACTGCGAAGCCCAATGAATATTGCCAACTAGGGAAAGCAGTCCCATTTCTTCAGATTTTAATTGTTAGAGAATTTAAAAATGTATATAATTGGTTTTGTTTAGTTTGTTCTTGTCACATGTACCAAGGTTCAGTGAAAAGCTTTTTTTGTTGCATGCTATCCAGTCAACAAGAAGATTATACACAATTACCCAGCTCAAATTGGAGGAACAGCACCTCATATGTTGCTTGGGCAGCTTACACCCAAGCAGTATGAAGATTGACCTCTAACTTCAAGTAATTCTTGCTTTCCCTCTCTCCATCCCTCCCCCTTCCTAGTTCTCCGACCAGTCTGACTGCCCCCTGATTAAATTTTATCTCTGATGCTTCGTTGTCACCTTTTTCTAACTAACAATGATCTATTCTACATTTTCCTTGCTCGTCTCCTTTGATGCCTTATTTTCACATCTTATCCTTCCTTATCTCTGTGTCTCCTTCTCCCCGACTCTCAGTCTGAAGAAGGGTCTCAACCCTCATCCATGTCTTCTATCCAGAGATGTTGCCTGTCCAGCTGAGTTACTCCAGCATTTTGTGTCTATTTTCGATTATAATCTAGCTGTCCACTGTGTACAGTGTACAGTGTACAGAGTTAAGGGTGCATTATTTAATGCAAGATAAAGTCCAATAAAGCCCAATTAAAGATAGTTCAAAGGTCTCCAATGAGGTGGATGGTAGGCCGGGACCACACACTAGCTGGTGAGAAGACAGTTCAGTTGCTTGAATAAAGCTGGGAAGAAACTGTCCCTGAATCTGGAGGTGTGCATTTTCAAACTTCTGTACCTCTTGCCTGATGAGAGAGGGGAGAAGAGGGAGTGGCCTGGGTGAGACTGGCCCTTGATTATGCTGCTGGCCCTTGATTATGCTGCTGGCCCTTGATTATGCTGCTGGCCCTTGATTATGCTGCTGGCCCTTGATTATGCTGCTGGCCCTTGATTATGCTGCTGGCCTTGCCGAGGCAGCATGAAGTGTAGATGGAGTCAATGGAAGGAAGGTTGGTCTGAACTAAGCCCATAACTCTCTGCAATTTCTTATGGCATTAGATGGAGCTGTTCCCAAACCAGGCTGTGATGCATCGTGATAAAATACTTTTTACGGCTCATCTGTAGAAGTTGGTGAGGGTTCCTGGGGACATGCCCATCTCCCTCCCCTTTCTAAGGAAGTAGCTCTGCTTCCTCCACCTTGTTCCGATGTGTAAGATTAACATTTGATTTAGTTTCTTTTCTGTCTATTTTTAATTCTCATAATCTGATTTTACTTCACTCACTTTATTTTGTATTCTGTATCTGATATTAAAATAATTCATTTTAATTTACATTTATTTCTCAATTTTGTGTCGTTAATCTTAATCCTTAAATTAAGAAAGTGTGTTACCTCCCCTGTTCCATCTGGTTCCCAGTTGCTCAGGCTCTCTCGGCACGTTTCAGTACCTTGCGCTTACTGCAACTAGGGGTGAATTATACTGTATCATTGTAAAAAATGGGTACAGACAAATTTAATTAACCGGAATCTTTCAGTGACATGGTACAGCAAATGTCGCCCAAAATCTCCGAAATCTGCCGTATGTAGTTAGCCACAGTCTGGGCTAAAATAGACACTGACAACCTTAACGTTATAGTGTATTCAGAATTCATTTCAAAGCTCAGAGCTCCCCTTACTGCATCAAGGTCTGCACTGCACTGCCATCGTCACCCTGGCCAATTCAGTCATTCCTGCAATCAGACGTTAGCAAGTGAACACTTCTATAAATAAACTCACCATCGGATCACTGCTTTTCCTAATCTAACCGAGATTTACCACAAAATCTTTGGTGTTGTTGCTATTTAATTTGGCACATATAAATGTGGCGGCGCCTAACGGCTGCGGCTCGCTAGCAGTCTGTTCGTCTTTTTTCCTTTTTTTTTTGTTGTGTGTCGGTGTTGGGATGGTTTTTGTTTTTTTTTGGTTGTGTATGTGTGGGGGGTGGTGGTGTGGGTGGGGGTGGTGTGGGTGGGGGAAACCTTTCTCTTTTAGGTCTCTTCCTCACGGCGCGGGGTGCGGCTCGGCCGCGGGGCCTTCCATCGCCCGGTGCGGCTCGGCCGCGGGGCCTTCCATCGCCCGGTGCGGCTCGGCCGCTGGACTTAACATCGCCCGGCGCGGCGCGGCCGCTGGACTTAACAGTGCCCGGTGCGGCTCGGCCGCGGGGCCTTCCATCGCCCGGTGCGGCTCGGCCGCGGGGCCTAACATCGCTGGTGCGGCTCGGCCGCTGGACTTAACATCGCCCGGCTCGGCGCGGCCGCTGGACTTAACAGTGCCCGGTGCGGCTTGGCCGCGGGGCCTTCCATCGCCCGGTGCGGCTCGGCCGCGGGGCCTAACATCGCCCGGTGCAGCTCGGCCGCGGGACTTAGCTGCGCACGGCTCGGTCGCGGGGCCTTCCATCGCCCGGTTCGGCCGCGAGACGTCTCAGCGCCCGGTGCGACTCGGCCGCGGGGACTTCCATCCCCTTGCGGGGACTGTGCGGGTCGGTCGGGGACGAGCTGTCTGTCCGTGGGCGTGGGGAAGAGAGTGGAAGTTTTGTTGCCTCCATCACAGTGAGGGGGTGTTTGGAGTCACTGTGATGGACGTTTGTGTTGGGGTCATGTGTCTTGTGTTCTTTTTTGTGTGTGACTGCTATGTAGTTTCGTTCGGTACCTTGGTACCGAATGACAAATAAAGCTCTGTTGTTGAAATGCCACAAAAGTCCTGAAGTTCAATATTTAGAGGGAGTACAGAGAAGGTTCACCAGATTGATTCCTGGGATGGCAGGACATTCATATGAAGAAAGACTGGATAGACTCGGCTTGTACTCGCTGGAATTTAGAAGATTGAGGGGGGATCTTATAGCAACTTACAAAATTCTTAAGGGGTTGCAGGAAGATTGTTCCCGATGTTGGGGAAGTCCAGAACAAGGGGTCACAGTTTAGGGATTAGGGGGAAGTCTTTTAGGACCGAGATGAGAAAGTTTTTTTTCACACAGAGTGGTGAATCTGTGGATTTCTCTGCCACAGAAGGTAGTTGAGGCCAGTTCATTGGCTATATTTAAGAGGGAGTTAGATGTGGCCCTTGTGGCTAAAGGGATCAGGGGGTATGGAGAGAAGGCAGGTACAGGATACTGAGTTGGATGATCAGCCATGATCATATTGAATGGCGGTGCAGGCTCGAAGGGCCGAATGGCCTATTCCTGCACCTATTTTCTATGTTTCTATGTTTCTATTTTCAATCGCCCACAATTTTAAACTCTTACCTGCAAAATTCAACAGTCCTAAGTCTTTATATCAACCATAAACTTCTAATCTGGTTTTAAAATGTCACTGCTAGGTTTTGTTCCGATTTCCTATAAAATAACGTTCTGACACTGGAGAGAAGACGTTAAAATGTCTATTTTTGCTTTATTTGTAGACATATATCTTCAGCTTCCTACCCAGAATATTTCTGGTCTATTTCTTCTGCCTGGCATACACTTACACTCCCCATTGAATTATTTGATTGTTCTTCATTATAGGTGGCAAGTCAATAGAATTTTTCCCATGCCCGGTACTGTTCCCACCCCCTACAACCCCTGCTCGCACTCTTTTAAATGTCTAGAATCTCTGTTGGAATTTATTTTGAAGCAAACAATTGTGGCCCTGCAGAAACGCTTATGTTTTAAAAGGGACATATTTTAAATCTGTTCTCTGAAACAGTTTTGTGGCTATTTGAGGTAGACCTATGGACCACATTTGGAAGTGCACTTTCCCACGCTTAAGAATAGGAGGGATATACATGTAAATAATTGGAGGTTTTTCTTGCATCTTTGCTGACCGTCGCAAAGCAGCATTTGACTATCCTGACGACCATTTCCTTTCAACGTGAGTCACCACAGCAACGTCTGCTTTGATCTGTTGTTTTCACACCTTACCCTTCCATATCTCTAGACTCCCTCTCCCCTGACTCTTAGTCTGAAGAAGGGTCTCGACCCGAAACATCACCCATTCCTTCTCTCCAGAGATGCTGCATGTCCCGCTGAGTTACTCCTGATTAAATCAATTATCTTAACACTGAAAGAGTTAAACTAATTATAAAAGAAACAGGCCACAAAATGGATGCCTGCTTTTTCTTTGCACATTGTAAATTGCTTAGCTAAGCAGAAAGGGGGTGGGCTGTGTTTAACCTTGGGAAATACAGCAAGTAGTTTAATAAAAAAACTGACCTTTTGTTGGCTTTGCTAAAAAAAATAACAAGCTGAGATTGCTTTATTATTTTTTTAAAAGCTGACCTACTGATGACTTTTTAATACCTTATATGGACATGGCCCTTATTTCCTTTACTACCTTGTATGGGCATGATGTGAGTGGTGTCACATCAGTCACTGATAAGATAAAGATATAACTAAACCGTTTTGTCCTTTGTTTTGTAGAGTGGGGCACGAAGTGAGCGTTGGGTATCTGGAGATACCCAGTGCTGACCTCCCCACTCCTGCCTGGCGTAATAAATCTACCGTTTTACCACTAACGTTGTCTGTCTAGAGAAAACAAACTTTACCATTGGTGTAGTCGGCAGGATCTCGCTGGTGCCAACTTCAACGACTGAGTAAGAGGCTGCAGTTTGGACGGGGCCTCAAGGCAGGTAAATGTGCACCATCGGATCCATTGAGTCTGAGCTCCCGAACGAGTTCCTGGGAACACTGTGGTCCCTCGTCTGTGGTCGATCTGGTTCCTGCCGAGAGCCTTTTGACAGACAACATAGGTAAGACAATTATTTTGTGATATAAGGTGAGATATCACATGTATTAATGGGAGAGAGTGAAAAAAGATTGGTCAGGTCAGTTGTTATCCGTGAAAGATTTCTTAAAAAGGTTGGTCAGGTCGGATGTTATCTGTGAAATCTTTTTTTAAGTGGGACAGACTCTGGATAAGAGCGATGGGGGAACTCGGGTACAATACATGTGTTATCTGGATCCAGAAAAATGTAAAGATTACCAACAATTGTCTTCTTCATGAACAAAAAGCCTGGGAAATGATGCCTAGCCAGTAGGGAGGACGTGGAATGCGGAACTATTTTTTTTAAAAGCTGAACTGTTGATTTGGGATCGAGAGGAAAAAAGAGGCAGGGAAAAAATGGGATGTGTCACGGCAGAAGAGTTGGTTGGACAGTGCAAGGAAGAAAGAGATCGGGCTGTATGATAAAGGTGGTCAAATTAAAGGCTGGGAAATGTTACAATTAGAATGCCAGTGGCTGGATGATGGAGGAAAGAGATCAGAGAAAGGAAATGTCAGCACTGGAGAAGGTTGTTCACAATTGATTACTAAGAAACGAGCGGTTATGGAAATTATCTCGGGAGATCCCTTGTCTGGCATGGCGACCCTGTTTATAGAGGAGGACAAGGATCAGCAGGTAGGGTACAGACCAAAGATAATAGAGCAGAGCAAGATAGACCACTCGACCCTAAAAACCATAGCACGTCACGGCGCCATTTTAGTAGGCAGAAACTTGCAGAAACATATAAAAAGAAAAATAACAAAATCTGTGAATTGATAGAAGAGATATATTCTGCATTTTAATGGTATCATCCCATATACTTTCCCCCAAAAAACTGCGAGAGGCATAGCGAACGGCGGGTTTTGCTTACTAAAATGGCGGACATTACGCTCCATTGCGTACTGCACTGTAGTAGAGGCGATTTTGACGGAGTGGTTCATCTTGCTCCTCTGGTATCTTTGGTACAGACCCCCTTACCCCAGGAAATGTGCCTAATTAGGGACAAGGCTCCAGATAGAATTAAAAACCCGCAGGAATTTGTTGAATACATCAGATCAACAGTCCAGTTTTTCAAAGCCTCAGCATGTATTCTGCCTGACGAGATCCTTATTGGACCCCTCCGAAGGGGCGCGCTGGAGAAACCTAATGCCCCTCCGAACCTGGGAGGCGTTAGAAACAGCGATTCCACAAGAGACAGCCGTCTAACACACATACTTGACTGCCCTGCCAAATGCTTAAAGAGACCCATTGATGTGGGAAAGGTGTTAGATTTGCAAGCCCTTGCCAAAGGAAAATGGCCACGAAAAATTTGGGAAAGATTCACAACTACTTATCGTGCGTATGCGGGGGACAAAGTGTACAATCAGGGCGGCAAATCGCCACCATTCCACGCGATCTTGATGAATTGCCCACCTCCTCAGGTAGCGTCACCCATCATGACAAATCTGGACTGGGTGGATAATGACGAGGGCCAACAATGAAGGGCTGTATTTGCATTCTGGAACACAGGAAAGGAAGGGCAACCCTCGGTAGCACCCATGGTGAAGCATGAATATTGCATTGAAGGAGGGCTGGGGGATCCAGCCTCCCCCCGCATGCTGCCGTTGCCCCAGGGCAATCCGCAAGGGCAGTGGCCGAATTATCCCAGGGGAAATTCTGATGACCAGGGAAGAGGGAGCATGTGAGACCAAGAGGTGCAGGGAAATATTATAGATGCGGGGAATTTAGAAGTTAGAAGGATGAGAGGAGATCTTATCGAAACATATAAGATTATTAAGGGGTTGGACACGTTAGAGGCAGGAAACATGTTCCCAATGTTGGGGGAGTCCAGAACAAGGGGCCACAGTTTAAGAATAAGGAGTAGGCCATTTAGAACTGAGATGAGGAAAAACTTTTTCAGTCAGAGAGTTGTGAATCTGTGGAATTCTCTGCCTCAGAAGGCAGTGGAGGCCAATTCTCTGAATGCATTTAAGAGCGAGCTGGATAGAGCTCTTAAGGATAGCGGAGTCAGGGGGTATGGGGAGAAGGCAGGAACGGGGTACTGATTGATAATAATCAGCCATGATCACATTGAATGGCGGTGCTGGCTCAAAGGGTCGAATGGCCTCCTCCTGCACCTATTGTCTATTGTCTATTG
Source organism: Rhinoraja longicauda (assembly GCF_053455715.1). Classification (NCBI taxonomy): domain Eukaryota; kingdom Metazoa; phylum Chordata; class Chondrichthyes; order Rajiformes; family Arhynchobatidae; genus Rhinoraja; species Rhinoraja longicauda. Next base: position 3,243,825 of record NC_135965.1, on the reverse strand, counting down.
AATGGGGACATTGGGTACGAGACTGCCCCACTTGAGGGAATGGCAGACGGGATGGGCGCAGAGGCGATCAAACTGTACAGTGCCAATAATCCCTTCCAACAATGACCCAAGCAGATACCCACAGAACACATGTTCCCTCTGGTGGCCAGACTGGGGCAGGAGCCCATGGTGTATATGAAGATAGGGGAGGCCTGTATTCCGTTTTTCATTGATACCGCCGGGGTAACCTTGTCGACTCTGGATCAGGAACCCGTGGAATATATGAGGTTCCCCTTGTCCAATGGATAATCCCAACTATCCAGTTTGTACGGCCGCCCCCGCCAGTATCCCCCGACAGAACCCCTCACGGTGAGGCATGAATCTGTCTGCCATACTTTACCCTTCTCGGTAACAACAAATCTGGGATGTAACCTGGCAGGGCGAGACTTGTTAATCGGACTGGGAGCGGGGATCAGTTGTGAATGATCAGCCATGATCACATTGAATGGCGGTGCTGGCTCGAAGGGCCGAATGGCCTCCTCCTGCACCTATTGTCTATTGTTCCGATCAAGTAATCCACCTCCAAACAGGGCCTATACACCGAATTATGATTACACACTCTCCGACTCCCCACTGGTGGGCTATCGACATCCCACCATCCCCCTTGTATCCGGATATCCCACACCCACGTGTGACTTTAGTTTATAACCCTACGGGTTGTGATGAGGCTGCAGAAGATGTCCACACACCACTACTACACACGCCTGTTATGTTTTTTGTTATGTTCAGCACGGCATAAAGATAAAGTACACTCACACGTTAGTTGCCTGAATCACACCAGCCTTTATTTACCCAGCATTCCCAGCTCAAGGAACACCCACTCATTAACATGGCACATGAATATGCATGAATACATTACACTGCTCTCCCTTTTTTTAAGTATTAAATCCAAGTACTCAGTTACAATTTTGGTGTTGTGATACTTGATTTAAAACCATATTTACAAAATTTCAAATGCTAAACATAACACGTTTATTTACACATTTTCGTTTTACTTGTAGAGTGAGTTGTCTAACTTACAAATTTAACCTAATTACTGGTTTGCGGTTCCTGCCTGATCGTTTAACAGTAACAGGCGTAACAGATGTACGTATAGACTCAACTGTTGGCTTGTTTGGCTCTATGTTAGTACGCTGACCTTGACTAGACAAGTCTGTTGCTTTATCTGTACTCACTGAATTTTGTGTATCAACCACAATAGTCTTTTCTAACTCACTTTCAGATGAATACTCAGGGATTAGGAATTCATGCTCAGTTTTTTGTTCATCTTTGGCTGGAATCATTTGATCCACATGAACACTTTTGATCTTGTCTCCAACATCCACTAAGTATCTTTTTGTTCCACACACTTCCACTATTTTCCCAACATCCCATTTGTCTCGACTGGACTTGTTGGGAGGACTGAGCACACGAACTTGCTCATCTGGCTTGAAGTTCCTCTCCTTTTTGTGGAAGTCAAAGTGGTGTTTTTGACTTAACTGTTTCTGCTCAACTCTCGAGGCCAAATTGGGTTGAACTAGACTTAGGCGTATTCTTAGCCTTCTCTTCATCAACAGTTCTGCAGGTGAATAACCCGTAGTTGTGTGAGGTGTAGTTCTGTACTTCAGCAAGAAACTAGCCAAACGATGTTTCATGCTGAGCTTTGAACTACCCTGCAAAACCTGTTTCTTGAGAGCCTCTTTGACCACTCTAACAGACCTTTCCGCCGCCCCATTGGAGGCTGGATGGTATGGAGGAACAAGTGTGTGTTTTACCCCGTTACGCTGCATGAACTCTTTGAACTGTTCTGAACGAAACTGAGGTCCGTTATCAGAAACAAGTTCTTCTGGTAAACCATGACATGCAAAAATCGATCTCAACTCGTCTATGGTACGCTCAGCAGTAGTGCTTGATCCCATATGCTTAGCCTCAATCCATTTGGACTGACTATCTACTAGTACCAGAAAATTATCATTACCCTTTTCACAAAAGTCTACATGAACTCTCTGAAACGGTCTACTTGGCCATGACCAGGGTTGCAGTGATGTTTTTGGTGGTTTACTCCGGCAGTCTTGACACACGCTACATTTGCTCACCAGTGACTCAATGTCACCGTCTATACCAGGCCAATACACAACACTTCTAGCAATTGACTTCATGCTTACTATGCCAGGATGTTCGGCATGAAGTTCGTACATAATCTTGTTTCTTAAAGACTCTGATACAACCACTCTGTAACCCCACTTTATGCATCCCTGCTCGCATGATAATTCATGGCGTCGATTATAGAAAGGCTTCAGTTCCGAGTTTGATCCACTCTCGACTTCAGTCCACCCATTCAATGTCTGCTCATAGACACTCTTCAGCACAGTGTCCTTCTCTGTTTCAGCTGCAATTTCTGTTGCAGTCACTGGAAAGTCTTGCAGTGTGTAGATTGAGTTCTCGCTTCCTACATCAGAGTTCTCATGGGGCAATCGGGACAACGCATCTGCGACTGCGTTGCATTTGGAGCTTCTGTACTCCACCTTGTAGTTATACTGGGACAACAGAATTGCCCAGCGCTGCATCCTTGATGCCGCCATGGAAGGTATAGCTGACTTGGGACCCAGTATCGTGAGTAGTGGTTTGTGATCAGTCACAAGGGTGAATGGTCTGCCAAGAAGAAACTGGTGGAATTTCTTGATTCCGAACACAATGCTGAGTGCTTCCTTTTCTATCTGTGCATAGTTGCACTCACTTGGTGATAGGGTGCGGGATGCAAAAGCAATAGGCTTTTCCTGTCCGTCATCCATTACGTGGCAAATCACTGCACCTACACCATAACTTGAAGCATCACAAGCAAGTTTCATCTCGCACGTCGTGTCGTAGTGAACAAGGAGTTTGTCACTTGTCAGGTTTTTCTTGCAGATGTCGTATGCATGTTGTTGTTTCTTTCCCCACATCCAATTCTCATCCTTTTGTAACAGATGATGTAGTGGCTTTAGCACGGTTGCTAAATCTGGAAGGAATCGTGCATAGAACTGCACCATCCCAAGGAAAGATCGTAGTTCTGACACATTGTTGGGCGTTGGAGCATTCACAATTGCTTCAATTTTCGCCTTCACAGGGCGCAGTCCGTTGGAATCTACTTTGAGTCCAAGGTAGATCACCTCTGATTGCGCAAATGCACATTTGCTCTTTCGTAGTTTGACGTTGTGGCAGTTCAGTCGTGTGAGAACTTGCTCGAGTATTTCCAGATGTTCTTCCATGCCCACTGTGAATATCAGTAGATCATCCTGGTTGCACACACAGTGTGGAATGCCTTGCAACATTTTGTCCATGACGGACTGAAAGATTTTCGGGGAAGATTTCACACCATAGGGCAGCTTTGTATATGAATACAAGCCCTTATGTGTGTTGATGGTCAAGCACTGCTGACTTTCTTTGTCAACATTGAGTTGGGCATAAGCATGAGACAAATCCAGCTTAGTGAAGACTCTTGCTCCGCTAAGTTCTGCATACAGATCCTGCGAGGTTGGCAAAGGATACTGTTCGTCGTCAACAGCTTGGTTGATTGTGACTTTGTAGTCACCGCATAGTCGAACAGTTTTGTCAGCCTTGAGCACAGCCACAACTGGCGTTGCCCAGTTGCTCTGGTCTGTCTTCACGAGTACTCCATTCCTGTGTTTAACCTTGGGAAATACAGCAAGTAGTTTAATAAAAAAACTGACCTTTTGTTGGCTTTGCTAAAAAAAATAACAAGCTGAGATTGCTTTATTATTTTTTTAAAAGCTGACCTACTGATGACTTTTTAATACCTTGTATGGGCATGGCCCTTATTTCCTTTACTACCTTGTATGGGCATGATGTGAGTGGTGTCACATCAGTCACTGATAAGATAAAGATATAACTAAACCGTTTTGTCCTTTGTTTTGTAGAGTGGGGCACGAAGTGAGCGTTGGGTATCTGGAGATACCCAGTGCTGACCTCCCCACTCCTGCCTGGCGTAATAAATCTACCGTTTTACCACTAACGTTGTCTGTCTAGAGAAAACAAACTTTACCATTGGTGTAGTCGGCAGGATCTCGCTGGTGCCAACTTCAACGACTGAGTAAGAGGCTGCAGTTTGGACGGGGCCTCAAGGCAGGTAAATGTGCACCATCGGATCCATTGAGTCTGAGCTCCCGAACGAGTTCCTGGGAACACTGTGGTCCCTCGTCTGTGGTCGATCTGGTTCCTGCCGAGAGCCTTTTGACAGACAACATAGGTAAGACAATTATTTTGTGATATAAGGTGAGATATCACATGTATTAATGGGAGAGAGTGAAAAAAGATTGGTCAGGTCAGTTGTTATCCGTGAAAGATTTCTTAAAAAGGTTGGTCAGGTCGGATGTTATCTGTGAAATCTTTTTTTAAGTGGGACAGACTCTGGATAAGAGCGATGGGGGAACTCGGGTACAATACATGTGTTATCTGGATCCAGAAAAATGTAAAGATTACCAACAATTGTCTTCTTCATGAACAAAAAGCCTGGGAAATGATGCCTAGCCAGTAGGGAGGACGTGGAATGCGGAACTATTTTTTTAAAAAGCTGAACTGTTGATTTGGGATCGAGAGGAAAAAAGAGGCAGGGAAAAAATGGGATGTGTCACGGCAGAAGAGTTGGTTGGACAGTGCAAGGAAGAAAGAGATCGGGCTGTATGATAAAGGTGGTCAAATTAAAGGCTGGGAAATGTTACAATTAGAATGCCAGTGGCTGGATGATGGAGGAAAGAGATCAGAGAAAGGAAATGTCAGCGCTGGAGAAGGTTGTTCACAATTGATTACTAAGAAACGAGCGGTTATGGAAATTATCTCGGGAGATCCCTTGTCTGGCATGGCGACCCTGTTTATAGAGGAGGACAAGGATCAGCAGGTAGGGTACAGACCAAAGATAATAGAGCAGAGCAAGATAGACCACTCGACCCTAAAAACCATAGCACGTCACGGCGCCATTTTAGTAGGCAGAAACTTGCAGAAACATATAAAAAGAAAAATAACAAAATCTGTGAATTGATAGAAGAGATATATTCTGCATTTTAATGGTATCATCCCATATACTTTCCCCCAAAAAACTGCGAGAGGCATAGCGAACGGCGGGTTTTGCTTACTAAAATGGCGGACATTACGCTCCATTGCGTACTGCACTGTAGTAGAGGCGATTTTGACGGAGTGGTTCATCTTGCTCCTCTGGTATCTTTGGTACAGACCCCCTTACCCCAGGAAATGTGCCTAATTAGGGACAAGGCTCCAGATAGAATTAAAAACCCGCAGGAATTTGTTGATTACATCAGATCAACAGTCCAGTTTTTCAAAGCCTCAGCATGTATTCTGCCTGACGAGATCCTTATTGGACCCCTCCGAAGGGGCGCGCTGGAGAAACCTAACGCCCCTCCGAACCTGGGAGGCGTTAGAAACAGCGATTCCACAAGAGACAGCCGTCTAACACACATACTTGACTGCCCTGCCAAATGCTTAAAGAGACCCATTGATGTGGGAAAGGTGTTAGATTTGCAAGCCCTTGCCAAAGGAAAATGGCCACGAAAAATTTGGGAAAGATTCACAACTACTTATCGTGCGTATGCGGGGGACAAAGTGTACAATCAGGGCGGCAAATCGCCACCATTCCACGCGATCTTGATGAATTGCCCACCTCCTCAGGTAGCGTCACCCATCATGACAAATCTGGACTGGGTGGATAATGACGAGGGCCAACAATGAAGGGCTGTATTTGCATTCTGGAACACAGGAAAGGAAGGGCAACCCTCGGTAGCACCCATGGTGAAGCATGAATATTGCATTGAAGGAGGGCTGGGGGATCCAGCCTCCCCCCGCATGCTGCCGTTGCCCCAGGGCAATCCGCAAGGGCAGTGGCCGAATTATCCCAGGGGAAATTCTGATGACCAGGGAAGAGGGAGCATGTGAGACCAAGAGGTGCAGGGAAATATTATAGATGCGGGGAATTTAGAAGTTAGAAGGATGAGAGGAGATCTTATCGAAACATGTAAGATTATTAAGGGGTTGGACACGTTAGAGGCAGGAAACATGTTCCCAATGTTGGGGGAGTCCAGAACAAGGGGCCACAGTTTAAGAATAAGGAGTAGGCCATTTAGAACTGAGATGAGGAAAAACTTTTTCAGTCAGAGAGTTGTGAATCTGTGGAATTCTCTGCCTCAGAAGGCAGTGGAGGCCAATTCTCTGAATGCATTTAAGAGCGAGCTGGATAGAGCTCTTAAGGATAGCGGAGTCAGGGGGTATGGGGAGAAGGCAGGAACGGGGTACTGATTGATAATAATCAGCCATGATCACATTGAATGGCGGTGCTGGCTCAAAGGGTCGAATGGCCTCCTCCTGCACCTATTGTCTATTGTCTATTGAATAGGGACATTGGGTACGAGACTGCCCCACTTGAGGGAATGGCAGACGGGATGGGCGCAGAGGCGATCAAACTGTACAGTGCCAATAATCCCTTCCAACAATGACCCAAGCAGATACCCACAGAACACATGTTCCCTCTGGTGGCCAGACTGGGGCAGGAGCCCATGGTGTATATGAAGATAGGGGAGGCCTGTATTCCGTTTTTCATTGATACCGCCGGGGCAACCTTGTCGACTCTGGATCAGGAACCCGTGGAATATATGAGGTTCCCCTTGTCCAATGGATAATCCCAACTATCCAGTTTGTACGGCCGCCCCCGCCAGTATCCCCCGACAGAACCCCTCACGGTGAGGCATGAATCTGTCTGCCATACTTTACCCTTCTCGGTAACAACAAATCTGGGATGTAACCTGGCAGGGCGAGACTTGTTAATCGGACTGGGAGCGGGGATCAGTTGTGAATGATCAGCCATGATCACATTGAATGGCGGTGCTGGCTCGAAGGGCCGAATGGCCTCCTCCTGCACCTATTGTCTATTGTTCCGATCAAGTAATCCACCTCCAAACTGGGCCTATACACCGAATTATGATTACACACTCTCCGACTCCCCACTGGTGGGCTATCGACATCCCACCATCCCCCTTATATCCGGATATCCCACACCCACGTGTGACTTTAGTTTATAACCCTACGGGTTGTGATGAGGCTGCAGAAGATGTCCACACACCACTACTACACACGCCTGTTATGTTTTTTGTTATGTTCAGCACGGCATAAAGATAAAGTACACTCGCACGTTAGTTGCCTGAATCACACCAGCCTTTATTTACCCAGCATTCCCAGCTCAATTAACATGGCACATGAATATGCATGAATACATTACACTGCTCTCCCTTCTTTTAAGTATTAAATCCAAGTACTCAGTTACAATTTTGGTGTTGTGATACTTGATTTAAATCAATACTTTTAACCATATTTACAAAATTTCAAATGCTAAACATAACACGTTTATTTACACATTTTCGTTTTACTTGTAGAGTGAGTTGTCTAACTTACAAATTTAACCTAATTACTGGTTTGCGGTTCCTGCCTGATCGTTTAACAGTAACAGGCGTAACAGATGTACGTGTAGACTCAACTGTTAGCTTGTTTGGCTCTATGTTAGTACACTGACCTTGACTAGAGAAGTCTGTTTCTTTATCTGTACTCACTGGATTTTGTGTATCAACCACAATAGTCTTTTCTAACTCACTTTCAGATGAATACTCAGGGATTAGGAATTCATGCTCAGTTTTTTGTTCATCTTTGGCTGCAATCATTTGATCCACATGAACACTTTTGATCTTGTCTCCAACATCCACTAAGTATCTTTTTGTTCCACACACTTCCACTATTTTCCCAACATCCCATTTGTCTCGACTGGACTTGTTGGGAGGACTGAGAACACAAACTTGCTCATCTGGCTTGAAGTTCCTCTCCTTTTTGTGGAAGTCAAAGTGGTGTTTTTGACTTAACTGTTTCTGCTCAACTCTCGAGGCCAAATTGGGTTGAACTAGACTTAGGCGTATTCTTAGCCTTCTCTTCATCAACAGTTCTGCAGGTGAATAACCCGTAGTTGTGTGTGGTGTAGTTCTGTACTTCAGCAAGAAACTAGCCAAACGATGTTTCATGCTGAGCTTTGAACTACCCTGCAAAACCTGTTTCTTGAGAGCCTCTTTGACCACTCTAACAGACCTTTCCGCCGCCCCATTGGAGGCTGGATGGTATGGAGGAACAAGTGTGTGTTTTACCCCGTTACGCTGCATGAACTCTTTGAACTGTTCTGAACGAAACTGAGGTCCGTTATCAGAAACAAGTTCTTCTGGTAAACCATGACATGCAAAAATCGATCTCAACTCGTCTATGGTACGCTCAGCAGTAGTGCTTGATCCCATATGCTTAGCCTCAATCCATTTGGACTGACTATCTACTAGTACCAGAAAATTATCATTACCCTTTTCACAAAAGTCTACATGAACTCTCTGAAACGGTCTACTTGGCCATGACCAGGGTTGCAGTGATGTTTTTGGTGGTTTACTCCGGCAGTCTTGACACACGCTACATTTGCTCACCAGTGACTCAATGTCACCGTCTATACCAGGCCAATACACAACACTTCTAGCAATTGACTTCATGCTTACTATGCCAGGATGTTCGGCATGAAGTTCGTACATAATCTTGTTTCTTAAAGACTCTGATACAACCACTCTGTAACCCCACTTTATGCATCCCTGCTCGCATGATAATTCATGGCGTCGATTATAGAAAGGCTTCAGTTCCGAGTTTGATCCACTCTCGACTTCAGTCCACCCATTCAATGTCTGCTCATAGACACTCTTCAGCACAGTGTCCTTCTCTGTTTCAGCTGCAATTTCTGTTGCAGTCACTGGAAAGTCTTGCAGTGTGTAGATTGAGTTCTCGCTTCCTACATCAGAGTTCTCATGGGGCAATCGGGACAACGCATCTGCGACTGCGTTGCATTTGGAGCTTCTGTACTCCACCTTGTAGTCATACTGGGACAACAGAATTGCCCAGCGCTGCATCCTTGATGCCGCCATGGAAGGTATAGCTGACTTGGGACCCAGTATCGTGAGTAGTGGTTTGTGATCAGTCACAAGGGTGAATGGTCTGCCAAGAAGAAACTGGTGGAATTTCTTGATTCCGAACACAATGCTGAGTGCTTCCTTTTCTATCTGTGCATAGTGGCACTCACTTGGTGATAGGGTGCGGGATGCAAAAGCAATAGGCTTTTCCTGTCCGTCATCCATTACGTGGCAAATCACTGCACCTACACCATAACTTGAAGCATCACAAGCAAGTTTCATCTCGCACGTCGTGTCGTAGTGAACAAGGAGTTTGTCACTTGTCAGGTTTTTCTTGCAGATGTCGTATGCATGTTGTTGTTTCTTTCCCCACACCCAATTCTCATCCTTTTGTAACAGATGATGTAGTGGCTTTAGCACGGTTGCTAAATCTGGAAGGAATCGTGCATAGAACTGCACCATCCCAAGGAAAGATCGTAGCTCTGACACATTGTTGGGCGTTGGAGCATTCACAATTGCTTCAATTTTCGCCTTCACAGGGCGCAGTCCGTTGGAATCTACTTTGAGTCCAAGGTAGATCACCTCTGATTGCGCAAATGCACATTTGCTCTTTCGTAGTTTGACGTTGTGGCAGTTCAGTCGTGTGAGAACTTGCTCGAGTATTTCCAGATGTTCTTCCATGCCCACTGTGAATATCAGTAGATCATCCTGGTTGCACACAGTGTGGAATGCCTTGCAACATTTTGTCCATGACGGACTGAAAGATTTTCGGGGAAGATTTCACACCATAGGGCAGCTTTGTATATGAATACAAGCCCTTATGTGTGTTGATGGTCAAGCACTGCTGACTTTCTTTGTCAACATTGAGTTGGGCATAAGCATGAGACAAATCCAGCTTAGTGAAGACTCTTGCTCCGCTAAGTTCTGCATACAGATCCTGCGAGGTTGGCAAAGGATACTGTTCGTCGTCAACAGCTTGGTTGATTGTGACTTTGTAGTCACCGCATAGTCGAACAGTTTTGTCAGCCTTGAGCACAGCCACAACTGGCGTTGCCCAGTTGCTCTGGTCTGTCTTCACGAGTACTCCATTCCGCTCCAACCTGTTGAGTTCTTCCTCCACTTGTTGCTTTAGCGCATATGGTACCGGTCTTGGTCGACAATACACAGGTCTCACATCTTGCTTCAGTCGAATATGTGCAGAGTATCCTGTTATTCCTGTGTAACTGTCAGCAAATATTTCAGCGTGTTTGCTTACGACATTTTCTAGACGTGATTTGGACACATCGATGCTGAAAATGTTCTTCCAGTCTAATTTTATTTTACTCAGCCAATCCTTTCCAAGGAGGGTCGGTTTATTTCTGTAGCTGGCCACTATGATGGGCAGTGTTACTGACTGTCCATTACACTGAACTTTACAATTCATTTGTCTGCACGTCTCCAAGGCTTCGCCGGAGTAGGTTCTCAACTTGACCTTACTCTCGGACAATGGTGTCTGTGAGAACTTTGTTTCATAAAGGTCTTTGCTCATGACCGAACAGTCTGCTGCCGTGTCAATGCACATATCAATTAACTGTTCATTAACCAATAGTTTAATTCGAAAGTCCTTGTCTTGGCTGGTTGTAGGCTTATTGACATCAGTTGCATGAATGATGTACAACCCAAGTTCATTGTCATCCGGGTTCATCTCTAAGTTGTGAACTCTTTTCTGGTGTTGTCGTGTGTTTCCCACTGTAAGCTTGGCCCGACATGCTGAGGCGATGTGGCCTTTCTTCTGGCAGTTATAGCACTTAGCTGTTTTGAACTGACGGGATTGGGATGGGTGATTACCGTTGCAACGATAACAACTGGCTGCACTCGGCTCCCCGCCATACTTCGGTTTCAGTTTGGCCCCTTTTGGATTGGCCATAGGCGCTGCTTTGTGTGTGTACACGGCCACTGCAGTATGTGGTGAACGAAACTCGCGAGCATTCTTTGATGCCATCTCCATTGTAGTAGCAATCTTGCATGCTATCTCAAATGTAAGATCAGGAGTGCTCATGAGTCTGGACTGAATTCGTTCGTCCACTAGACCACAAACAAATCTGTCGCGTAGTGCGCGTTCAAGAAAGGTTCCAAAGTTACAGTGCAATGTTAAGTTTTTCAAGGCAACAATGTACTCACTGATTGTCTCGTTTTGCTTCTGCTTTCTTGTGCCGAATTTGTAGCTTCTGCAATTTCCAGAGGCTTTGGGTTGAAGTGCTCCTCCAAATTCTTCATAATGTCACTGAAAGGCACATCTTTTGCCTTTATGGGTGCAAGGATATTCACAAGTGTGCCGTACACTTCAGGTCCGATCTCCGTGAGCAGAATCGCTTTCATGCGTTCACGAACGGCCTTGTTTGTTGCAGCCACTACCTCTCCTTCACCACTAATCTCCGTGATGTTGTTTGCCATGAAGAACATGTTTGCTCTCTCCATATAGGAGCTGAACGGCTCTCTACTTTTGTCAAAGATGCCCAGGCTTCCGATGTAGCCCGTGGACGCCGCCATTTTGTCCCTCTCTCTTTTTTTTTTTAAACAAAGGAATGAGGAATGTTTTTTTTTCTTTGCACAAGCTCAGATTTCCTGCCTGTTCTGGTGTAGCAAAGCACCTAAAACTTAGCAGTACAAAAGCTATGCAAAACAAACTCAGTCTCCTCCACAATCCCGTCCTCGTCGCCAATTTTGTTATGTTCAGCACGGCATAAAGATAAAGTACACTCGCACGTTAGTTGCCTGAATCACACCAGCCATTATTTACCCAGCATTCCCAGCTCAAGGAACACCCACTCACTAACATGGCACATGAATATGCATGAATACATTACAACGTCCACAGAGCTGACACAGGTAGGGCAGGTCGCAGGGCCACAGGGCCACAGGGCCACAGGGGGCAGCGTTAGTGGCAGAGATACAAGATGGACTATGGAGACAGAGAGGACTAGTGTCACTACCTCCGTGGTCATGGGGCACTCAGCCAAGGAGCTGGGGTACGTAGTATACATACTGCGGCAGCAGGCAGGAAGAGATTGCCATAACACCCATCATTCTTCGCAATGTACAGTTGAATACTGGCCATGCCAACAAACCCAGCAGGGACACATCCAACGGTATCACCCGACAACCGCTACTGACATAACGGATCCTATGTGGTCGGCATCGCCTCACGAGGTAGGACTGACCACTGTGCACCGATTCAGGTGACCGTAAAGCCCAACGTCTGCCTACCAGCTCAATACCCACTAAAACCAGAGGCCGTGGAGGGAATACGGCAGCTGCTGAGCTCCCTGCAGCACCAGGGCACTTTAGTCCCATGCCCATCACAGTGCAATACCCCGATATTCCCAGTCCCAAAACCAGGATGCACAGAATGGCGCCTGGTCCAGGATCTCCGTGCTATCAATGAGATTGTCATGCCCAATCACGCGCTGGTGCCAAACCCGGCAACAATCTTGAGCCAGATACCTGCAGACGCCACCATCTTTACGATAGTGGACTTGCTGCATGCTTTCTTTGCAATACCATTGCATGAGGACAGCCAATATCTTTGTGCATTTACCTATGAGGGGAACAGTACACCTGGACCGGCCTACAACAGGGCACTACCGCAGGGCCTACCTCGGGGCCTACCTCAGGGCCTACCGCAGGACCTACCTCAGGGCCTACCGCAAGGCCTACAACAGGGCCTACAACAGGGCACTACCGCAGGGCCTACCGCAGGGCCTACCGTAAGGCCTACCACAGGGCCTACAACAGAGCACTACCGCAGGGCCTACCACAGGGCCTACCACAGGGCCTACTCGCCCACGACATTCTCCCAAGTGTTGGGACAACTATTAAAAACCTTAACCTTGGGCTATGGATCAGCAGTAATACAGTATGTTGATGTTTGCTTGCAAGTAAAGGACCAGCAGAGAAGGCTGCAGACACAGATGAACTATTAAAAGCATTATTTCACAAAATGCTGGAGTAACTGGTGAGACCGCACCTGGAGTACTGTGTGCAGTTTTGGTCTCCAAATTTGAGGAAGGATATTCTTGCTATGGAGGGCGTGCAGCGTAGGTTCACTAGATTAATTCCCGGAATGGCGGGACTGTCGTATGTTGAAAGGCTGGAGCGATTGGGCTTGTATACACTGGAATTTAGAAGGATGAGGGGGGATCTTATTGAAACATATAAGACAATTAGGGGATTGGACACATTAGAGGCAGATAACATGTTCCCAATGTTGGGGGAGTCCAGAACAAGGGGCCACAGTTTGAGAATAAGGGGTAGGCCATTTAGAACGGAGATGAGGAAGAACTTTTTCAGTCAGAGGGTGGTGAAGGTGTGGAATTCTCTGCCTCAGAAGGCAGTGGAGGCCAGTTCGTTGGATGCTTTCAAGAGAGAGCTGGATAGAGCTCTTAAGGATAGCGGAGTGAGGGGGTATGGGGAGAAGGCAGGAACGGGGTACTGATTGATAGTGATCAGCCATGATCGCATTGAATGGCGGTGCTGGCTCGAAGGGCTGAATGGCCTACTCCTGCACCTATTGATAAAAAAAAAAATTTAAAAAAAAACTCAGCAGGTCAGGCAGCATCTCAGGAGAGAAGGAATGGGTGACGTTTCAGGTCGAGACCCTTCTTCAGACTGATGTCAGGGGGGCGGGACAAAGGAAGGATTATAGGTGGAGACAGGAAGATAGAGGGAGAACTGGGAAGGGGGAGGGGAAGAGAGGGACAGAGGAACTATCTAAAGTTGGAGAAGTCAATGTTCATACCACTGGGCTGCAAGCTGCCCAGGCGAAATATAAGGTGCTGTTCCTCCAATTTCCGGTGGGCCTCACTATGGCACTGGAGGAGGCCCATGACAGAAAGGTCAGACTGGGAATGGGAGGGGGAGTTGAAGTGCTCAGCTACCGGGAGATCAGGTTGGTTAAGGCGGACTGAGCGAAGGTGTTGAGTGAAGTGATCGCCGAGCCTGCGTTTGGTTTCGCCGATGTAAAGATATTAAAAGCATTACATGGACGGGGCTATGCAATACCCAAGCAGAGATCACCCAGGGACAAGCCCAGGTAATGTTTCTGGGGATCATTCTCAGCACAACAGAACATGCTTTGACCCCCACCCGTGTGAACCCCATCATCACCCCCACCGCTCCAGTAAATCCAAAACAGATGAGAGGCTTTTTAAGGTTTGTTAACTTCTGGAGGCAATGGATTCCGGACTTGGCCGTATACACCAAGCAACTCTCCCCCGCAAATGCATCCCGACAGTTTGCCCTAACCCCCGTGCAAGAAGATGCATTCGCCAAACCGAAGGCTGCCCTCCTGGTATCGGCCGCCCACTGTATGACCGGCCTTTCCAGCTGTATGGCACTATTATCCAAGATTGTGCTTCGGCCATGCTTACCCAATATCATGGTAATGTGCAGCACCCGGTGGCTTACTTCTCGGCCCGCCTAGACACTGTTGCCCAGGGCTACCCTCCATGCACACAGATTCCACCAGGACCACATGCGGCTTCCAACATTACCCTGCACCAGCAGGTGGCAGTATACACCACTCATTGTGATGCAGCCCTGCTTAACACAGGACACACTAAACATTTGACTCAAACATTTGAGGCCACGATGAAGTTACCCTCCTGAGCAACCCATTCCATACCTTCCATCATTGCACCACCATTAATCCTTCAGCATTTCTTACAGTGTTATAAATATTGTTTAGCAATTGTTGATTTATTTAGTAGATTCACGCCGTTCAGGAAAGGATACAAGGCCGTTTCTCTCCCTCCTTAAGAAAATCCGACCATGCTGCCATTTTCCTGCTGCCGGAGTATAAACAACGGATAGTACGGGAAGCGACAGTGACGAGAGACGTAAAGCGGTGGTCTGACCATTCAGAGGCCATGCTGCAGGATGATGTCGACTGGAACATGTTCCAAGCAAGTTCCAGAGACGTAAATGAGTTTGCGGAAGCGGCTACGGACTTCATTGCCACAATAGCCGATACCATCATCCCCACGGTAAGGGTCGGTATCTTTCCTAACCAAAAACCCTGGGTGGACAGGTCTATTCGCGTGGCCTTGAATGCTCGCACCGCTGCTTACTACTCTGGCCTGGCATCCGGCAACATGGACGACTACAAGGGAGAGTCCTACAGACTGCGAAAGGCAGTGAAGGATGCAAAAAGGAGGTACCGGGACAAGATGGAGTCACAGATGGAGCAGCAGGACACCAGATGCCTTTGGCAGGGACTACGGACAATAACTAGCTACAGGTCCAGCACCCCCTCAACCGGAAGTGCCGGCTCCTCCTTAGCTGATGACCTGAACTCTTTTTATGCACGGTTTCAGACGGGTAACACCCCCAGCTCGCCGTCTAAAAACAGCACCGACGGGGCGCTGGCTAGCGAGGCTGGAGGGGGATCCACCGCCGGGGGGATGTGCACACACTCTCGGTGTCCGAGCATGAGGTGAGGTGGGCTCTGACGCGTGTGAACACGAGGAAAGCTGGAGGCCCAGATGGTATATCTGGGCGAGTGCTAAAGTCTTGTGCTACTCAGCTTGCTCCAGTGCTCACCACAATATTCAACCTCTCCTTGGCCAAGTCCATGGTCCCTGCATGCTTCAAAAGATCCATCATTGTACCGGTGCCAAAGAATGCCTCTCCAGCGTGTATAAATGACTACCGACCGGTGGCCCTCACCTCGGTTGTCATGAAATGCTTTGAGAGGCTAATCAAGAAGCACATCTGTGCCCTCCTTCCTCGCAACATGGACCCACTGCAGTTCGCATACCGTCCGAACAGATCTACGGATGATGCGGTCTCCCAGGTTCTGCACACACCGCTCTCTCTCATCTGGACAGCCAGGGGGGCTATGTGAGGATGCTGTTCATTGACTTTAGTTCAGCATTCAACACAATAGTCCCCAGCAGACTGGTTGAGAAGCTGCTGGAACTGGGGCTTAGCACCCCTCTGTGTGCCTGGGTCCTGGACTTTCTCACCGCCAGGCCCCAAGTGGTCAGGATGGGGGAACACACATCTAGCTCCCTCACCCTGAACATAGGATCCCCCAGGGTTGCGTCCTTAGCCCCCTACTGTACTCACTTGACTGTGGGGCCAGGTTCAGCTCAAACTCCATCATCAAGTTTGCTGATGACACTGTGGTGGTGGGCCGGATCTCCAACAACGATGAGAAGACCTACCGGGAGGAGGTGGCTGATCTGGCACTCTGGTGTCAGGACAATAGCCTCCTCTTGAATGTCACTAAAACTAAGGAGCTGATTGTGGAGTTTAGAAGGGCTCAACATCCAAGGACGTACACGCCACTGGAGATAAATGGGTCTACTGTGGATAGTGTGAGCAGTTAGAAATACTTGGGAGTCCGCATCACAGAGGATCTGACATGGACAACACACATTGCCGCACTGGTGGGTAAGGCAAAGCAGTACCTTTACCACCTTAGACAGCTGAGGAAATTCAGAGTGTCTCTGAGGATCCTTCATTGCTTCTACTCTGGGGCTGTACAGAGCATCCTGTCTGGCAACATTACAGTCTGGTTTGGGAACAGCTCTGCCCAGGACAGGATGGCCCTGCAGAGAGTAGTGCGTTCGGCAGAACGCACCATGGGAACTACACTCGTCCCCCTGCAGGACCTATACATCAGGAGGTGTAGATCGAGAGCAAGCAAGATTATGAGTGACCCCTGCCACCCCAGCAACGGACTGTTCCAGATAATACTGTTATGGGAATAGCGCACCCGGTACTGCACCACCGGGTAAGCAGGCCCCGATCTGACACCATGTTTTGTTAGTGTTTTTCCTTTCTGTAACCTGTTCCATTACAGCTACACAACTAATTAACAGTGGCTTTACACTCGAGTCTTGGGTTCAGCCATTTTAATTCAGGATCACTCTGGTTACAGCCTCATGGGTAATATATCCCCGGTACTGCACCACCGGGTGCGCTATTCCCATAACAGATACGATCAGGCAAGCGCCTCCGCTGTCACGCTGTGAAAACGGAGAGGATGAGACGGAGTTTCTTCCCACAGGCCATCAGGACTGTTAACTTTTATAACTCCAGAGACTAAATTTTGTCTACACTATAGTAACTTATTAACTTTATTTATATGCTGTAACTGTAATTCTTTTTTTGCACAATCCGCAGGCATTGCCACTTTCATTTCACTGCACATCGTGTATGTGTATGTGACAAATAAACTTGACTTGACTTGACTAGATGGATTGAAGCCTTGCCGACTACAAATAACACAGCAGAAACAACTGTTACATTGCTGCTAAAATAAATCATACCACGCTTTGGTTTGCAAATCACTATCAGCTTCAACAATGGTCCTCACTTTATAGCCACTGTTAATAAGGAAATACGCCAGCATTTTAAAACCAAGCAACAATTTCACTGTGTTCACCATCCACAGGCTTCTGGTATAGTCGAAAGGGCAAATGGGATACTCAAGACCAAGTTGACGAAGTTAATGGGGCAGAGTTGGATTAAGGTCATTCCCCTCGCACTGAGATGAGAGTTTCTCCTCATAGTATTACTAAACTAACACCTGCCGAGATCACATATGGGCCACCATTACGTACTCCTTGGAGTGCGTTTACCAGTACAGAAGTTAGTTTTGATCGACACGCTCTTAATGAGGAGTTAATTACGTACGCACAGAAATTGACCTGAATCTTGTCAGTCTTGCATTCACAGGTATTGGAGACACAGAGACCACTGACTATAACGGCGAATCCATACAACCTGTCTACCTACTAATAAGAAATTGGGATCAGAAGAAACTGGGAGAACGGTGGAACTCTGACTACACCTACAACAGTGAAAGTCGAAGATCACCCACGCTGGATACCCCTGGCTGACTGCAAGCGCATCGGGAAAGCCAAAAGATAACAACGAAGATCGTATGGTCTGTAAAGATGGGACTGTTGATCAATGTTGTTATCCTGGGACTGGACCGGGTGGGCCAGGGAGATAATGTATATCTATGGCCTTGGTATAGATATATCATCCAGCTCTCATCCATAACAGCTGAGATGGTTGCACTCCACGCTGTGGCCCTGCAAGATCGGATGGCACTGGATCTTATTCTGGCCGAGGAAGGAGGGGCCTGTGCCATAATAGGACAGGAATGTTGTACTTATGTTCCCAACGAGTCCTCTAATGTTACCAACTTAGCTGCCCACATCTTTCAGGAGGTCAATAAAATCAAGAAGACTGGAAGCCAGATGCATGGCTATTATGGTGAGGGGCAGCTTGTGGCCATTCAGCTGGTTAGGAGGTCTCTGGGAGTAGTGGGGTAGTGCACTACGGATTGATTTTTCTACTAATAATTCCTTTGATGTTTGTAATACAGTGTATCCGACCAATCTGTGCATTGCGGAGACTTTAATGGTTATCATGTTATGATAAAAGGAGGGAATGAAAGATTTGAAGTATTATAAAAGAAACATGTCACAAAATGGATGCCTGATTTTTCTTTGCACATTGTAAATTGCTTAGCTCTGTGGGTATCTGAAGACACCCAGTGCTGACCTCCCCACTCCCGCCTGGCGTAATAAATCTACTGTTTTACCACTAACTTTGTTGCATTGTTGTCTGACAATAGACAATAGACAATAGGTGCAGGAGTAGGCCATTCGGCCCATGATCCATTCAATGTGATCATGGCTGATCATTCACAATCAGTACCCCGTTCCTGCCTTCTCCCCATACCCCATGACTCTGTTATCCTTAAGAGCTCTATCTAGCTCTCTCTTGAATGCATTCAGAGAATTGGCCTCCACTGCCTTCTGAGGCAGAGAATTCCACAGATTCACAACTCTCTGACTGAAAAAGTTTTTCCTCATCTCCGTTCTAAATGGCCTACCTCTTATTCTTAAACTGTGGCCCCTAGTTCTGGACTCCCCCAACATTGGGAACATGTTTCCTGCAGCTAACGTGTCCTACCCTTTAATAATCTTGTACGTTTCGATAAGATTCCCCCTCAGCCTTCTAAATTCCAGTGTATACAAGCCTAGTCGTTCCAGGCTTTCAACATATGACAGTCCCGCCATTCCGGGAATTAACCTAGTAAACCTACGCTGCACGCCCTCAATAGCAAGAATATCCTTCCTCAGATTTGGAGACCAAAACTGCACACAGTACTCCAGGTGCGGTCTCACTAGGGCCCTGTACAACTGCAGAAGGACCTCTTTGCTCCTATCTAGAAAAAACTAACTTTAACATCACAGGATTTAACCTGAGTTTCAAATCGATGCAAACACTTGATGATATACTTGTGAATCAAAGTTCATCCCCAAAATCAGTCAATTAGCGTAAATAGGTCTGACTAAAACTGAAAATCTTATTTTAGTCCATTGAGGCCAATTTATCATTTACTATTTAATCTAAAAAATGTTCGAGACAACATCAGTTCCATTTATTCTACAATCCAATACATTGTTTTTCAGCAGGTCTATTCATATACAATTTGATTAACATAATTTTTAGTTCCTGATTGCTGCCTATAATAAATCACTGTTTTTACGCTCTGAAACATGTCCAGTGTAGTTAACTGCATAAGCAAATCACATCACAGTACAGCTGCATGGCGAATGCTAATAGAGAAATATATTCCTGTGATGCTCTGTAAAATAAAACAAAAGTGTCTATTTCTTGTTTTTTAGCTTTTTTTCACTTATACCTGCATTCAGTGAAAAGATATAGAAAGTATCGAGCACTAGAAAAGCCTGATTTTGCAAGTGCTAAGAATGCATTGAAGTGCAAAGATGATCAGTCCTGCCAATTTCCATATTCTAATTGCATGTTACAGAGGTAACCAGCAGGTGGCACAGTACTTCCGTTTAGTTTAGTTTAGTTTAGAGATACAGTGCTGAAACAGGCCCTTTGGCCCACCGAGTCCACGCCGACCAGCGATTCCCGCACAGCTACATTATCCTGCACCCACTAGTGACAATTTACAATTATACCAAGTCAATTAACCTACAAACCTGCACGTCTTTTGAGTGTGGGAGGAAACTGAAGATCTCGGAGAGGTCCCACGCAGGTCACGGGGAGAACGTACAAACTCCGTACAGACGGCACCTGTAGTCGGGATCGAACCCAGGTCTCTGGTGCTGTAGGCAGCAGCTATACACCACCGCGCCACACTCACTGAGCCAAATGTATTACTACACTTGGCTATCTAAACGAAAGTGGGATAATGTTAACAATGAGATTTAAGAACAGATGAGCTGGAAATGATATCTCAAAACCACCCTATTAGATTAATCCAGGGTTAATTTTCAAACATTTTCATTTATTTTCAATGCAGACAATTCCAATGATTGATGTTTGCAGACTTAGTTTATCTATTCCCTGAGAAAAATGTTCAACATTCTCCAATTTTAGATAACTACAAAAACCTCTCCCCCCCCCATTCATTCTTCAACCACAACTTTCCCCTGGTTTTTCTCCCCTCCCCCCTCCACTTCCACATACGTTCCTTCCCCAAGCTTCAAATTCGCAACTCTTTAATCCTTTTGTCTCACACCTTCTGTCTTTCCATCTCCGGCCTTTGTCCAGCATCTGCCTATGAAAACCTCCCCTCACTCGTAACAACCTATTACCCACCAGGCATTCCCTTGCCCCTCTTCTCTTCCAGTTATCTCCCCCCCCCCCCCCCCCCCACGCCACCCCAACAATCAATCTGAAGAAGAGTCCTGACCCAAAATGGTACCTATCCATGTTTTCCAGAGATAATGCCTGACCAGTTGAGTTAATCCAGCACTTTGTGTCTTTTTGGAACTGGATACAGAACTGGCTTCATGGTGGGAAGTAGAGGATTGTGGTGGAGAGCTGTTTTTTGAACTGGAGGTCTGTGAGGAGCAGTGTGCCAAGCTCATCTACATCAACGATTTGGATGAGAATGTCTAAGGCATGATCGGTATACTTGCAGAAAACTTAACCCCTGACAGAAGGATGTGAAGGATTACAGGGGGGATTTTGATCATCTGGGCAAGTGGACCGAAGAATGGCTCGTTGCATTTTATGTCAATCCAGGGCAGGACTCTCACAGTGAATGGTAACACCTTGGGAAGTGTTGTAGAGCAGAGGGATCTAGGCATCTCGACTCGAAACGTCACCTATTCCTTTTCTCCAGCGATGCTATCTGACCCGCTGAGTTACTCCAGCTTTTTGTGTCCATCTTCAGTTTAAACCAGCATCTGCAGTTCCTTCCTAGGCATACAAGTATATAGTTCATTGAAAGTAACATCTGAGATGGAAGAGTGGTGAAGAGGCTTTTGGCATATCACCTTTCATCAGTCTGGGAATGTACTATAGAAATCAGTCTGAAGAAGGGTCTCGACCCGAAACGTCACCCATTCCTTCTCTCCTGAGATGCTGCCTGACTTGCTGAGTTACTCCAGCATTTTGTGAAATAAATACCTTCGATTTGTCCCAGCATCTCCAGTTATTTTCTTCCAATAGAAATTGGGATGATTTACAAATCGTTGGTGAGGCCAGACTGGGATAATAGAGTTCAGTTTTTGTCACCCTACTATAGGAAGGATGCCATTAAACAAGAAAGAGTGCAGAGAAGATATACGAGGATGTTGCCAGGACTCCAGGGTCTGAGCTATAGGGAGAGGTTGGACTGACGAGGACTTTATTCCTTGAAGAACAGGAGGATCTGGAGAGATCTTATAGAGGTCTATAAAATCAAGAGGGGGGTCAAGAACTAGAGGGTCTTGGTTTAAAGTGAGGTGAGATTTAATTGGAACTTGTAGGGTAACTTTTTCAGACAGAGTGGAGGGTATATGGAACGATCTGCTTTTTAAATTTTTGTTTAGTTTAGAGATACAGCACGGAAACAGGCCTTTTCGGCCCACCGGGTCCGCACCGACCAGCGATCCCCGCACATTAACACTATCCTATACCCACTAGGGACAATTTTTACATTTTACCAAGCCAATTAACCTGCACGTCTTTGGAGTGTGGGAGGAAACCGAAGATCTCGGAGAAAACCCACGCAGGTCACGGGAAGAACGTACAAACTCCGTACAGACAGCACCCGTAGTCGGGATGGAACCCGGGTCTCAGACGCTGCATTCGCTGTAAGGCAGCAACTCTACCGCTGCGCCACCGTGACCGCCTGGAGGAAGTATTTGAGGCAGCTGCAAAAAATAACATTTAACAAACATTTGGACAGGTACTTGTATAGAAAAGGTTTAAAGGGATATTGGCCACACACAAGTAAATGGGACTATGTTAGATGAGGCATCTTGGTCGATATGGATAAGTTGGGCCAAAGGGCCTGTTTCTTTGCTGAATGACTCTATGGCGTGCAAGCTGAGGAGATTAGTTTAACCTGGTATCATGTTCTGCACAGACCAGGGAGAGTAGACCAGTGCTGAACGACTATCTACCTCTTTGGTGAGCCTCGGACTTTCCTTGATCGGACTTTGTTGGCTTTACCTTGCACTAAACATTATTCCCTCGCACTGTAAATGTATTGTGTAATACACTGTAAATACACTGTCCACTGTATGGCTCGATTGTAATCATGTATTGTCTTTCTGCTGACTGATCAACATGCAACAAAAGCTTTTCACTGTACCTCGATACATGTGACAATAAACTAAACTGAACTTCAGACATTGTGGGCTGAAGGCCTTGTTCCTGTTCTATGTTCATTCAAAATGTGATCTTTGCTCATTTCGGCATAGGTGGGGAACAGGAATGGTTTCGCTAATAGCCCTGAGTGTTCTCAAGTTAAGATCGACTTTAATGTCTTTCAAGGATAAGAGGCAGTTGCAACTTACTTTCCCACCCACGTCGTGCTCAAACACAGGTCTCTTGGCTGCGTTACCAGGGAGCAATCAAGTATTTTGAAACGGTCTCCAAGTGAAAGGCTACACTTTGAGAAGCTCTTCACAATCAGCAGGGCTTTGGGCAGAGCAGGCACATTATTGGAACATGGCTGATGCACTGCAGTAATGCTTTGTCCATTAATGTCAACCCATGGAAATTGAAGTCTGAGAGCCTGTAATTTTCTGATAAACTGCCAACGGAATGAGAGGGCCATTGAAATGCAGAATATTTTATGCAAGGAAGTAACATTCTGAGGAGAAAAGTGGCAGCAAAAAAAACCCTGACAATTATGTTTTATTTAAACACTTGATTTGACACTGTTCTTTGTGACAGTGTCGTGGATTTTGAAGTTACCATCATTCCAAATAATAAAGGTGGTGGATAAATCTGAAGCAGCCTCTGCTCTGTTGCCAAATATTGCTCAGGACTGTTGTAGAATCCTCCGGCATCATTTTTATACATTGATTTTAAGAGAAAGATATTTTAAGAGAATGAATTACCAAACTCAGGCTCGGCGATCTCTTCGCTCAACACCTGCGCTCGGTCCGCATTGACCAAACTGATCTCCCGGTGGCCGAGCACTTCAACTCCCCCTCCCATTCCCAGTCTGACCTTTCTGTCATGGGCCTCCTCCAGTGCCATGGTGAGGCCCATCGGAAATTGGAGGAACAGCACCTCATATTTCGCCTGGGCAGTTTGCAGCCCAGCGGTATGAACATCGACTTCTCCAACTTTAGATAGTTCATCCGTCCCTCTCTTCCCCTCCTCCTTCCCAGATCTCCCTCTATCTTCCTGTCTCCACCTATATCCTTCCTTTGTCCCGCCCCCCTGACATCAGTCTGAAGAAGGGTCTCGACCCGAAACGTCGCCCATTCCTTCTCTCCCGAGATGCTGCCAGACCTGCTGAGTTACTCCAGCATTTTGTAAATAAATACCTTCAATTTGTACCAGCATCTGCAGTTATTTTCTTATATTTTAAGAGAATTAAGTTTGCTGATATTCTGAAAATGTCGTTCTTTTAAAAGTTTAATTTTAGCGAAGAAAATTCCTGCCCAGAGCTCGGAATGAATGAATGTGTGATTGCTGCCTGACCTGCTGAGTTATTCCAGCATTTTGTGAATAAATAAATACCTTCAATGTGTGATTGTTTGCTGACTGGATGCTTTCAGCTCCTCCTGTGCCATCTTCAACTGCTGCTGCCCACATCTTCTAAGTGAATTTTCAGTGCTTTGTCCTCAAGCTTAATATCAGTATTCCCACGATAGACACAAAATGCTGGAGTAGCTCATGGGGACAGGCAGCATCTCTGGAGTGAAGGAATGGGTGACGTTTCACCCTTCTTCAGATCCAGTGTCTGAAGAAGGGTCTCAACCCGATACGTCACCCATTCCTTCACTCCAGAGATGCTGCCTGTCCCGCTGAGTTACTCCAGCATTTTGTGTCTATCTTCGGTGTAAACCAGCATCTGTAGTTCCTTCCTACACCTCAGTATGCCCATGTTGGATGCAACTGTGAGCTTGTTGGAAAACTGAGTGGCAGGGTGTCAGTTAAGGTGTTTGGCAACAGATAAAATTCTTAGAGGATTGGACAAAATGCAGGAAAAAAATTCCCAATTTTGGGGGAAGTCCAGAACCAGGGACCACAGTTTAAGAATAACGGGTAGGCCATTTAGGACTGAGATGAGGAAAAACTTTTTCACCCAGAGAGTTGTAAATCTGTGGAATTGTCTGCCACAGAAGGCAGTGGAAACCAATTCACTGGATGTTTTCAAGAGAGCGTTAGATACAGCTTTGCGCTAACGGAATCAAGGAATATGGGGAAAAAGCAGGAACAGGGTACCGACTCTGGATGATCAGCCATGATCATATTGAATGGCAGTGAATGGCTTACTCTGCACCTATTTTTCTATGTTCTATGGGTGTCTGTATGTGTGGCCCCTAAGAACCACTGCCACATATGGAGGCACAAAGGAAAAAAAAACTTCCATACACAAATGAAAAATCAAATGAAGATGAAGGCATCTCGGTGGTGTAGCGGTAGAGTTGCTGCCTTAGAGCGCTTGCAGCGCCAGAGACCCGGGTTCGATCCCGACTATGGGTGCTGTCTGTATAGAGTTTGTACGTTCTCCCCGTGACCACGTGGGTTTTCTCTGTGATCTTTGGTTTCCTCCCACACTCCAGGTTTGGAGGTTAATTGGCTTGGGTTTGTATACTTGGTATAAGTGTAAATTGGCCCCAGTGTGTGTAGGCTTGTGTTCATGTGCGGGGATCGCTGGTCGGTGTGGATTCGGTGGGCCGAAGGGCCTGTTTCTGCGCTGTTTCTCTAAACTAAAACTAAATGAAGAATTAGCAAGATCATAAGGAAAAGGCTTGGGATTTGAGGCTGAACAAGACTGCTCTTTCCAGGAGACAGCTCACTTACTGTTGATCAAATGACTGGGTAATATTAGAATCATCAATCCAGGTTCTGTTAAAAGCTGACAAGGAAATCATCTTAGTGTTGGCTTTGTTAAATGACAGTGTAATGGAAGGACAATAATTAGTTTATTATTGGCATTAGATCAGAAATATGGTGAAAATCTTTGTTTTGCATGCTGTTCAGGCAGATCGGACCACACGAGTACAATCATATCCTACATGTCTGAAAAAGGGTCTCGAGCCGAAACGTCACCCATTCCTCCTCTCCACAGATGCTGCCTGGCCCGCTGAGTGACTCCAGCTTTTTGTGTCTATCCTTATATGAGTACAACAGATGTTACCTAAGATAAAACAAACAGGGGCCGGTATATAATGTGTCGGAAGGAACTGCAGATGCTGGTTTACAACAAAGATAGACACAGATTGCTGGAGTAACTCAGTGGGACAGGCAGCATCTCTGGAGAGATCTCTGGAGAGCTAGATAGAGCTCTTAAGGATAGCGGAGTCAGGGGGTATAGGGAGAAGGCAGGAACGGGGTACTGATTGAGAATGATCAGCCATGATCACATTGAATGGCGGTGCTGGCTCGAAGGGCCGAATGGCCTCCTCCTGCACCTATTGTCTATTGTCTATTGAGAGAAGGAACGGGTGACGTTTCAGGTTGAGACCCTTGCAGCTGTTGAGAAAGTGCAGATAAAAAAGTGCAAGCGTCGCACCAATTTCCACAGATGCATTATAGAAAGCATCCTATCAGGATGGTATTTAGCAACTGCCCTGCCAAAGACCACGAGAAACTGCAGAGCATTGTGGATGCAGCCCAGTCCAGCGCACAAACATCAAGCCTTCTGCCTCAGGAAAGCTGCCAACACATTCAAAGACCTCCCTTCTATCTTCTCCCCTCCTCTGTAGGACTGTAGTTACAGAAGCTTGAAAGTACACACCATTAGACTCAAGAACAGCTTCTTCCCTGCTGTCATCAGACTCCTGACTGGACCTCTCATAGGCTAAGTGTGCATTCCAGATCTACCCTATTCTAAGCTACAATTCTCTCTCTTGTATGCTTGTATCCCTGTCAAAGTCTCAGTCATAGCTTTCGACAGAAAATTTAAGTGTGTCTGATACCCTTCATTTTGTTTCCTTGCTCTTTTGCTTTGTGCTTCACTATCATGGAAACTAGAGTTTATTAAGCTGACTTTCATACATGTGGAACAATGTGCAAGAATGGTGGGGGGGGTAGACAGAATGCACCAACGAAACGCAACACTACCTGTATCCGCCGAGCCAGAGTCAGTAAACCTAGATTTCCATGCAGTATATATAAACAAGTGAAAGAAACTGTATGTATGACATATATGTGGTTATACTGAGTGGTTAGAGAGAGTGGAATGAATGACATGTACATCATTTAGCAGTTCTCCATCTATCTTAAACGCTTATTAAATTCAAAGCACAACATATACAGAAACAAGTTACAAATACGTAATTTGGATGTTAAGAATATTTTCACAAGTAGAAAAAAATAACAGCGGTGGAGTTGCTGCCTTACAGCATCAGAGACCTGGGTTTGATCCTGACTATGAGTTTGTACGTTCTCCCCGTGACCACATGGGTTTTCTCTGGGAGCTCCAGTTTCCTCCCACACTCCAAACAGGTACAAGTTTGTAGATTAATTGGCTTGGTATAAGTGTAAAATTGCCCCTAGTGCGTGTCGGATAGTGTTAGTGTGCGGGGATCGCTGGTCGGTTTTGGCTCGGTGGGCCGAAGGCCCTGTTTCCGCGCTGTATCTCTAAACAAAAATAAACTAAATATGGGCCGGCAATAGATGACCAAGGAAGGGTGGAGCCCTCAATGTCCACTTCTTGGCTGGGTAAGAGGTGAGATACAGGGGTACGAACAGTGGGACTGTTAGGACAATGAGGGTGGGGGAGGCGGGGAGAGAGGGAATGCAGGGGTTACTCAAAATTAGAGGTCAATGTTCATACCGCTGGCTTGTAAGCTGCCCAAGTGCAATATGAGGTGCCGTTCCTCCAATTTGCGCTGGGCCTCACTCTGACAGTGGAGGAGACCCAGGACAGAAAGGTCAGTGTGGGAATGAGATGGGGAGTTAAAGTGTTTGGCAACCGGGAGATTGCGTAGGCCAAGGCGGACTGAGAAGAGGCGTTCAACGAAACGATTGCTCAGTCTGCACTTGGTCTCGCTGATATATGCCGAGAACAACAGTTACAGTATTTTAGTTGAGTTTAGTTTGGAGATACAGTGTGGAAACAGGCCCAGCCCAGCAGGTCCGTGCCGATCAGAGATCCCCGCACACTAACACTCACCAACTACCTGACTGGACGACCACAGTATGTCAGGCTACAGAACTGTGTCTCGGACATGGTGGTGAGCAACACAGGGCCCCACAGTGGACGGTCCTCTCTCCCTTCCTGTTCACCATCTACACCTCGGACTTCAGATATAACTCGGACTCCTGCCGATAAAGTGCTCTCTCTTGAAGACATCCAGTGAATTGGCCTCCATTACCTTCCATGGCAGAGAATTCCACAGATTTACAACTTTCTGGCTGAAAAGGTTTTTCCTCATCTCAGTCCGAAATGGCCGACCCCTTATTCTATCCCTTGTTCCTCACCTAATTCCTGTAAAAGAAGACAGGAAAGCATTTCAAAGTTGAGGGCCGTGTATTTATCAGAAGCTGATGCACTGGAGATTGTAGAAAGAGCAATATTCTAGAGTACTGAGTAATGAGGTGGTGGCCTACTCAATTTAGGAGGAGGATACAATGCCAACAACACTTAAAGAAAGTTCAACAGTTCTCAGTAAACTGGCAGAAAGTTTAAATCTGTACATAATGTGTTTGTGTTAATCATTCTTTCTTTTAAAAAGAGATTAATCCCTGTGGTGGATGTAACAGTACGATATATATGTATATATATGTATATATATGTATATGTATATGTATATATATATATATATATATATATATATATATATATATGTATGACGTGTTGAGAAAGTGTTGGAAAGAAGACAACAAATTAGCTTCACCCATTTTAGCAATTCTCCACGTTTCTTTGTGATTCATTATATTCTTGGTGCTACATGCAATCAGAATAATAATGTAGCTGTACATTCATTCCTCCCCATTCTTCTCTTCCTCCTCCCTCCTTTTCCCCCTTGCTTGTTACTCCCACTCCATCTGTCTGCAATCACAGATAGACACAAAATGCAGGAGTAACTCAGCGGGACAGGCAGCATCTCCGGAGAGAAGGAATGGGTGACATTTCGGGTCGAAACCCTGCTTCAGACAGTCTATCTTGTTTTAAGGATGACAATAAAGGCTATTCTGATTCTATCTTCGGTTTTAAACCAGCATCTGCAGTTCCTTCCTACACATTTTGTCTGCAATCACATATTGTTTTATGAACGGTGTGGATTCATACCATAATGTGAAATCTTGCTACATCATGAAAATAAAACCAAAGATATTTGCCAACATTTTAGCTCGGTTTGGACGTGGAATCAATGTGCTGTTAGCAAGAGCATTATCTCAGTGCTTGGCAAGTGCAGCATTTCTGTGGATAGAATTGCTGATCTGCTGGACTTGCAACATGTGGATCAGGCAAGCCAAAATTAATGTGCATGGATTTTCATTCCTGGAGGATCATAGCAAAATTAATATGTTAATTTGTTAAATTACCTCGCTATTCATGTTGAAGCTGCTGAGCCACATGGGGGTTCCAGGTTATTTTCTCAAGCTTCATCTGTGTTTTAAAATGCAAAGATTGAACCACGTAATTAAAGCAGCTACAGAAGAGGGTAGCAATGCACAATAGATGAAGTAGCATCTGTGCGGGGACAAAAATGCTAGTCTTTGATGAAACAGATGTAACAGAACCTACGCAGTCCTACAATCTCTAACAAATAGTTTCCAAAAGGACTATTTGTAGAAAATATCTACTGTATTTTTCTTTATGTGCAATTTGTTGGTTTTTGTTCTAAGCATAGAACATGGAACAGTACAGCACTGGAACGGGCCCTTCGACCACAACCTTTTGTGGCGCAGCGGTAGAGTTGCTGCCTTACAACAAATGCAGCGCCGGAGACCCGGGTTCGATCCCGACCACGGGTGCTGTCTGTACGGAGTTTGTACGTTCTCCCCGTGACCTGCATGGGTTTTCTCCAAGATCTTCGGTTTCCTCCTACACTCCAAAGACGTACAGGTGTATAGGTTAATTGGCTTGGTAAATGTTTTTTAAAAATCTCCCTATTGGGTGTAGGATAGTGTTAAAAAAAATTGTCCCTAGAGGGTGTAGGATAGTGTTAAAAAAAATTGTCCCTAGTGGGTGTAGGATAGTGTTAAAAAAATATTGTCCCCAGTGGATGTAGGATACTTCCAGTATATTCCCTGGTGGACTCTTCGGAAGTGATGACCACAAGGTACAAGACACAAGATACATGATATAAAGTTTAACCAAGTGAAACTGGTTTCAGCTGCCTGTACATAATCCATATCCCGCTATTTCCTGCACTTCCGTGTGCCGATTGAAGCCTCTTAAACGTCACTGATGTTTCCGCCTCCTCCACCATCACTGGCATCATCAAAACCAGAACACTATCATGCTGCCAGAGGGATGAGGATGTCTCATTGGTGCTGGGGGTTTTTAAACGTAACTTTCCTTTCCCTTTGCCTCAAATTTATTTCCTGCAAAAGAACCTGGTTGCTAACGGAATCAAGGGGTGAGGAGAAAAAGCGGGATCGGGGTGCTAATTGTGGATGATCAGCCATGATCATATTGAATGGCGGTGCTGGCTCAAAGGGCCGAATGGCCTACTCCTGCACTTATTTTCTATGTTTCTATGTTCTAATGTCATATCCTCTGGCTGATCTGACATGGGTCAGAGTCCGAGTGGCAGAATGCTGAGAATTCCTTACAACAGGCAGTAGAAAAGGTTATTCTAAGAGAATAACAGGATCTTTGATCAGCTGGGCTAATGGGCCAAGAGTTGGAAAATGGAGTTTAATTCAAATAAGTGTGAGATGTTGCCTTTTGGTAAGACAAACCAGGCCGGATTTGCACGGTAAACAGGGGAGTGTTGCAAAAAAGAGAAACCTGGAGGTACAATTATAAAGTGCCATGAAAGTGGTGACATAGGTAGACAGGGTGGTTAAGAAGGTATTTGGTAAGTGGACCATCATCAGTCACTGTATAGAGTACAGAGATGAGACATCATGTTACAGCTGGACAAGATGTTGTAAAGCCTTTTTTCGAATTCGATCTGGTGTTCTGTTCCCCTGCTACAGGAATAGGGTTGCCAATTGTCCCGTATTAGCCAGGACATCCCATATATTGGGCTAAATTGGTTTGTCCCGTACGGGACCGCCCTTGTCCCTTATCAGACCCGGGGGGGGAGGGGGGCGCTGTAGACCCGGACACAGTAGGCCCAGACACTGTAGGCCCGGACACTGTAGGCCCGGACACTGTAGGCTCGGACACTGTAGGCTCGGACACTGTAGGCCCGGGGGCCGCTGTAGGCCCGGACACTGTAGGCCCGGAGGCCCGGGCACCGCCTAACAGACCGGGCGGCCGCCATTGGTGGAGCGGGAGCACGTGGCCGCTGGCTGGGTGAGGTCACGTGGCAGTGACGTCACCTTTAGTCCCTTATTTGGGAGTGAGAAAGTTGGCAACCCTATGGAGGAAGGATGTCATTAAAATGGAAAGAGTCCAAAAAAGATGTACATGGATGCTGTCAGGTGTGGAAGGTTTGATTTATTAGGAGAGGTTGGATAGTCTGGCTCTTCTTTCCCTCGAGTGTGCGTGGCTGAGGGGAGACCTTATAGATGTTCAAAAAATCATGAGGGGCACAGATAAAATGAATAGCCACAGTCTTTACCCCAAGATAGGAGTCCAAAACTAGATGGCATGTGTTAAGGTGAGAGGGGAAAGATTTTAAAAGGGTCCGCTCAGGGACAACATTTTCACAAAGAAGCACACATGATATGAGGTGTCAGAGGAAGTGGTAGAGCAGGAAGTGTAGAGGTGGGTACAATTGCATTCAAAAGACACTTGGACCGGGACAAGGATATCAAAGGTTTTGAAGGATATGAGCCAGGCGTGGGCAAATGGAACTAGCTTGGTTGGCAACTTGGCCAGCATGGATGAGTTGGCCCATAGGACCTGTTTCCCTGTTCCATGGCTCTATTTGGGTGGGTGGGGTGTGGGAATTACATCATAATCATAATCATACTTTATTAGCCAAGTATGTTTTGCAAAATACGAGGAATTTCATTTGCCATACAGTCATACCAATAAAAAGCAATAGAACACACAAAATACATTTTAACATGAACATTCACCACAGTGACTCCTCCACATTCCTCACTGTGATGGAAGGCGAAAAAAAGTTTTGCCTTCCATGTATTGTGTGCAGTTTTGGTCTCCTAATTCGAAGGACATCCTTGCTATTGAGGCAGTGCAGCATATGAGGAACTGTCATATGAGGAAAGATTGGAAAGACTGGGCTTTTATTCAATGGAATTTAGAAAGATATGAGGGGATCTTATAGAGACGTATAACATTATAAAAGGAGTGGACAAGCTAGATGCAGGAAAAATGTTACCAATGTTGGGGGAACCAGGGGCCACAGTCTAAGAATAAAAGGGAGGCCATTTAAAACTGAGATGAGAAAAAAACTTTTCACCCAGAGAGTTGTGAATTTGTGGAATTCTCTGCCACAGAAGGCAGTGGAGGGTAATTCACTGGATGAATTTAAAAGATAGAGCTCTACGGGCTAGCGGAATCAAGGGATATGGGGAGAAGGCAGGCACAGGTTACTGATTGTGGATGATCAGCCATGACCATAATGAATGGTGGTGCTGGCTCGAAGGGCTAAATGGCCTCTTCCTGCACCTATTTTCTATGTTTCTATGATTTGGATGATGGGCCTGTTTCCGCACTGTATCTCTAAAACTAAAACTAAAAAACTAAAAAAGGCCACTCTCCCAACTCAGTTCCATCATTACAGAAGCTGCACATTCAGAGAAACATGCCTTCTCCCCATATCCCACAATTCCACTAGCCCCTAGAGCTCTACCAAACTCTCTTTTAAATTCAGTGACTGGTGTACTAGGACACCAAGGTCTCGTTGCACTTCCCCTTTACCTAAGCTGACACCATTGAGATAATCTGCATCCTTGCTTTTGCCGCCAATGTGGATAACCTCACATTTATCCACATTATACTGCTTCTGCCATGCATCTGCCCACTCACTCACACTGTCCAAGTCGCCCTGCAACCTCCTAACATCCTTTTCGCAGTTCACACTGCCACCCAGCTTTGTGTCATCTGCAAACTTGCTAGTGTAAAGGGCCTGTCCGACTTAGGCGATTTAAAGGCGACTGCCGGTGACTAGGCTGTCGCCAACAGTTCGCCAGGTGTCGTGGGCATGATCGTGAGGAGTCTTCCAAGAATCGTAGTGGATCTCGGCGCGTCGCTGAGAAATCATCCGGAGTGAAATTTCTCGGCGACAGCTGGCTTGTCGCCAGGTATCGTTGCTTATTGCGGGTGCTGTCGCATGCTGTCCCCAGGTTTGCTAGTTTCTCTTAGATGCATTTAGAAGCACGTAATATAAGTAAAGTCATTTCAAGATACCATAAAATACTTGTGTTTAACCAATTTATTTACCGTCAGGACATTTGACAGGTAGATTGGAGGTGACAGTTTGACGGTCAGGTAAGCGTGGGAATTTTCGCGATGTTTATGGCCATCAGCCATTACATTTAAAGTGGGCTCCAAACCCAGATATGCAACCCAGAAACCAGATATGCATCTCCCGTACATTTTCAAAGAATGCCCACACAACTTTTCGCAAAAATCCATTTAACCACTTTTTAAATTAAATTTCTTAATACTGCTATTAGTAAACTGGAAGTAAATCCAGTTTATGCCTTGTTACCATGAGGCTTGGTTTTTAAGTAACCCATACAAGATGATATAGTTCAAAACTCTCAAGTACTTACCGACTTGTCAGTGATTTCAGCGAAAATTAGGATGCCGGAGAAGCATTGACAGCATGGGAATTTCGCAATGTTTCCGTAGACGCTGTAATCTCTACCTGAGTCGGCCCTTTACTTCTAATTCCATCATCCAAATCATTAATATATATTGTAAATAACTGCGGCCCCAGCACCGAGCCTTGCGGCACTCCACTCGCCACTGCCTGCCATTCTGAAAAGGACCCATTTATTCCTACTCTTTGCTTCCTGTCTGCAAACCAATTCCCTATCCATGTCAATACCCTACCCCCAAAACCGTGTGCTCAATTGTACCCACCAATCGCCCGTGTGGGACCTTATCAAAGGCTTTCTGAAGGTCTAGATACATTACATCCACTGGCTCTCCTTCATCCATTTTACTTGTCACATCCTCAAAAAAATCCAGAAGATTAGTCAAGCATGATTTCCCTTTCATAAATCCATGCTGACTTGGACCAATCCTTTTCCTGCTATCGTTATTATCTCTTTAATAATTGACTCCAGCATCTTCCCCACCACCGAAGGTATCACAAAATGCTGGAGTAACTCAGCAGGTCAGGCAGCATCTAGGAGAGAGGGAATGGGTGACGTTTCGGGTCGAGACCCTTCTTCAGACTTCATCTTGCCCACCACCAGTCAGGCTAACTGGTCTATAATTTCCCCCTTTTCTCTCCCCTAGAGCAAGCCTTGCTTATATTCGCTGTTAAATTGACTCATTGATTAATTAGCTAACTTACCAATTTCCTAATTTAATTGTTCAGCCAATGCCCGCACGCCTTCAGGTGCCGCTCCTCGGACCAACTTGAAGGTACCATCAGCACCAATTCCCCATAGATGGATGATTGGTGCTTGCATAGTATTATGTCAATACATTCCTTCAGGAGCTGGCTGCAAAGAACACTTCTGCTTGGGTACACATTGACATTTGGAACAACTTCATTGCATCATGAGGAAACATCACACTGAAACTAACAAAATATCAGTTTGAAGGAAACTGCAAGTGCTCTTCTCTGAATTGTATATGAATGTGTAACTCACCTTGCAACTTTTACCATCAGGAGGTTACTCATAGAATATCTTCAAGTGCTGCTGGAAGACCATCAACTCAGTAAAACAAGGCTCTTTTGTCTGCCAGAAACGTGGTCTTCCACCACAGTGAGATGGGCATCAGTGAATGTTGCCAACTGCCCCACTGCAGACTGCAGAAGTCATAGTCATAGAGTGATGCAGTGTGGAAAAAGGCCTTTCGGCCCAACTCGCCTACACCGGCCAACAATGTCCCAGCCACCCTAGTCCCACTTGCCTATCCATCGTGTATGCTGAGGGATTTACCAAAGCTTGCTATAGCCAATGTGAAGTCTCTGCGGGTATGACCACAGTCTACGGTCCTCCTGCTGGACATTGAGGGGCAGAGTCCGGTGGAGACATCCCTCAAACTAGAGAAGGGATATCTAGATTTATAGAAGAGGTATGTTCTTTGCCCAGTGGGGCCTCATAGAGCCCTTGGTGTCCATAGCCAGGCTCTAGTGTCAGGAAATTGCCAGATATGTTACTGTAGGAAAATGAGTGCCATCAATGAATGCCTGCCTCTGGGATAAGCCTACGATACAGGCAATATAGATATAAATGTGTGTGTGTGTGTGTGTGTGTGTGTGTGTGTGTGTGTGTGTGTGTGTGTGTGTGCGTGTGTGTGTGCGTGTGCGCGTGCGTGCGTGTGTATACATATGCACACACACACACACACATATATATATACACACACACACACATATATATAGATAGATATATAGACAAGGGTCAATGAGTGCCAAGGGTGTTTTCTTTAAAGATAGATGCAAACACTATCTGAGTATGACACCGTTGAATGTTTAGACACTGAAGTGTTTTTTACACAGTTTTTGTTTTGTATAATTTGTAAATTCAAAATAAAGTTTATTTTTCAAATTAAAAACAGCATTTTTCTAATCCCAAGAAACAGCATCATGCAATTTCTACACCACAGTGTTCAGGATTGTTTTTTTCTAAAGTAGCCCCACATACAAACATTATACTCTGACAACCACTGCCTAAGAAAGACTAGTACTGGACGGTAATATACCATTCTGAGCCTAACAACGCTGAAAATGCTTCTCCCACAATGATTATTGTTGTAGACACAAAACACAATACAATACAATACAATATATCTTTATTGTCATTGTACAGGGGTACAACGCGATTGGGAATGCGCCTCCCATACGATGCAATAATTTAATTAGCTAGTTAGTATTAATTTAAACAACAACAACCCAACGAAACAAATTGTAACAGTTTTAAGACAGAATAAAGTGCAAGTAGGTCTGTGCCGGATCACTGTGCGATGTGACCATCCGGCTCAGCAGGACCGGTTCATAGCAGCTATGGCCCTGGGGATGAAGCTGTTCCTGAGTCTGGAGGTGCGGGCGTAGAAGGCCTTGTATCGTCTGCCCGATGGAAGGAGTTCGAACAGACTGTTGCAGGAGTGTGAAGATTTTTTGTGGATGCTGGTGGCTTTTCTGAGGCATCGTGTGTTGTAGATGCCCTCCAAGGCTGGTAGCTGTGTTCCAATGGTCCTCTGAGCTCTATGGACTACCCGCTTAAGAGCTTTCCTTTCTGCCTCCGTGCAGCTGAGGTACCACACAGGGATGCCATGTGTTAGGATGCTCTCTATGGTGCAGTGGTAGAAGGTCGTCAGCAGCTGTTGGGGTAGACCAGACTTCTTCAGTGTTCTTTGGTAGAACAGTCGTTGCTGTGCCTTCTTGACCAGCGCAGCAGTGTTATTGGACCATGTTAGGTCCTCCGAAATGTGAGTGCCCAGAAATTTGAAGCTGGACACTCTCTCCACACTGTCCCCGTTGATAAAGATCGGATGCTGGAAAATGCTGGAATAACTCAGCGGGGCAGGCAGCATCTTTGGATAGAAGGAATGGGCTATGTTTCAGGTCAAGACCCTTCTTCACTCTGAGAGTCAAGGCCCTTCTTCAGACCGAGAGAAAGGGAGACATAGAGATATGGAGGGATAAGGTGTGAAAACAACAGATCAAAGCTGACGTTGATCAAGGAAAATGTAGAATGGTCCTCCTGATTAAATATTACTGATTATATGCCTCGTTGTCATCTTCCCCTCAGCTAACATTGAACCATTCTACATTTTCCTTGATTTTCACAGTCAGTTCAGCAATATATTTTTCTTTGTTTATATATCTTTATTGGCAAATTGTTAGTTAGCAAATTATCAGTTAGTTAGTTAGCAAATTATTATCATTTAATTCCACACTAAACTAATTAAGATGCAAAACTCTTATAATCTTTAAGGCACTTTATAAACAGAACAGAATGAGAAAAGAAAATGAAAATAATATAAAAATTGCGGTTGGAAACAACCTGGAATTGGGAAAATAAATCTCGTCAAAGAATTTTTTTAAAAACAATTTAAGAAACAAATATTCATAAAAGCAAGTGGGAATATCTCAGCCTTTCCAAGTGTAAAGCTGTTTTGGCAGTTGGCAAATATGAGTGACAAAGTACAACTTTTATTTTCATTGCTGTGTTTGTAATTAAATATTAATGAAACATGAAACATTCAAGCATCTGTGTCTTCCTGTTATCAGTGGAAGCCAATGGATCACCAGAGAATTGCATAAGGTTCAGTTGCAGTCCAAGCACTTGGTAAACATGTCAATACAATATTGGTGTCACCAATGCCCATGCTCAGAATTAAGCCTGGCAGATCTGAAGTTCAGGCAGTAATACTGTATATGTACCAATACTCGATTAATAATAAATTTGATTGCAATACAATACTGGGATCACAGAAGTCTTTTGATCAGCATTAAACTAGAGTTTCTAGTAATCACAATTATGAAGACTGATATTCATTGCAACAATTGTACGTGCTGTCTGAATAGCATTGTAATAATTAGGACGATAGACAAGAATTGCCCTCTCACTTTGCACGTAAAAATAAATCACAATAACGAAAGCTGATTTTGAGTTAGTTCATTTTGTTCTACAATTTATTATGATGCCCAAACATATTTACAGTAGCTCATAGTTTGTGTTGAGATAGCTGTTCTCATCTAGAGTAGCAATGGCATTACAATCCATTGAACTGTGCTGGGGCTAACGATACAAATGACTATTTATTCACAAAATGCTGGAGTAACTCAGCAGGTCAGGCAGCATCTCAGGAGAGAAGGAATGGGTGACGTTTTGGATCGAGACCCTTCTTCAGATAGACCCGAAAGGTCACCCATTCCTTCTCTCCTGAGATGCTGCCTGGCCTGCTGAGTTACTCCAGCATTTTGTGAATACCTTTGATTTGTATCAGCATCTGCAGTTATTTTCTTACGATACAAATGACTATGATTCCTATTCCTACTTGACCTACTGATACACATGAAAGGAATTAAGAATGGCATCGTACACAGCAGTAGAGTTGCTGCCTTACAGAGCCAGCGACCCAGGTTTCATCCTGCCCATGGCTGCTGTCTGTAGGTCCTCCCCGTGACCTGCGTGGCTTTTCTCCGGGTCTTCCAGTTTCCTCCCACACTCCAAAGCCACACAGGCTGGTAGGTTAAGTGGCTTTGGTAACATTGTAAATTGTCCCTAGTGTACGGAGGATAGTGTTAGTGTGCAGGGGTCTCTGCTCGGTGCAGACTCGGTGGGCCAAAGGGCCTGTTTCTGCGCTGTATCTCTAAACCGGGGATCTCCAAACTATGGCCCGCGGGCCACATCCGGCCTGCCACGAGATTTTATCCGGCCTGCAGCAAGCTCTTAGGTGGCGGGGACTGGAGGCAGAAACTGCCGGCAAAGGCTCACCGGAGAGCGGATCGCCACCGACCCAGAGCCGGGACAAGGCGAGAGATCGCAGCGCCCCCTCGCAAACAACAAGCCCAAAGAAACTTCCCTCCTCACCACCACGGCTCACCGAAATCAGATGGAACATATGAGGAGGATTGCCTTTTGCATCATTCAATTCGATAATGGTTGATTTATATCTTAACTTTATCTGCCTTGGTTTCACTTCTCAACATCCCTGCCGAGCAAAAGTCCCCCTTCATCAGTGTTTCTGGTGATGATTTGGTCTAGAGGAGAGTAGAGAATGGTAGCAGCAAGTTCCAGAAATTCACAACCTTTTGTTTTGAGTGCTTTCTAATATCCCATTAATCATTTAGGGGTATCCTCCCACTCAGCGACCCTCTTTCTCATCATTGCAGTATCTATTCATTCAACAGCAGCTCTGTTCTGCATTTTATCGACTATAAGAACGTGCAACATATTGACGAAAATCAATGCATCTCAAAAAGTTTATGTTAACTTTTATGTAGTTGTGTGTCTTCTTGCTTTTTTTTCATAATGGCTGTATGGTAATTCGCATATCACTGTACCTTAATTGGTACATGTGACAATAAAAGACCTTTGAAACCTTTGAACTACCTCCTCCGGCAGCTCATTCCATATACCTACCACCCTTTGTGTAAAAAAGTTGACCTTGTGTAAAATAGTTGTTTCCTATTAAATCTTTTCCCCCTCACCTTAAATCGATGTCCTTTGACTCTTCATTCCCCTACTCTCGGTAAAAGATTCTATGCATTTACTCTATCTATTCCTCTCATGACCGTATATGATACCCCCCCCTATCCTCTTGCGCTCCAAGGAATAAATTCCTAGCCTGCTCAACCTCTCCTTATAGCTCAGGCCCGCTGGTCCCGGCAACATCCTCGTAAATCTTCTTTGCACACTTTTCAGCTTAACAACACCCTTGAGCAGAGTGACCAAAACTAAACACAATACTCTTAAATGGTGGCCTCATCAACGTCTTGTACAACTGTAACGTGACATTCACAACTTCTAAACTCAATACTCTGACTGATGCCAATGTGCCCGAGAGCCTTCTTGAACACCCTATCTACCTGTGATGCCACCTTAGACAGCTGAAGAAATGCAGAGTATCTCTGAGGATCCTTCAATGCTTCTACTCTGGGGCTGTAGAGAGCATCCTGTCCGGCAACATTACAGTCTGGTTTGGGAACAGCTCTGCCCAGGACAGGAAGGCCCTGCAGAGAGTAGTGCGTTCGGCAGAACGCACCATGGGAACTACACTCGCCCCCCTGCAGGACCTATACATCAGGAGGTGTAGATCGAGAGCAAGCAAGATTATGAGGGATCCCTGCCACCCCAGCAACGGACTGTTCCAGATGCTACGGTCAGGCAAGCGCCTCCGCTGTCACGCTGTGAAAACGGAGAGGATGAGACGGAGTTTCTTCCCACAGGCCATCAGGACTGTTAACGTTTATAACTCCAGGGACTACATTTTGTCTTCTCTATATTAACTTTATAAACTTTATTTATATGCTGTAACTGTAATTCTTTTTTGTGCACAATCTGCAGGCATTGCCACTTTCATTTCACTGCACATCGTGTATGTCCATGTGACAAATAAACTTGACTTGACTTTCAATGAACTACGTACTTGCACTCCAAGATCCCTCTGATCTACAACACATAGTTCAAACAGGAAGTTAGGGTTGCATGTAGCAAAGGTACAGCAGTTATTGTGGGTGACTTTATCACGATGTTTCACTCCCCTGCCATTCGCTGTGTAGGTCTTGCCCTGGTTAGACTTGCCAAAATGCAACACCTCGCGCTTCTCTGTATTAAACTCCGTCAACAATTCCTCAGCCCATCTGCTCAACCGATCAAGATCATGCTGCAATCTTTGACAACCATCTTCATTATCTACAACACCATTTACTTTAGGGTTACTTGCAATGCTATTTCAATGGCACAGAGCAGTGTTGTGCAATTTCTGAATCTGAGGAGTGTGTCATTTTTTTTTTTGTGCAGCACACCTACAATAGTTTTGGCGATGGCTGCACATTTCAGTACGGGTCACTGAAATGACATAGGACAGGAGTCTGAGGATGGCTTGGATAGGAGTCACAGTGAGGTGGTCACATCTAGGATAAAGGCGGAAAGTAAATGGGTGACCACTCGGAAAGTGAGTCTATATCAATGATTTGGAAGAGAATGTACAAGGCAGGATTAGTAAGATTGTAGGCAGTGAAGATAGCTATCAACATTTACAGAGGGTCTTAATCAGCTGAGCAACTGGACTGAGAAATGGCCAATGGAGTTTATTGCTGATAATTCAAGGGTTACATTTTGGGAAGTCAAAGCAGGGCAGGAGAGAGGGATGCAGAGGTACAGAGATATATTTTCCTGAAAATGGCGTCACAGATAGATAAGGTGGTAAAGTAGTTTTTTAATATATTGGCCTTCGGGTGGCTGGAGTAACTCAATGGGTCAGGCAGTATCTCTGGAGGAGATATATAGGTGGTGTTTCAGGCCATGATCAGAAACATCGTCTAACCATGTCCTCCAAAGATGCTGCCTGACTTGTTGAGTTACTCCAACACTTTGTGCCTTCTTTTCTAAACCAGCAACTGCAGTTCCCTGTGCCTACACACAGAGGGCGGTATGTATTTAATGTGCATTTTCAATCAAATAGCTCTAAAATCAACAATGTTAAGTGTTCAAATTGCTGTTACTATGGCCATAAACTTGTCGCAGTAAAGTCTTAGTAAACTTTGCAAGTATATTCTCTTAGGGCACAGACTAAACCATCTGCTGCAC
The DNA here is from genome assembly GCF_053455715.1 of Rhinoraja longicauda. Lineage (NCBI taxonomy): Eukaryota > Metazoa > Chordata > Chondrichthyes > Rajiformes > Arhynchobatidae > Rhinoraja > Rhinoraja longicauda. Next base: position 3,202,843 of record NC_135965.1, on the reverse strand, counting down.
TCTACACAGAAAACATCCTTCCTACAGCTGTGAATAGCTTCTACTCAAAGCCCTCCCTTGCCCACATTATGCAAACTCCATGAAGGCCTGAAGCAGTAAGATAAATAAATGACAATTGACTGAAATATGAATCATAAAATATCGATCTGATACACGAACTATTTGTTGTCAATGTTTGCGATATTTGTGTTGACATACTCCATTTTAATTTTTTCTACCATGTGTGTAATGTAAATTATTCTGCAACAGTTTGGTTAAAAATGTTCTAACTCCTCTACCTGCGTTACAAGAAACTATTATGCTTGAACATTATTTCCTTTCCTAACAGTTTAGTTATATCTTGCTCTCTAATGTCATTTCATTTGCAGGGTACACATGGTTTGGACTTTGTGTGCAATACATTTGCAAAGTGGTTTGTATTATACTGTGAATGTCACATTTCTCTTGTTTTTCCTGGGATCATTCCTCATCACGTTCTTATTTCATTGCTTAATCAATTCATTTTTAGACAAGATGTGTAAGAAAGAAAACTGCAGATGCTGGTTTAAATCGAAGGTAGACACAAAATGCTGGAGTAACTCAGCAGGACAGGCAGCATCTCTGGAGAGAAGGAATGGGTGACGTTTCGGGTCGGGGCCCTTCTTCAGACTGATGTCAGGGGATGGGGCGGGACAAAGATAGGATGTAGTAGGATAAGAAAATAACTGCAGATGCTGGTACAAATCGATTTATTCACAAAATGCTGGAGTAACTCAGCAGGTCAGGCAGCATCTCGGGAGAGAAGGAATGGGTAGGAGACAGGAAGACTGGTGGGAGAACTGGGAAGGGGGAGGGGATAGAGAGGGGAAGCAGGGACTATTTGAAGTTAGAGAAGTCAACGTTCATACCGCTGGGGTGTAAACTACCCAAAACATCCCCCTTTCCTTCTCTCCAGAGATGCTGCATGTCCTGTTGAGTTACTCCAGCATTTTGTGTCTACAAAGGAATCTGATTCCTTTGTAGACACAAAATCCGATTCGACTGTTGAAATCCCTACAGTGCTGGTGCACTCACAATATTCTCCAGGTATATTCCAACATAGTGCTCCGAGGGAAGGTTCCTCCATAGGGTGGCACGGTGGTAGAGTTGCTGCCTTTCAGCACCAGAGGCTCGGGTTCGATCCTGACTAAGGGTGCTCTCTTTGAGGGGTTTGTACATTCTCCCTGTGACCGCGTTGGTGTCCTCCAGGTGCTCCAGTTTCCTCCCTCATTCCAAAGACGTGTGGGTTTGATTGGCTTTTGTAAATCGTCCCTAGTGTGTAGGATAGAACCAGTGTAGGGGTGATTGCTGGTTGGCATGGACTTGGTGGGCCGAAGGGCCTGTTTCCACATTGCATACAGTTGTGCTGCAGCAATTAAGAATTTCATTGTTCTATCTGGGACAGATGGCAATAAAACACTCTTGACTTGACTTAGTGATGTAGATTCTTACTCCCAGGATATCAGTTGACAAAGCCCGTGAGGATTTTCTGTTGCTCATACTTTCTGTTTGTCATGCTTGACTGTCAGCTAGGTGCAACAATTAGCATTGCTTTTAAATGGTTAGTTGTTCACAAATTCTATGTCCAAATACTTACAGTTCAAGCAGCATCCCTGGAGAGAAGGAACGGGCGACGTTTCAGGTCGAGACCCTTCTTCAGGCACGAAGCAGTCTCGACCCGAAATGTCACCCATTCCTTCTCTCCAGAGATGCTGTCTGACCCGCTGAGTTACTCCAGCTTTTTGTGTTTATCTTCGGTTTAAACCAGCATCTGCAGTTCCTTCCGACACCCTTACAGTTCAAGCTTCTTACTGCTAGATGGCAGTCTCGCTCCTCCAAGCTTTCTCACACCAGCAGAACTGAGGTTTATTTTAAATGCTTCAATCTTTTATTATTATAAATTTGTGTAAACACATATTTTATTTTCACAGTATTATCTTTCATTTTTACCTCATTTTTCAGCTACTTCCACTGATCCCAATCTCACTGAACAAAGTAACAATGATCTACATGGATTTGCAGAAGGCAGAGCAAAAACCCATATAAAAGGCTAATGAATAAAATTGAGGCCCATAAAATAAAAGGCCCAGAAATATTATGGATAAAAAAATAGTTGTGTGGAAGTCTGTGATGATATGGTTGTTTCCTTTTTGATTAAATAATGATAGACATGATTCATTACAAGTATCTAATCTTTAAATATATATATAGATGACTTGGGGATTGATGTGAAAGTTAAAATGTCATAATTTGTACATCACACAGAATTTCAAGACAAATAATGTAATTAATAGACTGCAAAAAGCAAGGGGATTGGGGGAAGAAGAAGAATAGAGAACAGGTGAAAAACAAAGAGGTGTTAGGTAATACATTTTGACAAAAAGATAATCCCATCCAATCTCATCTTCAAGCTCCTGGACCTAAGAGTCAGCATCCCACTATGCCACTGGTTCTTTGACTTTCTGACCCATACACCACAATGAATAGGTGATAACACATCCTCCTAAGTGTGTGTTGTTGCATATCAATGGCAAACAGCAGTAGGCCCAGCGCAGATACTTGAGGCATACCACTGGTCACACACCTCCAATCTGAAACACAACCTGGCAGCACTGCCCAATGCCTCTTGCCATGGAGCCTATTAGGCTTCAAGTCTGTCTGAAGGAGGATCTGGACCCGAAACGTCACCCATTCCTCCCAGCATTTTGTGTCTATCTTCGGTTTAAACCAGCATCTGCAGTTCCTTCCTACACACCAAATTAGCAGGCCTCCTCTGCATTCCAGGTGATCTAACCTTCCAGAGCAGCCTACCATGCAGAACCTTATCAAAGGCCTTGCTCGAGTCCATATTGACTGTGTTCAACAACCTTGCCTTCATTAACTTTAGTTACTTCTTCAAAAAAACCTCAGTCAAATTCATGAGACACAATCTCCTATGCACATGGAAGAGAATGGGCTAATTAGGGTTTGTGCATGGCAGGTCGTGTCTCACTAATTTGATTGAGTTTTTGAAGAGGTGAGGAAGGAGATTAATGAAGGTAGGGTGGTGGATGTGGTATAGATGGATTTTAGTAAGGCTTTTGAGAAGGTCCCTTATGGTAGCTGATCCAGATTAAGATGCAAGAGATTCATGTTGACTTGGTCGTATGGATTTAGAACTGGCTTAAAATGTGGAAAGATGTGGAGGCTTTGTGAGGGTGCGGGGGAGGTTTACCTGGATGCTGCCCGGTTTGGAAGGTTTCACCTGTAGGGAGAGGTTCGGCAGACTTTGTTTGTTTTCTCAGGAACGTCGGAGGATGAGGGGAGACTGGATAGAAGTATATAAAATTATGAGAGGCATACGTAGGGTAGGCGATCAAAACTGTCTTTCCCCCAGGATGGAAATGTCCAATACTAGAGGGAATTGAGGTGAGAGGGGGAAAGTTTAATCAAGATGTGCGGGGCAAGTTTTCTTTTTACACAGAGTGTGGTAGAGGCCTAGAACACACTGCCAGGAGTGATGGTGGAGGTAGATACAAGAACAGTATTTAAAAGGCTTTTAGACAGGTATAAGGAGTGCAGGGAATAGGCATCTGGGAAAGGGAGAGGCGGTGGAGTCTGCCTCTTTGTGGTGCTCAGATGTAGCAGTCTTGTGGCAGTGAAGTGTCGCCTTTCCTACCTCCTGAGGGAAGTCACCTCCATCATCATGACCACAGTCTACGTCCCACCACAAGCAGACATTCATGGAACACTGGAGGAGCTGCACACCGTGGTCAACAAACACCAGTCGGCATTCCCCGACACCTATCCCATCATAGCTGGGCACTTCAACAAAGCCATCCTGAGGAAATCACTGCCGAACTACTACCAGCACATGCCATGTTGCACTAGAGCGCCAGACACCCTCTACCACTGCAATACCACCATCAGAGATGCCTATCACTCCATCGCTCTCCCTCACTTTGTAAAATCAGACCACTTGGTGATGTTCCTTTTTCGTGCATATAGGCAGTGACTGACGAGCATTAATATGTCTCAGATTCGCGTGTGCCTTTTCCCAGGGTCACCGTTGCAGACGTTAGATCAGCCTTCCTGAGGGTTAACTCATGGAAAGCAACTAGCCCGGACGGAGTTCCTGGCCACATCCTTGGGATCTGCGCATACCAACGAGCAGGAGTGTTCATGACATCTTTAATTTATCCCTACCTTCCTGCCTGGAGAAGACCACTATCATCCTTCCGTCGGAAGGAGGTACAAGGACAGATATTGCATCTCCAGCAGTTGCAAGGGACAGTCCCTGGGGAGGGGTGGTTTGGGTGGGAAGGGATTGGGGAAGAGATGGTTTGGGTGGGAAGGGATTGGGGAGGAGATGGTTTGGGTGGGAAGGGAATGGGGAGGAGATGGTTTGGGTGGGAAGGGAATGGGGACGAGATGGTTTTGGTAACCAACATGGGCTCCACCTTTCCTTGATCATCGTTGATGGCTTTGATCTGTCTTTTTGTACCTTGTCATATCTCTCAGTTCCCTCTCCCCTGACTCTCAGTCTGAAGATGGGTCTCGATCCAAAACGTCTCCTATTCCTTTTCTCCATAGATGCTGCCTGATCCACTGTGCTACTCCAACTTTTTGTGTCCATCTTCAGTGTTAACCAACATCTGCATTTCCTTCCTACAGATTCAGTAGGCCTTGGCGGACTGAGGACAAGTGTTCAGCGTAACAGTCACTGTCGACACTTGATGTCATCAACGTATAGTAGGCCACATCAGGAACACTGGATGCAGTAGACAAGGTTAGCGAGGGTGCAATGTAAATCCCTGTCTCACCTGTAAGGACTGCTGGAGTCCCTGGACGGACGCAGTATTGGGATCCTGTGTGATTGTAGGGGGAAGTCCCTGGAGAGGGGGTAGATTGGATGGGATGAGTTAAACAAGGAGTTGCAGAGGAAGCGGTTTCTGCAGAAAGCAGTGTTTAGTTTAGTTTAGAGACACAGCTTGGAAACAGGCCCTTCAGCCCACTGAGTCCGCACTGAACAGTGATCCCTGTACACTAACACTATCCTACACCCACTAAGGACAATTTTTACATTTACCAAGACAATTAACCTACAAACCTGCACGTCTTTGGAGTGTGGGAGGAAACCAAAGATCTCAGATGTGTGGCTGACTGCGGGGGAGAAACCACGTTTTTGACGGATACATTCTGGACGGAAACTGTAAATGTAAAATTGTCTCTTCCCAGCGGAGACGTGACCTTTTGTTTCTGGGTGGTGTCTCCGTTCCCGCTGCGGCCTACCATCGGCCAAACCCCTGGAGCTGGCGGCCTCCACCTGGGACTCGCCTGTGGAGGCTCCGGCCGCGTGGATGTCGGAAGCTCGCAGCCTCTGCCCTGGATGGGGGCCGACATCGGGAGCTCAGGCAGCGTCTTCGCCCGCCCCGAATCGTGGGGCTTGGGTCGGCCCGCCGTGGACCTTTCACCGTCCGGCGTGGCCTGGAATAGGCCACGGGATGTTCTCCACCTGGCGGGGGCTTCAATGTCGGGAGCCCCGACCGACCCGATGTACAGCGGCAGCGTGTTCGCCCGCCCTGAATCGCGGGGCTTGGGTCGGCCCGCTGCGCACCTTTCACCGTCCGGCGCGGCCTGGAACGTGGCAACTTCAACAGCCTGACTGCGGGAGAAGACGGCAGGGGAAGAGAAAAGACATTCTGGCCTTCCATCAGTGAGGAGGGGACTGGAGGAGACTCACTGTGATGGATGTTTCTTTTGTTTCTTTTTGTTTGGTGTTGGTTTGTGATTGTATGTGTTATTGCTTATTTTTATTGCTCTTATTGTTGGACTGTGGGTAATCTTTCATTTCACTGCACATTTATGTATATGTGACAAATAAACATGACTATTGACTATTGACTATCACAGTGCTAAGGCAATTATTCACTCTCAGACCCTAGACGTGAACTTATTTGAATACATCATACTCTCGAGGTCTGGGAAAAATCTTTCTTTTGCCTTTGAGATTAATGTCACTGAGAGCCCAGATAGTCTCTCAGATGGAAGTATGGTCTGAGAACAGGCCCAAACTGTGTCCTTTTCCAAATGGGCTGAAACATTTTCTACAGGCACTGCATTGTATCTTGACTGGTATCCTCCACAACCTCCTGCGTCAACAACTAAGAGTGCTGGAGTAACTCAGTGTTCAGGCAGCGTCTGTGGAGGGAATAGTTGGATGACATTTTGTGTCAGGAGCCTTCTTTATGTCCTCTTCATTAATTTATTTAAGCCTCAACCAATATCATTTCACATTCTTCACTTGCCTAGATGGATGCAGCCTCAATTATGTTCAAAAAGCTTGATGTTACGAAGGACAAACAGCTTCAATCACATACAGCAATTTGCATCTTAGAACCCATTAGGGTGCAGAATGACAGGGAGAAAGATATATCCACTTTTTTAAAAATACACATATAACATAATTGACAAGATTGGGGTTAGCCAGACTCCCCCAATATTTTTTAAATCCTGAATTTAATTTTCCTGTGGGAAATTCGCTCATGGCATCTAATATATTTCCCAGAGTACATTTTTTGAGCTGATTTCAAGTGTCTACCAAAGTTAGCATTACATATGCAAGATGTCCCTTAAACTTCTCTATGACCAAGGTCACATAGTGCAGTAATGCAAAGTTGGTCATTTATGTTAAGCCATTTTCACACAATCGTATTTCTATGTGAAGAGCACTTGGTGATGACCGTGAGGAAAGATTTAGCCATATTTGTTGCAGTCAGGCATCAGCTTAAAGGATTCTCGGCATCTACAGGGTAGAGTTGCTGCCTTACAGCGCCAGAGACACGGGTTCAGTCCCGGCTACGGGTGCTGTCTGTATGGAGATTGTACATTCTCCCTGTGACCTGCGTGGGTTTCAGCACATGGTGAAAATCTGACATAGGTTTGATCAAAGATCAGCATCGCCTCCTTTTATGTCAGACCCATTCCTCACAAGGGCAGTTACGGTGGTGCAGCGGTAGAGTTGCTGCCTTACAGCGAATGCAACGCTGGAGACTCAGGTTCGATCCCGACTGCGGGTGCTGTCTGTACGTTCTCCCCGTGACCTGCGTGGGTTTCCTCCGAGATCTTCGGATTCCTCCCACACTCCAAAGATGTATAGGTATAAAGGTTAATTGGCTTGGTAAATGTAAAAATTGTCCTTAGTGGGTGTAGGATAGTGTTAATGTGCGGGGATCGCTGGTCGGCGCAGACCCAGTGGGCCAAAAAGGGCCTGTTTCCGCACTGTATCTCTAAACTAAACTAAACTCCCTCCTGCTGCGATAGCCTCTAACTATGAATAGAAAGAAACTTTTTGGCAGCCTGAACTTGCTTTGTCATTCATGGTCAAACTTCTACCTCAATGCCAATTTTCTGCACCATCTCCACATTCTTTGATTCCTTTAAGTTCTAAATATCTATCTCTTTTGTATGAACTCAGTGAGCCTCCACAGCATTCTGGATTAGAGAATTCCAAAAATTCACCATCCTCTGCATGAAGACGTTTCTCATCTCAGTCCTAAATGGCCTACCCATTCTAGTGGCGCAGTGATCCCTGGTTCTGGACTTCCTAGCCAGAGGAAAGATCCAGTTTACTGGAAGATTTTATTTTAATTTCAAGAAGATCTCCTTTCATTCTTCTAATCTCAAGCATACAAAAATACAGACAGAAAATGCTAAAATTATCCAGCTTGTCAGGCAGCTTCTTTGGAAAGAGGGGTTTTAAACATTTTTTTGTTCAGAAATGCAGGCCTAATCTAACAAAGCTGGCCTTTAACATTTAACCCAACATCTTTGGAACAAGTCCGGATTAAGTCACTTCACTCCTCTTAGACAAGTACAGGAGAACAGTCCATAAACTGAATTATTCCTTACTGAAAAGGAATAATTCTTCCCCAATCATAAATTGAAATCTTCAGCTCTTGATGACTGAATTACAAAGAATAGACTGAGGAAGATTAGCATAGATGATAGGAGGCATTACCAGCAAGTGAACGGTGACAAATACTTGTAAGAATGCAGCTCCGGTGGACTGACTGGAGGAGTTGATCTGCTAATCAACAGGAAAACAATCAATGATTTAATAAACAGTTTATTTCTTTCTGTCCAAAGAGCAATTCCCAAAATCCACATCAGTATGTTAGCTACGACTCTATGTGCTTTAACCATGTTCACTCATCACCAGTATGGGACCTTATGGAAAGCATTCCAGAGTCCAATTACAGCACGTAAACTGACAATAAACTGACCTTGAGACCTTGAAACCTTAAACTGGTTCTCCCGGATCTACTCTTTCAAAGAGCTTCCAGTAGATTAGCAAAATATGATGATGCAATCATGAAGGCAGCCTCTCAGTGCCTCTATTTTCTTAGAGTTTTAAAGAGTCCTGATATGTTTTGAAATATTCTAACAAACTTTTACAGATGGACAGCAGAAAGTATTCTGACTGGTTGCATCATGGCCTGGTAGGGCAATTCCAACGCACCGCAATGCAAGAGCCTGCAACGAGTGGTGGAATCAGCCCGCTCCATTGGAAGCGCAGGCCCTCCATCGAAAACATAGATCATAAGGCCATAAGTGATAGGAGCAGAATTAGCCCATTTGGCCCATGAAGTCGACTCCACCATTCACTGATCTATCTCTCCCTCCTAACCCCATTCTCCTGCCTTCTCCCCAGAACCTCTGACACCTGTATTAATCAAGAATCTATCTATCTCTGCCTTAAATATATCCACTGACTTGGCCTCCACAACCTTCTGTGGCAAAGAATTCCACAGATTCACCACCTTAAGAAGGCAGCATCTATCATCAAGGATCCCAACTAAATTTTCTTTTAACAATTTCTCCTTCGACTCCTCCCACTTCCTCCAAATCCATGGCGTAGCTAGGAGCACTCGCATGGGCCCCACTATGCCTGCCTCTTTGTAGGGTACGTTGAACAATCCCTGTTCCAGGCATACACTGGCCGTATCCCCGAACTCTACCTCCATTACATTGACAACTGTGTCGGTGCTACCTCCTGCACCCGTGCAGAACTCACTGACTTCATTAAATTCATAACTAATTTCCATCCTGCACTCAAATTCACTTGGACCATCTCCGACATCTCCATACTGTTTATAGATCTCACCGTCTCCATCACAGGAGACAGACTATCAACTGACATGTATTATAAACCCACTGACTCCCATAGCTATCTAGACTACACTTCTTCCCACCCTGCTTCCCGTAAATACTCTATCCCCTACTCCCAATTCCTCCGTCTAAGCTGCATCTGCGGCCAAGGTGAGGTTTTCCATACCAGGTCATTGGAGATGTCCTCATTCTTTCGGGAACAGGAGTTCCCCTCTTCCATTACAGATGAGGCTCTCACTAGGGTCTCCTCGATATCCCGCAGCTCCGCTCTTGTTCCCGCTCCCCCCATTCGTAAGAAGGACAGAGTCCCCCTTGTCCTCACAGTCCACCCCATCAGCCGTCGCATACAGCACATAATCCTACGACACTTTTGCTACCTCGAACCGGATCCCACTACTAGCCACATCTTCCCATCTCCGCCCCTTTCTGCTTTCCCTCCGCAACTCCCTGGTCAACTCGTCCCTTCCCATCCATACCACCCCCTCCCCAGGTACTTTCCCCTGCAACCGCAGGAGATGCAACACCTGTCCCTATACCTCCCCCCTCGACTCCGTCCAAGGACCCTGGCAGTCTTTTCAGGTGAGGCAGAGGTTCACTTGCACCTCCTCCAACCTTATCTACTGTATCCGCTGTTCCAGGTGTGGACCTCTGTACATCGGCGAGACCAAGCACAGGCCCGCCGATCATTTTGCTGAACACCTCCGCTCAGTCCGCCTAAACCTACTTGATTTCCCTTTAACTTCCCTCAACACTTTAACTTTCGCTCCCATTCCCACACTGACCTTTCTGTCCTGGGCCTCCTCCATTGTCAGAGTGAGGTCCAGTGCAAATTGGAGGAACAGCACCTAATGTTTCGCTTGGGCAGCTTACACCCCAGCGGTATGAACATTGACTTCCCTAACTTCAAGTCACCCTCTCTCCATCCCCTCCCCCTTCCCAGTTCTCTGACTATATTTTATCTCCGTACTGCCCATTCTCCTGACATCAGTCTGAAGAATGGTCTTGACCCAAAACGTCACCCATTCCTTCTCTCCTGAGATGCTGCCTGTCCCGCTGAGTTACTCCAGCAGTGTGTGTCTATCTAATGATCCCTACTATCCGGGCTATGCCCTTTTCTCACTGCTACCATCTGGCAAGAGGTATAGAAGCCTCAAGTCCCACACCACCAGGTTAAGGAACAGTTACTTTCCAACACCAATCACGTTCATCAACCAACCTACATAACCCGAACTCACCAACAAACCACTACGTCTCACCTCTTGCGCTTCAATAGACTTTCCTTTTTCGCGGAGAGAAGGTTGGGAGGGAAATGGGCAGAAACAGTAAGAAATAATAAAATCAGAGAAATTAAGCAGGGGGAAAACATTAAAAAATAAAAATAACGAAAAAATGTGAGTTGATATCATATCATATCATATCAGCCGGAAACAGGCCTTTTCGGCCCACCAAGTCCGTGCCGCCCAGCGATCCCCGCACATTAACACTATCCTACACCCACTAGGGACAATTTTTTACATTTACCCAGCCAATTAACCTACATACCTGTACGTCTTTGGAGTGTGGGAGGAAACCGAAGATCTCGGAGAAAACCCACGCAGGTCACGGGGAGAACGTACAAACTCCTTACAGTGCAGCACCCGTAGTCAGGATCGAACCTGAGTCTCCGGCGCTGCATTCGCTGTAAAGCAGCAACTCTACCGCTGCGCTAACGTGCCGCCCCACGTTATAGATGAGATATTTTCTGCATTTTAATGGTACCATCACACATACTGTCCCCCCACAACACTGATCACACTGCGAGAGGCGGGTTTTGCCTACTAAAATGGCGGCCGTTCCGCACCTTTGCGGACTGCACTTCAGTAGAGACAAATTTCGACGGAGTGGTCTATCTTGCTCCTCTAGTATCTTTGGTGGTGACCGGGCCGCGTGTGTGGAGGGGGGAAGGGGAGGAGACACGTGTCCAGGCCGGACCCGTGGCGGAAGTGCGCCGGGTGTGACGTCTTTGTGGGCGGGGCGGCTGGGTGTGACACGTGTCCGGGCGGGGCGGGCGGGCGGTCGAGAATCTTCTTCAGACGGGGAGTGAGATGGGATGGAGCTGAAGGGTGTGACGTGTTTGTGCGCGGGGCGGCTGGGCCGGGTTTGACGTATTTGTGGGCGGGGCGGGGCGGCTGGGCCGGGTTTGACGTATTTATGGGCGGGGCGGGCAGGGTGTGACGTGTTTGTGGGCGGGGCGGGCTGGGTGTGACGCGTGTCCGGGCGGGGCGGGGCGGGGCGGGGCGCTGGAGCCGCCGTTGACGGCGCCGCTGCCGCTGGTGGGCGGGTGGTGGTGGTGCGATGATGATGGCGGCCGTGCTGTTGATGATGTGGGCAGCGATCGGCGTTGGGCCGCGGGCCACCGGCAGCCTGTGAGGCGGGACACCGGCTCCAGCAGCGGAGAGAAGGAGCGTCGCTCGGGGCGAGGCCGGCGTTGTGTGCAGCCATGGACATGATCCGCTGGATACGGCAGCAACTGGTAGGTCTGGTCAGGATGACGGAGCTGCAGCTGCCCCGGCCCAAACTACACTCACTGGTGTCGGCTTGTGTCAGCCTCTCCCCACCAACAGCGATCCCTTCAGCCCCATCTCCATCCCTCCCTCCCTCCCTCCCTCACTCCCCGACTGAAGAAGGTTCTCGACCCCGTTCCTTCTCTCCGTCCCCGCTGCCTGTGCCGCTCACTCAGTCACTCCAGCACTCTGTGTCTCAGTCACTCCAGCACTCTGTGTCTACCTTCTCTGGCTTGCCTTGCGGCCGGAGGATTGGATTGGATTGAGGCCGGGGCCGGGCTGCAGGCGGCTGCCTTCGTGCGGAGGGTGAAAGCCCGGCCGGGTGGCCGCTTGCCTTGCGACCGCAGTGCAGGAGTGTCGCTCCTACTCTTGCCGGGCGATGTTTCAAAAGCTGCCTCCAAAAGGCCAGGGACTGAGTAGTGTGTGTAATCCTTCACTTTGCCATCCAACGAGTGTGGGTCTGCACTTCAATCTGGCGGTGGACTTTTGCCACAGAACAGATACCATTCTATCCAGAATTTAAATCAATTGCAGGTGGCCGGAGATACTGACATGTCATTATGATTGATCACTGTGTGGGCGACTCCAACCCTGTTCTCATTATTTAACTGGGTTACCAGCTGCTCTTTCTGCTACTGAGATTTCGCCGGGTTCATTCCATTTGTTGTGGTGCTTTCTTGTCCCTCCAGTATGTAGTTGGTAAAATGTTTTCAGTTCACCGGTGCTGGAAAATCTAATTCCAGTAACTTTGTGATTAACTAGCAACAGGTAGCAACAGATAGATAGCACGTTTTAAAATACTGAAACCAAGCTGTGCTCAGGGTTGTCAGACTTTGTCATTCGGGACTATTTACTCAAAGTGATGACATTTTCCGGGTAGAAACAATTTGCATTCGGAATGCCTTTCGTCTATTTAATTCGCACCGAAAAACTACATTTCATTATAGATTGTGAGCGGTCTGTTTTTGATGCAAGCGAAGGCATCAGTCACTACCCAACGAGATACCACACAGGCTGCATTGTTGAAAGAAACGTGAGCGGGCCCACCACCCTTCAGTCCCTGTCCACCATTTGTATCATGGTTCAATATGTAAGCTACTTGCATCCCAAACTTGGTTTCCTGTTCTTTAATAACTGAAAACGTATCAACATTTTTCTGAAATCATAACACAATTCTCTTTCCCCATAATAGTAAATAGGATCTAAGTGGTAGGTGGTTATGTGTTACATCACGATTTAAGATCGCATAGCTGTAGCTACGTAGCTGTGGGGTTGTAATTAGACAATAGACAATAGGTGCAGGAGTAGGCCATTCAGCCCTTCGAGCCAGCACCGCCATTCAATGCGATCATGGCTGATCACTATCAATCAGTACCCCGTTCCTGCCTTCTCCCCATACCCCCTCACTCCGCTATCCTTAAGAGCTCTATCCAGCTCTCTCTTGAAAGCATCCAACGAACTGGCCTCCACTGCCTTCTGAGGCAGAGAATTCCACACCTTCACCACCCTCTGACTGAAAAAGTTCTTCCTCATCTCCGTTCTAAATGGCCTACCCCTTATTCTCAAACTGTGGCCCCTTGTTCTGGACTCCCCCAACATTGGGAACATGTTATCTGCCTCTAATGTGTCCAATCCCCTAATTATCTTATATGTTTCAATAAGATCCCCCCTCATCCTTCTAAATTCCAGTGTATACAAGCCCAATCGCTCCAGCCTTTCAACATAATCGCTCCAGCCTTTCAACATAATCGCTCCAGCCTTTCAACATAATCGCTCCAGCCTTTCAACAAGCTATTAATTGTGTTTTAAGTTTGTATATACATGCAGCCTTAGTTGAGGTATGGGTGTTAATATGTAATTAAGCACTACATAATGAAATTAATTTCTCTTGTTTGTTGTTTATATTGGTTAATAAGGGATATCTGTGCATTTTGAAATCGCAGGAAGATCGTTGACATTGCCCAATAATGATGATAAACTCTTTAGAATCCATGTTCTCAAACCCAATTTATTCACACATTTTATTGGGAACAATAAATCTAACAAATTATTCTTTAGTTCACTTTTAAATATTTGAAAAAAGTTGACTTCATAGTTGTCTGGCATTGAATTGATTTTTTTGCCATGTAATGTCTTAATATTAATCATAATTCATACATTCATGTGAGGTGTGCAACTATCATTTAAATCTTTCATTATTTATTCTTCCAGACTATTACATGATTTTGAATATTTCCATTGAATAATTCTTCTCTCCCCACTCTCCAACCATTTGTCAATCCTGTCATCATAATTATATATTCAGCCCTGGACTCACTTCATCTTACCCAGGGCTCCGGTCTCTAACTGCAAAAATGTGTTTTGTGAGAATTCAACAAACAATTCCTTGGGGGTTTGTTTTAGTATCACTATATATAAAGACCATTTTTGTACTAGTCTCATGATTTTTAAATAATTTTATAATCTTAACTGCATCTCCTTGTTTCTCTGTTAAGCTTCCAGTCATTTTAAGGCATATGGGTTAACATTTTTTTAAATTAGAAAATGCTCTAAGCATTTTGCCAGTAAGAAAGTAAACAGTGTTTTAATTGTGTTTAAAATCACATGACAATTCTACTCATAAAAACAAAATTATTAATTTACACTCGCGTCTAATGTTTTCTATTCTTATGCTTAATGTTTTCAATTTTAGCACTGAAGAATTCACTGGGGAGACGAGCAAGTCCCAGTTCAACTTAAATCTATTACAGATTTTAATTGTTTTTTGTGCATGATGCTCGAGGACCCTTTAGTTCAAATGCAGAACTTATTTCTCATTTGTTTATCTAGTTGTGTTTAGAAAAGAGTTATACAACTTGGTCCTGGCCATATTTGATCAATCAGTTTAGTCTTTGTTACTTTAACATAACTAGTGGACTTGTTTGGTTAGATTTCTACAAATAAGGTCATCATCAGCCATTTGTTTTTAAACAACAAGTACTTCCCAGCTTTTGAATGCCCAACAGTGTATTGTCCCTGTTATCAATTTTTTTCATAAAGTGAATTGATATTGCAATGACTTCTTAAATGAATCTGACCTATTTATTGTGTGAGACATGTGAGGAACTCTCAAACCATACACTGAAGAGTACAAATGTTGGCTGTTTGAGGGTATTTGTTTATAACAGCATTAGATTAAATGTGATTTGTTTCAGTGTAAACATGTGACTGAAAGTTTATTAATTTTATGAACAATTAAACAACAAAAGCCAAGGTTTATTTGCCAAAAGTTCAAAACAAACACAAAAAATATATCTTTTCTAGTTTCTTAATTTTTTTGCTCAACTCCGAGGAATGTGGGGGTAATGGATACAAAGCCAAACTTTCTTGAGTTCACATTTAGTTGGCAATCTAATCAAAGCTTTATTGTGTGTGAAGGAATAGGTCAATGTTAATTTGAACAGTTCTTTCCTTCCCTCAAGCTATTACCTGCATATGTGCAGCTGTATATTTCTACTCGAGCTTCCTATTTTTATAAATGTGGGTTGAAAATCCTGTTTATTCATTGTGTTGATGTTTCAGGTGTCATCACATCTGAGCCCAGTTCTGTCTCCATGTGATGTCATTGCAATTTTCTGTTTCACTTCCTTTTTGTTGGTAGTAATTGATCTCTCCTTACCCCATTTCTGTCATTGAATTTGGTTGTCAAATGCATTCAGTTTCTAGATTGAGATCAGGCCTGAGACCATCTTTGTTTATATGATAACTTTAAACAATGTTATTCAAAACATTGGTATGGTCTCTACATTTCAAATATAATTTTATATTTTTGGTAATTTTATTGTCCTAGGATGTCATTGTATTATTTTTGATAACTAAATTAACATCTTAATGTTATTTTAATAACATCTTAATGTTATTCAGATGTCCTCTGGTTTAGTGATAGAGAGAGAGACATATCTGTAGATTAATACGACCTAAAACCTAATACTTCGTTTGCTTTGTTATGGTTAGAAGAACATATTTGAAAGGTAGGGAAGTCATAATAAACCCAATGTGAACTTTTGTTGTCAGACAGGATTCACAAGGATGATATCATAAATGAGCGGGTATTTATTATCAGGAAAGGACAAATAGACTGTCTCCTTTAATTGCATTGAGATAAGGCTGAAGGTTAACTTAATCGAGATCCTTAAAATGAAAAAGGTTTTAATTGGGTAGATGTAGAGAGAATATTTTCACATTTGGGAATGAGCGAGGTCATCAAAAACCTGGCAGGAAATTCAGAAGAAACTTTTTAATCCAAAAAGTAGCCAAGATGTGGATTTCCATACCACAATGATTGATGTAAATTTTGTGTTGATGTATTTGGCAGGGGTTGAAACAATATTTGCACAGTAGAAGGAAACAGAAAAACATTGACAGAAATCAGGACACTAAATTTGAGGGACTGGGGTCAAATGGCTTATTTCTGTTTGGTCAGTTCTGTTGAAAAGTGGTAGAAAATATATATATTTGAAAAGGAACTATATACAACAGGTGTCAAAGGGTAGGAGAAAGCACAAATATGATATTGTGGTTAATGATCAGCCATGATCGTATTGAATAGTAGAGGAAGCGGGAAGGGTCAAATGACCTACCTATCCCTGTTATTTTTCCATGTTTCTTTATGAAAGTGACGGTGAAAGTGAAGTAGAAGAGGGGATGAACCATTTCTAGGATGAAGCAAAGCGATTTGTTAATAAGATTTATTTAAACAATATCTCAGGTGAGCAATCGGAGTAATATAGTTATATACAGCATAGAAGCAAGCCCTCTGACCCACCACGTTTATACTCAACTTTATGCCTATCTACACTAATTCCATTTGCCCGCATTACATCTGTATCCTTCTATACGTTGCTTATTTGTGTCTGCCTAAGTGTCTCTGAAACATGATGATGGAGTCAGATACAATTACTTTCTCTAGCAGTGCATTCCAGGTATCAGCCACTCTGTGTTTATTTAAGAAAAACACTTTCCGCTCAAATTTCCTTATATTCCTTCCTCTCACCTTAAGCTAACGACCTCTTGTTTTATTAGCCCGACTATGGGGATAAAGATTCAAATTATCTTAGAAATGTATATACCTCTTTAAGTTTAACACTCAGCCTCCTTAGTAGCAGAACATCAACCCAACCCAACCCAACTATACAACTAAAGTGCTCCAATCTAGGCAACAACCTGGTGAATCTCTTCTGCACTCTCTCTCCAGCATAAACATATCCTTCCTATAACACAATCCATTGAGAACGTCCTAAACAGTGTTTAGTAACACTGCAAACTAACATTCCAACTTTAATATCCTACTAGACCACCTGTGGCCCTGTTGGGTTCCCGTTGTGACGTCAGTCAAGTATTGTGTAATTTTGTCTTCTCTGTTAATTTCAAAAACTGCTTGATCACTCCCCTTCAAGGTGTAGTTGATCACGTATTTGATCGATTTTACAGAGGAGCCTATTTCAACGTTGATGTGACATTTGAACAACTTCAAGAGTTGAGCATTACAGGGCACCACCCAATGAGAAGTAACACGTCGATTCTGGCGTCCTTCTTGATGTCCCTGAAATTCTCCCATGTCTAGAGATCTCCTGTACAGAGGATATGAACCATCCCCACACCTTGTCCTTTTGATAAATGGCTTTGGGAATCTCTTACTGCAACTTCCATTCTTCCAACATGGAGAGGTGTTGTTGCAGTCCGGTCCATGAATCATGTGCTTCAATAACAATTCATGCAGCTCAGGATCTATTTGCGGGTCTGGTATTTCAGCTTGCACTAATCTGCAAAATCTTGTGGTCATGGCTTACTCGCTTCGTCAAGCCACAATAGACAGTGCAAATGAGTAAACAAGATGAGATATTTAGAAACACGGAAGTATTAGATCAAAATGGCGATCTCGTCTTGTGTGTGTGTATGTATATATATATATATATATATATATATATATATATATATATATATAGTATAAGAAAATAACTGCAGATGCTGGTACCCATTCCTTCTCTCCCGAGATGCTGCCTGACCTGCTGAGTTACTCCAGCATTTTGTGAATAAATACCTTCGATTTCATGGACAGTGTTAGTTCTCTGGTCTAACATCCATTCTAATCCAACAGGCTGCGGCCTGATAATATACTTAGTACTCAGCTGAGATCAGGTAACCCATCACAGGTGAAGACTTAAGCCTTGGAATTCTGGACTATGATTTTGTCCTTGTCCACTTAAGCCTTCCATTGTAAGTTGTTTTATCAGTCCAGATCATTTAGACAATAGGTGCAGGAGGAAGCCATTCGGCCCTTCAAGCCAGCACCGCCATTCAATGTGATCATGGCTGATCATTCTCAATCAGTACCCCGTTCCTGCCTTTTCCCCATACCCCCTGACTCCGCTATCCTTAAGAGCTCTATCTAGCTCTCTATTGAATGCATTCAGAGAATTGGCCTCCACTGCCTTCTGAGGCAGAGAATTCCACAGTTTCACAACTCTCTGACTGAAAAAGTTTTTCCTCATCTCAGTTCTAAATGGCCTACCCCTTATTCTTAAACTGTGGCCCCTTGTTCTGGACTCCCCCAACATTGGGAACATGTTTCCTGCCTCTAACGTGTCCAACCCCTTAATAATCTTATACGTTTCGATAAGATCTCCTCTCATCCTTCTAAATTCCAGTGTATACAAGCCTAGTCGCTCCAGTCTTTCATATGATAGTCCCGCCATTCCGGGAATTAACCTAGTAAACCTACGCTGCACGCCCTCAATAGCAAGAATATCCTTCCTCAAATTTGGAGACCAAAACTGCACACAGTACTCCAGGTGCGGTCTCACTAGGGCCCTGTACAACTGCAGAAGGACCTCTTTGCTCCTATTCTCAACTCCTCTTGTTATGAAGGCCAACATTCCATTGGCTTTCTTCACTGCCTGCTGTACCTGCATGCTTCCTTTCAGTGACTGATGCACTAGGACACCCAGATCTCGTACGTCCCCTGTTCCTAACTTGACACCATTCATATAATACTCTGCCTTCCTATTCTTACCACCAAAGTAGATTTAAAAAGATCCATACTTGGGAATTCTTTCCCTAAATCTTTCCAGCTTTTAGGAAATTTCTTAAAATCTACCCCCTTGACAAAGTGTTTTTAGAAGTCATATAATTATAAATTATTAAAAACATTTAAACTAACTTAATTCAAATAAAGCGTTCTGTGTACCTTTCCACCGGCAGCTGATTTCTCCCATTCATTTTAATGGGAACGACCCGTGGACCCGTTGGGTTCCTGTTACGCAAGATGAACATGGAAGTATTAGATCAAAATGGCGATCTTGAAATGGCGATGTCATCTTGTATATATATATATATGTTTGTTCCCGAATTACAGCCAAAACGTGAACGAAACTTGCTACAGCACACCGCAGACGAATGGTGCGTAAGGTGCCCCTAAAATTGTTGCGCTATCGTGTACTGTTTTGGCTGTACTTCGGGAACATACATATGTATAAGATGAGACTTTTAGTTATATATATATATATATATATACTAGACAACCTGTGGACCTGTTGGGTTCCTGTTGTGACGCCAGCGATCTCCAAATGGCGATCTCATCTTGTGTGTATATATATATATATATGTAGGAAGCCACTAACCCTGGCCCTCGGCGGGCAGCAGCAGGAGAGCGGCCACAAGGCGCTGCCCCATGTTCATCCTGCCAACGGCCATCTTCTTTGATCTTCTCTCTGCCGCCACGCTGCACCAGGGGAGGAAGGTGAGGCGCGCGCCACACTGGGACAGGCGCTGGACCTCCCAGGGCTGCTGTGCAGACACGCCACCGCCGAACCCAGCAACCCTCCCCCAACTGCGCATGTGCAGATATCCGTTGCGTTCCCATTGTGACGCAAGACGAACGCGAAAGTATTAGATTAAAATAGCGTTGTTTATTTTATGGGGTTGTCTCCGAAATACAGCCAAAGCGGTACACGAGAGCACAACAATCTGAACGAAGCTTGATACTGCACACCCCTAACCACCTTTGTACTGTAGTGCTTCCAAGGAACTATGCCTTAAACCCCAACATCCCTCTTTCCCCAGTTTTACTGCACATAGCCGACTTCTTTTTGGTTTCCCAAAATACATCACCTCATATTTGTCAGGATCAGATTCCATCAGCCAATGCTCTGCCCAACTTTCCATCTGATCTATATCCTTCTGTAATCTTAATCAACTTCCTTGTTGGCACAACATTGCCAACTTTCATATAATACTATGGCTTACTAATCTTCCTTCCAATGTTCATATTTAAATCATTAATATAAATCACAGACAGCAAGGGTACTGGCGCCAATCTTTACAATACACCTATGGTCATAGACGTTTAATCAGAAAAGTATTTTTCCATCACTACCCTCTTCTATCATTGAGCCAATTTTGGATTAAATTAGCTAGCTCACCTTGGATCCCATGTGCTTCTGAACCAGCCTATCCTGCAACATCTGGATACACCACATATAGCACCCTGTCTTTAATTAATCTTCATGGCTTCTACCTCAAAAAAACTTAATCAAATTTGTGAGGCAAGATTTCCCCAGGCCAAAGCCATGCTGACTATATATCACCTTTTGGATCTGCCAGTAAATGATTTGATGGGAAGGCTTTAAAATTGTGCTAGGATTAAAGATGATTTGTTTTAGTGATTCACTTAAAGGAAGTTATGACTCATTCATGGCATGTCATCAAGCAGCCCAAAGGCAGTTAATAGGGCAGGGATATTTAAAAGCCACAGCTGGATATTATTAATGTACATTTTTAAAGTATTTACTCCGGGCATATTGATTGGTTTTTAAGGAGACAGCGTTAACAAAACTTTTTTTCATTCAATGTCCCCCTCCCCGCCGAGCTGATTGGGGCTAAACTCAACTAGTTCCATTCTTCCTTACCCAGGCATAATCAAAGAATTGCCTGCAGCAATCTTGTCCCTGCTGCTGTACTGTTGTCTTTTTTGGTGCCTCTTGATCCCTTTAGCACCTGTAGCACTTCTGTTTCCCATATACATTCTGAATAGTGGTGACATCATCTGAAAAGTAACCTCTACACTGGCAGCTCCACCTCAACTTCACCTTTCCCTGGCCCACTTTTGTAGAAGCAGATAGTTTTGCAGTCAAATATTGGTGAGATCTATCCCACGACAATCTGGTCACAGGCTAGACCTCTCCCACCATTTGGTCCCAGTTTCAGCTGTTTCTGTGTCTCGTATTAGATGTTTATAAAAACTGCTCCGTGGCCACAAATGTCCTAATACTTGTGCAGCTCAGTATCAGATTCTGTTCAATTGTGCTCCTATTGTTAAAGGTGTTTTAAAATAAGTGCAAAAGTGGATTTTGTACATTTGCAGCTTACTGCTGGAAGTGTTTTGTAATGCACCTCTAACCACACACATTTGAAGTATGAATCTACAACACTTGTTTCTGTTTTTCTTTATTGAAGAATAACCTGGCCAAGATGATGACTCCAAGAAAATATATATGGCCCAGGTTATCCAATGCTTACAATGTCTTTATGTCTGCAATCTTCCAGATTAATTAAATTGCATTGCACAGATCCTTATGTTGACCCATTTAAAAGTAACTTGTTTACTGTCAGGAATGAGCATTTTAAGAGCTATCTAAGCGTGTTGCAAAATAGATTAGAAACATTTGTCCATAACCAGGAGGGGAGGCATTGTGTGTTTTAGAGTTGAGGAGAAATAAACGTTAGTGGTTTTTGAATTTATTTTCTTTAGTTTAGTTTAGAAATGCAGTGCGGAAACAGGTTCTTAATTAAGCTCAGCAAGTCCACACCGACCAGCGATCCCTAGTCGCTACAGCAACCCCCACACGCTAGGAACAATTAACATTTATACCAAGCCAATTATACCGAAGATCTCAGAGAAAACCCACGCAGGTCACTGGGAGAATGTACAAACTCTGTACAGACAAGTACTTGTAGTCAAGATCAGAACTCGGGTCTCTGGCGGTGTAGGGTAGTAGCTCTACTACCATGCCACCCTTATTCTTAGTTTGGGATTTGAGTACCAAAACAATCATTTATTGTCTATCTCTAATTGTCCTTGAGAAGGTGAAAGTGAGCCCCACTTTGAACATCTGCAGTCATTATGGTGATGGTATTCTCACCATGTTGTTGGATAAGCAATTCCTAGTGATAGAGTCATAGAGCACAGAAACAGGTCCTTCGGCCCAACTTGTCCTTGCCAACCATGGTTTAGATCCACCAATATTGGTGGAGCAAGTCATGATGGTGCATTGGCATTGCCTTGTGCATGTGACCCTCACCTTCAGGTTTAAGAGGGGCTGTCAGAAAAGCCTATTGGTCTTTGAATGGGTTTATTATTGTCAGATGTACCTAGATATAGTGGAAAACGTGTGTGATATCCAGTCATATCATTTGAGTACCATCAAGCCATAGCAGTAGTTCTCAGAATGTTCACTAATGTCTGAAAATAAATGACTAAATTGGTCAAAATTAGGATCTATGCCACGGTCTATGGTAGGTCTCTATTTAATTGGTAAGATTACAGACATAAAGTAATTTAAGCATTGTATATCGTAGGCCATATACTTTTTTTGGAGACATCATCTTGGGCATCTTGTTTCTTCATTTTAAAAACAGTTATCTCCCAGTGTTGTCAATTCACATTTTAAAACATGTGGTTAGTACACAAGTAAAACAGGTAATGCAGAGAAAAATACCAATGTCAAATATAGTGTTATAGCATTGAGTGCTGAGAAAGTGCAGGTTAAAAAAGTGCAAGAGCCATAATGGGGTAGATTGGGAGATCGGAACAATACCTTTAGCTTATGAGAAGACCAGTCTAATAATAGAGGAAGAAGCTGTTCCTGAATCTGGCAGTGTGTACTGTCAAACTTTTGTATCACACTAGATGGGTGTGGACCTGTTTGGCCCAAACCTCACCAGCGGGCCCAGCAACCCCCGTTGTGTCCAAACCTCTCCTGCAGGCCCGGCAACCCCCCTTGGGTCCAAACCTCCCTGTGGGCCCGGCAACCCTCCCCCAACTGACGACCCGTGGACCTGTTGCTGGCCGGGGAGTCTCCCCTGGGTCTAGGGGCTGGCGAGGGGGGAGAGGGAGCCACTCATCCCGGCCCCCGGCGGCCATCGTGGCGGCCAGCAGCAGGGGAGCTCTCCCCCCCCCCCCTCATTGGCCACCACTCCTGTAACTTAGGCAGGTCCCGTCCCCCTCCGAGCGGCAACCCTCCCCCAACTGTGCACGTGCGGATCCGGCGGCCATCTTACATAAGTATTAGATCAACGGGCCCCAACTGCCCAGGCGCGGACCCGTTTGTTCTGCGCACCCATGGATCCGGCGGCCATCTTACGTAAGTATTAGATCAATGGGCCCCAACTGCGCATGCGCGGACCTGTTGAGTTCCCATTGTGATGTCGAACACGGCCTTATTACTGTGCAGGCGCGGCTGACGGGCAGGGAAAGTGGAAAATGGATTTATTAAAGTTTAAAAAGTGATTTTTAAAGTTTAAAATGTGAATAACTTTTAAAATATAACAACCATTTGAACCGCAGGCCAATGGTAAGTAAGGTGGGCCTAAAATTGTTGCACTATCGTGTACCGTTTTGGCTGTATTTCGGGTACGTACAATCAAACAAACTGACAAATATACAAGATGAGAGTTTTAGAGATAGATGGATGGATGGATGGATGGATGGATGGATGGATGGGAGAGGGCAGGGAGATGTGGATGTGATTAACTGCAGTGAATTTTGTTGATGATTCACACAGTATGCTGGTGCCACTGTGTGCTATGCTGGAAGTAATGTTTAGGATGTTTGACAGGGTATCAGTCAATTGAGATGCTTTGTCACGGGTAGTGTTCAGTTTCTTGAGTGGTGTTGCAGTTGCACTCATTTAAACACATGGGAAATATTCCATCACATGTTCATTTGTGCATTGTAGATGGTGGAAATACTTTGGGGTGTCAGGAGATGAGGTACTGAACACCTAATGGCACAGTGGTGGTATAGGGTTCCCCCATGTATTCTGCTTTCATCCCAGATCCGACAGATGTGCTTGTTGGTAGATAAACTATATGTTGTCCCAAGTGTAGATGAGTGGTAGGACAACGAGGGAGAGTTGATGTGCATGTGTGAGAGAATAGGTTGTAGGGAAATAAGAGAGGGTGAGGGGAGAATAGGATTGCCCCAAGGACCTGCATGGCCTCTGGGCCAAGTGAAGGCCTCCTGTTCCATGAGGAAAACTATGAGAAAGGTAGAGCGCCATAAAATGGCTAGATAGAGCTCTTAAGGATAGCGGAGTCAGGGGGTATGGGGAGAAGGCAGGAACGGGGTACTGATTGAGAATGATCAGCCATGATCACATTGAATGGCGGTGCTGGCTCGAAGGGCCGAATGGCCTCCTCCTGCACCTATTGTCTATTGTCTAAAATGCTTAAAATCCTCTTCATGTGTCATAATAAATCTGCACTTTAAAGAATGTTGAAAGTGAGCATGTGTGACTGACACTGCAGTCTACTTTTGTCAGATTCTGTTCTGTCAAAGGATAAATGGCAGGAGTAAAACAATAAACTATGAGTCTAGCCCCAGACATGCTCTTGTGGCCACAGTACACATGCAGATCATCCAGTTCAATTCTGATCAATGGTGGTCAGGATGATAACAATAGGGAATTCAGCCACATTAATAGCATTGAATTTTAAGGGTAGATGCTTCAACTTTGGAGCTGTTCATTGCCTGGTACTTGTGTGATCTTTACTTCCTGCTCATTAGCTCATGCCTGAATGTCATTTTGTTGCATGCAGTCATGGGGTGTTTCATTCACGGAGGTGTTTTGAATGTTGTGCGCTCATTAGTGAACATCTCCACATTTTATCTAATGACAAAGTGAAGGTCAATGGGAGAACTGAAAATGTTTGGACCGTGGATATCACCCTGATAAAGTCCAGCAGCGATGATCTGCGGCTGGACTGATTCATCTCCACACCTCCAACCATCTTGTGAATGAAGTATGAATCCAATCATTGAAAAGTTTTTGCCTTGATGTCCACAAACTTTAATTGTACTAGGACTCCTTCATTGCCACACTTGTTCAAAGATTGCTTTGATGCTAAGTTAAGTAACTCCTCTCCCCTAAGGAATTCAGCATTTTTTTGCCATGCTTGGATCAAGACTGATGAGGTTTGGTGTGAATGATACTGGTGATGATTAATCTATTCAGATTTTAGAACGTTCTACTTAATAGAGGCTTGTTTTTTATATTGTCAATACGTTCTCCACAATTGCTCAATATGCTATTCTTTTGATGAGTTGAAAGAAAATTTGACCCTTAATCTTTTCATTTCATTTGTGATTTTACTTTTTGCCTATCTGCTTTCAGCAATTCTGAAATTGTGAGCTTGTGTATGGCTGGTTCAGAAAGCATTGATTGGCATGGTTACATTGGTTTGAATGCAAGGCATTCCACATTAGATGGAGTTATTCTTAATGAAATATTTACTATAATCTGCAACACAAGAATATATAAGCTATAGATCTCCACTAACTTAACACAAAGGCCAACAGCTGGATAAACAGTGAGTCAAGCAGCAATTGTGGAACCAAAGGGTTGGTCAACATGACCATGCGTCAGGACTGACAGTGTAGAGGGAAGAGGACCAATCTAAAGAGGTGAGACAAGAGCTGGTAGATGAAAGGTAGAATTGGATGAGATGGGGAAGGTGGATAGATGGAGCCAGGTGAAAGAGTGTGAGACACAAGCTGGTGGGTGATGAGTGGAAACAGATAAGGAAATGCATAGACAGAGATCTAGGTGGGCGAGAGGAGTGGGAAGGTAGAGACAAAGGCTGGAAGGTGCTAGACTTTAGAGATTCAGCGCGGGAACAGGCTCTTCAGCCCACCAAGTACATGCCGATTAGCAATCACCCCGTACACGAACACTATCCTACACACTAGGAACAATTTACAATTTTAGCAAAGCCAATGAACCTGCAAACCTGTACGTCTTTGGAGTGTGGGAGGTAACAGCAGCACCCAGAGAAAACCCGCACGGTCACAGGGAAAACATACAAACTCCGTACGGACAGCACCCGTAGTCAGAATCCAACCCGGGTCTCTGGTGCTGCATGGAAGGAGATGAAGTGTTATTCTAGTCCTTATCTCAGTCCTCCCTCTCACTTCTTTATACTGTGTATTTTGCCTCTGCAGTCCTGAGGCCGAGTTACAGCCCATGTCGTTAAACATCCCTCCTGCAAGCAGAACCAGATTAGTGGAAACTTTCTTGTGTCTCCACAAAGTAAATAACTTTGTTAAAATGATTTTTTTCCTTACAACATTAATAATTTGAAAATCTAGTGCAAAATTACATGTACATTTTCTATCATTGAAATCGCAGTGGAATTACAAAATAAACTGGATAAATGTCACAAATTGCATAAAGAAATTTAATGTACATTTCAGAACAAAAAATGGATAACATGGTTCTTTTAATTGAATATTTCCATGCATAGCTGAGCAGCAATTGTGGCTAATGTGTGGCACTGTGTCGTATATATTGTACAAGTCAGATGCTTGTCATGATAAAATTATTTAATATGCCGATCAGATTCCATGTTGAGTAATGTATCCAGTTCCAGCCTAAAGACAAAACAGCATTTACTGGGCTTTGTAGATCTATTTGCATTAAGTATAATCCAAAGAAACATTTGGGTATAAATAAGCTTCAATAAATTTCATACCGATAGTTATTTGAATATCTCTTTCAACATTAATAAAAAATATGCACTTTAAATGTTGTCAGCTAATTCCTGTTGCCTTTAAGACTTTAACCTTTACTTAGGTACAAACCTTGTTTGGTATGGTTTAATACTTCCTAGACTTTTGAGGTATCGCAATCAAATTTATAAATAGTTTTGGGAAGATTTGTTATGGGTACTTTGTATTTAAATTTGATGTTGAAATATCCTATTGAAAGAATACACTGTAAAATGTATTTTGTCTTGCAGGGATTTGACCCGTCACATCAGAATCCCACAAGGGTAATTTATGTTTCCAATCAGTTCCCTGAGTGCAGTTCTTTTATTCACCAGAAGTTTCCAGACAATAAGATAATATCGTCCAAGGTAATGAGCAATGTAAATTAGTAGAACATTTCATAATATCTGCTTTTTCATAACATTGCAGTACTATGAGTTCTTGCAATTTTGTAGGAAATTTAATGTACTGAAATATCTTTCTGACAGTTGTAATAACAGGCATGCTTTGATCTGAGTATTCTGGTTATGATACTAAAATAGGCCACTAAATTGTATATCCTAGTCTCAAAGTTTGATCAAACTTTGTCTTTGCATCCTGTCTTTCGTCTTTCATGTACTAATGAAGATTTCCTTTAAATATAGCCATATTTTTTAACTGCATAGATGGTATTTGCCTTGAGAATGCCAAGTTGCATATTTTAACCCCTCTCTGTACAAAGAGGTTTCTCCTGAATTCTTTCTTAGGTTTATTGTTACTTGTTTTATATTTATAGCCCTTAGCTTTTGTCTACCAGATAACATCTGTTTTTCTTAGTGGCCGATAAAACATTTCATAATTTTAAAGATCTTTGGGTCACCTAAAGCCCTTCTGTTCTAAAAAGATGTTGTTTTTTCCAGCATATATACACAGAAAAAAACCAGTTTATTTTTGTGGGGGTCTCTCGGCCGGCCGTTTGGAGGAGGGGGGTCTCCAGCCAGCTACGCTCGGTCGTAGGGGCTCCCTAGGAGGGTCTTACAGAATGTCCAGAATCTGGCTCCTTAACAGCTAAAGGCATTGGTACCACTGCAACAGCAATGTAAATTTGGGGTAGATTAGTGTGAAGAATTGGAGTGCATAGTTCACGGAAGATTGCACGACTGGAGAAATTATAAATGTGGGAAGGTTGAGACCGAGATTAATCAAGGTGTCAAGATGTTTTGGTAAATGGAAAGTGCAATTATGCATGGAAATTTCACCCAAATTCAACCAAGGTTTAAGAAAATTGCTGGATTTATAAATGTGACAAATGAACTTTGCTCCCAGCCTCCCCCTTTATTCCACTCATCTCGCTCCATTGAAAAGTCAGGGCATTTTATCATTGAATGATATGATTGCTTCCATTTTAAATGAGGGAGGTGACTACTTAGACATAAATGACCACAATAAAACATGGATAATCCACTCTCCAATTGTTTAGAAATCCCAAAGGTTCCAACATCCAGCTCGCTTGGTTTTGTTTCTTTAAACCTGCCAAGGCCCCATTTCCCACACTCCATTTAAAATGTCTGGGCCCCCTAGGAAATGTGTTATATCTCTATGTAACATGTAAAGAAAGGTGATTTTAAAATGTCCAAGTGTATTATTAAGAGTAACAAGCAACAGTCAAGAAGAATTGCAGTCCAGCCCCAGCAACATCTGTGACAGGCTTTTGGAGTTTTACCTTACCTAGTTGTTCAAGGTTGTCCATAATTTTGGGGGCTTGAAAACATTTTACTGCCATATCTTAATCAATATTGAAATTTGTTTTGTAATCTGTAATTTTGATAAGATTCCACTTTCTTGAAGGTGACTTGTTACTAGGCCAGGATAGGCCACAATCCTGTTGAAGCATATAGAATTAGTAAAAATATTGTAACTTGAATCCAAACTTAAGAGGTCTATGGCACCGAAGTGCCAAAAGGAAATATCCTTTTAATGTGATAGAATTTATTTTACATTTGTATTGCATCTTTTGGCCTTTTTATACATTTGCATTGCAGGCATAATTGTTTTCCCTTTATTTCTTACAGTACACGCTATGGAATTTTATCCCAAAAAATTTATTCGAACAATTCCGAAGAATAGCAAACTTCTATTTTCTTGTAATTTTTCTTGTACAAGTAAGTTTATCTGGTAACCAAATGTGATCAATATTATTAATTGAAATTTCTTGCTTTTGAATTAACGAACATTATTAAAATTTGAATTAGTCTGACTTATAAGTTTGAATGCCTCATTTAAATATCATCTTGGATTCAGAAATGGGATCCAGTTGTTGAGTATTTACTGGTTACATAAAGCTAATTAGGGTGGAATTTCAGGCAGTTAAAAGTGGCCATGTCCTACTCCAACTGTAAAGTTTTGGTTTTCTTATGTAAATTCAGTCAAAAACCCCACAGGGCATTTGAGTTCATTTTACAATTAATACTATGATGAAGGTGATATTTCAGACTGAATTTTGAACCTATTGACACTGCAGTGAGTATCTATTTATTTTAGCAATCCTTTTTGTAAGACAAATTTGATTCAGATTATAAACTTAGTGGTAAACTGTACAGGCAGAGATTTAATTATTGTGGAAATAAAATTTCACTGCCAAGGGCACTACAAGTAAAATTAATCTTGCATTAACAGCAAATGTTTAATGAAGTGTTTTTTAAAAATTGTTAGATGTATAGAATCTTAAGAAGTAGGAACAGAAGCTGTAACTCCGATCAAGCATGCTCAAGCATGCATACCATCAATGACACCACTTCGCTTCAACACCACTTGCTCCATTTGCCTTCACAACTGCATGCTGACTTTCATTTTTGAGGAAACCCAGATCTCTCTAGTGTCAGCATGAGTCTTGCATCATTTAAATAACATATTTCCAATCTCCTTTCGAAAGTGGAGAATCGTGCATTGCTCCACCTGCCAAAATTTTGCCTAGTTTTTTAAATCTGTCACAAATATCCTTTTGCAGACTATCCTCCTGTAGCATGCTTCCCTAACCTCTCCCCCACCGCATGTTTTATCCATGTTTTAAATCTTGTAACAAGGCTAATGTTACTGTCTTTCAATGAGTACTTGTGTAGTTATCTGTAATGCAGTCCCATCAAATGCCTATTGGAAATTCAAATACACAATAGCCTCTGGCTCCTCATTTGGCCAGACACCTTAAAGAATCTAAATACATTTGATAAGCATAATTGCCCGTTCATAAAATAATCTGATCCTGCCGAACGTTATACATTTCCAAATGCATTATTATCTCTTTCTAAATAATGGATTCTACCATTTTCGAAGGCATTTGATGTAATGTTAACTGTACTATAGTCCCTCTGTCTTCTCTCCCACTAGTTTCTTGAATAGCTGTGTTGTATTTCCTGCTTTCCATTCCACTGGAGACTTGCATAATCTAAGGATTTTTTTTAAATGGTACCCAGCTTCCACTACCTCCTTTGGTCTCCTCATTTAGAACCCTAGAATGCATCCCCTTAGTTCCAATGTTGTAATAGCCTTTTGTTCGCACAGGTTTGTTTTATACTTTGGCTCCAATTATATTTGCTACTACTTTTAAGATGCCTTTAATATCTACTGATGCAATGACAGACACAAAATATTTTAACTTTAATGCTATTTATATGAAATATTGAATATGTTAATGATCGTTTCTATTGACATATGCAATTGTATTCCAATAAATAAATGTACCTTGCAGTCTGAAGAAGGGTCCTGACCTAAAACGTCACCTATCCATTTTCTCCAGATGCTGCCTGACCTGCTGAGTTTGTGTCTATCTTTACCAGCATTTTGTGTTTATTTTTACCATATAGCAATTAGTATTTATAGTTTGCAGTAACAAAAGTAAACTTACAATTATTTAAAATACCGTTGCATTTGAAAATCCTTGCGGGAAAAATAACTTTGTTAAGCATTGCAAGTATTTCAGTGGTTGATACAGGTATAATAACAACATTTAAAAAAAACATTTGGATAGGAGAATTTTCAAGGGATATGGGGCAGAGGTAGGCAAATGGAACTAGCTTGGATCGGCATGGACAGGTTGGGCCAAAGGGCCAGTTTCCATGCCCTGTGACTCATTACTTTGAATTTGAAACTCCCTAGCACCTAACACCTATTTCCCTGTTGATCCAATTGTCCTTTTATGGAAGATAGACACAAAAAGCAGGAGTTAAAGGCAGCATCTGTCGAGAGAAGGAATGGGTGACGTTTTGGGTCGAGACGCTTCTTCAGACTTGTTAAGGTGACTGTTCTGTAACAAGAGACTTCTTAAGGGCCTGTCCAACTTAGGTGATTTCTCGGCGACAGCTGGCTTGTCGCCAGGTATCGTTGCTTATTGCGGGTGCTGTCGCATGCTGTCCCCAGGTTTGCTAGGTTCTCTTAGATGCATTTAGAAGCACATAATATTAAAATAAGTAAAGTCATTTGAAGATACCATAATATACTTGTGTTTAACCAATTTATTTACCGTCAGGACATTTGACAGGTAGATTGGAGGCAACAGTTTGACGGTCAGGTAAGGGTGGGAATTTTCGCAATGTTTATGGCCATCAGCGATTACATTTAAAGTAGGCTCCCAACCCAGATATGCAACCCAGAAACCATTTCAAAGAATGCCCACACTCCGCACAAAAATCCATTTAACCACTTTTAAAATTAAATTTCTTAATACTGCTATTAGTAAACTGGAAGTAAATCCAGATTATGCCTTGTTACTGTGAAGCTTGGTTTTCAAGTAACCCGGGCAAGATGTTATATTTCAAAACTCTCAAGTACTTACCGACTTGTCAGTGATTTCAGCGAAAATTAGAATGCCGGAGAAGCATTGACAGCGTGGGATAATCTCGACCATAATCTCGACCTGACTCGGCATTGTCGTAGGGTAAATTAAAATTTCGGCGATCTGCTATGACTTTGACAGTCGCCGGCAGTCGCCTAAAAAATCGCCTAAGTGGGACAGGCCCTTTAAGAATACAATTGTTGCATTATAACAGAACTATCTGTATAACCTCTGTGGTAGAAAAGGCAAAGGAGACAAGTGGCTGAGAAAATTATTACTTCAACTCAACAATTCATTCGCCTGATAATTTTCACAGTGAAACATAATTGATATTACTATGGTCCGGTGCATTGGTCAATATTTTAATGACACAATTTTTAATGATCATTCGCTTTATACTAATGTTTCAGTGATATGAAAAGTATATATTGATGAACTTAATTCCATAGGTATCACAAAATGCTGGTGTAACTCAGCAGGTCAGGCAGCATCTAGGAGAGAGGGAATGGGTGACGTTTCGGGTCGAGACCCTTCTTCAGACTGATGTCAGGGGGGCGGGACAAAGAAAGGATATAGGTGGAGACAGGATGAGTGGGAGAACTGGGAAGGGGGAGGGGGAAAAAAGAGAGAGACAGAGGAACTATCTAAAGTTGGAGAAGTTAATGTTCATACCGTTGGGCTGCAAGCTGCCCAGGCGAAATATGAGGTGCTGTTCCTCCAATTTCCAGTGGGCCTCACTATGGCACTGGAGGTGGCCCATGACAGAAAGTTCAGACTGGGAGGGGGAGTTGAAGTGCTCAGCCACCGGGAGATCAGGTAGGTTAAGGCGGACTGAGCGAAGGTGTTGAGCGAAACAATCGCCGAGCCTGCGTTTGGTCTCGCCAATGTAGAGAAATTGACATCTAGAGCAGCAGATACAATAGATGAGGTTGGAGGAGGTGCAGGTGAACCTCTGTCTCACCTGGAAAGACTGTTTAGGTCCTGGGATGGAGTTGAGGGGGGAGGTAAAGGGACAGGTGTTGCATCTCCTGCGGTTGCAGGGGAAAGTGCCCGGGGAGGGGGTGGTTTGGGTAGGAAGAGACGAGTGGACCAGGGAGTTACGGAGGGAACGGTCTCTGCGGAACGCAGAAAGGGGAAGAGATGGGAAGATGTGGCCAGTAGTGGGGTCCCGTTGGAGGTGACGGAAATGTTGGAGGATGATTTGTTGGATGCGCTGGCTGATGGGGTGGAAGGTGAGAACGAGGGGGATTCTGTCCTTGTTACGATTGGGGGGAGGGGGAGCAAGAGCGGAGCTGGGGGATATAGAGGATGCCCTAGTGAGAGCCTCATCTATAATGGTAGAGGGGAATCCCTGTTTCCTGAAGAATGAGGACATCTCTGATGCCCTAATGTGGAACACCTCATCCCGGGCGCAGATGCGGCGTAGACGGAGGAATTGGGAGTAGGGGATAGACTTTCTGCAGGAGTCAGGGTGGGAAGAGGTGTAGTCCAGATAACTGTGGGAATTAGTGGGTTTGTAGTAGATGTCAGTCACTAGTCTGTCTCTTGTGATGGAGATGGTGAGGTCCAGAAACGGTAGGGAGATGTCGGAGATAGTCCAAGTATATTTAAGAGCAGGATGGAAATTGGTGGTGAAATGTATGAAGTCAGTGAGTTCTGCACGGGTACAAGAGGTAGTAGCACCAATGCAGTCGTCAATGTAGCGGAGGTAGTTCGGGGATGGGGCCGGAACTTCAACGAGAACTTAATTCCATAAATATGTATACATGTTAATTCATTTTTTCCAGTTGATGATAGATACTCCGACAAGTCCTTTCACAAGTGGGCTGCCATTGTTTTTTGTAATTACCGTAACAGCAGTTAAACAGGTAAGAAATGTACTCCGTATATTAGCCTTTAAATCGCTGTTACAAATCATGTTAACTTGATAACATTGCTCAAAAATTAGTCGTAAAGGCATTTGAGAAATAAAAACAAAATGCTGGAGTTTGTTTCATTTCAGATTATCTGCCGCTTATTTTTATTTTTGAAGATATTTGAGAAACTTGTTTATTTTCCTGTCTTGTGGAACAGGATAAATTGTTTTAGTTACAGCACCACGTCGACTGGAAGCAAACTCTTTTCAGCCTTATTTGTTTTCTATTGAAGGAAAAATACTATTGGCTCTTTGACAATTATGTGCATTGATTTAATCTGTTTCTCTAACACGCTTCTTTTTGATTATATATATCATCAGATTTGAAACTGAAAATGACCAATGGCAACATGTACATTCTGTGGTGCCATTTCCTTTGTTAAATGGCTCAGTTATTTGTCTCACTGAAGTTGACTTGGACAGCACTGTATCTGTTGCCATGACAGCAGGATGTGATCTGGACTATATTATTCTTAACAACATGTATTATTTGTTAATCTCTCCAAGAGTACATTGAATAATACAATGGAGTGCCATTTAATTTCAGGTTACTTTACTGGACACTAGGTGAAATATGTGAAACACAATGCATGTACTCTTTATCATTTGAACTATTGTATGTGAACACAAAAGTGCATGTCCACGTGATGAACCCTTTTAAATGTCAAAATATCAGATTTCGGACATCTAATAAATTTTGTTAAATGCTTTTTGAAAGTCCATTTAAACCAAGCCCACTGCATTTGAGTTTTTCATTTACTTATTTATTCAAACATTTTATTTTGTCAATTTTAAGGTTAGTTGAGGTGGTACAAGTGCATGCACAATGTGCCTTTTCTAAATTAATGATTAACTCCTAACGCACAACACAGTTTGCTTTAATTTTTATTTCCTACCTGATTCCTAGCTTAGAATTGTTTTATTTTATACCACCTGTTCAGTTTACAATTCTTTCATTGTAAGTAGAAAGATGACTACTACAGCGTGTAAGCATTTGGAGGAATACGGAGATTTTGCACGTATTTTTTCTCAGTTTACACCCTTTAATTGCCTTGACCTTCTTCTAGTGCTGCTAGCTGGTATGGGTGTTGTGCATGTACTTATTTAAGGAATACTATTTACTGGTTTTAATCAATAGTTTAATTTGAAAATTATAGGAATAATACAGCCTTTCACAACAAACCTGCATCAATTTAACTTCCAAAATCTACTACAAAACTTGAAGTTTGATCTATATGGAACAACACAACATAAAATGCAACAGATTATTGATTTGGATTTGTGCAAGAGTTGGCAGAGATCCTGATTCCAAATTTGGTCCAAAACATTATGCTTGTAACAAAGATTAATGCATTTTCAGCTTGGCCTATTATGATCAAGTACCTTAATCATGCAAACGCTTTGTATAGCATTTCTAAACATAAATGCAGTGTGAAAAAATAGTTTTTTAAAATTCACATTTGGTCTAAATATTGTAATTTAGGAGGATTGCTAGTTAATCTCTCTTTTGGATATGCGGATTGTAAGGGATTTGAGAAGAATATATCAATTTTTTTTAACACTTAAAAGTGAGCTGCTAAACTGAATCATAAATCTTTGATAACTTTCCATCTAGAATTCATGCAACATTTCAGAGATTAATGTATGGATATTTATCTCCTTCCCATTTAAAAAAAATAAAAGGTTAACTATAGAGAAACCCAGACCCCTGTCATATTTTAAAAGTTTCAACATGGACAGTAAAAAGGAAAAGTTGAAATTGTGCGTGGATTTAAATCATTGTACATAAATAACAATGCACAACATTCAACAGAATATTGATAATATATTTTTGAGCTTATCAAGCCTCATCTTCAATGTTAAGTATAATTTGAATTGGTAGGAAGTTTGTTTAATTAATTATTGAAATTTTGTACATTAGGGTTATGAGGATTTGTTACGACATAAAGCAGACAATGAAGTAAATAACACTCCTGTGTATGTAATTCGAAGTGGTAGGCTTGTCCAGACAAGATCACAAAACATAAGGGTAAGTCTCTAACAGATTTGGTGGAAAAGCGAAATTGAGGTGTGTGCAACATGTTTCAAAGATGAATTGAGATAAAATCCATTGTTTGATCATTACTTCCCTTTTGATTATACAGATACTGTGCAATTAATTAGTTTTCTTTTCTGTTTCTTGTTTGAATTTTCTCCAGAAGTTGTCAACACTTCATTAGCTGTGAGCAACATCCTTTTTGTTCCTCAATCTCTAGGCCTCTATCACAGACATTTTCTTTGCTACCAGGTCTCTTCCCCCGACTCCCATCAATCTAAAGAAGGATCCGGGCCCAATTAGATGTTTATCCATTTCCCGCGACAAAAGCTGCCTGACCAGCTGGGTTCATCCAGCAATTTGTTTTTTTGCTATTTAACCAAGTTATTTAGTTTAAGGGAAATAGTTTGCCCATAATATTAACTATGAAGGACACCAAAACAAGCCATGGAACTACAGGCAAATGAATCTGACGTCAGTAGTGGGAAAGTTGTTGGAGGGGATTCTGAGGGGACTGGATCTAATACCATTTGGATAGAAGGGGACTTGTGCATGGGAAATCATGTCTCACAAACCGAATAGTTTTTTTTCAGAGATCACCAGGGATTGATGAGGGCAGGACTGTGGACATTGTCTGTATTGACTTTAGCAAGGCCTTGACAAGTCCCACGTGGTAGGTCAGACTGGAAGGTTAGATCACATAGAATCCAAGATGAGCAAGCCAATAGGATTCAGTATTGTGTAGAAAGGAACTGCAGGTGCTGGTAAACAAAGGTAAACACAAAGTGCTGGAGTAACTCAGCGGGTCAGGTGGCATCTCTGGAGAAAAAGGATGGGTGACGTTTTGGGTCGAGACCTATCTTCAGACTGATATTAGAGAGGAAGGTCTCCCAGCTCCATGTGAGACACTTTCTCATTGCTCGAAAACTAGTGGATATAGGTTTTTTAAAAAAGCTCCCAGAGGAAAGGATAGAAGCAGATACAATTATGACTTTTAAAAGACATTTGGACAAATTTATGGATAGGAAAGGTGTTAAGGAATATGGGCTAAATGCAAGCAAATGGGACGAGCCCAGAATAGCAACTTGGTCAGCATGGACAGGTTAGGCCGAAGCAATACAGCATGGATACATGCTTATTGCACTCAGATTCCATGATTAAAGCTTGATTCCATTCAAGTGTGAAATCAAGATTTGTTTTCATGTAATTGATATTAACATTTGGAAAGCTTATTTACAATTGGTTGTCAATGTCAAATCAATTGGTATTTTAAAGAGTAGAATATTTTTACTTTTGTGGAATTTGGGCACAAGGGTGTCAAGAGGTATAATGATGATGGAATAAATTATGGCGTAGGTCACCTTTGTTTGATTGAATTTCATCAGGGGCTGAAGGGGTTGAATAGCCTACTTCAAACAAACCCAAGCAAAGAAGATAGACACAAGATGCCGGAGTAACTCAGCAAGTCAGGCAGCATCTCTGGAAAAAAAAGGAAGAGGTGATATTTTGGGTCAAAACCCTTCTTCAGATTGAGAGTCAGGGAAGAGAGAAACTAGAGGTATGAAAAGGTAAAGAGACGATCAGAGCCGGCACTGATGACCAAGGAAAGGTGGTGCCCACAATGGTCCATGGTTGTTTGTGGAAGAGGTGTTAACGAAGGGATATATAGATGCGGACAGTGGAACTGGCAGGGCGGCTAGGGTGGGGGAGGGGCGGAGAGAGAGGGAATGCAAAAGTTACTCGAAATTAGAGAAATCAAATTCGTACCACTGGGTTGTAAGCTGCCCAAACAAAATATGAGGTGCTGTTCCTCCAATATGTGCGTGGCCTCTCTGACAGTGGAGGAGGCCCAGGACAGAAAGGTCAGTCGGGGAATGGGAAGGGGAATTAACATGTTTGACAACTGGGAGATCGCGTAGGCCAAGGCGGACTGAGCGTAGGTGTTCAGCAACACGATCACCCGTTTGGTCTTGTCGATGTATAGGAGTCCACACCGAGAACAATGGATGCTTTAGATAACTCGAGAGTAATGAATGAAAAATTGGATTTGTAATGAGAGGTTAAATTTTAAATGTGTTGGATAGTTCACTAAAAATGATAATTTGTAATTCTGTAAGTTCTATATCTAAATTATTTCACTAATTTACAAAAGTGAACGAACTGTGTTAACCTTGCATTATGATTTTAATGTTGTACTATGTTGATTACTTATGCCCTCTGAAAAGGTTTTAACAAACCACTTGGTTAAGAAAGCAACACAAAAAAGCAAAGTGTGCTATCAGTTTCCTAAAGCAGCTGCCAAACGGCAAAAAGGGTTTAATAATCTTTGCCCACATCTTGAAATTCTAAAATATCAATGCAAATAATGATGTTTTTAAGCTGGTTTTTTTCAAACTATTTATCAGCTTTTTATTTCTACCTGTAGGTTGGTGACATTGTCAAAATAGAAAATGATCAAACATTTCCTACAGATTTAGTGCTGCTGTCAACTGACAATGAAAATGGGACTTGTTATGTCACTACAGCAAGCTTGGATGGAGAAACCAATCTGAAGGTCACTTTTATTTCCCGCATAAGTGTCTATTTTGATTAACTGTCTAGACCAAAAGTAAAGCTTGTATCTTTAAAGAGGAAAACTACAAAAGAATGTGAATAACTCAAGATTGCATTTTCAGTGCAAACTTGTTTGAACACAAAACATATTTTTGAATGTGCCCTTTTCTTTCTAAGTCCACCTGTAAATTAGTTTCTGATGCTTTATGCGTGTAGAAAATGTGAAAAGCATTTTTTAGATTGAGCAGTGAAGTTTCACAAACTGTGCGTTGAAATGTGCATGCTAGCTTTGTGTATTTTGGATTTCTGAGCTGTATTCCATTATGCAGTCGACAAAACATTAATCTAAAATTTTACATTTTTCTGGAAAAACATCTGCAGTTTTATTAACTAGAAGTGGTCACATTGGGAATGGTTATTTTCTGATCATTTCTTCCAAAATGGTGCATTAAATAAGTGTGGCATCAGGATGTCAATAACTATTCTGATTAATGTCTTTCTTTCCCTTTCCTCTCTGCATATACCCCAACTGCAAACAGCAGGTGCACATAAGACTCTTGCATTCCTCCATTTGGTTGGGGGTGCGTGGGATGGGTAAAGGATACAGATGTTACAATTGACATTAAATGACACTGGCTGAGAAATTAAACTACTCCCTGCCCCTCCCCCCTGGTGCACTGCTAGGGAACTTGAATGTACCCACCATTTATATGTAATAAACTGGTAAACAAACATGTAACTGCTGTTAAAATCACAATTTGCATGGATTCAGAAATGCAAAGGAAAGTAGTCAAAGTTATAGAATTCCAACTTAAAACAGTGAATTTTAAGAAAACAATGAATGCATTATGTCCTGTGAATTATGACCAGTGTGAAGTATTGCACATTTTATTGCACAATTCTGACATTGAATTAACCTGAACGAAGGAAAATAAAATCAAAGAAGTGTCAAAAAAACATGTTCAACCTGTTCAACCAATGTAGTCATCAACGAACTCAATAAAATATTGCACAGCCTTGTACAGTCGCACCTGTAACTTCTGAAGTACTACTGTGGCTATAAAGTGCTCTTACACCTAGTCGGCAATAGTAAATGCAAGTCTTTCTGGTGGTAAAGCAATAGAAGAACACAATCAGATTACATCTAATTCTAGACGACAAGCCAGAAACAATCCCTGCTATCAAAAGGTTGAGCTACAAGCTTGATGAATTTCGGGTATTTTCTGCTGAAAAAGAGACAGTTGTGAAATAATTGTCAAAAGTACCCTTTTATTTCCCATGATAATGCATAGTAGAAGTTAAATCAATAATGGCACTTCAGTCAAGCAATGTTAGCGGATGACTGCATAACATGGACCAGTCGGGTGTGGGAGGAAGCCATTGTGGGGGTTAACTAATATGTTTAAGAGCAGAAAGCAAGAGGGAGAGAGTGTGGAAAGGCAGAGCAGGAAGACACAAATATATGCGTTTTTAATTGTTTTTGCTGTTCGAATGAAAAACAAACTATAGCAAGCTGATGCATTGTTTTTTGAGAGTTATTAAAGGACAAATGTTGTCCAGGATAATTGCATAACTCCAAAGCAGGGCTGGAAGGCAAGGTGTATGCCCATCGAGGTTGACTGTAAAGGTTTTGCTGGGCAATTGCTCTACAAGGCCTGAGTGCACTGGGCATCACCAGAATGGAGAGAAGAGCCATCAAGAACACCACAGAGGCAGCGGAAAAAGCCTGGAGACGGCTCTGGATCAGGAGAGGAGGTCCATGGGGTGGAGCGAACACAAGTCGTGGTCTGATCAACCACGGCTGGGTCGCCCGGGCGACGGTGTCTGACCCGAAGCACCCAATGACCCCAGGTTACATTACAGATGATGTGCTCAGGAGTATCAAGAGATGTATTTTATCAATCATAACTCCATTGTTTTTTCTGTGAGTAAAGCTTTTGGATCATTTGTATCGAGATGGAAGTAGGTTTGTTACAGTAATAAACAACTGCCCTGGTGCTAAGGGATTAGATGGGGCAGAATTTGGCAAGCATGTCCAGGAATATTTTCCGAAGCAAAATATAGATGCCCCTACTAGAGAAGGGGACTGTACTTGATCTCTCAGGAAATGAGACTGGGAAAATAGTTGATGTGTTTGTGGAGAGGGAATTTGGGACTAATAATCATAATTCAAGAAAATCATAGAAAAAGATAGGACTGGTCCATGAAAGTCCTAAATTGGGGGAAGGCTAATTTCCATGGCTTCAGCCAGAAACTCTCAAAAGTTGATTGGGAGTGAATATTTACAAGTGACGAGTGGAGTGGCAAGTGGGGAAAATGTAAGTGTGATAAGAAGAGTTCAGAGCCAGTGGATCCTCGTTGGAGTGAAGGACAAGCTGGGCAATGAGACCTTGTTTGATGAAGTGTCTTGACATTCTGGTTAGGAAAAGACTGAGGCATATGTTTGGTATACAACGCAGAGATCGAGTGTGTTCCCCGAAGACCATAAGGAGTAGTCTGAAGAAGGAATTTAGCAGGGCAAAAGGGGGCCATGAGATATCCCTGACAGATAAGATGAAGGAGAATACCAAAAGGTTCAATAACTATATTGAGTAGAAGGGTAGCTCAGAAGAGACTATGTGCCCTTATGAATCAGTGTGGTATTCTATGTGTGGAGCAAGGGGTTAAATGAATAGCACAGGTTGAACACTGATTTTTCCGGCACCCTCGGTTCCAGAGGCTTTCTGGATTATCCGTTTTTCTGGACTAACGGGTCACTAATGACATCCCTCCCATGTCTCTAAAGCACCATGGAGTGCCAGAAACCTTTATAAAACAAATAGAAAATGTAAACTTAAAGTGAATGGAATGATCTTCCAACCCATCCCCGGCTCCCACCGTCTCCTCGGCCGTTTAGTGCCCCAATTCCGTCGCCACTCCCATCTAACAAGGTGCATCAGCGAGCCCTTCTTCACCCTCCGAAAGGACGCAAAGTGCTGGAGTAATTCAGCGGGTCAGGATCTCTGGAGAACACGGATACGCGACATCAGGACCCTTCTTCGGACTGATTCAGTCGGTGCAGCTACTCCAGCACATTGTGTTTCAATACGCCCACTCGGTCACTGTGAGGCACCCACCTGCCCCTCTCACCTGCTGTTGCTTCCAAGTTGGAGTGTGTGGGCAGCGATTGTGCCCGTCCCCACCCCCACCTCCTCCCCCCAGAGTCGCTGACAAACTCCACCTTGGAAGCAAAAGGAGTTATGAGGGGAGGTGACTGCATGAATCTATTAAATAGGCAGTAATCTTATTACAATTGTCTTGCTAAACTGTGAAATAAATGCAAAAGGGAAGAATGGATGGACATTCTCCAATTTAAGTTGATGGTATTAGCAATAAGGAAATTGAGCTTCTCTTTTTAGATGTTTAGTCAGTTTGTTAAGAGTTTTTTTTAAATTTTAAGCTTTGTGCTTCCTTTTAGACCCATCGTGCAGTTCCAGAAATAGCAATGTTGCGGGCCGTTTATCAGCTAGACACACTGAGGGCTGTTATAACCTGTCACCAACCTGAACCAGATTTATATAGGTGAGATAAAAGCACACTGTGGGAAATGAATAAATGCTATTTGTGAATGTCAGTTAATTTAAGTAGCAAACTTAGGTTTTACTTGTAAAAATATTTTCTCTGTATTAATATTTAAGGTTTTTTGCTTGTTTACAGATTCGTTGGTCAGATTGCAATAAGTAGCCCGGAAGGAGAAATAGTGAGGTATGAGATTTTATATCTTCCACTTTTCTGTGGAATTGATGAAGGTATTCTTCACTGAAAATGTTCCACAGCTACTAGAGGGGCGGCACGGTAGCGCAGCGGTAGAGTTGCTGCTTTACAGCGAATGCAGCGCCGGAGACTCAGGTTCGATCCTGACTACGGGTGCTGCACTGTAAGGAGTTTGTACGTTCTCCCCGTGACCTGCGTGGGTTTACTCCGAGATCTTCGGTTTCCTCCCACACTCCAAAGACGTACAGGTATGTAGGTTAATTGGCTGGGTAAATGTAAAAAAAAAAAATTGTCCCTAGTGGGTGTAGGATAGTGTTAATGTACGGGGATCACTGGGCGGCACGGACTTGGAGGGCCGAAAAGGCCTGTTTCCGGCTGTATGTATATGATATGATATGATAGACATGATAAAAAAAGAGTTTAATAAAAATACATTGTCAAAATGCAAACTAGCAAGTGTGGGAATATTTTGTAAGGACAAAATATTGAAGGGCAAAATAATCATCAATTTAAACTAATTGTATATAAATGGAGCACCAACAACACAGTAAAAGACAAAAAAAAAGCTGGAATAACTTAGGTCTGGCAGCATCTCTGGGGAACATGTATGGGTGGGGGGAGGAAGGGGAGAGAGAGCTGGAAAGGAGGAGGGGCAGGATAAAGCCTGGCGAGTTGTAGATGCGTACAACTGAGAGGGGGTTTTGATGGGCAGGATAAAGACCAGTGATGAAAAGAGAAAAAGTGTAAATAAGAACAGAAGAAGTTATGAGACTCGAGGAAGGAGATATAGGGCAGGTGTGGCATCTCCTGCAGCTATAGGCGAAAGTAGGTAGTGAGGGGGTGGTTTGGTGGAAAGAGATGAGTGAACCAAGAAATTGCAGGGGCCATGGGCTTTGCGGAAGACGGAAAGAGGTGAGGATGGGAAGATGTGTCAGGTGGTGGGATTACATTGAAGTTGTCAGAAACGTCGGAGAATGATGTGCTGGCGGGGTGATAGGTGAGGACCATGCAAACTCTATCCTTGTTCTGCTGGGAGGAGGGGGAGCGAGAGCAGAACTACAGGAAGTGGAGAAGCGGGAAGGGATCCATCTATAACAACAAGGGAAACCATGTTTATTAAAAAAAGAAAGAAGACATCTTGGATGTCCTGGAAAGGAAGGCCTCATCTTGGGAGGAAATGCCCAGACACGGAGAAATAACAATGTGGGATAGCGTCTTTGCAAGAGGCAGGGTGGGAGAAGATGTAGTCTAAATAATTGCAGGAGTCAATAGGTTTGTAGTAGTTGTCAGTCGATGGTCTGTTGTCTGTGATGGAGACAGAGATCAAGAAAGGAGAGATAGGTGTCAGAGATAGTCCAAGGTCCCTACT
Organism: Rhinoraja longicauda; assembly: GCF_053455715.1. Classification (NCBI taxonomy): domain Eukaryota; kingdom Metazoa; phylum Chordata; class Chondrichthyes; order Rajiformes; family Arhynchobatidae; genus Rhinoraja; species Rhinoraja longicauda. Next base: position 3,159,897 of record NC_135965.1, on the reverse strand, counting down.
ACTAAGCACTGAATGGATTGAATACTCTTGACCCGAAACGTCACCCATTCCTTCTCCAGAGATGCTGCCTGACCCGCTGAGTTACTCCAGCTTTTTGTGTCTATCTTCGGTTTAAACCAGCATCTGCAGTTTCTTCTTACACAAAATGCTGGAGTAACTTGGACAGGCAGCATCCCTGGAGAGAAGGAATGGGTGACGTTTCAGGTCGAGACCCTTCTTCAGTCTCGACCCAAAACATCACCAATTCCTTCTCTCCAGAGATGCTGCCTGTCCCACTGACTTACTCCAGCTTTTTGTTTCTACTCCAGCATTTTGTTTCTTCACTGAATGGATTTTTCTCATTTACATTTTATTTAGCAAGCAGTTGGATACACTCCAGCAAAGTCCAGTCACGAATTAACAAGATGTTTTAGAAGTGATTTTTAGTTAAAGCAACTACAACTGTAAATGTTTTGGTAACATGCTGCTATGCTTTGTCTGTTTTTCTTTTCAGCATTAATGTATCTGCAATAAAATAATTGAATTGGCATCTTTAGCTGCACTCAGAAGATAAATTGAACACGTTAATTCATGTTGTGTAAAAGATTTTTGGATATGTAACCTTGAAGCAACTTTGGATTGAAACATTGCTAAATAATAAATTCCTCTGTTTCCTTAGACCTCTGGGACCAGAAAACCTTCTACTTAAAGGAGCAAGTTTGAAAAATACCACCCAAGTTTTTGGTACCAAGATTTTTTTTTATATTTGTGTGTTCCAACCAAGTTAAATTACTCACAAAATGCTGGAGTAACTCAGCAGGTCAGGCAGCATCTCGGGAGATCCCGAAACGTCACCCATTCCTTCTCTCCCGAGATGCTGCCTGACCTGCTGAGTTACTCCAGCATTTTGTGAATAAATACCTTCGATTTGTACCAGCATCTGCAGTTATCTTCTTATAAGTTAAATTACTTTTGACTAGAAACTGTATTAACAGCAAATTTAGAAAAATTGCACTACAAACTATTCAGAAAATATCCATTAATAATTATGTCTGCTTGTGAAATTGTCTGAAATATATCCAACAATATTCAAGTGGTTAAACTCATTGGTTGGTGAAAGTTGATTTACCATAACCTACATTTTACCTATTTTAGTATAGGGATAATAATGTAAGTCAGAGATAAATTAGAGTAGATATACAAAGTTATACTGCTCCTGTGCTGCCTTCTGCCTTGCAGCTTCAAGTTCCCAAATATATCAGCATTTGTCTTTCCTACGTATTCAACGCAGAGTTTGTTCTATTGCTGCAAGAAAAAAACTGCAGATGCTGGTTAAAATCGAAGGTAGACACAAAATGCTGGAGTAACTCAGCGGATCAGGCAGCATCTCGGGAGAGAAGGAATGGGTGACTTTTCGGGTCGAAACGTCATCCATTTCCTCTCTCGCGAGATGCTGCCTGACCCGCTGAGTTACTCCAGCATTTTGTGTTTACCTTGTTCTATTGCTGTATGACAATACATTTCTAAACAATAGTTGCACTTAAATATATATTCAATAGTTTTTTATTTGACTATTTCTGGCAAAAGTCACTTTGATTTAATAACAATTTGAAATTCATGATGTAACACAAAAAAGTATGGCAATTCATCTTAAGAGAAGGATTAGAAGATCTAAAGAAGCATTGCAACTTTCAAGACAAGGTTATCATGTCTAACAGAATTAAGAATGCTATTATAAAATGCATTGGGTTCATATACATTAGGTATTTCAATTGCACGCTTTATATCCAATCATTCCAATGGAAGGAACGGTTTAGAAACTTGGCAGATGGTTAATCACAGCAGTTGGTAATGTGCTACAAAAATAATATAAATGGATATGCGTTGCTTGTCCTTAGCAGCTGGTTGGCTGTTCAGGTTTAAAAAAACGCTTGAAGCTAATAAACTTAGATGAAAGGCGAAGGCCAGTAGATCGTAACAACTCCGACTTCTTCAACTTTAGATAGTTCCTCTGTCCCTCTCTTCCTCTCCTCCTTCCCAGATCTCCCTCTATCTTCCTGTCCAGGGAACCACAGGCCAGTGAGCTTTGCGCCAGTGGTAGGGAAACTAGTGGAGATAATTCTGCGAGATAGAGTTTGCTTCCATTTGGAAGAGAATGGGCTAATTGCGGATAGCCTGCACAACTTTGTACGTGACAGGTCATGACTCACTAACTTGATTGAGTTTTTTTGAGAAGATGACAAAGGAGATTGATGAAGGTAGGGCGCTGGATGGTGTAGACATGGATTTTAGAAAGGCTTTTGATAAGGTCCTTCATGTTAGGTTGATCCAAAAGATTAAGGTGTATGGGATTCGCAATGACTTCGTTGTATGGATTCGAAACTGGCTTATTCACAGAAGACAGTTGTGGAAGGTAAATATTCTGGATGGAAGTCTACTGCAGTCACCACCCCAGCCGCCAACCCCTACCTGCACTCGGGCCGCCCGCAACCAATGACCGCCTGGATCCTCGTCTCTCCCCGGCGGCCTGCTGGCGGCCTGCTGGCGGCCGGGGAGAGACGAGGATCCAGGTCGCCATTGGTTGCGGGCGGCCAGAGTGCAGGTAGGGGTTGGCGGCCGGCGACTGCAGTGGTGACTGCAGCAGCAGTTGCAGCAGCAACAGTAGCAACTACGCTGATGTTGGTGATGGAGGTGGTAGTGGTGGCAGATGGTGGCAACGCGGGAGTGATCCAGTTGACGGCGTGGGAGCGGCCGGGATGCCAATCGGAGTGGCAGCACGGGCAGTAGTGGCATCGGCAGCCCTGGCTGGCAGTGAAGGTCAGTAGGGCAGTCCACTATAACTGAAATCTGTTATGGATAGGTCTGTAAAAACGAGGGTTTACTGTAAATAAATGACATAGACATATAAATGTACATGGGTTGGTGAGTATTTTTGGTGATGACACCAAAACTGGAGGGGTTGCAGGCAGCAAGGAACGCTGTCAGAAGCACGCTGTCAGAAGATGCAGCGGGATATAGATTAGCTGCAGAAATGTGTGGAAAAATAGAGTTTAACCTGAGCAAGTGTGAGGTGTTGCATTTTGGGAGGTTGAATGTAAGGAGAGAGTATACAGTCCCTAAGACCCTAATGACGTTGATGTGCAGAGGGATATTGGAGTCCAAGTTCTTAGTTCTTAAAGGTGGCAGCACAGTAGATAGGGTGGTAAAGAGGGCACATGGTATGCTTACTTTCATTGCTAGGGCTTTGAATATAACAGTCAGGAAGTCTTGATGCAGTTCGATTGAACTCTGGTTAGGCTGCATTTGGAGTATTGCATGCAGTTCTGGTTGCCCTATTACAGGAAAGATGGGGAGACCTCAGAGAGTGTACAGAGAATGTTTATCACAATGCTGGTTGGATTAGAGGGTTTCGGCTACTGGGGAAGGTTGTATAGACTTGGATTGTTTTTCTGGAACTTCAGAGGTTATGGGGAGATTGAACATGGAAACATGGAAAGTAGGTGCAGGAATATGCCATTCGGCTTTTCGAGCCAGCACCATCATTCAATATGATCATGGTTGATCGTCCAAAATCAGTACCCCATTCCTGCTTGCTCCCTATATCCCTTGATTACGTTAGCTGTAAGAGCTATATCTGACTCTCTCTCTTAAATACATCCAATATTAGTGATAAATATTTGTATACCAAGTAGAAATCTTCTCATACTGGAAAGTACCATTATATGTAGTTACCAAACACAAGTTATACTAATATTGTAACACAAAATTTATCTCTTGCTGCAGTAGCTAACTTGCAAATACCACAGATATAATTTGATGTACAAATGGGGATCATTCCCATCCAATGTGTTTCCAGACCTTGCTAACCAGTTATCATAACATTTCTCCATTCTGAATCCCTGAATACAATTATTGTTACTGAATCTTTGCTTTGCATTCTTAATTCCAAATATGTTCATCTCATTTTGAATAATTGCAAATGTCAAAGCTAACTACCAAAATGGGATGTATCAGAGGTAGGAGAAGTGTAATTGCATTTGTTTCATTGCATTTGTTTCGTTGCAATTGCATGACATCAAATCTGTCATTTCTGAAATAAGAATATTAAATGCTTTCTCATATTTTGCTTAAATGATTGCAAGGGCCTAAAATGTGGATTTCACGTGGGGAAAGCTGGCTGTTGTTAACCTCCTAATTGTTAATAGATTTCTCTGAATTAGAACTCCATGCAAATAGAACATATTCAATTAGAGATTGACACAAAATACTGGGGTAACTCAATGGAACTGGCAGCATCTCTGGAGAGAAGGAATGGGTGATGTCATTTATTCCTTCTCTGCAGAGAGGCTGCCTGGTCCACTGAGTTACTCCAGCATTATATGTCTGTCTGGTTTAAACCAGTATCGGCAGTTCCTTCCTACACATATTCTAGAGTGCCAGATCTGAAACCATAACTTAGCAAAGCCATTATTTCAAGAATCCTAAACGATATACAATGCTATCAGAAGTTCCTTAATCTTACCAACTAAGAGCTTTATGTACTGGTATTGACATCATGCTACTTGTAAAGGGAATGTATGTGCATTTCTTTGTTAGAAATATTGCTTCATCTGACAACACCTTAATATTCATGAATTCTCCTATTTTACATTAGTAAATATGGTTATGCTTATGATTTTCAGGTGTGGCTGTTTACACAGGAATGGATGCTAAAATTGCCTTGAACTACAAAAGCAAATCACAGAAACGTTCCTCTGTAGAAAAGTGAGTATATTTTCATGAACGTTTAAGGACAAGACTTTCTTTTAAATAAGCAAACCTGGATGGAGGAATGAAACAAAAATGCCATTCTGTCAATGTAGTCTGTCATTAAAAACATATTAGAGATGCCTAGTGGATCAGACAGTATCTTGGATAGTTTCATGTGCGAGTGAGCAGTTGTGAGGAGCAGCAACATGAGAGATTTCAAACGCAGCTGTATGCATGAGGCTAGTTTTGCTTAGTGGGAGCAGCTGATAGGAGGGGCAGCCATTGGGGAGCAGGTGCTGTGTGGGGACAAAGTGGTGTGTGTGAGGGTGATAGCCACGTCAGGTAAGGTCTGGGTTTTTTTGTAACTCTTCCCTTGTTTTAGTGCAGAAGGGCACTGATATACTCCTTCTGCAGGATATAGTAAGTCAGTGAAACCAATATCCTGACAAGCAGAAGACAGACACAAAGTGCTGTAGTAACTCAGTGGGTCAGGCAGCATCTCCGGAGAAAAGGAATAGGTGACATTTCGGGTCAAGACCCTTCTTCAGACAGTCAGTGGAAAGGGGAACGAGAGATATAGACGGTACTTAGGAGAAATGAATGGAAGACATGCAAAATGAATGGAAGACATGATAATCAAGGAAATGTGGGGCACACAATAGGCCATTGGTGGCTGTGGGATAGATAACAACGAGTATACAGACAGAGGAACTCAACAGGACGACAGAGAAGCTAGTATGGCAACTAGGGTGGGGATGGGACGGAGACAGAGGGGATGCAAGGGTCACTTGAAGTTAGTGAAATCAATATTCATACCATTGGGTTGTAAGCTGCTGAAGTGAAATATGAGATTTTCTCCAGAGATGCAGCCTGGCATGCTGAGTTACTCCAGCCTTTTGTGTCTGTCTTCTGTTTAAACCAGCATCTGCAGTTCCTCTCCACATCCTGACATTTGGCGCATTGGCTTACAGTGAATATAGAGATTGGGATATTGTGTAGCAGTTGTACAAGATGTTTTCCATTGTATGTGAATGTAGGAAATTATAATTGTTAGAGTTGGACCAAAGAATGCTGGTTTATTGGGTTTGGAGTGGGAAAGTAGAAATGATCTAGAAAATCAATCATCTTTTATCTTAATTATCTGAAGAAGGGCCTCAACCCGAAACGTCACCCATTCCTCCTCTCCAGAAATGCTGCCTGTCCCGCTGAGTTACTCCAGCATTTTGTGTCTACCTTCCATTATCTTTTGAATGATGGAGTAAACAAGAATCTGGCTTATTGTATAGTTTCTTATACTTGCTTTCAATCTAAGTGGTCTTAACCAGTTTTTACCACTATATAATTTGAAAAGCATGCGTGCAAAATTGAATTGATGTGAAGAGAAACTTAACCAGATATTTCCATATTTCTTTCCATGTAGGTCTATGAACACTTTTCTGATTGTCTTTCTGGAAATTCTCGTGATTGAAGCAGTTGTTAGTACTATCTTAAAATATAGTTGGTTGCGTGAATCTCCATACAATGAAAGAACTGTACAAGAAAAAAACAGTAGCAGAGTGAGTATGGCTACATTTTAACAAAATCTAATTTTACACGCTATTTTCAATATTAAATCGTATTCATATTTGCATTAAATATAATGATTTTCAGGTAGTTATTATTTTAAGTATAAACCTTTTTTTTCGTGTTACAAGGAGCTTCAAAATGGTAAATTCTGGTAAATGTAATGTTTCATGTGATTTGTATAATGTGTCTCCATTTTGAATAATATATTCGTTGTAACTACCCAACACTTGAACTGCAACTTATATAAGTGTGAGTTTGAGTATTTACAACGTGTGCTTTAAATGCCAACTCTACTGCATAAACGTAGGCAGTCACTTGGGATCAAGGAGGACATCTACTCTGGTTTAGTGGATTGTAAGGTTGTTAATGAGATCAATGTGGGACAACAAACCGTTGCACAGATTGAGCAGGAGGCACCTTTGTTGGCAGTTTGTGAGCTGGTCTGTTCTTTCTGCTGCTTAAGGACTATCTGCATGGCCACAAGATTCTCAATATGATGCTGAATGTATCCTCTGCAGTGGTCATGGACTTGGGATTCCCAAGAGTCAATAGGATATGCGGCATTTCAACAAGGAGGCTTTGAATCCTTTTCTCTTTCAGTTTAGTAATCTTTCCCACTAAAGAGCTTGGAATATAGCCTGTGCTTCAAGCGTCTGGTGCCAGGCATGCAATCAACATGGACTGCCCAGCGTAGCTGACTGTAGTGAGAGCGTTGATACTGTGGATGTTGGCCTAGGAATGAGAGCTGATAGTGTTTTTTTCCTTCTGGTGACTGGTAGATTTTGCAGAGGCAGTGTTGGTATTTTTCGAGTTCTGATATTTCTGCTGTAAGTAGTTCAGGTTTTAGGAGCATCGTGGGGAACAAGGATCAATGTCATCTGGAAAAATTAGTTTTGATGCAGGTCTGAGGTCTGGATCTTCAGATATCTATTTCCTCAATTGACCAAAGAATGCTGGTGAATTGAAGGCAATCTAAATTTTTATCATTCTTATCTACCTTGAAAGTGTTCATGTGTTCCAGGTCATCTCTGTGAGCCTTTATTGTCAGAAGGCAACATGGTGCAACAGAGGCAAGTTGGTGGAGGACTTTTGTTTAGTAGATATAAAGTGTATGTCGTACAAGTTAAAACCAAGTGGCAGCTCAAGCAACACCGAGGCATTACTCACGGACAAACTCCCTCAATGTGTTCTACACTTGTTTCAAAAGGAAAAACACCGATGTGTCTTCTTGGGTACCCAAAGCTCCTGATGGCATTGCAATTTCAGTCACTGAGGTTGACGCCAGAAGATCCTTCATGAACATGCGAAACTTTGGAAAAAATCCAAACCTGATGGTGGACCTGGCCACATTCTTAAACCTGTGCATATCAACTCCTACCTTACTAAGAACTTGGACCGGTTACAATTTGCCTTCCGCCATAATAGATCAATGGCGGATGCGAACTTGCTGGCTCTCCACTCTGCACTGGACCACTTGGACAATAAGAACATGTTGTTCATAGACTACAGCTTGGCATTCAACATCATCCCCTCCAAACCTGTGTATCAAGGAAGCTTGGTCTCTGCTCATCCTTATGCAAATGGGTCATCGACTCTCTCTCCCAGTGGTAGACCACACTCAGTACGAATCGGCAACAACACTTCCTCCTCGATAGCATCGGCCCAGAAGCACCTCAGGACTGTGTATTCAGTCCCCAACTCAACTCGCTCTACATCCATCCATGACTATGTAGCCAGACACAGTTTCAATGCCATCTTTAAATTCACCAATGAAACCACTGTTGTCGGTTGAATATTGGGTAATGATGAATTGGAGTTTGGAAGGAAATTGAAAATCTGATTTAAATCATGCAGAACAACAACCTTCCTCACAACATCAGTAAGACCAAGGATCTGATGTTTGACTTTACAAGGGAAACCTATCTTGGCTATGGAGAGAGTCAACAGCTTCAAGTTCTTGGGCGTGCATATCTCTGAAAATCTATCCTGGGTTCAGCACATTGATGCAATCATAAAGAAAGTCCATCAGTGCGCTACTTAATAGATTGAGGAGATTTGATTTGTCGACAGAAGACATTAGCAACATGCCGGAAATTCAAGAGAGTCAGGGGGTGGAATTTAGTGGAGTGGTTATCACTAAGGAGAAGGTGCTTGGGAAGCTGAAAGGTCTGAAGGTGGATAAGTCACCTGGATCGGATGGACTACACCCCAGGGTTCATAGGTTCTACGCACAGAATTAGGCCATTTGGCCCATCAAGTCTACTCCACCATTCAATCATGGCTGATCTATCTTTCCCTCTCAACCCCATTCTCCTGCCTTCTCCCCATAACCCCTGACACCGTTACTAATCAAGAATCTGTTGATGGTCTCCACAGCCATCAGTGGCAATGAATTCCACAGATTCACCACCCTCTGATTAAAGAAATCCCTTCTAATTACCTTTCTAAAAGTACGTCCTTTTATTCTGAGGCTATGGCTTCTGGTCCTCGACTCTCCCACCAGTGGAAATATCCTCTCCACATTCGCTCTATCCAGGCCATTCAACTATTACAGTTCTTACATCAAAAAGAAGTGGCTTTAGAGATTGTGGAGGCATTAGTTGTGATCTTTCAAGAATCACTACAGTCAGGGGCGGTTCGAGAAGATTGGAAATTTGCCAATATTACTCTGCTATTCAAGAAGGGAATGAGGCAGAAGAGAAGAAATTATAGGCCAGTTAGCCTGACCAGTGATTGTTAAGAGTTTAGAGTCCATTATAAAGGATGAGATTTCTAAGTACTTAGAAGCACATGATAAAATAGGCCGAAGTCAGCGTGGTTTTGTGAAGGAGAGATTTTACCTGACAAACCAGTCGGAATTCTTTGAGGCAGGATAAAGGAGAGCAGTTATAGGCAGGTTGGGAGAGTGGGCTGAGAAGTGGCAGATGGAATACAGCAGAGCAAAGTGTGGAGTCATGCATTTTGGTGGTAGGAATAAAGGCATAGACTATTTTCTAAATGGGGAGAGAATACAGAAATTGTAGGTCCAAAGGGACTTGGGAGTGATGGTGTACAATTCCCAAAAAGTTAATTTTCGAAATCGTATCGGTAGTAAGGAAGGTGAATGCAAGTATTTTAAGAGGGCTAGAATACAAAAACAGGAATGTAATGCTGAGGCTTTATAAAGCACTGATCAGACCGCATTTCTCACTGCCAGGCCCCAAGTGGTCAGGATGGGGGAACACACGTCTAGCTCCCTCACCCTGAACATAGGATCCCCCCAGGGCTGCGTCCTTAGCCCCCTACGGTACTCCCTGTACACACATGACTGTGGGGCCAGGTTCAGCTCAAACTCCATCATCAAGTTTGCTGATGACACTGTGGTGGTGGGCCGGATCTCCGACAACGATGAGAAGGCCTACCGGGAGGAGGTGGCTGATCTGGCACTCTGGTGTCAGCACAATAGCCTCCTCTTGAATGTCACAAAAACAAAGGAGCTGATTGTGGACTTCAGAAGGGCTAAACATCCAAGGACGTACACGCCACTGGAGATAAATGGGTCGATTGTGGATAGGGTGAGCAGTTTTAAATACTTGGGAGTCCGCATCGCAGAGGATCTGACGTGGGCAACGCACATTGCCGCACTGGTGGGTAAGGCTAAGCAGCGCCTTTACCACCTTAGACAACTGAGGAAATTCAGAGTGTCTCTGAAGATCCTTCATTGCTTCTACTCTGGGGCTGTAGAGAGCATCCTGTCCGGCAACATTACAGTCTGGTTTGGGAACAGCTCTGCCCAGGACAGGATGGCCCTGCAGAGAGTAGTGCGTTCGGCAGAACGCACCATGGGAACTACACTCGTCCCCCTGCAGGACCTATACATCAGGAGGTGCAGATCCAGAGCAAGCAAGATCATGAGGGACCCCTGCCACCCCAGTAACGGACTGTTCCAGATGCTACGATCAGGCAAACGCCTCCGCTGTCACGCTGTGAAAACGGAGAGGATGAGATGGAGCTTCTTCCCACAGGCCATCAGGACTGTCAACTTTTATAACCCCAGAGACTAAATTTTTGTCGACACTAATAGTAACTTATTAACTTTATTTATATGCTGTAACTGTAATTCTTTTTGTGCACAACCCGCAGGCATTGCCACTTTCATTTCACTGCACATCGTGTATGTGTATGTGACAAATAAATTTGACTTGACTTGACTTGACTTGGCATTTGGAGTATTGTGAGCAGTTTTGGGCCCCTCTTCCATTGGAGAGGGTCCAGAGGAGGTTTACGAGAATGATTGGGTTAACATATATGGAGCGTTTGAAGGTACTGGGCTTGTACTCACTGGAGTTTGGAACGATGAGGGGGGACCTCATTGAAACGTACTGAATAGTAAAAGGCCTGGATAGAGTGAATGTAGAGAGGATGTTTCCACGAGTAGGATCAAAGATCAGAGCCTCAGAATAAAAGGGTGTACCTTTTGAAAGGAGATGAGGAATTTCTTTAGTCAGAGTGTGGTGAATCTGTGGAGTTCATTGTAACAGACGGCTGTGGAGGCCAAGTCAATTGATAATTTTAACGCGGAGATTGACAGATTCTTGTTTAGTAAGGGTGTCAGGGGGCGAAGGCAGGAGAATGGGGTTGAGAGGGAAAGATAGATCAGTCATGATTAAATGGCGAGTAGACTTGATGGGCCGAATGGCCTAATTCTGCTCCTAGAACTTAATGAACTTATGAAAGTTATAAGATGGTTTTAAATAAAGATAAGTCTGGAGCTAGGGGGGGAGTTGTGAATTTGGGATATGTGCGAGGTATTGCACTTTGGGTAGTCGAGGGGAAAATATACAATTAATGGTATGAGCCTGAACAACATAGATGTACAGAGGGATCTTGGGATGCGAGCACATAGCTCCATGACAGTGGAAACACAAGTTGATAGAGTGGTAAAGAAGGTGTTGCTGTGCTTGCCTTCATTGGTCGAGGTATTGAGTATAAGAGTAGAGAGTCATGGTGCAGCTTTATACTACTTTGGTTAGACACCATTCAGAGTATTGTGTGCGGCTCCGGCTGCCCCATTGCTGGACGGGTGTGGATGGAGGCTTTGAAGAGATTTACCTAAATGCTGCCTGGTTTAGAGGGTATAGGTTATAAGGAGGTGCTACATTAACTTAGATAATTTTCTCTGGAACTCCTGAGGTTGAGAGGAGCCCTAATAAAAGTATATAAAATGTTGTTGTTGTTGTTGGTCCTTCGGGTTCGAAGATGACCATGACTTCACTTTCAATCTTATTATTTCGGCCGCTGATTGGGATCGCCGCCAGCCGCGGTATGCTGGCCAAGGTTGAAGTCATGACTTGCGCTTGACTTGGAATTAAGTGAGAGGGAGTCGCGCAGATCGCCGGCCTCACTCTCTCGTCCCGGCCTATCGGGTTCCAGCAGCAAGACATAGTCGAGACGGCTGGGAACAGTATATAAAATAAGAGGCAGTCGGAACCTTTATCCCAGACTGGAAAGGTCAAAGACAAGTGAGGCGGCACAGTAGCACAGAGGTAGAGTTACTGTCTTGCAGTGCTCGCAGCGCCGGAGACCTGGGTTAAATCATTACAGATCCCGACTACAGGTGCTGTCTGTACGGAGTTTGTACGTTCTCCCCGTGACCGCGTGGGTTTTTTCCAAGATCTTCGGTTTCCTCCCACATTCCAAAGACATAGGAATGTAGGATAATTGGCTTAGTGTATGTAAATTGGCCCTAGTGTTTGTAGGATAGTGTTAATGTGCAGGGATCGCTGGTCGATGCAGACTCGGTGGGCCTGTTTCCACGCTGTGTCTATACTAAACTAAACTAGTGGGCATAGCTTTAAGGTTAGAGAGGTGAAATTTAGAGAAGATGAGCAAAGCAAGATTTTTAGAATGGAGGGTACCTGAAACACACTACAGGTGGAGACAGATGCGATAATACCATTTAAAAAGCTTTCATGCACATGGAAATGCAAGGACTAGAAGGATATGAATCGTATGCAGGCAGAGGAGACTAGTTCAATTTGGCATCGTGTTCAGAATGGCCATTGTGGTCTGAAGGGCTAATTCTTTATTGTAGTGTTCTCTATTCTATGAACCTAAGAGTCTCTTCATAGAGGCTAATTCATCTAGAATTTAATGTAGTCCATTCACTGTGGCTCCAATTGATTAGGAGTTGACAGGTAGTCTTTGAGACATGACAAAAAACTAAAGTTACGAGATCCTTGAGAACAATATTTTCTTGCGGTGACATTTCTGTTGAATCTGTGTTTTGTTGACAGGTTTGTAGAGATGAGTAGACGGCAGTGGTTAGTTGCTCAATCATCGGTACTAAGAATGCTGCAGATGCTGTTATCATCCTTATGTTTCCTTGCTTGGACGATTAAATAATCTAGAAACAGAAAATAGGTACAGGAGGAGGCCATTTGGCCCTTTGAGCCAGCACCGCCATTCATGGTGATCATGGCTGATCATCCACAATCAGTAACCCGTGCCTGTCTTCTTCCCATATTCCTTGATTCCGCTAGCCCATAGAGCTCTATCTAACATCTATCATCTGAAGATGGAATGCTTTCAATTGAAAAATAATGCTAGCATATTCTTCAATCAGGCCATGTGACTGTAAAGGAACTGAGATGTTTACTGTCTTTAGAACCTTCTAGAACCTTCGTGTAGCTAGTACTGGTGCCTGGTGGGAGTTGTATTATGGTTTAGTATTTTTCCCTCTAACCAAATAAGATGCTAGTTATAACAATGCCATGCTCCAATGGTTTTGTCAGGGGAACCTATCAGATTTACTTTTTCCTACTTATCCTTTGACAATCATGGTTTTTCAAATGGTTGTGTTCCAATGATACTGCAGTGTTGCCTCAGACTTTAAAGATGGCCACTACTAGCTTGCCATGCTGAACAGTCTCTGCATTAGCTCAAAGCTCCCAGCAAATGGCAGGCATAAACACTGCACATGGGCCTATGGCAGGCTATGCAGGGTAAGAGGCTTGGTGTGGGACTGGGAAGATGAGCATAATAGCTGGGAGTGGGCAAGGCACATGGCTGGAATGTCATGTGGAGTAAGGCCAAGTGCTTAGTTGAAGTGTGTGGGGAGAAGGGTCGGGTTTATGGCTGGAGTGCATGCAAGCACACGTGGCATTGGCATTGTGTGGTTTGACTAACAAGGTTCAAGTTACTTTGGTTATGGACTGGTGTCCATAAGTTGAAGAAGGGTCTGAAGAAGGGTCTCGACCTGAAACGTCACCCATTCCTTCTCTCCCGAGATGCTGCCTGACCTGCTGAGTTACTCCAGCATTTTGTGAATAAATACCTTCGGTGTCTATAAGTTGCACCATTTCCCATTCTGAAGATCAGCTCCATTCCACAGGAGGCTTGTTAGACATAAGGTGCAACATCATGCCAAGTAAGTTTGAGAAAAATGGTGCGGCATTGATGCCATCTTTAGACATTAGAGCTACAGCGTGGAAACAGGCCCTTCAGCCCACCGCTTCCGCGCCGACCAACGATCACCCCGCACACCGGAGCACCCGAAGAAACCCCATGCAATCACAGAGAGAACGTACAAACTCCGTACAGGCAGCACCCATAGTCAGGATCAGACCCGGGTCTCTGGCGCAGGAAGGCATCAACTCTACTGCTTCGCCACTATGCCGTCCCATTTGGCATGGCCCTCACTAAGATCGTTTGGTGCTGTGGCTTCCATGATGTCATGGACCAATTTGTAAATTGGAGGCAAATTTTCAAGGGCAGCTGAACATAAATAAAATGGGGTCTTCACTGAAGAAGACAATGTAGTTGCCACACAAGCTACAAAGTTAGATGCGAAAGCACACTGTGCAAAGAGTGAGAATGCAAAAATTGGTACTTGGAATATAGTTTCAAAATATGGTTTTATCCTTTGAAAACAGTGATGAGGAATTTTCTTCTTTTGAGAAGTGTGTAAGTTTGACATTCTCTCCTCCAGAGAACTCTGAAGGTTAGGTCATTGAATACATTCAAGACTATAATAGATGTTATTATTGAAGCATGAGGGAATCATGGGTGATGAGAATGGGCAGGAGTTAGAGCTGATGTCAAGATCGGATCAGCCTAGATTTTATTAGTGGAGAATGACCTATACCCAATTTATTATTTTGAAATAGTTTTCTGGGGAAGATGAATACAAGAAGATTTTAACAGATCAGGCAAGAGTGAAGTTAAATGGTGTTACAGAGACGGATATTATAGTATAAGAAAATAACTGCAGATGCTGGTACAAATCGAAGGTATTTATTCACAAAATGCTGGAGTAACTCAGCAGGTCAGGCAGCATCTCAGGAGAGAAGGAATGGGTGACGTGTCGGGTCAAGACCCTTCTTCAGACTGATGTCAGGGGGCCGGGACAAAGGAAGGATATAGGTGGAGACAGGAAGATAGAGGGAGATCTGGGAAGGAGGAGGGGAAGAGAGGGACAGAGGAACTATCTAAAATTAGAGAAGTCGATGTTCATACCACTGGCCTGCAAACTGCCCAGGCGAAATATGAGGTGCTGTTCCTCCAATTTCCGGTGGGCCTCACTGTGGCACTGGAGGAGGCCCACCGGAAGGAGGATGGATTGACGAGGATATTATAATCTTAGTGAGGATATTTTATCCAAAGTTCATATTTGTAAAAAGTATGACATGCAGGATGTGCAATGTCTGGTTCAGGATCTGACAGATTCAAATGAATAGCATAGTTATTTGGATAGAAAAGAGTTTATACTCAAATCAGATGTTAATAGTTTGGTTTTCTGCACATTATTCCTGGAAATATGATGAACAATGGACTATTTAAAAGTCAAACATAGAAAATACTGGTTCCTACCAAACTTTGCATATTTAACATGCTACAACATGTACCTGAGTGTGCGAGACCTAATACAGATTAAATCCCATTGGTAACATTGTGAAAAACCTGGAGAACTGCTTTTTCTTTAGTAGATTGATGTCTTTGTACTTCATAATATAAATGAAACTGAAATTGAAAGTACAGAGAACAAATATTTCAAAATGTTGTAAGAGATTTGAGCAAAGTACATGTTTTCTGTTTTAATGATATGATATCGGTATTGTTTGATTTGTTTCTAGATTTTGACGGGTATATCTGATTTCTTGGCTTTCATGGTGCTATACAATTACATCATTCCAATCTCACTTTATGTCACCGTTGAGATGCAAAAATTCTTGGGATCCTTTTTCATTGTGTGGGATTGCGATTTGTATCACGAGGCTTCATGTCAGCGGGCCCAGGTGAACACATCCGACCTTAATGAAGAGCTTGGACAGGTAAGAATTTTGTCTTAATAGACAGTTTGAGCATTAAATTTGATTAACTTCAGAATTGTAGAATTATGCAGCATGGAAATGGGCCCATGCTGACGTTGATGCTCATCTAAGCTAGGCCACTGGCCTGCTTTTGGCCTAAATCCCTCTAGCTGAGCAGCCAGATCTGCACGCAGTACTCCCAAGTGTGAGCTCACCAATGTCTTGTGCTGTTGTAACGTGATATCCCAACTCCTGTATTCAATGCCCTGACTGATGAAAGCCAGCGTGCCAAACACTGACTTCGCCATCCTGTCTTCCTGGGTCACCACTTTCAGGGAACTATGTACGTGTACAGCTAGGTCTCTTTGTTCTGCAACACTCAGAGGAGAATAGATAGGATGAATCCAATGTCTTTTACCCAGAGTAGGGGAATGAAGAGTCTCCACTCAGGTTTCAGGTGAGAGGGGAAAGATTTAATAGGAGCCTGAGGGGTAACATTTTCACTCAGGGTGGGGGGTTTATGGAACGAGCTGCCAGAGGAGATAGTTGACCAGGTACTAGACCACATATTAAAAGATGGGTAAATGGATAGGAAAGGTTTAGAGGGGTAAGGGCCAAATACGGGCAGGTGGGACGAGCATAGACGGGACATCTTGGTTGGCATGGCCAAGTTGGGTCGAAGAGCCTGTCTCCAGGCCTCTTAACAAATCCTTCACTGCTTTGTAATCTTAAATAACCACCTTCACCGTCCACTGCATCGCTAAATATTGTTATCATTTGCAAACGTACAGGCCATAGAGTCATAGGTCATACAGCATAGAAACAGGCCATTTGGTGCAACATATGTATAGTCTTTCCACTGACTGGATAGCCTTTAGAAAATAAGCTTTTCACTGTACCTCGGTGTGACGATTAGCTAAACTATTACTATAACTCTACGCTGAAGAAGGGTCTCAACCCAAAACGTCACCCATTCCTTCTCTCCTGAGATGCTGCCTGACCCGCTGAGTTACTCCAGCATTTTGTGTCTACCTTCGATTTAAACCAGCATCTGCAGTTTTTTTTTCCTACACTCTAACTCTCTCTATTCCCCTCATGATCTTATACACCTCTATAAGATTACCCCTCATCATCCTGCACACCAAGGAATAAAGTCCTAGCCTGCCCAACCTTTCCCAATAGCTCGGGCCCTCAATGGAAAGGCAGAAGGGAAAATCGGAAGTGTCGGTATTACAGTATAGCAAAGGGGATTACAGAGGCATGAGGCGGGAGCTGGCCAAAATTGATTGGAAGGAGGCCCTAGCAGGGAAGACGGTAGAACAGCAATGGCAGGTATTCCTGGGAATAATGCAGAGGTTGCAGGATCAATTTATTCCAAAGAGGTGGAAAGACTCTAAGGGGAGTAAGAGACACCTGTGGCTGACAAGGGAAGTCAGGGACAGCATAAAAATTAAGGAGAGGAAGTATAACATAGCAAAGAAGAGTGGGAAGACAGAGGATTGGGACTCTTTTAAAGAGCAACAAAAGTTAACTAAAAAGGCAATACGAGGAGAAAAGATGAGGTACGAGGGTAAACTAGCCAATAATATAAAGGAGGATAGCAAAAGTTTTTTTAGGTACGTGAAGAGGAAAAAAATAGTCAAGGCAAATGTGGGTCCCTTGAAGACAGAAGCAGGGGAATTTATTATGGGGAACAAAGAAATGGCAGACGAGTTAAACCGTTACTTTGGATCTGTCTTCACTGAGGAAGATACACACAATCTCCCAAATGTTCTAGGGGCTGGAGAACCTAGGGTGATGGAGGAACTGAAGGAAATCCACATTAGGCAGGAAATGGTTTTGGGTAGACTGATGGGACTGAAGGCTGATAAATCCCCAGGGCCTGATGGTCTGCATCCCAGAGTACTTAAGGAGGTGGCTCTAGAAATAGTGGAAGCATTGGAGATCATTTTTCAATGTTCTATAGATTCAGGATCAGTTCCTGTGGATTGGAGGATAGCAAATGTTATCCCACTTTTTAAGAAAGGAGGGAGAGAGAAAACGGGTAATTATAGACCAGTTAGTCTGACATCAGTGGTGGGGAAAATGCTGGAGTCAATTATAAAAGACGAAATTGCTGAGCATTTGGATAGCAGTAACGGGATCGTTCCGAGTCAGCATGGATTTACGAAGGGGAAATCATGCTTGACAAATCTACTGGAATTTTTTGAGGATGTAACTAGGAAAATTGACAAGGGAGAGTCAGTGGATGTGGTGTACCTCGACTTTCAGAAAGCCTTCGACAAGGTCCCACATAGGAGATTAGTGGGCAAAATTAGGGCACATGGTATTGGGGGTAGGGTACTGACATGGATAGAAAATTGGTTAACAGACAGAAAGCAAAGAGTGGGGATAAATGGGTCCCTTTCGGAATGGCAGGCAGTGACCAGTGGGGTACCACAAGGTTCGGTGCTGGGACCCCAGCTATTTACGATATACATTAATGACTTAGACGGAGGGATTAAAAGTACCATTAGCAAATTTGCAGATGATACTAAGTTGGGGGGTAGTGTGAATTGTGAGGAAGATGCAATAAGGCTGCAGGGTGACCTGGACAGGTTGTGTGAGTGGGCGGATACATGGCAGATGCAGTTTAATGTAGATAAGTGTGAGGTTATTCACTTTGGAAGTAAGAATAGAAAGGCAGATTATTATCTGAATGGTGTCAAGTTAGGAGGAGGGGGAGTTCAACGAGATCTGGGTGTCCTAGTGCATCAGTCAATGAAAGGAAGCATGCAGGTTCAGCAGGCAGTGAAGAAAGCCAATGGAATGTTGGCCTTCGTAACAAGAGGAGTTGAGTATAGGAGCAAAGAGGTCCTTCTACAGTTGTACCGGGCCCTGGTGAGACCGCACCTGGAGTACTGTGTGCAGTTTTGGTCTCCAAATTTGAGGAAGGATATTCTTGCTATGGAGGGCGTGCAGCGTAGGTTCACTAGATTAATTCCCGGAATGGCGGGACTGTCGTATGTTGAAAGGCTGGAGCGATTGGGCTTTTATACACTGGAATTTAGAAGGATGAGGGGGGATCTTATTGAAACATATAAGATAATTAGGGGATTGGACACATTAGAGGCAGATAACATGTTCCCAATGTTGGGGGAGTCCAGAACAAGGGGCCACAGTTTGAGAATAAGGGGTAGGCCATTTAGAACGGAGATGAGGAAGAACTTTTTCAGTCAGAGGGTGGTGAAGGTGTGGAATTCTCTGCCTCAGAAGGCAGTGGAGGCCAGTTCGTTGGATGCTTTCAAGAGAGAGCTGGATAGAGCTCTTAAGGATAGCGGAGTGAGGGGGTATGGGGAGAAGGCAGGAACGGGGTACTGATTGATAGTGATCAGCCATGATCGCATTGAATGGCGGTGCTGGCTCGAAGGGCTGAATGGCCTACTCCTGCACCTATTGTCTATTGTCTATTGTCTATTGTCCTGGTTGCGTCCTCGTAAATCTTCTCTGCACCCTTTCCAGCTTAACAACATCTTTCCTATAGCAGGGTGACCAAAATTGAACATGCTACTCCAAATGTGGCCTCATCAAAATCTTGTACAACTGTAACTTAGCATTCCAACTTCTATGCTCAATACTGATTAAGGCCAATGTGCCGAAAGCCTGACTACTCTGTCTACCTGTGACACCACTTCCAAGGAATTAAGTACCTGCGCTCTGAGATCCCTCTGCTCTACAACACCCCCCCAGACCCCTGTAATTCACTGTGGTCCTGCCCTGGTTTGACTTTCCAAAATGCAACACCTTGCATTGAACTCCATTAACCGTTCTCATAACGTTTTACTGCTCCTTCATTGAGAGCGTCATCACGTTCTCCTTCACCTGCTGGTTCCACTCCATCAGCCTTCAGAACAGAAACCTCCTGCAGAGCACAGCCAAAGTCTGTTCCAAAATTATTGGACTCCCTGTCAGAGCCCTCTCCACCCTATGCGACCAGCAGATGCTAAGGTTTTTACAGGACCCCTCACACGTCCTGGTCTCTGTGTTTGAGTGACTCCCCTCGGGACACCGGCTCCACTGCCCAGGCTGTAGGACACAGAGGAGAAGGGCAACCATTGTCGCCAAGGCTGTTCAGCTCCTCAACTCCAAACCACCCCTGTCCTGCTGCTCACCCTGCTAATCCCCCCCCCCAATAGTTTCTGTACTAATCTACGTGCCTTTGTAAATTGCCCCACGGGAACAAATAAAGTGTCTTTGAACTTTGAACTTCCTCAGCCCATTTGCCCAAATGATCAAGATCCTGCTGTAATCTTTGACAGCCATTTTCACTATCTACAATACCACCCACTTTAGTATCATCTAATCCTGCCTTGTACATTCTCATCCAAATATTGATATAAACTACAAACTGCAATGGGCCCAACACTGAACCTTGAGGCACACCACAACTCACAGGCCTTCAGTCTGAAAGAACAACCTTCCACAACCGCCCTCTGCTTTCTTCCATGAAGCCAATTTTCTATCCAGTCAGCTAGCTCTCCCTGGATCCCATGGGATCTAACCTTCCAGAGCAACCTACCATACGAAACCTTATCAAATGCCTTGTTGAAATACACATAGACATCTATACCTTTCCCCTCATCAACATTTTTGGTTACATCTTCAAGAAACTCAGTCTGATACATGAAACATGATGTCCCGCATACAAAACCATGCTGACTATCCCTAATCGGGCCATCTATCTAAATGCATGTGTATCTTATCCCTCAGAAAGCTCTCCAGTAGCTTGCCGACCACAGATGTTAGGCTCACTGGTCTGTAATTCCCAGCCTTTTCATTGCAGCCCTTTTCAAACAGAGGAGAAATACTCAGAGGACCTTGCCATCTCTTGCAGCGCCACACTGAGATGACTGCTTTGGTTTCTGATGGTTTCTTTCACTTTGTTTTCTTTTGGTTTCTATTCTCTCTCTAGTCTTCACGAAGGACGACACAAACAATTCCCCAGATGTACTTGAGGACAGAGGATCTAGGGAGACAGAGGAACTGAAAGAAAGTTGCATTACGCGAGAAATAGTATTGGGTAGACTGATGGGATTGATGGCTGATAAATCCCCAGGGCCTGATGGTCTGCATCCCAGGGTACTCAGGGAAATGGCTCTAGAAATCGTGGACGTATTGGTGATCATTTTCCAATGTTCTATAGATTCAGGATCAGTTCCTGGGAATTGGAGGGTAGCTAATGTTATCCCACTTTTCAAGAAAGGAGCGAGAGAGAAAATGGGGAATTATAGACCAGTTAGCCTGACATCGGTGGTGGGGAAGATGTTGGAGTCAATTATTAAAGAAGTATTAGCGGCGCATTTGGATAGCAGTAAAAGGATTGGTCCAAGTCAGCATGGATTTATGAAGGGGAAATCCTGCTTGACTAATCATCTCGAATTTTTTGAGGATGTGACAAGTAATATGAAGGAGAGCCAGTGGATGTAGTGTATCTAGACTTTCAGAAAGCCTTTGATAAGATCCCACATGGGAGGTTGGTTTACAAAATTAGAGCACATGGTATTGGGGGCAGACAGGAAACAAAAAGTAGGTATAAACGGGTCCCTGTCAGAATGGCAGGCAGTGGAGAGTGGAGTGCCGCAAGGCTCGGTGCTGGGGCCGCAACCATTTACAATATATATTAATGATTTGGATGATGGAATTAAAAGTAACACAAGCAAATTTGCAGATGGCGCAAAGCTGTGTGGCAGTGTGAACTGCGAAGAGGATGTTAGGAGGTTGCAGGGTGACTTGGACAGGTTGAGTGAGTGGGCAGATGCATGGCAGATGCAGTAAAATGTAGATAAATGTGAGGTTATCTACTTTGACTGCAAGAACAAGGAGGCAGATTATTATCTCAATGGTGTCAGATTAGGAAAAAGGGAAGTGCAACGAGACCTGGGTGTCCTTGTATACCAGTCACTGAAAGTAAACATGTTGCAAACAGTGAAGAAAGCTAGTGAAGAATGGCATGTTGGCCTTCATAACGAGAGGGTTTGAGTATAGGAGTAAAGAGGTCCTTCTGCAGTTGTAGAGGGCCCTAGTTAGACCACATCTGGAGTATTGTGTGCAGTTTTGGTCTCCTAATTTGAGGAAGGACATCCTTGCTATTGAGGGAGTGCAGCGTAGGTTCATGAGGTTAATCCCCAGGATGGCGGGACTGTCAAATTTGGAAAGACTGGGCTTGTATTCACTGGAATTTAAAAGGATGAGAGGGATTCTTATAGAAACGTATAAAATTATAAAAGGACTGGACAAGCTAGATGCAGGAAAATATTTCCCAATGTTGGGGGAGTCCAGAACCAGGGGCCATAGTCTAAGAATGAAGGGGAGGCCATTTAAAACTGAGATGCAAAAAAAACCATTTTCACCCAGAAAGTTGTGAATTTGTGGAATTCTCTGCCACAGAAGGCAGTGGAGGCCGATTCACTGGATGAATTTAAAAGCGAGTTAGATAGAGCTCTTGGGGCTAGCGGAATCAAGGGGTATGGGGAGAAGGCAGGCACAGGTTACTGATTGTCGATGATCAGCCATGACCATAATGAATGGTGGTGCTGGCTCGAAGGGCCGAATGGCCACCTCCTGCACCTATTATCTATGTTTACCTTTCCATTAATGGACATAAAATCTCTTTGGATTTTCCACAATATGTATTATTTGCCAGAGCTATCTCCTTCCTTTTTTCCCTTCTTGATTTCCTTCGTAAGAATGCAATGTTAACTACATTGCCATCAAACAACAGTAGATCCAGCACCGATCCCTGTGGCACCCAGCTGGTCACAGGCCTGTGGTCTAAATAACAACCCTCCACTACCACTCACTGCCTCCTTCCACCTGGCTAATGTTGTATCCAATTGGCTAGCTCGCTCCAGACCCCAAGTGATTTAACCTTCCAAACAAACCTACAGTGCAGGCCCTGGTTAAAGGCCTTGGAAACGTCCATGAGGGTGATGTCCACGACCCTGCCTTTATCAATCCTCTCGGTCACTTCTTCAAATTTGCGGGATGTTGTTTCCCACATACAAAGTCATGCTGACTATCTATAATCCTTGCCTTTCCACATGCAGGTAGACATGCGTGGAAATAGGCCCTTCAGCACAACTTGCCCACATCTGCCAGCATGTCCCAGCTAGACTAGTCCCACCTGCCCATGGACAAATTGTCCTATCCATGGGACCATTTGTCCCATGGATAGGGCAAATAAAACCTGTCCTATCCATGTACCTGTCTAACATTGGAATTATCCCAGCCTCAACTACCTCCTCTGGCAGCTTGTTCCACACACCCACCACCCTTTGTGTGAAAATGTTACCTCTCAGATTCCTATAAAAAGGTTTCCCATTCACCTTAAACCTATGTCCTTTGGTCCTTGCTTCACCTACTCTGGGCAAGAGACTCTGTACATCTCCTCAATCTATTCATCTCATGATTTTATACACCTCTATTGTTGCCTGGTTAGGATATGCTTCACTGTAAATGACATTTCCAATTTTAAAATTGTGTTTTAAATAAAAGATACAGATCTCACACGGAATATGTATAATTTAATCCCTTATTTAGGTGGAATATCTATTAACAGACAAAACTGGAACATTGACTGAAAATGAAATGAAATTCAGGGAATGCTCCATTAATGGCATTAAATACAACTATACCAATGGCACTTTGATCCCTGACGGAGTGACTGGAGAGATTAACAGACACATATTTGTAAGTTCCAATTATGTTAGATATATGTTGCTTCAACATGATTTTTCACTCTACATTATATTTTGGTGCTTCTCCAGGTGACAAATGTTGACAAAGGCTTGAGTGGATTTTTGGAGTGCAGTATTAGTGTGAAATCATCATTCATCTAGGTCAGTTTAACCCTATTCTCTCCTCAACAACTGCAAGTGTGAAATAAATGCCAAAATGCTGGACCAGCTTAGCAGATCAGATAGCATCAATGAAGAAAGGAAGAGTTAATTTTCCAGTCAGGTTTTTACTGAATACTTAAAAAAATCAACACATTTTCACATTCTTAGAAAAATAGTAGGGGGAATGATGGGTAAGAGAGGTAAGATCTGAAGTAGAAGGCAAGAGAAATTAACAAATAAAATGATGGGTAATTGGACAAGTAAAAACGCAATAGGTTAAAAGAGGTGATAATTGAGCATGGTGTTTAATTCAGAAGCAATGAGTGCTGAATGAAAGTATGGATGCTCTTCCATTAACTGGAACTTTATTGGAAACTTCTCAGAGGGCCCACTGTGAATATTTTTGATACCAGGAGGCACATCAGAAGGAACTGTACTTCCATATAGGAACTCAATATCTGTTTATGCTTGCGGACTTGATGAAGATGTTCCACAAAGCAGTCACCAAAGTTGAGTTATCCCATGTGAAGTTGTTTATTCGACATTATTTTTGTGTACATATTATCGGCAATGGCTTTAGATTGCAGAAAATGCAATCATTTATGCCAGACAGATTTGGAAATGAACCACCATCTTTCTAGGCCCTAAACCTATCCAATTAATCACAAGGCATGATGGAATTAATGTTTGGCTGAAGCAGATGTGGACGTTAATCATTTATATTACGTTTTTGGAATGTGGGCTTCATTGGCAGGACCAACATTTATTGCCGAAGCTTCAATGCCTCACGAGGGTGATGGTAACCTATCAACTTAACCCTTTAAAAGGCCTTCTGCTTAAGGTGTTGTGAAATAGATTCAACCCAGTGTCCAAAGGGACAAATAGAACATTCTTGATCAACACAGGCATCCAAGGTGAAACTTAATTAATGCTTGATTAAAACTGATGCTTTTATCCACAATTAATCGTGGCAAGGGGTGTGGCAATCTCAGGCTTCTTCCTGCAGTTCACCCTTGGATCCAGCTGGTACCAATAATGCTGGGGGTTGGCGCTTCCCAGTTAGTCAGCCAGTAGAAGACATCAGAGCGACATCCAAGGGAGAGGGTACTATGACAGTATATGTGTGTATGTGTATGTAAGCGCACAGACGCGCACACTTCACTATTAGTCCTGTGCATCTTAATCTTCTGAATGGGCCTGCTACTGAGGACTTTATCAAATGCCTTACTAAAATCCACATGGACAACATCCACCGCCTAACCTCATCACATTCGTCACCACCTCAAAAAAGTTAGAGAGACACGATGTGTGTTATGTTGCCTGCTACATTTTAAAACAGTTCATATTTTGAATAATTAAGCATTGATTTTGTCAAGCCACCCTATCATGCTTTGTGGTGAAGTTACATTTATGTATTTTTTAGTGTAGAGACACAGTGCAGAAGCAGGCCCTTCAGCCTACCAGGTCCGCATCGACCAGCAATCTCTACATTAACACCACCCTGCACACACTAGGGACAATTTTACACTTATACCAAGCCAATTAACTTACAAACCTGTACGTCTTTGGAATGTGGGAGGAAACCGAAGATCTTGGAGAAAACCCATGAGGGTTATGGGGAGAACGTACAAACTCCGTACAGACAGCACCCGTAGTCGGGATGGAACCCGGCTGTGAGCACTGTAAGTCAGCAACTCTACCGCTGCGCCACCATGCCGCCCTTTATTGAATTTACATAGTGCAGAGTATGCAGTTAGGATTGCTGCTTATGTCATTTTGTAGTTTCAACATACTCAATTCATCCCAGCCAAAATGATTAACATTGAATAAGGATATTAAAGTTAAATATATACATTAAGCATGTCTATAAACCCTCCCCACTGTTTCATTTTGTTTCTATTATATTTTAATGTCTCATCTCTCTGACCCTTGCATTGGAAATTGAGGATCTTAGCTACTGTCATCGAGTTGGCATGTTATGCTGTCATTATGTCTTTGTTGAGTGGTGTGGGCTGAATCAACTGCAGCTCAACACCGACAAGACTAAGGAGTAAGTGGTGGACTTTAGGAGGAGAGGAATACCCCTGTCCCCTGTCTCCATCAAGGGTGTGGCTGTGCAGTTTACCAAGTACCTTGGAGTGTACCTGGACAGTAAACTGGACTGGTCCAGGAACGCTGAGACCCTGTATAAGAAGGGACAGAGCCGCCTGTACTTTCTGAGGAGGCTCCGCTCCTTCAACGTCTGCAGTAAGATGCTGCAGATGTTCTATCAATCGGTGGTGGCCAGTGCCATCCTCTACGCTGTCGTGTGCTGGGGTAGCAGGGCGAAGGCCGCGGACGCCAACAGAATCAACACGCTCATCAGTATTGCTGGCTCCTTCCTGGGAGTGGAGTTGGATTCATTGGAGGTGGTCTTGGAGGGGAGGATGCTCCTCAACTGCAGAGCATCTTGGACAATACAGCTCACCCCTTCCATGACACACTGGTCAACCTGAGGAGCACCTTCAGCAACAGACTGGTCCCACCAAGATGCAGCACAGAACGCCACAGGAAATCCTTTTTCCCTGTGGCTATCAAACTGTACAACTCCTTCCCCTTCTGTCGTGGGGTAGACTGACTCCCCTTCCCCCCCCCCCCCTCCCCATTCTTTGCACATCCCCAATCCTGGACTTCCCACTCGTCACTTTAATTTCATGTTTCATGTATCTTGATGGATTTTTAGACTGCTGGCAGACCAATTTTCCTCCTGGGATAAATAAAGTTCTATCGTATCGTAAAAATTAGATTAGTGTCATTCAAAAAAGACTGCTTTATTGCTTTCAATTGTGTCTGATTCTTTTATTTCATGCTCCTTTATATATTGAATTATCTTTCTAAGATCTAGTCGAGCCAAAATCTAAGGCCTTACAACTGACTCATGCAAAGTTGCTGCAATTTTGACTGTTGCTGGTTGAAGAGTACTTATCCTGCTTAATATTATGTAAGAAAATAACTGCAGATGCTGGTACAAATCGAAGGTATTTATTTCACCAAATGCTGGAGTAACTCAGCAGGTCAGGCAGCATCTCAGGAGAGAAGGAATGGGTGACATTTCGGGTCAAGAAGGGTCTGAAGATGTTGTCTCGACCCGAAACGTCACCCATTCCTTCTCTCCTGAGATGCTGCTTAATATTATGCTCTCCTAATCGATCCTTCAGGTAATTGTAGCAGAACTGAATGAGATCTTTATTTGAATCAAGCTCAAACCCAGGATGATTTGCGACCTGCTATTTCTTTGTTCTTGATGAGATTTAGTTTGGCAAAATGAGTTAATATTAAATGTGTTATTGCTTTTACGCTTTTCCTAGACTGATGAAGAAGTGATGTTCTTGAAGGCAATATCACTGTGCCACACAGTGCATATTAGTGATTTTGATGAGATTAATAGATCCACTTTGAGGCATGTTGTTGCTGATATATCCAAAGTACAATACTATGCTGCCTCACCAGATGAAATAGCTTTGGTAGAAGCTGCCAGAAGGTGAGCTTTTTTCCCCCCTTATTATCAATTGAACCTATCAATCTGGGTATTCATTCTCTAATTTAATTACTTCTTTGAATCTGAATTGAATATTTTGAGCAAGAAACAGTCACAGATCTCTACTGATGGTGCGGTCCAGTACAATATGAGAGTAGAGGTCCTTATTCCCAGTTACTTGATCCCTTCAGCCATTATGACAACAAATGAAGATACTCCCGCAATATGACGAACTGATAACAAGAAGTTTGGCATGCTGTAAATGTACTGTTCCTCCAGTAACTTCAGCATTGTGGCTGTGACATCCAATGTGTTATTTTAATGGATTTTCGCACACTTCATTTCAGGTTATTGTGAAGTTTGACACATTGAAGTGGTTCCATATGTGCCGTTTGCAGGAGTTTACTACTTGTGGATATGTGGATTATTTCAAGCATGCACAATATGTATTCAGAACAATATGCTAATGTTCTTGAGCCTGTTGAGTATTACTGTATATGGTGGCAGACTGTAATCATTCATTTTAAGATGGTGCAGTCTTCTGTTTACTGCGCAATGTTGTTGGCTCGTATGTTTTGGTTGAGTAATCAAATGATCGCTGAGAAAGGCCGCAAGTCTATCAAATAGCTTAAAGTTTGACTAATATTGATTCCCAAATGTCTTGAATTATGAAGTTTGGTGTTTTTAGTTCCACTCGTAGACTAAAGTACAAAATCTTATTTGACATTTCAGTGCAGTACCATTACTTTTGCAAAATGCTTCTAGGCATCCTAGGATCATGAACAGAGAACAGTACAAGTAATTCTGGTATAACACCGTAATTGCATTTGGAAGAAACTTTGTATTATAAAATCAATGCGGACAAAAGGCTAGATGCTAGAGGGTTTCAGATTTGCAGGTACTATGTTTTTTTCCACAGGGTTTTCAAAAATAAGTCTTTTAAAAAGCTATATGTTTATATTTGTTACTGCAAGCAAAAATACCAAATACTGTATATTCCCTTCCCTAGCCAGTCTCTCAAGATTGATTGATTGCACTTCTTTGGGATGTTTTGGGTTCTGTGGTGGACATGTCGTCACTTAAACCCCAGCGGGAATCATGTCAGAGATGAGTGTTGCTGCAGGCTAGATTAGGAAATGAGTTGGTGCAATGGCATGGCTTCACTTGACTATAATATTAACTTGTGTTGAACCTGTTGGTTAGACTTGCACGTCATTGTGTAACAGTGAACATTGTGAAAAGCAACCATTTTGAGGGGAGCCAAGTTTGAGAAGGATGCTCATGATTTACCCCACTCCCCCAGTCGATGGTCTTTGTCAAATGCTTTCGGATCAAAACAAGGCCATGAACACTGGTTGGTGCTGCTCGCTTCATTTTCCTTCAGTATGTTGCGCACTGATATTTTACAGCACCATCTGAAGAAAAGGCAAAATTAAGGGTATATGAATGAAAGCAAAGAAGAATCCCGAGTAGTCATTGCAGAGTGGATGAGCAGAGGATGTTAGAACTTGAATGAGAATCTAGAACAATGGTTAGTTTAAAAAAGAAGAGGTTACCTGTTAAGGCACAGACGAGGTAGCATTTTATGAGCTTTTGAGGTGGAGAAACTTGCCGATTTTTCTTTAATAGGTAAATAGTCACGTAATAAGCAAGGTTAAGAAGTTACTGGTTAAAAAGGATCATGGAGTTGACGGCCATAATCGTGGATCTCAGAATTGATTTGAGGGGCCCAGTACCCCACTGCTTATAATTCACATCTTCATACAACGCCAGAGGGTTTGACCTATTATGAACAGCTCAAAGCAAAATCAGAACCACTGATATTGGCAGTTTAAAGATGCAATAGATCTTTTGAGATAATATTAAGTACAATTGCAATCCCCAATTGTAACCTGGTTGGCTAAATTTGAAAAATAATAACCGAAATCCATCTTCAATAGTGAAATATCATTTTTCTGAATAAAATGCCATTTTTAAAAATCAATTTATTGTTACTCAGCCACAGGAGTGCCAGTGCACTCGGATTGCTTTTGCTCTACATTGCTGTTTAGCAAGTCCAAAATAGACAGTATTGGTGTCCTATTTCTACGTCTTTTTTATTTGCTCGGACATCTACAAATATATTTTCCTTTTTACCCTTCACCTTTTTCTCATGCAACAATAGCAACTAATTTGGAAATATTATTGCACAGGTGCAGGTAGTTTGTGTAGCCTGCCAAATGCGAGAATGGGACTGAGGCATTAATATTTTGGAACCAATGCTGATTTCACCCAGTGCAAACTCTCTTCCACTTTTTACCCAGTGATCATCAAAGTCTAATTCTATATATCAAATCCTACTGGATAATTTATTTACCTTTAGCCTCAGCTTTGAAAAAACAAATTGTAGTCAATGCACCATCATGATCTTTAAGAAATCAATATAACACAAATGAACATCGTGCCTGTGACACCACTGCTATTTATTTCTAATGTTATTATAATCAGTAATACATCAAACCAGTTGGAAAATTAAGTGACTTAAATAATTTTTTAAGACTTAAGATTACTAAGCAGTGTTATATTTTTCCTATAGTCTGAGAAAGACAGTGTTATTATACATGTGATTCGTTTTATATATCATAAACACTTGGGAGCTGTTGATTTTCCTCCAGGTGCATTTTAATCCTGTCCATTGAGCAAGGGAGTAACATGGCCACAAGGCCAGCGTGTTTCCTTTGCTATTAAGTATCTCTAATGATGTTTCTCATAGGCCTCTGTATTACTGTCTGTTAAATGCATTGTCTTTAGAGAGCATTATAAGATGTATATTTTTCCTTCATGTAGGATCGGAGTTGCATTTGCAGGATCTGATGATAATAATATAATACTTAACATATTTGGACAGACTGAAAGGTAACATAAAACTAAATAGTCTTTAATGTGTTGTTTCAAACTGTAGTAAGAAATAATTGAAATGTTAAATTCATGTGTTTCAAACCATGAAATAAAAGTTTCTCTTTTTAATGAATGTTTTTTCATCTTGGTGCATCACTCGGTCATTTCCTAAATATATATGTATGATTTCACTGATCTCACTTGCTCATATTGTTATTCTTTGCATGGATAATCGTTGTAAAGACAGCCATTTGGGGTATTACAATTATTCACAAGTCTATTTTTCCAAAATTTGCATAAACACAGACACATTGTACCCACCCAAATTGACTGGATTGTAATCGTGGACGCATTGGTGATCATTTTCCAATGTTCTATAGATTCTGGATTCGTTCCTGTGGATTGGAGGGTAGCTAATGTTATCCCACTTTTTAAGAAAGGAGGGAGAGAGAAAGCTGGGAATTATAGACCAGTTAGCTTGACATCAGTGGTGGGGAAGATGCTGGAGTCAATTATTAAAGATGTAATAGTGGCGAATTTGGATAGTAACACGATCGGTCCAAGTCAGCATGGAGTTACGAAGGGGAAATCATGCTTGACAAATCTTCTGGGATTTTTTGAGGATGTAACATGTAAAATGGACAAGGGAGAGTCAGTGGATGTAGTATACCCGGACTTTGATAAGGTCCCACTCAGGAGGTTAGTGGGCAAAATTAGAGCACATGGTATTGGCGGTAGGGTGCTGACATGGATAGAAAATTGGTTGGCAGACAGGAAACAAAGAGTAGGGATTAACGAGTCCCTTTCAGAATGGCAGGCAGTGACTAGTGGGGTACCGCAAGGCTCAGTGCTGGGACTGCAGCTATTTACAATATACATTCATGATTTAGATGAAGGGATTAAAAGTAACATTAGCAAATTTGCAGATGATACAAAGCTGGGTGGTAGTGTGAACTGTGAAGAGGATGCTGTGAGGATGCCGGGTGACTTGGATAGGTTGGGTGAGATGGCAGATGCAGTATAATGTGGATAAATGTGAGGTTATCCACTTTGGTGCCAAGAACAGGAAGGCAGATTATTATCTGAATGGTGCCAGGTTAGGAGAAGGGGAAGTACAACAAAACCTGGATGTCCTTGTACATCAGTCACTGAAAGTAAGCATGCAGGTACAGCAGGCAGTGAAGAAAGCTAATAGCATGTTGGCCTTCATAACGAGAGTTGAATGTAGGAGCAAAGAGGTACTTTCGCAGTTGTACAGGGCCCTGGTGAGACCACACCTGGAGTATTGTGTGCAGTTTTGGTCTTCTAATTTGAGGAAAGACATTCTTGCTATTGAGGGAGTGCAGCAAGGTTAATTCCCGGGATGGCGGGACTGTCATATGATGAAAGAATGGAGCGACTGGGATAAATACACTGGAATTTAGAAGGATGAGAGGGGATCTTATAGAAACATATACAATTATTAAGGGATTGGACCCGCTAGATACAGGAAACATGTTCCAGATGTTGGGGGAGTCCAGAACCAGAGGCCACAGTTTAAGAATAAGGGGTAGGCCATTTAGAACTGAGATGAGGAAAATCATTTTCACCCAGAGAGTTGTGAATTTGTGGAATTCTCTGCCTCAGAGGGCAATGGAGGCCGATTCACTGGATGCATTCAACAGAGAGTTAGATCGAGCTCTTAGGGCTAGCGGAATCAAGGGATATTGGGAGAAGGCAGGAACGGGGTACTGATTGTGGATGATCAGCCATGAATGGCGGTGCTGGCTTGAAGGGCCAAACGGCCTACTCCTGCACCTATTGTCTATGTATCTATATATGCATGTAAGCTGGCGTCCATTTTATTTTACAATCATAAGGTAGGCAGTGGAACCCTCCTGAATGGCACTGAACTGAATTAACATGGTGCTTTTATTTCAATTTCATTAATGCAAGATTACTGTGGAAATAGATTTAAGCGTACATTTTAACACTGCAGTGTTGGCATCAGACTTCCACTTCAATTAATGTTATGCAGACTGAATATTTTGTATAATTAATTATCAGGCACACAATTCTTGAGTACCGAGACCTCCGATATAGGTTTAGATGTTTTTAATGAAACTGCAGCAGCCTCAGTGGAAAGTTATTGATTTAACTTATTGAAACATACAGTACAAGCCACCTCTTTAACATGAGATTAAAGCAGAATCAACAACTGAAAATACAAGTCTCGGATATATGGCTGGCTGTTTTAAAATTCTTTAATATCCATATTTCTTTTATTTGCTTCCTCCCTTTCTGCAGATACAAACTTCTTGATGTTTTAGAGTTTGATGCAGATCGCAGGCGAATGAGTGTGATTGTTAAAATGCCAGAAGGTACATTCATGCTTTTTAAATATGAGAATAAATTTGAGAACATGGTAAATTTGAGAACACGAAGATGCGTCTTTTTATTGTTCACAAAATATGTGAATGCAAGGAAAAGCTTAAATATTGAATTATTATTCATTCAGAAAATGCTGGAAATATTCAGCAGATCAGGGGAGAGAAATGGAACTAACGTTTCAGGTTGATGTCTCTTCCATCTGAAACTGATTGGAGATGTCAACATTTAATGGCATTATAGAACAGTTCAGTTCAGTTCAGCCCACACTGTTTGTGCCGAACATGATGCCAAATTAAAACTGATCTCGTCTACCTGTACATGATCTATTTCCTGAACTGCCATCTGCCTAAATAAAAGCCTCTTCAATGAATGCCCTATCATATCTGCCTCCACTGCTAACCCTGGCAATGTGTTCCAGGCCCTCCACCATTCTCTGTATTAAATAAAATCTTGCTCCGCACATTTCTATTAAACTTTCCCCCTCTCGCCATACAGCTATGCCCTTTAGTGTTGGAAATTTCCACCCCGGGGAAAAGGGTTCTGACTCTCTACCTTGTCTGTGCCTCTTCTATCAGATCTCCCCTCAAACTCTGACGTTCTAGAGAAAACAATTTCTGTGTAGCTGAAACCCTGTAATCCAGGCAGCATTCTGGTAAACCTCATCTGCACCCTCTCCAAAGCCTCCACATTTTTCCCTTAATGGGGCAACCAGAACTGCATGCAACATTCTGAATACACCCTAACCAAAGTCCTTTAGAGCTGTATCATGACATCCTGACTCTCATACTCAATGCCCTAGCCACGAAGGCATGCGTACCATATGCCTTTTTTACCACCCTATCTACTTGTGCTACCACCATCAGTGAGCCATGAACTTGGACTCCAAGACCCCTCCGCACATCAATGCTGTTAAGAATCTTACTCTCGTATACTTTTCCATTTCATTCAACCTCCCAAAGTGCAACATCTCACACTTGCTCAAGTTAAACTCCATCTGCGATTTCTTCCCCCATTTCTGCAGCTGATCTATATCCTGCTTTATCTTCTGACAGCCTTCCTCACCATCTGTAACTCCTCCAACTTTGGTACCATCAGCAAACTTACCCACCAACCCATCTAAAATTGCATGCAAGTCATTTATATACATCACAAACAACAGAAGTCCCAGCACACATCCTGGTCACAGACCTCCAGCCAGAATATCCTCCATCCACCACAACCCTCTGTCTTCTATGAATAAGCCAGTTCTGAATCCATACGTACATAATAATCTTCTGGATTAGCCTACCATGAGGAACCTTATCAAATGCCTTACTAAAATCCATGTATATGCCACATGTATTCATCAATCTGATTCATCACCTCCTGAAAACATTAAATCAAGTTAGTAAGACATGATCTGCCACATACAAACTTTCCTAATTAGCCCATTCTCTTCCAAATGCAAGTAAATCCTATCCCAAAGAATTCCCTTCAGTAGCTTCCCTACCACTAGTGTGAGGCTCACTGGCCTCTAGTTCCCTGGATTCTCTCTACTTCCCTTCTTAAACAAAAGAACAACATTGGCCATTCTCCAGTCCTCCGGAACCTTATCTATGGTTAAAGAAGAAGCAAAGGTCCTTGTTAAGGCCCAGCATTCTCCTCTCGTGCGTCCCTCAATAACTAGGATAGATCCCATCAGGCCCGCGGGACTAATTCACCTTAATGCTCTTCAAGAACCTCCTTACCAATCTCAAATTACCCTTGCATATTTGTATCCACCACACTAATCTCGCTGACCTTGCTGCATGCAGGTACAAAGTAATCATTTGGTACCTCCCCCACATCCCCCTACAAGCATAGAAACCCTCGTTTATCCTTGGTTTCCCTTTCTGAATCCTCTCTGGTCAAAGATTATTTAGTTTCCAGTCTGCTTCCAAAATGAAATCCGTACATGCTTGGAGCTGGGGATTTCAGTCTGATCACACATATTAAGTGTGCTTTGTTCCTTCTCCTTTTTAAAAAAAATTCTGAACCTTTTGTAAGATTTGCATTTACACCTTCATACACTTACATGCAAATATTTTTGTTTTTAACTGTCAACATTTAATTTGTTTCAGAAAAAATGATGATGTTCACTAAAGGGGCAGAATCTTCCATCTTTCCATTAGTAAGATCCGGGGCAGTAACTGAAATGAGTGCACATGTGGATGAACTTGCCATGGTAGGTTTTGCATGTTTTTGTTGACCAATGGTTCGAGAAATTGGGTTCTATACCTCCTATTCATCAGGCATTAAGCAATTTCCAAGTGTGCAAATGGGAGCTGCAGATTACATTCTGGAAGCAATGTTAATAAAAGATTTTGGGTGGAATTGATGACCATTGATAGCACGTGGAAGAGAAAGATTATCTGCCAAAAGCTAATTGTACTAATCAAGAACCTATCAATCTCCGCCTTAAAAATATCCATTGCCTTGGGCTCCACAGCTTTCTATGGCAATGAATTCCGCAGGTCCCCCACCCTCTGACTAAAGAAATTTCTCTTCATCACCTTTCTAAAGGTACGTCCCTTTTATTCTGAGACTGTGACAATAGACAATAGGTGCAGGAGGAGGCCATTCGGCCCTTTGAGCCAGCACCGCCATTCAATGTGATCATGGCTGATCATTCTCAATCAGTACCCCGTTCCTGCCTTCTCCCCATACCCCCTGACTCCGCTATCCTTAAGAGCTCTATCCCGCTCTCTATTGAATGCATTCAGAGAATTGGCCTCCACTGCCTTCTGAGGCAGAGAATTCCACAGATTCACAACTCTCTGACTGAAAAAGTTCTTCCTCATCTCAGTTCTAAATGGCCTACCCCTTATTCTTAAACTGTGGCCCCTTGTTCTGGACTTCCCCCAACATTGGGAACATGTTTCCTGCCTCTAACATGTCCAACCCCTTAATAATCTTATACGTTTTGATAAGATCTCCTCTCATCCTTCTAAATTCCAGTGTATACAAGCCTAGTCGCTCCAGTCTTTCAACATATGATAGTCCCGCCATTCCGGGAATTAACCTAGTAAACCTACGCTGCACGCCCTCAATAGCAAGAATATCCTTCCTCAAATTTGGAGACCAAAACTGCACACAGTACTCCAGGTGCGGTCTCACTAGGGCCCTGTACAACTGCAGAAGGACCTCTTTGCTCCTATACTCAACTCCTCTTGTTTTGAAGGCCAACATTCCATTGGCTTTCTTCACTGCCTGCTGTACCTGCATGCTTCCTTTCAGTGACTGATGCACTAGGACAACCAGATCTCATTGTAGGTCCCCTGTTCCTAACTTGACACCATTCAGATAATACTCTGCCTTCCTATTCTTACCACCAAAGTGGATAACCTCACACTTATCCACATTAAACAGCATCTGCCATGCATCCGCCCAGTTCTTTATTACACTGCAATTCGTGGTGTGACATTTTAATGGTTTATTTTGATTTACTGATATTTTGATCTACATTACTAACTGTCTCCCACATCAGACATAGAACGGTACAGCACAGGACCAGGCTCTCCGGTCCACAATATCCATGCCAAGCATGATGCCAAGTTAATCACTGCTGTCTGCAAGCGATCCATTTCCTTTCATTCCCTGTATATCCATATGCCTAGCTAAAAGTGCCTTAAATGCCACAATTGTATCTGCTTCCACCACGATCCCTGATAACATGTTCCAGGCACCCACCACTCATTGTTTGTTTTTAAAATGCTATGGTGCCTTCAACCTATGCTCTCTAGTCCTTGAAATTTTCACCCCAAGGAAACACCATTGTGCTGTCAACCTTACCTATGCCTCCCATGATTTTATATACTTTTATCAGATCTCCCCTCAAGTTCAAATGCTCCAGAGGGAACAAGATAAATTTGTCCAACCTCTCCTTATCGATAATACCCTGTAATCCAGGTAGCATTCCCATCGAAACAGACTCTGTCCATTTCCTTCACAGATGCTGCCTGGCCCTCTGAGATACACTAGCACTGTTCTTTTTGCTCAACTTTGGGGTAAACCACTACTGTACCCTCTCCATGAGGGTCCCTGTCTTGTTCTATTATAGCTTGTTTTTATTTTCTATTCTCTTTAATGACTGTTTTTAATTGCTTTTAATTACTCTTTAATGTTTTATGTAAAGCATAATGTAAAGCATAAACAAAGTGCTTTATGTAAAGCACTTTGAATTGCCTTGATGATGAAATGTGCTATATAAAAAACCTGCCTTGCCTTGCCTCCAAAGTCTCCACATCATTCCTGTAATGAGGCAACAAAAACTACACAACACTAAATTTGGTCGAACCAAATTTTTAAGACGCTGCGCCATGACTTCCTAACTCTCAAACTCAATGCTCAGACCAATGATGGCAAGCACACTGTACATGCCTTTACCACACTATCTACTTGTGTTGCCTTTTTCAGGGAGCTATGGCCTTGGACCCCAAGATCATTCTGTACCTCAATGCTGATATGGGTTTTGCCATTAATTATGCTTTCACCTTGCATTTGACTTCCCAATGTGCAACACCTCACATTTGCTTGGATTAAATTCTATCTGCCATTTCTCCACCTACATCTATAATTGATTTAAATCCCACTGCCTCCTTTGATTGCTTTTCTCACTGTCCACAACTCCATCAGTTTTGGTGTCATCTACAAAACTCGCTAACCGCTCCACTTACATTTTCATCCAAATCAGTTTTGTATAAGTGCAATTTAAAATGAGTGCCAGTGGGCCAGGTGTCCCTGGGTGCCTTTTAATCCTGTCCCTTGAACAAGGGAGTAAGTTGTCACTCTGGAGTCCACTACCAACACTCCCCAATCTAAAGGGCAGTGAAGGATTATGGACTGTGCGGGCACATTTTATTTCTGCCATGCTTCGCTGATCAATCCCATCCTGTTCTGGTGACTTCTATAATACCTCCACACTATCCATTTTAAATACATCTAATGTCTGAATGATCTTCTCCTTTACTATTATTTTGGAAGTGCCTTTTTCCCTCAGGAAGACAGATGCAAAATCTCATTTCATACTTTAGGATCCATTTGCAAGTCCCTTAAATAAAGCCTACTCCTCTACGTACTATCCTTTTACTACTTATATATGCATCTAAAATGTTCTTGGCTTCCCACATATGTTTTTGCAGCTCATTTGTTCTACTGGAGTTATATCTGTCAACTTCTATTTCCAATTTGTCAGCCTATTATGTGCCAGGCTTTGCCCTGCCTCTTCTCTCTTCCAGATGTCTTTCTTATCACCCCCCCCACCCCAAAATCAGTCAGAACAAACATGGGTTCTGATCCGAAATGTTGTCTGTTCATGTTCCCCTGAAGTGCTGCCTGACCCGCTGAGCCACTCCTGCACTTTTTGTTTTCTCTATTTCCAATTTCCTGGGCCAGTTCCAATTGTAAATGGGCCCCTTCCAATTTTTTTTCTTCAGATTGCTGCTGCTCCTCTTCTTCTATACTAACCCATATCATAGGATGGTATGATAACTATCTCCTAAATGTTCCCCATCCTTGAACCACCTTATTTTCTAGAACCAGATCTGGCATTGCCTCCTTCATTGTTGGACAAGAAGCATATTGCTCCACAACATTATCGCTGGCACACTGTAGAAACTCTTCCTCAACCCCTCTCCCCTTTTTAAAAGTTGAAATCCTGGACTGATCTTTTACACGCATGTGGAAGTCTGAAAGCATGGGTCTAAGCCCCAATCCAGATGCTTAAGGATGCTGACATTGAAGTGATTTATTGATAGTGCTGAACATCAGAGCCAATACCACATGTTCAAATGGCAAAAAGGTGCTCCAAGGTGCTTCTTGGAATATAACGTCGTCTCAATCAACCTGCCCCAAATGCTTCTGGTCAAACATGTAAACGTGATAATGTTGTGTCCAATTGTTTGCTATTTTCCCCTGCTATATAACAAGACTATTTTTAAACACACTGGTTTGCAAGACTTTGGAACATCTTCAATATGTACGTAAATGGTAAACAATGTTTGTATTTGTTTTTCTAGAAAGGATTACGAACACTCTGTATAGCTTGTAAATATCTATCCGCAGAAGAGTACAATGAGATCAAAACTCAGCTGTTTGTTGCCAGGTCATCTCTACATCAACGTGAGCAAGTAGTAGCAGAAATGTTCAATGTTATTGAGAAAGATCTCCACCTACTAGGGATTTCTGGAATTGAGGACAAGTATGTTTATGCTCTGATATTTTTTAGTCCATGAATATTTTCTTTATCATAAATCTAATTCTGCATTCTAATTCTGCAAATATAATGTGTAGGGAGGAACTTCAGATGCTGGATTAAACCAAAGACAGACACAGAAGGCTGGAGTAACTCTGGAGATGCTGCCTAACCCACTGAGTTACTCCAGCCTTTTGTGTCTGTCTCTTAATATAAAGCTGATCCATATCAGAATAAAGTAAGAGTATTTAGAAAATAATTGTTCTCACCTCAAGGGTTTTCAAAAAAGGAATTGGATTGGATGTGAAGGTTCTTAAATGAAAAATATTGATTGTACTGTTAACTTAAACATTGAGAAAATCTTTTTGCATGATTTGTAAAGGTAAAGAGTTCCTAAAATGCTTTATTTTGTTCAGACAGAATATCAATTGCTTAACCATTATGGAATTCATCTGTTGTCGTATTTTATCCATATATTGCCTCAGTCATGCTTCCTAATAACATGAAATGCTTCCTTATGTATATATAAACTTCAGCTAGAGACCATGTGAAACATCAAGTCTACGCTGGCTCCTTGTGGAGAAATCCAGTCAGTTACATTTTTCCCCACTCTTATTGACTGCAAATTGTGCTTATTCAATTCATTTTTGAAAACCATGATTAATTTGATTTCTAATATTTCAGACACCATATCAACCAATCACCAACATACCCTCTGCAAATTTTATAAAAGTATTCTTCACATATCTTGTATATATTTTCCCATCTCTAAAACTGCAACCTCCTGGTTCTTGAATCATTTGCTAATGGATGTAGATGTTCTCCAGTTATCTCTCCAAAACCTGTTTACTCAATCAAATCTCTATTCACTTTATTGCTGAGATCCCTTATCTCTGAAAGTATTCTTGTATATCTTGACTGCATCGTCTTTGGAACATGCACGTTCCTCCTAAAGTCATAAGGTCACAAGCGATAGGAGTAGAATTAAGCCATTCGGCCCATGAAGTCTACTCCGCCATTTAATCATGGCTGATCTATCTCTCCTTCCTAACCCCATTCTCCTGACTTCTCCCATAGCCTCTGGCACCTATACTAATGAAAAAATATTCATCACCACCTTAAAAATATCCACTGACTTGGCCTCAACAGCCTTCTGTGGAAAATAATTCCACAGATTCACCACCCTCTGACAAAATAAATGTTCCCCCGCATCTCCTTCCAAAAAGAACGTCCTTTAATTCTGAGGCTTTGACCTCTAGTCCTAGACTCTCATACTAGTGGAAACATCCTCTCCACATCCACTCTATTCAAGCCTTTCACTATTCTGTATGTTTCAATGAAATCCCTCCTCATTCTTCTGAACTCCAGCGAGTACAGGCCCAGTGCTGACAAACGTTCATCATAGGTTAACCTACTCATTCCTGGGATCATTTTTTGTGATAAATATCCAAAGATATGGATGACTTTCTTTGTCCTACAGAATTTATTTCTAGATTTATGACCCTAATGAGTTGGGAACTGAACTCAATAGGGTCCTTATAAATCTAGAAAAATTATAAGGCAAAGAAAATCATGCATGGTTTATCACAGTGTCCTTTTGGCTTCACAATGGGAAGGTGTACACAATTATGTGTAGGAAAGAATGCAGATGCTGGTTTAAATTGAAGGTTGACATAAAATGCTGGAGTAACTCAGTGGGACAGGCAGCATCTCTGGAGAGAAGGAATGGGTGACGTTTCAGGTCGAGATCCTTCTTCAGACTAGTCACCCATTCCTTCTCTCCAGAGATGCTGCCTGTCACGCTGAGTTATTCCAGCATTTGGTGTCTATCAAATTGAACTTGGTTGAGCCCATCCCTACCTGCCTGTATACTTAGCTGATGCTACTGAATTGTCACTTCAATGTAACAAATAAAGCATCACATTCTGTTAAGTATCTTCATATCTTTGGATTTTGTTCCAGGTTGCAAGAGAAAGTACCTGAGACAATAGAGGCTCTTAAATTGGCAGGCATCAAGGTCTGGGTTCTTACAGGTGACAAACAAGAAACTGCATTTAGTGTGTGTTTATCCAGCGGACATTTTCACAAGACAATGGATATTTTGGAACTTACTAATCAGAAATCTGAAATTGAATGCGTTGAGCAACTTCATAGGCTAAATGTCAGGTAATCAAGTTCTCTTTTGATAAGTTTCCGTGATGTATAAATTACCTATGGTGCATTTTGTGATTGCGTACTGAATTAATACTGGAAAAGTCATTTATCAATAGTTGAATACTGATATTTTAAAATGCCATAAGAGATGCAGTTGCCTTTATTAATGTATGCCATTCATGACCATTCAAATGAAAAACTCCACAAAAATTGCATTAAAGTGGCTCACACAGGCGTGCTTCTCAGAGTAATCATACAAAAATCATCTGGTCCAGCTAGGAAATGTTAATCACATTAACAGTTTGGTCAGAGAGTAAATTTTAAGAAGGACCTGACAGAAGTAAAAGGGCAAGATTAGATATGAATGTAAGCGTGAGAATTTTAATGGACTATTTTGCTAAACAAGATAGGATCCCATGGTATTAAAGGCAAGGTACTAGCTTGGGTAGAAGATTGGCTGACTGGCAGAAGGCAAAGAGTAGGAATAAAGAGGGCGTGTATAGGAAGGAACTGCGGAAGTTGGTGCAGGGGCCGTCTCCAGTTGGCTACCAGTGACCAGTGGCATTCCGCAGCGGTCGGTGTTGGATGTGCTACTTTTCACATTATAGGTTAATGATCTAAATCAGGGATCTCCAAACTATGGCCCGTGGGCCACATCTGGCCCGCCACGAGATTTTATCCGGCCCGCAGCAAGCACTTAGGCGGCTGGGACTGGAGGCAGAAGCTGCCGGCGAAGGCTCGCCGGAGAACAGATCGCCACCGACCCAGAGCCGGGACAAGGCGAGAGATCGCAGCGCCCCCTCGCAAACAACAAGCCCAAGGAAACTTCCCTCCTCACTGCTACCGCCGCTCACCCCGGGGGGAGAGGGGGGGGGAGGGAGAGAAGGGGAGAGAGAGAGAGTCGCGGTAGAGAGTCGCGGTAGAGAGAGCAGCGGTAAGAGTGGGAGCGCGGGGTGGGGGTGTCAGAGGGTCCTGTGAAGGAGCGCCGCCACTTGCAGGGGCTGCTCCCTCCCTCTCTCTCCCTCCCTCTCCCTCTCCCTCCCTCTCTCTCTGCCTCTCTCTCCCCTCCCTCTCTCTCCCCTTCCTCCCTCCGCGCGCTCCCGCTCTCACCCACTGCTCCCTCTACCCCGACTCTCTGTCTCCCCCCCCACTGTCTCCCCTCCCACTGTCTCCCCTCCCACTGTCTCCCCTCCCACTGTCTCCCCTCCCACGGTCTCCCCTCCCACGGTCTCCCCTCCCACTGTCTCCCCTCCCACTGTCTCCCCTCCCACTGTCTCCCCTCCCACTGTCTCCCCTCCCACTGTCTCCCCTCCCACTGTCTCCCCTCCCACTGTCTCCCCTCCCACTGTCTCCCCCCCCCCACTGTCTTCCCCCCCCCACTGCCTCCCCTCCCACTGTCTCCCCTCCCACTGTCTCCCCTCCCACTGTCTCCCCCCACTGTCTCCCCCCCCCTGTCTCCCCCCCTGCCACTCTCTCCCCGCCACTCTCTCCCCCTCACTCTCCCCCCCTCACTCTCCCCCCCTCACTCTCCCCCCCACTCTCCCCCACTCACTCTCCCCCCCCACTCTCTCTCCCCCCCACTCTCTCTCCCCCCCACTCTCTCTCCCCCTCCACTCTCCCCCCCCACTCTCTCTCCCCCTCCACTCTCTCTCCCCCTCCACTCTCTCTCCCCCTCCACTCTCTCTCCCCCTCCACTCTCTCTCCCCCTCCACTCTCTCTCCCCCTCCACTCTCTCTCCCCCTCCACTCTCTCTCCCCCTCCACACTCTCTCCCCCTCCACACTCTCTCCCCCTCCACACTCTCTCCCCGCCACTCTCTCTCCCCGCCACTCTCTCCCCCGCCACTCTCTCCCCCGCCACTCTCTCTCCCCCACTCTCTCCCCCCCACTCTCTCCCCTTCACTCTCTCTCTCCCCCCCACTCACTCTCTCTCTCCCCCCCACTCACTCTCTCCCCTTCACTCTATCTCTCCCCCCCACTCTCTCTTCCTCCCCCCTCCCCCCCAACTCTCTCCCCCTCTCTCTTTCTTCCTCTCTCTCTCCCGCTGGTCAATATATTTTTTCTGTTTTATAAATAATTGTATACCTACAATATATATATATTCCAATATTCCAAGCTCTTTTTAAAAATTGAATATTATTTAGCGCAGCGGTAGAGTTGCTGCTTTACAGCGAATGCAGCGCCGGAGACTCAGGTTCGATCCTGACTACGGGTGCTGCACTGTAAGGAGTTTGTACGTTCTCCCCGTGACCTGCGTGGGTTTTCTCCGAGATCTTCGGTTTCCTCCCACACTCCAAAGACGTACAGGTATGTAGGTTAATTGGCTGGGTAAATGTAAAAAATTGTCCCTAGTGGGTGTAGGATAGTGTTAATGTACGGGGATCGCTGGGCGGCACGGACTTGGTGGGCCGAAAAGGCCTGTTTCCGGCTGTATATGATATGATATGATATATGATAAACCTAATGTAAACTAACCTAATCTAACCTAACCTAGTTTAACCTTTCTTAATCAAATCTAATGTAACCTAGTCTAAACTTTTTTGAGTTCATTACATTTGTAAAACTCAAACTTCTTTATTTTTTCCCACGGCCGGCAAAAATGTGCCAAATATATAATGTGGCCCTCATGCTGAAAAGTTTGGAGGCCCCCGATCTAAATGATGGAATTGATGGCTTTGTGGCTGTTTGCGGATGATACAATGTTAGCTGGAGGGGCAGGTGGTGTTGAGGAAGCAGGGAGTCTGGAGAAGGATTTGGACAGGTTGGGAGAGTGAGTAAAGTGTCAAATGAAGTACAGCCTGGCAAAGTGTACAGTCATGCACTTCGGTAGAAGGAATAAGAGCGTAGACTACTTTCTAAATGGGGAGAGGATTCAGAAATCGACTTGGGAGTGCTGGTGCGGGATTCCCAAAAGGTTAATTTGCAAATTGAGTCACCAGTAGTTAGTTTAGTTTATTGTCACGTGTCCGAGGTACAGTGAAAAGCTTGTTGCGTAAGTATGGAAGGCAAATGCAATATTAGCATTCATTTCGAGGGGACTACAATATAAAAGCAAGGATATA
The DNA here is from genome assembly GCF_053455715.1 of Rhinoraja longicauda. Classification (NCBI taxonomy): domain Eukaryota; kingdom Metazoa; phylum Chordata; class Chondrichthyes; order Rajiformes; family Arhynchobatidae; genus Rhinoraja; species Rhinoraja longicauda. The sequence goes on along the minus strand of NC_135965.1, from coordinate 3,116,247 downwards.
AAGCTGAGTTTTTATAAGGTGCTGGTCAATCCACATTTGGAATTATGAGCAGTTTTGGGCCCCATTTTGGAGGAAGGATGTGCTGGTGTGGAGACGGTCCAGCGGAGATGTACAAGAATGATCCAGGGATGATTGGGTTAATGTATGAGGAGCTAAAGTATAGATGGAGCCGATGGAAATTAGATTTTTTTTTTTTAGAGATACAGCGCGGAAACAGGCCCACCGAGTCCGCGCCGCCCAGCGATCCCCGCAACATTAACACTATCCTACACACACTAGGGACAATTTTTACATATTACCCAGTCAATTAACCTACACACCTGTACGTCTTTGGAGTGTCGGAGGAAACCGAAGATCTCAGAGAAAACCCACGCAGGTCACGGGGAGAACGTACAAACTCCGTACAGACGGCGCTCGTAGTCAGGATCGAACGTGAGTCTCCGGCGCTGCATTCGCTGTAAGGCAGCAACTCTACCGCTGCGCCACCGTGCCGCCCTTGAGGGTGGTTTGTGTGATGGTCTGGACTACGTCCGCAGCTCTCTGCAATTATTTGTGGTCTTGGATGGAGCTGTTCCCAAACCAGGCTGTGATGGAGTGCACAGCCTCAGAATAAAAGGACATTGTATAGAATGGGGATGAGGTGAAATTTCTTATGCTAGTGGGTGCTGAATCTGGGAATTCATTGCAACAGATGTCTGTGGAGGCAAGTCTTTGGATAGTTTTAAAGCGGAAATTGATAGGTTTAAGGAGTCCTGAATTACCATCTACCATATTGGTGACCCTCAGACTATTTTTAATCGGACTTTACTGTATTTAACTTGCACTAAACTTTATTCCCTTCTCATGTTTCTGTACACTGTGAATGGCTCGATTGTAATCATGCATTGTCTTACCGCTGACTGGTTAGCACGCAACAAAAGCTTTTCACTGTACTTTGGTACACGTGACAATAAACTAAACTGAAACTGAAACACATTCAGAGCTGGATATCGGGCAAGCTGTCAGTCGGTAGTAAGAAAGGTGGTGGGGAGATAAAGCTGACTTTTGAAGAGGCCAGCCTTGGATTAATTGATGATTCATGCTATGTCTTTGTGGCGTTCAGTTTCTCTATCATCAACTTCCCTTTCCATCACTACAATCAAGACAGTTTTGTTATGCTGGAAAATGGGAAAGAACTAGGCCATTTGTTCACAAAGGAGTGATTAAATGAATTAGTAGTAGTCAAAGTGCTGTGCTCCATCTGAGACAGTATTGAAACAGTTATGAATTTTAAATTGTGATTGTAAGTAACTTTGGGGTGGATTTGTGCACAGGGGATAAGATGTTAGGAGAGAAGGAATGAGTGACGTTTCAGGTCGAGACCCTTCTTCAGACTGATTTGAAGAAGGGTCTCAACCCGAAACGTCACCCATTCCTTCTCTCCCGAGATGGTGCCTGTCCTGCTGAGTTACTCCAGCATTTTGTGTCTACCAGATGTTAGAAGGAGATGGTGAGGATACAGAGGAAGTAAAGAGTATGGTGCCTGAAGAGAAGAAAAGGAAGAAGGGGAAGGAATGTAGTCAATTGGTCATCCAGCCCTTTAACTCATTGAATCCACACTGAGCACCGAGCATCCCTTTTACACTGATCTTGTGTTACTCAACTCAGACTTTACAACTCAGCCGACACACATTAGGAGCAATTTACAGTGGCCAATTAGTCTACTATCCTCCATTTGTTTGTCTGTCTGAAGACACCAGAACACCTGGGGGAAACCAATGAAAGTCACAAGGAGAATGCACACACTCCAAACAGGCATTATTGGCAGTAAGAAGTGTACCTGTGAGGCTGCAGCCCTGCTGCTGTACAGCAGACAGATGATGAAATAAAGCTTAGGTTGCTTTGAGACCCAAGGAGCTCTGGCAGGCGTTTTAGTGATGTTAATCATTCTGGTACTGTGCTTTGCACCAGAAAGTGCATTAAAAAATCCAATAAGGAACATACATTTGGTGCAAAAGATTGTTTGTCAAAGTCCTAATGTTAATTGAGTCATCGACAATAATGTTGTGGATGGCCATGTCCTTGTTCTCAGTTTTTAAAATATCTGAAAGAAAATGTAGTGATTTGTCTTCATTGTTGATTGGCAACGATCCAAGAAATAGAATAGTTGATGTGAACAGAAGGATTTTAAGAAGGAACCAGGGGGTTTTATTTGAAAGTGGTATTCTTTTAGGAGGATCAGAAATACCTAAAAGCGTAGGCTAAATTGGGAAAATTCCTGAAGCATTTAATTTTGTAGAAAAATTAAAAGTAGAAAATATGCTTTGCTGAACTTGTCCTCCAGGGCCAGGGAGAGTTCTTACTGTTGTGTAATGAACCCGATTTGATAAGGAAACTCAAGGTAAAGGAACCATTAGGAGGTAGTGACCATAATATGATGAGTGTCTTGAAGAAGGTCTCAGAGAAAACCCACGCAGGTCACGGGGAGAACGTACAAACTCCATACAGACGGCGCTCGTATGTCGAATCTGCAATTCGAGAGGGAGAAGGGAAAATCGGAAGTGTCGGTATTGCAGTTGAACAAAGGGGACTATGGAGGCATGAGGGAAGAGCTGGCCAAAGTTGACTGGAAAGGGATCCTAGCAGGGAAGACGGTGGATCAGCAATGGCAGGTATTTCTGGGAATAATTCAGAAACTGCAGGATCATTTCATTCCAAAGAGAAAGAAAGATTCTAAGGGAAGTAAGAGGCGAGCATGGCTGACAAGGGAAGTCAAGGACAGTATTTCATTTTTTGAAAGTGTTGAGATCCCTCACATAGACCCTGTGTCAGCAGCCGAGCTAGAGTCTCCGTTTTCAACAGAAGAAATTGAGATGGCCATTAGGAGTATGCAGTGTGGAAAATCCCCTGGACCAGACGGATATCCAACAGAATTCTTTAAGAAATTTTCTAATCAATTGGCTCCCATTTTAAAATCTGTGTATAATGATTCCTTGTCAGTTGGTTCCCTGCCTGAAACATTGCAACAAGCTACCATTTCACTTATTCTGAAAAAGGGCAAAATCAACGGGAATGTGGCTCCTATCGTCCTATCACTTTGCTTAATGTGGACAGCAAAATTTTTGCAAAACTGATCGCGCGCCGTCTTGAAAAGGTTCTTCCAACAATAATCTCACCAGACCAGACGGGCTTCATAAAAAGTCGGCAATCCTCCTTCAACATTAGGCGCCTGTATAACATAATTTATAGCCTTCCCCACCCGACAGACCGGAAGTGGTTATATCTCTAGATGCTGAAAAGGCTTTTGATCGTGTGGAGTGGGACTATCTATTTCATACTCTTGAGAAATTTGGATTTGGACCAATTTTTTTATCATGGATCAAAATTTTATATAGCTCGCCAATGGCGGCAGTACGTACTAATAATAATATATCACCTTATTTCTCACTGACACGAGGGACAAGACAGGGTTGTCCACTGTCCCCCCCTCCTTTTTGCGATTACAATTGAGCCGTTGGCTATAGCCTTACGTAACAATAAAGATATTAAAGGTATTATTACAAGGGCAGGGTTGGAACATAAAGTTTTGCTATATGCAGATGATATGTTACTTTATTTGTCTGATCCTTCCTTATCTTTTCCTGCAGTTCTTAATCTCTTAAGTAAATTTGGCAAAATCTCTGGCTACAAAATTAACACGCAAAAAAGTGAGTTGATGCCCTTGAATCTGGCAGCAAGAGAATCCCTGTTTATACGTAAGGTTCCGTTTAAAGTGTGCATGGACAAAATAAAATATCTCGGTATCTGGGTCACACATAAATTTAAAGACCTTTTTTCAGCAAACTTTCCCCCTCTCCTGTCCTCTATTAAAGAGGATATTGACCGTTGGGATCTGTTACTTCTATCTTTGGCAGGTAGGATTAACACTATAAAAATGAACATATTGCCCAAGCTTCTTTATATGTTTCAGTGTATACCAGTTTTTTTAACTAAAACGTTCTTCATTTCTCTGGATAGAAAGCTCTCTTCCTTTATTTGGAATAAAAAGATTCCACGTATACGCAAAGCTACACTACAGAGACCTCATCGGCAGGGAGGGCTTGGACTGCCAAACTTTCAGTTCTACTATTGGGCAGCAAATATTAAAAGTATTTCTTATTGGATGGAAAGAAATGTATTAACCACTGTACCTGACTGGCTAATTCTAGAGAGAGACTCTTGTAAGAACACTTCATTAGCCGCCTTATTATGTTCAGGTCTGCCATATCCAGAGCCTATTACCAAATACACTTCTAATCCAGTTGTTATTAATTCTTTAAAAATATGGAAGCAATTCAGACAATCCTTTGATATCTGTAAATTCTCAATACTCGCTCCTATTGTAACGAACCATGCATTTCTGCCACCTTCGACAGATGCTTCATTCAGTGCTTGGCTCAATCATGGGGTCTGTTCATTTAAAGACATGTTTATAAATGGTTTGTTTGCATCTTTTGCGCAGATTGTTCAGAAATTCAATATCTCTAGGTCACACTTCTTTAGGTATATGCAAATTCGCAGTTTCATATCTTCTAATATCACTCAATTCTCTTCACAGCCCTCAGACACACTCCTAGACTCAATTTAATAACATTACATCAATCAGAAAGGGAAAGATAGGTGACATCTATTCTTTACTAATAAAAGAAAACATGACAAGTCTTAACTCCCTAAAAGAGCAGTGGGAAAGGGATCTGGGCATGACAATTTCAGACTTTATCTGGTCAAAGATGATTGGGGGTATATACACATCTTCGATATGCATGAAGCACTAAAGCGGAAGTGGCGGCGCCTAACGGCTGCGGCTCGCTAGCAGTCTGTTCGTTTTTTTTCCTTTTTTTTTGTTGTGTGTCGGTGTTGGGATGGTTTTTGTGTTTTTTTGGTTGTGTGTGTGTGGGGGGTGGGGGAAACTTTTCTCTTTTGGGTCTCTTCCTCACGGCGCGGGGTGCGGCTCGGCCGCGGGGCCCTACATCGCCCGGTGCGGCTCGGCCGCTGGACTTTACATCGCCCGGTGTGGTTTGGCCGCTGGACTTAACAGTGCCCGGTGCGGCTCGGCCGCGGGACTTTTCATCGCCCGCTGCGGCTCGGCCGCGGGGCTTTACATCGCTGGTGCGGCTCGGCCGCTGGACTTAACAGTGCCCGGTGCAGCTCGGCCACGTAGCCTATCATCGCCCAGTGCGGCTCGGCCGCGGGACTTTACATCGCCCGGTGCAGCTCGGCCGCGGGACTTTTCATCGCTGGTGCGGCTCGGCCGCGGGACTTAACATCGCCCGGTGAGGCTCGGCCGCGGGGCTTTACATCGCTGGTGCAGCTCGGCCGCGGGACTTTTCATCGCTGGTGCGGCTCGGCCACGGGACTTAGCTGCGCAGGGCTTGGTCGCGGGGCCTTCCATCGCCCGGCTCGGCCGCGAGACGTTTCAGCGCCCGGTGCGACTCGGCCGCGGGACTTAACATCGCCCGGTGCGGCTCGGCCGCGGGACTTTACATCGCTGGTGCGGCTCGGCTGCGGGACTTTTCATCGCTGGTGCGGCTCGGCCACGGGACTTAGCTGCGCAGGGCTTGGTCGCGGGGCCTTCCATCACCCGGCTCGGCCGCGAGACGTTTCAGCGCCCGGTGCGACTCGGCCGCGGGGATTTCCATCCCCTTGCGGGGACTGTGCGGGTCGGTCGGGGACGAGCTGCCTGTCCGTGGGCGTGGGGGGCAGAGTGGAAGTTTTGTTGCCTCCATCACAGTGAGGGGGTGTTTGGAGTCACTGTGATGGACGTTTGTGTTGGGGTTATGTGTCTTGTGTTCTTTTTTTGTGTGACTGCTATGTAATTTCGTTCGGTACCTTGGTACCGAATGACAAATAAAGCTCTGTTATACTGTTATACTGTTATGCAGTTTAAGATTTTCCACCGATTGCACTGGACCAAAGCTAAGCTAGCCCAATTTACACCCAATATAGACTCCACGTGTGACCGTTGCAGGCAGAACCAAGCCACTTTAATTCACATGTTTTGGGATTGTCCTAAGTTATCTAATTTTTGGCAATTAATAATTGATATGCTCTCCCAAACTACCAATTAATCTTTGGAACCATCAGCCCCCCTTGCTTTATTCGGTGTGGTAACACAAAATCTTGCATTAAATAATAATAAACAAAATCTTTTGTCTTTTGCCACGATGGTGGCCAGACGACAAATCCTGATCAGATGGAAAGATTGTAACCCTCCAACATTTGCACAGTGGATTAGGGATATGTTGTATTTTATTAAATTGGAGAAGATTCGGTATACTGTTAGGGAATCAGCTGACAAGTTTACATTGATATGGCAACCTTTTCTTAGTTGTATTGATGCTTTAGGCTCTGATAATTTTATGGTTGGGTAGCGTCTTTGATATGTGTGTATGTAATTAAGAGTGGAATTGAAATATTAGAATGGTCCCTGATATGTCTCAACATTCCGATTTTTTTGCTTCCCTCCTCTCTGAGGGGTTTTGTTGTTTGTTTTTGGTTTTTTTTTGTGTTTTATGTTTAGTATATTGAATGGTATTGTGGGTGGTGGGTGGGGGGATACTTATCAGCATTAATGTGTTCATGCATTGAATTATCAAAGCTGTATTAATAAAAATCAGAAATAAACTTTGTTAAAAAAAATAATAATAATAAAAGAGAAGACGTATAACATAGCAAAGATGAACGGGAAGCCAGAGGATTAGGCAACTTTTAAAGATCAACAGAAGGTAACTAAAAAGGCAATACAGGGAGAAAAGATGAAGTACGAAGGTAAGCTAGCCAAGAATATAAAAGAGGATAGTAAAAGCTTCTTAAGGTATGTGAAGAGGAAAAAAATAGTTAATACATACGTGGGTCCCTTGAAGACAGAAACAGGTGAATTTATTATGGGGAACAAGGAAATGGCAGACGAGTTGAACATGTACTTTGGTTCTGTCTTCACTAAGGAAGACACAAACAATCTCCCAGATGTACTAGGAGACAGAGGACCTAGGGAGGAACTGAAGGAAATTCACATTGGTCAGGAAATGGTGTTCAGGGTAGACTTATGGGACTGAAGGCTGATAAATCCCCAGGGCCTGATGGTCTGCATTCCAGGGTACTCAAGGAGGTGGCCCTAGAAATCGTGGATGCATTGGTGAATATTTACCAATGTTCTCTCGATTCTGAATCAGTTCCTGTGGATTGGAGGATAGCTAATGTTATCCCACTTTTCAAGAAAAGAGGGAGAGAGAAAGCAGGGAATTATAGACCAGTTAGCCTGACATCAGTGGTGGGGAAGATGCTGGAGTCAATTATCAAAGATGTAATAGAGTGCATTTGGATAGCAGTAACAGGATCGGTCCAAGTCAGCATGGGTTTATGAAGGGGAAATCATGCTTGACTAATCTTCTGGAATTTTTTGAGGATGTGACAAGAAAAGTGGACAAGGGAGAGCCAGTGGATGTAATGTACCAGGACTTTCAGAAAGCCTTTGATAAGGTCCCACACAGGAGATTGAGCAAAATTAGAGCACATGGTATTGGGAGTAGGTTATTGACACGGATAGAAAATTGGTTGGCAGACAGGAAACAAAGAGTAGGGATTAAAGGCTCCTTTTCAGAATGGCAGGCAGTGACTAGTGGGGTGCCGCAGGGCCCGGTGCTGGGACCACAGCTATTTACAATATACATTAATGACTTGGATGAAGGAATTAAAAGTAACATTAGCAAATTTGCAGATGACACAAAGCTGGGTGGCAGTGTGAACTGTGAAGAGGATGCTGTGATGATGCAGGGTCACTTAGACAGGTTGGGTAAATTTGAGGTTATCCGTTTTGGTAGCAAGAATGGGAAGGCAAATTATTATCTGAATGGTGTCAGGTTAGGAAAAGGGGAAGTACAACGAGACATGGGTGTCCTAGTACATAGGGCACTGAAAGTAAGCATACAGGTACAACAGGCAGTGAAGAAAGCTAATGGCATGTTGGCCTTCATAACGAGGGGAGATGAGTATAGGAGCAAAGAGGTCCTTCTGCAGTTGTACAGGGCCCTGGTGAGACTACACCTGGAGTACTGTGTGCAGGTTTGGTCACCTAATTTGAGGAAGGATATTCTCGCTATTGAGGGATTGCAGCGTAGGTTCATGAGGTTAATTCCTGGGATGGCGGGACTAACGTATGATGAAAGAATGGAGCGACTGGGCTTATATTCACTGGAATTTAGAAGGATGAGAGTGGATCTTATAGAAACATAAAATTATTAAGGGATTGGACATGCAAGAAGCAGGAAACATGTTCCTGATGTTGGGGGAGTCCAGAACCAGGGGCCACAGTTTAAGAATAAGGGGTAGGCCATTTAGAACTGAGATGTGAGCTGTGAATTTGTGGAATTCTCTGCCTCAGAAAACAGTGGAGGCCAATTCACTGGATGCATTCAAAAGAGAGTTAAATAGAGCTCTAGGAGCTAGCGGAATCAAGGGGTATGAGGAGAAGGCAGGAACAGGGTACTGATTGTGGATGATCGGCCATGATCACATTGAATGGTGGCTTGAAGCGCCAAATGGCCTACGACACCTATTGTCTATGTATCTAAGGTATCACAAAATGCTGGAGTAACTCAGGGGGAAGTCTTTTAGGACCGAGATGAGAAAACATTTCTTCACACAGAGAGTGGTGAGTCTGTGGAATTCTCTGCCACAGAAGGTAGTTGAGGCCAGTTCATTGGCTATATTTAAGAGGGAGTTAGATGTGGCCCTTTTTGCTAAAGGGATCAGGGGGTATGGAGAGAAGGCAGGTACAGGCTACTGAGCTGGATGATCAGCCATGATCATATTGAATGGCGGTGCAGGCTCGAAGGGCCGAATGGCCTACTGCACCTATTTTCTATGTTTCTAGCAGGTCAGGCAGCATCTCGGGAGAGAAGGAATGGGTGACGTTTCGGGTCGAGACCCTTCTTCAGACTGATGTCAGGGGGCCGGGACAAAGGAAGTATATCGGTGGAGACAGGAAGATAGAGGGAGAACTGGGAAGGGGGAGGGGAAGGGAAGAGAGGGACAGAGGAACTATCTAAAGTTGGAAAAGCCCATGTTCATCTATGTATCTAGGTCTGTGCTCTACCTCCTTCACAGCCAGAGGAGGCCACATGCAAACTGGAAGAATACAACGTCATATTCCTCTAGGGTAGCTTCCAACTCAACAACGTGAACATTTAATTCTTGCATTCCAGGTATCCCCTCTCCTTCTCATCGACCCAGTTCCCTCCCACCAACCTCCCCGCACATCTTTCTTTCCATTATTCCCATCCCTGTTCCCAGATCCTTTCCCCTCCTTCATACAAATATCTCCCACATCTGCATACTCTAAGTCCTCTATGCCCTTCCACCCACCATTCCTCCTCTAGTTCTGTATTTCACCCCCCATCTTCCTTCCAAATCTGATTCCACAACCTGCACCCTTTGGTCTTCTCCATTTATCATTTCCCACCTTGGTTACTATCTCCACAAATTGTTCCATCACCTGACCCATCTGCCTCTCAACCCCTCCACATCTGAATCCTCCCATCTCTCGCTGGTTTTGCCACACCCCTTCCCCCTATCTCTTTCAGCTACCTCCCCTCTATTCCATCGGTCTGAAGTAGAATCCCAATCCAAAAAGTCATCTCTACATTTCCTTCCACAGATTCGCCCTGACCCGTTGAATTCCTCCAGCAGTTTTTACTTATAAAACTTACTCGTGAACAAATTATTTGTTTTCTAAATTGATAATGCATACTTTTGCTTTGACTCTGTACTGACTTAGTTTCCAGAAATCTCACAGTGTGCAAATTTACTGCAGTAAAAGAGTCTCTAACACCATTAGAATATTAGCTACCATCAGGCATGAACTTTTCCATGAAAGCTGGTAGAACGTGGAGTCTTAGAGATATACAGCATGGAAACAGGCCCTTCTGCCCAACTTGCCCACACCGACCAACATGCCCATCTAAACTAGTCCACCCTGCCTGAGTTTGGCCAAATCCTTCTAAAGCTGTGCTATCCATGCATCTGTGCAAATGTCTTGCAAATGTGATGATGGCACCTGCTTGATCTGCCTCCTCTGGCAGCTCATTCCATACACCCACCACCTTTTGTGTAGGAAAAAAAAAGTTGTCCCTCCGGTTCCTATTAAATCTTTGTCCCTTGCCTTATGCCTATGTCCTCTGGTTCTTGATTCCCCTACTCTGGGTAAAAGACTGTCCATTTACCATATCTAATCCCTCATGATCTTATGCACCTTTCAGTTTATTTTATTGTCACGTGTACCAAGATACGGTGAAAAGCTTTTGTTGCGTGCTATCCAGTCAGCAGAAAGACAATAAATGATTTCAATCGAGCCATTTACATGATAAGGGAATAACGTTTAGTGCAAGGTAAAGCTAGTAAAATCCGAGCAAAGATAGTCCGAGGGTCACTAGTTAGGTAGACTGTAGCTCTCGAGTTGTGGTTGGATGATTCAGTTGCTTGATAACAGCTGGGAAGAAACTGTCTCTGAATCTGGAGGCGTGTATTTTCACACTTCTGTACCTTTTGCCTGTTGGGAGAGGGGAGAAGAGAGCATGTCCAGAGAACGACTCGTCCTTGACTATGCTGCTGGCCTTACCGAAGCAGCGTGAGGTATAAATGGAGTCAATGGAAGGGAGGTTGGTTTGTGTGATGGTCTGGGCTGCGTCCACAATTCGCTGCAATTTCTTGCGGTCTTGGATGGAGCTGTTCCCAGACCAAGCTGTGATGCATCCCGATAAAATCCTTTCTCTGGCGCATCTGGACAAGTTGGTGAGAGTTGTAGGGGACATGCCGAACTCCCTAGGCCTTCTAAGGAAGTTGGTGTGCTTTTTTGGCCATCGCTTCAATATGGGTGGTCCAGGAGAAGTTGTTGGTGATTGTAGGAATTTGAAGTTTTCAACCATCTCTACATTGGTGCCGTCAATGCAAACTGGAGTATGTGTACTGCTTTGTTTCCTGAAGTCGATCACTGTCTCCTTTGTGAGGGAAAGAACTGCAGATGCTGGTTTAAATCGAAGGTAGACACAAGATGCTGGAGTAACACAGGCAGCATCTCTGGAAGGAATGGGTGACGTTTTGTTCGTCCTTTCTCCTTTGCCTTGCTGCCATTGAGAGAATAGCTGCTGTCTCGACACGAGGTTCTCGATCTTCTTCCTGCACTCCGTCTCATCATTATTTGATATCCGGCCCACAATGGTGGTGCCGTCTGTGAATCTGTAAATTGAATTAGGTTTGTACATGGCTGCACAGCCATGGGTGAACAAGGAGTAAAGAAGGGGCTGAGAACGCATCCTTGCGGAGCACCAGTGTTAAGGATTATCGTAGAGGATGATTTGTCCCCTATCCTCACAGATTGGGGCCTGTTGGTCAGGAACTGGAGCATCCAGTTGCAGAGATGTTTGCTGACACCAAGTGCTGCAGGTTTGGTGATACAGATCTATGGATCACTCTTTATCCGCCTGCACTCCAAGGAATAAAGTCCTAACCTGCTCACCCTCTCCATTTCACCCAAGTCCTCGAGTCCTGGCAACATGATTGATAATGTGTACATATGTATCAAATTCTTTCCAAAGCAAGCTTTTATTCTGTAATGCATGTTAAATCAATGAAATGTAGAAGTCATAAATGTAGTTAAATATCTTGTGTTTAACACTTTGGATCAAGTCAGCCAGTGCAATATCTGATTATATAGGTAGTTTAACGGTACAAGAGTGTTTCTGAAGCAAATTGAGAAAGATGACCCTTGAGGTTTAAGAAATGATTGATCATTGCAGAATAAAACAGAATCACGTGGCTCAACTTGGTTTGGTTGTGGATGGAACTAGCCTTGCACACGCACTCAGGAAACATGAAGAATTGTTCATGGAAATGAGCAAAAACTGCAACGCTGTGTTATGTTGTCGAATGGCACCACTGCAAAAAGCAAAAGTAAGTTCATTACTCACGATTGTAATTAGTTTCAAACTTAAACTTGTAAGATATTTAATGAGTAACATAATTTGATCAAAATGCTTTGCCAGTTTAATTTAACACTGAACGGCTTACGTATTCTTAAATTCCATTATATTTTGATTATGAAAATGTTCATTGATTAGAATAAAATTTAAATTTTACTTTCTTGATAATTCAGTGGTGGAAATATGTTTTGCCAGTTCAGAATCAAACTGTTTAGATTTGGTCCCTAATCTTAACTGGGATGCTAGCATAACAATTCCTAGTGATAGGCCAGAACTTTTTTTTTGCCTAGAGTGTAGGAGGTTGAGGGGTGATCTAATGGAATTATTTGAAATTATGAGGGTAGAAGATAATATGAAAAGCCATGGTCTTTTCCATGGGGTAGGGGATTTTAAAAGCTAGATGGGAAACATTTAAAAGGTATCTGAGGGGCAACTTTTTCATACAGAAGCTGGTGCATATATGGAACAAGTATTCAGAGTAAGAGGTAGAAAGGGGGTAAGTTACGATATTTAGAAACATAGAAAATAGGTGCAAGAGGAGGCCATTTGGCCCTTCGAGCCAGCACCGCCATTCATTGTGATCATGGCTGATCATCCACAATCAGTAACCCGTGCCTGCCTTCTCCCCATATCCCTTGATTCCACTAGCCCCTCGAGCTCTATCTAACTCTCTTTTAAATTCATCCAGTGAATTGGCCTCCACTGCCTTCTGTGGCAGAGAATTCCACAAATTCACAACTCTGGGTGAAAAAGGTTCTTCTTGCCTCAGTTTTAAATTTAAAATGCATGTGGATAAGAAAGGTAAGCAAGGATGTCGTCCAGGCATGGTCAAATTGAAATAGCTTGGTTAGGCAAGTTAGATGGTCAGGATAAGTTGGGCCAAGGGGCTTGGTTCCATACTGCATACTCTGACTGTATCTAAGAAACAAAATTAGCCTTCACCTGATGGCAGATTTCCACTGATCACTATTAGTTGAAAACTGATAATTATGCTTCAGTTGTGTATAAATGTGATCTAGCCTTCTCAGACAACATTAGTAATTTGGGGAAGTAGCTTCATTGAGATGATCAGAATAAAGAACTATAGTACTGTGGAACAATGTAATGTAGGATCTGTTCTTTGCTGACGTCTCAAAATGATTGTCAAAGCAGTAAACAGATTTGTCTGCAATATTCCTGGGTACTGATTTGACCCGATTTGATCATGCAAAAAAAAAATCCAATCTCGGGCAGTTTGAGATGAAGAAGAAGGTGGCGTTGGGTCTCTTGCAAACCATAAAGGTGCACACGTCCCCAGGCCCTGCTGGGGATCTTTCCCACGTTATTGATAGAGGCAAGAGATTCTGGGGTTTGACGAAGATCTTTGTATGCTCCCTAGCCACGCCAGGTCCTGGAGGACGGGACCAAAGCCAATGTTATTTCTTGGGCGGCATAGTGACCCAGCGGTAGAGTTGCTGCCTTACAGCGCCAGAGATCTGGGAGTTCCATCCTGACCTTGAGTGCTGGCTGTACTGAGGTTGTACATTCTCCCTGTGGCCGTGGGGTTTCTCCGGTGCTCCACTTTCCTCCCACATCCCAAAGACTGTAGGTTAGTAGGTTGATTAGCTTCTGTAAATTGTCCCTAATGTGTAGGAAAGGACTAGTTAGTGTATGGGTGATTGTAGGCCTGCACAGACTCGGTGGGACGGAAAACCTGTTTCCACGCTGTATATCTAAACAAAACTTTCTTCAAGGGAAATACAGATAATCCAGGAGCTTAAAGGCTGGTGAACCTCAGTTTGGTGGTAGGCAAGTCACAGTGCAGGATTCTTAGGGATAGGATTTACCCACGTTTGGAAGAGAAAACAGTTATTTGGGGACAGTCAGCACGACATTGTCCATGGCAGGTCATGTCTTACTAGCGTAATTGATTTTTTTAAGGAAATTATGAAGGTGATTGTTGTGGGATGGGCAGTAGATGATGTCTACTAGGACTTCAGTAAGGAATTTGAAAAAGTTCCTCGTGGTAAGTTGATTCAGAAGATAAAAATGCATGTGATCCACCGTGACTTGGTAGGTAGGATCCAAAATTACTTACCTAAAGAAGACACAGGGCAGTGGGTGGTTTAGTTTAGTTTAGAGATACAGCACGCAAACTAACCCTTCGGCCCACCGAGTCCCCGCTGACCAGCGATCCCCACTCATCAAACCTACCCTACACACACTCAAGACAAATTTGCATTGATACCAAGCCAATTAACCTACAAACCTGTATGTCTTTGGAGTGTGGGAGGAAACAGAAGTTCTTGGTGAAAACCCAAGCAGGTCACGGGGAGAATGTCCAAACTCCGTACAGACAGCACCAGTAGTCAGGATCAAACCCAGATCTCTGGCGCTGTAAGGCAGTAGCTCTACCACTATGCCACCTAAGGGTGTAGTTCTGGCTGGAGATGTGGGACCTGTGATGTTCTGCAGGGATATGTGTTGGGACCTCTGATGCTTGTGATATACAGGAACAACTGGGACAAAAATGAAGATGCTTTGGTTAGTAAATTTGCAGCGACACAAACAAATAGTGGAGTTGCAGTCCGTGTTGCACTTTGGGAGGTTAAATTAAATTCGTTTTAGATTAGACATACGGTATGGAAACAGGTCCATCGGCCCACTGTATCTACGCTGACCATTTCATCATCCGTTCAAGTTACTTATCCCACAACACATTAGGTGCAATTTACAGAGGCCAATTAACATGCAAACCAGACCGTCTTTGGGATGTGGGAGAAAATCGGAGAACCCAAAGGAAACCCACATGGTCACAGGGAGAACGTGGAAACCAAACACAGACAGCACTGGAGGTCAGGATCAAACTCGGTCTCTGGCTTTGTGAGGCAGCAGCTCTATCGCCGCGCCACTGTACCACCCTTTTTGTAAGGGGAAAATAATACAATTATTGGCAGGACATTTTAGCAGCATTGATATACAGAGGGATCTTGGGGACCAAGTCCATAGATCCCTGAAAGTAGCAATAGACGTGGATTAAATGGTAGAGAAAACGTAGGGGGGATGCTTGCGTTCGTTGGTCGGGGCATCGGGTGTAAGAGTCATAATAATAATAATAATAATGCATTTTATTTATATAGCGCTTTTCATATACTCAAAGACGCTTTACATGAAGTCATGTTGCAGGTTTATAAAACTTTGGTGGGGCAGCATTTGAATGATTGTGTGCAGTTCTGGTCACACCATTGCAGGAAGAGCATGGAGGGCTTGGAGAGGGTGCAGAAGAAGTTGACCAGAATGCTGTCTGGATTAGAGGGTATTAACTATAAAGGGAAGTTGGACAAACTCGGATTGTTTTCTCTGGAGTATCGGAGGCTGAGGGGAAACCTAATAATAGGGTGTACGAGACCAAGTGGACCCGTTGGGCCCAAACCTCTCCTGCATTGGTGCAGCACCCTCTCCTCCCCCTCTTCCCCCTCCCTCCTCTCCCCTCCTCCCCCTCCCTCCTCTCCCCTCCTCCCCCTCCCTCCTCCCCACTCCATCCCCCATGTCCATGTCTTAGATTGAATTGAAAATTAGTACTTTCTAGCATTGGATGTTTTAATCAACGTTGACATTTTACAGTTATGAATTTCATTATACATTAACTTTTGTGCCGTGAGGCATATAATTGTGCCATTTACGTTTTTATATTTTCAGGTAGTCAGACTTTTGAAGTCATTGCCAAACAAACCAATTACCTTGGCAATTGGCGATGGTGCAAATGATGTCAGCATGATACTGGAAGCAAATATTGGTATAGGTATGTGAACAGTGTTGCCATTTTCTATGTTACATCAGTGGTTAGGACTAAATTGATAGACCTCAAAAAGAAAAAGTGGATAGTAAGTGAAATGTAGAAACTAGGAACTGCAGATGCTGCTTTACAAATAGTATAAGAAAATAACTGCAGATGCTGGTACAAATCGAAGGTATTTATTCACAAAATGCTGGAGTAACTCAGCAGGTCAGGCAGCATCTCGGGAGAGAAGGAATGGGTGACGTGTCGGGTCAAGACCCTTCTTCAGACTGATGTCAGGGGGGCGGGACAAAGGAAGGATATAGGTGGAGACAGGAAGATAGAGGGAGATCTGGGAAGGAGGAGGGGAAGAGAGGGACAGAGGAACTATCTAAAGTTGGAGAAGTCAATGTTCATACCACTGGGCTGCAAACTGCCCAGGCGAAATATGAGGTGCTGTTCCTCCAATTTCCGGTGGGCCTCACTGTGGCACTGGAGGAGGCCCATGACAGAAAGGTCAGACTGGGAATGGGAGGGGGAGTTGAAGTGCTCGGCCACCGGGAGATCAGTTTGGTCAATGCGGACCGAGCTCAGGTGTTCAGCGAAGCGATCGCCGAGCCTGCGCTTGGTTTCGCCGATGTAAATAAGTTGACATCTAGAGCAGCGGATGCAATAGATGAGGTTGGAGGAGGTGCAGGTGAACCTTTGTCTCACCTGGAAAGACTGTTTGGGTCCTTGGATGGAGTCGAGGGGGGAGGTAAAGGGACAGGTGTTGCATCTCGTGCGGTTGCAGGGGAAAGTGCCTGGGGAGGGGGTGGTTTGGGTAGGAAGGGACGAGTGGACCAGGGAGTTACGGAGGGAACAGTCTCTGCGGAACGCAGAGAGGGGAGGGGATGGGAAGATATGGCCAGTGGTGGGGTCCCGTTGTAGGTGACGGAAATGTTGGTGGATGATTTGTTGGATCCGCTGGCTGGTGGGGTGGAAGGTGAGAACGAGGGGGATTCTGTCCTTGTTGCGAGTGGGGGAGGGGGCTTTACAAAGATGTGCTGGAGTAACTCCGTGGGTCAGGTAGCATCTCTGGAGAACATGGGTAGGTGATTTTTCAGGTTGGGACCCTTCATCATACCAATTATACGGGGGGGGGGGTAGAAAGCTGGAAGAGAGGAGGGGCAGGACAAAGTAATAGGTAGATACAGGTGAGGGGGATTTTTGATAGGCAGGTGGTTGGAGAAAAGCCGGAGATTGAAGGACAGAAGGTGTGAGACAAAAGGAATAGAGATTTGCAAACTGTAAAGCAAGAGGAAGGAATATAGGTGGAGGGGGGAGGAGAAAAGTAGGTGTGACTCTTGGTGGGGTACAGGGTGGAGAGAGGGGGGGGGGGTACGTCCTCAAATTGGATACTTCAGTGCTCATATCAATGGGTTGTAAACTACCTAAGCGGAGGATGAGGTGCTGTTCCTCCAGTTTGCGTGCGGCAGCACTCTGACAATGAAGGAGGCCCAGGCCAGCATGGGAAGAGGGGTTACAGGACGGAGATTTGAAGAGGAGTTTTAGTATGGGAATGGGTAAAGGAGTTTCAGTGTGGGTGAACTGTAGCAGAACAATGCTAATACCATCCAAATGTCTCTAGATAAATTAAACTGCAATATTTCTTTATATATGATTGTGTTTCCTTCCTATTAGTTTGTCAACAAAGTAATGAGGTCATTTTTGAAACAGTTCAATTACTTTTCCTTGTGAATACTCAATTAAAAACCTGGGCATCCTGATAATTGTTATCAGGGTCAATAATGATATAATTGACCTTAAAAATAAAAATGTGTATTAAACTCTGACCAATAATTGGGCTTGTATCATAACTTAATGCTTACCAAGGTGTGAACATTTCCAAATGAAGCAAGTCAAATCTGGATTTTAGGGAAACACATTGAGGTATTTGTCAAACATTTTTCAAAGGACATTTGAGCCGGTAAATGGATAGGAAGAGTTTAGTTTAGAGATACAGCACGGAAACAGGCCCTTCAGCCCACCGAGTCTGTGCCGACCAGCAATCCCCGCACACTAACACTATCCTACGCACACTAGGGACAATTTACACTTACACCAAGCCAATTAACCTACAAACCTGTCTTTGGAGTGTGGGAGGGAACCGAAGATCTCGGAGAAAACCAACGCGGTCACGGGGAGAACTCCGTACAGACAGCACCCGTAGTCGGGATCGAACCCGGATCTCTGGCGCTGTGCCACCGTGCACCGTTTATAGGGCTATGGGCCAAATGCAGAGGACTATGGGCCAAAGTGGGATTAGCCCAGTTGCCAACTTGGTCGGCATGGACAAGGTGGGCCAAAGGGCCTTTTTCCATGCTGTATATCTCTAACTCGATGCCCG
Source organism: Rhinoraja longicauda (assembly GCF_053455715.1). Taxonomy (NCBI): domain Eukaryota; kingdom Metazoa; phylum Chordata; class Chondrichthyes; order Rajiformes; family Arhynchobatidae; genus Rhinoraja; species Rhinoraja longicauda. Next base: position 3,098,108 of record NC_135965.1, on the reverse strand, counting down.
ATTATGTGAGACAGTTTACTGGATGAAGTGCAACACTTCCTGAGTATTCGGTATTCTCATTGGCATAGACTCAGGACAATGAATAGTTTGGCCAATAGTATATTGCTTCGCATAACCTGCTCTTGTCACTCTGGATTATGTTCCATCTTTCCCTTTGCCTACCCACCTTTAGACTGCACTAATGTCTGAGCTTTTAGTCATCATGGACTTGCATCTTGTCAGCCACTGCAATCTCCTAATTCACTGGATGTTTTCAAGATAGAGTTTGATTTAGCTCTCGGGGCTAAGGGAATCAAGGGATATGGGGAAAAAGCTGAAACGAGGTACTAATTTTGGATGATCAGCCATGATCATATTGAAGGGCGGTGCTGGCCCAAAGGGCCAAATGGCCTTGCACCTATTTTCTATGTTTATACTGCCATTGTTTAGAGCCCTGGGTATTGCATTACAGGTTGAACATCGATTTTCCGGCACCCTTAGTTACAGAGCCTTTCTGGATTATCCATTTTTCTGGACGAACAGAGGTCACGTGATAATGAAACCACAATACACCTCTGGCCTGCTGATGACACCCCTCCCGTGTCTCTAAAGCACCATGGAGTGAGAGAAACTTAAATAAAACAAATATAAACTGAATGTGAATGGATGAGCTGCCGACCGTCCCCCCAGCTGTTTAAACCCCGGCTTCCAACCCCATTCCTTATTCGCAAGGTGCAGCCCTTCACCCTCACGAGCCCTTCACCCTCTGAAAAGACACAAAGTGCTGGAGTAATTCCGCTGGTCAGGATCCCTGGATAACACAGAGAGGTGACATCGGGACCCTTCCCCAGATTAATTCAGTCAGCTATATCCGACATCTGTTATAAGGGAGTCGTTAAAATGAGGGTTTACTGTATTGACTTTGTAAAACAGCTGGGAGGGAAGATTGAGAGCATTATTTCACCACAGAGGGACAGGGCCAGAAAGAGTGCTCGCCACTCGCAATGCCACCTGTGGCCACTCAGGGAATTTCAACTGATCTCTGATAGGCACAAAATGCTGAAGTAACTCAGCGGGACAGGCAGCGTATCTGGAGAGAAGGAATGGGTCGAGACCCTTCTTCGGTCTGAAGACCCGAAACATCACCCATTCCTTCTCTCCAGAGAAGCTGCCTGTCCTGCAGAGTTTTTATATCAAAAAATACTTTATTCAAGTAATAAATATTTACAAAACATCTTCTTTTCAAAACCCCCATCCAACATTCCCGGAGGTTACACGTTCAATGCAGATATTCATTTCCAAATCCTGTCCCGCTGAGTTACACCAGCATTTTGTGGTCTATATTCGATTTAAACCAGCATCTGCAGTTCATTCCTACACATTTCAACTAATCTCTTGTCATTTACTCCGCATTATAGGGGTGGGTGGACCTTTAGTTACCGGAAAATAGGTGTTCAATCTATATTTTGTTTAGTTTCTGTTTATAATGTAAATGTTATAGAAGATCAAAGATATCTGAAATCGAAAATGTAAAATGTCTAAGCTGTCTTAACATTTTATTTTCCCAGGGATTATGGGTAAAGAAGGAAGGCAAGCAGTGAGAAACAGTGATTATGCCATAGCGAGATTCTGCTTCATCACTAAATTGCTTTTTGTCCACGGTCACTTCTATTATGTTAGAATAGCACATCTTGTACAGTACTTTTTTTATAAGGTATGTTTGGATATTCTCAGTTTACTATTTTTTTCAATTTTGTATTACTCCCAAAGCATTAGCTTTAATTTGTATTAATTGATAACTCTCGTTCCAACCCCTTCTCACTAATCCTGTCAAATGTGCATTGCTAGCTATCTGCTACCTGTTAGTCACTAAATCTCGATAGTAATAGCTTTCAGTCTCTTCGAGAGTAAAGGCATCCAGGCTGAGTTTAAATGTTGACACAAGAAGCTGCAGATGCTGAAATCTTGAGCAAGAAGACAAACACAGAAGCAATTCAGCAGGTCAGACAGCATTTGTGGAGGGAATGGACTGACAGCATTTCGCATCTGGACCCCAAAGCATCATCTTTCTATTCCCTCCACAGATGCTGTCTGACCAGCTGAGTTCCACCAACTTTGTGTTTTTTGCTGATTAAGTTTAGGTTGTTCTTGTCCATTGGATCTCTTTAACATTAGCAGCCAAAGAATTAGATTGTGCACGTCTGGTTGATTGCATTAGTCAAAACAGGTTGCAATCTCCCACCCCATGTTTTCCCTGGTGGCATCAAGGCCATCCACTCAGCACCTGATGCTGCCCTGGCCTGGATGTCTACCCTTGACCTACAACTTTAGGCTGTGCACGCCATACGCAAGAAGAAGAAGCCAAAGAATTGCAGTCTACATTTTTTTGTCTATGTGAGGATTTTTTTGTAGTGCACCTGCTGCTGGTTGAAATAATGAAAGCAAATTAGGCATAGCCTAGGAACTAAATCTTGAAATATTTATTTAGCACTGTGCAATCTCAACAAGGAAGTAGAAATATTTCCAATAGGTCAGCTACTTCATAGTGCTCCCATTGTAAATTTTTAGATTTGTGGATTTTTGCAATCATTTTACAATTGTTAGTACTGAATAGTGCATTGTTTGTAAAGCTTCATGACACTATTATACTTTTTTTTCAGAATGTCTGTTTTATCACACCTCAGTTCATCTACCAGTTCTTCTGTATGTTTTCACAACAGGTGAGCATTACAATTCTTACTAAATTAATGAACTTCAGAATCTATTATTTTTTTCTGCATGTTTTCTACCTCTTTACTGTCGCTGGTGAATTTACAAACTTTGAAGGAGAAGCAATTATTAAACTTAAATGAGAGTACATTCCCTTTGATAGCCATTGAGTTCAGTTTTACTTGGGATTTTTGGTGCCACAATCCATCAAATGCATCCTTGATGTCATTGGCTGTCATTCTCACATTGCTGTGGCACTTCAGCTCTTTGGTCCATGTTAGGACCAAGGATGTGATCAGGTCTGGAGTTGAGAAAGGCAAACTGGACAATGGTGTGTAGGTCACTGATGAGGAAGTGCTGCTCAGAATATGGAAAATTAAAAAAAATGTTAGCAACTATATGAATGTTCAGAACATTCGTTACATGATGGATGAATTTATGGCATCAATAAAAAATAATGGTATAATCATTACAGAAATGTTTCCTACGTTAACCAAGAAAAACCCTTGCAAGCTTGAAAGGGTTCAGAAAAGATTCAAGCTTGAAAGGGTTCAGAAGAGATTTACGAGGATATTGCCAGGACTAGAGGGTGTGAGCTACAGGGAGAGGTTGAGTAGGCTGGATCTCTATTCCATTGGGAGTAGGAGGATGAGGGGAGATCTTATAGAGGTATATAAAATCATGAGAGGAATAGATGGGGTAGATGCACAGAGTCCTTTACCCAGAGTAGGGGAATCGAGGACCAGAGGACATAGGTTCAAGGTGAAGGGGGAAAGATTTAATAGGAACCTGAGGGGTAACTTTTTCACTCAGAGGGTGGTGGGTGTATGGAGCAAGCTGCCAGAGGAGGTAGTTGAGGCTGGGACTATCCCATCGTTTAAGAAACAGTTGGACAGGTACATGGATAGGACAGGTTTGGAGGGTTATGGACCAAGTGCAAGCAAGTGGGACTGGTGTAGCTGGGACATTGTTGGCCGGTGTGGGCGAGTTGGGCCGAAGGGCCTGTTCCCACACTGTATCACTCTTTGACTCCATGACTCTAAAAGGAACTGAATATTTTGAGGTACTTGATATTTGAGAAGGTGAAAATATAAGGTGGTGCAGTAGCTCTTTTAATAAAGAGAGAACTCGATCAAGGTATAGAATTACGTTTTTGTGGAAGTAAGAAATTACAAGGGAAGAGTCATGAGTGTTTAATTGCCATATATATCAACAACAGAACAATGAAGTTCTTACTCGCAGCAGCATAGAGGGCCTGTAAAACAATATACATACATAATATATGATAAGCAAAAAATCAATAAATTCTGAAAACTCTGACCAGCAGAATCATTTCAATTGCTTACAGCACTGATTTGTGCTTTCCCTTTTTAATGAGGGATTTGATCTTAACCTGTTCTGCTGCTGTTCACCAGAGTACAGCATCATCTTTGGCATGTCAATGGGGGAAATCATCCATCCTTCCTAATCATAGTTGCCCAGTATGACAGAATATGAATTTTAAAAAATTATCATGAGCTACAAAAATAGTCCTAGAACACAAATGGGTGATATTAATCTTCAAATAGATTGAGCAAACAGATAGTCTTGAGAAATTTTGGGGTGCGTAGTTTTTTACAATAATATGTTGTGGAACCAAACGGGGAACAAACTCTTATTTTTTATCACGTGTATTGAGCCAAGGTTACTTGACGATCTAGTAGTAAAGAATACTCTGAGAAAGAGTAATCATATGATTAAATTTCATATTCAGTTTGACAGTGAGAATCTAGGGTCTGAAACACATGCTTTATAATCCATAAGCAGTAAAGACAAAATTAACAAAAATGAAGTGGGAAAAATTGAATGAAAGCCGAAACAACCAACAAATAATGGCAAGCGTTTGTGGAGATATTTCATAAATATGCTGTATCTTCTCAACAAAGATGTGTGTCATTGAGGATTAAGTACTACAAGGATGATCCATCCACGGTTAACTGAAGGATGATGTTGTATTGAAAGAAAAGGCAATCGATGTGAAGATTTAGGGTACAATATTAGAATATCAGAAAATTTGTAAAAATAAATTGGATGTGAGTTTTAAAAAAAAGGTCTTTAGAGAACAAAGTAAATCATTCTTTTTAGAGGATGTCAAAAAAGGGAATATTATAGACTATGTATTTCTCATGGCAATGAAGGACTTCAGTCAGCCCAATGTCATAATGGAAGACATGAAAATTATCCAAATAAACAGGTCAAATTCAAGTGGGCAAGCCATAAGGATAAGATGAATTGAATATAAATAAAGGTTGTTCTCTTGATTTTGTGGGGGGGAGGTGGTGGGGATAAAAGATTGCAGGTACAGAGAAACTGTTTCTTACCATTCCACAATGTTATGAGGAGCAAAGATGTTATCCGTAGCAAAGATATTGAAACCCAAAAATATGTTCATTGTAAACGTGTCATCTAACAATTTTGTGGAATTGAACAATAACGCAATTTTTTCTTTTGACTCTTTTGAGTCCCTATCCCATCCGAATTAAAAATCAGTTTATTTTTGCCAAAGCAACTATCTAATTTTCCTCTTTTCTAAATCTGATTCAAATATCTTTTTTTTTTTAAATAATGCTTTTAACTGATTGCCAGTTGCTTACTATAAGTCTTTGGTTATTTTGGGATCTTCGTACAAACCCCCATTAATTATATCCTATTTCCTAAAACAACTATTGTTTAGGATTTTGGCATGTATGTTGTCACAACATCATCCTATATTTATAAATCAATGACAAAGGATCAATACTAGACATGGAAAATAAATGCAGAAAATGCTGAAGATCCTCCAAATCAGGCAGCATAGTTTGAGAGAAACGTTTGACTCAATAATCTTTGATTTTAATAGTTTTTAAAAATTTCTTAGATGCACCTTTGTGGACATAGTTTGACACTGAGCCACGGAATTATGAGGTTGATTGCTTAGTCACAGAGAAGAATTTAAAGGAGCATCTTTAGTGAAAGATGTGAAGACAAATTTAGGAACTGGATGAGTTAAGGCGGCGTTATTATGGATTGAGTGAAATAAATTGAGACAACACAAAGTCAGAATTGGAGAAATACCCACTTCTTAAATTATTGTGCTCTGGGAATTTGGAGAGGGAGAGAAAGGAAGTGCAGAAATTGAAACGGTCAGGACATGCGAATGTGGAATGTTACGGATGCTGAAGCCATGAAATAAAAACTGGAAGAAGGTGTGTCATTGGCTGAGGTTTTTTCCCCACAATGAACTCTGAGGTATCTATCAAATGTTGCAAAGTCTATTGTTTCTATTACCGCAACTTAAATTTCCACCTTCAGATCGCGGTTACTGTCATTTGCACAGGGTAATGAAAATCAATGCAGTTGAATCACCTTTAAGACTCTAAAATGCAGATTGATTTATTTTACACATGACTGACATTCATATAATCAGAAAAGTGCATGAAGGTTTACAGATGTGGAAGTGCATGTCTAATGAGTGAAGAGAGAATTTAAACTTAAAAAGTACCACGTTAATGTTTTTCTTCCAGACATTGTATGATGGTGCTTTTCTGACGTTATACAACATTTGCTTCACTTCCTTACCCATCCTCGTGTACAGTTTGTTTGAACAAGATGTGCACCCTCGGACTTTACACAGCAAACCAGCATTGTACAAGTAGGTTGAATTTGATTTTGCATTTCTTTAGTTTCTTCTCCACGTGATGATTGAGTTTGATTTTTATTTGAATTGCGGGACTGAAAAACATTTGAATTGTAAGGATTTAGCACTCTACTACAAAGTGATGGTGCTAACATCTGACCGAGAATAAACATGTTTGTAAGATCGAGTTTATCATTAAAGCCTGGATTACACATTTCGTGGAGTACATTTTTTCTTCAGTATCTATGTAATACAATACTGCAATTTTATTTAATGGTTTATAACGTGTAAAATAATGTGCATGAATTTTATTTAATTCAAACTTGGACAGCAGAAGCACTTAATATTTTCCTGATGCCAACAAGGTTATGCAGCAGTTGTGATTGAACAAGCTGCGTTTGAACATGGAAGAGTGCAGCACAGGAACCGATCCAATGTCCATAATGTCTTTGCCAAATAATCTAAACTAATCTCCTCTGCCTCCATATCCCTCCATTCCCCAGATGTCCATGTGCCTATCTAAAAGCTCTTGCACGTTACAATTGTCTGCTTCCACCACCATCCCTGACAGCACATTCCAGGCAGCTACCACTCTCTGTGTAATAACACTTGTGTAAAAAAGTTTTTACACTTTCCCTCTCTGATCTTAAAGTACCCCCTATTGTCTTTGACTTTTCCACCGGGAGGGGGGGAGGGGTAAGGAAAAAAGATTCTGACTGTCCAACCTATCTATGTCTCTCATATTTTTATATACTTCCATCAGGTCTCCCCTCAACCTCCAACACTCCAGAGGAAACAATCCAAGTTTGTCCAACCTCTCTAATCCAGTCAGCGCTCCGGTAAATTTCTACACCCTCTCCAAAACCTCCACATCCTTTTTGTAATTTGGCAACCAACACTGCATATAATACTCTAATAGCAGCTGCAATGTGACTTCCTAACTGTTACGAACCAAGGAGTTGCAGAAGGAGTAGTCTCTGCAGAAAGGGGTGGGATGGGAAGAAATAACTGGCGGTGGGATTACGTTGAAGGTGGCAGAAATGTCAGGAGTATGTTGTGTTGGGTGCAGCAGTTAGCAGGATAAAAATTGAGGACCAGCAGAACGATATCCTTATTTTGTTTGGGTAGAGAGGGAGTGAGAACAGATCTTGGGGACTCAGAGCAGACGCGGGTGAGAAATTGAGAGTAAGGGTTGGCGTCCTTGCCAATGACACTGTGGGAGGAGGTGTAGTCAAGGTAACTGGGAGTCAGCGGGTTTGTAGTAGACTTCAGTTGATAATCTGTCCTCTGTGATGGAGGTAGGGAAATTGAGAAGGGGAGAGAGATGTCAGATAGTCCAAGTACATTTGAGGTTAGGGTGGAAGTTAATACAGGTCGAACACCAATTTTTTTTTTCCTCCCAGCAACTGATGATCCGCCCACCTCTATAATCCGGACAAAATTACGAGCGCTGAATTGCTCGTTCCCTGTTGAAGTTCCCTGAGCGGCCACAGATAGCATTGCGAGTGGCAAGTGCTCTTTCCGGTCATGAAAGACCGGAAAACTTTCATCTCAACTTTGCTCTCGGTCTTCTCTCCTAACTGTTTTACAAAGACAATAAACCTAATTTTAATGTCGGATACAGTGGACGGACCTGCCGACCCATCCCCGGCTCGCACCGTTTCCCTGACTGTTTAGGGCCCTGGCTTCTGACCCTATTCCTGACTCGCCAGGTGCACCATTGAGCCCCTCTTCACCCACCAACAGGACACAAAGTGCTGGAGTAATTCAGCTGGTCAGCATATCTGGAGAACACGGATAGGTGACATCTGGACCCTTCTTCAGACTAATTCAGTCAGCTAAACTACTCCAAAACTTTATGTGGTTTCACTTTAAAACTAGGTACTGTGGGTAGGTGTGAGGGGCCTGTTTCAATGCTGTATCTTTAACAATAAGTAAAAATAAAAATACTTGCAGCTTCATAGGCCTGTTAGTGCAAAGCATGCAATAATAATACAATAAGTTAATAATCGTTAATACAAGGTAACCAGACCATAATAGTGCCTAACGAAAGTCCCATTATGCAATAAAAACAAAGTCCACAGTAGGTCATAGGTGCTGAGGTTGTGATTAATGTGCAGAGCTCAAGAGCTTGATGGTGCTGGGAAGATGCAGTTCTTGAACCTGGAAGTCACTGTGTTGAGGCTCCTGTACCACATTCCCCATGGTTGTAGCAGATGAGAACGTGGCTAGGGTGGTGTGTGTCTCTGATATTAGTATTCACCATTTCTGTATGTCTTTCTTGTGAGTTTAAATTTTTATACACTGTTGCGTTTGTAGTGCAGTGCCCTCCATAATGTTACGGGACAAAGACCCATCATTTATTTATTTGCCTCTACTCCACAATTTGAGATTTGTAATAGAAAAAAAAATCACATGTGGTTGAAGTGCACATTGTCAGATTTTATTAAAGGCCATTTTTATACATTTTGGTTTCACCATGTAAATAATCCCCCCATTTCAGGGCACCATAATGTTTGAGACACATGGCTTCACAGGTGTTTGTAATTGCTCAGGTGTGTTTAATTGCCTCCTTAATGCAGGTATAAGAGAGCTCTCAGCATCTCGTCTTTCCTCCAGTCTTTCCATCACCTTTGGAAACTTTTATTGCAGTTTATCAACATGAGGACCATATTTGTGCCAATGAAAGTCAAAGAAGCCATTGCATAGCATCCATCCATCTTGGCGTTGTCCTGCTTGGAGAGGGGGATTTTTCATCTGTGGTTACATCTCACTGTGCCCAGGAAGGATGAAGTGTCCTCTCCATTTGATTTGGCTGCTGAGCCTGGGCAGGTAAATGGGAACATAAACTTGCCCAGCATCTGCATTCCTCTCTCCATCTGAGAGGCTGATCCAGAGGAACGGTGTGATGCTACATCTGGGGCTACTCGGTTGCAGGAGTTGCCGGAAGGCAAAGAAGCCATTATGAGACTGAGAAACAATAATAAAACTGTTAGAGACATCAGCCAAACCTTAGGCTTACCAAAATCAAGTGTTTGGAACATCATTAAGAAGAAAGAGAGCACTGGTGAGCTTACTAATCGTAAAGGGACTGGCAGGCCAAGGAAGACCTCCACAGATGATGACAGAAGAATTCTCTCTATAATAAAGAAAAATCCCCAAACACCTGTCCGACAGATCAGAAACACTCTTCAGGAGTCAGGTGCGGGTTTGTCAATGACCACTGTTCGCAGAAGACTTCATGAACAGAAATACAGAGGCTACACTGCAAGATGCAAACCATTGGTTAGCTGCAAAAATAGGATGGCCAGGTTACAGTTTGCCAAGAAGTACTTAAAAGAGCAACCGCAGTTTTGGATAAAGGTCTTGGGGACAGATGAGACGAAGATTAATTTATATCAGAGTGATGGCAAGAGCAAAGTATGGAGGAGAGAAGGAACTGCCCAAGATCCAAAGCAAACTACCTCATCTGTGAAACATGGTGGTGGGGTCGTTGTCCATTAGCGATGTTAGCTTTACCATCATCCTCCTCTCTCCCACCACCTGCACTGAGTCGAGGGGGCACCCAGGACAGAGCTGGCCTTCCTGACCAGCTTGTCGAGTCTCTTCCCTTCCACCGCTGAGATGCTGCTGCTCCAGCAGACCACTCCATAGAAAATGGCCGATGCAACCACCGTGTTGTAGAAAGTCCTTAGGAGTGCCCCCTGCACTCCAAAGGACCTGAGTCTCCTTAGCAGATAAAGTCTGCTCTGGCCCTTTCTGTATAGCGCATCGGTGTTTTCAGTCCAGTTTATTGTTGAAGTAGACACCCAGGTACTTATAAGAATCCACCCTCTCGATGTCCATTCCCTGGATGTTCACCGGTGTCGGGGGGACTTGGCTGCATCTGCGGAAATCTACCACCATCTCCTTGGTTTCCCCCGCGTTGATCCGGAGGCAGTTCCGCTGGCACCAGTCCACAAACTCCTTGATCAGTTCTCTGTACGCCCTGTCCTCGTCGCCCGTGATGAGACCGACGATGGCAGAGTCGTCAGAGAACTTCTGTAGATAGGAGTCTGCAGAGCTGTGCCTGAAGTCCCCAGTGTACAGGGTGAACAAGAATGGCGCTAGCACTGTTCCCTGCGGAACCCCAGTGCTGCAGACCACCCTGTCCGAGACCAGGTCCTTTGTCCTCACATACTGTGATCGGTTGGTGAGGTAGTCCAGAATCCAGGATGTGAGGTGGTGATCCACTACTGTGCGCACCAGCTTGCCCCCCAGAAGCCCCAGCTGGATGGTGTTGAATGCACTGGAGAAATCAAAGAACATGATTCTCACAGGCTATCCGGCCTCTCCAGGTGTGAGAGAGCTCTGTGTCGTAGGTAGATGATGGCGTCCTCCACCCCGATGCGAGTCTGGTAGGCGAACTGCAGCGGATCCATTGATGGTCTCCCCAGGGGGCGGAGATGGGCGAGGACCAGATGCTCCCGTGTCTTCATCAGGTGTGATGTCAGTGCCACCGGCCTGTAGCTGTTGAGTTCCTTCGGGTGCGGCGTCTTTGGTACCGGTACCACGCAGGATGTTTTCCACAGCTGTGGAACTCTCCCCAGTTTCAGGCTCAGATTGAAGACATGCTCCACTATTCCGCACAGCTGGTCTGCACAGGACTTGAGGGTGAGGAGCCTCGAGCTGATGCTGTCCGGACCAGCCGCCTTCCTCGCATTGATCTTCCTGAGCTCATTCCTCACCTGGTCTGTGGAGAAAGGCAGATTGGAGCACAGGGGCTGAGTGCTCAAGGGTGTGAGAGGGGGAGGGGGTGTGAGAGGAGGAGGGGGTGTGGGGGGTGGAGGTGGTGGTGGTGGGGTTGGGGCAGGAGAAGCAGAAGCAGTGGGTGGTGACTGTGACCCAAGTGCTGTGGGAGGGGAGGTGGGGCAGTGTACTGGACGTGCAGGCAAGGGGGGCTGCAGCGGTGGTGACTGGACCGGGGATGGGGTAGGTGACTGATCGAACCTGTTGAAGAAAAGGTTCAGATCGTTTACCCACTTCTGGTCCCCTGCGGCCAGGGGGGACTATGTATAAACACAGCTGTAATTTCTACATGGTGAAACCAAAATGTATAAAAATGGCCTTTATTAAAATCTGACAATGTGCACTTTAACCACATGTGACTTTTTCCTATTACAAATCTCAAATTGTTGAGTACAGAGGGAAATAAATAAATGATGGGTCTTTGGCCCAAGCATTATGGAGGCCGCTGTATTTTCAGCAAACTGTGGCCTATTTGTACATTTAAGGTCATAATGTAAATAAACTATGAATAGGCTATACAATTTAAAACTGGTCTTGATGATATTTTGTATGATATATTTTGCATGAGTACTATTTTGTATTTTCACAGGGAGATTAGCAAAAATGAGATTTTGTCTATCAAAAGATTTCTGTATTGGACTCTGCTAGGATTTTGTCATGCCTTTATATTTTTCTTTGGTGCTTATCTTCTGAGGGGAGAAAATACATCTATGATGGGAGATGGCCAGGTAGGACAAACGGTTTGATTCTTGCCTGTCTTTATTTTTTTTAATTACTTTTCAATCTAAAATTTGCCACCTTCATTTGTTAAATTGTGAGGAGCATAAATAAATGGTCACTGTTTGCGGCCACACACTGAATCACACTCTGAGTCTGTGGCCGCATACTAGCTGCATCCTCTTCATCTGGATAAGTGTGGTACTGGAGCTGGTGAAGAGGAAGAGCAGGTAGTTGGCCTGCTACACCAACTCAACTCTGGCCTACCTGCGGCAATCAATCTAATCACATTCCTGCTCCCCAGCACCAGCCTCAGGCTTATCCACGTTACTGGTCCACAACTGTAGTTGTATGTCTGTTTATCTTCCTGCTCCTCATGTCCAGGCACGTGGCAATCCACATACCTGCTTCCCAGCATCCATCAAGATCTATACATGTCTGAAGAAGGGTCTCGACCCGAAACGTCACCCATTCCTTCTCTCCCGAAATGCTGCCTGACCTGCTGAGTTACTCCAGCATTTTGTGAATAAATACCTTCGATTTGTACCAGCATCTGCAGTTATCTTCTTATAAGACCTATCCATGTCTCCACTTCCCAACTCTGACTGCCGGAATATCCATAATTTTAATCTCTTTCTCCAGTCATTCACACAACCACATCCCATGCTCTATCTTTGACAGTACCATATTCATTTCATGATTTTAGATAATGTATAGAGCCAACGGCATTTCAGTTTCTTTGCATTACATGAATACTGCAACTTGCCTGCATTTCATACAAAAACATTTGAGATTAGTCTAAGCAGTTTGTAATTAATGCAAGATAATTCATATCTGAACATTATCAGAAGTAACATTCAACGGTCTTGAGGTTATCGTGCATTATCTCTTTCTCCAAAATTATAGTTTCCATTTAATTGCGACATTTCAACTTTATATTTGAAGTTAAAGAAGCATGGAGACTTTTTATGCTTTTATTTGAAGTGATCTAACTAGATCATTTGCAAGACCTTTTATTTGAGCTGGGATATTGTGTGAACATTTGTGCATAAATGTTTAAATGCACATGTAGAGTTTTTTTTGTCTCAATTTTGTCTCATAATTGTATAATCTAATGCTGCTGACTGTCATTAATTACTGTTCAACCCTTGGATAAACATTATTAAAGTGATTATTTTCAGTTTCATTGTGGAATTAGTTATCATGTGCAACATTGCATGGGTATTATTCATTAATAACTGCTCACAAAAATAAACGCAGTCTGTTAGTTGAATATTTGATGAGAACCAGGATGCAACCAAATAAATAACTTGGTCCATTTGCCTCAAATATGTTTAATAGTATAGTTGTTAACATTTATAAAAGGGATTTTTTATTTTTTTTAGCAAAAGTGATCTGTATCAGTTAATCATTTCTTTCAGCATTAATATGCATTCTTTTAGAAGGATATGGGTTTGATTTTTTTTAACTCTACCTTTTAGATGTTTGGAAATTGGACATTTGGCTTTCTAGTCTTCACAGTTATGTTTATAACTGTTACATTAAAGGTAAGTATAAAATGCTGAAATGAAGCCTAAACATTGATCTAATTTATTGATTGATACTACTAATGTGCTTTTTCTCCTCTACTAACTTCTTTCTATTCCCTCATGATTTTATACACCTCTTTCAGAGCCTCTTAGCCTCCTATTCCCAAGAAATAGACTTCAGGGACACAGTATGGAAACAGGCCCTTCAACGCACTGAGTCCATGCCAACTAACACTATCCTACACACTTGGAAAATGTACATTTTTTTTTACCGAAGCCAATTATCCTATGAACTTCTATTCTTTGGAGGAAACCGGAGCACCCAGAGAAAACCCACGCGGTCACAGAACATAGAAACTCTGTACAGACAGCACCCGTAATCAGGAACTAACTCAAATTTCACTGTAACTTAATTGGTACTGACCTTGAAACATTGAACTCTAGTCTCTGGCACTATAAGGCAGCAACTCTATTGCTGCGCAACTGTGCCGCCCCGTCTTTACTGAGGACCTTTCGCGTTATAACTATTATCTCTACAGTCTAAAAGTCCTAGCCTGGCCAACATCTCGCTATAACTCAAGCCCATGAGTCCTGGCAATATTCTCGTGAATCTTCTCTACATTCTTTCCAGGTTGATGGCATCCTTCCTATACAACTGGTACATTTGTTCCAAACTTCAATACTCAATAATCTGGCCAATGAAGGCTACTGTACCAAAAACGTTCTTTACCACTCTACCTGTGACACCACTCTCGGGGAATGATGTGCATGTGCTTCTGGACCTCTTTGCCATCCAACAGTCCCCAGGGTCCCGCCCTTTGCCACAGAGCCCCCTGCCAATGCCGCCACAGTCCTGCCTTAATTTGACTTCCCAAAATTCAAACCATCGCACTTAATCTGCATTAAACTCCATTAAACATTCCGTGACCCAATTTCCCAGCTGATCAAGATCCTTCTGTCATTTTTGATAATCATTCTCACTGTCTACGTTACCTCCTATTTCAGTGTCATCTGCAAACGTACATTCTTATCCAAATTATTGATATAACTTCAAACAGCAATGGGCCCAGCAGCGATCCCTGAGGCACAGCACTAGTCACATGTCTTCAGTCCAAAAAACAACTTTCCACCCCACCGCCACTCTCTGCTTCCTTCCATTAAGCCATTTTGGTATCTAGTGAGCAAGTGTTCCCTGGATCCCATGTGATCTAACTTTCCAAAGCAGCCTAACATGTAAAACCTGATCAAAGGCCTCGCTGAAATCCAATGTCAACAGATTTGCCCGCGTCACCCTACCATGTCTACGGCCTTGAACTCATCAACCTACAACGTCTACAGTCTTGTCCTTGTCAAAATATGCTTAGTACTTCTTACCTTGTCACTTGGTTTTGCGAGCACTGGTAAATACCATGAAATTCTTGCAGTTTCTGAAATAATTGCTGTTATATGAAGTACACATAACTAGAGTCATAGAGTGATACAGTGTGGAAACAGGCCCTTCGGCCCAGCTTATCCACACTGGCCAACATGTCCCAGCTACACTCGTCCCATCTGCCTGCGCTTGGTCCATATCCCTCTAAATCTGTCCTATCCATGTACCTGTCTAACTGTTTCTTAAGTGTTGGGATAGTCCCAGCCTCAACTACCTCCTGTGGCAACTTGTTCCATACACCCATCACTCTTTGCGTGAAAAAGTTATCTCTCAGATTCCTATTAAATCTTTTCCCCTTCACCTTGAACCTATGTCCTCTGGTCCTCGATTCCCCTACTCTGGGCCAGAGATTCTGTGCATCTACCCGATCTATTCCTCTCGTGATTTTATATACCTCTATAAGATCACCCCTCATCCTCCTGCGCTCCAAGGAATAGAGACCTAGCCTACTCAATCTCTCCCTACAGCTCACACCCACTAATCCTGCCAACATCCTCGTAAATCATCTCTGAACCCTTTCAAGCTTGACAATATCTTTCCTATAATATGTTGTTTCCTATAACATGGTCCAATAACTACAGAAATAGAAAATATAATTTTTGTTGTGCTGGCACCTAATCTGTTCAGAATGTTGTCAATGAATAATACTCATGAGACATTACTGAAGTGTACATTGTAACTTCTAGTTCCAGCAATTCATTTATCTGATGCTTTATTGTTTGCATTTGAATGTATTTTAAGCTGTGATTCACTAATTATTTTTCCCCATCTACCTGGTGCTTATGATGTTGCTTATCCCAGTAACCCTTCTATTTTTTTTCTCTCTCACTTTTCTCCTGCTGCAAATGAAAATAAGCTTGGAGTAGAGACATATTACTGGACCTGGATAAACCACTTTGTTATGTGGGGTTCAATAATTTTTTACTTTGCCTTCGCTTTGGTTTATGGATCTACACTTTGGTAAGTTTGTTTTTATTGCTTTTTTTGTTGTAAAATGTCTACCTTCAAGCGAAATTTTAAAATGTCTATATTCAAATAACATGAGAGTACATATATTCATGGTCAGAAAGCACCACTAATCTGAAACTTTTTGAGCATTGAAGATGTTTGAAGTCTAAAATAAAAAACAGGAAAATCCTGGAAATACAGCAGTTCAGGCAGCATCTGTGGAAAGAAACAGTTAACGTACCGCATTGTTAGAGCTGAGAAAGAGAAAACAATTTAGTTTTAGGTTGCAGAGAGAGTGAGGAAGGGATGGGTAGGTTTACTGCCACCGAAAGGATTTACATTTTTGCACAAAATAATTATAAGAATCAAATATATTTTTGAGGAGCCAATTAATGTGTCAAATTAATGTCAGACACTGCCCAACCTATATCCAGCATCTTCCTGTTTTAATATTTTTACAGTATCCTCTGGATTTTGGACAAAATTTTATAAAATACAAAACAATGTAAAACAAAATGTTCAAATGTTGATTAATGGAAGAAGGGACACAGGGTGCTGTGTCCCATACATGCTTAAGATAATCAGAAACATTCCAATTCTACTAATTCTGTAATTTTACAAATGGGGAGAGAGAGGGTGGTGGACTAGCAATCAGATCAGATAACACAGGTTAAGTCATTACTTTTGTTAGGTGTTTTAGTTTTCTGTGAATGAGTGTAGATTATTTCAACAAATTACAATAATGACATTCATTTGAAAAAACATCCTGAAGGATCCTTATAAAATAATTTAATAATCCTGGCTCTTATTAAGGATGGCTGATTCCGAAGATGAATAGCACATTTTGCTCCATGAAATGCTCTTTAGAAATTGTTACAAGATGTCCGACAAAGTGTCTTTGTGGAACATCACTCCAAGGGAAATGCTCTACACTCTTTCATTGTCCAAAATATCACTTAAATTATATAAATTAATTGTAAAACTGTTAACTGTTATGAATTTAGCAATTGATGTGTGCAGCTTTTAAGACATTACGGTTGTTGGCTTTAAGTTATTTGCATTTCTTTATTTCCAATAGTGGGTTGTTGTTAACAATTGCTTCTAATAGGCTTTCAAAGATCAGTCTGAAAAGGGGACCTATTCCTATTCTCCTATTAAATTCCAACATTCTTGCCTCGAGCACAGACAGAAAATATCTGTTTTTAGCATCAGCTATTTCTTACCATCCTCTATAATTCTTCCTACCCCTTTCCCTTCTTTTGCTTTTACCTCTTTTTAGAGGTTCTTATAGACAATAGCCAATAGGTGCAGGAGTAGGCCATTCGGCCCTTCGAGCCAGCACCAACATTCAATGTGATCATGGCTGATCATTCTCAATTAGTACCCCGTTCCTGCCTTCTCCCCATATCCCCTGACTCCGCTATCCTTAAGAGCTCTATCTAGCTCTCTCTTGAATGCATTAAGAGAATTGGCCTCCACTGCCTTCTGAGGCAGAGAATTCCCCAGATTTATAACTCGACTGATAAAAAATTTCCTCATCTCCGTTCTAAATGGCCTACCCTTTATTCTTAAACTGTGGCCCCTGGTTCTGGACTCCCCCAACATTGGGAACATGTTTCCTGCCTCTAACGTGTCCAACCCCTTAATAATCTTATGTTTCAATAAGATCCCCTCTCATCCATCTAAATTCCAGTGTATACAAGCCTAGTCGCTCTAGTCTTTCAACATATGACAGTCCCGCCATTCCGGGAATTAACCTAGTAAACCTACGCTGCATGCCCTCAATAGCAAGAATATCCTTCCTCAAATTTGGAGACCAAAACTGCACACAGTACTCCAGGTGCGGTCTCACTAGGGCCTTGTACAACTGCAGAAGGACCTCTGCTCCTATACTCAACTCTTGTTATGAAGGCCAACATTCCATTGGCTTTCTTCACTGCCTGCTGTACCTGCATGCTTCCTTTCAGTAACTGATGCACTAGGATACCCAGATCTCATTGTACGTCCCCTTTTCCTAACTTGACACCATTCAGGTAATCTGCCTTCCTATTCTTACCACCAAAGTGGATAACCTCACATTTATCCACATTAAACTGCATCTGCCATGCATCCGCCCACTCACACAACCTGTCCAAGTCACCCTGCAACCTCATAGCATCTTCTTCACAGTTCACACTGCCACCCAGCTTTGTATCATCTGCAAATTTGCTAATGTTACTTTTTATCCCTTCATCCAAGTCATTAATGTATATTGTAAATAGCTGCGGTCCCAGCACCGAGCCTTGCGGTACCCCACTAGTCACTGCCTGCCATTCTGAAAGGGACCCATTTATCCCCACTCTTTGCTTTCTGTCTGTCAACCAATTTTCTATCCATGTCAGTACCCTACCCCCAATACCATGTGCTCTAATTTTGCCCACTAATCTCCTATGTGGGACCTTGTCAAAGGCTTTCTGAAAATCAAGGTACACTACATCCACCGGCTCTCCCCTGTCAATTTTCCTAGTTACATCCTCAAAAAATTCAGGAAGATTAGTCAAGCATGATTTCCCCTTCGTAAATCTTTCTAGTATTTTTGCATTTTTTCATATCAGGGAAGAATAGAATGGGAGTGAATTATCCCTATTTTTATTGATTTCTAAAGAGGGCATGTGGACCTGATCTCCCCACTGTTGCTCTGTTTGCGAATCTAGTCCATTATTCATGTGGGTTTCGATATTTGAGTTTGTAACATTAGAGGGGATTTAAACATGTTTTGGTCTATAATTCAAGTGGTACTTTACAGAACTGTGCAACAAAATGTGTCTCCACTTTCTTCCTAGGCCATTTTTGCAGTTACAAAGTATATATGCGGTCTTCAGACATTTGTTGTCCAGTGCTCAGGTCTGGCTTGGCATTATCGTCATAGTAGTTGGCTGTTTGTTCCCAGATGTCCTAAGAAAAGTATTCTGGAGACATACACGACCAACTTTGGTACAAAGATCGCAGGTAGGTCCCATTTACTCTAGCAACAGTAGCATATTTTAGGTGTGTTGCATTTAAAATCGAAATGAAAACTTTAAGTTCATTGGATAGCAGATCATTGGATAAAATAATACATTTGGTACTTTAAGACATGCCCTCTTAATGAAACTGCATAACTTTATTATGATGTAGGTTTGCAGTTCACTTTAGATATCATGTTGTGTTTGTGGTCAATTTCTAATAATGAATTCTAAACATGCAACATGGCATTCGCTGAACACAAGCATAAGTAGTTTGATGTCTAAATTAATCTACATTATATCTGTGTGATAAATTATGAGAAAAACCATTTGGTCCCGCTGTTATTTTGACAAATATTTTCCCGTTTCATCGCATGTGTGTGGATCACTTTTCTCAATGTATGTATTGGTTTATAATGTAGATAACACACGTTTTGGTCCTTGCAACTGTGCGCAGGTTAATAATATGAGAAGCTTTTTGAACAATTGTTATATTGGGTCATTTTTAGCAGGACCCTCATAGTAAATCTTATGTATTTGGTTTTGTCAAATGGTTGTAATAAGTGTACGAAGAGCAGTAGAAAGATTGCAAAGGTGTATCAACGTAATGTTTTACAATATTTTGATCACCCAGTTTGTTCAGCTTATCATATTAAGATATTTCTTAACCTATGTGACCTTGATTTGTATGTATACATATCTTGAATCTTACAGTGATGACTATACTTAGACTTTTGTGAAACTATACTTAGATGTAAACATGATTAGTAAAATTTTGAATAATCAGTTTTCCTACTATAAAATTGAAAGAACAAACAGAATGTAGAACAGGAACGGGCCCTTTGGCCAATATTGTCATCTAATTCCTTCTTCTTGTACATGATGCAACTCCCTCCATCCCCTGCACATTCACGTGCCTATCTGAAACTCTTAAACACTGTCGTATCTGCTTCCACCAACCCCCTGGTGCCTACCACTCTCAGTGTGTAAAAGAAAACGCTGCTGTAAAGCTTATACTAATAATCATTATTATTATTTATTTGAAAAGGGACAATGTACATTAATTGACATTCAAACAAATGTTAATGTACTCGAGTTAGCCGAAAGGCTAGTTTTCATCGACAGTCCCTTAGCCTGATGTTGTTACGCGTCGTTCGGCTGCAGCTCCAGTTGATTAATCTCCGCACTGGCCTGGTTCAGCTGCTCCAGCTCCCCCTGCATGCGAGGCTCCAGCTCCTCCTGCATGCGGGGCTCCAGCTCCTCCTGCATGCGAGGCTCCAGCTCCCCCTCCATGCGAGGGTCCAGCTCCTCCTGCATGCGAGGCTCCAGCTCCCCCTCCATGCGAGGGTCCAGCTCCTCCTGCATGCGGGGCTCCAGCTCCTCCTGCATGCGAGGGTCCAGCTCCTCCTGCATGCGAGGCTCCAGCTCCTCCTGCATGCGAGGGTCCAGCTCCTCCTTCATGCGAGGGTCCAGCTCCTCCTGCATGCGGGGCTCCAGCTCCTCCTGCATGCGGGGCTCCAGCTCCCCCTCCATGCGAGGGTCCAGCTCCTCCTGCATGCGGGGCTCCAGCTCCTCCTGCATGCGAGGCTCCAGCTCCACCTCCATGCGAGGCTCCAGCTCCTCCTGCATGCGAGGGTCCAGCTCCTCCTGCATGCGGGGCTCCAGCTCCTCCTGCATGTGGGGCTCCAGCTCCTCTTCGTCCTCCCGCTCTTTGCCGCTGTCCTGGGCCTCAGGCTCTGCGGTGTCGCCACCACTGCTGTCCCGGGCATCTACCTTAAATATTCTTTATGCTTTCCCCTTCTCACCTCCAGTATTTTGAGATTTCCACTCTGGCAAAAATATTCTGACTATCTAACCCTCCTATACCCTTCTTAATATTATAAACCTCTCAGCTCTCGCTTTAGTCTCCAACGCTCATGAGAAGATGATCCAAGTTTGTCCAACCTCTCCTTGTAGCTAATACCTTCTAATCCAGCAAGCCATAGAGTCATAAAGCTGTACAGCATGGAAACTGGTTGTGGGACAACTCGTCCATGTTGACAAGTTGCTTAACCAAGTGTATCCCACTTGCCAGTGCTTGGACCATAACTCATCCAAACTTTTCCTATTCTTGTTTCTGTCCAACAGTCTTAATTCTACACACCTCAACCACTTCCTCTGGCAGCTCAAGATCCTTGTAAATCTTTTTTGCACTCTTTCCAGATTAATGACATTCCTATAGCAGGACAAACAGACTGTGCACAGTACTCCAGATGTGGCCACAGCAATGCTTTCTCACAGCTGGAACATGATATGCAACGCCTCTACTCGGTATACTGACTGATGAAGATGACCACTCTTAACCATCTGTCCATTTGTGTCATCACCTTCATGGGTACCTGCGCCCATTGGTCTTTCACTTCTACAACACGTTCCAGGGCCCTATCATTTACTATGCAAGTCCAGCCCTGATTTATCCTACAAATGTGCAACACCTCGCATATTAGAAGAATTAAACACCATCTGCCATTTTTCGACCCATTGACTTGGTTGACCAAAGATCCTTTTGTAATCGCTGTTCATTACAACGCCAATCTTACTAACCATTCCACCTACATTCACATCCAAATGCTAATGTAAATAACCAATAACATTGAACAAAGCACTGGTCCCTGTGGTACACTACTTATTATAGGTCTCCTTTGTAAAAAATATTCTACCACCACCCTGTTTTTGTATCCATTTGTTAGTTCACCATGGGTAGATACCATGTGATTGAACATTCCAGACAAGGATACAATGCTGTACCCTGTCAAATACCTTGCTAACAAGCATGTAGCTAACGTCTACAGCACTGCCCTCATCAAACCACTTGGTCACCTCTGCAAAAAACTCAAATCAAATTAGTGAGACACAATTTCCCATACACAGTCAAGTTTACTATCCTATATTAAACTTTTCTAAATGCATGTATATCCTATCTCTAAGAATCCCCCTCCAATAACCTACCCAGCACTGATAGTCTCAATCATCTGTTATTCCCAGGCTTCTCCTTGCAGCCTTTGTTAAATAAAAGAACAACATTAGCCACTCTCCAGTCTTCCAGCAACTCACCTGTGGCTATCAATAGAACAAATATCTCAGCCAACTTCTTTCCTAGCTTCCCGCATTGTCCTAGCACACTGGATCTGGGTCCAGGGATTTATCAATGTTTATGCACTTTAGTTTAGTTTAGAGATACAGCGTGGCAACAAGCTCTTTGGCCCACCAAGTCAACACCAACCAATGATTACCTGTACACTGGTTCTGTTATCCCAGTTTTGCATCATGTTCCCGAGTTCCCTAACATCCATGTTAAATGCAGGTGAGAAATATTTGATTACCGTCTCGCCCGTCTCCTGAGGCTCCACCCATAGAGACCTCAGTGATCTTAGGACAAGATAGAACAGTACAGCAAAGGAACGGGCCATTTGGTCCACAATGTTTGTGCCGAATAAGATGCCAGGTTAAACTGATCTCATCTGCCTGTACATAATCCATATTCCTGTATTCTCCTTCATTCCACATGCAAAATGATTTTCTCACTATTATACTCAATGCTTTTTTTTAACCACTCTACCAGTATTTTTGCCTTCAACATAGAACAGTACAGCACAATAGGCCCTTTAACCCACAATGCCTGCGCTAAACATGGTGCCAAGACCAACTCTTATCAAGAACATAGAAGATAAAACAATCCAGCACAAGAACAGGTCCATCAGCCAACAATGCCTGATGATGACAAACATGATGCCATGACCATCACTTATCTGCATGTACGTAACTCAGACCCCTCCATTCCCTGCATATACATACGGTGCTCTCCATAATGTTTGGGACAAAGACCCATCCATCATTTATTTATTTGCCTCTATTCCACAATTTGAGATTTGTAATAGAAAAAATTACATGTGGTTAAAGTGCACATTGTCAGATTTTATTAAAGGGTATTTTTATACATTTTGGTTTCACCATGTAGAAATTACAGCTGTGTTTATACATAGTCCCCCCCCATTTCAGGGCACCATAATGTTTGGGGCACATTGGTCTTTGTAATTGCTCAGGTGTGTTTAAATGCCTCCTTAATGCAGGTATAAGAGAGCTCTCAGCACCTAGTCTTTCCTCCAGTCTTTCCATCACCTCTGGAAACTTTTATTGTTGTTTATCAACTTGAGGACCAAAGTTGTGCCAATGAAAGTCAAAGAAGCCATTATGAGACTGAGAAACAAGAATAAAACTGTTAGACACATCAGCCAAACCCTAGGCTTACCAAAATCAACTGTTTGGAACATCATTAAGAAGAAAGAGAGCACTGGTGAGCTTACTAATAGCAAAGGGACGGACAGGCCAAGGAATTTATTCACAAAATGCTGGAGTAACTCGGCAGGTCAGGCAGCATCTCAGGAGAGAAGGAATGCGCGACGTTTCTAGTCGAGACCTCCAGACTGATGTCAGGGGGGCGTGACAAAGGAAGGATATAGGTGGAGACAGGAAGATAGAGGGAGATCTGGGAAGGGGGAGGGGAAGAGAGGGACAGAGGAACTATCTAAAGTTGGAGAAGTCAATATTCATAAGACCTCCACAGCTGATGACAGAAGAATTCTCTCTATAATAAAGAAAAATCCCCAAACACCTGTCCGACTGATCAGAAACACTTTTCAGGAGTCAGGTGTGGATTTGTCAATGACCACTGTCCGCAGAAGACTTCATGAACAGAAATACAGAGGCTACACTGCAAGATGCAAACCACTAATTAGCTGCAAAAATAGGATGGCCATGTTACAGTTTGCCAAGAAGTACTTAAAAGTGCAACCACAGTTCTGGAAAAAGGTCTTGTGGACAGATGAGACGAAGATTAACTTATATCAGAGTGATGGCAAGAGCAAAGTATGGAGGAGAGAAGGAACTGCCCAAGATCCAAAGATAACACCTCATCTGTGAAACACGGTGGTGGGGGTGTTATGGGCTGGGCATGTGTGGCTGCTGAAGGTACTGGCTCACTTATCTTCATTGATGATACAACTGCTGATGGTAGTAGCATAATGAATTCTGAAGTGTATAGACACATCTTATCTGCTCAAGTTCAAATAAATGCCTCAAAACTCATTGGCCGGCAGTTCATTCTACAGCAAGACAATGATCCCAAACATACTGCTAAAGCAACAAAGGAGTTTTTCAAAGCTAAAAAATGGCCAATTCTTGAGTGGCCAAGTCAATCACCCGATCTGAACCCAATTGAGCATGCCTTTTATATGCTGAAGAGAAAACTGAAGGGGACTAGCCCCCAAAACAAGTATAAGTTAAAGATGGCTACAATACAGGCCTGGCAGAGCATCACCAGAGAAGACACCCAGCAACTGGTGATGTCCATGAATCGCAGACTTCAAGCCGTCATTGCATGCAAAGGAAATGTAACAAAATACTAAACATGATTACTTTCATTTACATGACATTGCTGTGTCCCAAATATTATGGAGCCCTGAAATGAGGGGGACTATGTATAAACACTGCTGTAATTTCTATATGGTGAAACCAAAATGTATAAAAATGGCCTTTATCAAAATCTGACAATGTACACTTTAACCACGTATGATTTTTTTCTATTACAAATCTCAAATTGTGGAGCTCAGAGGCAAATAAATAAATGATGGGTCTTTGTCCCAAACATTATGGAGGGCACTTTATGTCTATCCAAAAGTCTTTTAAATGCCACTAACTTATCTACTTCAACCACCACACCCGGCACCATCACCACCCCAAGATCTCTGAATGCTGTTAAGGATCCTGATATTAACTGCAGACTTTCCCCTTTCATTTGACATCCCATTTGAGGTCACACTTGCCCAGATTAAGCTCCATCTGCCATTGCTCCACCCATATCTGTAACTGATTTATCCTGCTGTATCCTTTGATAGCCTTCTTCACTGTCTGCACTGAAGCAAACAACAGAGGCCCCAGCTCTATCCCTGTGAAACACCACTAGGCACAGCTCTCCAGCCAGAATGCCACCTTTCCACCACTACCCTGTCTTCTCTGGTTGAGCCTGTTCTGAATCTAAATAATGAAGTCACTTTGGAACCCATTCATCTTAATCTTCTGAATCAGCCGACCATGAGGGACCTTGTCAAATGCTTTACTGAAGTCCATGAAAACAATATTGACTGCCCTACCCTCATCCACCATCAACACCTCTTCAAAAAACTTCTCAACCTGTTTCTTAGATTTTTGTTTCTGAAAAGATCTTCCTATATTAGTGACACATTCAGGATCAATTGATTCCAGCCAGCATCGCTCATCTCTGACATAGCTGTTGATAGGGAACATTTACGTATTTGCAAATTGAAACAATTAATCGAATCTTTAAAGTATGCAAATTGTCCACAACACACATTGTACCAGAACTTAAAACTAAATGAAATATATCAAAAATTATGCATTCATTTAATATGGATTTAAATTGTAGTACATGCTCGGAGCAGCTTTAACTTGGACTTTTTTTACATTGTGACTAAGAAGCTGTTGAATTTAAAATTTAAATTATTGTTGATCTTCAACCCTTGTATAACAAAAAATGCTGTTTGTGCTAAAGTCATTGTCGACCTAAGTGAGAGCTGGTATTTGGCATTGGGTGGATGCATGTTTGTCTTGCTAATTTGAAATGACAAGGAGGGCTGAACTGGAAAACCTGAGATATGTGTGTCTATACAAGGCAGCTGCTGAGTTAAAGAATGAATTTCAGCCAAGCAGCATCTGGAAATTGGCTATCAGGCTGATAGTGACCGGGATAGTATGCGCCCATGTGTGTGATATTCAGAGAAGGGGTTTATTTTAATGAACTTGATTCTTCTACACAGGTTACATTTTTCAAAAAAATGTTTGCAGTACTCACTTTGGTAACTGCTTTCAATAATCTTGGGCAACTGTTTCTCAAATCTGTTTTGAACTTTGCTAAAATAATGTTATAGACCTTGACCTTCACCAACATTTAGTACATAAATGTTATTGCAGTCAGAATTGTTATTAATATGCAGGATGAGTCCTATTGGAACCAGACTCTGGTCAGGAAACACTAGCACATGCAAATAGTGGTGGAATTGTGTTCTGTAAATGGCAATTCATTTGAAATCTGACGTTTTCTGCTAACTAAAGTAAGGGATGTGGAGGGAAAGCTGGGTAAATAATAATGTGAGAGTTGTCGATAATTTTATGGAATGGTGGAAGGTGTTTCAAGTCAACTGGCTGTATCCCATTCGACATTTCAGGTCCCGGATACAAAGCATTGACTGTTTCTCTTTTAACAGAGCTGCACTTATTGCTGAGCATTTTTGAATATTTTCTCTGTATTTCAGATTTTCAGCATCTGCAGTGTTTTGTTGTGATTTTCTGTTTCTTATATTTCTGGGCAATGATTAAGATCTATAATTCACATCCATTTTCCATGAAGTGACTGCTGAGCTAAACTGAGAGTTGCATTGGTTCATCAAGTTAATTCTGTTGTGGAGTGCTTAATATTCAAAAATTCTGTCGACAATTTGTGTGGTCATTTCATGCAGTGTTTGAATGCTGTTGCCACCAGTTTGGAATGCATGATGTGATAGTGGATGCACCCAAATATGGTTGATGAGATTTTGTCCATTGTGGCAAGTCTTAACTGAAGGATGCTGAAAGGGTCAACCTTATCGGAGCTGCTATTAGTGAATTTGATTTGGCAATTCTCATGTAGCCAAGTGTTTGGTTTTAACTTTCGCCACATACTCTTATTAAGATAGTGTTGCAGACTTTATCAACTACTGTTTGAGTTACCTGCAAGGTATACTAAAAGTTATCTATAGAACTGATTCCAACCACCAGGGAAGCTATTTATGTCAGGCTTCCTGAAACAATGTCAACAATGGAGAGTGAAGAACTTGAATTCTCACAAACACAAAATTTCACACAAAATTATAGATCTTGGCCAAAATATTTTGGTGGCAGTGTTCAGTTCAAACAAATTATTTTAGCTGAATGAAACAACAAATTAATTTACACTCCACTGGCTGTTGAGAGCTACCGCCTGTCTGAAAGAGAATGGTGAACTGTACAAGCTATTGTAAGAAGGTATTTAAACATGGCGAGAAATGTGCAGTTCAGTTGGAATCTATTAATAAAGTGAAATTTTAGCCAAAATTTGTTTTAATTGATACAGGCTGTGCATTTTCCATCTATATCTGCTTTACGTTACTTTTTCAACCAGATTGCGATTGTACCACTCTGTAAAACGGAATGCAAACCGTCTGGATAGTCCTCTAGCAATAGAAGAATTTTTAGATGCTCACTCAATACAATTACTACAGGTGGCTGTAAGCTGGTTTTATTTCATTTTGCTTTTGTATAAAAATGATATCCTGATTTGATAGTTTTTTTTAACTGAATATGTGTATAGATCATTAGATGAAAAGTGCTATGCCCTTAGATTTTCATTCCTTAACATAGTAAGTGTTCAGCTTGTTGTAAGCACAGATCAGTTTATGTTTTCAACTCGGATTAATAAATGTTGACTTGAAGTAGCAGCAACTTGTCCATATATCTATATCCTCTTTAAACCATATATAATTGTGTGTGTGCACACAATGCAAAAGATTCATGAGAAAGATGTTTACCATTGATTCTGATGCTTTAAAAGACTTCAGAGAAACAACACTTGTAGGAATTGAATACTATGTTTCATTAATTATAATGAACCTTTAGAAGCAGTATTTTACCAATCTTCTGAAACTATATCAGGACATGTCCAGACATCTTGTTGAATTTCCATCTCATTTGCTAATGTTGAAATTAATTGCCAAAGCAATGCACCTTCGCAGTTAAAATCACAAACATACACCTTCCCAAACAAATTCAATATTGTTATAGCAAATCCCGATTAAAATCATCCTCTCGTTACTCGGACTGTAAATTGATCTGAATTGGAAATGTCTTTAACACACTTGATTTACAAAGAAAATATATATTTTTGCTTTTTTCAGCAGGGAACAAAGTTAATATACCAGGGGGAAAAAATAAACCCTTTTCCTAGTTTGGCTCTATATGTCTTATTTACCATAGGAATAGATGATAACTTTTTTAAATTGCTATATAATTAGCAGATTACTTGAATAGGATTTGACTATGGATATTTTTGTCAAATAAAATTAACTCAGAACTTCATCTCAAATAATAGTAGTTAGCATTTCAATCTCATCTTCCATTATATCCCAGTTTTCACTTATTTTAAAATCCACAACATAATTTTCCTGACATAAGAAGCAATTGAGTGAGTCTATGCCAGTTATTAGAGAAACTCCATCAATCCCATTCCACATTTATTTCTCAGTAACCTGTTCTTGCTCTCATGGCCATGGCCCCCCCGATTAACCTGCCACTTAACTACACTAAAGTGTAATTTACAATGGTCAATTACCTACATCTTTGAGATGTGGAAGGACACCAGATACTGGGGGGCATGGGTAAAAGAGGGGGGAACCCATGCATTCACAAGCCACACGGACACCACCTGGACGGTGTTGATCACTAAAATAAACCTCGCGCTAGGGTTTGGTTTGAGATATCAGCAACTGCCCGATCCCTCAGTAAATACTGCATGCTCATTGTATGAACCTGGACTGTTTCAATTGGCCACCTGGGCGAGCAAGAGTTGTGGACGTGGCCCAGACTATCAGGTATCCCATCCATTGACTCCATCTTGGCAAGGCTGCCAGCATAATCAAGGATCAGTATCACCCCTGTCACTCCCTCTTCTCCCATCAGCCAAGAGGTACAGAAGTTTGCAAATGTACACCTCCAGATTCAGTGACGGCTTCTTCCCAACCACCAGACAATTGAACTGTCCTCTCACCAGGTAGAGAGTGGTCCTGACCTCCCATCTATCTCATTGGAGACCTTTAAACTATCTTTTATTAGACTTTATTGGATACCTTTTTACCGTTATACCTTTAATCCTGTATCTGTACATTGTGGATGGCTTGATTGTAATCATGCATAGTATTTTCACTGGCTGGATAGCATGCAACAAAAAAACTTTTTTACTGTACCTCAGTACACATTGACAATCTAAACTAAACTAAAGGAAATCTATTCCATTCATAGCCATCTAAATTGCTGCATCTAAGGACATGGAAGAACTATAAGGAATTGTGACGTGTTAAAAGCGTTATTGAGAATAACAGATAATTCTATAACACTATATAATTATATATATCTTCCCATCCCCTCCCCTTTCTGCGTTCCGTAGAGACCGTTCCCTCCATAACTCCCTGGTCCACTCGTCCCTTCCTACCCAAACCACCCCATCCCCGGGCACTTTCCCCTGCAACCGCATGAGATGCAACACCTGTCCCTTTACCTCCCCCCTGAACTCCATCCAAGGACCCAAACAGTCTTTCCAGGTGAGACAGAGGTTCACCTGCACCTCCTCCAACCTCATCTATTGCATCCGCTGCTCCAGATGTCAACTTATTTACATCGACGAAACCGAATGCAGGCTCGGCGATCGCTTCGCTCAACACCTGCGCTCGGTCCGCGTTAACCAATCTGATCTCCTGGTGGCCGAGCACTTTAACTCCCCCACCCATTCCCAGTCTGACCTTTCTGTCATGGGCCTCCTCCAGTGCCATAGTGAGGCCCACCGCAAATTGGAGGAACAGCACCTCGTATTTCGCTTAGGCAGCTTGCAGCCCAGTGGTATGAACATCGACTTCTCCAACTTTAGATAGTTCCTCTGTCCCTCTCTTCCCCTCCTCCTTCCCAGATCTCCCTCCATCTTCCTGTCTCCACCTATATCCTTCCTTTGTCCCGCCCCCCTGACATCAGACTGAAGAAGGGTCTCGACCCGAAACGTCGCCCATTCCTTCTCTCCCGAGATGCTGCCTGACCTGCTGAGTTACTCCAGCATTTTGTGAATAAATACCTTCGATTTGTACCAGCATCTGCAGTTATTTTCTTATTCTATAACACCATATGCATACTGTAATTTTAACACAGCAGTTAATGAAATAATTGATCTGTAAGTTTTCCAATCGATCACTTAGTAAAATTCTAATCCGTTTAAACTGTAGTTAAAGTCCATTCTAATTCAAGATTATATTTACATTTTTTGGAAGTAAGAGTGAAGGGTGATTACCTGGGGGAAAAAATGTCAAGATTAACAGATCAAATGAAAGAATAAGATCTAAGAGACTGATTGCCAATACAAAGTAACAAATCTATTCCGTACAAGATATCAATTTTAAAATAATTCAGTGAGGCAGGAGGTATATTCCTAAAACCTTATCAGATAAATGTAAAACATGATTTATAATTTAAAATTAACTGTAAATGATTGTGAATGGCTTTGTCATTCAGCACCACTCTAGCCTCTCCCATACTATGCTCTAAGATCTCTGCCATGGTCTTGAGCTATCACTGTCTATGTCCTTCTACTGCTTCCTGCTTCTTTATTTATCCATCTCAACCACTCACTCAACATCTTGTTATCTTTAAATTTTCAAACTTTTGCATGAGACATTGCCTATGCAATTTCATCAATTTCACTAACTCATACCATCCAGTTTTCCCTTCTCCATTACTGAATTGTTTCCTATTGTTATACTTGGCCACATGCTGTAAATTTTTCTCATGCTCACACAAAGATCTGGGACATCAAGATGCACATCTTCAATACCATTTGAACTTATAAATTTAGTGCTACCTCAAAGTACATGTAAAATCTGGGTAAATTTACCCAATCTTAACAACTTGAGCAAAATTGTACATCTCAATGCAAAATAGATCTAACTGTAAACCCTATGTATACTCTGACTAAAACCCAGTAAGCTTAATTCATTGTTTCTTTCTTATCAAATATGGTTTCTCCATTATCAATTTTTTTTGAATATCGTCTTAACTTCCTTTTAGTTATGGACTCAGGACTCAGTCACTTCACAATGAAAGAACTCTTAAAAATGGCTTTCAGTGAGGATGCATCACTAAACCTTGATTTAATTTGGTTTTGGTTTAAGAGTTCTAAAATTTATCCAAAAATAGAG
Organism: Rhinoraja longicauda; assembly: GCF_053455715.1. Classification (NCBI taxonomy): domain Eukaryota; kingdom Metazoa; phylum Chordata; class Chondrichthyes; order Rajiformes; family Arhynchobatidae; genus Rhinoraja; species Rhinoraja longicauda. Next base: position 3,067,287 of record NC_135965.1, on the reverse strand, counting down.
TTGTACAAAATGCCCCTTGGTGCTGCAATTTCAACTTTTATCTTGAATGCAGAGCTCACTCCTTGTGCCTGAATGTTGACTGGAAGCTCCAGAACTCATTCCCTGAGTCCAATAAGTTGTCCATTTCTATGCTTTTTAAATCACACCCAAATACAGGGTTGCAGGGGGAGAAGGGGAATGGGTTGCTAGAAAATGGTCCATATTTCGCTTTTCCATAACAAAATCATGTGACTAAGAAATTTGATACCTGAAAACCGGCCTACCGTTGAGTTCCACTAATCTTTTAAGCAGATTTTTTTTATACCCACCATTTTACATTCTCTAATACACTTGCATTCTCATTTGCAAACTGTAAGAAAGTATTTAATTTGTTTTCAACCTCCTCATAAAATTACCACGTATTAAGTCTTAAGTATTCTTAAAGATGTGTGACAGTTTGGATCTTGTAGCATGTGTTCACTCAAAGATCAGAAATATGAATTCCTCAGAATTGGCCTAGAATATTACTTGAAATGTCTGCATTAGTCGGGCACATGAAAGCAATCACGGTGGTGCAGCAGTTAGTGCAGCTGTCTCTAGCTCCAGTGAACTGGGTTCAATTCTGACTGGCTATGTGGCATTTGTGTGTTCTCTTTGATCTCCCAGGTGATTTGGTTTCCTATTGCACCCCAAAGATATGTCAGTTGTTAGGTTAATTGGCTCCTGTAAATTGCCCTGTGGGCAGGTGGTAGGAGAAGAACGAGGGCACATATGAGAAAATAGATTACGAGTCGATAAGGCCTCTGTATTTGTAATATGCACTCTGAAATAAATTGGGGAATGGCTTTGATGGGATTGTTCTGAGAACTGTTTTAGACTCAATGGGCTGAATTGCTACATTGTCAAGATTTTTTTTTGAGAATAACTAAATGATGCTTAAGACAATACATCTACATAATGGTGAAAAAGGAGGTATTAAATTGTCTTTTTCAATGTAAGTAGTGACTATTTACAACATTTCCTGTGCAGTTAAATTATTCCAATGTGGAAAGTTGAATACTAGATCAGTTTCATCTTTGTGGTTCCCAAGGCAACTTAAGCCTGCATTGTCATAAAGACTCGTACTCTAGGGTAGTCAGAAGGTTGCCAGTCTTCAAAATAGAACAGTTCTCCAGTCTGCACGTGACGCATCCTAGATCATCGAGGAAGAGAGAGGTTGAAATTGGAAAGGCTCTGCAATATCTTTGAGGATGAGGACATGTTGCTTGAAGACTGGAGATGTTGAACTTCTGCATGAAAATGAAGGGGGTTCAGCTTCGTGTGACTTTATCGTAGGTGAACTTTGACAGAATAACCAGGACAAATTTAATTAGTATTTGGTAAAGTTTGGACTAATGAAAATCAGCATGGATTTGTTAAAGTCAAACCATGTTTGATTAAGTTAATTAAATTAAAGAGAAGGTTTTGCAGATAATGTTTTGCATATGAGCTTTCAAAGACATTTGCCCAAAATATTGCATATTACCAAAGTAAAAATGAATGGAATTAAAGAGGTAATAACACTGGTGGATACAGAATTCAAGAAGGGGCAGGTCGCAGACTCGAGGGGTAATTTAAACACAATGTGCTAGAGTAACTTAGCGGGTCAAGCAGCTTCTGTGGGGGGATTGGATAGGCAACATTTTGATTCTTCAGACTGAGTGCAGTTGGGTGCAGAAAACTGGAAAAAGAGAGCTGGTACAAACCCTGGCAAGTGACAGATGGAAACAGATGAGGGAGGGGTTGATTGGATATGGGTGGAGTAAGGCCAGGGATGAAAAGGAGACAAAAGGATGGTCAGATAAGCAGAAAACAGGATTAAATATAAAACCCGAGGGAGGGACATGTGGGAAGAGGTCTGGGATAGTGGGAGAAATGCACCAGGGTGGGACAGGGTGCCCTGAAAAGCAAGAGTGTGTGTGGGGGGTGGGGGGTTAATGCCTAAAATTGGAGAATTCAATGTTCATACCATTGGGTGGTAAGCTACCCAAGCGGAGTATGAGGTGTTGTTTCTCCTGATTGCATGTGGCTTCACTCTGGCATTGAAGGAAGTACAGGACAGAAAGATTGGTATAGGAAGGGGATTTAAAATGATTAGCAGGCAGGCCTCGGTGGACCAAGTGGAAATGTTCAGCAAAGCAGTCGCCGCCTGCTTGCATGGTCTGGCCAATGTAAAGGAGGCCACATCGAGAGCACCGAATATTGTCGATCATGTTTGAAGAGGTACATGTGAGCCTCCGTCGCACCTGGTTGGGTTCCCTGGATAGAAGTGAGTGAGGAGATGTAAGGGCAGGTGTTACATCTGCTACGATTCTGCTGCAGGGGACACTACTTACAATACAATACAATATATCTTTATTGTCATTGTACAGGGGTACAACGAGATTGGGAATGCGCCTACCATACGATGCAATAATTTAATTAGCTAGTCAGTATTAATTTAAGCAACAACAACAACAACCCAACGAAACAAATTGTAACAGTTTTAAGACAGAATAAAGTGCAAGTAGATCTGTGCCAGTTCACTGTGCGTTTTGAGCATCCGGCTCAGCAGGACCGGTTCATAGCGGCTATGGCCCTGGGGATGAAGCTGTTCCTGAGTCTGGAGGTGCGGGCGTAGAAGGCCTTGTATCGTCTGCCCGATGGAAGGAGTTCGAACAGACTGTTGCAGGGGTGTGAAGAGTCTTTGTGGATGCTGGTGGCTTTTCTGAGGCATCGTGTGTTGTAGATGCCCTCCAAGGCTGGTAGCTGTGTTCCGATGGTCCTCTGAGCTCTATGGGCTACCCGCTTGGGGGTGATTAGCAGTGTTTTGTTGTTTCTTTAGACTGAAGGAAAATTTAGGATTTGGATCTGCTGGGTAATGTCAATAGCTCCACACTGAACTGCTGGTAATATTCCATGCCATCAGGTTGGAATTTCCCATATGAACACTGAAGTACAGAACTTGAAATCAATGCAGGTACAGCAGGCAGTGAAGAAAGCTAATGCATGTTAGCCTTCATAACGAGAGGATTTGAGTATAGGAGCAAAGAGGTCCTTCTGCAGTTGTATAGGGCCCTGGTGAGACCACATCTGGAGTATTGTGTGCAGTTTTGGTCACTTAATTTAAGGAAGGACGTCCTTGCTATTGAGGCAGTACAGCGCAAGTTCACAAGGTTAATCCCCGGGTTGGCGGGACTGTCATATGATAACCGCAAGGTAGACACAAAATGCTGGAGTAACTCAGCGGGTCAGGCAGCATTCCGGGAGAGAAGGAATGGGTGATGTTTCGGGTCGAGACCCTTCTTCAGACTGATGTCAGGAGAGGGGGCGGGACCCGCCCAAGGCCTTGTGTTGACATAGAATTGGTAAAATGGGCAGATGACATTTAATGCAGAGATGTGTGAAATAGTGCTTTTGGGTGGGCTGAATAATTTCATATGAATTGCAACTTTTTGCAAAAGTTAAAGTTATGAATTGGAGCAAGGCCTACTTCGATTGTATTCGACATGAACTTGCTAAAGTTGATTGGAGTAGGGGTATTCGGCACAAACTTGCTAAAGTTGATTGGAGTAGATTGTTTGCGGGCAAAGGAATGTCTGTTAAATGGGATGCTTTTAAAAGTGTGCTGACAAGAGTTGAGGAATGCATGTTCCGTTTAGAGTGAAGGACAAGGCAGGTAAGGAAGCTGGATGACGAGAGAAATTTAGGCTCTGGTCAGGAAAAAGAAGGAGGCATGGAACATGTACACAGCTAGGATCAAGTGTATCCCTGAAAGAGTTTCGGGAACTAAGGAGCATACTTGAGAAGGAAATCAGGAGGGTAGGAGATAGCTGTCAGGGACTATTAAGGAGAATCCAAAGAGATTTTATTAGTAAGTTCAGAGAATAAGAGTACTGTAACTAGAGAGAGTCAGAAACCAAAGTGGTCACCTCTGTGTGGAGCCTCAGGAGATGGGTAAGGTCCTCCATGAGTATTTCTCCTTTTACTGTGTTGCAATTACTGACACAAAGACTTAGTGATCAGTACTGCACTGCTGGAAGCAATGCTGGTGGATTATAACATTTATAAGTAACGAATTGGGATAATTTGTAACGAGGAAAAATTCAGATCCATTCAAAAAAAATTGAACAGGTCTAGTTAAATGATTTTACTAAAGAACTAATACGTATAGCGGGCTAATACTTAAACAGTGCATTAATTCCAAGTATATACCTGTAATATTCGCTAGCGAGTTATTATGATTGCTTAATGTTGTCATTGAAACTGTTAGAAATGGTATAGAAATTGTTAGAAATAGTGATCCCATTCAATGGATTTTTGACTATTACATAACTGATTTGGAAAATAATGTTATCAATAATTTTATTTTTTTTTCATAGCCACAAACCTATTGTTGTGTTATGGCCAACTAAATTTTGTTTCATTTCAAGAATTAAATTGAGTTCACTTTGTGTAGAAAAGCACTGCTCAGTGAATGTTATTTTACTGCATTGGTACAGGAATTATTAGTTGGCCACGTTAAAGACCATCAACAAGGTCTGGAGAAATTTAATTAAATGTTCACTTTCTTTCACAGTAAGTTAAATGGGTGAATAAACCTTGTGTAGAATTGCTAAGACTGTACCGTCAGCAATAGGCAAACATGCATGTATGTTCAATTTAACCATAGTTTACATTGTTGAAACTTTGTAGCAGTGACTGTAACTAGATCAAGGAAGGCATCTCGAATTGGAAAATCAAAAACACTACAGAACCTGGAAATTTAAAATAAAACAAGGAAGTCTGGAACAGTATTGCAGGTGACATCTGTAGAAAGAGAAGTGGAATTAATGCATTGGGCCAAGGGCCAAGGACCATTCATCCAGTTCTGACAAAAGGCTTAAAACTTGAAATAGGAACTTTCCTCTTTCCACAGATGATACCTGGCGTGCTGCAGATTTCCACTACTTTCTGTTTCTTCATTTACCTCTAATTTGATTAGTTTAACACAAAGTTGATGAATCAAGGAATATAGCTGTTAATTTTCATCTAATCAGAGCTAAAGCAAGTATTCAGAGAGTTGACTGGATTTAGAAGCAATTATTGCAATATCTATATATTTTAACAATTGTGTGAAATTTGATCTGAATATTTTTAAATGGGTGATGTTGATTAGCTTGTAATGACTAAAATACATCCAATTCAGGTGCTTAAAATTTTATTTTCAAAGTTTGTCCTGTAATTCAATTTTGCATAATTAATGCCCATAATATTTTTATGCAACGATATAATCTTGGAACATTAAATGTGCAAACTAGGAAAATCAATATGCCAGCATTTTTTAAATGTCAAATAGTACAATGATCTCAGATCTCAATGTATAGTTGGTGTAGACCATATTGTGAACCAGAGGGATACTTTTGAAGTGAAACGTTTATTCAGTCCATTATAGATGAGGCTCTCACTACGGTCTCCTCGATACGCCGCAGCTCCGCTCTTGCTCTCCCTCCCACCATTCGTAACAAGGCCAGAGTCCCCCTTGTCCTCACCTTCCACCCCATCAGCTGTCCATACAACGTATAATCCTCCAACATTTTTGCCACCTCCAACGGGATCCCACTACTGGTCACATCTTCCCATCTCCACCCCTTTCTGCTTTCCGCAGAGACCGTTCCCTCCGAAACTCCCTGGTCAACTCACCCTTCTCACCCAAACCACCGTCTCCCCAGGTACTTTCCCCTGCAACCGCAGGAGAAGCAACACCTGTCCCTTTACCTCCCCCCTCGACTCCATCGAGGACCCAGGTGAGGCAGAGGTTCACCTGCACCTCCTCCAACCTCATCTACTGTATCCGCTGTTCCAGGGTCTCTACATCGGCGAAACCAAGCGCAGGCTCGGCGACCGTTTCACTGAACACCTCCGCTCAGTCCATCTTCACCTACCTGATCTCCCGGTGGTTCAGCACTTCAACTCGCCCTCCCATTCCCAATCTGACCTGGGCCGCCTCCATTGTCAGAGTGAGACCCAGTGCAAATTGGAAGAACAGCACTCATATTTTGCTTGGGTAGTTTACACCCAGCGGTATGAACATCTAACCTCAGATAGCCCTTGCTTTCTCTCTCCATCCCCTCCCCCTTCCCAGTTCTACCACTAGTCTTACTGTCTCCGACTACATTCTATCTTTGTCCCGCCCCCTCCCCTGACATCAGTCTGAAGAAGGGTCTCGACCCGAAACGTCACCCATTCCTTCTCTTCAGAGATGCTGCCTGACCCACTGAGTTACTCCAGCATTTTGTGTCTACCTGCAATTTAAACCAGCATCTGCAGTTCTTTCCCACACATTTATTCAGCTCATTCCTTTTCTTCCAAGAATGATTCATTATGATCATCAAGGTTGAGCAGGTGAGGAAAGCGCTGAGCAGACCGCCCAGGCAAAGCCATGGGTCCTGATGGTGTCAGCCCCAGGGTACTCAATGCATGGGCCAGCCAGTTGTGTGGAATACTCCAGCATACCTGAGCCTGAGCCTGGAGAGGGTTCCTGTGATGTGGAGACATCCTGCCTGGTTCCTGGACCAAAGAGGACGTGTCCCAACTCCTCCAAGGACTACAGACCGGTGGTGCTGACCTCACATGTCCCTGGAGAGGCTGGTGCCCACTCACTCACCTGCAACCTCTGGTTAAACCCCACCTGGACCCCCTGCAGTTCACTCACCAAACAAAGGTGGGGGTTGAGGGCGCCATCATCCACCTGCTCCATCGTTCCTGTGCTCACCTGGATAAGCCGGGAAGCATTGCAAGAGTCAAGTTTGTTTTTACTTCAGTGCTTTTAACACCAGCCGCCTGCACTGCTGGGGAGCAAACTGATGAAGATGCTGGTGGATGCTCCACTGGTGTCCTGGATCACCAACTACCTGACTGGACGACCACAGTATGTCAGGCTACAGAACTGTGTCTCGGACATGGTGGTGAGCAACACAGGGGCCCACAGTGGACGATCCTCTCTCTCTTCCTGTTCACCATCTACACCTTGGACTTCAGATATAACTCGGACTCCTGCCACCTGCAGAGGTTTTCAGGTGATTCTGCAATTGTGGGCTGCACCAGTGGGGGGAGGGAAGCTGAATACAGAGGTGTAGTCAACCACTTTGTTGAGTGTTGTGGGCTGAATCACCTGCAGCTCAACACCGACAAGACTAAGGAGTTAGTGGTGGACTTTAGGAGGAGAGGAACTCCCCTGTCCCCTGTCTCCATCAATGGTGTGGATGTGCAGTTTACCATGAGTACAAATACCTTGGAGTGTACATGGACAGTAAACTGGACTGGTCCAGGAACGCTGAGGTCTTGTACAGGAAGGGACAGAGCCGGCTGTACTTTCTGAGGAGGCTCTGCTCTTTCAACGTCTGCAGTAGAATCATATCATATCATATATATACAGCCGGAAACAGGCCTTTTCGGCCCTCCAAGTCCGTGCTGCCCATCGATCCCCGCACATTAACACTATCCTACACCCACTAGGGACAATTTTTACATTTACCCAGCCAATTAACCTACATACCTGTACGTCTTTTGGAGTGTGGGAGGAAACCGAAGATCTCGGAGAAAACCCACGCAGGTCACGGGGAGAACGTACAAACTCCTTACAGTGCAGCACCCGTAGTCAGGATCGAACCTGAGTCTCCGGCGCTGCATTCGCTGTAAAACAGCAACTCTACCGCTGCGCTACCGTGCAGATGTTCTACCGATAGGTGGTGGGAAGGGTCATCCTCTATGCTGTCGTGTGCTGGGGCAGCAGGGCGAAGGACGCGTACTCCAACAGAATCAACAAGCTCATCAGGATGGCTGCCTCCGTCCTGGGGGTGGAGTTGGATTCACTGGAAATGGTCTTGGAGGGGAGGATGCTCCTCAAACTGCGGAGCACCTTAGATAATACATCACCTTAGATAATACAGCTCACTGGTCAACCTGAGGAGCACCTTCAGCAACAGACCTTTTCCACCAAGATGCAGCACAGAAAGCCCCAGGAGATCATTTTTCCCTGTGGCTATCAAACCGTACAACTCGTCCCCCTTCTGACTTGGAGTATACTGATTCCCCCCCCCCTACCCCCTAACCCCCCCCACCCCTCCCCATCCCAAATCCTGGACTTTCTACTCGTCCCTTGAATTACATGTATCTTGTGTTTTATGACTGTTGGCAGACCAATTTCCCTCCTGGGATAAATAAAGTTCTATTGTATCATATCGCATTACAGTTTAAAGCTTCATGGAAGTGTTAAACTCAGTTATCTGTCCTAGCAGTAACATCCCAAAAAATCCAAATCAAAGTCAATACATACTGTATTGTAGTACCGACCGGCAAAGATCAGGTCAGTATAGTTCAGTAATTTAGCTTTCAGTAACAAACCATGCTGATTATCCCTAATCAATCCCTGTCTATCCAAATGCATGTGCATCCTATCCCTTAGAATCCTCTCCAGTCACTTTCCAATCACAGATGTGAGGTTACTAGTCTATGGTTCCTGCGTTTTTCTTTGCAGCCCTTCTTAAATAGATGCGTAACATTAGCCGCCCTCCAGTCTTCCGGCACCTCACCCATGCATAACGATGATTCGTATATCTCAGCTTCTCTATCTTTCCACAGTGTCCTTGCATATATTTGATCAGACCTGGAAGATTTATCTACCTTTATACATCTATCTGCAATAAAATAACATCTTGATCTGAGGTGGGTTATTTGTGATGTTGGAAAATATGCCTGAGAATTATATATTTTTTTACTTATGTATTGTTTGTTCCATCCCTTTTCTGTTCCTCTGTAGATATCCACCAACAAAATTGCTTTAGGGGATGACAGGATCGCTCTACAGCCTTTGGCAAGGGCCAGGAGTCAACTGAGCAAGATTAGGTAGAGTAGAAGTGACAGCTGCTCAGTATCATGCATGACAGATGTGATTGGACTAACCAGTGCTTAGGCAAAGAAGAGCACACATTAACATTGGGGAAGGGTGGAGAAGCAAACTTTGTCACCTGCATGCAGGATAATGCCTTAACATACAAACGGCTCTCCGAACTTACTGCCTCCCATTAAGAGAAAGCAAAATCAGGTAGCTTGCATGAATTGGTACAACTTAACAATTCACTGATTTGAACAATTTAAGTTTTATTTTAAATAAAATACACTTATATCTATTTATTTTGGTATCTATTTAAATATTATTTTAAAATATTCTGATATTTTGCACTTTTTTATTTGGTAATGTATATTTTAATTGATAGGTTCTAAAATATTTAATATCTGCACAATTTAAAGAGGTTATACTCTTTACACAACAACATTGATTTTTTGATACATTTTAGATAAGGAAGGATATTGGTAGAATCTCAAAGTAGAAATTCTATTTTTTCAAGGCTTTGCATTCAGATTTTTAAATTAATATTTGGTCATGTTTTACATTTTAACTGTTTGAAAATGTTTTAAGAGAATTCTCGCTCTCCACTTTTCCACTGAGTTCAATGCCCTCAAAAGCATTTATACTTCCAATCAGAATATACATAGACAGCAAGAATTTTGTAGCCAGAGTTTCTGCAATTTCCATTCTTTCTTTGGCAATCAAGGATCTATCTCCCCTTCACCATGTAATCCCAACCTACATAAAATGCCTCTTTTATTTATCCCAACCATTTGTTTCTAGAAAAGATGAAGACACAATAATGTTTACAATAAGTACAAAAGGAAGGAGGCACTTTTGTCACAAGTGCATGTGACCAAAGGAGTGTCTGTCAAATGCACTCGAATCAATAGTGAAAATATTGCTGGCGTGCAAATGAGTTGTGATTTCTGCATGAAGGAAGATTCTTCAAAATTAACAATGTTGTGATTTTAAATGGTTGTGCTTTTCTATAATCGGAACCTCACCAAGGTAGACTTGAATCAGCACGATCCAGCTTTTAAAATATGCCTTTTTTTCGGGATAAATAATTGATTTCCAGTGGAAATGATTGTTTGCAGTTCTGAAGTTTACATGTGGATGAATTACACTGCATTTTGTTGTAAAACTATTACTTTTGATATATCATCAAACAAGATTTTTAAGGTTTTTTTCTGCATCAATTTGTAAGTCATAATGGTTTCAGTCACGTTCCGATATTTGTGGGAAATTATTGGAAGCCACATTCAAACATACTAAACCTTCATTTGCATGCTTAATATGTTCAGCATTAGCCACGGCACCCCTTTGGCTGCATTGCATGGGCCTAATAAATGTGTTCACTGAATGTAGCCGCTTTTCAAAAGCGTTTGTAGATTGGAATATTAAATCTCACAGTGCTGCTGCTCGAGCTATCTATTTATGGTGTGACATGAAATACCTTGGATTTTTCTATGCACTAATTTGCATACTGTGAAGGTTTATTCATATAATTAGTAATGTGCTTCATATAATGTTTAAACTATGTGTAAAGGATTCTTACAATTTTTTGGAAAGACTACTACATGAATCTTTTCATCTAGCCACCAAAGCTAGGTTTGTTCATTTTATTTCAACAGGAAATATGATGTTCGAAAAGATAGTTCGCAGTTACATATTTTTATTAAATTCAAAAGTGAATTCAAGGGTTCTGAAGCATCTGCTATTGAGCATTCAGTGCCCAAGTAACAGTTTGTGACCTACTCTTGATTCACCTTTGCATGAAGTATTTTCATCATCCTAAAGTAGCAATTATTTGGCAATATCCCTGCCAAAACTTCAACACATACATTCATACATATTGGCCTAGGATTTTTGTTTTTCTTTCCATCAAAGAAAATTGTTCTCTTTTCTACTTGTTGTTTTTCATGGATTTCAGACTTGAACAAGGTGGGTTTCAAGTTTTGCTTATGTTTATTTTATATTATTTTGGTCAGTTTTTGCACAAAATTTCAGTGATGTCTGTTTCAACAAAAACAGGCTGATTTCATCAATCCACTGTTTCCCTTTTTTCTGTGACTTTAACTTTAAGCCACTGCTGGTGTATAGCTTTTATAATTTGTGTTTCTTCCCAGTTACTGACTTTCATGTTGTCCAACTTTTTAGTATAAAACATGCACTGAGATGAGGAAAATCAATGTCTACTGAAATATTATTATGCAGGTAAAACAGTGATTTCTTTGTATAAATCAACTGTCAAAATTAGGTCAAGTTGGTGTGTTAACAAGTAATTTATAAACTTAAACTCAAGACGAAACACTCTGCTTTTTACTTGGCAATCTCGGATATCAATTTTGTATACGAACGAGCAGCACTGGCAGCAGCTTTCTCCTAAATCTCAATAGTCGAGACTGTTTTATTGTCATACGCACTGGCAATCGGAAAATTGAATTTGTAACTGGTATCCCAGTAAGATAAGAAACCATGTTGGTACTTGCAGGTGCAGAATCAAGAGTTGCTTTAACCAAAACTTTTTATTTGGGTTTGAATGTTTGTCAAAATTATCTGACAGAGGAACTCCAGAGCTTGCAACTGGTGAAAGGGTTCCAGAAGTTGAGTGCAACAATTAAAGAGACCTTTATTTTACAGATTTGCAGGGTTAAGTGACCATATTTTGTCTGTTGAAATTTCTCAAATATTTCTGGTTGCTAGAAAATGATGCACTGGAAAACATGCTCCCTCGCCCTAAGAAAGATTTGGTGGAGCCTTTGTGCTTCTTGTTACGTTAATATAGCTTCAGTGAATTGGAAACTGAGCTATTCGCTCTTTTTTTGCCTTGCATCTAAATCTGGTTCTGATGAAGTTCATGTAAAAATCTGAGTGGGGAATGGTTCACTCATCGTGAAGAGTAAAAGCACTGAAGTGCATGCTGCCAGGTTAGGCCTGTAGCAGGGCATGAAAACATAACAGAAGATAAAACCTGCTCATCTTATTGCATGCCATGTTGCATTCTAAATGATAACGGCATTGTTATGGTCATATAGATTATGTTTAAATAATCACTAACCAATTGATCATCCCAAAGTTCTACATTAACTCTTTTATCAGGAGGTGAATGTTTAGTTTAGAGATACAGCATGGAAACAGGCCCTTCAGCCCACCACATCCACGCTGGCCATCAATCACCTGTTTACACTAATGTTATGTTATCCTGCTTTCTCATCCACTCCCAAAACACCAGGGGCAATTTACAGAGGCCAATTAACCTACAAACACACACGTCTTTGGGATATGGGGAAAAAAACAGAGCATCCAGAGGAAACTTATGCAGTCACAGGGAGAACATGCAAACTCCACACAGACAGCACCCGAGGTCAGGATCGAACCTGGGTCTCTGGTGCTGTGAGACGGCAGCTCTCCCAACTGCACCTCTCCCAACTGCACCACTGTGACACCTACATTGGTGGTGGATAATTACATAGTTAAGGGAGTGGTAGAACCTTACACATACACAATATTAATCTGAAGAATTCACATTCTTCCACAGCCTCCATTCACAGTCTCATTTCTTGACAACTGAATCTTGAAACTCCAAGTTCTTTGATTGTAATAAACTGTTCTTCACACTGGGGAAAAACACCAGTTACGGATGCTGCTTATAGTAGCTTATAGTATAGTAGCTCTATCACTATCTACACTGTCCCAAACACTGCAGATTCCTTTTTATTGCCCCCCACCATCAATCCACAAGCCCACTTGAATGGCCTCCCAGACAATGGTACCCTTCTCCACCCACTTAATCTAGTCCAAACTGTTATCAACTACCTGAAAATCAAAAGCCTGCATATGGAGAAAATGTGAAATAAAAATAAAATGCCTGAAATACCTGGTTATGGCAGCATATCTGGAGGGTGAAACCAAGGTGAGATCAGGTCGCTGACTCTTCAGAATTAGGAAAATAGAGAAAATATGTTCATTTTAACTGGTAGACAAGGGGTAAGAGTAGAGAGAACAAAGGGGTTGAGCGTTGACTGGAGAACAAGAGTAGATCAATGTTCCAGATTTATTTGAACTAGGAGAGACTGCCATGGGGTTATTATGTTAGCTAGCTTTACAGGAAGAGATAAATAGTGAGAGGAAAGAAGACAAAAATTGGAGAAAGATTACCAATGGAATTGAGGCACAAAAGATGCAGATGTCAAGTACTTGACTGGGCAAAGGCTGAGGCCCCTGCACTCCCACTACTGCCATGTTTGTCATATCTGCATGTTCCTACCAAGGTTAATCTAGGCAATGTAGCTCAAGGTGTGTGACTTCTTCCTGATCAGTCGTCATATAACCTACTGGTTCATCATCTGAACATCAGGCCAGCTCAAATTCCTGAGTCAATGTTGCTTGCTTTGCAGACAGTTCCTGCCCTGGATCTTGCCAATCTCTTCCCATTCCCACATGCTGCCATTTGTCCTGTCATTCATAATTAAATTTGCTTTATAAGGTATAAGTCTTACAACCAGTAGTTTTAGTTGGAAAGGTTTATTTGATAAAAATAATCACTTTTCTCATCTCTTGGTTTAAAGCGCTGCTTTACCTAGCAACGGGCTACAAATTCATTCATACCTTTGTTTATCTTTCTGCATTACAGGTCTCTGGAACAGTTTAGATCTTTCCCAGCATGATTTATCATTTAGTACATAAGGATGTCTGAATAGTGAATTTCAATTTGAGACAAAGTAAATAATTGCAACAATATTATTATTTTTTAGTAAATGGAAAATAAAGAGCCTCCTTAACGGGATCTTATTACACTGAGGTTCAAAATTTGCAATCGACAGCATAGCAAAATCGTTTCCAGTCCTTCAGCAGCTGTAAGCTTATTAAGCTCTAATACTTTTAAGATAAAAAATTCTGATACTACATATTTGAAAGCAAAGTGCGTTTTTATTTAAGCAATGCTCAAAAGAAATTGAACACATACCTTGCAATACTGAAGGATTGCCGGGTGAGGAGCTGAGAAATAAAAATATGATCACCTTGTTAGGATGGTACTAAAGATCTCCAAATAGTCAAGGGCTTAGATGAGGTGACATTTGTCAAGTGTGTTGAGCAAAAGTTCATTGGGCAATATTTACAGGGCCCTACAAAGGCAAGAGCAAAGCTTGACCTACTCTTAAGGAATGGAAAGGGCAGGTGACTGTAATGTCAATGGGCAAGCCTTTTGGGACCAGTGACCAGTTCTATTAGCTTTAAAATAGATATGGTTATGGACAGGGCTGCTCAACATGACAGAGTTCTAAATTGGAGCAAGGCCAACTTTAATGGCATGGGTAAGAAAGGCTTAGCTATGGGCTAATCGCGGAAACTGGGAGTAGCAGAGACGGGGCATTTTGGTTGGTAAGGATGACATGGATCAAATGGCCTGTTTCCGTTCTCCATGGCTATTACATATTACAGACTCTTTAAAAATTAATTGCAAAATATCTTTGTTAAAGAATTACAGTTCATCATAAAATTAGCTCCTTAATCCCAATTGCTGAGCATTATTATGTAATGTAAAAGATTCAAGTTATATTATAACTCCAATTGTTTTCTTATGAAATGACATAATTGGGGCATAATAATTCTTTTCAGAGTTGACCTAGGTTATGAGCTTTAGTTTTTCTTGTTTTCTTATTGTTTCTGCAAGACTAATCCTGTTAGTAACGATTACTAAATATTTATTGCCTGCATCATGGGTAAAAGTTAAGAAATTTTAGAAGAAAGCTGATAGACAAATCAGGGAGTATTAAAAATAAAATAGAAAAACCACAATGGTTAAAGGAACGATGATCATAAAACTTATTTAAAGAAGAGCCTCTAACTGGTGTGAACCTCCATTCACATCTAAGAGTCCACGTTGCTATCTGTTTAATACTGACCTCTGAAAAGGATGATTGAAACAACTGGTAGACACAAAATGCTGGAGTCACTCAGCGGGTCAGGCAGCATCTCGGGAGAGAAGGAATGAGTTACTCCAGCATTTTGTGTCTACCTTCGATATAAACCAGCATCTGCAGTTTTTTTCCTATACATTGAAACAACATTTTTGTCTAGATTTATGAAAACTAAAGGACATAAAACCTTTTATTCTAATTTGAATTAGGTGGATTGCAATGACCAAATTTTAAAAATTACTATCTGGCAGCACAAATGAGTTTTATTTCATCCTTTTATCAAGAGGGTGGAAAAACAGCATGGGTTAAAATTGAAATGGATAGAATAAAAGAACTATGCCCAGAAGAATTTATCTATAAATGGGAAGCGAAGCTATTAGTTAATGAAAAAGAGTCACCTTTGCTAAAACAGTTAATTAATATATTGTTGAAAACAGTTAAAGCTAATGATAAAAGATTTTTTTTAACAGCTAAAACTCCATTAGTAAAAAATAGATTACTGCCGTTTGCTTGGAATAATCAAATATTACAAGTCTGGGAACAGAAGGGTATTAAACATATAGGAGATTGCTATGAAGGAAATAATTTTTTGACATTTTCTCAATTGAGAAATAAATATCAAATTCCAGGGAATAGTATTTTTTTCTATTATCAACTACAATCTTTTTTAAGGGAAAAGTTAGGTAATAATAATAATAATAATATTCATTTATTGTCATTGCAACGAGTACAACGAAATTAAAAAATAGCCAATCCTGACGGTGCGTACAAACATATATGCAATAAATGCAAAAACAAATAAATACATAAATACAATTAAATACAATTAAATACAATTCAATGTTTCTATTTCAAATTAAAGGAATTGAATCCTTGATTATGGGCAAGGGAACTAAAAAAATGATATCTTTAATGTATAAATTATTACAAAAATCTAGTCCAAAGATAGGAATTCAAAAATCAAGACAAAGATGGGAAACAGATCTGAATATTAGCATTGATGAACCAAGTTGGGAAAGATTGTGTTTAGACAGTATGAAAAATACTATTAATGTGAGATATAGTTTGGTACAATATAATTTTTTACATCATTTATATTTAACTCCGAAAAAATTAAACAATTTAATACCAAACTTATCTGAAATTTGTTTTAGATGCAACCAAGATGTGGGTACTTTTTTACACTCTACATGGGCATGTCCGAAGGTAACTCCTTTTTGGAAAGATCTAAAAAAAAAATTGGAACAATTGATGAATAAGACCATACCATTGGATTCAAGGTTGTTTTTATTGGGAGATACTAAAGGAATATTACCAAGGTTAATTTTAGATAAATATCAGGAAAGATTTCTCAAAATAGCAATAGCAAAAAAATGTGTAGCGGTCACTTGGAAAGATCACAATGAAATAAGAATTGAAAGATGGTATGCAGAAATGCGTAGTTGTATCCCATTAGAAAAAGCTACTTATAATCTGAGAAATAGATATGATTTCTTTTTGAAAACCCATTCATTTTAAAACTAGGACTAAGAATTGGAAATATTTAAATTCAAGATTGTTTTGATACCCTTAATAAGAATTTAATAAGAAATTAGCCGGAAGTGTTTCCTTCTTGACTCCAGGTTTCCTTCTTTCTTTCTTTCTTTCTTTCTTGCTTCTTCCTCTTTTTCCTCTTTTTCTTTTTCTAACTGGGGGGTGGTGGGGAGGGGGGTTGTGGGTGGGGAGATAATACAGAACAATACTTGTATAATCGAATTTATAATGTAGGTATCATTGTATAATGTAGGTATCATTGGGTACTATGAGTTGTAACATGTATGTGCTTTGTTAAAATTTAAATAAATTTTTTTTAAAAATAAATTAAAAAATGCTGGAGTAACTCAGCGGGACAGGCAGCATCTCTGGAGACAAGGAATGGTGACGTTTCGGGTCAAGTACGTGTTTGTTTCATATCGTGTGCATAGTATTGATGAATTCAGCAAATAAAGTTGGGCATGTTGCATGTATTGAAAGGAAGTTGTTTATAACATTTTCACATTTATCCAACTAACCTTCATTGTTATTGAATTCTTCCTAATGCCTTCTGTAAATTGGTTTACATGTAAAATAGATATGCAGAATGAGACACAAAGTCCTTTTGTTGGTTTGTCTTCACTCGTGACGATAATTTGCCTCATGATGGAACCCATTTTAGGATTAAATTTGCCAAGACACAATGTATATCAGAGGTTGAATGAGAGATTTAAAAAGCTGTTTTCAATATTTTCCAGTGCTATCAAATTTTCATAGAACATAAAACGGTAGTGCACAGGAACGGGCCTTTTAGCCCACCATGTTTGTGCCGAACATGATGCCAACTGATCTAATCTGCCTGTAAATGATCCATATCCCTCAATTCGCTGCACTTCCACGTGACTTTATAACAGTCTCTTAAACACCACTCGTATCTGTCTCCACCACCACCCCTGGAAATGAGTTCCAGGCCCCCACTACTCTGTGTAAAAAAAACCTACCCCACAAATCACCATTAAGCTTTTCTCCTCTCACCTTATAGCTATGCCCTCTGGACATTTCCACCCACGGAAAAAAGATTCTGACTGTCTACCCTATCTATGCCTCTCATAATTGTGTATAATTCTGTCAAGTTTCCCCTCAACTTCTGATGTTCCAGAGAAAAACGTATTTCCAAGTCTTTCCAACCTCCTTATAGTTGATACCCTCTTATCCAACAAGCATTCTGGTAAACTACCTCTGCAGCCTCTCCAAAGCCTCCACATCTCTCCTGTAATGGGGTGACCAGACCTGCACGCAATAGTCCAAATGCCACCTAACCAAAGTCCTACAGAGCTGAATCATGACTTCCTGACTCATACACATGCCTCTAGCAATGAAGGCAAGTGTACCATACACCTTCTCTACCACCCTATCTACTTATGCTGCCACCTTCAGTGAGCTATGAACTTGGACTCCAAGATCCCTCTGCACATCAATGCTCTTAAGGGTTTTGCTATTAACTGTATAATTTCCCCTTACATTCAACCTCCCAAAGTGCAACATTTCATACTTGCTCATGTTAAACACCATCTACCATTTCTACAGCTGATCTATATTCCGCTGTATCTTCTGACAGCCTTCCTCCCTGTCCACAACTCCTCTAAGTTTGGTGTTATCAGCAAACCTATTCACCAACCCATCTACATTTACGTCCAGGTTATTTATATGTATCACAAATAGCAGATGTCCCATAGAAACATAGAAAATAGGTGCAGGAGGAGGCCATTCGGCCCTTCGAGCCAGCACCACCATTCATTGTGATCATGGCTGATCACAAGCCATGGTCCCAGCACAGATCCCTGCGGAACTCCACTGGTCACAGACCTCCAGCCAGAATATCTACCTTCCACCACAACCCTCTGCCATATAATTACATGTTAATTTAAATAGTATAATTTCAATGGTCAAATTCAAATATATAACACAACAAATAGAGAACAATGTCAATGGAATAGGATGTAGGTTACATTTATTAATATGGTATGTATCAGGACACGACTAGCAAATATTTTTTTGTTTGCTTCATTTGTTTGCAGTTCTTGGAGACCACCACTGGCGTCACCTGTTTGGAATCGATTTGCTGTTACTCAAGCAGAGAAACAGGATGTTCACCTTTTAGAAGAGTACTAGAACAAATAATGGGAAGATGCAATTTGTTGCGAGTCAACAGGTGTGGAATTTCTCTTAATAGACTCTGCCGTAAGCATTTTTCTTACAAACTAGAACATGAGCCTGCTGCTGTTGACGTGCAGAGTGGCCGTTAGGTGTGGTCCTTAACAGGTTGTACCAGTTTTAACATTTTTTTTAAGAGCTTTAAGCAAACAGTAGATTTGCAGTTGAGTTCTGCACTGGGACCTTGGTCTCAGCAGTAAGAGAAAATGGTTTCATACTTTGATATAGTACTTTATATTGTCTTTTTGTTGAATGTAAGAAGTTGGAATTTTCGTACATTCTTTACCTGCTTTGCAATATGGTTAGTAATGGTATTTTGTGTTAAATTCCTGGGAGCTCTTCAAACTCCGTATTCTTTGCAGGATTGTGGAATTTGTGGAGATTGCTTTCTTCTGCTAACGAATAGTTGTTAACAGACAAAGACCTTGTGGGTATTGCCCAAGAATACCTATCTTCTTTTTAAACCCCCCTGAACCCTATCATTCTATGACGAACTTTTAAGAATTTATCTGTGTCTGTGTGTTTGTTCACTCTTCCACTGTTCCTGAGTTATTTGTGACAGAACATACAACTCCAATGGAGAGGCTTCTAAATTTCTCAACCAAGTATTGAGAGATGATTATCACTCTACCATGTTTCCAAAATAACTGCAAAATAAACTTTGGAGGATGGAGAGCAGAGGATAGAGTGGGTGATACATGAGCCAGACAAAATCTTAATTTGAAGTAAATTTGGCCGGTCCTTGAATTAAAAGGAATATTGTTATGCTTATGACAGAGCCAAAGTTTAATTGTGATATATCTTCTGGTACTAAAATTGCCAGTTTGATTGTCACTGTGATTGCGAACCCCCGATATTGTTACCTACTTAATCAGCAAGTCAACATTGATTCCCTTTGTTCAAATTATTTTTCTCGTGGATTTTAAAACTTTTGTCATTTGCCAAAACTGTCCTTGTACTCCATGTGCATTGCTTTTTTTTTTTTTAAGTAGTTTGTGTTCCAAAAGCAAATTTTATAGATGTAAAATTTGTTACATATTTTTGAAAGGAATTTATTTTATAAAAGAGTCAAGCAAATGTTTTATTTTTTTTTCTTCATGATCAATATTGTAATATCTCAATATTTAGAGACCACAATTAGCAAAAAAAAACTTATTTTATCCTTTTTCAGTGTTTTGATTGTGTTCTCAATTCAGGAACCTATAAAACAAATTTTGATTTTTAATTTTACGAATTATTTTATTTTTAGTTTGGTGATTGGATTTTCAAAACACAATTTGGAATTTGAGGTAATTGATTTGAATGCAGACTAAATTGATTAAAGGAGAAAATAAGATTGACATTTTTATAAAACCCTGCCTCATTTTCAAAGTGTATTGTAGAAAAGGCAGCAGTCAATTTAACCCAACAGTCTCATTACTCTTTGAAGGATAAATTTCCCTTTCTTATCAAAAGTGTAAGGAGATTTTTTTTTAAAGATACAAAATTGACTATTTTCCATGCCACAACTGCAAGAAGGCCTTTCATATAATCCTAGCCTTGTCTGGCCTAGATTATGAGTTCAGCTTGCATTTTAACATTACTAAGTGCTGCCGCTGAGCCAAGAAATGTTACTTCCTTGGGTGCATGCATCAAACTGAGGTTGACAAAACAAAAGATAAATGTTCTGGAGTTGAAACAGAATTGCTCAGCAGATTAGGGCATATCTGCAGCAAGAGAAACAGAATTGGCAGTTGTAGTCACTGCACAAGATAGAGAAATGAAGTTAATGTTACAGTTTGTCTTTTCATCAGAACTGGACTGTTCTGTTACAAAAACTGTTTATTAATTAAAAGCATGGTTATTAGTTTTAAATATTCTGGAGAATGGTTTATTGTCTTTAAATGCAGGAGACGTTATACATAACAGTATGTTCAGATGGAATAAGTATAGTAAAATATAGCACAGAACATAAGAACATGCAAGACATAGATACGGAATAGGCTCTTGTGTCTGCTCCTCCATCTATAAGATCATGACTGCATTAAAATTCTGGCTCTATGGAAAATATGGGCAATTTAAGCCAAATGATCTTTACTTACTCTTTGTTCTTTTGATATTCTATGTCAATGATGGGACATTTATTGTGATTCTACAGCTTGGGTCTGCTGCACACTCTCTTGATGTGTTTAAATCAAGTCTTTGCAATGTCCTGTTGCTAACAAGCTGTCTCACACTCAAATCTATGGACAACTTTATCTCTCTTGATTTCCCTGCTACCTGCAGGTTTTCACTCCCACCCTTAGCATCATTAACATGTCTCGTTTTCTCTTCTCCTTTCAACCTTGATTGTTTCTGGATCTTTCGGCCTTCGGTGAGATTACTCCATTTTAAGAAAAAAGGTTAGCTGATATGATGAAATGTAGATTTCTGTACTTTAAAACTGCTTCAGTTTTGTGTTAATTTTCCCACAGAATTATCAGTAAGTTTTCAATAGTTACGTTTATTTTGATGCTGCAAGCTAAAAATGTTAAAGGCTGTATGTTACATTGTTTAATGGAGTATCATTGCATAAGTATCAATACCAACAGGAACGGTCTCTCACTATAATTAATTTCACGGGGCATCATGGAGCTATGAATTTGAGGCAAAGGGGAAGGCAGGTTACTTTATAAATATTTTACAATAGCTACATGTTTTTAAGTAAACTATTTAA
This sequence comes from Rhinoraja longicauda, assembly GCF_053455715.1. Classification (NCBI taxonomy): domain Eukaryota; kingdom Metazoa; phylum Chordata; class Chondrichthyes; order Rajiformes; family Arhynchobatidae; genus Rhinoraja; species Rhinoraja longicauda. The sequence continues at coordinate 3,046,052 of NC_135965.1, read as the reverse complement.
ATATTTGGTTGGTTTTTTTTAAAATGCCTGATGCACTTAAACAGTTCCTGAATGTTTAAAGTCAGGTGGGAGTGGGGTATTGCCAGTTGTCAAAATCTTTAGGATTTGGCAATATAGATTTGACAACAAACATAGAGGGAGGAGGAACATTCCCTCATTATTACTGCAAAGGATCCTGATGCCTTTCAGATATATCCTCTGATGTCAAGGATGCTTTGGCCAGGAGTATAGGCTTTCCTCATCCAGACTAGATAAGTACAGGAGTTGCGAGACCTATATGCACAGCAATCGCAGGCCAGGGAGATGTGGCTGCGTCTGTTTTAGTCCAGAGATGTAGAAAGAAATATGTTATGGTTCAAGAATTAAATATTATTAAAGCTTTGAACAGCCTTTATATTTTAAGCATGTTTATAATTAAGATTTTATGTAATGAGTGTTTAATGGTTTCATGGCTGATTAATGCTAGTTTTTTTGGATACTTTAAGATGCAGAAATTAAGGATATATTTTTAAAGTTTTGTCCAATTAGACTATGAGCCAAGTATGAATCTACATAATTAAGTGCACCCTCTAGATGTCAAGACGTCAAAAGTTGTTTTGTTTTTTTTAGATTTGGGAGTGACTCGGACCCTAGCTGCACAAATGACAGAGCCATTTTGACACTCTCATCAATGGATGACCCATCACACGCACCAAGGATTTAATGATTGAGGAAAGACATGGTGGATGCTACGTCTTTTTAGGCTGTTTGTTTTTGAGTTTGCTATTTACCTCTAAGTCAAGGGGAGAATGAAAATATATATGTAAATAACTGCCCTTAGCCACTTTACATTTATATATTTGTTTGCATGTATGCCCTACTCTCGCCCAAATAAGGTACTGCATTTTAGAAGAAGCACGGTCAGTACTGACAATTAAGATTGTAATTTATTTGTAAATAGTTGTGACTTTCCATATTTTCCTCTTTTTACAAAATGATCTATTTCTGGAGCTATATTTTTCTATTTTTGCTTTCTCAGATGGAGTGGGATAACAACTTTCAATCCCTTTTGGTAAAATGGTACAATCCCTTTTGGACACATTCCACATAAATGGGTTTTTTTACATTATAAGGTGGCTATTTAGTCAAACAGGTAATTTTTTGGAAATGGACTTTCATGCAACTTATATTCTTATAAACCTCAGAATCTGGAAGCATCATTTCCATTCTAATTGTTCTCCCCTTTGGTCACTGCAGTTGGTAATTAACTGAATGATAAACCCATGAGTGGAAGTGGTTTGGAGTTAACAGTAGTACAGTGAAGGAATAGGCAAGGTCTTGCAGAATATATATTTTAATGTTGATCAACATTTTTTTGTTTGATGCACACTTGTTGTCCCTTTTGATCTAAAGTTGATATTTGAGAAAACTGGACCTGAAGATGGTGGCTGGGGCCTTGCAATTCAGCAAGCAGTTTAAATGAATGAATGAAAACTCAGCCTGGGGAATGTAGACGTGGAGTTCGCCTGGGCTTCAAGAACTTAGCAGCTTCTCACTGCAGGATGTTTGGTTATGATAAAAGGCAGAGGGGCTGATCAAAAGATCAAGGGGGCTACTTGGATTATTTTTAATGTTGCTGTAAGTTATTGAGGTCAAGGCGTGTATCTTAAGGAGTTTTGGGAGGCATTATTTTAGGCTTTGAAACACGTTCTGTACTTTTATATATTAGCGTGTTTAAAAAATCCAGATAAATAACCCATATTTAAGTAATCTATAAACATCAATTCAACTTTTACACCACATTGGTTTCAGTGATTTTATATAAAATTTCATTACTTGTATTATCAACAAGTTAATATTGCCAAACTGTAATGTGATAAAGTGTAATTGCATGTCTCAAGCTGGCAATTGCCAAGTTCATTTGTTTCCGATGTTTATCAGCATTTGTGGAAAGCATTTTTCATATTACAAAACTGAATTATGAAAGGCAAAACCCTACTGGCCTATTGTCGCAGCGCGTCATTAAGTTTTGTTTCCCAAAGTAATGAATAATCAAAATGACGCGATATTTTCATTTGGTTTAGACTTTCCCTGCTGAGCTTCAAACGTTACTTTGTGATTGCATTTCCCAGTTATTTATTTCAAATGGTTGCTGTTTTTCAACCAGTTATAATGAAGTCAATAAAAAATCTGTAATTTAACAGTAACGGATAATCAACTGTTACATATAATTTAACATACTATTGCATTTAACTTTCATTATTCACACCTCAGTCCTTAGTTTCCATTACTGTGATGCTACCGATATTTGCCAGACTGTTTATACTTCCACAGGAATTGATTTTCCCATTAATAAATATGATTACAGTATAAAACAATGCAAAATACATTTAATCGGTTAAATGGTTTAAAGTGTGTAAAGAACTGCAGATGCTGGTTTAAACCAAAGTTAGACACAAAAAGCTGGAGTAACTCAGCGGGACAGGCAGCATCTCTGGAGAGAACAAATGGGTGACGTTTCAGGTCAAGACCCTTCTTCAGATCGGTCTGAAACGAAACGTCACCCATTCCTTCTCTCCAGAGATGCTGCCTGTCCCGCTGAGTTACTCCAGCATTTTGTGTCTATAAATGGCTTAAAGTATCTCACTGAGAATTGGGGAAAAAGTCTTGTTATCTATTAGTGGATGTTTTGGGTTTTAGAATGCAAGAATAAACAGCTATTTACTCAGTTCGGACACAGATTTGTGAAAAAACCGATATAAATAGTCAAACTCCTATTTAAAGTAACAGGTGGTGCTTTAAAAAAATAATGATCATCTTACGAATGTCACTGTTAAGAAAATATAAAGACTGGAAACATAATATAGTAAATTTCTTTATCCTTTCACGTCTGGAGTTCAAAATCATAGATGCTCACCTAGTGCAGTAAAAGGAAAAGTTGTAATTCCACAAAACTGGTCAGAATTGGATCTGTTGCTGGCCTTGCTTGGTGCAGCAACTATGGCCAATATTGAAGCTGTTTTTATGCCAGAATATGGAATATTTCTAAAATGCTTTTTAATCTGGGTTGAGATTTGGATTGAGTAAAACTGAACTAACATCATGCCTTCTAAATTGGATTTAAGGAAGAGAAAATTGTGCTTATTAAAATGTAAAAGCCTTTTCTAAATCTGCACCCTGACCTTTTTCAAAGTCTACCTTGTTCTTTTGTATAATGGTAATGAAAATACTGGAGCTTGACTTGAAGGAAGTCTTTTGCCATGTTGGCAAACAACGATACAGCTTTAGGCAGGTGTAGGACCTCAAAGCCCCCTGTTTGTGACAAGTGATTATTTTGGTTAATAAATGTGTGGTGCAGATCCTTTTGGTACAGTTCACTTTAGTAGCAATAAAAACCTGAAAAATGTGGATCTTGGGCACTAGTTGTCAATATTTTGTGGGTTCACGTTATATTTTTAAAATTATAATTGTTCTTTGATTTGTCTCAAGTTATTCTACATTGGTGAAACTTTGTCTACAACATTTACGTTCGTATTTACCAATAAAGTAAAAAATAAAGTTTAAATTGTGTTTTTCCTTATTGTTGTTCGAGAAAGATTTGAACATGCAAACAAGGTCAATATTTAAGTTGTTACAGAATAAACCAAACTGTTTTCCTCTTTGGTATTCCATTCTTCTAAACAATTATTTAACCTTGTTAACGAGCGGTTTCTGTTTTTACAGACATAGTCAATTTTGAACATAAGCTAGAAAATACACAACAATCGCTCTACGATAATCATACCCCCTTGGTGTTGTAATGAATGACATTAAAATCACACAAGAAAATAAGAAAGGACAAAAAAGTCTCATTGCCCATTAGTGAATGATTTTGGTTCCAGAATACGAACATGCACAGCTATTTAGTCAGTTCGGACACTCTTAAAATTGGAGAGAGAAACTAATCCTGCCATTCAGAGGAACAAATATGTAAAGCTTTTGAATTTAATGCGATGGTAGCTCACACTTATGTACAGTAGGTCATACATCAGGTGCTCCTAACTATGGAATGCCTTCTGGTGTGCTTTAAGTGTGTGTAGAGTATTTTGCAATTTAATAGCTTTCTGCCGGAAGACATTGGCAGTGGCAAGAACAACCAGCCCACGATGCCATCTAGTGGTGCAAAATATTACTCAATGATGGTCGCACCACAGATTCCTCACACTCTGCTCCAAAGAACCATCAAATTGACATAAAATACTTGGGATGGACACAAAGTGCTGGAGTAATTCAGCGGGACAGGCAGCATCTCTGGAGAGAAGGAATGGGTGACGTTTCGGGTCAAGACCCTTCTTCAGACGTATGAGAACGAGATATCAAAGGGTGGAGATCAAGGGAAATGTGGAGCAGATCATTGTGAGCTAGGAGAAGATAACATGGAATCATGGCTAGCACACAACACAAGCTTTTCACTGTACCTCGGTACACGTGACAATAAAAACAAAACTGCAACTGAACTGAACCAGAAGTGGGCCGTTTTAATCCACCTCATCCATGCTGATAGTGATGCCCATCTCTGCTCATCCCATGTGCTTGCAACAGGTGTGAATCTCTCGATGCCTTTATCCATCCGTATTTGTCTTTAAAATGTTTTCAAGCTGTAGGTGACACGAAAACACGATGTAAGGAGCACGAATGTTCTCGTTTATAATAATAATAATCTTGAAAACACCATCAGAATTTGATTAATTAGTCATTTATCTCTCTGTTCATTATTTCAAACTGATTAACATGCTGAGTATGCACATTTATTGCCCTTGGTCTGACATTGATACCCCATTTTAATTTTCCTCATTTTGACTGAAAATCCAGCTTGCTACAATAATTATAACTGTTTCAATCACCTCCCCTGGCAACTCGATCCATATAACCACCACCCTCTGTATGCAAAATACCCCTCTGGTCTCCCTTAAATTTCTCTGGACACTAACTATGCACCACTTCACTTTATCAAGTGCTACTAGATCATATCCTTCCACCTCACATTCCAGTGAGACTCAATCCAATCTCTCCGACCTCCATTCCCTGCAACTTCCTGAGATTCTCTTTAAGATTAAATAATCTAAAGCACTTGTACAGTAAGTGTAAGAAAATAACTGCAGATGCTGGTACAAATCAAAGGTATTTATTCACAAAATGCTGGAGTAACTCAGCAGGTCAGGCAGCATCTCAGGAGATGCTGCCTGACCTGCTGAGTTACTCCAGCATTTTGTGAATAAAGCACTTGTACAAGTAATTTAAGAGTATATTTCTGGGGAAAGCAAAATTAATTGGGAATTTCTGTAATAAATTGAAAATGTCAAATCTTAAAAGTATAATCGAAATGGTTTAATTGATACAACCGAGTTAAAGCCAATGCAGTTAAGCTGTTAAGTGTTAACAATATTTCAACTCTTGAAACTGGATTTTCACTGAAAGTGAGGAAAATTAAAATGGGGTATCAAAGTCTGACCAAAGCCAATAAATATGCATATTTATGGTATTTAAGCTCAGTTTGAAATAATAAACCGAGGAGATAGATTACTTATTAATCAAATTCTGATGGTGTTTGCAAGGCAAACGAGAACATTCTTGCTCTTTGTGTCACTTACATGGAAGTGAATGGACACAGTGAACTTCAGTTTAAATGCGTCATTTAGAGAAGGTGACACACCTTTAAGTCCATTGATGAAATGATCAATTTCAAGAGCACAGCTTGAAAACATCTTTGACTGAGACAAATGTCACTTTAGAATATTCCACACAGTGTTGATTTATTTCATTGGAATGTGAAGCTCACAAGGAACTTCAGAAAATGTTGCTTAAAATATATTCAGACGGGAATAAAAGCAAAGTTTAATCAAATCTCAGACTTGGGTTTGCTAATGCTATTTGGGAGGGTTTAGACTGGCTGAGATTGCATCCAATGCAGTTGAGAGGGAGGGGGAGTGCAGTAGAGAGGGAGGGTGGAGTGCAGTAGAGAGGGAGGGTGGAGTGCAGTAGAGAGGGAGGGTGGAGTGCAGTAGAGAGGGAGGGGGAGTGCAGTAGAGAGGGAGGGTGGAGTGCAGTAGAGAGGGAGGGGGAGTGCAGTAGAGAGGGAGGGTGGAGTGCAGTAGAGAGGGAGGGGGAGTGCAGTAGAGGGAGGGTGGAGTGCAGTAGAGAGGGAGGGGGAGTGCAGTAGAGAGGGAGGGGGAGTGCAGTAGAGAGGGAGGGTGGAGTGCAGTAGAGAGGGAGGGGGAGTGCAGTAGAGGGAGGGTGGAGTGCAGTAGAGAGAGGGTGGAGTGCAGTAGAGAGAGGGTGGAGTGCAGTAGAGAGGGAGGGTGGAGTGCAGTAGAGAGGGAGGGTGGAGTGCAGTAGAGAGGGAGGGTGGAGTGCAGTAGAGAGGGAGGGTGGAGTGCAGTAGAGAGGGAGGGTGGAGTGCAGTAGAGAGGGAGGGTGGAGTGCAGTAGAGAGGGAGGGTGGAGTGCAGTAGAGAGGGAGGGGGAAGGGTAGGGCTCGACACGGAAGTCAATGACACAGTGGACAGGACAGGTAGGAGCAGAGCAGGGAGTGAGGAGACAGCTACATTACACTCCACTTATTTCACTGAAGGAGGCTTGACAGATTAACTCAAGGCCTGGCGAGGTCGTGTGTCTGGGACATAATAACCATTACTGAAACCTGTCTTAACGGAGGGACATCACTGGCAGCTTAATGTTCCAGGTTACAGATGCTAGAAAGGTAAAGCGGAGCAGTTTAGTTTATTGTCACGTATACCAACGTACAATGAAAAGCTTTTGTTGCGTGCTGTCCAGTCAGCAGAAAGCTGGGTAAAAGGAGTGGGAGAAACCTGTCTGATTAAGGCAAATGGCACTAATTAAGACGGACTGCATTACAGTTTGGTACGGGAACTGTTCTGCCCACAAATCACTACAGAGTGGTGAAGACGGTACAGCACATCACTGGCAACTGTCTCCCGGCCATGTTCTACCGGCGGTGCCTGCGGAAGGCACGCAGCATCATCAAGGACCACAGCCACCCAGCACGCAGGATGTTCTTGTTACTGTCAGGCAGACGATACAGGAGTATGGCTGCGCGTACCACCAGACTTAAGAGCAGTTTCTACCATCAGGCTTCTGAACTCATAAACACATTTCACATCATATATGTTCATTATTTTTAATATTGTCTTTTTACCTTACTAATGTCATTTTTAATCTTATTTATCCTTGGAATATTACTGCTGAGGTGACCCGTTGTCGTCAAATACATTTCATTGTATCGTTGATCCTGTGCCAACCTACATATGGCAAATAAAAATGTATTATTATTATAGTCCAAGATGACATTAGTTAAAGATCGCCCAGTGAGACGATGTTGGTGGAGCTGAGAAAAATAAAGATGATCGCTTTGTTGGGAGTGTACTATACGCCACACATAGTCAACGGGAATTAGAGGAACAAACATGGAGGGCATCTACAACACACGATGCCTCAGAAAAGCCACCAGCATCCACAAAGAATCTTCACACCCCTGCAACAGTCTGTTCGAACTTCTACCATCGGGCAGACGATACAAAGCCTTCTACGCCCGCACCTCCAGACTCAGGAACAGATTCATCCCCAGGGCCATAACTGCTATGAACCGGTCCTGCCGAGCCGGATGGTCACATCGCACAGTGAACCGGCACAGATCTACTTGCACTTTATTCTGTCTTAAAACTGTTCCAATTTGTTTCGTTGGGTTGTTTAAATTAATACTGACTAGCTAATTAAATTATTGCATCGTATGGGAGGCGCATTCCCAATCTCGTTGTACCCCTGTACAATGACAATAAAGATATATTGTATTGTATTGTATTGTATGCTGGGAAATTACCAACAGCTGCAAGACCCATAGGATTGTCATAGTAGAGGATTCTAACTTCCCCAATATAAACTGGGGTTGCCATTGTGCAAAGGGCTTTGATGGGGTGGAATCTGTTAAGTGTGTTCAGGAATGTTTTTTCAGATGATAAGGAGAGGGCCAAGCTTGACTTCCTCTTAGGGAATTGGGCAGTGAAGGTAACTTCAATGTCAGCGGACGAGACTTTTGGCACCAGCAACCACACTTCCTTTACCTTTAAAATAGTTATGGATAAGGACAGGGCTGGTCTGTCCACAAGTTAGAGTTCTAAATTGAGGCAAGGCTAACTTTGATGGTATTAGTCAGGAGCTTCCAAAAGTTGATTGGAGTAGATTGTTTGTGGTCAAAGGGATGTCCGGAAAGTGAGAATCCGAATAGATCTTTTGTGTACTAAGGGGAAATGGGTAGAGAGAGAATAGAGTCCTTCAGAAACCAAAGTGGCCATCAATGTGTGGAGCCACAGACAATACCTCTCCTGATTTTTACCCTGGTGAAAGATACGAAGACGAGGGAACAAAGGTTTTCATTGTACCTCTGTACACATGACAATGATAATCAAGCTAAACTTGGGAAAATGAATGGAGATGTCTTCAGGATAGCCTGTATTGCAGTGAAGGTGGTGCTAAACATCGTAAGACAAATGGATACATCGCTTGGGCTAGATCAGATATGTCTAAGGACAGTGTGGGAAGAAATTGCAGGAGCCCTGGCTGAAATATATAAATCATTGTTTGCCACGGGCATTGCCATGATATTGTTTTGTATGGTAGGTTGCTCTGGAAGGTTAGCTCACTGGATACAGAATTGACTTCATGGTAGGAAGTAGAGTGGTGGCGGAAGGTTGTTTTTCCGAGTGGAGGCCTGGGACTAGTGGTTTTCATCAGAGATTGGTGGTGGGCCCAGTGCCATTTGTAATCTACATTAATGATTTGGATTTGAATGTACAAGGCACGATTAGCAATTTTGCAGGTGATGCTAAAATAGGTGGTGGTATAGACAGTGAAGACGGGTGTCAAGAATGACACCAGGATCTTGATCAGATGGGCAAGTTGGCCGGGGAGATTAACTCAGAGAGGTGTGAGGTGTTGGATTTTGTGAAGGCAAACAAGGGCAAGATCTTCATAGCGAATGGTAGGGCCCTGGGGAGTGTTGTAGAGCAGAGGGATTCAGGAGTACCAACACTGCTTCTCCAAACGTGGTGTGGCAGATAGGTTGGATGGTGAAGGAGGCTCTTGGCACGTTGGCCATCGTCAGTCTGGGAACAGAGTATAGAAATTGGTATATTATGTTATAGTAGTATAAGGTGTTGGTGAGGTCTTGGGAGTATTGTGTTTAATTTTGGTCACCCTGCTACAAGAAAAATATTATTAAACTGGAAATGGTGTGAAGATGATTAGAGGATGTTAGCACAACTCAAAGGCCTGACCGACAGGGAGAGATCGGTGAGGCTAGGACTTTATTCTCTGGCGGGCTGAAGACTCTTGAGTAATTTTAGAGGTGTACAAAATCGTGAGAGGAATAGATAAGGTCAATGCATTGACCTCCCCCCCCGCCCACAGAGTAACGGAATCTAAAATTAGAGGGCATAGGTTTAAATGAGAGGGGAAAGAGGAACCTAAGGGACAACTTTTTCCACACAGAGGCTGCCTGAGGCAGTGGAGGCAGGTACTATAATAATGTTTAATAACATGTACATGGAGAGGATAGCTTTAGAAAGGTATGGGCAAAACACAAGCAAATTGATGTTAGGGGGCATCTACGTCACTCTGGACAAGGGCTGTTTCCGTGCTGTAAGACTGACTTTAAAAAGTGTCTCATACATTCTTTAGTCCACAATTATTGTCCAGTTTAAGATATTGGGAAGTTTTCATTTTAAAAAATGATAGGCAAGATGCTCCAGCTGAAAATGCATACCTCTAGAACACACATCAGGTTTACCAAGTCAGATAATTGAAACATCTAAAGTGAATATTTGAAACTTAATTCACCAAAAAAATCAGAATATAGTTTACTGAGAAATTGTGTTTCACGAAGATACACGTGGCTGATTGAATTTCTGTGAAGCCTTTGACAGGATTTCATATTGTCACCAATGCCAAGGTACCAGCTGGCTCAGAGACAATAGGTGAATGCACCCAATCTGAGTCATATGTATCATTGTTTCTTAAATTAGTAAATACCCCCAAACTGATCTAGAACAATGTAACCAACTTGATATGTGTTAAATAACTGGAATAATAAATGGGGATTCTATTCAGGTGCATGTAATTGGAACGAAGCAAGTGAACATAAAACATTAAAACGCACAGGTTGTAAACCATAGCAGATAAATGTAATGAACCAGTCAATACAATGTTTACCTGTAACTCCAAAAGGCAAGGAATGGTACAGTATTCGCTCAGCAAACACATTTACATTGTGTTGCTGTGTATTTGTGAGATACTACCTTGCAGCCTGGTAGCCCTTTATAGGAAGTATATCATGGTCTGAAAAGGATAAAGGAAAATTAATGCCCAACATCAGAAATATGATCTTTGGTGAAATGGAAACATATAGCATGCGGTCTTTAATTAAAAAAACAGGTGACTCAAGGCGTTTCAGATTACAGAAGGAATTAATAAAATTGCTTCAGGGTATTAATTAATGAAGATGTTAAAAATTCAATACAGTACATGGAGCAAAGCAAATCAACTGAATTACTTCACTTAAAGCATGATAGAGCAATCTGGAAAAAGCTACCATAGCAATTCACTGAAGTAGCCAAAGAACATGTTTATTGGAGATGGCTTTTAATTTTTGGTAAGTACATTGATTTAAAATAAAACAAATTAGCCAGCTTTTGAAATAAGATTAATGGAGAAACCGTGGAATTAATGAAGTCGGGATGTGAAAGCAAACAAGAGGAAAAACTCAGTCTGAAGAAGGGTCTCGACCTGAAACGTCACCCATTCCTTCTATTCAGAGATGCTGCCTGTCACACCGAGTTACTCCAGCGTTTTGTGTCATCTTCAGAGAAAAACTATCCTTGTAGATGGGATGGTTAGTATGTTTGCAGACGACACTGAAATTGGAGGAGTTGTAGACTGGGAGGAGGAGGGCTATCTAAGATACGGCGAGATTTAGGTCCATTAAGGAAGTCAGACAAATGGTAGATAGAGTTTAATTTGAGCAAGTGTGATGTATTGCGCTTTGAGAAGTTGAATGCTAGGGGAAAGTATGTAGTAAATGGTAAGATCCTTAACAGCATTGATGTACAGAGGGATCTTGGAGTCCAAGTCCATGGCTCTTGAAAGTGGCAACGCCAGTACAGAGTGGCAAAGGCAGTATATGGTGTGCTTGCCATCATCAGTGTTGAGAACAAGTCATGTTGCAGCTTTATTAATCTTTGGTCAGACCACATTTGGGGTATTGTGTGCCCAATTACAGGAAGTATGTGGAGGCTCTGGAAAGGGTCAGAAGAGGTTTATCCAAATGCTGTCTGAATTAGAAGATATTAGCAATAGAGTGTAGGAGAGAACTGCAGATGCTGGTTTAAACCAAAGGTAGACACAAAATGCTGGAGTAACTCAGCGGGACAGGCAGCATCTCTGGAGAGAAGGAATGGGTGACGTTTCAGGTCTCGACCCGAAACATCACCCATTCCTTCTCTCTAGAGATGCTGCCTGCCCCACTGAGATACTCCAGCATTCTGTGTCTACCTTAGCGATACAGAGAGGTTGGGATTATTTTCTCTGGTGCTGGAGGTAGAGGGGAAACTTGATATCGAAACATGTAATATTATGAGAGGCATAGACAGTCAAGAATCAGGGTACAATTGTCAAAGACTAGAGGCACAGGTCTAAGGTCAGAGCGGAAAAGTTTAAAGGAAATGTGTCGGGATTTTTTTTTCACACAAACAATGGTGCGTGCCTGGAATGTGTTGCCAGAGCCCATGTTGGTGGTGGATATGATAGTGGTGTTTAAGAGTCTTTTAGATAGGCACATGGATATGCAGGGAATTGCAGGGATGTGTAGTAGACATAGACAGAGGAGATTAGTTTTACTTGGTTTTACATTCTGCAGAGACATTTCGCCGAAGGGCCTGTTTCTGTGCTGTAGCGTTCTATGTCCCATGTAGGTGACTCTCAGGCAAGGTAATTGGCCACACGTGCTTATTGGGGGGCATTTAGGTCAACGATTTCCATCTTCTGATCAACAGCATTTATGATACAATATTTCCAGAATGTTTCTAGATTCAGAGTAAACAGGCAACTGGATACTTATAAATTGATTTTTGTTTAAAACCCTTTTATTGGCATTTCTCAGTGGACCCTGTAGATTTTCATCTTGTTTAATTTACAATACATTTGCCCATAATGAGATAATTTTACATAATTTACATGACATCCATGACAAGCTCTTCCTAAACACGCCTCTCAATACGCTAAAATATGCTACCTACAAGTGTACAGAATTGCAATACGTACAAAGCACTATTTATTAGGCCTGAATTACAATACTGTTTGCCTGCCCCATAACCAAGGATGGAGATTTCACAGTTAACAATTGTTCAACTGGAACAAGTGTTTCATTCTCTATATTCCTTAAAATACTACAAAAGGAACAGATGAATCATTATCAGGCCTTAACATATTCAAGGATGTGGCCAAACAGGACAAAAATACACCAAACCATGTTGGTTCGTTCAATGCCAAGCAACGAAAGACAAATCGTTTTGGCACACTACATAAACACTGCAGTTGATTCTGTAATGGGTCAACAGGTACACGTTTTTCTTTAAATAAGATTGCCACTTATATTATTGGTGCACCTGTAGAGAGATAGTTTAATCATCCATTGACAGAATTAATGCAAAGATGTTTTGATTTTTTTTATATATGTCCTGTCTCTTCATCTCAAACAATACATTAAACTAATAACCAAATCAGTAGGAACATTAATTCCGTCATCCAATCAGAAACAGTTCTACGGTAGTTTAAAGTCGTCTTTAATACTACAATGTGCATATCAGTAACTTAAATGAAGCGCTATTTCAATTTACAGAAAGGAAGGCGTGATGTTTTTGGAAGATAAATCCAAAGTTTGTAGTACAAATTTTCTGCCAGTTAACAGTTTTGGTGCAATCTTAAATCACTACAAATAGCTCAGTGCAATAGTTACTTACACCATGTCTGTTTATGAATGCAGAAATAGTACTTGTGTACATGTTCAAACTGCCAGCTTAATGGATAACTGGGGGAACACAGCATATTAGAATGGAGTGGTGCGATACATGCTCTCACGCACTCTAACATTGTTCATATTGCGCAGAGTTGCTAAAGAATTTGTAGATGAGGAAGGATAAAACGGTTAAGCTATGTTAATCTGTTAATGGTAAGTATAACAACCTGAAGATCTAGGAGATCCACTGCCGACTGACTCTCTGCTGGGTATTGATGTTGCTTGTGAGAATGAAATAAAAGGTCAACCAAATAAAAAACTTATGACTTCCTAAGACTAGCAACTAATTTTAAAAAGTACAGTTATGCCGCAGTAATTTAAAAGGGTTCCATTCTATCGTTTCAAGGATCAAATTCAAATATGTTTATGTTTTTCTTAGAACACACCAAAAAGGCATAAGTGCATTTTCTCCATCAAACAAGGCCTGGCATGCAAGAATGCAATTATGTATGTACAAGTACCTTCTTCATTTATTTGAAAGATATTCCCAAAGATCTTGCACACAATTATTCCCACATGGCAAGCGAGAACCTTTAAACTACAAAAACGTTTCCATATTGAATTTGTAGCTGGAGAATCATTTAAAAAGGCATAACAAAGAAACGATCAGCCATGCATATGATTAGCATTTTTTTAGGGCAACCAGCTCTTCCTGAAAGCAGAACTAAATCCTGTTTAAAATTGCACAATTAGTTACTCACCGACATTTCACCAAGCTACGTGCTCAGCTCCATGCACTCTGCTTTGCTTTCAACTTTGGACCAAAATTAAAAGTAAAATTGATATTGCTCCCTCGTCAGTTTGGTATTTCTGAAGGACGCAACTTAACTCACCACCCGTCCCGGCTAATTTATATGTAAAAAATGCTCACAATCTATAAAAGGGAATTATTTGCATGTACTGCTAAATTAAATCCTCAACATAATCTTGACTATTAACTGCCATTGTGATGAAGACAGCCATCACTGCGATTATAATTTTATGAAGTCTCACAACCAAAACACTAATAATAGAATGTGGCCATTATTTATGATACTAGGACAATTTCCAGTCTTCTGCATATGCAAAACATTTGAGCGTTATTTGAATACTTATTTTATGTAAATCAATTATACCAGTAAAGTGAATTTCTCTAAAACTGAAAGCAGGCAAGTAGACTCCAATGGTGAGTAAGGAATCAAATCTACTACTTTAAATAGTGATTTATCTTTAATATCTTGATTTAAAAGACTATATTGGCATCAGAAGTACCTAAATTCGAGCCATAACCACAAAAAAAATCAATGCTTAACATTCAAAATGTACTTAGCTTACATTGTTTTTACAACCTCCTTTTAACTGCTTAGCCATTTTATGAATCATCTGATCTCGTGTGCAAATGACAGTGAAGTTCTAACTTCCTCCATAGTTTATACAGTACTAAAGTACAGCATGTACATCATGTACATCATGTACATTATAAACAGCAAATTAGAGAAACCTGCACAATAAATCTGCTTTTTCTATATTTCATGTCCATATTTTGATCAGGGTTGGTTCCATCGGTGTACTTAGTGTCACTACAATAAAAACAGTAGAACTGCACTTTAAAATGTACCATGCAACTTCAAAAGAAAATTATTGAAAATATAATTTTAAAATTAAAATGAAATGGAGTTTCTAAAGTGACCAGCTTTCAATAATCACTTACATGCCATTGCATTATGCTTCAGTGAAAGAAAAGTAAATGAGTGTGTGGAAATAACAATTCTCTGGTCTATCAGTACTGAGGTAAAGTAATGTTAAAGAAGCAGTTCAGTTTCAAAACACATCCCCAGAGATTTACTAAATGGACCATTAAGTTTTGTAACATACTGCTCAAATAAAAGCTGCATTCCAGGATTTGAAACAAAATGGACACAATAAATCCCACTATTTAAGCCTGTTTAGTCATCAAAACTGATAGATAAATCTAACGGATCAATAAAATGTTGATGGCAAACACTTAATTGGGAAGCAACACATTTGCATTGACTGTAATGTCATAAATGTAAGAAAGCCATGTAATATGAGGTATGTGAAAACTGAATTTATATCAACTGCATCAGATGGCAGTTCAACATCAGAAAACCTATAAATTAAAGGTTATTAAATAATTTTATAACTCTATTGAATTTGGCACAGGACATGTTTCTTTTCCTTTAAAGACCCTATTATGAAATTCAGATGAACGATATTTTATTAAAATATCGTGATAATAACTTCTGCAACTTGAAGCTTTTAATGTAGAGCCATTTACGAAAACCAAATTTTGATAACTACACAAATGGTCAATCCATATTTTAAGCACATGTGAAAAGATAATAAAAAGGCTCATCTTAGACCTGCATTGAATGTAGAAATTAGTTTTCCTTCATGATCCTCTATTTTACGGCTTAGTCGCGTGCAAGGAGGAAACAATTAACCTGGCAACCTGTGAACTTAAAGAAACTACTGGTAAAACAAGCTTAGCATGCAAGCATCAAAACCCATCTCACACAACTGATTTTAAATTCGCCTCTCTCCCTCTCTGAACAGTTGTCAAGTTAAATTGAACATGTTAAAAATTAATTTTGCATTCAAATGAAATGAGCTGGGATGCAGGATCAAAACAGGTGTAAAATAATTGTCTTTAATACATTCTTTAAAGTAGAGATCATTTTCAACTTGACCAAAAAAGTAAATGGCTCCAAACACCAACGAAAAGACGGAGGTATTTCTAGTCGCTTTTCCATTAATTTTATTGAATATAAAAAATAAGGTCAACCAGTCTTTTCTTTTAGACATTGTAATGGCCTGCCCAAGCTGGAAAGAGCAGAGCAATTTTTGTTTTTCTCAGTCAACAGCTTAGTCTTTTAATCATAACCTAATTCAGCATTCTTAGTTTGAGCATTTTGCAGCAGGAAAGGAAACCGGAAATACCTTTCAGGGCACTGTACAGGGCAAACATCTGAAGGCAAGATTCGAGATTGAAAATCCAGTATCAGAATGGTAACAATATTGTTTCTGGGATTAAACCCAACCTAAAGGTTTATGCAATGTGTCAAATGGAAGCAGTGAAGGGGGATGGAAGAGGAACTTTTTGATAAAAATAAGGAAAAACAAACAGTAATTACCACAGATCTCAGTTGTACAACTGCACCATTCTAAAGCCATGTTCATTATGGAGCAGGACCCAATTTGGTGCATAGGCATAGTAATGATCCAGTCTTCATAGAAAAATAAGACTTTATGACAAAGTATTCTGTCATAGAACACAAAATGGCTAAAAGATTAGCTAAAGCAAGTTTCTGTGATGGTCTAACTGCCTGTTTACATAATTTAAAAAGTACTAAGATCGAATCGATTCCATTTGAAATACAGATTTCCTGTGTCCATGAATGCTGTTCAGCTCCAACTGAAGGCAGCAATGTGCTTGATGTCACATAGCACAGTAAAATGATCCTTTCAGAAAAGTCCTCCAAACGGATACAAGATGAACGGTACAGGATCCCAAAGAGTATACAGACGGAACTCACACTCAGTGTTGATGAATTTACATAGAGGTCCTGACTAAGACAGAAGCCCAAACCACCATTAAATGAATACGATATGATTGAAGAAAAGTCCTTTTTGGTGTTAACAATCCTCCAGCTAGAATGAAAGGATTGATCTTCACTTCAATCCGTTGATCTGCATTTTATTAACTAATTGTGAAATGACTGTGCATTATTTGCTGTATTTTTCATTCTGTACACATCATGTACATTCTGCAACAAGGTTCCCAATGCTACACAGTTGTACTTCTGGTCCCAGTGATTTGTGGTCGTGCAAATTCCACAAAGTCATCAATAAGCACTGGCCATGCTCCTGAAATACATTTTAAAAAAATTACACGTAATTATTTTGTATACTTTGAAATAAACTTTTTAAAACTTAATTTAATATCGTTACTTAACAGAAACATCTACCAAAATACATATTCTAAGTATAATGATTTGTGCATTGATCAGGAGATAGGAGAATGCATCGAGAAAGTGGTGGTTTTACCAGTCTCTAAAAAAAGCACTCTCAATCAGATTCTGCACGAGTTAAATTCAGGGTACAACTTAACGCATTGCGCCCCAGTTAAACAGCCCTCCATCACTGCATAAAACAACAGTCTTGTTTTCCCAAGTTACTTTTCATCTCAAGATAAATGCAGGGCACTTTCAGGCGGCTCCGTTCAAAATTTGGTAGGAAAATATTCAGATAAACCAGTTTGGTTTCTCTTAAATGGAAGAGCAACAATCCCATTGAATCCAGTATGGCCTTGAAGGATTAAACTCATACAGAAAATGGATACATATTCAACTTGGTATCCAATGTAATGTAAAAGAATTCATTCATATGATGCACTTCTAAAATTCGACAACTTTATTAATAACATAAATTAAATTGAGCTTAAATTTGTGTCCTACAACTTGCTTGAACATCTATCCAGGATATTTAAATTCTGAGAATTCATCTTAATATGGGAAACGTCCACTCAAGCAATTCAGTGCAGAAATCACAAACCATGAAAATAATTTTTACTGGATTGAGTATCCCCTTAGCCCTGAACAGCTGACCTCCCCCCCCCCCCCCCCACCCACGCGAGTCGAAAGCACGAAGTTCAAAACATCTCTAGGAAATATTATGTGTGTTCTATATTAGCATACCTTCTTCATCATAATTGGACATGTCATCAGCAATCATACAGCTGAAATCTAACAGAAGGTTCCAGGTGTCTTTAGGTATTGACCTTTTATGATGTTCCTGCAGGCAAATAAAACATTTAAGATATAAGAAAAAGTGACTTAATGTAATGACAAACACAATCAGCTTAAAAGTACAAAAATAAAAAAGTCTGCAATTTATCAAACTAATGCAATCCAAATATCTCAAAATAAATAATAAAAGCATGGAGTATTTATAAATCCACCCAAAGTCAATGGATGCTCGGTGGTCGATGGGATACGATAGGAAAGAGGGCTTTAATTTTTAAAGTTTATTATGTGAGAAAGCTATCGCCCATTATTCAATCCAAAATCCAAAGATCCAAGATCAAGCATTGTAATTAAAATTTATAATGACATTTAAATCAGACTATATTTGATTTTGCAGTGATCTGCAATATATGATATTGCCATAGAGGGAGTACAGAGAAGGTTCACCAGATTGATTCCTGGGATGGCAGGACTTTCATATGAAGAAAGACTGGATGACTCGGCTTGTACTCGCTGGAATTTATAAGATTGAGGGGGAATCTTATAGAAAATTCTTAAGGGGTTGGACAGGCTAGATGCAGGAAGATTGTTCCCGATGTTGGGGAAGTCCAGAACAAGGGGTCACAGTTTAAGGATAAGGGGGAAGTCTTTTAGGACCGAGATGAGAAAGTTTTTTTTCACACAGTGGTGAATCTGTGGAATTCTCTGCCACAGAAGGTAGTTGAGGCCAGTTCATTGGCTATATTTAAGAGGGAGTTAGATGTGGCCCTTGTGGCTAAAGGGATCAGGGGGTATGGAGAGAAGGCAGGTACAGGATACCGAGTTGGATGATCAGCCATGATCATATTGAATGGCGGTGCAGGCTTGAAGGGCCGAATGGCCTACTCCTGCACCTATTTTCTATGTTTCTATGATTCTATCCAAAAAGTGTATTTGAAAAAGTTAATTCAATGAAAATAAACGAGTCAGCAATGAAGGCTACTTCACTAACTGGAATAAACAGTTCCCAGAGATATCTAGATATATCTATGGTGGGAAGCGACCTTTTCCAACATCTGCTGCTGTCAGACAAGTTCAAGAGATCCCTGAACTCAGTCAAGAAATCGGAAAGCTATTTGTAATTGAAGTCTGGAATATCATACATATACATACAGTGGCTGAAATAAACAATGATTAAAGATAAGTTTAAACCCATTTGAAAATAAGTAAAATCCAATATAGGTACAAAAATGTAACTATTGGCACCAGATTGCTTTAGTGGTTAATGCACCATTAAAAGTCACTTTAATCTCCTCTACGTGCATGGTTTTCCTGATATTAGAGTATTTAAACTGAATTTGCAGCAATGAATTTAGTTTGATTCTGCCGAGGAAACCCCACACAAGCCAATCTGTAAAGATATACTAAATCACTGACAGGATCGCAGGACTTTTTAGCTGTAAAACGTTACCTGTGAAAATCCTAAGACTGGTAGGATAATGCATCAGGGACATGGAGAAAATGCAGTGAACAGTGAATTTTCTGTTACAAAATGCAGACCACCATTTCTGCGACTATAAATATGATAGATACGAGTAAAGTTTCTCCATTTGCTAACCATTAACTCAATTATGTACATTTTTCAAAATGTTTGCTTAAAAACAGAATCATAATCGCATTGCAGGAAACCCAATCTCCACCAGGAAATCAGAACTTAACGTATGGTCAAGTCTTGAACAAGTCAAACTGCGTATACTAGAAGATAGACACAAAATGCTGGAGTAACTCAGCAGGACAGGTAGCATCTCTGGAGAGAAGGAATGGATGACGTTCTAGAATAAACTTTGAATAGATAAAAGGAGGCAAAAATAACTGGACAGCTCTTGAAAGGAAAACTAGTGCCGTGCACAAAGACAGAGTTTAATCAACTTAATGACAAGCAATTTTCTATTTAATTGATGTGAAGATATGGAAGTTGCGTCAGAGGACAGAATAATTGTAAAAATCTATACCCCCGAGAAAAGGGTAAAAAATAAATGGAATAAAACTGTCCTTACATGATGACATGCAATTTTCATCAAATGCAAGATATAAAGGAACTGCAACAGGATGGATATAGATGCGTTTAAGAATGCTAGCATTAATATAAAAATTGAGTGTGATAAATGTATAAATATTTGAGGAAGTTAAAAGTATACTAATTCGAAAAAGGTGAAAAATTCCATATGCAGTTCCTTACTACACATCCAAAACACAAAAACGTATTATCAGGTTCAATTGGTACGAAGGAACTGCAGATGCTGGTTTACTCTGAAGATGGACACAAAATGCTGGAGTAACTCAGCAGGACAGGCAGCATCTCTGGAGAGAAGGAGTGGGTGACGTTTTAGGTTGAGACCCTTCGTCAAACTAAGCGACAAATGTGTAGGGAAGAACAGCAGATGCTGGCTCACAAGATAGACACAAAAATGCTGGAGTAACTCAGCAGGTTAGGAAGCATCTCTGGGGAAAAGGAATAGGTGATGTTTTGGGTCGAGACCCTTCTTCAGACTCTACTGGTTGATGGGTAGGCAGGGGTTAAGAAATATAAATCGTAACTTTGGAAAAAGAACAATTGTAAGGAGAGAAGCAGAGCGATTTGAAAGCACCAAGATCCATAGGAAATTCACGAGCAAAGGGTGAGGATAGGCACTGGGCAGATTTAGGACATATAGAACAAAGAACCGCAGATGCAGGTTTACACAAAAAGACAGAGTGCTGGAATAACTCAAGCAATAGCTCCAGAGAATGTGGATATGTGATGTTTCAGGTCAGGTTCCTTCATCTGCCTGACCCGCTCAGTTACTCCAGCACTTTGTATCCTTTTAGGGCATTGAATAGCCTATTGAATCGATGGTGAAAACAAAATCTATAAATGCTTTCTAAGAGAAGTGAATAAATATTTTAAAAAGGAAGAATTTGAACACAATGCGCAAGGCAATTGTCAAGGGTAGATGGCTCTTAGACAGGCAGGAGAAGCATTAATGAGCCAAATGGCCTCTGGTATCTTGATTGTGGACTGTTGTGGTCTGGTATCTTGATTGTAATTGGTTGCATTGCATTTAACTACATTTAACTTCTTTAGTGTTTGCCCATAAGAAAAAGTAACTTTCAAAAACAAACAAATCTGAACCAGGTTAGAAGCATCAATTCTTACACTTACCAATAAAAACTTATTCCATAGATCTAAGAATTTGAATCGGCCAGCAAGTACTAAATTCCAGTAAGCAATTGCCATTTCTAAATCTGGAAAATAAAATATTAAGTATATCTTCAGTAGTTACTGGAAAATGTAAATACTCAGTGAAAATTGAAAGTAATACAGAGTTGTAGCATTTTTTTAAGATTTTTCTCCACTTTAGTATGTTTGTTGTACTTATAGTTTAATCAGAGGTGATTAAAACTATCTCAACATCTGATCAGCTGAAAATGCCTGCAGACATTAGTAAGTTTTAAACTAATTAAGGTGGTGAACTCCCAACAGGTATTTCTGACATTATAGTTGATTAAACCTATATATCTGGAGAAAAATTGTACGCAACGTAATGCCCCATTGATCTCAATGTTATAAAGGGAGATGTTTGTTTGTTTTTTTTTAAATGTTTTTTGCTTCAGTTAAAATTAAAACAATTCAGTGTAGATAACACTTTAATAGCTATACTACCCAAACTAAGCAGGCAAGGGTGAGTGAATATATACAAACCAAGTTTCAAAATACAAGTCATCATATAATTAAATGGAAATGGCAAAATATAATACACATTGACAATTAAACTGTACATTCGCAGGGCGAGGGAAAACAGTTCCAATTATAGTAAATGCAGAGACTTTAGATGCAATGTGTACCTGAAAATTCAATCAGTACTCAATCTCACTATTATGTGTTGCTTCATTAACAATTAAGAGAACCGATTTTGCTTTCCAAGTCATAACTGTACACTGTATATATATAATTTTTTGAGATGGAGGGGCCATAATGCAAGTGTTTTCAATCTTTTTCACTAATTGGTGGCTTCAAGCATTGACAGTTCAATTAAATGCAGGCACTTACAATTTATAAACCCTGCTAACTTTTCTACAACATATCTAAATCTTAAACTTAATAGGACATTTCAGGTAATCATTTTTATTTGTCCCAAGCACCAAATTGCAAATTGTTTTGCACTGAACCATTATGTAACCAGTCTAACTTAATTCTTCAATCATTTAAAACTATATATATAGTTTACCTTCACACTTTTCTGAAATATTGCAAGTTACCATTAATCAATTTGTTAACTAAAACTTTAACCATGTCATCATACTTTGGTAATAATAGGAAATACACCTTAAAATGAATTTAGATCTTGGGCTTCATGTAATATTCAGTCCTTCATAAAATACCAGCCACATTGTAAGTAGAATGTTTTGGCATCTCCAAGGATAGATTTCTTTTTCACTTTAAAATCATTGGAACCCGATCCTAATTTGGACAATGGATTTCCACAATTTACAAAAATTGAGGAAAGGATAGCCTAATAATTTACTTTAGTCACCTGAGAGGAGATTATGAAAGCACCATGAAAACATCTGCAGTTACTATCCTGCCCTTTTACTCAAAGGACACCTTTTCCCGTGCCATTTCGCCCAGTTGAATTTCATTAAAAAATGATTGCATTCTTTCAGTCTGGATGCATCAGAATATTAACATAGCACATTAGAGGTGGGTTTACAAAATCATGTTACGTAACCACTAGTATTATTGCTAATGTTAACTGATGCTTATTATAGAAGCATGCGATTTTACTGTGAAAATGATGGAGCATTTCAATTATGGAAACACCAGCCTCAAGATTCTACGGTGAAATTAAATTTCAGTTCTACTGGTGGTGAACCTTTCATCACGAGGTAAACAAAGACATATGCTACATTCACCACCCCAACAGAACAAAATTTGGGCATTGGCATATCAGTCATCTAACTATACAATCATAATATTACTTTTTTTGTGCTTCCGAAGTTATGTTCAGAATTTGAAATTAAAAGCAAGTGCAAGCCAACAAAATACTTAACACGGAGCATGGTAAATTGTGGTGTCAAAGCACATTGCTTCAGCAACCACTGAATGATGATTTCTGGTCCTATATAGACCAATCAATTCCTAATTGTCATGTATCAAGGACCTTTTACAAATTCAGACTACAGCAACATTTCAACTTTCCAATGGTGTCTCAAAAGCAATTTTTGATTTTATAAATCCAGAAATGATTTTAAAAATTGACCCTTACAGAAATCTTTGATGAATGATATGCAGACATTTAACAATACATTGGCATTTGGCAACGTCCAATGTTAATTGTGCAGCTGATGGAAGAACCAATGCATGAATCAAATCTAAAGACCTTTGCAATGCTCCTATACTCATCTGAACAGTTCTGGCACAAACAATCTCAACAAATTTCTAACCTGCCTTTTCTCCTTATCCAACATTTTCTCTTCCCTCTCAATTTTGTATGCAAAGATGACAAGGATTAGAATAAAAATCTGCAATTAATTTAATGTCACATGGCAATTCTGTAGAGCCATGAATTATAATCACTATTTTCAAACATTTGCTAAAGTTAAGCTATGATTTATACCTTTGAAAAATTAGTTCTGCCCCTCTTGAATTCTGCTGCATGTGAAGGTCCTGCAGGTCTGCCTCCACACTCCTCCCTATTCCTCGTTATCTGGCAGCCTAGGTCTTGTTCCCAAGCTTCCTTTAGATTTTCTGTGTTGTCTGCAGACATGGAGATAAATAGGGCGCAGATATATTTGGGGAGGTTTTGCAGAGTGCGGGCAATTAGTTCAGATGGGTCGATTTGCACTGGCGTTGAGTATCACATGACATCAGAAGTTGTGAAATAACTGAATAAGATATTGGAATATCACATTTGTGCTGTCTATTTCCAAACGTGCCTTATGACAGTTTCTGCGTTGACTCCATTACTACTTGTGAGTGCTTACCATTATGTCAGCATGGATAAAGGATAAAATGGTACTTCATTAAAAATGCTGTTGAAGTAACTCAAGGTATTTACAGTTTTTTGACAGCCTTCTTTTAGAAACCAGAAGTGAGTTCACCAGGGATTTCTATCCTAATCAATTTACTAGAAAGGTCATCTCCTAAATGTGTGTCCAAGACTAAAATCTGTATATTACTTCCTGCCTGCCAAACTGCTGTAATACTCAGTTAGGCAGTACCTGGTATTTCAATATGAATGCATATTTTTCAAGAACTATTTTCAAAGAACAAAGTCCTGCATAAAAATGATTGCGGGGGGGGGGGGGAGGTGGGGGCAGAAATGATTGTCGCAATGATTTGTATATAAATCCATGCTGCTTTAAACGTTGATCTTTACTCCTTAAAATGTACTGTAATCTTTGTAAAATTACATAAAAATCACATCTAAAGTGGCAACTAAACTGTTGTCAGTGTTTTGGAGAAATTTAAGCTTACATACAAGCATATATTACTTGTTCTACCATGGAACAAAATACCACAAAATTTGATTTTTAAAAATAACTGCTTGACCAAATTGTAAACCGTGCCCCAGACAATGGAAGAGAAACAAACGAAACAGGATCTTATCTCAATTTACCTTCCGATTCTGCTATGTAGGGTAATCATAATTACCAAAACACTGGTACCAATTTATGTGATTGCCACATGTAATCATGAGTGGTTAGATCACAGTACATCATGTTGTGTTAGTATCATGTTCCTGGTCATGGTCATTAAGCAGGCTCTGCTTAAATACAATACAGGTGAATGAATTATGTGACTCCAACATTGCATCAGGAATTGTGTATTCTTTTGCACAGCACTACGCGTTGTCTTTGCATTCTATCCCCAACAGGCTGCATTATGGAGAGTATTTTGTGGAAGGTCAGCAGTTCTTTTAGATTGCACTTACCTAAGCCCTTCTGGCCTGGGTTCTTTGCAAAGTTGAACGTGAACTGGTAAAAATCCTTGAACTTTGCTTGATCTTTTAATTCTAATTCCAATTTAGGCAGCAGAATCTTCAGTTTTTCTATGCTGTCACACCTTTATCAATAAGAGAAACTTCTCTTCAACATAATATATCATAACATTCAATGTTCTCCTTTCTCACTATCATATTAAAATTCTTCCATTCCCCCTTCATCACAGAAACTTAATATCTCATTAGGCTACGATAAAGACCTAATTGAATATATACTTTTAATTCATTAATGTAACATGAATAAAAAAACTCAAGAACTGTCAAAACATTTAGGCTTTTCATGTGTTAAAAGAACAAATAGCACCACTTATCCAAAATGTCACCATATTTGGGTGAAAGATGCATACAATTGAAATTCAAATTCGAGAGTAATGCAAGGTCCCAGGAACCTTTGTTCAGACTGTCAGAGTCCACTTTAACATTCCAATTGAATTATTGATTTCCCTTAGATAGACACAAAAAGCTGGAGTAACTCAGCGGGACAGGCAGCATCTCTGGAGAAAAGGAATGGATGACGTTTTGGGTCGAGACCCTTCTTTTGATTTTGTGTTTCCTGAAGTGACCGAGGTTTAAATTTAAACAATTTAAATTCCTTCCACCACTAAAGACAAAAAATGAGGCAGAGAGAGAAAAGACACCAGATAAAAGAGAAAGTAAAGTGCTACTCTGTTCTTTATCCTTAATTTAAAATGGTGCCTAATGTATCTGTTATGTATGCAGGCTTTAATAAAACAAATCTAGCATTTATCTATGTATATAGTCAGATATCTACAAATTATAGTTAATAATCTATCACCTGGATCAAAATCCATATTTTTGATTCAATCAATCAGAATTGTCTGCAAAACAATCTGAAGATCACATTTGGACCATACTTGCTTTTCCTGGTAGGTAATTCACTTGAAAAATTCTACAATACAGAAGTGAAGAACATAAACTGGTAAAATAGAAGATTTCGCAACATCTCAAACCTGCTCAACAATTCAATACAATCATGCCAGCTTCTCAGTCCTAAATGGCCATGCTTTTATCCTGAGACTACGTCTTTTTGTTTTAGATTTTCCACGAAGAGGATAGAGCCATTCACCCTCTATTCTGTTGTACATCAAGAATTTTGCACATCTTAATGAGATCACTTCTCGTACACACAGTTTACAGAACCAGGATTTTTGAGGGTGCTAATGGCACTGCACCTCCAAGGAACGCAAATTGAACAATGTTCCATCTAGTGTTTAAAGAGTTTACTTTATTGATGCTAAAGTCAATATATGAGAATATAACATTCATACACTTTAAGGAACCACAAAAGCTGTTTTCAATGTCCATTTTCAAATTGTGTTGGAAGGAACTGCAGATGCTGGTTTAAACCGAAGATAGACACAAAAAAAACTGGAGTAACTCAGCATGTCAGGCAGCATCTCTGGAGAGAAGGAATGGGTGATGTTTCGGGTCAAGACCCTTCTTCAGACTGGTTATGGATAAGGGAAACGAAAGATATAGACATTTTCACCCAACAACTGCTTGAACCTACCTGATCTCCCAGTTGCTAAACACTTTAATTCTCCTTCCCATTCCCAAACAGGTCTTTGTGTCCTAGGTCTCCTCCATTGTCAGAGTGAGGCTAAACGCAAATTGGAGGAACAGCATCTCATATTTCGCTGGGGCAGCTTACAGCCCAGTGGTATGAATATCAATTTCTCTAACTTCACATAACCCTAGCATTCCCTCTATCTCTATCCCACTCCCACCCGTCTCACCAGCTTCTCATTTTCACCTAACAAACAGCTAACAATGCTCTGTTTCCTTTATCATCGTTACATTTTTGCATATCTTTCATTCATTGTTCTTTATCTCTCTACATCTTCTATATCTCTCGTTTCTCTTATCCCTAACCAGTTTGAAAAAGGGTCTCGACCCGAAACATCACCCATTCCTTCTCTCCAGAGATGCTGCCTGTCCCGTTGAGTTACTTAGTTTTTGTGTCTATCTTCCATTTTCAAATTGTCAAGCATCAATCTCTCCATGAATCTTCCTTTGCTAAAGTTTCTACAAATCTTTACATGCATTCAGCAACAACAACAAAAATCAGTTATAAGTATCCATAATTTCTATTTTGTTAATGCAATAAACTTCCCCAGTGCAAACTGTTAGCTGGCGATCATTGCTGATTAACTGTCATTAAAACAAGACCAGCCCTGAGCATTTAAATTTTATTGGTGTTATTTCCATGGCCATATCAGTTAGAAACCACAGTCTCCAGTGTTACTCAACCTTTCCATTAGATAACGGATGGTTTGCACTTCATGCCCATTTTCCCACCTTCATTTAATTTCCCATCTTTAAATAACAAGAATCTCAGTCTTGAAAGTTCTACTTTTCCTTCCATCAATAGCTTTTAGAAAAAGTTTAAAGTTCTATTACCCTTTGTGCCTCCTTATTTTGCTTTTGAATGGCCTAGCTCTAACTTTAAGATACAACCGATTGCTCTGAATTACAAACCAGGGAAATTAGATTTTTAAACACTTTGATGAGATCATCTCTCAATCCTTTATATTGCTGGGAATATGGACAAATTTAAGACGTTTTTCCTTACACTTTTACACTCTTGGCTCCGATAACCATTCAGTAAATTTGCCATGACAAAACTAATATATCCTTCGAGGCAGAGTTCCCAAAACCCAGTGAAGTACTCAGATCGCATCTGATAAAGTTATTTGCAAATGAAAATGTCATACCTCTTGTATACCATTCCCCTTCAAATAAATAGCAATATTTGTTAATTTTTTTAAATATCCGTCTATAGATTCAAAATTTTCATCAAAACTGTCCAAATAGATTTGCTCCCCTACAAAGCCCTGTTTCTCGTAACTTAAGGAATAATCTTCATTTATCTTGGTAGTATCCAAAATGAGATGAATTTCTCCAGTTAAATTCTACTTAAAGTCAGTGCCAGACAGCTATACAGCATGCAAACAGTTCCTTTGGCCCACCTTGTCCAAGTTTGCATACTGGGCTGGTATGCAAAGGGATATGGGGAGAAGGCAGGCACAGGTTACTGATTGTGGATGATCAGCCATGATCACAATGAATGGCGGTGCTGGCTCGAAGGGCCAAATGGCCTCCTCCTGCACCTATTGTCTATGTTCCCATTTATCTGCATTTGGACTAAAGCCCTTCCTATTCATCTATCTGTCCAAATGTATTTGAAAAGTCAAAATTGCATCCTCTTCTACAGCTTCCTCTGGCAGCTCACTCCAAATACAGATGACTCTCGGAGAGAAATAGTTGTCTCTGAGGTCGCGTCTAAATCTCTCCTCTCTCACTTTAAGCCTGTGGCCTCTTGTTTTTGAGTTATTTATGCTGGGGAAAAAGACAGTGTGCTCTATGCTCATGTTCTTGTACACCTCGCGTAGGTCATCCCTCACCTCCTACTGTCCAAAGAAGAACTCCACCCTATCTAACCACTCTCGATAATTCCAGCTTGCAACTTCAGGTTACATCCTGGTGAATTGCTTTTGCGCCCTTTCCAAATTAATGGCATCCTTCTCATAGCTGGGAATCCAGATCTGCATGCCAACACCCCAAGTGTGGTCTTATCAATGACTTGCACAGCTGCATCGTAACGTTTGAACTTTTGTACTCAATACCCATCCCAATGAAGGTAAGTGTGCCAAGCATATTCTTGCCGTGCTGCCCACCTGACTCACCACCTTTAGGGAATCACGTAGCTGCACTCCCAGATATCTCTGGAGAGAAGGGTAGGGTGACGTTTTGGGTCGAGACCCTTCTTCAGACTGATATCTCTGTTCTGTTACCCCCCCCCAGAGCTCGACCATTTATTGTGCAAGTCCTGGCCTGGTTTGACAAACAAAATGTAACACCCCACGATTGTTAAGAGTTAAATTCCATTGTCCATTCCTTGGCTCATCTTCCCAATTGATCTAGATTGCAAAAAAACAACCCCCCTACTCCGCCCTCTAAGCCAATTCTGAATCGAGTTAGCCAGCTCACTTGGGATTCCATTTGATCTAATCTTTCAAACCAGCCTACCATGCAGGAATAAGAGTGCTGGAGTAATTCAGCAGGTCAGGCAGCATTTATGCAGGGAATGGGTAGGGCGCATTTCAGGTCTGGACGCTTCTTCAATCTTGACCTGAATCATTGGCTCCACAAATGCTGCCTGACCCCCTGAGTTATTTCAGCAATGTTTTGGTCAAGATACCAGCATCCGCAGTTCCCCATGTCTACCTTGTGGGCCCTTGTCAAAGGCCATGCTAAAGCCAATGCTCACAGGCCTGCCCTCGTCATTCCCCTTGGTGACCTCTTTAACAAAGATCGGATTTGCGAGACACTATTTCCCACACACAAAGCCATGCTGACTATCCTTGATCCGTCCGTGTCTATCCAAATGCTGGAATATCCTGCCCCCCCCCGAATCCCACCACTGACGTCACGCTCACCAGCCTGGATTTACCTACTTGGTTTTTTGCTGCCCGTCTTAAATAATGGCGCAATGTTAGCCACTCCCTATTCTTCTGGAATGAATTATTTACCATAATTTTGACCAAACTAATAATTTGAGTTTCCTTCCTTGCAATCTACTCTTCATTCAAGACACCAGAACAATAATACACAGTAACCTTTATGTTTCACTTCATCCCACAACAGAATGCTACCTCTTGTTAATTATGGAGGACAACATTTTATCAAAAATGACAGTAGGAACATGATCAGTTGGGCAAGTGGGCTGAGGAATGGTTAATGGAATTTAAGTGAAAGGTGTTACATTTCTGGTAGTCAATCCTAGGCAGGGCCTACACAGTGAATATAGGGCGCTGGAAAGTGGAGTTCCTTGAAAGTGGAGTCACAGATAAATATGCTGGCCGAGAAAGCTTTTGGCACTTTGCAGCTCATCAGTCAGAATATTCAGTATAGAAACCGAGATGTTATGTTACAGTTGTACAAGATGCTGGTGAGGCTGCATTTGGGATATTGTGTTCAGTTTTGGCCGCCCTAGCAAGGATGTTGTTAAGCTGGAAAAAGTGCAAAGATTTACGAGGATGTTGCCAGGGCTTAAGCACCTGAGCTATAAGGGTCAGAGAGGCTGGGCTGGCTAGGCCTTTATTCCTTCGAGGCTAGGCCTTTATTCCTTCGAGAACAGAAGGCTGAGGGGCAATCTTATAGAAGTGTATAAGCTCATGAGGGAAATAGAAGAGGTGAATGCACAGAGTCTTTTACGCAAAGTGGGAGAATCAAGAAGCAGGGAACATAGATCAGAGGGGAAAGATTTAATAGGAACCTGAGGGGCAACGTTTTTACACAGAGAGTGTTGGGTTTATGGAATGAGCTGCTAGAGGAGATAGTTGAGGCAGGTACTATTACAACATTTAAAAGATATTTGGACAGGTATAAGGATAGGAAAGGGTTAAAGGGGTGTGGGGCAAATGCGGGCAGGTGGGACGGATGTACACAGGGCATCTTGACAGCAAGAGAAAGTTGAGCTGAAGAGCCTGTTTCCGTGCTGTACGACTGTATATCAACTACAGTTTTCAGTAAACAAATGCCCAACTTTCACAACTACAAATTATTGAAAGGATTGCAAAACTCTTTTCTCTCATACGTGCCAACAAGTTGCACTTTCTCAGATCGGAGAAATCTTTGCATTAAAAAAAACTTTGATGAACACACATTGAATCGAAAACCTAGAACTTCTGTTCTCACCAGATTGATTTAAATTACACAGAACTACACAGAATTGTAAGCAAATGTTTTTATTATGAGATGCATAATGATCTGAACTTTCCTTAAATCTAAGGAAAGAAACAGCAGTAATTTGAATTGAATGTTAAAAGAAATTGAGCAAAATATATAAAACCGGTAGCTGATTGAATTTCACTATTTTTGTAAAAGAAAATAGTTGTCAATACTTCTGGGAATAAGGGGATTATTAAACGTATGACACCTTGACCAAAATCTCTATCAAAACCCCTTTCGCTGCAATTTGAGCACTGCAGGTATCATTAACTTGTTTGTTGGTCTACAAACGCACAATATCCTGCAAACTTCTCACCACCACCACATTCTATAGCGAGAGGAACAGACCAGGGTAGGCGCTATAACAAGGGAGGATATGGAGATTAATTTCAAAATGAATTTTGAGGAGACTGGAGCTGAGAAAAAGGATAGAAAATCTTTGGTTCCATCAGTATTGAAGCTAAACCAAATTAGATTTTTTTTTAGATTTAGAGATACAGCGCGGAAACAGGCCCTTCAGCCCACCGGGTCCACGCCGCCCAGCGATCCCCGCACACTAACACTATCCTACACACACTAGGGACAATTTTTACATTTGCCCAGCCAATTAACCTAAATACCTGTACATCTCTGGAGTGTGGGAGGAAACCGAAGATCTCGGAGAAAACCCACGCAGGTCACGGGGAGAACGTACAAACTCCGTACAGACGGCGCCCGTAGTCAGGATCGAACCTGAGTCTCCGGCGCTGCATTCGGTGTAAGGCAGCAACTACCGCTGCGCCACCGTGCCGCCACCGTGTGGTCATTAGGTTGCCTCACCAAGGCAAATACTGGTGGAAAACTATGGAGGATTATTCTGTAGTCATTTTTTGGAGATAAGAGGGAGGTAAGAATAGACTACAGTTAAGAAATCACCATGTGACTTTAACCGAGGACTATATAGAGTAATACTGAAGGAAGTAAAATGCTAGTATTAGATAATATT
The DNA here is from genome assembly GCF_053455715.1 of Rhinoraja longicauda. Classification (NCBI taxonomy): domain Eukaryota; kingdom Metazoa; phylum Chordata; class Chondrichthyes; order Rajiformes; family Arhynchobatidae; genus Rhinoraja; species Rhinoraja longicauda. The sequence goes on along the minus strand of NC_135965.1, from coordinate 3,014,445 downwards.
CTCTGAGCCTTTCTCAATCTGCCTTTTAAAATAACACAATGCAGTTCACTCTCATTTTAACGGACCCCTTTACAATGGGTTTCAGCTATAGCAGATGGACCTAACCTATCGATATATGCCGACACCAGCCTGGCGTGCAAAGTGATTCAGCGAACCATTCTTCACCAGCTGCCTGCACCGTGCGGCTGTTGTTGCTGCTCATGTTGTAGACCCTGGCTGCTTGCGATTTCTCCAGGCCGCTGTCACTGACACCACACCCTCAGTCATCATGGAGCTCCCTCCCCTCATCAGCTGCTGCTTTTTCCTATAAAACAACTGTCTGCTTGGCCTCTCCCAACCCCCTTCCCCCCCCCCCCTCCCTCACCCCACCTCTTTTGACCCAGTCGCCGATATACTCCACCTGGGAAGATGGCGGTGACTGCGGAGGAGAAAGCAGAGGAAGCAACGGCAGAGGAGGGAGCAGCAGAGTGGACAGAGCGATGGGAGGAGGTGGCAGCAGTGAAGGGGGTGGGAGGGGGTTGGCGAGGGGGGGGGGGGGGGTGGGGAGAAAGAGGCCAAGTGGACAAGGGAAAGGGAGAAGGGGGAGGCAGCGGCGGAGAGCAGACAAAGCGACAGCCGACAGGAAGAAGCAGTAGCTGGTAAGAGGGAAGGGCACCCCTCAGTGGCCAAACACGTCCTGTCAGTGGCAGCAGCCTGAAGAAAGCGCTGCCCAAGGGGGCTACAACGTGAGCCACAACTGGCGACAACGCTGCGCCGTAAGTGGCAGCCTTGCCAACACCTGTCTCGCCCCTTTCTTCTGTTGTTTTTAGTCTGTTTTAATTGCATGTTTTAGTTGTATCTTTAGTTTTGTATTATGTGGTGGGTTGGGGTGGGGTTTGGGAGAAACTTTTTTTATCTCTTCCCTCGACGGAAATGCGACTTTTTCCGTATTGTATCTCTGTCCGCACTGTGGCCTAACGTCGTGGAGCTGGCGGTCCCTTTGTTAGGGATCAACTTCAGGAGCTCCGACCACAGGAGCTTCAACCGCCCCAATCGCAGGAGCCTCGATCGCCCCATAGCAGGGGCTTCGATTGCCCTGACCGCGAATATTTCGATCGCCCCGACTGCGGGAGAAAAGGAGGAAGAAGGTAAAAGTTATTTGCCTTCCATCACAGGGGGGAATGTGAGGTCGTCGAAAAACAAGATGGCCGTGCTGCCTGCACTGGTGGGCACTCGTAGGGAGTGCCGTGAGTGCGGTGATCTCGGTGTTTGCGGGGACGTGGCTCCATGAGGATATCCCGAAGTCTGGTGCGAGTGTGGACAGCTTTCTGACTGTTCGGGCGGACAGGGACTGTAGAGAGTGACAGGGGTCGGTACAACTCTGGTCACATCACGGTGAAAAAGCGTGTGTGTGGCCCGGACATTGAACTGATGGCTGTGGATCTCCACTTATGCTGTGTGCCCCAGGGATCCTCACATGCCGCTGTGATAGCTGTTTATGTTTAAGCTTTATGTGGTTTTTGTATCTTGTTGCTTTTTTGGTATGACTGTATGGTAAATCAAATGTCACTGCGCCTCAATAAAGGACCACGGAACCATTGAACAACCGGACCGTGCAGAAGGGTGAAGAAGGGGTCGCTGCTGCAGGCCCGCAGCTCCTAGTTTGAAGGTGAAACTAGACCAAGTGGACCCGTTGGGCCCAAACCTCTCCTGCATTGGTGCAGCACCCTCTCCTCCCCCCCCTCCCCCTCCTCCCTCCCTCCCCTCCCTCCCCCCAACTCCCTCCTACCTTCCCCTCCCCCCCCACTCCATCCCCCTCAACAACCCTTATCCTCCCTCCTCCACCCCCTCCCTTCCTAGGAGATAGATTTAAACTTTAAAATGTGAATAACTTTTAAAATATAACACTGATTTCAATTAAACTACTTCCATTAGCACCAAAGGGACGACGGTCAGTAAGGTGGGCCTAAAATTGTCACGCTATCGGGTACCGTTTTGGCTGTAGTTGAGGAACAAACAAACAAACAAACGGGAGTTTTAGTGTATAGATGACACAAAGTGCTGGAGTAACTCAACAAACTGAATCAGTCTGAAGAAGGATCCTGACCTGAAACGTCACATATGTTCTCCAGAGATGCTGCCCGACTGGTTGGAGTTACTTCAGCACTTTGTGTCTTTTTGTGTATTAACCAGCATCTGCAGTTCTTTCTTTCTACCACATACAATGATAATACCTTGCTTGGTTATAGGGGACAATCTGCAATAACGGTCACCATTCTCCCACCATGGTCTGCTATAATGAGGGTTTACTGTATTCACAAAATAGCTATTAGGACAAAATCAGAGATACTGAATGAACACTAAGTTTTAAATGCACCCGCTCAGAAGGTTAATATCACAGCAACAGCTTTCGGTGATGTTAAAAATGTTTGTTTTGCATAGAAACAAATTCCACATAGTTGACCAAAACATTCATTAGAAGCAAAACAATTAAATGATTGTCTACAAGCTAATTTGATAATAACTGAGGTTCATGATTTAGGAATAGTTCTTTATTCCGTTTGCCATACACAAGCAAACAAATGTAAATGTGAATAATTTTATTACTGGAAATCAGCACTAAGATTTTTGCCAAATGGTTTGAACCATGGGTTCATTTTACACCAACATAATTTTTATTTTTTGTTGTATGGAAATGAAACCAATCTAACCCGAACTTATAAAAGTTTGCAAAAGCCCAAGGAATCAAACAAAATGTTTTAGAACACACTAATATTAATGAATAACTGTTCTATTTAGTTGTACATCCTGCTCCCAGTTTAATTATAAAAAACAGGATGTACACTATATATGGGAATGACATCTGACTTAAAAGATATAGTAGCTTTCCATTGAAGGAGGATACGAACTAGAGTCCTATCGAGATCATAAATAAAAACATTGTTTGTGTCAAAAGTCCAAACATAGACTCGCCGACCATTTCACCAAACACTGTGCTCAATCAGCTGAGGCTTGCTGGATCTCCCAGTTTAACTCTCCTTCCCATTCCCATACTGACCTTTTTGTCCTACGCCTCAATTGCTGAATATAGGCCACTGGCAAACCGGAATAAAACACCTCTCATATTGTGCTTGGGTAACTGACAACCCAACAAAATGAACAATGAATTAGGTAAGTAACCTACAAACACCCCCCACCTTCTGTCCTTACTCCTGTCTTTTCATCTCTGGCCTTTGTCCAGCCATCTGCCAATGATGATTATACAATTGGCAACCATCTACCTGTATCCACCCATCAGTAGCTTGCTTTCTCCTACTCCCATCTCCCTTGTAGCTTTCTCCCCCCACTACAATCAGTCTGAAGATGGGTCCCAACCCAAAACATTGCCCATTTGTTCTCCAGAGATGCTGCTTGTTCAGCTGAGTTACTCCAGCACTTTGTTTCTTTTGTAAACCAGCAACTGCAGTTCCTTGTCGTCTTGATGTTTCTGCGCTACTAAATACATACTGTAAAATTGATTTGAGAATAGGAAATTCAAAATCTTTTTGAAATTGCACTATAAAATTGTTATTAACCCCTATTTAAGTTCTGAATAAATCAATAGATAAATGAACTAAATTACCAATTATCAATGCTGATATTTATACAAATGTGTTATTTTACTTACCCCAAATCTGTCATACCATCTATGAATTCTTGTTTTGAGAATTCACACTGTGTGGCTGCTCGAAATTTCCATGCAATGACCAGTACACTGATGCTGGCTGGATCCAACCCTAAATCATCGCAGAACTGTTGAATGCCATCTATTCCTATTTTATTATCATCTTGCGGATCTGAAGGGAAATGAAAATACAATCTCACATTATGTTTATTTTTCCAGAAAGGATATCTAACTAACTTGACCCAGCCGATTGAGGACCCTGGTTTTAGTTGAGCACAATCTAGGCTCTCATTTCAGCGTACAAAAGTGGTGCTGCAGTTTTAGATCTCACTTCAGATAAGGTTAAATCTACCTGTCAAAAGATACCAATGCATTATTAAACGTAGACAGCCCCCCTGACACCTAGGATAACAGTCTTTCTAAACTAATGCCTTTAAAAAAAAGATGCATTTATATTATGTCTAAAAAGTTACTTTGTGAGAACACGTTTAAAAAGCAACGTCCTTTGCCGTGCAGCTTAAGGTAATAAAGGTTTGGCAAAAAAAAAAGTAGACTTTAACGATATTCTGTCAGGAATTGGAGCAAGGATGCAGAAAGCTTCAATGAGAGAATTCTCAGAGGCTCAGATCTGTACAGCAGAACACAAACCATCAATGGAAAAGCAATTAAAATCGGGATTGTGCATGGAACTAAAAATTGTCAAGGACAGGAATCTCAGGTCTTATTAATGAAGAAGGTTACTGCAATAAATAGCTAATCATCTTACTGGTACGCAAAACAGTTACAGCATTTGCAGAATATTAGTGAATGCATTTCAAAAAAATATTCCTTGTAACTTTAAAATGTTAGGCATACAATATTAGAGCAAGTTCTTTATTTCTGGTTGAGAGTTTTTTCACTAGAATCCATGAACTTTGATAAAATGATCACTAGATTAAAAAGAGAAGTGCATAATGATTATTCTAATTTTCACAACATACAATTATTTTCAATAGACAGTTGTCTTAATATATAGGAAGGCATATTTCACATTAAATTGAATTACATTGCCTGTTGTAAACTACTTTGAGAAACTACCTACCACAGCAATTAAATATAACAGACTTAATATATTAGTGATATTGTGCATAAAATTAATCTTATAGTATTCAAGTGCAATGTAGTAAAACTCAGGGAAACAATAATCCATTTTGTGAGATTGAAACCACTGTATTGATGCTCCAAAAAGTAAAGGGAGATCTTGACAGAATTTCTTATTTCAAATATTGTCCACACATTCCTGTATCTTTTTGAATCGTGTGAATATGATGGAGCCAAAACTGCTAAGATACTAGTCTCCATATCCAGCACATGTCAAGTAATAATGTATACATTGTCAGTTTGAACACATTGAAGTTGTTGTAGGAGCCATTTATGCTTAATTCAGTTATTGTCATTGTGTTATGGCTATGTTTTAATATTTCTAGTTTATGTCTTTTTTGCCTGCTTGTGGGTGTGACTTAATGCGTAATGGGGAGTGTCTAGAGGGGAGGAGGCTAGTGTGTCGACAGAGGTTGTGGGTCGGTTTAGACTCGGAGGATGGTGAGCATACAGTTCTTTACCACGCACTCGTACCATACGCTTGTACCATCTATATTTGTAAGAACCATACGGTAATAACTGCAAGAATTCTAAGATATTGTTTGAAGAAGAAACAGTTGATAAAGTACGGAAACTGATGAATTACTCTATGATTTGTGCTACTTTAATAAAACCAATGAATGAAGAAAAGAAGTTTGGAAGATTCGTTTGTCATATCAGGGTGCGACGTGTGCATAAGCCCAAGAAGTAATGGCTATCGAAGTGCGATTTCGAGATGGTATAGAAACTGCCATTACAGTTGTTTAATTGCTTTTACTGTGCAGCTATATACATCTGATTCCCTGTAGTACGTTTAACTATAATTCGGAATATATTCTCTCTTTCTTGCCATGTCTTCTGTGATAATCTATGTATTTCTATTGTTCAGTGTCACTTGCAATGCATGCATCTTTGCAAAAAATCTTCGACTTAAACATTTGAATATTATACTCATCAGTTCTTCACACTCTATGCCAGGGGTGGCCAAACCGCGGCTCGCGAGCTACATGCGGCTCTTTGACCTTTAATATGCGGCTTGTGGAAATATGTTGGCTGAGCTCCTTTTTTCATCACAGTTAATATAAAAGGTAAATAAGAAAAAATTTCAAGCTTTATAATTATTTACTGGGTATGAATTGAGACCCCATTGGAATAAAACGCAAGTTTAATGTTCATGGTTAGTAAAAATATTTAAGTTCATGTCTTGCGGCTCTTTTGTTCATGTCTTGCGGCTCTCAAAGATCTGAACTTTATCGTATGTGGCTCTTACATTAAGCAAGTTTGGCCACCCCTGCTCTATGCAATCCTTTCTAAACATTATAATAATAATAATATTAATTGTCGTTTCAACATTGATTCCAATTGCACAATGCATGCTTTCAACCACCATTTCCTATGAACGATATTCAAAACGCATAGAAAACTAAACCGAATAGAAAGCTGGTCTGAATCAACACTTGACAAGTTTCAATCTTAGACTGCATATCAAACTCTAAATGGTCCGTGGTTCTTCATCGTCATGTATGCACTGCACAGTGACATTCTTTTTGCATGGATTACACATGCACAAGTCGCCATATTTTGGCGACATTTACAAAAGAAATACTCCAAAGTCTGGTCCACATGTTAGACGTACTGGAGCTCCCCCCAATCCAGGCAAGCCCCAAGCTGCTGCAAGACTTCCTCCATGGCCCTGGACCGGCTCGGCATATTACAGAGGGAGGAGGCGTGTTTTTAATGGTGCTGTGTGGAGGAAGCGTCCATACAAAGCTTGCACATAATTAAAAAACTCCAAAACTCAGTAACATAAACTCTGTTATATAAACGTCTTGCAACAGGGATAATCAGAAATAATGGTAAAACTAAGTTTGATGCAAAACCAAACCGTTCATCCAGGCCATCAAGCCAACTTGTCAGATAATTACTTTCACTAAATATTTTGTAGTGCATATTGCTGAAAGTGTATTCTCACAATAGAGTATCTAAAACATAGATGAATGTAAAGGCCAAATGGCTATTTCATAGAAACATAGAAAACAGGTGCAGGAGTCAGCCCTTTGAGCCAGCACCACTATTCAATACGATCATGGCTGATCATCCAAAATCAGTACCCCATTCCTGCTTTTCCCCCATATTCCCTGATTCCTTTGGCCCGAAGAGCTAAATCTAATTCTCTCTTGAAAACATCCAGTGAATTGGCCTCCACTGCCTTCTGTGGCAGAAAATTCCACAGATTCACAAGTCTCTGGCTGAAAAAGTTTTTCCTTATCTCAGTCGTAAATGACCCACCCCTTATTCTTAAACTGTGACCCCTGTTTCTGGACTCCCCCAACATCGGGAACATTTTTTCTGCATTTAGCCTGTTCAATGCTTTAAGAATTTTATATGTTTCTGTTAGATCCCCTCTCATCCTACTAAATTCCAGTGAATACAAGCCCAGTCGACACATTCTTGATGAACCTACACTGCACTCCCTCAATAGCCATAATGTTCTTCCTCAAATTGGCAGGCCAAAACTGCACACAATACTCCAAGTGTGGTACCTCCAGGGCCCGGTACAACTGCAGTAGGACCTCCTTGCTCCTAGACTCAAATCCTCTCGCAATGAAGGCCGACATGCCATTAGCTTTCTTCACTGCCGGCTGTACAAGGTGACTGATGTACAAGGACGCCCAGGTCACGTTTCACCTCCCCTTTTCCTGATCTGGCACCATTCAGATAATATGACACAAAATGCTGCAGTAACTCAGTGGGACAGGCAGCATCTCTGGAGAGAAGGAATGGGTGACGTTTCGGGTCGAGACCCTTCTTCAGACTCGACCCAAAACGTCACCCATTCCTTCTCTCCAGTGATGCTGCCTGTGCCGCTGAGTTACTCTAGCATTTTGTCATACCTTCGATTTAAACCAGCATCTGTAGTTCTTTCCTACCATTCCGATAATAATCTGCCTTCCTGTTCTTGCCACCAAAGTGGATAACCTCACATTTATCCACATTATAGTGTGTCTGCCATGCATCTGCCCACTCACCCAACCTATCCAAATCACCCTGCAGCCTCATAGCATCTTCCTCGTGGCTCACACTGCCACCCAACTTTGTGTCATCCGAAAACTTGCAGATGTTACATTTATTTCCTTCGTCTAAATCGTTAATATATATTGTGATTAACTGGGGTCCCAGCACTGAGCCTTGCGGCAACCCACTGCTTTTACAGTGATGTGAAACAATGCAACAGGGATTACAGAAAAGGAAATTAGATACAGAAAAAGAAAAAAAATAATGCAAGATTAGTTTGAGAAAAAAGGAAAAGCAATTAAAACTCTAGAGCACCTGTAGATTCCAGAATCTGCGTTTGACCCTGTCAGACAGGTTGAGACATCCAAGTGTCATTGCAAAAAGTATAATGACGTTATTAAATATCAACCCTGACTTGGCGGCAAGTTTAATTTGTTCAAGTGTTAAATGTCAGTTTTTCAAGGTGGAAACGATAAAATATTTCACCAATAAAGTTAAACCATTTGTGCCTTTTTACCAAAGTCAAAAGGAAACATTGAGCTTTCAGGAAACCTTCCAAATTCAGACAGAAATACAACACATCTTTTAATGCACATGCAAAGGCTAATCCCAACATATAGAAACAAGTGAAAGTAAAGCACTGGTAAGTGACAAACAGGTTTGCATCAATGACCATATGTTGAAGATATCTGGTCATTATTAAATAGTTATTAATAAGCGATATCATATACAGGTCCACCACCGATTTTCCTGCAACTGATGATCCAGCATCTCCTTTAATCCAGAGAGCACATTTGAAACCCCCAATCCTCTTCCTGGAAGTACTCCTGGAAATCTGGTGCCAAGGCCAGGTGAGGCGGCCGATCGCAGAACTTCCACGACTGGTCTTCCGATCGGCGGGTTGAATTCGCCCCCTGGGGCTCTGGATCTCCGGCCCTGCCGGAGCTGGCGAATGTTCCCACAGCCGACTTCTGCAGCCGATCGGGCTTATTACACATGCAGGTGCGGCCATGTTTTGGCGCTATTATTCAAAGTCCGGTTGGCCCGCCCACACGATGTACTGGAGTAGTTCCCGCGTACCAACATCTCACCCGGCCATCTTTGTGTCCTGGGGACACCTGCTGCAGCCGACCATTAAGGCGCTGGAGGCATTACCCTGGTTCACCCTCCTACCGGCCCACTCTCCTCATATCCAACGTCTCCAGCTCCCTCACTGTTGTGCCTTTGAGCGAGTTACTGGCCCTGCTACCGAATTCCACTTGCTGCCTATCAGCCCAGGCCTGGACTGATAAGGCAGCAAGTAACAAGGTCCTGAAAATTACGGTATCCAACAAGGGAAAATCCAGTTATTGCCTCCTGACATTGTGGCATTACCATCACCGAATCCCCCACTATCAATATCCTGGGGATTCCCATTGACCAGAAACTGAACAGGTGCAGGCATTGCAAGAGCAAGCCAGAGGCCAAGAATTCACCTCTCAACTCACCAAAACCATCTACAAGCTCGTCAGGAGTGTAATGGAATACTCTCCATTTGCCTGGATGAGTGCAACATCTCTCAAGAATCTCAACAACATCCAGGGCATGGCTGCCCACTTGAAAGACACTCCATCTACAACCATTTACTCAGTCCAGCACCAACCCACAGTAATAGTTTGTACCATCTACAGGATTCACTGCAACAACTCAACATGACCCCTTAAATGCCAGTTCCCAAATCCACAACCTTTAATTGTTAGAAGGACAAGGGGAGCAAAAGCATGGGAAATACCATCACCTAGAAGATGACCTCCAACCAGAAAGGTCAGTGTGGGAATGGGAAGGGGAATTAAAGTGTTTGGCAACTGGGAGATCAGGTAGGTCCAAGTAGACGGAACATTTTCACACTGACCATTCCGTCCTAGGCATCCTCCATTGTCAAAGGGAAGCTAATGGCAAACTGGAGAAACAGCATCTCATATTTCGCTTGGGCAGCTTACACCCCAGTGGTATGACAACAGCCTGACCGCGGGAGAAGACAGCAGGGGAGGGGAAAGACATTCTGGCCTTCCATCACAGTGAGGAGGGGACTGGAGGAGACTCACTGTGATGGATGTTTCTTTTTTTTGTGTGTTGGTGGGGTTGTGTAATTTGCTTGTTTTATGGCTTCTATTATTGGACTGTCGGTGACTAAATTTAGTCCAAAAAACTTGTTTTTTGGATGACAAATAAAGATATCTTGAATCTTGAATATTGATTTCTCTAACTTCAAGTAACCCCTGCATTCCCCCTCTCTCCATCCCTCCCCATCCAAATCCAGCCTTGTTTCCTTTATCATCATTACTTTTTGCATGTTTCATTCATTTGTTCTACATCTCTCTACATCACTATCTATATCTCCCGTTTCCCTTTCCCCTGACTAGTCTGAAGGGTCTCAACCCGAAACGTCACCTATTCCTACTCTCGAGATGCTGCCTGTCCCACTGTTACTCCAGCATCGTGTCGAACTTCGATTTTAAACCAGCATCTACAGTTCATTCCTACACATTTCGTCTGCAGTTCTTTGTTTCTACATTGTTTTCCAAATTAGCTGGTATTTGCAAACTAGCCTTTTATAAATCATGTACTAGGATATCCAGATCCATGTATACATATATACATATGTATGCATATATATATATATATATATATATTATATATATTTAATTTTCCTGCCAGAATGAACAATTTCATACTTTGCTTGTTATACTCCAAATGCTAGTTCATTGTTCAATCGCTTATAAATAAGACCCATGAACAAATAAAGTAACTTCAATGAGTTGAGACTTTGGCAAATGAGATTGTTTAAGCACAGTGAGTGAAGCTCCCCCTCCTGTCCTCTTCAGCGGTAGTTTCATTATACTACATACATTTTGAGCAGAATTTGTTATGTGGTAGGTACTCACCTTTTCCGATTTGCTGTTTATGAACTTGCTCATAGAAGCTGTCTGATACAAATAGCACGGTTCTCTACAGAGGCACAATCTTGTACAATATAATGGCAACATATAAGCAGACCAGAACAAAGACATCCCAGGAAATGGCTGAAATATCCCCATGCCCCAGATTTATTCAAATGGCATACGTACCAAGGCAGCAAATGCTTCCGAATTACTCTGACATTTGGAAAAAATGGTTAAACTAAAAAACTTTATGAATCTTAAAAATTAAAATGCTAGAATTAAAATAATCTAACCACAGTACATTAAAGTTCAAATAATTTTCTTGCTTCATTGTGTGCTAATGAAAATGAATGCATTTGCAGTTCCTGGGCTTTATCTAAACAAGCACAGGCTCGGCTAGTGTACAAAACTGACAGGTACACGGATAGGACAGGTTTATAGATAATAGACAATAGGTGTAGGAGGTCGTCATTCGGCCCTTCGAGCCAGCACCGCCATTCAATGTGATCAAGGCTGATCATTCTCAATCAGTACCCCGTTCCTGCCTTCTCCCCATATCCCCTGACTCCGCTATCCTTAAGAGCTCTACCCAGCTTTCTCTTGAATGCATTCAGAGAATTGGCCTCCACTGCCTTCTGAGGCAGAGAATTCCACAGATTCGCAACTCTCTGACTGAAAAAGTTTTTCCTCATCTCAGTTCTAAATGGCCTACCCCTTATTCTTAAACTGTGGCCCCTTGTTCTGGACTCCCCCAACATTGGGAACATGTTTCCTGCCTCTAACGAGTCCAACCCCTTAATAATCTTATACGTTTCGATAAGATCTCCTCTCATCCTTCTAAATTCCAGTGTATACAACCCTAGTCGCTCCAGTCTTTCAACATATGAAAGTCCCGCCATTCCGGGAATTAACCTAGTAAACCTACGCTGCACGCCCTCAATAGCAAGAATATCCTTCCTCAAATTTGGAGACCAAAACTGCACACAGTATTCCAGGTGCGGTCTCACTAGGGCCCTGTACAACTGCAGAAGGACCTCTTTGCTCCTATACTCAACTCCTTATGAAGGCCAACATTCAATTGGCTTTCTTCACTGCCTGCTGTACCTGCATGCTTCCTTTCAGTGACTGATGCACTAGGACACCCAGATCTTGTTGTACGTCCCCTGTTCCTAACTTGACACCATTCAGATAATACTCTGCCTTCCTATTCTTACCACCAAAGTGGATAACCTCACACTTATCCACATTAAACTGCATCTGCCATGCATCCGCCCACTCACACAACATGTCCAAGTCACCCTGCAACCTCATAGCATCTTCCTCACATTTAACACTACCACCCAGCTTTGTATCATCTGCAAATTTGCTAATGGTACTTTTAATCCCTTCATCCAAGTCATTAATGTATATTGTAAATAGCTGCGGTCCCAGCACCGAGCCATGCGGTACCCCACTAGTTACTGCCTGCCATTCTGAAAGGGACCCATTTATCCCCACTCTTTGCTTTCTGTCTGTCAACCAATTTTCTATCCATGTCAGTACCCTACCTCCAATACCATGTGCTCTAATTTTGCCCACTAATCTCCAATGTGGAACCTTGTCAAAGGCTTTCTGAAAGTCAAGGTACACCACATCCACCGGCTCTCCCCTGTCAATTTTCCTGGTTGCATCCTCAAATAATTCCAGAAGATTAGTCAAGCATGATTTCCCCTTCGTAAATCCATGCTGACTCAGAACAACCCTGTTACTACTATCCAAATGCGCCGCAATTTTGTCTTTTATAATTGACTCCAGCATCTTCCCTACCACTGATGTCAGACTAACTGGTCTGTAATTTCCCGTTTTCTCTCTCCCTCCTTTCTTAAAAAGTGGGACAACATTAGCTACTCTCCAATCCACAGGAACTGATCCTGAATCTATAGAACATTGGAAAATGATCACCAATGCGTCCACAATTTCTAGCGCCACCTCCTTAAGTACTCTGGGATGCAGACCATCAGGCCCTGGGGATTTATGAGCCTTCAGTCCCATCAGTCTACCCAACACCATTTCCTGCCTAATGTGGATTTCCTTCAGTTCCTCCGTCACCCTAGGATCTCTGCCCACTAGAACATCTGGGAGATTGCTTGTATCTTCCTTAGTGAAGACAGATCCAAAGTACCGGTTCAACTCGTCTGCCATTTCCTTGTTTCCCATAATAAATTCCCCCGCTTGTCTTCAAGGGACCCACATTTGCCTTGACTATTTTTTTCCTCTTTACATACCTAAAAAAGCTTTTACTATCCTCCTTTATATTATTGGCTAGTTTACCCTCGTACCTCATCTTTTCTCCCCGTATTGCCTTCTTAGTCATCTTCTGTTGCTCTTTAAAAGAGTCCCAATCCTCTGGCTTCCCACTCTTCTTTGCTTTGTTGTACTTCTGCTCTTTTATTTTTATGCTGTCCTTGACTTCCCTTGTCAGCCACGGGTGTCTCTTACTCCCCTTGGAATCTTTCCTCCTCTTTGGGATAAATTGATCCTGCAACTTCTGCATTATTCCCAGGAATACCTGCCATTGCTGTTTCACCGTCTTCCCTGCGAGGGCCTCCTTCCAGTCAATTCTGGCCAGCTCCTGCCTCATGCCTCTGTAATCCCCTTTGCTATACTGTAATACTGACACTTCCGATTTACCCTTCTCCCTCTCAATTTGTAGAGTAAAACTTATCATATTGTGATCACTGCATCCTAATGGCTCTTTTACCTCGAGTCCCCTTTATCAGATCAGGTTTATTACACAACACTAAATCCAGAATTGCCTTCTCCCTAGTAGGCTCCTGTACAAGCTGTTCTAAGAATCCATCTCGGAGACACTCCACAAACTCTCTTTCCTGGGGTCCATTACCAACCTGATTTTCCCAGTCTACCTGCATGTTGAAATCTCCCATAACCACCGTAGCATTACATTTGCGACATGCCAATTTTAGCTCCTCGTTCAACTTGCACCCTATGTCGAGGCTACTGTTTGGGGGCCTGCAGATAACTCCCATTAGGGTCTTTTTACCCTTACAATTCCTCATTTCTACCCATACTGATTCTACATCTCCTGATTCTATGTCACCCCTTGCAAGTGAGTGAATATCATTCCTCACCAACAGAGCGACCCCACCCCCTCTGCCCACCTGTCTGTCTTTTCTATATGTTGTGTATCCCTGAATATTCAGTTCCCAGCCCTGGTCCTCTTGTAGCCATGTCTCAGTGATTCCCACAACATCATACTTGCCAATGTCTAACTGAGCCTCAAGCTCATCCACTTTATTTCTTATACTTCGCGCATTTAAATACAACACTTTTATTTCCGTATTCAGCTCCCCTCTCACATTGGTCACAATTGGCCCTGACCTTACTCTCTTATCCCTTCTAGAACTTCCCTCCCCATTCATTCGAGAGTCCTTTGCAATTTCTCCTGTATTTGCTTCCCCTTTAACTCCATGTCCATATTCCCAGTTTGTCAACCCCTCCCCCCCACTACTTAGTTTAAAGCCACACTTGTAGCACTAGCAAACCTACCCCTCTGCTTATCCCTCTGCTGTCCCTAAAGTTTAACTGCTTTGGACTGCTCTTTTGATGATGCTCTTATAGAAGAAGACATTGATACATTTGACCAATTAGCCATTCCTAAATTGATTATTCACCAGTCTAAATAATCTGTCGCTGTGAAGTCATTTTAAAGTTTCTTGGTAGTTTCCATTCAAATTTCTGTTACACTAACTTACTGATTCCCAACAATTAATTTTCAAACCAAAAGGATAGGAAGGACTCTCCTCGTGTCAGGATGTCAGGGTTCAGGTAATGCTCCAGAAACCCGAGCTCAAAATAGGTTGCTGCTGTTATGGTACTAAATGAGATGTTAAACTTCAACCTGCCAGTGTCTCAGATGGACATGAAAGGTCATGGCATAATTTTGATGGAACAGTTGACTGTCCTGCAAAATGTTCACCCCTGAACTAAAAGTCAATTTACCCAGCTATTTGGTGTTTTTTTCCGGTATGTAGATTGGCCATCTTGGTTCATGCCTTGTATCTGAATATAATTTAATTGTTTTAATTTGGTCTTAAAGTGTTTTTGGCTCTTCTGAGGACATGAATGGTACATAAATGCAAGTTTGTTTTTAATCACTGCCCACTTGCACCATCTTACCTGATGTCTGTGCTCTGGTCTGACAAAAGAATGACACTGACATCTACTGTAAGAATTGAAAGAAATAACATTTTTGTCATGAGGGCAATTCAGAAGCAGCCAACAACTGACTGACTGGAACTTTTTACATGCTTTTAAAAAAACAAATGCAAAAATGTGTGTTTTAACATAATTCAATTGTTATTCATACTTGTTATTCATAAACCCACTGACTCGGACAGCTATCTGGACTACACTTCTTCCCACCCTGTCTCCTGCAAAAGGTCTATCCCCTACTCCCAATTCCTCCGTCTACGCCGCATCTGCGCCCGGGGTGAGGTGTTTCACACTAGGGCATCAGAGATGTCCTCATTCTTCAGGAAACGGGGTTTTCCCTTCTTCCATTATAGATGAGGCTCTCACTAGGGTCTCTTGCTCCGCTCTTGCTCCCCCTCCCCCCACTCGTAACAAGGACAGAATCCCCCTCGTTCTCACCTTCCACCCCATCAACCAGCGAAGGGGGGAAACCGTTTCAGGGGGGAGCGAACGTGGACTACAGGAGACCCCGGTGGCTGTGCCTATTGCAAACAGGTACACCCTCTTGGGAGCTGTTGGGGCAGAAGACGCTTCCAGTCCGGGCAGCGGACAGGTCGGTGGCTCTAATCCAGGCAAGGAAACTCGACCGGGGAGACCGAAGTCTGGAAGAGCCATAGTAGTGGGTGACTCCATTGTCCGAGGTACGGACAGTAGATTCTGAGGCGACAGGCGGGACTCGAGGATGGTCTGTTGCCTCCCTGGTGCCAGGGTTCAAGGCGTCACGGGGCGGCTTCAGAACATCCTAGTGAGGGAAGGCGATCAACCGGAAGTAGTTGTGCATGTGGGCACTAACGACGTCGGGAGGAAGAGGAAGGAGATACTGCGGCGTGAGTTTAGAGAGTTAGGAAGAAGACTGAGAAGTAGGACGTCGAAGGTGGTTGTCTCTGGACTGCTACCTGTACCTCGTGCTAGTGAGGGCAGGAATAGAGAGATCGGGGATATGAATGTATGGCTGAGGGGCTGGTGCAGGGAGCAGGGGTTTAGATTTCTAGACAACTGGGATCTCTTCTGGGGTAGGGGTGACCTGTATAAAAGGGACGGGCTACACCTTAACAGCAGGGGGACCAACATTCTGGCAGGTAGGTAGGTTTGCTAGGTTTAATACTTTAAACGGGAGCAATTAGAGTGAGAAAACCTGTTGAGTACTGAAAATAAAGTGAGCATTAGAAATGCTCACCAGAGCAAGCGATGCCTATGAAGATAGATAAACTAAGGTAACATGCAGTTGGGTAACTTTACAGCTGAACTGGTCAGACAGGCGCCAGCTCTCAGACATCTCCTACTTATCCTTGGAACATGACCCCACAGATGAGCACCAGGCCATAATGTCTCAGACCTTTTCTGATTTTATCACTTCCGGCTGTCTGCCCTCCACAGCCACCAACCTTATGGCTCCCCAACCCCACAACCTCCACAAAATCCATAAACAGAACTGCCATGGCAGACCCATTGTTGTGGACTGCTCCTGTCCCACTGCAATCATTTCCACATACCTCAACTTCATCCCATCACCCCTGGTCCAATCCCTCTCTACCTATGTAGGCACGGTAGCGCAGCGGTAGAGTTGCTGCTTTACAGCGAATGCAGCGCCGGAGACTCAGGTTCGATCCTGACTACGGGTGCTGCACTGTAAGGAGTTTGTACGTTCTCCCCGTGACCTGCGTGGGTTTTCTCCGAGATCTTCGGTTTCCTCCCACACTCCAAAGACGTACAGGTATGTAGGTTAATTGGCTGGGTAAATGTAAAAATTGTCCCTAGTGGGTGTAGGATAGTGTTAATGTACGGGGATCGCTGGGCGGCACGGACTTGGAGGGCCGAAAAGGCCTGTTTCCGGCTGTATAGATATGATATGTCCAAGACACCTCACACATCCTCCGTCTCTTCAATTACTTCAGTTTTCCAGACCCCCACTCCCACATCTTTACTATTTAAAGAATCTGAACAAAGGTCTCAACCCAAAACATCACCCATTCCTTCTCTCCAGAGATGCTGACTGTCTTGCTGAGTTACTCCAGCATTTTGTGTCGATCTTCGGTGTAAACCAGCATCTGCAGTTCCTTCCTATACAGTTTTGATACACGAGAGAAATTATCTATCTGAAATTAAATTTGATACAAGGTTCTAAAAGTTCCAATGAATCAAAATGGGAGAAGAAATGCTGTTCTTTTATCTTCGTCTCTTCACACCATATAGGGATGCAGTCCATCCAAGTGAAACAGCAAATTACTTGTATTTTTTGCAGTCAAGAATATTATGTTCAGTGTGTACAAAAGAACTGCAGATGCTGGTTTAAATCGAAGGTAGGCACAAAAAGCTGGAGTAACTCAGCAGGGCAGGCAGCATCTCTGGAGAGAAGGAGTGGGTGACGTTTCGGGGCGAGACCCTTCTTCAGACTCACTTGCTCTCCTCCATACTTGAGAAATCAAATGCTGATTCAACGACTGCTTTTTGAGCACATCCCTTCAGTATGCAGGGGTAACATCAAGCTTCCAGTTAATTTAGTTTTGTTTATTATGGTCATATATAAAAAGATACTGTGAAAAGCTTTTGCTTGTGTGCTATCCAGTCAAAGACGTGACTATACATGATTACCATAAATGACCAGGTAAAGGATAAAGGGTACAACATTTAGTGCCAGTTAAAGTCAAATAAAAGGCCTCCCAAAAGTCTCCAATTAGGTAGATAGGTCAGAACTGCACTCTGGCTAATGCAAGAACCGTTCAATTTCCTAATAACAGCTGGGAAGAAACTATCCCTAAATCTTGACAAATGTGTTTTCAAACTTCTGTACCTCTTGCCTGATGGGAGATGGCAGATGAGGGAATGACTGGGGTGAGAGGGGAGAAGTTTAAGGATGTGCAGGGCAAGTTTTTGTTTACACAGAGGGTGACGAGTGGCTAGAGCGCACTGGTGGTTGAAGCAGATATGTTAGTGGCATTCAAAAGGCTTTTGGATAGGCATATGGATGTGCAGGAAATGGAGCAATAGAAATGGAGGGACGTGCAGGTAGAAAAGTGATAGTCTTGGCATCATGCTCGCACAGAGATGGTGGGCCGAAGGGCCTGTTCTTGTGCTGTACTGTTCAATGTTCTAACATGGAGAGATTAGGTTCCCACACTGCAGGAAAGATGCGATTGCTCTAGAGCAGGGATCTCCAAGCTATGGCCCGTGGGCCACATCCAGCCCGCCACGAGATTTTATCCGGCCCGCAGCAAGCTCTTAGGTGGCGGGGACTGGAGGCAGAAGCTGCCGGCAAAGGTTCACCGGAGAGCAGATCACCACCGACCCAGAGCCGGGACAAGGGGAGAGATCACAGCGCCCCCTCGCAAACAACAAGCCCAAGGAAATTTCCCTCCTCACCGCCACCGCCGCTCACCCCGGGGGGAGAGAGAGAGGAGGGGGGGGGAGTCAGGGTAAAGGGAGCAGCGGGTGAGAGCGGGAGCGCGGTGAGGGGAGAATGTAAGAGGGTCCAGTGAAGGAGCGCCGCCACTTGCGGGTGCTGCTCCCTCCCCCTCTCCCTCGGGAATAATTTTTTTAATTACTAATCAATGAATTAAAATGCAAGAACAGACATTTTTGAAGGGTTTTTTGTGATAAACTTTTCCTATCATCAGCAAGTAAATCTTTATATACTGAAAAACTTCTCACAACACCTGCTGAAACCAATGGCACAAAAGCAAAGATTAATTCATTTTTACAACATTTTAAAATGTTAAATTTTATAAAATAATTTAAATTTGGATTTCTGGGTAAAATTCTTGAACATTTTATACTATAATCATTATTTGGAAGAATTTGACATTCCACATTCAAGAATCTTTATTTGTTCTACAGTTGAGAAATTATTATTTTCTAATCTTGAAATTGCATCAACTACCGAACGATGTGCATAGATATCGTCCAGCTTTGTATTTAATCATCTTTTTCTATTAAGTTTTACATTTTAAAAAATTCTTTTGAACTTTCTGTTTCATAAATTTATCCGTGGCAAATTATTTTCCTTCATGAAGCAATCTAAAGTTTTAAATATGTCTTCACCTCTAGTTCTCATTGGAAGTTCTTGACAACAAAAGAATTGCTCAATAATTCTGTCATTATGAATGAAACGTATAAAAACCAGTAATTGTGCTAACCTACCTGTTGATTTGTCTAATTGCAATGTAAACATCATATTATCATCATGAAAAATATCCTTCATTTGCAGCTTAATGTCATCAGACATGTCTTTAATTCGTCTTCCAATCGTGTTATCTGCCAAAGGGATTTTATTAACTTCTATCTCAAATTTGGGCCCAAACATTGTTCGAACAATAGCACAGCAAAATTCCTTTATAGTGGTTTCGGCAATAGTGTGTGGCTCCTTGTTTTTGGCAATTATTTGAGCAACCAAGTAACTTGCCTCTTGAGCTTTCTCTGATGTCTTCATTCTCTTGGTGAATGTTGCAGACTGCTTCTTTATAGATTTTGAAAGCTCAATAAAGTATTCTACTGATTATTCTGACAAATGACTCTTTTGAGGTAAAATGACGCTTTAATTTGTTTGGTACCATACTTTCATTTGCAAGTATATCCCCACAAACAAAACACTGGGGACAAGGATTGTTTTCATTACCAGAAAATGGGAACCCCAGTTTCATATAATCTTTATTGTATAAACGAGGCTTGGAAATTTTTCCTGTACACTTCTTACCCACTAATGCAGACCGTTCAACAGTTGATTCTTGAGTAGTTTCCTCTATAGCCGCTACATTTTGTTCATTGTCAATGTCATCTTCACCAGCTTTTCTTTTCTTAATTAGAAACTTATCCATTTTATGGGTAATTCAAATGCAATTAATGAATAAAACTGCGAATTTATTATAAAGTTTTAAGAGTAACTAAACATAAAATTAACAGCGCCAGCATTCCATCAATGATAAAGTGAGAGAACAATCACGCTTTGCCCCACTTAGAACAGCCAGTCGAGACTGATGATACTTGCTAATGTCAAGTGTGATATAACTTTATAGTCAGATGTTTTCTTTAAGTTTCGGGGCAGGCGAAGACGCTGCCAAAGCTCCCGATGTCGGCCCCCACCCAGGGGCCTGCGAGCTTCCGATATCCACGCGGCCCGCGGCTGCAGGTGGTGAGTACAGTCCGGTCTGTGGGCTCTGCAAACCCGAGCCCAGGTGGTCCCAGCTGGAGGCCGCCAACTCCAGGTGTTTGGCCGATGGTAGGCCGCAGCGGGAATGGAGACACGGCCCAGAAGATAAAAGCTCGGGTCACGTTCCGAAGAGACAATTTTCCAGATCCCCCCCCACACATAACACACAACCACAAGAAACACTACATTACATCTAAACACTTCAATTAAGACAAAAAACAACACAAGAGACAAACGGTCTGCGACTTCACAGAGTTTCCCTTTACGTTCGTGACACACCTACTCACTACAGGCGACACACTAACGTGTCGCGACACAGTTTGGAAAGCTCTGGTATAGATTAATAAGAATAGAGTATAGAAAGGGTATAGAATTAGAGGAGATGAGGATTTTTTTCATTTAGATGGCAAGTAGTCTGAAATTCATTGTATGAAATGGAGAGGGACAAATACCTTCATTCCAATTAAAAAATACATAAATACATGAACTATGACCTTCAATATTTTGGATCTAATATGGAAGGTGAATATAGATAGTGTAGCTCCTTTTCCGACCGTCCTTAATACAATGTATTTCAGTAAAAGTTTTCTACGATTCTACGTTAGGGCTCAAAGGAGTCAGAGGAACGGATATATCAGAAAACTAAATTAGAGATATAACCACATTCAAAATAAAAGAATTTAGATAAACTAATCAAACTTTGGATAAATCGTCCACTCCAAGTGAAATCAAAATAGTGGTAGACCACATAGGCCCAAGATTTCTCTATCATTTAACATGATCATGACTGGTCGTGCCTCAAGTCCACTTTGACACCCAATCAACAAAATCTTCCATTTACGTTAATTTTCAAACATTCCAATTGATTTCAGCCTCGAACATACGCATTGAATTCCATTAGTTTACTTCATTAATCATTTTTCATCTCCTAAATGCCTAACTCTTCATCACGATTTCAAAATATAGTTTTGTTACAAAAGTGAATTTCCCCATATCCAGTTCAAATGGCTTATAACTGCACTTTTTTTTTAATGTGGGGATGCAATATGCAAGGCATGATACAACATATTTAGAGATGTATTAGCAATGGGTAGGAAGGAACTGCAGATGCTGCTTTACACCAGAGATAGACACAAAATACTGGAGTACCTCAGCGGGACAGGCAACGTCTCTGGAGAGAAGGAATGGGTGACGATTTGGGTCAAGACTCTTCTTCAGACTGAGAGTCAGGGGAGAGGGAAACTAGAGATATGGAAGGGTACAAAGTGAATTTACGATGTGAAAAGGACAGATCAAAAGTGTATTTGCCTGAGGAGTGGTGGATACCTGTCATAATACAAGTAGTTCTGCCATATTGCACTAAATGTGTTTCTAACATCTTCCGATTCCAAGCTCTGCAGCCAGAGAAAATAGGCCGTCAGTATCTATCTCGCAGTTTATCTTAGAAATGTACACAGCTCTATGAGATCACACCTCATTCTACTAAACTCTCGCAAGGAACGACCCACCATAACCATTCCCCAATCACAGGCATCACATTAGTAAATCATCATCGCAACGTCTCGGGGAAGCAGTCAAAATTACACGCAGTACATCATATACTCTAAACTTCATCTTCAATCTTTTCAACACTTACATATTTTGTTTCTAAATCCTTTAAATGTTTTTTTGACCTTTTTATTAATGTCTTAAATGCTTTCCTCCCTAATACAGCCAAGTTTATTTGTGTTCATTATGAAAAACCAGGCCAAGATCTAGCTCTGTCCAAATTTGATTGGAGTGTGGTATTGAGCATACCGACAGGTCGCATCACAACCAGCTTCAGCAACTTAAACGGTCAGGAATGAAGGAGCCTACAGAGAGTGGTACACATTGCCTGGTCCATTAGAGGTACTGAACTTCCCACCATCAATGGGATCTATGGGAGATATCAAAGACCCCTATTACACTATCATCAGGACAAGGGTACAGGAGACTGAAAACTGGCTCAAGACCAGCTTCTTCCCAGCAATCATCAGACTCTTGAACACTGCACAATGTTAACCACTACCTCATCAATTGTGATCTTCTATGCTCTACATCTTTTGTTGCACTACAGACTTGGAGTTTGCACTATGGACTTGGAGTTTGCACTATAATGGTTACCTCATATTATGAATATTAATTTATTATATTATTGATTATTATATATTTATGCGCATTATTAAGTTAATGGCTTAATACGCTGCAGCAAGCTAGAATTTCATTGTTCCGTTGCTGATACATTTGACAATTAAATACAGTTGACTCTCAACTTTGAAGATCCCAATTACCAATTCCTCACTATTTACAAAGATAGTTTTGTTACCCAAGTGATTTTCCCCCTATCCTGTTCAAATGGGTTTATAAATGCACATTTAAAAAAAAGTTGGGATGCAATAAGGAAGACATATTGGGTCTCGACCCGAAACGTCACCCATTCCTTCTCTCCTGAGATGCTGCCTGACCTGCTGAGTTACTCCAGCATTTTGTGAAATAAATACCTTCGATAAATACCTTTGATACTTAAAGGGTTGACGGTGGACATGCAATGGAAAGCATTTAAAGATTGCATGGATGAACTACAACAATTGTTCATCCCAGTTTGGCAAAAGAACAAACCAGGAAAGGTAGTGCATCCGTGGCTAACAAGGGAAATCATGGATAGTATTAAAACAAAAGATGAAGCATATAAATTAGCCAGAAAAAGTAGCATACCAGAGGGCTGGGAGAAATTCAGAGTCCAGCAGAGGAGGACAAAGGGCTTAATTAGGAAAGGGAAAATAGATTATGAGAGAAAACTGGCAGGGAACATAAAAACTGACTGCAAAAGCTTTCATAGATATGTGAAGAGAGAAAGGCTAGTTAAGACAAATGTAGGTCCCTTGCAGTTGGAAACAGGTGAATTGATCATAGGGAACAAGGAGATGGCAGACCAATTGAACAACTACTTTGGTTCTGTCTTCACTAAGGAAGACATAAACAATCTGCCGGAAATAGCAGGAGACCGGGGGTCTAATGAGATGGAGGAACTGAGGGAAATCCAGGTTAGTCGGGAAGTGGTGTTAGCTAATGTAACCCCACTTTTTAAAAAGGGAGGGAGAGAGAAAACGGGGAATTATAGACCAGTTAGCCTAACATCGGTAGTGGGGAAAATGCTAGAGTCAGTTATTAAAGATGTGATAGCATCACATTTGGAAAGTGGTAAAATCATCGGACAAAGTCAGCATGGATTTATGAAAGGCAAATCATGTCTGACAAATCTTATAGAATTTTTCGAGGATGTAACTAGTAGAGTGGATAAGGGAGAACCAGTCGATGCGTTATATCTGGACTTTCAGAAGGCCTTCGACAAGGTCCCACATAGGAGATTGGTGTACAAACTTAAAGCACACGGTATTGGGGGTTCAGTGTTGAGGTAGATAGAGAATTGGTTGGCGGACAGGAAGCAAAGAGTAGGAATAAACGGGTCCTTTTCAGAATGGCAGGCAGTGACTAGTGGGGTACTGCAAGGCTCAGTGCTGGGACCCCAGTTATTTACAATATATATTAATGATTTGGACGAGGGAATTGAATGCAACATCTCTAAGTTTGCGGATGACACGAAGCTGGGTGACAGTGTTAGCTGCGAGGAGGATGCTAGGAGGCTGCAGAGTGACTTGGATAGATTAGGCGAGTGGGCAAATGCATGGCAGATGCAATATAATGTGGATAAATGTGAGGTTATCCACTTTGGCGGCAAGAACAGGAAAGCAGAGTATTACCTGAATGGTGGCCAATTAGGAGAAGGGGAGATGCAACGTGACCTGGGTGTCGTGGTGCACCAGTCATTGAAAGCAAGCGTGCAGGTGCAGCAGGCAGTAAAGAAAGCGAATGGTATGTTGGCATTCATAGCAAGAGGATTTGAGTATAGGAGCAGGGAGGT
Organism: Rhinoraja longicauda; assembly: GCF_053455715.1. Lineage (NCBI taxonomy): Eukaryota > Metazoa > Chordata > Chondrichthyes > Rajiformes > Arhynchobatidae > Rhinoraja > Rhinoraja longicauda. The sequence goes on along the minus strand of NC_135965.1, from coordinate 2,990,410 downwards.
TCTGCTGCAGTTGTACAGGGCCTTGGTGAGACCGCACCTGGAGTATTGTGCACAGTTTTGGTCTCCTAATCTGAGGAAATACATTCTAGCCTTAGAGGGAGTACAGAGAAGGTTCACCAGATTGATCCCTGGTATGGCAGGACTTTCATATGAAGAAAGACTGGATAGACTAGGCTTATACTCGCTGGAATTTAGAAGACTGAGGGGGGATCTTATAGAAACATATAAAATTCTTAAGGGGTTGGAGAGGCTAGATGCGGGAAGATTGTTGCCGATGTTGGGGAAATCCAGAACCAGGGGTCACAGCTTAAAGATAAGGGGGAAGTCTTTTAGGACCGAGATGAGAAAACATTTCTTCACACAGAGGTGGTGAATCTGTGGAATTCTCTGCCACAGAAGGTAGTTGAGGCCAGTTCATTGGCTATATTTAAGAGGGAGTTAGATGTGGCCCTTGTGGCTAAAGGGATCAGGGGGTATGGAGAGAAGGCAGGTACAGGTTACTGAGTTGGATGATCAGCCATGAATGGCGGTGCGGGCTCGAAGGGCCGAATGGCCTACTCCTGCACCTATTTTCTATGTTTCTATGATTTGTACCAGCATCTGCAGTTATTTTCTTACAAGACATATTTAGAGATTTATTAGGAAAGGGTGTTTGCCTGAGGAGTGGTGGATACCAGCCATGATACAGGTAGTCAAGGACAACATAAAAATAAAAGGGAAGAAGTATAACATAGCAAAGAAGAGTGGGAAGCCAGAGGATTGGGACTCTTTTAAAGAGCAACAGAAGATAACTAAAAGGGCAATACGGGGAGAAAAGATGAGGTACGAAGGTAAACTAGCCAATAATATAAAGGAGGATAGTAAAAGCTTTTTTAGGTATGTGAAGAGGAAAGAAATAGTCAAGGCAAATGTGGGTCCCTTGAAGACAGAAGCAGGGGAATTTATTATGGGGAACAAGGAAATGGCAGAAGAGTTGAACCGGTACTTTGGATCTGTCTTCACTGAGGAGGATACAAACAATCTCCCAGATGTTCTAGTGGCCAGGGATCCTAGGGTGACAGAGGAACTGGAGGAAATCCACATTAGGCAGGAAAAAGTTTTGGGTAGACTGATGGGACTCAAGGCTGATAAATCCCCAGGGCCTGATGGTCTGCATCCCAGGGTGCTTAAGGAGATGGCTCTAGAAATTGTGGACGCACTAGTAATTATTTTCCAATGTTCTATAGATTCCGGGTCAGTTCCTGTGGATTGGAGGGTAGCTAATGTTACCCCACTTTTCAAGAAAGGAGGGAGAGAGAAAACGGGAAATTATAGACCAGTTAGTCTGACATCAGTGGTGGGGAAGATGCTGGAGTCAATTATAAAAGACGAAATTGCGGAGCATTTGGATCGCAGTAACAGGATCGTTCCGAGTCAGCATGGATTTACGAAGGAGAAATCGTGCTTGACTAATCTACTGGAATTTATTGAGGATGTAACTAGGAAAATTGACAGGGGAGAGCCGGTGGATGTGGTGTACCTCGACTTTCAGAAAGCTTTCGACAAGGTCCCACATAGGAGATCGGTGGGCAAAATTAGAGCACATGGTATTGGAGGTAGGGTACTGACATGGATAGATAGTTGGTTGACAGACAGAAAGCAAAGAGTGGGGATAAATGGGTCCCTTTCAGAATGGCAGGCAGTGACTAGTGGGGTACTGCAAGGCTCGGTGTTGGGACCGCAGCTATTTACAATATACATCAATGACTTGGATGAAGGGATTAAAAGTACCATTAGCAAATTTGCCAATGATACAAAGCTAGGTGGCAGTGTGAACTGTGAGGAAGATGCTATGAGGTTGCAGGGTGACTTGGACAGGTTGTGTGAGTGGGCGGATGCATGGCAGATGCAGTTTAATGTGGATAAGTGTGAGGTTATCCACTTTGGTGGTAAGAATAGGAAGGCAGATTATTATTTGAATGGTGTCAAGTTAGGAAAAGGGGACGTACAACGTGATCTGGGTGTCTTAGTGCATCAGTCACTGAAAGGAAGCATGCAGGTACAGCAGGCAGTGAAGAAAGCCAATGGAATGTTGGCATTCCTAACAGCAAAGAGGTCCTTCTGCAGTTGTAAAGGGCCCTAGTGAGACTGCACCTGGAGTACTGTGTGCAGTTTTGGTCTCCAAATTTGAGGAAGGATATTCTTGCTATTGAGGACGTGCAGCGTAGGTTTACTAGGTTAATTCCCGGAATGGCGGGACTCTCATATGTTGAAAGACTGGAGCGACTAGGTTTGTATACACTGGAATTTAGAAGGATGAGAGGGGATCTTATCGAAACGTATAAGATTATTAAGGGGTTGGACATGTTAGAGGCAGGAAACATGTTCCCAATGTTGGGGGAGTCCAGAACCAGGGGCCACAGTTTAAGAATAAGGGGTAGGCCATTTAGAACAGAGATGAGGAAAAACTTTTTTAGTCAGAGAGTTGTGAATCTGTGGAATTCTCTGCCTCAGAGGGCAGTGGGGGCCAATTCTCTGAATACATTCAAGAGAGAGCTAGATAGAGCTCTTAAGGATAGCAGAGTCAGGGGGTATGGGGAGAAAGCAGGAACGGGGTACTGATTGAGAATGATCAGCCATGATCACATTGAATGGCGGTGCTGGCTCGAAAGGCCGAATGGCCTACTCCTGCACCTATTGTCTATTGTCTATTTCTGCTGTACTGCGATAAATGTGTTTCTCAGAAAGCCTGCATAATTTTTTTTAAATGCCTTATAAATATAAACGGGTCAATGGGGCAAAGGACTGGGGTTAGGGACTGGAGAGTTTCACACTTACAATTACTAAACTGCCCCCCCCCCCCCCCCCCCCCCCCACCAAACAGGAATGTCAAACAACAAACTCTCTTTTAATACCTATAACTTTTTTTTATTACAATACCAAAGCCTGTAGACCTTTGTGTACCAGCTTTTTCATGCATTAGTGTCAATAAAGTCAATTTCAAAGGCCACCCAGGATGAAACGGTAGACTGCATGCTGAAGAGACAATGGTGTCTGATTATTGCAGGGAGGTTACATGCAAACAGTTTTATTCCTTAAACTATCCCCTCTCCCAAGACTGTTTTTTTGAAAAAAACTGCTTGGCATTTTTGAAATGGCTCTCTTCTTCCTGATCTAAATGGCATTATAAGCAATTTACCCCACCTAATACAAATAGTCTTTCCCAATTCATCATGTAGATTATATCCAATTAGTGTAATGGGAACACACATTACAGAACTACCTCTACCTCCACTTAATCGAGATAGAATAGTCAGGAATTACAGTCCGCTGACATCTATAGCCCAAAATATAATTAATTCTTTACTTGGTGAACAGAGCATCTAGAAACCAAAATTAATGAACCAACAGCTTAGACTTCAAAAAGCATAGCATTTCTTGATCAACAACTCTGAATTCTTTAAAGACTGTAAATAGAAAAAGTAGACAGCGGGATTGCTATAGACATAATTGAGATTTCCAAAGAGCTTTCCATAGGTTGCTACATAATAGGTTAACAACTGCCAGAACATATGAAGAGAAAAAAGATAGCTCAAAGCCTTCTAGATAGACAGCTGACAGTAGTGGTAACTTTAGCAAGTGGAAAGCGAGGTTGCACAGGTTGCCCTGAAATCAGCTGTTGGCAGTATTAAAAATGTAAATTCTAGAATCAAAATCACTTTGAAAATTTTAGGACGACGTAAGAATGAATAATAAGTAATGCAAAAAGTAAACAGATTGTATCTGTATATAGTAAAATAATTTAATCACCGAGATGTTACGTACTGAAGTGCACATCATAATCAGCAATGAAGACATGCACACAGACAAGAGCGCACACACACACACATGCGCGCACAACAAAATGAGCCAAATCTCTTGAAAAATAAAAACAAAATGGGTAACAGAATTAGGCGGATCCGAGTGTATAACTTCACAAATCTATGTATCACATACAGTTTCTGTAATCACAGTACACCAGGGAGATATAGATTTGAGGGAATGAAATACACGCAAGGAAAGGAATGAAAAGGCTGGTGCTTTTGTAAAAGACTGAGGAACCTGTCGGATATCCTTGAAAACATGCAAGTTTGTATTAAATGTAGATGCACAGACATTTCCACTTCTGAGGGAAGAGCAGAGCTCTTAAAGGCCAGCAAGAAGACATTCATAAAAGGGTGCCGAAAACATGGTATTTGATAGCAAAGGGAGTGGTTGCAACAAATAGTATAGAACTACTCGCAAACAAGCTAGATAAGCTTGAAGCAGAGAGAGTAAGCTGATAAGAGTCAAATATCATATGATGGGAAGAGGCTTCAGTGGAGCATGAAAAGATGTCATGGGCTGATGAGGCCAAATGTCCCCAAAACATCCTGCAGATTTTTTTTTGTCATACTGGTATGGCATGGAAACCGGCCCTTTGGCCCAACTCATTCATGCTGACCAAAATGTCTTTTTCAGGTAGTCCCATTTGTCTGTATTTGGCCCATTCACTCCAAAACTTTTTCAGTCAGAGAGTTGTAAATCTAAGGAATTCTCTGCCTCAGAAGGCAGAGTAGGCCAATTCTCTGGATGCTTTCAAGAGAGAGCTAGATAGAGCTCTTAATGATAGCGGAGTCAGGGGGTATGGGGAGAAGGCAGGAACGGGGTACTAATTGTGAATGATCAGCCATGATCACATTGACTGGTGGTGCTGGCTCGAAGGGCCGAATGGCCTACTCCTGCACCTGTTGTCTATTGTCTAAAACTCGCCTATGCACACCTGTCCTAATGTATTTTAAATATTATAATAGTGCTGGCTCAACAGCTTGCTTCATACACCCACCACCCTCTATGTGAAAGATTCTCTTTAAATCTTACCTCTTCTGAAAGCCTGCACTTTACAAGGTGTGCGACTCCCAGAATTGTTCTTTCAGATAAGACAGGGGACTGCAAAAGCCTTGTCTCTAAGTCTACTACAAAGACATTTCGACAATTAGCTGGCTGCACTGCAATTTAACCTGCGGCTCTCATCCTGGATCGCTGTATTCAAGCGATCAATCACCCTATGTAGATAAAGAAGCCTGTTTATCAGCAGTGCGTTCTGCGTTGTTGTGTAAAAGTGTTAGTCCACTGTCTTTTACCTCTCATCATGTTCGGTCTTCAGTCCTTTAGTTACAGTTCCATAGTTTCTTTGTTTTGTTAGTTATGATGTAGATATTTTAATGCTTTGCTCTGATGCCGTATAAACCATTGTGCTTGAATAAAAGTTTCAAAACGCTATAGACACGGTAAATCATTGAGAATTCAGTGGATTCTACACCTCTCTGCCTTAAACCTCTGCTCTCTTGTTTTAGACTGCACAACCTTGAGAAAATGACGGCAACTATCCATCTTATCCATGCCCCTCATGAATGCATATAGCCCTATGAAGGACCATGCCCTGATCCTACCATCAAGCCAATTTTGTATCCAGCTGGCTGGCTCACTCACCCTGTATCCCATGTGTTCTAACCTTCCAGACAAACCTGCCTCATCAAAGGCCTTTCAAAAGTCCATGTAGACAATGTTCTCTGCCCTGTCCTCCTCAATGCCCTTGGTCATCTCTTCAAAAATACTCAAACTGCTACCCCAGCACACGGCAGCGTAGAAGATGGCACCAGCCACCACCGATCGATAGAACATCTGCAGCATCTTACTGCCAGGAGCCCAAGTTGTATCTGAAGGCCGAGGTGTAGATGGTGAACAGGATGGGAGAGAGGACCGTCCCCAGTGTTGTTCATTACCATGTCCAAGACACAATTCTGTAGCCTGACATACTGTGGCCGTTCAGTCAGGTAGTTGGTGATCCAGGACACCAGTGGAGCATCCACCAGCATCTTCATCAGTTTGCTCCCTAGCAGTGCAGGCCGGATGCTGTTAAAAGCACCAGAGAAGTCAAAAAACATGACTCTCACATGAATTGGAAGAATAGCATCTCATATTTCGCTTTGGCAGCTTACAACCCAGTATTAGGAAATATTGATTTCTCTAACTTCAAGTAACCCCTGCATTCCCTCCCTCTCCATCCCTTCCCCGCCCAAGTCACACCAGCTTCTCGTTCTCACCCAACAAACAGCTGTCAATGGCCTATTTCCTTTATCATCATTACTTTTTTGCATATCTTTCATTCATTGTTCTATATCTCTCTACATCATCGTCTATATCTCTCGTTTCCCTTCCCTGTGACTTTCAGTCTGAAGAAGGGTCTCGACCCAACACATCACCCACCCCTTCTCTCCAGAGACGTTGCCTGTTACTCCAGCTTTTTGTGTCTATCTTCGACAGAAATAGATCTTTTAGGCCAACTCTCCTATACTCCAGACCCAGTAACATTCTCAGAAATCTTTTTTGCACTCTTTCCCGTTTTGGTCACCTCTCCAAAGGATTTCATGAAGCCGGAAAGAGTGCAGAAAATATTCACAAGAACGTTACTGGAACTGGAGGGCTTCAGTTATAAGAAGATATTGAATAGGCCGGAACTCATTTCCCTGGAGTGCAAGAAGCTGAGGGGGTTACCTTAAAATCACGAGGGGCATAGATAAAATAAAAGGTTTTTTACCTCCGCGCCCCCCCCCCCCCCCCCCCTCCCAGTGTTGGCGAGTCTAAAATTATAGGGCATAGACTTAAGGTGAGAGGGAAAAGATTGAAGGGGGATGCAAGTGGCAACTTTTTTCTCTATGGTGAAACAAGCTGCCAAAGGAAGTGATAAGGTCAAGTACAATTAAGCATTTAAAAGACATTTCGACAGGTACGAGGTTGGAAAAGATTTATAGAGGGATATGGGCCAATTACACGCAAATTGGACAAGCTCAGGTAAGCAACTTGATCAGCATAGACAAACTGAAGCAAGGAGGCTATTTCCATGCGAGATAACTATGACTCCATGATATTTGTTCATTTGCTACCAACGAAATCCAGGTCCCACTGAGTTACTCCAGCATTTTGTGTTTACCTTCAATTTAAACCAGCATCTGCAGTTCTTTCCTCTACATCCTCTTCATGCATTGAAGGCATAAAAGCCATGTATAATTTGAGCATACATCACATTAAACTCATGCATTTCTCATCAGTCATATGTGGAGAATTAAAATGGAAAGTAATGTCCATTACTTTCATCAACTAGAAGCATTTGGAAAAGAAAATAAAACATTGAAATTTAAGAGATAAAACTACTTCAAATTCTTCAATAAATGATAACAAAAAAGGCCTAACATTCATCCCTCATTCACACTCCAAAGACGGACAGGTTTGAAGTGTAATTGACTTGGTAAATGTAAAAATTGTCCCTAGTGTGGGTAGGATGGTGTTAATGTGCAGAGATCACTGGTCGGCGCGGACCCGGTGCGCCGAAGGGCCTGTTTCCGCGCTGTATCTCTAAACTAAACTAAAATTACATCCTTTGCCTGTATTTTTATAGCAGAGCATTTTAGAACTCCGAGAATAAAGTCAAATACCAGAATAATTAGGTTTGCATCCCATCTGAGAAAAACATTTCTTAGTGTTTAGGCAAGTTTTGGAGTTACAGTTGTTTATTTTTCTCCACAATGGATTTCACTGGATTACTTAATGGAAGAAAGTTTGCATTAGCAATGACCTGGTAATCAATGTAAGAGTTTCTACATCTCTATTCCTGCCACACTCTCCAGAGCACAAAAAAGGTTCTGCTCAAGAGAAGCAAAACTTTGCTGCGATTCTCACTCCATTTGATGAAACGATATACAAACTTGAAAATTTAAATGCAGAAAACTTTGATCTAACAAACTGAATGTTTCACCTTAGTGAGGTTTATATTAGGAAATCTATGGTCTGAAAACAATGAAGGTGGGAAATTAATATTTTTCATATGTCCTTGTCATGAAAGGTGTGATCTTTTAGTAAAGTGCAAGTTGTAGTGGGATAGCCCACTCTCTACAGCATGTGTCCGGGAAGATTGTGCATGGGTGTCAACTAACAATTTCAAGTTAATTATTGTTTTAAATAGTCTTGCCAAATTACAAATCAACAAGTGTGTTTGTATTTTCTCAACTTAACAGTGAAGCTCAAAAAATATTAAAAGCTTGTCAATGTCCAAACGTGCTCAGCTATACTTTGCTATGAATAAGTTGAATTTATATATATAAATTTTGTCCTTAAATCCATTCATGGACTCGTGAATCACTGTCACTAATGCCCTCTGTCGCAAACTTACCCCTCAAAAAAAACGTTCCCTTTCTCTTACTAGAAAACTGAAGAGTAAGCAAAGCCTTTGAAAGCATGAGCAAAGAGTACAAAACCTAACATTTCCAAGAGATCTATCCTATTAATTGCTGAATCAGTTTGCAATGCAGCATTCCAGGAAATAATAAAAATGTTCCTTCCACGGAAATTTATATTACTCCATAATTTAATAAGGTTCTATATACATCCATCCCCCTCATGAAAATACCTGCACAGCTTATTACTACATTCGCTCCATATTAAAACCAATCACAGAATTCATTTTCCCGAATTTGTTGACATTGGGCTCAATCCATCTTCTAGATTGTTGCATCTCCGCAGAGAAGGAATGGGTGATCTTTCAGGTTGAGACCCTTCTTCTCGACTCAAAACATCACCCATTCCTTCTCTCCTGAGATGCTGCCTGTCCCGCTGAGTTACTCCAGCATTTTGTGTCTATCTTCGGTGTAAACCAGCATCTGCAGTTCCTTCCTGCACGTTTAGATTGCTGCAGTCAGGAATTATAAATGGAATTCATTAATATTGGTGCTGAATTACATCATAGAAAAATGAGAAACAATATAAATGCTATATTTTAAAGGCAAGGTAGAAACAGGTCAGAGGTATTCCCATATATGAATACCTGCTGATTGTAGATCAAATGATCAAAGAGCATACAGAAAATGCTGTTGTATAAAGCAGAGAACACAAATACAAGGAAGTATTAATGACTATTTGGGCCCAGAGTATTATGATATTATGGGTGCCGAACTTTAGGATGGCTATCGAGGTTTTAAGGGAGTGCAATGGACATTTAATAGAATTAGAGTGATTGTGTTTAATTTACGATGGTGACACAAGAAATTGCAGATGTTGGAATCTTGAGGAAAAAGAACAAAGTGTTAGAGGAACTCAGCAGGTCAGGCAGCATCTGTGCATGTGACGTTTTGGGTCGAGACCCTTCTTCAGACTGATGGAAGAGAAATTAGCATACCGAAGTGGGGAAAGGAAATGGGTGACTAGGATGGTGGGAGAGGAGGGGGCAAATGGGAATTGCGAGGTGTTGCATTTTGGGAAGGCAAGCCAGGGCAGGATGTTCACAGAGAATGGCAGGGCCCTAGGAGTATTGTAGAGTAGAGGGAGCTAGGAGTGCAGGTACATAGTTCTTTGAAAGGGCATCACAAGTAGATAGGGTGGTCGAGAAGGCTTTTGGCACATTGACCTTCATCAATCAAAGTATTGAGTATAGAAATTGGGAGGTCATGGTAAAGTTGTGCAAGACATTGGCGAGGCCATATTTAGAACTTTGTGTTTAGTTTTGGTCACCCTGTTGTATGATATATATTGTTAAGCTGGAAAGGATGCAAAAAAAAATTACTAGAATGTTGCCAGGGCTCAAGGGCCTGAGCTATAGGGAGAGGTTGAGCAGACTAGGACTTTATTCCTTGGAGTGCAGGAGGATGAGGGGTGATCTTATAGAAGTGTACAACATCATGAGAGGAATAGATAAGGTAAATGCACAGTCTTTCACCCAGAGTAGGGGAATTGAGAACCAGAGGACATGGGTATAACGTGAAGGGGAAGATTTAATATGAACCCAAGGGACAACTTTTTTTATACAAAGGGTGGTAGGTATATGGAACGAGCTGCCAGAGAAGGTAGCTGAAGCAGGTACTATCACAACGTATAAGAAACATTTAGATAGGTACATGGATAGGATAGATTTAGATAGGCGATAGACACAAAATGCTGGAGTAACTCAGCGGGACAGGCAATATCTCTGGAGAGAAGGAATGGGTGACGTTTCGGGTCGAGACCCTTCTTCAGACTGCCAGTTTAAACCAGCCTCTGCAGTTCACTATAGATTACACTATAGATCTGCACAATAGATTTAGATGGCTATCTGTCAATGCATAGAAACATAGAAAATAGGTGCAGGAGTAGGCCATTCGGCCCTTCGAGCCTGCACCGCCATTCAATATGATCATGGCTGATCATCCAACTCAGTATCCCGTACCTGCCTTCTCTCCATACCCCCTGATCCCTTTAGCCACAAGGGCCACATCTAACTCCCTCTTAAATATAGCCAATGAACTGGCCTCAACTACCTTCTGTGGCAGAGAATTCCACAGATTCACCACTCTCTGTGTGAAAAAAAACTTTCTCATCTCGGTCCTAAAAGACTTCCCCCTTATCCTTAAACTGTGACCCCTTGTTCTGGACTTCCCCAACATCGGGAACAATCTTCCTGCATCTAGCCTGTCCAACCATAAGAATTTTGTAAGTTTCTATAAGATCCCCCCTCAATCTTCTAAATTCCAGTGAGGGCAGGTAGGACTAATGTCGATAGGGCATGTTGGGCTGAAGAGCCTGTTTCCACGCTGCATGACTCTATGACTTGATGAAAATATACAATTCCAATCCAATGTGCTGGCTTATGACAGCCGTGCCTTTATGACTGGTGCTTCCTTGCAAGTGATTCCTTGATATGCATGGACTGCTACAAGTCCACATGGAGTCCAACACCAGTGGTGTGTTTTGAGAAACCCACCAATATTACACTGGAGAAATCGACATAATAATCCTATAGCAGTCAGAGGATGTGTTTGAATTGGGCTTTCAGGCTAGGATATTTGGATGAAAATGTTCTAATTTAATTGATTCAACTGTTTTAGTGATTCCGCATTGTTGTAATTAATCATGTGTGTTTAAAAGTAATATTTTAAATCAATGTAAAATTGACAGCGGCACAGATGCTCATCTGGTAGAGCCGCTGTCTCACAGCACCAGGGACCCGGGTTCAATCCTGACCTCGGGTGCTGTCTGTGTGGCGTTTGCACATTTTCCCTGTGATTGCGTGGGTCTCCTCCAGGTGCTTTGGTTTCCTCCCACATCCCAAAGATATGCGGATTTGTATGTCAATTGGCCTCTGCAAATTGCCCTGAGTGCGTAGATGTTGGATGTGGAAATGGCAGAACATAGAACTAGTGTGAACGGGTGATCGATGGTCGGTGTAGACTCGGTAGGCTGAAGGGGTTGTTTCCATGTTGTATCTGGGTGTTTCCGTAAATACAGCACTCAGTAGTGAAACTGAAGGTCTCCATACTTCCAGGTTATTTTCCTATTTTTTTATGTAATATTCCCATTGTTTCATATTCTGTATTTTAAGTAGTATAGACCATGATGTATAGCCAAAATAATGAGATGAAGCAAAAATAAATAAATCTGGTTTTACAAAGAAAAATATCAGATATGTTCCTGTGTTTTCTTGCTTTTTTTGTGACATTTTTCAAGCAGGATTTCATCAAATCCTTAGGCTAATTTATACCAGAAAGATCACAATAATTTTGCAATTAAATAACTGTATATAAGCCAAATTCAGATTATGCTTACGATTTTTATCATTTATGACCCGATTAGATGGTTTTCTGATGTCCCAAGTTTTTGCAGCAGAACGTGACCCCTTTGGTCACGCGTGAAATGTGTCATGCGTGAACCGTTTTTATATTTATTGTTTCTTGTTTTTATTGTTTATATTTTGTGTTTAAGCTTTCCATTGAAATACTTAATAATGAATAGAACTTAAAATCATGAAATAAAAATCTAGTTTGCTCACCTATTTTAGCGATGTCTCATTCTGTAGTCCATCCTGTTGTCAACACTATTTATAGCGCTATAACGGGTTATTTTGCACTCTTTGCGTTTAAAAAAAAAAAATTTAAACAACGTGATTATAATGTCCCTGGCGCAAACTACGGGCCATGTGGTGGATTAGGTGCCGACATTTAGTAAGGGAGTTTCAAAATCTGTAAGTGTCCCATATGTCTTATATGTTCTATAAATATTTGTTTCTCTTGTTTTTTTTCAAATTTTGAAAGTATTAAATTTTGGTCCAATTTGGTTGATTTTGATCACAAATTAGCTCAAAAGGATCATAGGTAGGCCCATTTTTAATCCAGCTGTATTTCATTATGATTTAATAACTTTCTGGTTGGTACCCTTATTTACGGAAACACCCATCTCCAAAACTAATTATAACTACCCAATAAGTTAAATGTCTCTGAACGTAGGATTTATTGCGACAGCTTTGCTGCCCAAATATTGATAGTCAATGCATTTCAGGGCCATGTCCTCAACAACATTCAGCCATTCATCATTGATACCTCATTTCCCATTCTACTGGGCAGTTCAATTGTGTCCAGGATTTGACCCTTGGAAAAATATAAATCAAAAATAACACAGGAAATGCTAGAAATACCCAGCAAAATAGTGTAGGGAGAATCAGAATTAATGCTTCAGGTTATTATCCATTCTGGTGAAAGGTCACTGACTTGAAAAATTAATTCAATTTTTCTTTACACAGATGTTGTCTCAGCTGCTACATATTTCTTGCATTTTGTGTTTTATTTCAGATTTCCAATATGTGCAATATTTCCAGTATTGCTTCTGGATAAATAGTCAGGATTGTGGTAACAAGTTACCTTTGATAAAATATAAATACGCAATTCAGGTAAAAGCAGGAATCTATCCTGCCATGATCATTTTCACAAATGAACTGCTTGCCATAATTTATAATGCAGAAAAGTCATTTGAATTAGGTGCATCAGTCAGGGAAAAGCTGGAAATTAGGATGGCAACTGGGGCTGTGAAATGTCCTTGGCAAGTCGAATTAAGAGGGTAGAACCACACAAGAATAAAAAGGGAACATTATGCATGGAATTAGAGGTTGAATACAAGGTACAAAACTAGTACTTTGCAATGGTATTCACCAAGGAGAAAAATATGAAGAACAGTAGATCATTATGGGGTATGCTGGGGCACTTTGCGAACTTGAAGGAAGCAGCATTGGGTCCCTTGAAGGTGGATAAGTCCATGGGATCTGATGGCAACTGTTTCAGGGAGAGGCAAGAGGGGAAATTGCTGGGGACTTGACAAAGATCTTTGAATCCTCTCTAGTCACATACAAGGTCCCAGAGGACTACAGCCAATATTGTTCCTTTGTGTAAGAGAAATGGGGATAATTCTCAGGGAATCTATAATCTAACACTCTACAGAGGCTGGGTGGAGCCTGATAAATGTTTATAATAATTATGGGAGGCATAGGTAGTAGACAGTCAGAATCTTCGTCCCAGGGTGGAAATGACAAATACTAGAGGGCATAGTTAAAGTTGAACTGAGATGTACAGGGCAGGTTTTATCGGAAGCCAGGACTTTTAGCAGACGGGGAGATGGCGTGAGCTGGGGGTGGGTCGGCAGGTCTGTGCTCTATAACTGAAATCCGTAATAAAAGAGCCCTTTAAAATAAGGGTTACTGTACTCCACATGCCCTTATGTCTATTTGTAGAAAGAAGTTAAAATAAAATTGTTAAAGAACATTTAGATCCATTCATTTTTTGGAGAAAAAAATCTTCAAAACTAAGTCATGCACGGGATAATGAGATTATGGTCCATGTTTCCTCAACTAATGATATACTCAAAAAGTAGATTGATTAGTTTCACTTAATACTATGGACAATTCTGAATTTTTTTTTGACTTCCCTCGGTTGCTATATATGTGGGCTACAAAATATTGCAGATCCTATGGGCAAAATGAATGTCTATTCGGTATCTCGGTAAACGCAAGGAACCGTGGGATTCGTCAACGGTCATTCGAGATAAATAAAGAACGTTGCCAGTGAACTTAATGGCTAATGTACAACGAAACAATGGTTGAGAAAATGATTAAATGGAATGAAAGAAATTAAGAGTTGTATGAATGTCTGTACATTTACTGATTGAGTACTGCATTTCAGTTCATATCAAATCTGGTTGAACATAATGTGGAACTTCTGATCAAAATGATCTGCAAGTGCAACAACATCTCATTTACACACCAATGGAGGCAGTAAATTACATAATTCTGCTCAGACGGTGAAAATATCATCAATATGCAGAACTAAAGTAATGGGTAAAGTGTTTCTCAGGTCGTTCAACCACTTTAGACGACCTTCAACATGAATGCGGACATTGGCAACCTTCTTGGTTTTGTGTACTTTTTCTCTGGTCATTTGCTGAAAACCACCGCTGGGAGGAGGAATCTCTAAATAGGCTTGGCGAAACATCAAGTCTTCTTGAATGGGAAATCCTCTATCTGCCATTATGCAACCCCCTGGATCAACTAAGTTCAAAAATCCACTCTTCCTAACAATGTGCGCATCAGATGATCGCCCACCCCAAGCTTTTGATAAGAATGTGATCATGCCCTTTGGGGCAATTCCAACCAATAGTTTCACAGTGTTGTGTTTCTTGTTCACAAAATGCTGGAGTAACTCAGCAAGTCAGGCAGCATCTCAGGAGAGAAGGAATGGGTGACGTTTCGGGTCGGGACCCTTCTTCAGACTGATCTCGACCCTAAACGTCGCCCATTCCTTCTCTCCTGAGATGCTGCCTGACCTGCTGAGTTACTCCAGCATTTTGTGAATAAATACCTTCGATTTGTACCAGCATCTGCAGTTATTTTCTTATACTACGTTGTGTTTCTTGTAGTAGGCATGTCCATTACAAGCCGGTACAAGTTACAATGCAAAAGAAAATGGTGCAAGTATATTGAACTAATTTATACCATCACAAGATTATAACTGAAAATTAGAATGTCAAATACTGATTTAAATTATCCAATGTAATGGGAATCAGAGGAGACAGGAGACTCGTTTTGTACCTCACAACTTTACTTACACATGTACATGCAGAACTCATTCAGAAGTCAACAAACGTGCATACAGCCCATGGCCCTGGACTAGTATAGTAAGAGGTGAAAACTCCACAAATACTTTTCATATTATCTATTCATAGTTATAGAAATCATACATTTCATTCTCCCCCCCCCCCCACAAAACAAAAACAATTAAAAATGGTTGTTATTAATTCTCACGATCTCACTCACTCACCGAAGCAACCAAGGAAAAGCCAATTAAACCATCAAAATCATCGCAGTTTTGTACAAATGAATTGTAAATACACCTAGTTAATAGTTTTGAAAGCTGTACTTTCTTACCTCGAAGAAGCAAAACTGGAAAATTCGTATGAAACGCAGGTCTGTATACACACAGTAGCTCAGCTGGCGAGAATGTTTATCCCGAGTGACCCATGACTTGGGCATGCGGAGTTGTAATACCGATCTCGCTTATCGTACTTCTATTATCACTGCTCTGAAGCAGTTAGCTCCTCAAGGCGCGTATAAATTAACATTTTAACAAATTGTTTTTTTACAAGGCAAGACTCCACCTATTTTAAAAGATTATACATTTTGTAATCTATGATCCATACTAGTGAAATCAACCCAACGTATTGGGAAAGACATGGAATTCATAGACAGCTGATAAGGTATCTCAGTTGTGTAAAGTATAGTCATAGATGAGAAAACTTAAAGTGTACATTTACTTCCCTTAACCGTGTGTACATGGTTTAAGTCACATTATTAAACAGAAGTGTCCATACAGCGAGGTCATCTTTTGGCAAAATAATATCCATATTAGGGTTTATAAAGAGGGGCATAACATTCATTTTTAATAGATTCATAAAGATCTTAAAGAATAAGCATAAAATACAAAGATGTTTAGTGAGGCTTTGAAATCATTCAAGCTATGCATTTTCATAAATTCAATAAAAGTTGACAATACAAATAAAAGTTTACTTACCTCTGTATCTATGGTATAGCTGTTCTAATCTTTTTCTATCCAATGAGCCTTTCAGACTTTCACGAACATAAAGTTCTGGATTTTGAAAAAAATTGTCTGTAGCAACATCTAATTTCCAATCGTTCTGTGACAAACAACATACTGCGGTTTTCTCACTGGACTGTGTGAAGACCATAAACTGCCGCACTTTATCCTTCTGTGAGGACTTCAGCTTGTTCTGCAAAAAGATAAACACTTTGTAGTGCCCAGCTTATAAATGAATACGTTTTCCAACCTTCACAATATATTTACATACACAAGCACAATCAAGTCTCGTAACACAACACAGCCAAAAACACACTGGTCCATCCGAGTGTTTTATTCTATGCAAAATCTCAATTATTTTCCTTCAAATTAGCCATCCATGGGATGCAGATATTGCTAGTGGGCCAGCATTATCTAGCTAGTGGGCCAGCTAGTGGGCCGGATCTCCGACAACGATGAGAAGGCCTACCGGGACGAGGTGGCTGATCTGGCACTCTGGTGTCAGGAAAACAGCCTCCTCTTGAATGTCAAAAAAACTAAGGAGCTGATTGTGGACTTTAGAAGGGCTCAACATTCAAGGACGTACACGCCACTGGAGATAAATGGATCTACTGTGGATAGGGTGTGCAGTTTTAAATACTTGGGAGTCCACATCAAAGAGGATCTGACATGGGCAACGCACATTGCCACACTGGTGGGTAAGGCAAAGCAGTGCCTTTACCACCTTAGGCAGCTGAGGAAATTCAGAGTGTCTCTGAGGATCCTTCATTGCTTCTACTCTGGGGCTGTAGAGCGCATCCTGTCCGGCAACATTACAGTCTGGTTTGGGAACAGCTCTGCCCAGGACTGCAGAGAGTAGTGCGTTCGGCAGAACGCACCATGGGAACTACACTCGCCCCCCTGCAGGACCTATACATCAGGAGGTGCAGATCCAGAGCAAGCAAGATTATGAGGGACCCCTGCCACCCCAGCAACAGACTGTTCCAGCTGCTACAGTCAGGCAAGCGCCTCCGCTGTCACGCTGTGAAAATGGAGAGGATGAGACGGAGTTTCTTCCCACAGGCCATCAGGACTGTTAACTTTTATAACTCCAGGGACTAAATTTTGTCTTCTCTGTATTAACTTTTATTTATATGCTGTAACTGTAATTCTTTTTTGTGCACAATCCGCAGGCATTGCCACTTTCATTTCACTGCACATCGTGTGTGTGCATGTGACAAATAAACTTGACTTGATTTGATTTATTAGCTATCCCCTAAATGTCCTCAAGCCAACAGCGATTAGCAACCTTCATGAAAATTTACAGCAATTATTTGTTGTGGTCACAAATGCAAGGATATTTCAAAAAGCTGCTAAAAGTAATTTACAAAGCTATGGCTCTGTTCAAAATTCCTTCTCTAAATGGGCATTAGTAAATCAGATGGGTAACAAAACTTCAGGAATTTCATTATCATCATTACTCATTTTAGCTTTTCATACCAGATTTATTGACCAATGCATTTGAATTCCCAAGTGGAAGACTCGTGTCTCTGTATTATTCGGCCAAGCAGCTGAAGTGCAAATTCAGCAGCATAACTGCTATATCTTCATAAAAGTGCCACTACAAGTACCCTACGGAATTAAGCCATGAAGGTTTAACTTTATTAGTTTCGGTCTTCATTAAATTTAGCATCTAGTGTAACTCATTTACATCACATCTGTCAACTGTAAGTATTCAGAACTGCAATCATTAAAATTATACAAACAGTGCCTGGAGATAAACAGAGAATAGAAAGGCAGCCATAGTTCAGAGGTTACATTAACTTTCCTCATCCATGTTTCCTTGGTGTGAGCCGCATCATTAAAAGGCGCCTTGAGAGGTCGGACGACTCAAATTCTCACAGTTCAAATCACACTCATCAGATAATAAATGAACCCTGGTAATACCAGGTAATACTCCTCCAACCTCATCTATTGTATCCGCTGCTCTAGATGCCAACTTCTTTACATCGGCGAAACCAAACGCTCAGCGATCGTTTTGCTCAACACCTTCGCTCAGTCCGCCTTAACCAACCTGATCTCCCGGTGTCTGAGCACTTCAACTCCCCCTCCCACTCCCAGTCTGACCTTTCTGTCATGGGCCTCCTCCAGTGCCATAGTGAGGCCCACCGCAAATAGGAGGAACAGCACCTCATATTTCGATTGGGCAGCTTGCAGCCCAGCGGTATAAACATTGACTTCTCCAACTTTAGATAGTTCCTCTGTCCCTCTCTTCCCCTCCCCTTCCCAGTTCTCCCTCTATCTTCCTGTCTCCACCTATATCCTTCCTTTGTCCCCCCCCCTTACATCAGTCTGAAGAAGGGTCTCGACCCAAAACGTCACCCATTCCTTCTCTCCTGAGATGCTGCCTGACCTGCTGAGTTACTCCAGCCTTTTGTGAATAAATACCGATTTGTTACAGCATTGGCAGTTATTTTCTTACACTACCTGGTAATACCAGGAGCTTTTCACTGTACCTCGGTACATGTGATTATAAACTAAACTATCTACCACAAATCAACCAACCTAGAGAGTTGAATAAGGAAAATAAACAGATGAGTGACAAGAAACTGCAGATGCTGGAATCTGGACCAAAATAATAACCTGCTGCAATAACTCGGTAAGTAACAAGCAGTATCTATGGAGGCAAAGGGATAGTTAGTACACATTTCAGGTCGAAATTCCACAACAGAATGATGCAGGGTCTCGAGCTGAAATAGAGCATCCTTCTGCCTCACTTGACCTGTCAAGTTTTTTTTCGCTAGTAGTAGGGGAAAAAAAATCATTTAGTCCTATTTATGCAGAAACAATCAATGTGTTTCCATCATCTCATTTCACGGGTGTCAACAAGAAAAGCAAACGTTGACATGAAACCTTCAACACCAGATGTCATGTAGTAAGTGCATTGCTGGAGAAATTGTAACAGCAGTAAGTGAATAACAAAAGGCAACTGTTAAAAACTCAACTCATCTGCTACAATCAGGAGTAGATATCAATTAATCCAGATTAAGTAAATAACCCGTACTGTCCAGCACCAGAGACACGTGCAAACATGCTAAAGAGGGCGGCACAGTGGCAGAGTTGCTGCCTCACAGCGCCGGAGACCTGGGTTCGATCCTGACCTCGGGTGCTGCCTGTACGGAGTTTGTACGTTCTCCCAGTGACCTACTTGGGTTTTCTCCGGGTGCTCCGATTTCCTCCCACACTCCAAAGACGTACAGATTTGTAGGTTAATCGGTTTGGTAAAAATTGTCCTGAGTGTGTAGGATAGTATTAACGTGCAGAGATCGCTGGTCGGCGAGGACTTGGTGGGTCAAAGGGCCTGTTTCCGCAGTGTATCTCTGAACTAAACTAAATCCATTAGATTAATATAAATATCAAATGAATTACTGTTAAGATAATGAAAAAAATCTAAACACACCTTTCACCAGTACACCAACTACATTATCTTCACCGATCAAATGTGTAGGAAAGAACTGCAGATGCTGGTTTAAATCATAGACACACACAAAATGCTGGAGTAACTCAGCGGGACAGGCAGCATCTCTGGAGAGAAGGAATGGGTGACATTTCAGGTCGAGATCCTTATTCAGACTGATCTTTAGTCTGAAGAATGCAACTTCAGATGAAATGTAGGAAAATAACTGCAGATGCCGGTACAAATCAAAGGTATTTATTCACAAAATGCTGGAGTAACTCAGCAGGTCAGGCAGCATCTCTGGAGAGAAGGAATGGGTGACGTTTCGGGTCAAGCCCCTTCTTCAGACTGAAGAAGGGTCTCGACCCGAAACGTCACCCGTTCCTTCTCTGCTGAGATGCTGCCTGACCTGCTGAGTAACTTCAGATGAAAGTTCAGTCTGTTGAAGGGTCGCGACCCGAACCATCACCCATTCCTTCTGTCCAGAGATGCTGCCTGTCCTGCTGAATTACTCCAGCATTGTGTGTATCTTCACAGATCAGTTTAACTCTGACATCCATGTCTCTGCACTGCAACATACAAGTCAGAAATGAGTTGATGCTGACACGTGTGCCCACCTGCTTCACTACTGAACTCAGCACTCAGAATTCCACAAACAACATTTGCTTTATAACAAAGATGGTTGATGTTAGTCACTGGCCCCATTCATTTGTAAGCAACACCTCATCTAACCTCATCTATTGTGGCCTCCCGTTCATTGGCGAGACCAAGCATAGACTCGGCGGCCATTTCACCAAACATTTACTCATGGTCGACCAAGGTCTGCAGGATCTCCTGGTCGCTAACCATTTTAACTCTTCCCATACTGACCTTTTTGTCCTGGGGCTCCTCCATTGCCAGAGTGAGGCCACACACAAACTGGAGGAATAGCACCTCGTATTCCGTTTGTGTAGCTTTCAACCCTACGTTATGAACATTGGATTCGCCAATTTTAGCTAACTACAACAAAACCTCCCCTTCTCCCCCTTTATAATCCCCCTCCCCCCTTCTTTTCTCTCCCTCTCTCTCTCCTGTGCCCCATCTGGACTTGCACTTATTTCTCCCCTCCACCTCCCCCTCGCCTTCCACCTACACTCCTTCCTCTAGCTTCGCAATTCACAATTCTTCAATTATTTTTGTCTCACACTTTCTGCCATTCTCCAAAGATGCTGCCTGACCCGCTGTGCATCTGCAGTTCCTCGTTTCCATAATTCATTTGTTTCTGGCTGCAGAGGTTAAATATGAGTTTCTTTTTATTTTAACTAATTTCTGGTTCAGTAAATTTGTTTTGTTTTTTTAATTATCTTATTTTGAACTGTTTTCAAGCTCTCTGATTAAGAGTTCAAAGGCCTTTTGACAGCTGGTCCTCCAGCTTAATGAGTCCCATTGTTACCACAAAAGGCAGGTCTGACCTGAGGGCAGCGATTTCAATGCAGCAAGATATTCCAATACACTTCTCAGGAGAATTACACAACTAAATTGATTTTAATCCATGAGAAGTGGCGACAAAAATGTAGTCAAAGACACAAGTTATACGAAGCATCTAGGAGGAAAAGGCAAATTCAGAATTTAAGATTTTTAGCAGCCACAAATGGCACAAATAATAATCTTGGTAATACTCAAGAAGCCAGAACTAAAAAGCGTGTTTCCTAGAATTAAAGGCACGGAGAGGTTTATGGAGATACAGCTTCACATTTGAAAACAAAGATGAAAGCGGAAAATTCTTCATTTTCCACACAGATAGCACAGTCATGTGTGCTCTAGTTTCCTCTCACATCCCAAAGATGTGCAGATTGGCAAGTACATTGGCCAATGTAAATTGTCCGTAGTATGGAGAAGAAAGGCAGAATCTAAGGGAACTTTAGAAACAACTGCAAAAAAAAGACACAAAATGCTGGAGTAAGCCAGGCAGCATCTCTGGAGAACATAGACAGGCGATGTTTCAGACCAGGACTTTTCTCCAGGCTAATGGAAGTGGAGGGTGGGTATGGGAGGAGAAAGCAGAAAGGGTAGGACAAAGTCTTGCAAGAGATAAGTGGGTACAGTGGTGTTTTTTATTGGGTAGAAAGAAGGTTGGATAAAGACCAGTGACGAAAAAACTAAAGGTGTGAGATAATGATATCATATCATATCATATCCTATCTATACAGCCGGAAACAGGCCTTTTCGGCCCTCCAAGTCCGTGCCGCCCAGCGATCCCCGTACATTAACACTATCCTACACCCACTAGGGACAATTTTTACATTTACCCAGCCAATTAACCTACACACCTGTACGTCTTTGGAGTGTGGGAGGAAACCGAAGATCTCGGAGAAAACCCACGCAGGTCACGGGGAGAACGTACAAACTCCTTACAGTGCAGCACCCGTAGTCAGGATCGAACCTGAGTCTCCGGCGCTGCATTCGCTGTAAAGCAGCAACTCTACCGCTGCGCTACCGTGCCGCCCATGATGGAAGAGGTAAAACAAGTGAAAGCAGAGGAAGGGATGTAAGTGGAAGGGGAGGGGGAGGAAAAGAATGAGTGTGGATCTAAGTGGGCAACAGGAAAGGGAGGAGGTGAAAAGGGAAAGTTTGATATAAGTTACCTAAAATTGGAGAATTGAATGTTCTACGCTACCCAAGCAGAACACAAGGTGCTGTTCCTCTAGTTTTCAGGTGGCCTTACCCTGGCAGAGGGGGTGGTTCAGGAGAGTGTGGGAATGGGAAGAGCAGTTAAAATAGTTAGCAAATTGGAGATCCGGTAAGTCTTGGCTAACCAAGCACCAATATTCAGTGAAACGGTCTCCTAGTCTATGCTTGGTCTCGCTGATATAAAGAAGGACACTTCATGAACGAAGTGCAGGTGAAAGGCCGTCTCACCTGGAAGAACTGCTGAGGTCCCTAGATGGATGAGGGGGAGGAGGTATAGGGACAGGTGTTACATCTCCTGCAGTTGCAGGGGAAATTACCTGTGGAGGGGTGCTTTGAGTAGGTAGGGATGAATGAACCAAGGAAGACGGAAAGGGGTGGGGGTGGGAAGATGTGACTAGTGGTGGGATCACATCGGAGGTGGCGGAAATGTCGGAGGATAATGTGTTGGATGCGGAGGCTGGTGGAGTGAAAGGCAAGGTCCAAGGGAACTGTGATGAATGCCGAGCGATCAAGAAAGGGAGAAGTATCAGAGATAGTCCGTGAATTTGAGATCAGGGTGGAAGTTAGTTGTAAAGTAAATGAAATCAACGTGTTCTGCATGGGTGCAGGATGCAGCCCCAGTGCAATCGCCAACGTAGCAGAGAAAGAGTTGGGCAATGGTGCCAGTATATATTGGGAACAAAGACTGTTCAACGTAACTAACAAAAAGTCAGGCATAGCTGGGCCCATGCGAATACCCATGGTTACACCTTTAACACGCAGAAAGAGAAGGGAGTCAAAAGAGAAATTGTTGAGAGCGAGGACAAGCTTCGTCAGATGGAGAAGAGTATTAGTAGAGGGAAACTGATTGGGTTTCTGATCAAGGAAGAACCGGAAGGCCTTCAGACCATCCTAGTGTGGGATGGAGGTGTAAAGAGACCCAGGTAAGGTAAAGAAGTGTTGGATATTTAGTTTAGTTTACAACATAGAAACAGGCCCTTTGGCACCGCGTCCACGCACACCATCAATTTCCTCTTCACACTAATTCTCTGTTATCCCCCTTTTCCCATCCACATCTTACACATTAAGGGCAATTTTACACAAGCCAATTAACCCAAAGGGAGTTTTTGGGAAGTGGAAGGAATCCAGAGCACAACGTGGGATTAGTATGGATGGGTGTTTTGTCAGTTGGCGTGGAGTGGGTAGGCCCTAGTGCCTGGTCCTGTGCTGCATCTCTCCAAACGAGAATGTTAACATCAAGCCCATTAAGTAGGGTGACAACAGCAAAGCAAAAGACTCAAGGAAATAGAGGGCACATAAAATGGTGCGGTAGCTTAAGATATCTGTTACCTCTGGTCCAACAAGAAGTGACGACTAACAGCCTAACAAATAAAAGAGAAACAGCAATTACAGAAACAAACATATGTGAAATAACTCAGGATCGGGGAAGCAACATCCCAATTCAAATAACAAGCCGGACAGAGTAAGAGGTCTCAGTAGAGAAGATGCAAAGATTGTAATCAAAACAGGTGGACAAATAAAGATAATTTAGCAAAGGACATTGTAGCCACAGAGTTTCAAGTCAATAAGCCGCACACAAGTGAACAGATATAGCATTAAGTTTGGAAGAATATCGCTGCCATGTTGGACAAGACAAGCCTGAAAAGCCATGGCTTTATTAAGCCCCAGTTAGTTGAACATTCCTTTCTAAACAGATAAAAATATGCTAAATTTAAAGTTTGTGAGTTATCTTTGCCAAGCTTAACATGTTACTTCAGTGAAGACAAACAAAGTATTTCTTTAAATTATGATGATCCAGGTCAACTAATACATGAAGTTAAACAAATCAAATTAGCACCATGCTAACATCTTGCAACAGGCATTTCTTCATTAGTTTGTGTCCTCTCCATTAGAAGCTAAAAATAGTATCCTGATGCCAAAAACAGAATTGATCCTGCATATCCCAGTGACCACTATATTTATTTCTGTACTGAAACCCAAGATGCAATATAACTAGCAAATGCATCTAGATCATTTCAAAGATCTAGAATTCACATTTTCTATAATGCAAAATCTTTAACTAAATATTGTAATTTATCACGTATTACATATTCAGATGGCAAGAAACTATAAAAGTGACTTCAGGGGTCAAACAATCAATGACTTAAAACTTGATTACATGAACTGAACTAGCTAGTCAAGCAATATTATGCTTCAATTAGATTTTCTCTACACTGCTCAAGTCAGTTTTAACATTTTTGGCCCGATATTTACCATTCAGCAAATCAACCTTGGAAGACATTTCTTCAGATACAGAGATATATCTAGATATAGAGATAGACTAATCTTCAGATATAAATAGAAGTTGCCCTCAGCATTTAAAAAAACTTCAGCCCCACTCATAACTCCTTTATTCAAATTATTTCCCCCATGACAATTTAATTCCCTGATGAACTAATTGCTGTTGCTGGATGTCACACATGCAATGTTCACCAATATCATTTCCAAATAGCCATATGAATCACCTGATAGCATCTGTCAGCATTCTGTGCAATCACTCGGTACACTATAACCGATTCCCATCTAGGTATCCTGACCCAATGACCTTCCAACTTAGATAGCTGAGCAACACTCCGAAGCATATACCCGGACATCTTTGCCCTCTCTAACACCAAAGCTCAAACCAACTGAAGGATCCCAAACTGCAACCTGGCTGAGATCAGGTAACTCAGACCAGGATAAAAACTAGGCCCATCCTGGGAAAGAGAAGAACACTAAAAAACAGAGTTAAAGATCAATACTTTCTACAAATATAAAAAGATCTGGATTTGAATCATCTGCCAAGCAGGGAATAACTGCTCCATAAGCAAATCACAAACATTTCCTTTATAGGAAAGATATTATCAAGCTTGAAAGGGTTCAGAAAAGATTTACGAGGATGTTGCCAGGACTAGAGGGTGCGAGCTCCCGGGAGAGGTTGAGTAGGCTGGGTCTCTATTCCTTCGAGCGCAGGAGAATGAGGGGTGATCTTATACAAAATCATGAGAGGAATAGATTGGGTAGATGCACAGTCTCTTGCCCAGAGTAGGGGAATCGAGGTCCAGAGGACATAGGTTCAAGGTGAAAGGGAAAAGATTTAATACAAATCCGAGGGGTAACCTTTTCCACACAAAGGGTGGTGGGTGTATGGAACAAGCTGCCAGAGGAGGTGGTTGAGGTTGGGACTAGCCCATCGTTTAAGAAACAGTTAAACAGATACGATAGGACAAGTTTGGAGGGATATGGACCAAGCCCAGGCAAGTGGGACTAGTGTAGCTGGGACATTGTTGGCCGGTGTGGGCAAGTTGGGCCGAAGATCGTTTCCACACTGTATCACTATGACTCTATGACATTTGACATATGTTAAAGTTCCAAGATCAGAGGTTAAAAGTTGAGGAACAAATTAGAAATGTTCCAGTTTGTTTCAGTCAGAGAGTGGTGAAGGTGTGGAATTCTCTGCCTCAGAAGGCAGTGGAGGCCAGTTCGTTGGATGCTTTCAAGAGAGAGCTGGATAGAGCTCTTAAGGATAGCGGAGTGAGGGGGTATGGGGAGAAGGCAGGAACGGGGTACTGATTGAGAGTGATCAGCCATGATCGCATTGAATGGCGGTGCTGGCTCGAAGGGCTGAATGGCCTACTCCTGCACCTATTGTCTATTGTCTATTAAATATTAAATCATTCCTAATTTCTAAAAGCCAAAAGCGGGAAACTTAACAAACCAATGTCAAACTGGTAGATTCAAGGGAACAACAAATCCCTTTAACAAGACAACGCGAGGCAACAATACAATCAGGAAATGTGTTGAAAAACATGTGTGTATTTTGCAACAAGAAAATCTAAATGACTTTATATCATATACATAGGCAAATCTCACTTTTGGGAAGTTTCAATACCGCAATATTACATTTTAAACCTAATGGTCATCTTTACCTTAAGTGGTTGCAGGCTGCTGCACTCTTAGTAGCACAGGCATTCTGAATATACTGTTAACTAAGGACTTCCATAATTTTCACCCCATGCAGAGGAATGTCCACCTAAATCAAATTAGCAAGCAAGAGAGAGGCAGTTGGAGGTTACAGTACTCCAACCCACTGTCTCTCTCATTTTGGATGATGGCTTGATTCATATTGTTAGAGAAGTGAGAATACTGGTTTTATGGGCAAAAGTTTGGCATGAACACGGTAGGCCTAAGGCCTCTTTCTATGCTGTACAGCTAAAATATGACGTTAAGGTCTTGACAAGTTGCTGCAGTGCATCTGCGGACAGGATACAATACCGGCGGGTGCATACATGAAGACCAAACATATTAATCGCCAAAGTACGTGTCAGTCAAGTTGTCTTTTTTATTCTTAAGAACGTCCCAAAGGGTGTTTCCCAGCAGCCCGGTAGCAATGGCTATTATCATATTCCATGTGTAGGAAGAAACAGCAGGTGTGGTTTAAACTGAAGATAGTCCCAAAAAGCTGGCAGGTTTGACAGCATCCCTGGAAAGAAGGAATAGGTGATGTATTCACAAAATGCTGGAGTAACTCAGCAGGTCAGGCAGCATCTCGGGAGAGAAGGAATGGGTGACGTTTCGGGTCGAGACCCTTCTTCAGACGGGTCGAGACCCTACTTCAGTCTGAAGGTCTCGACCCGATACGTCACCTATTCCTTTTCCCCAGAGATGCTGTCTGACCCGCTGAGTTATCATATTCTATGTTGTGGAATAAGGTAATTCTAATATGGAATATGTCATATTCCATATTACAACATCTTTAACATAGTGTCTCAGTAACTAGGTACGAACTCTGAAGTGAGAGCACCTAAATTCAAGGTACAGTATTTTAATATGCCAACAAGATGAACAGGTGAACACTGTACTTTCAAACCACATTAACATAGCAATACACTAACACTCAGGAAAGTCATATGTTAAAGAACTAGCAGAAAGATTTTCGACAAACTACAAGAAAAGTTCAAATCTTGCTCAATCTCTTACTATTTTTCAGGAATGGGAGTCGTTGAGGTCAAGTGATTTTAAAACTTTACATTTGATCCTCACGACTCCACGGAATCTGAAAACTTTAAACACAAAACAGTTTGATTTATGTAGTTTTTTCTTTTAAGGAGAAACAAATTGGCACATATATAAACACAAAAGCTCAAGTAAAAGTAGCTACTCTCCTCTCTATGTTTCAACAAAAAAAAGGTTGTCATTGAAAACATTCCTTCACCATCATCAGGCTTGCCATAATATTAACAAGGTCCACATAACCCTCCATAATATAACCCTGTCTGATGAATCGCAGAATATAAACGATGGAACAAGAAGAACAAGTAAGCAGTTTTCATTACAATGTGAAAGCGTTGAATACAGTCCCTTCAACTCAAAGTAAAATCAAAAATGAGCGCTTCTACTACACGTTTGCTGAAGCTAAAGCATCACCAAGAACTATATTTCCCAGCGATTGTTGCAAACGTTGACATGAACGACAAGGTTATGTGTGTGTATACATATATATATATTAAAACACTAGCTGGTTATGATCAGAGTGGAGCCCAAGAAACCCTCTGCAGTGACGCAGTTGAGACGAGCAAGGCGACAAAAAGGGGACAGATCGATGAAAAGGTGTCTGAAACACTGGTGGTGCTTCAGCTGGGGAGGGGAGCAGGGGAGCAGGGGTAGTCCACGCTCGGCCGGGCCGGAGAGGCCGGGCCATGGAGTTTAACAAGCAATGATGGAGACTCAGGCAGGGTAGGCCTGGGGGAAGCCGCGGCCTCGAGTGCGCCCGGCGCCGGCCGCTCCGCTCCGCAGCGCCGCCCGAGTCACGGCCTCCCCCCCCTTCCCCTCCCCGCCCCGCCCCGCAGCACTCCGGGCCTGTCACTGCCAACGGGGCCACCACAGCCCGGGGCCAGGGGCCCGGCCTCGGCCTCTCCACCAGGGGGGCGGCAAATGGAGGCCGAGGCTCCGCCCGGGCCTAGGCCCCGAGTGAGTGAGCGGTCAGAGCCACCAGCTTCCCCCCTCCCTCCCCGGCCAAGAGACACTCACCATCTTCAAGCGCTCGGGCCTCGCATTAAAAATTATATATTAAAAAAAAGAAAAAAAAACCCCGGGCAATTATCAGTGGCGGTGGGCGAGACTCATGCGCAGTGCAGCGCACTCCCCCCGCACGGCACAGCGCGGCACAGCACAGCAGAGCACAGCACAGCACACGGTGAAAGTTGTGGAGCCGCTGCTTCCCTCCCTCCCTCACTCCCTCCCTCACGCTGCTCCCTCGCCGCCCGCCTGCCTGCCTGCCTGCCCTGCCCTGCCCTGCCCCGCCAGCCAGCCAGCCTGCAGCCCGGGCGGTGCGGCCACAGCCAGGGCGGGGGCTCAGCCTGACTTCACCTCCACACCAAACTCCTCCTCAACTCCACTCCACTCCACCGTTACACCAACATGCACCATTCACACAATGCTGGAGTAACTCAGCAGGTCAGGCAGCATCTCAGGAGAGAAGGAATGGGTGTCACCAGCATTTTGTGATCATTCCTTCTCTCCAGAGATGCTGCCTGACCTGCCGAGTTACTCCAGCATTTTGTGATCATCCCTTGTCTCCAGAGGTGCTGCCTGACCTGCTGAGTTACTCCAGCATTGTGTGAATATTCCTTCTCTCCAGAGGTGCTGCCTGGTCTGCTGAGTTACTCCAGCATTTTGTGATCATCCCTTGTCTCCAGAGATGCTGCCTGACCTGCTGAGTTACTCCAGCATTGTGTGAATATTCCTTCTCTCCAGAGATGCTGCCTGACCTGCTGAGTTACTCCAGCATTTTGTGATCATCCCTTGTCTCCAGAGATGCTGCCTGACCTGCTGAGTTACTCCAGCATTGTGTGAATATTCCTTCTCTCCAGAGATGCTGCCTGACCTGCTGAGTTACTCCAGCATTTTGTGAATAAACGCCTTCGATTTATACCAGCATCTGCAGTTATTTTCTTACACCAGGCATTTACCATTACAGTTCACCCTGCACTAATGTTCCACCTGTGCTGCTGCAAGTAACAATGTCATTGTTCCACCTGACAGCCAAACTCTCTTGACTCTCTACACATTGTTTAACGCACACACTTCTGAGTGGAAGAGTGCATTTGTCTGTTTTACTTTTTTTGGAGGAGGGTTGGGTGAAAGTTTATTTTGTTACGTGCACCACGGCTTCGGACAACAAAACGCAAAAAAGGAAGATAAAATTCTCCAGCGTTCTCCATGCGTCAGAGAATCGCGGGAGGGACTTTCTACGTCGACGATTGGCACAGCACGGGAAATTTAAAATATTCGAATAAATCTCCAATTTTAGAAAATATAATCTTGTTTGATGAGTTCCACTTGCGTTCCTGCTTGGTCCCTCGTCACTGCATTACATCTGTAATAGATCTGCTACTAAATCTCCAATCATTCACTCGACTTTTTGAATGAGAAGATGGATGAGATGCTACCTGACCCTCAGTCTGAAGAAGGGTTGCGACCCGAAACGTCACCCATTCCTTCTCTCCCGAGATTCTGGCTGACCTGCTGAGTTACTCCAGCATTTTGTGAATAAATACCTTCGATTTGTACCAGCATCATCCCGCAGTTACTTTCTTACACACGCTGAGTTACTCTAGCACTTTGTATGTTTGGTATTTACCAGCACCTGCAGTTCCTTTCTACACATGGAATGTAACTACTCAGTCTATGTTAAAAGTGTGGCTTTTGTTAAAATCGTGATATTTTGGATGATTTTCTTGCTCTTTTCATAATTAGGCTGCATAGTGTTTCTGTAGATCATGACCTCTTCTTCCTTTTATCATAAAACTTTATAGTTATTGTAAATCTCAAATTATATGTAAGAGCTACATCATTTGTGCACGTACGTTATCATTATATATTATGATGATGAGGTTTGGAAAATGTTCTTTCCCAGTCTTTGTCTGGGGATAAGATGCAATCATTTTTCTCGTGAAAGTAGTTGTTGAAGCCTGTAATTTGAGAATTGTGTAAAAATCACGTTTATTTGTTGGGCGGTTATTCATGAAGTTGGGTCTGTTATCAACAGAATAATTAATTCAGAGGACCACAGTTACATGTTGCAAAACGCGGTCCAGGTAGAACAGATTTAGAACATACACCTGTTGTTAAGAATCATTACTTCCAAGGCGTTATCTTCGCCAATTAGCACTGCCTTGGCGAACGAACGCTTTCAAAACAACAGCTGCATTTCTCAAAGAAGCAACCCAAGGCTTCACTGCACAGACCCGAAACGTCGCCTATCATTCTCCTACACGAATGCTGCCTTACACCGTTGAGTTACTCCACTGGACTCGGAAATAGCAATTATGTGAGAGTCAGCTGATGTAATTCCAATTGCGTCTCCGAAATTTTGTCTAAATATTGCGAAATATTATGAAAATTCCTAATGTCTTCCATGACCTCCAAATGTCTTCCATGACCTCAGATAATCTCACCGAGTTTTGGCGTCATCTATTTAAATTAAAATTTGCTCCTGTCTCACACCAATTAATATTCACATTGTTTCGTTTACAAAGAGAGAAAGGTCGTTTGGCTTTTACAATCAAATTCATGGAACTCTCGGGAGAAATGAAACAGATTATAATCTCCCAAGTGAATTGTAATATGATTTTTTTTAAATGTTTCCTTGGCACTACGTATTTTCAAACTGAATGAACGCATTTATGGCAAATGTATCGCTATATGATTTCACAAGACGCAAAATTGTTGAAATTATATTTGTGTAGGAAGGAAATATTTGTGTACACCGAAAATAGACACAAAATACTGGAGTAACTCAGCGGGACAGGCAGCATTTCTGGGGAGAAGGAATGGGTGACGTTTCTGGGGAAAGGTCTCGACCCGAAACGTCACCCATTTCTTCTCTCCAGAGATGCTGTAAATGGACATTTGCAGTTCCTCGTTTCTATCCTTATTGGTTTACTCGAATCCGTCTGTATTTTCAATAAAAGCATTAAAAGTTCTGTAATGTACCGGAATTCATCGGACAAAATCAGGTTTGACATTTCAGACAATTGTAGCAAAACCATAAATGATCGCAATATTTTCCAAGTGGTGTTATCTGCGGTGAAAATCCGACCCGCAAATGCTCGCTACAGGAGTATTCACCGGAGTATGTGTAATAATTATGACTAAACTGGAATATCCTACGGATGACTTTCACACACCGCTAACAACAACCGGGTGGCTAAGTATTTCCCTTGCAACATTTGGGGAAACCTGGGTCTGAAGATATAGGCAAAGGCAAATCATAAAAAGTAATCTAACAGATTTACCATGGCGCGCATCCGTCATGTGCTCGGAGACTATTGAACATTGGAATGTTAACTGCCGATAGCGTTGGAACTAATTGTTCGGTGCGAGTTGATTAAGTTGATTAAAAAGTGTTTGGAAATTTCAAACTTCAAATCAAAGATTAATGCCTTCTTGTGCCATTTGAAGTTTGCAGAAGTAGTTATTAATGGATAATGTGTCCGAGAACATTATCCATTAATCCACTTAGACCCTGCTCTGGTGTCGCGTAGTAACATTGTAAATTGCCACAGAGTTGGACAGGGTAGAAATATGCTCTTCCGCTCATCGCGTCCATTTAGCCCATTTCCCCACATATCCTCCTGTGCATTGCCTATTTAAGTGTTCTGTGCCTTGCCTATTTGTATTCTGTGCCTTGCCTATTTAAGTATTTTGTGCCTTGCCCATTTAAGTGTTCTTCTGTGCCTTGCCTAAGTTTTTTTGTCTAAATGACTCTCAAACCTGCTGATTGTATCTGATTCCACTTTTCGACACAAAATGCTGGAGTAACCCAGGCAGGCAGCATCTCTGGAGAACATGGATAGGTGACGTTTCGGTTCCAGCTGGCAGGATAAAGCGTGGCAGGTAATAGGTGCAGGAATGAACTGCAGATGTTGGTTTACACAAGATAGACACAAAATGCTGGAGTAACTCGGCGGGACAGGCAGCATCTCTGGAGAGATTGAATGGGTTTCCCAAACGTCACCCATCCCTTCCCTCCAGAGATGCTGCCTGTCCCGCTGAGTTACTCCAGCATTTTGTGTCTATCCTCGGGTAATAAATAGGTGGACGCAGGCGAGGGGACAGATGGTTGGAACAAAGACTAGAGATTAAAGCAGGGGCTGTGTGATAGGATTGTGAAGTCAGGGGAAGTAATGTAGGGGGAGAGGGGAGGCGAGGCGAGGGGAGGGGTGAAATAGGTGCGAGTTTAGATGGGGCACAGTGGAAGGGGGAGGGGCGAGAAAGGGGAAGGGAAAGAAAGGGGTTGTTAGAGGTAGACACAAAATGCTGGAGTAACTCAGCGGGTCAGCAGCATCTCGGGAGCGAAGGAATGGGTGACATTTTGGGTCGGGACCCTTCTTCAGACTGATGTCAGGGGAGGGGTCCATCTATTTTCCATCTACCATCCATCTATGAGAGATGATGGTGTGGCTTTGATGGTCCCTTACTTGGAGAGGGTAATGTTCCATCTGTGGTTGCATTTCTTGCGGTGACTGACTATGGTATCAATAACTCCGTGTACAAACATTTGCCTTCAGATCCCCTTAAATGCATTCTTCTCACCTTAAACCCATGCCCTCTTTTTCGATACCCTGCCCTATCTGCGCTCCTATTAATCTATGTACTAAAACTCTCGTTTGTTTGTTTGTTTGTTTGTTCCTGAACTACAGCCAAAACGGTACACGATCGTGCAACAACTTTAGGTCCGACTTACTCACCGTCGTCCCTTTGGTGCTAATGGAAGAAGTTTCATTGAAATCGGTGTCATATTTTTTAAGTTATTCACATTTTAAAGTTTAAATCTATCTCCTAGGGAGAGAGGATGAGGGGGGTTGAGAGGGATGGAGTGGGGGGGAGAGGAAGGGGGGGATGGGATGGGAGGGGGAGAGTGGAAGGAGAGGGTGCTGCATCAATGCAGGAGAGGTTTGGGCCCCACTTGGTCTAGTTGAATATATAATTGCTTTCTTACATCCTCATGTCTTTGCTTATTGCTTCAAACTATATAATTGTACAACGTTTTCATCCCTTCTTTCAAAGTGAAGGCCAAATATTAAAATAGATAGCAAAAGCCACAAATTCATCGAAATGTACATATTCTGTGAAACCGCAAAGATGAATGATGTCGTTCAGAAAACTATCCCGCAGTTTTATTAATTCTGTATTGAATTGAAACCAAGTTCGTGGCAATAATAATAATAATAATAATAATAATAATGATAATCCTTTATTCGTCCCACAACGGGGAAATTTGCAGGAATACAGCAGCAAAGTGGATAGCAAAAATAAATAAGCATTGATTATAAATAAAACAAAGATAATGATCTTTATTTGCTGGTCTGCTGGGAGCAGTGCTGATTGTGCAGTCTGACGGCAGCAGGAAGGAAGAACTTGCGACATCTCTCCTTCACACACTTGGGGTGAAGGAGTCTATCACTGAAGGAGCTGCTCAATGCAGTGACAGTGTCCTGCATGGGATAGATCACATGTTTTAATACCTAAAACATGCGATCTACACCAGATTTCAAAGTTGCTGGCGAACAATTCTATTATATAGAAAAGAATCATGGGATCTAGGAATGAACCTTAATCTGGAATTTCGCAAGAAATTATCGCATTGTCTTATCAGCAGTCTGTCATTTGAAATGTGTAGGAAAGAACTGCAGGTGCTGGTTTAAATCAAAGGTAGACATGCTGGAGTAACTCAGCGGGACAGGCAGCATCTCTGGAGAGAGGCTGAAGACGGGTTCAGAGATGCTGCCTGTCCCGCTGAGTTACTCCAGCATTTTGTGTCTATCTATCATATGAATTTACACTCAAAGCTGGCCAGGCAGCGTCTTAAACTCATGGTCCAGTTTTGTTGCACAGCGCATTATGCAACTTCTAAACATAACACCAGTGTATTGCGAGTTGTACGATCCGTGGCTAACATAACACAATCAACGACGATCATATTCGGGGCATTGTATTGAAGTAATAATGATCGGTATGAAGCAGAGATATTTCCCTTCCCCATATTTTAAAAGAGGCACAAAAATAATGATTGTAAAATACATTATCATCGATAAGACAAATAGCGACACCGCTACTGGCCAAGTCTCCGTCGTTTCTTGTTACAAAATAACTCAATTAAAATCTATTTTGCAATTATTAAAGTAAGACTGTGACGACGTCGAAACAAATAGCAGAAGCTGGTCCTTTATTTGACGACGTGCTGTTCAGGCTGAGGACATCATCTGAAGAAATAAGGAGGATCAAAGTGTCTCGACCCGAAATGCCACCCATCCCTTCTCTCCAGAGATGCTGCCTGTCCCGCTGAGTCACTCCAGCTTTATTTGTGTGTCTATCTTCCACAGATTGGGTTTGCTGATTGACGAATGGCGGTTTAATAAGATCCTGAATCTTGATAAGGTTGACATTTTAGAAGCACAAGGTACTGCTGGTTTGTAAAAAAAACAAACCCCAACAAAATGCTGTAGTGTCTGAGCGGCTCAGGCAGCATCTCTGGAGAACGATGGGGAGATCGATCCACGCCCTCCAGAGATGCAGTCTGACCCACTCTGAGTTACTCCAGC
Organism: Rhinoraja longicauda; assembly: GCF_053455715.1. NCBI lineage: Eukaryota > Metazoa > Chordata > Chondrichthyes > Rajiformes > Arhynchobatidae > Rhinoraja > Rhinoraja longicauda. Next base: position 2,955,743 of record NC_135965.1, on the reverse strand, counting down.
ACTTCTTGTCTTCTCACCGTGTGGCTTCCCACTTTCACGCTTGCAATACGAACAGTGGCGTCTTTTTACAACCCGGTCGTAAGTTTCAGAACTCTTTTGAAGTTGCGAACAGAATCAGGGTTAGGAGCAGCAAGTTTTTATTGAATTTTACTCAGAGATAAAATTCAATAAAAAACTTCCTGCTCCCAATCCTAGTGTAAAGTTCAGATTGAACCAGATGTTTCTCTCTCACTCTGTTAGGGTGAGCTTGACTTGAGTGTTATCCGTTACAATGCCATTCTTCAACCCAGTTCACAGCCTTTATTTGTGTTCGCCGATTCCCCGGTGGGTAACTGGAGACTTTGTTTTTGTGTATTAATCTGCAGACTACTTGACCTGATCAGGTCGCAGAAGGACAATGTAAGCTGGAGTAACTCAGCGGGCCAAGCAGCAGCTCTGGAGAGAAGGGACGGGTGATGTTCTGGGTCCGAGACCCTCCTTGTCCTTCTCTCCAGACAGAGATGCTGTCTGTCCCGCTGGGCTACTTGCTGTCCCTGCAGTTTCCTTCCTGCACGTTTCAAGGGTGGGGATCGTACCTCGTGTGGGAGTAGAGCCGAGCAGAGCCGAGGCGGGACTACAGGAGAGCCCAGTGAGGAGAGGACTCGACCTCTGTGCTTCGTGCTTCACAGGGACCGGTACAATGGAGAGGTACGAGGCTGCCATGGTCCTTGGAGCACTCGGGAATGTCATGGGCTATCACAACAGGTGCAACCGAGCCGCGTTCAAACTGACCGAGCCTGACTTATCAGCAGAGATGGACAGAATGGTTTCAACGCCATCGCAGTGGGGGGCTCCATTGGACACGCTGATGCACATGGCGACCGCAGACGCTTTGCTTTGCGGTGAGTTTTCTATTCTTGAGTCATATTGTTTGTTGGTTCTGTATGATTCCAGTTTGTCCCGGGTGAATGGTACTGTTAAATGAAAGTTTCGGGTATCCCTGCTCCAGTACTACCCGCCTCTTGCCTCGGACCACTTTTTTTCTAGCAAGCTGCAGTTTTTAAACATGCGACTTTATCCATCATCAGCACGTCGCCTTTCCCGTTTAGTTTCACAAGCTCAACACATTCATCAAAGCGCCACTGCAAAAACGAACCATGTCCCTTTACATCCAGAACTCCAATCTTCGGATTGCTTCACAATACTGACCTTAGTTTCGATGTTCATGGTGACAGTTAACGTACTGACTGGCACACTTTGCAAAGTAGACCCGAGGTCATAGAAAATAGGTGCAGATGGAGGCCATTTGATCCTTCGAGCCAGCACCGCAAAGCACGTCCTTTTTTCTTGTTCCCCTCCCAGTTACTTTTCCAACGATGCCATCATTTAGAACGAAACTGTAAAGGTCGATTTCTGCACCATGTGATGAAAATGTTGAACATATATTTGCAGTTCCGTTAGCACCAGGACGAGAAATGAACCTTTGGAGATAGACACAAAATGCTGGAGTAACTCAGCGGGACAGGCGGCATCTCCGGAGAGAAAGAATATTTGTTCTAATAGTTGTGATGTTTTCTGTCCCGCTGAGTTCCTCCCGCATTCTCTGACTATCTTCGGTGTAAACCAGTATGTGCTGTGACTTCCCAAACCTCTGGAACATGGATTCATGGTTAGAACTCTAATGCAATGGATAGATATATTTCCAGGACATTCAGATCGTTTTTGTTATATCCTTCTCAAAGTTGAACGATGTGCATGCACATTGAATGTAAATGCTCCGTGTGCTTGATTGAATATATTATATTTCGTCTCAAGACCACAAGCATGTTCATAGGAATGTAAATCTGTTGTCTTTCAGGGTGGGATTCCATGCAAGAATTTTGCAATCAAGCTGCAAAGAGATATCTTCTGGCGCTGCATACCTATCAGAAATGTTATTTCCAACCAGTAGCAGATGGAGTCCAAGTCCGAACAAAAACCTATTCCTCCAAAAGATACACATCGTTAAATAGAAAAGGTGAAGACCATGTCATATAATGTTAAGTATGTAATTCAGTCTGTAAATTGCGCGGCTAGACTCGTGAGGAAAAATGTAGGTACTTGAGTGTCGCGAATGGATTAGGGCAATTAAGGAATGATTTAAGAACAAGAATCAGTAAAGGCCTGTAATATTCATACACTCAGATGTAAATCGCACAGTTTCGTCATTAATCCAACTCCAAGAGAGTAATTTTGAAGCTATGTTATTGCTTCTTCCATAATGTTTGTTTTTAAAAATTCTATGCAGTTTCCAGGATAGACAAGAATAGTCAGGGCACTTCTCTAGCAAGCTTGTGTGTGACACATTCGCAATGAAGAATAAGCGAATGACTGCAGGAGTATCAATACACAATCAATTGGTCATCATTGAAGCACCATTGCCATCTGATAGACAGTGGAAGCTTTATTGCAATACAAAGTTGACCCTGCTCAAAATAAAAGGACAACTGAATACTTTCAGGAACAAGAGAGAACAATAGAGCTCTTAAGGATAGCGGAGTCAGGGGGTATGGGGAGAAGGCAGGAACGGGGTACTGATTGAGAATGATCAGCCATGATCAATAGTCAATAGTCAATAGTCAATAGTCGTTTATTTGTTACATACACATAAATGTGTAGTAAAATGAAACATTACCCGCAGTTGAACAATAAGACCAATAAGATTAATCAATAAAAATGCAATGACACATACAATCACAACTAACACCAAACAAAAAGAAACACCCATCACAGTGAGTCTCCTCCAGTCCCTCCTCACTGTGATGGAAGGCCAGAATGTCTTTTTCTCTTCCCTTCCGTCTTGTCCCGCGGTCAGGCTGTTGGATTTGCCTCGTCGGGGCGGTCGGGGCTCCCGATATTGAAGCCGCCGCTGGACGGTGAAAGGTCAACGGCCTATTTCAGGCCGCGCCGGACGGTGAAAGGTCCGTGGCGGGCCGACCCAAGCCCCGCGATTCAGATGTTGCCTGACCTGCAGAATTACTCTAACACTTTGTGTCCTTTACTGAGAAGTACCATGGCCATGGAAAATATCATGAATTATAGAAAATATTTCTTGCCTTTGATCAAAAGTTTAGTTAAGTTTAGTTTATTGTCACGTTTACCGAGGTACAGTGAAAGGCTTTTGTTGTGTGCTAACTAGTGGAAAGACAACACATGATTACAATCGAGTTATTTGCAGTGTACAGATACATGATGAAGGAAAAACGTTTAGTGCAAGATAGTTCCAGAAAAAGTCCGATCAAAGATAGCCCGAGGGTCTCCAAATGAGGTGGGTAGAAGTTCAGGACAGCTCCCTAGTTGTGGTAGGATGGTTCAGTTGCCTGATAACAGCTGGGAAGAAACTGTTCCTGAATCTGGAGGTGTGCCTTTTCACACTTCTGTACCTTTTGCCCGATGGGAGAGGGGAGAAGAGGGAGTGGCCAGGGTGTGACTCATCCTTGACTATGCTGCTGGCCTTGCCGAGGCAGCGTGAGGTATAAATGGAGTCAATGGAAGGGAGGTTGGTTTGTGTGATGGTCTGGGCTGCGTCCACAATTTGCTGCAATTTCTCGCGGTCTTGGATGGAGCTGTTCCCAAACCAAGCTGTGATGCATCCCGATAAAATGCTTTCTACAGCGCCTCTGGACAAGTTGGGAACATGCCAAACTTCCTAAGCCTTCTATGGAAGCAGAGGCGTTGATGTGTTTTCTTGGCCTTTGCTTCAATATGGGTGGTCCAGGAGAAGTTGTTGGTGATATTTACTGCTGGGGATTTGAAATTTTCAACCATCTCTACTTCAGCGCCATGAATGCAAACTGGAGTACGTGTACCACTTCACTCCGCTTGGCTTTGGTATTGACAGTGGGCGATTAATCTGTTCAGAGATTAATAGAAAAGGTGAACAATGAGTTGGGAGACGGCAATGTGCCTACGCTCTTAATGTGGAACAGTAGATTAAGGATTCAATGCTGATCGGTGAGATAAAGGTGGCTTGGGATGCTTTTTGAAGGGCAGGTGATGGCAATTCCAGGTAGGTTGGTATGTTGCAGACGGAGCAACCCATTTACAATACCAGTAGCAATGAACTTAGAAACAAAAACTGATCAAGTGCTGACGGCAGACAACTGGAGAAGCAGAAGATGGTTTTCATGAAAATGTTGAATCAAAAGAGGGAACTAGGAATGATGGGGTGAAAGTATAGAGATATAATGAGTTAAAAGGAAGAAGCCAGAAGACAGCCCACTACTTGTGTCAGCACTCAGTGGGAGCTTTCCTGTCTCACTCGCCTGTCTTTGGCCCATATTCCTCTAAACATTGCCTGTCCGCGTACCTGCCCAAGTGTATGTCTGAAGAAGGGTGTCCACCCTGAAACATCACCCATTTCTCACTAGAGATGCTGCCTGTCCTACTGAGTCACTCCAGCATTTTGTACCTATCTTTAAGTGTATTTTAAATTTTGTTATTAGACAATAGACAATAGACAATAGGTGCAGGAGGAGGCCATTCGGCCCTTCGAGCCAGCTCCGCCATTCAATGTGATCATGGTTGATTATTCTCCATCAGTACCCCGTTCCTGCCTTCTCCCCATACCCCCTGACTCCACTATCCTCCCCATACCCCCTGACTCCGCTATCCATTGAATCCTTAATCTACTGTTGCACATTGTACCCGCCTCAACTGCTTCCTCTGGCAGCTCACTCCATATACTGTACGTCCATAGACCCCACTGCTCTACAACACTGCCCAGTACCCTACCGTTCACTATGAAGGTCCTACCCTCTTTGACACCTTACACTTACCTGAATGAAACTGTTTGCTCTTCCTCAGCCTCCCTGTCCAGCTGATCAAGACCCTGCTGTAATCATTGATAACCGTCTACACCGTCCACAATACCACCTGTTTTTGTGTCATGTGCAAAATTACAAATCAGGCCAACTACATTCTCATTCAAATCATTGATAGATGACTAACAATAATGGTCCCAGAACTGTAAGAAAATAACTGCAGATGCTGGTACAAATCGAAGGTATTTATTCACAAAATGCTGGAGTAACTCAGCAGGTCAGGCAGCATCTCAGGAGAGAAGGAATGGGTGACGTTTCAGGCCCAGAACTGATTGCTGAGACACACCACCAATACAGGCCTCCAGTCTGAAAAATAACCTTCCACTCTCATCTTCTGCTTCCTAAGGTGAAGCCAATTCTGAATCCAGTTCGCTACCTCTCCCTGGATTTCACATGATCTGATTTTCCAGACTGGCCTTCTGAGTGGAACCTTTATCAAAGGTCCTGCTGAAGCCTATGTAGGCTGTGTCTACGATCAACCTTCTTGGTTATTTAAAAAAAAAACTGTGCCACGTCAGTGAGATGATTATCCTTACACAAAACCATGCTGACCATCCCTAAACAACCTCTCTATTTCCAAATGCATGTACATCTTATCACTCAGAGTCCTTTCCAGTAAGTTTCCAACCACAGTTGTTAGGCATTCTGGTCTGTAGTCCCCAATGACAACATGGGATTGTTACAAAAAATCTAACAGTGGAAATGTGGATCAGTGATCCAACAGTTGCACATGAGTCTTTTAGTTTAGAGATAGAGCGCGGAAACAGCCCCTTTCGGCCTACTGGGTCCGCGCCGACCAGCGATCCCCGCACATTAACACGATCCTACACCCATTAGGGACAATTTGTACACTTTCCAAGCCAATTAACCTACATTAACCTGTACGTCTTTGAAGTGTGGGAGGAAACCGAAGATCTCGGAGAAAACCCACGCAGATCACGGGGAGAACGTACAAACTCCGTACAGACAGCACCCGTAGTCGGGATTGAACTCGGGTCTCCGGCGCTGCATTTGTTGTAAGGCAGCAACTCTACCGCTGCACCAAGTCCATGATCCATAACTGCAATGACCGTTGTTACATAAAGAAGATGGCACATGTGTGCATTAAAAGTACTCCACAATGGAAAGATGAGTAATGTGGTTGAAAACGAAAATATTAAATGTTATTTAACATGGTGGGCTATATGCCAAAGCCAAATGAAATATATTTAGGAACCGACAAATGCTAAGGACTGCATGGATGAGTGCTAGATGTTAAATTCTATGGAGTTGACTGAGCAGATTGGACAGCACCATAGTGCCATCAATACTTTTTAAAGGAAACCATTGTTAATGTCAATGTAAAGTGATTACAAATTAATTATCTTAATATCTATGAAATGCAAAGACTAATAAAGAATGAAATGACTACATATCGAGATAAGATGTAAAAATAGGCAGCTGGAAAAAGCTTGTCAATCATGGAGAGAATTTAGAGTGAATGCACTTCAACAAACGTTCTCACAAATTGAAATGATAATTGTTATTATCACGCAACATTGAAGGAGCATTTTATTATTATTGGAGAGATTTGAGGAGTCTGGAATGGGCGGGAGAACAACAAATAAGATTGGACATTTTTGGGAGAGTGGGATTTGCAGAGTTATTGGATGTGGGCACTGGTAATCCTCGCGATGCAGTTCATGGTCAAATCTGGTCACCGCATCTATAATATAGGTACAGTAGACCTTCAGTTTAACCCGCCACTTTATAACAGATTTTGGTTATAACGCATGGACCTACCAATGGCTGCCGACACTAACCCCGGCTCGAGCCACCTCCCCCCCCCTAGCTCACCCCCCCCCACCGGCTCACCCCCCCCCCCCCCCCCCGGCTCACACACTCCCCCCCCGGCTCACACCCCCATCCCCGGCTCACACCCCCCCCGGCTCACCCCCCCCCCCGGCTCACCCCCCCCCCCCCCGGCTCACACCACTAACCCCGGCTCATACCCCCCCCCAGCTCACACGCCCCCCCCCCGGCTCACACCCCCCCCTCGGCTAACACCACTAACTCCGGCTCACACCCCCCCAGCTCACCCCCCTCCCTGGCTCAAACCACTAACCGCGGCTCACACCCCCCACAGCTCACACCGCCACCCCCGGCCCCCACCCCCAGCTCACACCCCCACCCCCAGCTTACACCCCCCCCCCCCCCGGCTCATACCACTAACCCCGGCTCACACCACTAACCCCGGCTCACACCCCCCCCAGCTCACACAGCCACCCCCAGCTCACACCCCCACCTCAAGCTCACACCCGGCTCACACCGCCACCCCCGCCACTAGCTATGCCTGCCATCACCACCAACAACACTTACCAGCACTCCGGACACATGCGGACTGCAACTCCACTGATCCTCACCTCTCTCCCAGCCACTAGCAGATAGGGCCGCCAACTGACCGGGATTCCAGGTCCTGTTCCTGAAGTCTGTACCAAGAGTCTGAAGAAGGGTCTTGACCCGAAACGTCATCTATCCATGTCCTCCAGAGATGTTGCCTGACCTGCTGAGTTATTCCAGCACTCTGTGTCATTCTGTGTATTAACCAGCAACTGCAGTTCTTCGTTTCTACTACTTATACGATAAGATTAACTTACTCGGTTACAGCGGACAATCAGCAATAACGGACATCATTCTCCTCCCCCACCCACACCGTGGTCTCTTATAACAAGGGTTTACTGTACATGATTTGGATAATAACCAAAGTGGGGTGTTAGTGATGTTAACAGATGATACCAAAATAGGAAGTGTAATTAAATAGAACAAAATAAATCATAAGGGGAAATAGTTAAGATCAGGGAATGGGCTAAATTCTGACTTCAAAATGTTAAGTGCAAAATTGATGTATTCTGAATGGAAATTGATTTAATAACGTGAAGAGGGAATCTTGAGGTACTGGTCACAGGTCAAGCTGTGAAATAGCGTGAATATATTTCTCTTAAGAGGAATACATTGGAATTGGCACAGATCAACATAAATTGTTATGGGGACGATTAGAGATCAGATTTCATTATTAAAGTTTATTTTATGATCTATTGGTAAATTCAAACCTCTTGTTAATGAATAGTCTCTGCACACTGGACTCCATATGTTAGAAAAGGCTTTAGAGTGGTATAACATAGTTTGCTCAGGAAGCTAACTCGTATGACTAACGTATGAAGAAATGTATATAAAAAGTATTTTTTGTTAACAACAATGGATTACAAGGCAATATAATGGCTTTAAAATTATGGAAGCATACACCTATCAGCCAAAACATTATGACCACTGACAGGCGAAGTGAATAACATTGATTATCGTGTTACAATGGCACCTGTCAAGGGGTGGGATATATTAGGCAGCAAGTGAACAGTCAGTTCTTGAACTTGATGTGTTGGATGCAGGAGAAATGGGCAGGAGTAAAGACCTGAGCGACTTTGACAAGGGCCAAATTGTTATGGCCAGACGACTGGGTCAGAGCATCTCTGAAACGGCCAGGCTTGTGGGGTGCTCCTGGTCAGCAGTGGTGAGTACCTACCAACAGTGGTCCGAGGAGGGACAAACCACAAACCGGCGACAGGGTGTTGGGCGCCCAAGGCTCATCGATGTGCGAGGGCAACGAAGGCTATCCCGTCTGGTCCGAACCGACAGAAGGTCGACTATGGCACAAGTCACAGAAAATGTTAATGGTGGTCACGGGAGGAATGTGTCACAATACACAGTGCATCGCACCCTGCTGCGTATGGGGCTGCACACGGAGGACCAACAGCATATTAGGCAGGTGGTCATAATGTTTTGGCTCAGCAGGTCATAATGTTTTGGCTCATCAGGTCATAATGTTTTGGCTGATTGGTGTCTAATAATTGAATTAAAGTACTGAAGATAAAGGACAAGTGTAGGTTCAAAAATAAATGAAAGAAAAGTTAGTACGCAAGGCAAAGGAAACATTTCCACTCAAGAGGTGTTATGGGTAGATAATGATGTTGGTTAAATGGCTTCTGTCCGTCATGTATGTATTTCATGTGTAAGTTGGCTTAGGTTGAGGAGGGGGAGGGGAGCATATTTAAATGTTGGAGCTCAATATAATAATTCCAAATTCTGATTTGATCTTTATTCTACAACATGTAAATCATGGCATGGGCTTATATTTGCTTTACTAATGTGAACAGATATATTTTAAATACTTTGTTGTTTTTGGAGCAGTAAAGTAAACTATTTCTCTCGTACAATATCTCTAGTTTCCCTTAGCCCTCTCAATCTGAAGAAGGGTGTCGACCCGAAACGTCGCCCATTCCTTCTCTCCAGAGATGCTGCCTGACCCGCTGAGTTACTCCAGCATTTTGTGCCTCTCTTTGGTTTAAATCGACATCTGCAGTTCCTTCCTACACAAACTATTTACTTTCATTGGTTTCCTATAGGCAAAAACTCAGTCTCGAAATTGTGAAAAAATGACATATCAAACATATTCAGAATTATCTGGGACTGTCGTATTGGTAACAGTGAATGCTTTGTGGATTTGGAATGATTCACTGGAAATAATCTGGTGCATTCTGTAATTTTGTAATGTGACAAGTCGACATTCCTTGTGAAAGCTGAAACTGCAAATTGAAAAGTTTACAGTTCCACATTTGGACATTATGCAACTGTCTTAGAAATTGACCAGCACATTCTAAGAATAAAGGGGAGGCCATTTAAAACTCAGGTGAGAAGAAACCTTTTTCACCCAGAGAGTTGTGAATTTGTGGAATTCTCTGCCACAGAAGGCAGTGGAGGCCAATTCTCTGGATGAATTTAAAAGAGAGTTAGATAGAGCTTTAGGGGCTAGTGGAATCAAGGGATATGGGGAGAAGGCAGGCACGGGTTACTGATTGTGGATGATCAGCCATGATCACAATGAATGGCGGTGCTGGCTCGAAGGGCCGAATGGCCTCCTCCTGCACCTATTTTCTATGTTTCTATGTTTCTATTTGGAAAGTAGTGGATATTCACTAACATTCAGTTTGCATTTGCCATTTATGGTGAATAGCGAGGAAGGGATCTGCAAGCTGCAGGAAGATATAGATGAGATGGTCAGATGGGCGGAGCAGTGGCAGATGGAATTTAATCCTGAAAAGTGCGAGGTGATGCACTTTGGCAGGAATAACTTGTAGAGGGAGTACACCATGAACGGAAGGGAAGACAGGGGTACAGAGGGACCTTAGAGTACAGGTACACAAGTCCTTGAAGGCAGCAAGACAGGTGGATAGGGTGGTCAAAAAGGCATATGGGTTACTGGCCTTCATTAGCCGGGGCATCGAATATAAAAGTAGGGGGGTAATGATGGAATTGTACAGAACACTGGTGAGGCCGCAGCTGGAGTATTGTGTACAGTTCTGGTCACCACATTATAGAAAGGATGTGATATCTTTGGAGAGGGTGCAGAGGAGATTCACCAGAATGCTGCCAGGGATGAACGGCCTCGGCTATGAGGAGAGACTGAGCAGACTGGGGTTGTTTTCCCTGGAGCAGAGAAGGCTGAGAGGGGACATGATCGAGGTGTACAAGATCATGAGGGGCATAGATAAGGTAGATGGCGGGGAACTTCTTCCACTGGTGGAAGGTTCAACAACGAGGGGACATAGATACAGGGTAAGGGGAGGGAGGTTTCGGGGGGATGTGAGAAAGAACTTTTTCACCCAGAGGGTGGTTGGAGTCTGGAACTCACTGCCTGGGGTGGTGGTGGAGGCGGGAACACTCACAACGTTTAAGAGGCATTTGGATGGGCACTTGAAATGCTACAACATTCAGGGCTACGGCCCAAATGCGGGAAAATTGGATTAAAATTAGACTGTGTTTGGTAACGGGCGGCGCGGACAGGATGGGCCGAAGGGCCTCTTTCTGTGCTGTAGGACTCTATGACTCTATGACTCCATGACTTATCATAAAATAATCTTTCTTCATTTAATATCTAAATAGGTGAAAATATTCAAATGAAAACTGAGTTAACTATTGTGATGGCAGTTGTAAGCAAGAAAACAGAAGAAACAAGTCAATTACCATCCAAACATTTGGAAAATAGAAGTAAAGTATTCATTTTAGTTGTGTGGGAAGGAACTGCAGATGCTAGTTTAAACCGAAGATAGAGACAAAAAGCTGGAGTAACTCAGCGGGTCAGACAGCATCTCTGGAGAGAAGGAATGGGTGACGTTTTGGGTCGAGACCCTTCTTCAGTTGCTTGTTGCATTAGTTGCTTTGACGTGTACTGGATGTGTGGAATTTGAAGTGCTCTGTTCTTAATTTCTGTCACATGTCAATTCACAGAACCTAAATTTGGAGCTGCAGCGAGAACAATGTGCATCGGAATGTGCTATTCAAGGGCAGAGCAACTGAGTGACCTTCTCCAAGCCAGCATTGAATGTGGTCAAATGACACACAGTTATCCAGCAGGTAAAGTGCATGTGGAGGAAGGTCAAGTGCATGGATTACTTTCCTTGCTGGCAATTTCCAAACTGTACCCCGATGACCATCAAGTGTATTGTTCCATGGCAGACAACATTACAGAAGATTTTCCCCTTCTAGCTTTCACAGTACAATGAATGGCAGCCAGACCACAGTTCTCATGTTACTCACTAAAACATTACATTGTAGCATAGAGCCCTTATTGGTTGTGCTTTCAGCAGGTGTGCAATGCCATAAAACGTAGAACGTTTAAGCAGCAGTACATTATATATGTAAATCATCTGCATTCTTAAAGGAAACAATTAGGAACAATAAAGTAAATAAAATATTAACACTTTTGACCAGACCAATGTATCACTGAGTCAGTCCCACTTTAAGTCTCTCTGATCTAAATTTTTATATACGTTAAGTAGAATTAACATACTTTAATACATACTGTATTAACATGCTGGAAGGGAACAAGGGCAGCACAATGGTGAGGTGGTAGAGTTGTTGTCTAACAACGCCAGACACCCAGTTTCATGACTACAGGTGCTGTCTGTATGGAGTTTGTACGTTCCCCCTGTGACCCCGTGGGGTTTCCTCCCACATCCCAAAGACTTGAAGGATAACTGGCTCCTGTAAATTGCTCCCAGTTTGTAGGATGCAAAAGTGCAGCGTAGAACTGGTGTACGGGTGATCGATGGGCTCGGTGGGCCGAAGGACCTGTTTCCACGCTGTATCTCTAAACTAAACTAAGTCATTTGCTCCTATTTCTCATCGCAATGCTTATGGTTTACTTAAACATTTAACCTGTTTGTTCCTCAACTCAGTCAAGATAACACTGTATTTCCCCCTCCCTTTCCTACCCATCTTGCTTTTTTCTTCTCACTCTTATTTTTAGACAAATAATCTATAAATCCTTCCTCCAACACGTTTATGCTGTCGATAAAGATCCTTCAAAACACCCGAGTTGAATGCTGATGTGGTCATGGCCTCTAGCTATGCTCTTTTGTTGAAATGGAAACAATCCTCATATCTATTAGTTAAAAGCTTTCATCATTTCCCCAATCTCTTAATCCTCACACTGCTTGTACTTGTCAAGAGAAAATACTGAGCCTGTTTATTCCTCCTTGATAAATATAAAGGCACTTTTCCAATATCATTCTGATAGATCTTTTTTATGTAACTTCTGTGTTTGTATATCTTTATTATAGGTCGAATATCAGAGCTATTCATAGTTTAATATACATTGTTTCATTTTAATCTATTCTATTTAAAGATACTGCACATTGCGTAACCAGAATGTGATTCCACAATCTGGCATAAGAGATGGATGTAGATCTTGCTTCCTAACCCTGCACCCATTTAAGTTTTGAGGACCAATTGTTATTAAATCGAATATCAGAAACTAAGGTTCTTGGTGCAAAGCACAAAGTGTTGGAGGAACTCAATGGACCAGGCAGCATCCGTGAAGGAAACGGATAGACTGGGTTTCAGTTCAGGCCTGATGAAGGATCCTAATGTTCATTTGTTTGTTCTGTTCCCTTTCATTTAATTCCCTTCCCTTCCCTCCCCCCCCCCCTCCCCCCCCACACACACACAATCCCTCCACAGATGATGCCTGATCTGTTCAATTCATCCAGCACTTCATGATATGCTCAAGATTCCAGCATCTGCAGTTTCTGGTGTGTGCAGGATTTTAGGTTGTGTCTCCTTGTTAGGTGCAGATATTGGTGGATGGTTCAAATAAGACATTTGGAAGTGGCAAGAAAGTGAAAATGTCTTGATAGACAATAGGTGCAGGAGGAGGCCATTCGGCCCTTCGAGCCAGCACCGCCATTCAATGTGATCATGGCTGATCATTCTCAATCAATACCCCGTTCCTGCCTTCTCCCCATACCCCCTGACTCCGCTATCCTTAAGAGCTCTATCCAGCTCTCTCTTGAATGCATTCAGAGAATTGGCCTCCACTGCTTTCTGAGGCAGAGAATTCCACAGATTCACAACTCTCTGACTGAAAAAGTTTTTCCTCATCTCAGTTCTAAATGGCCTACCCCTTATTCTTAAACTGTGGCCCCTTGTTCTGGACTCCCCCAACATTGGGAACATGTTTCCTGCCTCTAACGTGTCCAACCCCTTAATAATCTTATACGTTTCGATAAGATCCCCTCTCATCCTTCTAAATTCCAGTGTATACAAGCCTAGTCGCTCCAGATAGAGGCAATAAAATATCTTCAACTAAATGAAATATCTAATGAAATATGGGTTCAATATTGTCATCTATATTATCTGTATAAGATTTCGATGAGAAAGTACAAGGCATGATTAGAAGTTTGCAGATGACGCTACAATAGGCGGCATTGTAGACGGTGAAGATGATTGTCAAGAATTACAGCGGGATATTGATCAGCTGGAGAACTGGGGCAAGGAATGGCAAATGGAGTTTAATTCAGATAAATGTAATGTGTTGCATTTTGTGAAGTCAAACCAGGCCCTGGGTAGTGTTTGTAGAGAAGAGGGATTAGGAGTACAAGTACATGATTCCCTGAAGAAGGCTTTCATCAGTCAGGTAACTATAAAGAATCGGTAATGTTATGTTACAGTTCCTCAAGACATTGGTGAGACTGCATTTCGGGAGTATTGTGTTCTGTTTTGGTCATTCTGCCATTTTAAAGATGCCCGTTAAGTCTGAAAGTGTGCAGACGAGATTTAAGAGGATGTTGCCATGAATTGAAGACCTGAGCTGTAGCTGGAGGCCGGGCAGGCTAAGATATCGACAATAAAATATCTATAATAAAATAAGATATCTATAAGGTGGATGCCGAGAGTATTTTACCCAGAGTAGTTCAATGGTGCTTTATTGGTCATGTATGTGTTAGATAGAGCAGTAGACATGGTCTTCTCCCTTCGCCAGCTCCAGGAGAAGTGCAGAGAACAGCGGATGCCCCTGTATATTGCTTTCATTGATCTCACCAAGGCGTTTGACTTTGTCAGCAGAGATGGCCTATTCAAGGCTCCTCAAAGATCGGCTGCCCACCAAAACTGCAGAGCATGATAGAATCCTTCCACATCAACACGAAGGGGACAGTGCAGTTCAATGGCGTTTTCTCAGAGCCCTTCAACATCCACAGTGGCGCCAAACAAGGCTGCGTCCTCGCTCCCACACTCTTTGGGATTTTCTTCGCTCTGCTCCTGAAACATGCCTTCGGCACCGCCACAGAGGGGATCTACGTGCATACCAGATCAGACGGCAAGCTCTTCAACCTCACCCGCCTCAGAGCCAAGACAAAAGTACGTGAAGCTCTCATCAGAGACATGTTGTTCGCCGATGACGCAGCAGTTGTGTCCCACACCCAGCAGGAACTACAGTCACTGACGGACCGCTTCTATCGGGCTTGCAAGGACTTTGGGCTGACCATCAGCCTGAAGAAGATGAACGTCCTGGGACAGGATACAGATATATGTCCACCGCATGGAAGATGGCCGTATTCCAAAAGACATCCTCTATGGAGAGCTGACATCTGGGAGGAGAACTATCGGCCGCCCCCAGCTACGTTACAAGGATGTCTGCCAGAGAGATTTGAAGGCGCTCAACATCGATGTGGAGTCCTGGGAGAGCCTTGCAGCTGGAGGTAGAGAGGTACCCTGAACCAACATCTCAAAACGGGGGAAGGGACACTGATGAACGCAGCGGCAGACAAGCGGGCACACAGAAAGGAGCGCAGCAACTTCAACAGACCAGAGACCACAAACAAATGTGACCTTTGCCACAGAGACTGTCACTCCCACATTGGTCTCTTCAGCCACAAGCGACGCTGCTCTAGCCGAGGTGTGGAGCAAGCAGCCAACTAGGATGCATCACCCATGGTCAGCCATGACCGAGGGGGCCTAAGAATGTGTTAGATAGAGCTCTAGGGGCTGGTGGAATCAAGGGATATGGGGAGAAGGCAGGTTTGTGGATGATCAGCCATGATCACAATGAATGGTGGTGCTGGCTCGAAGGGGCCAAATGGCCTCCTCCTGCACCTATTTTTCTATGTTTCTATGTTTCTATGTGTGCAGCTGCACAGTGAAATTAATTTTGCACATATTACACATGCGGGTGCTGCCATTTTTGGCACCATTATTCAAAGTCCAAAGTCCGGTCGGCCGCGTGCTCGATGTACTGGAGCAGTTACCGCGAACGAACGTCCTTCTCCTCTCCTCGCCCGGCCATCTTTGTGTCTTGGGGGCGCCTCCTGCTGCCGACCTTGAAGGCGCTGGAAGCATTACTCCGGTTCCGCGTCCTACCGGCCCACTCTCCTCATAGGCACTGTCTCCAGCTCCCTCACGCTCACGCCATCGATGAGCCTTCCGCCGGGTGGGTTACCAAGTCAAGTCAAGTCAAGTCGTTTATTTGTCACATGCACATACACAATGTGCAGTGAAATGAAATTGGCAATGCCTGTGGATTGTGCACAAAAAAGAATTACAGTTACAGCATATAAATAAAGTTAATACAGAGTAGACAAAATTTAGTCCCTGGAGTTATAAAAGTTAACAGTCCTGATGGCCTGTGGGAAGAAACTCCGTCTCATCCTCTCCGTTTTCACAGCGTGACAGCGGAGGCGTTTGCCTGACCGTAGCAGCTGGAACAGTCCGTTGCTGGGGTGGCAGGGATCCCTCATGATCTTGCTTGCTCTGGATCTGCACCTCCTGATGTATAGGTCATGCAGGGGGGCGAGTGTAGTTCCCATGGTGCGTTCTGCCGAACGCACTACTCTCTGCAGGGCCATCCTGTCCCATAATCAAGAACCAGAGGACATAGGTATAACGTGAGAGGGGAAAGATTTCATAGGGACCTGAGGGGCACCATTTTTCACAGAGTGTGGTGGGTAAATGGATCAAGCTGCCCAAGGAAAGAACAATATTTGAAAGACATTTGGACAGATATACGCACTGGAAAGGTTTAGAAGGATATGCGCCAGCATGTTCGAGTTGGGCTGAAGGGCCTGTATGACTTTTAGACTCTTAGTGGTTCAAGTATTTTCCTTGTTTTCACTGTGGGAAAAAATAATAGTAGACAAAAAAATGAGGGTGCATCATGTGGGCGAAGGGCCGGTTGCCATTTCCGTGCTGTGAGACTTCACGCATGGTTGTGTTTGTTTCTGCCCTCAACACTATTTGCTACATTTTTGTATTTGTTATTTTGTACATTTACTTGACTGGTATGATCCATGCATCAAAGGAAGCCGGGTGAATATCTGAGCTTGGTGGCACCCATTGTGATATACTGTAATGAAACAGAGTTGTGTGGTAATGTACACTTCACTCTGCGGCTGAACGTACTTTGTTGTTGAAACGAGTTCAAGGAATAATCCGTTTCTAATTTCAACTGCGGCCTGCGGACTCCAACATCGCGGAGCTCGCAGCCTCGGGCTGCGACCAATGTCGGGAAGCTCCAAAGCCGCACGAGGTTCGATAGCCCCGGCCCGGGGTCAGATCGCCCGGCGCAGGGGAGTGGAGATTCCCCCCGATGCAGGAGCTTGATCGCCCCGACGAGGAAGGCTCGCCGCCGGCTACGGGAGTCAAGATCATCCCGTCAACGGAAGATTAGAGGCCCCCGACCGCTGGAGGACAAAGAAGGGAGAGATTGAACTCTTTTTCACATTCCATCACAGTGAGGAATGTGGAGGAGTCACTGCGGTGGATGTTCATGTTAAAATATATTTTGTGTGTCCTGTTGCTTTTTATTGGTATGACTGTATGGCAAATGAAATTCCTCGTATGTTGCAAAACATACTTGGCTAATAAAGTATGATTATGATTATGATGATTATGATGATAATTTCACCTATTGAAGGAATTTAGTCTACTGCACTGTCCAAAACATTAACATTAAATGACGAACTGTACACTGACGAACTGTACACTGCAAGGGCCAGGAAGTGAGCGGGCAAGATCATCTCTGACCCCTCTCACCCTGGCCACAAACTCTTTGAAGCACTTCCCTCTGGAAGGCGACTCCGGACTGTCAAAGTAGCCACAGCCAGACATAAAAACAGCTTTTTTTCCGCAAGTAGTAGCTCTATTCAATAATCAAAAGTATGTGGTCTCTTTTTGCTCTGGTTTATTTCACTCACATGTTTAAACTGTAATGTTGTATTCTTAACGTTTTAATGTTTTACTAGACCAAGTGGGGCCCAAACCTCTCCTGCATTGGTGCAGCACCCCCCCCTCCCCCCCTCCTCGACCCCCACTCCCCTCTCCCCCACTCCCCCTTCCCCCCTCCCTCCCTCCCCCCCCTCCCCTCCCCCCCCCCTTCCTTTTAAACTTTAAAATGTGAATAACTTTGAAAATATAACACCGATTTCAATAAAACTACTTGCATTATCACTAAAATGACAATGGTGAGTAAGGTGGGCCTAAAATTGTCGCGCTATCGTGTACCGTTTTGGCTGAAGTTCAGTCACAAACAAGATAACAAACGCAAGTTTTAGTATATAGATGCTTTATTCTTAATTGTTTACTGTATGTTCGTGTTGTTACTTGTGAGCAGAGCACCAAGGCACATTCCTTGTGTGTGCACATACTTGGCCAATAAACCTATTCATTCATTCATTCAATTGTAGGGTTTCTAGGTACCTTCTCTACAGCACTTTTTACATCATTCGCTATTCAAGGGAAGCCCATTGCTGAGTGGGGACGGAGGATGATGGAACTGATGCCAAGTGCAGAACAATACTGTGAAAGGAAGATGAAACACTTCTCAGGTAGAATCCAGCTTGATTTCTATACATTTCAAATTACATACATTTCTACTGTATATTTTAGTTTCTGACTGAAATAAAACAAAATCATTGCAGAAAATATAACTTGCGAAAACATTTTGCTACGTATTTGCGTTTGAGAATATTGTGTTAACTAATGGCTCTCTGTCTTAAAATCTCAACATTTCTCATTTACTTCTGTTTTAGTGAATAAAGAAATAGATATGTATATAATATGACTGAAATTAAAACAAAATCTCTACATAAAATATACATGGCAAAATATTTGACTACATATTTGTGTTTGAGAATATTGTGTTAACTAATAGCTCTCTATCTTAAAATCTCAATTGTTCTCATTTATTTGTTTTAGTGAATAAAGAAATAGATCTGTATTTAACACATTATAATATTATCATGCGTATATTATATAGATATATACATAATTGAGTTACACACTCTTCATGCCAATAGGTGATCTCTGTATCATATGGTAAAAGTGTTTATACTCTGCCTAATAGTGAATTGATTCACAGGAATGAGCTTCAGATATGCTTTCTATATATTTTCTATTCATGCTCTCCTGTGACTTGAAAGTGGACTATTCAGCCCATCAATTAGGCCATTTCCTTCAGTCCCACCCCCCCCCCCCCCCTCCCCATCAATTCCCCTGTGAATTAATTTCTCTTCTGTGCCCCTCAATTGTCCACAAATTCCATGCCACCCATCTACACCAGTGGCAATTTACAAATGCCAATTAACCTACCTGAACACTTGTGGGACGTGGGAGGAAATTGGAGCATCTGGAGGAAGCACACACGGCGACAGTGAGTGCGTGCAAATCCACACAGATAACCCCCGAGGACACGATTAACTCCGAGTTGCTGGAGCACCAGTAATTGGGCCCCTGTGCCACCCGGTTGACAACATTTTTCTTCTTCTGATGCATGTGGCTTTAATAATGTGACGTTGGCACAAGCACAGGTTTTGTTTTTGACAGCATCAAAAGATGACAGCGGCTGTTGATAAACACGATGTAATATTGAACAGACTAAAGATTTTCATTTGGATGTAAAGCCAGTAATCACAAATTCTCCTTGAACCATCAGACTTGTGTCTTTCCTTCCACCTGCAACTGACTAAACGGCATCTCTAAAAATAAACACAAAATGCTGGAGTAACTCAGCACCTCTGGAGAGGAGGAATGGGTGACGTTTCGGGTCGAGACCCTTCTTATGACCTAAAACGACACCCATTCCTTCTCTCCAGAGATGCTGCCTGTCCCGCTGCGTTACTCCAGCATTTGGTGCCTGTCGTTGGTGTAAACCTTCACCTGCAGTTCCTCCCTACACGATTCCAGCATGAGGAACTGCTTGCTTCATTTTCCAGAGTTAATGGCGGTGTTGGTGCAGGGGAACTAAGTCAGCCATATGATGGTTAAAACATAGGATGGTTCCTACACATCTCTAAATATAAACATTTTAATCCAAATTCACAAATGGAATCATACTATTTTGTGTCTAACAGTCAACTAATCGACTACCCTTCCCTTTACTGCCTGCGATTTGTGACCTTTTGTATTTATTACTGGTCCTGGACAGTGCTACCTCTAGAATCAGACACATAGAGTACAAGAACAAGGAATTCACAATGGACCTTTGTGAAATTTCGTCTCTCTGATAATTGGACTATTATACTGACCTTTCTGTCCTGGGCCTCCTCTGCTGTCAGAGTGAGGCCCAGCTCAAATTGGAGGAACAGCACCTCATATTTTGTTTGGGCAGCTTACACCCCAATGGTATGAATATTGACTTCTCTAACGTCAAGTAACCCTTACATCCCCTCTCACTCCATCCCTCCCCACTTTCTAGTTCTCCAGCCACTGACTGTCCCCCTGATTACATTTTATCTCTGTGTGCTTCTTGTCACCTTCTCTATTGCTGGACTGTGGGTGACCTTTCATTTCACTGCGCATCTTGTATGTGTGTGTGACAAATAAACTTGACTTGACTTGACTTGACTTTGAGCCAACAATGATCTATTCTACATTTCCCTTGAGCCCCATCGCCTTTGATGTCTCATTTTCACACATTATACTTCCCTATCTCTGTGTCTCCCTCTCCCCTGACTCTCAGTCTGAAGAAGGGTCTCGGCCTGAAATGTCACCCATCCTTTCTCTCCAGAGATGCTGCCTGCCTCGCTGAGTTACTCCAGCATTTTGTGTCTATCTTCGGTGTAAACCAACATCTATCTGTAGTTCCTTCCTACACGCTAGGATTATTGTGTCCAGTTCCAGGTGGTATAGAAACATAGAAACATAGAAAATAGGTGCAGGAATAGGCCATTCGGCCCTTCGAGCCTGCACCGCCATTCAATATGATCATGGCTGATCGTCCAGCTCAGTATCCCGTACCTGCCTTCTCTCCATACCCCCTGATCCCTTTAGCAAAAAGGGCCACATCTAACTCCCTCTTAAATATAGCCAATGAACTGGTCTCAACTACCTTCTGTGGCAGAGAATTCCACAGACTCACCACTCTCTGTGTGAAGAAATGTTTTCTCATCTCGGTCCTAAAAGACCCCCCTTATCCTTAAGCTGTGACCCCTAGTTCTGGACTCCCCCAACATCGGGAACAATCTTCCCGCATCTAGCCTCTCCAACCCCTTAAGAATTTTATATGTTTCTATAAGATCGCCCCTCAGTCTTCTAAATTCCAGCGAGTACAAGCCCAGTCTATCCAGTCTTTCTTCATATGAAAGTCCCGCCATCCCAGGGATCAATCTGGTGAACCTTCTTTGTACTCCCTCTAAGGCAAGAACGTCTTTCCTCAGATTAAGAGACCAAAACTGCACACAATACTCCAGGTGCGGTCTCACCAAGGCCCTGTACAACTGCAGTAGAACCTCCCTGCTCCTAAACTCAAATCCTCTTGCTATGAATGCCAACATACCATTCGCTTTCTTTACTGCCTGCTGCACCTGCACGCTTGCTTTCAATGACTGGTGCACCACGACACCCAGGTCACGTTGCATCTCCCCTTCTCCTAATTGGCCACCATTCAGGTAATACTCTGCTTTCCTGTTCTTGCCACCAAAGTGGATAACCTCACATTTATCCACATTATATTGCATCTGCCATGCATTTGCCCACTCGCCTAATCTATCCAAGTCACTCTGCAGCCTCCTAGCATCCTCCTCGCAGCTAACACTGCCACCCAGCTTCGTGTCATCCGCAAACTTAAAGATATTGCATTCAATTCCCTCGTCCAAATCATTAATATATATTGTAAATAACTGGGGTCCCAGCACTGAGCCTTGCGTTACCCCACTAGTCACTGCCTGCCATTCCGAAAAGGACCCGTTTATTCCTACTCTTTGCTTCCTGTCCGCCAACCAATTCTCTATCCACCTCAACACTGAACCCCCAATACCGTGTGCTTTAAGTTTGTACCCCAATCTCCTATGTGGGACCTTGTCGAAGGCCTTCTGAAAGTCCAGATATAACACATCGACTGGTTCTCCCTTATCCACTCTACTAGTTACATCCTCGAAAAATTCTATAAGATTCGTCAGGCATGATTTGCCTTTCATAAATCCATGCTGACTTTGTCCGATGATTTCACCACTTTCCAAATGTGATGCTATCACATCTTTAATAACTGACTCTAGCATTTTCCCCACTACCGATGTTAGGCTAACTGGTCTATAATTCCCCGTTTTCTCTCTCCCTCCCTTTTTAAAAAGTGGGGTTACATTAGCTACCCTCCAATCCTCAGGAACTACTCCAGAATCTCAAGAGTTTTGAAAAATTATCACTAATGCATCCACTATTTCTGAGGCTACTTCCTTAAGCACTCTGAGATGCAGCCTATCTGGCCCTGGGGATTTATCGGCCTTTAATCTATTTAATTTACCTAACACCACTTCCCGACTAACCTGGATTACCCTCAGTTCCTCCATCTCGTTAGACCCCCGGTCCCCTGCTATTTCCGGCAGATTGTTTATGTCTTCCCTAGTGAAGACAGAACCAAAGTAGTTGTTCAATTGGTCTGCCATCTCCTTGTACCCTATGATCAATTCACCTGTTTCCGACTGCAAGGGACCTACATTTGTCTTAACTAGTCTTTTTCTCTTCACGTATCTATAAAAGCTTTTGCAGTCAGTTTTTATGTTCCCTGCCAGTTTTCTCTCATAATCTATTTTCCCTTTCCTAATTAAGCCCTTTGTCCTCCTCTGCTGGACTCTGAATTTCTCCCAGTCCTCAGGTATGTTACTTTTTCTGGCTAATTTATATGCTTCATCTTTTGTTTTAATACTATCCTTGATTTCCCTTGTTAGCCACGGATGCACTACCTTTCCTGGTTTGTTCTTTTGCCAAACTGGGATGAACAATTGTTGTAGTTCATCCATGCAACTTTTAAATGCCTTCCATTGCATGTCCACCGTCAACCCTTTAAGTATAAATTGCCAGTCTATCTTGGACAATTCACGTCTCATACCCTCAAAGTTACCTTTCTTTAAGTTCAGAACACTTGTTTCCGAATTGACTTTGTCACTCTCCATCCTAATGAAGAACTCCACCATATTATGATCACTCTTGCCCAAGGGGCCTCGCACAACAAGACTGCTAACTAACCCTTCCTCATTACTCAATACCCAGTCTAGAATGGCCTGCTCTCTCGTTGGTTCCTCGACATGTTGGTTTAGAAAACCATCTCGCAATGATTCCAAGAAATCCTCTTCCTCAGCACCCCTGCCAGTTTGGTTCACCCAATCTATATGTAGATTGAAGTCACCCATTATAACTGCTGCACCTTTAGTGCACGCATTTCTAATTTCCTGTTTGATGCCATCCCCAACCTCACTACTGCTGTTAGGTAGCCTGTACACAACTCCCACTAGCGTTTTCTGCCCCTTAGTGTTTCGTAGCTCTACCCATATCGATTCCACTTCCTCCAAGCTAATGTCCTTCCTTTCCACTGCTTTAATCTCCTCTCTAACCAGTAACGCTACCCCACCTCCTTTTCCTTTCTGTCTATCCCGCCTGAATATAGAATATCCCTGGATGTTGAGCTCCCAGCCTTGGTCACCCTGGAGCCATGTCTCCGTAATCCCAACTATATCATAATCATTAATAACTATCTCCACATTTAATTCATCCACCTTATTACGTATACTCCTTGCATTGAGACACAAAGCCTTCAGGCTTGTTTTTACAACTCTCTTACCCCTTCTACAATTATGTTGAAAAGTGGCCCTTTTTGACTTTTGCCCTGGAATTAGTACAGATGTAAAAGCCTTGTGAAATGCACAGTGCATATTTTTAACAGTGATTCCAGTGATGAAAGGCTAATGGATGTATTTTAGAATCATGAAGAATATTGACAGAAGAGGGAGAGGGAATCTGCTCATTCACAAAGGGGTGAGAAGAACAATCAGATGCAGGGCACTGGGAAAGGAACCAAAGGTGACTGAATGTAGGAGAGTACCTGGAGGAGACATATAAGTATAAGAAAATAACTGCAGATGCTGGTACAAATCGAAGGTATTAATTCACAAAATGCTGGAGTAACTCAGCAGGTCAGGCAGCATCTCGGGAGAGAAGGAATGGGTGACGTTTCGGGTCGAGACCCTTCTTCAGACTGAAGGAGGAGACATCTCTTTTGCACTGTAAATGGTGGTACTCACGAAGAAGGCAGGCCAGCTCCTCAACCTTCTGGGAGGTTTAAAGAGAATTAGCATGCCAAGGAACACCATGGCATTTTGCAGCAGGACTGTGGAAAGTATCGTGACTGGTGGCATCATGGCCTGATCTGGCAATTCCAATGCACAGGCAAGCAAGTGGATGAAAAGAGAGGCGGACTCAGCCCGGTCCATCACAGGTACAGCCATCCCCTCCATCAGAAGCATCTACATAAGGGGCTACCTCAACGAGGCGGTGTCTATCTTCAAAGATACCCACCTTCCAGGTCATCATCATCGGCGGTCACTGGAAGCGAGTGTGACTGTCCTCACCATAGTGGACCGCCTGTTGTGCGTGACTTTGTTTAACGTGGGGAGACTAGTGCACAGACAGCCACCACACGGTCCTTGACAGATCTGGGTCAGGATCCAGTGGCATGGAGTCCAAGACGACCGGGGACCCTTTTCTGCTGCAGTCTTCATCCATCCGCCTCCCCAGCCGTTGTGACGCTCCACTAAAGTCAGCCGTCATCCTCCGCCTGTTCCACCGTTGAGGTCTTGGTTGGATTGCTCTTTGTCAGGGACCTCCCCCTCGACCTTACCGCCATGGGTGACCCTACCAGGAGCGTAGCTCCAGACAGCATCGCTCTCAGGATCTCAGGACCACACAAGCTTCTCCACCACGACAAGGTGACAATCCACGGCCACGGCCTTTTCTCACTGCCCCTTCGAGCAGGTGGTACACAACCTGGTACAGGAACAGCTTCTTTTCTTCAAGAAACAACCTGCATAACCGTAATCTTATCTCGACAGCAGAACACCACTGATCACCACTCACACTACCATGGACTTCTCTAATTGTATTTTGCACTCAAGGTTTATCTTTTTGCTGAGTTTTGTGTTCAATTGTAGTGTAGTGTGGAATAGCGTAATGTATGGGTGGGAGGAATAGATTTGTAGAGCTTTGGTCAGAGGGTGGTGTAGCAGTATTGCTTTTACTTAGAATGGGTGCAAACATGATGGGCTGAATGGCCACCCTCCATCATGTGACCATTCCGCGATTCATTATTTCATTGCAGTTTTACTTTTCATTGTATAATCCAATTTTCGAAAGCCATTGTGATTCCAAAGTTTTTTTTAACTCAATGGTAATAATGCTACTACATAGCTAAGGTACCTGCTGTTCTGAATGATAATCTATGACATAAGAAAACTAATGCCTGTAAAGATTGTAGATAGACACCAAAGCAGGAGTAACTCAGTGGGTCAGACAGCATCTCTGGAGAATAGGAATAGGTGACGTTTCTGGTCGAGACCCTTCTTCAGATTGAAGAATGCAGCATCACTGAAGAATGTGGATAGGCGACGTTTCCAGTTGCAACCCTTCTTCAGTCTTAAGGGCCTGTCCCAGTTACCCGGTTTTTAAGACGACTCCTGGCGACTGTCAAAATCGTAGCAGATCGCCGAGATTTTCTTTTACCCGACGACAATGACCATGACAATGCCGAGTCAGGTCGATACAAGTTACTTTTTTTTGTTGTGAAACTAGCACCTGGCTAAGAGATTACACCGTCTTCGGAAACATCGCGAAATTCCCACGCTTACCTGACCGTCAAACTGTCGCCTCCAATCTACCCGTCAAATGTCCTGACGGTAAATAAATTGGTTAAACAAAACTATCTTCTGGTGTCTTCAAATGCCTTTTCTTAATTTAATATTACGTGCCTCTAAATGCATCTGCGACAACCCAGCAAACCTGGGGACAGCGCGCGACAGACAGCGCCCGCAATAAGCTACGATACCTGGCGACAAGCCAGCTGTCACCCAGAAATGTCTATCTGGAAAAAATTTCCGAGACGCGCCGAGATCCGCTACGATTAATTGAAGACTCCTCATGATCATGCCCGCGACACCCCGGCAAACGTTCGGCGATAGCCTAGTCGCTGGCAGTCGCCTTAAAATCGCCTAAGTGGGACAGGCCCTTGATTCATGTTCTCCAGGAATGCTGTCTGATTCAGCGTTACTCCAGCGTTTTGTGTCTATCTTTGGTATAAACCAGCATCCACAGTTCCAAGTTATAACATTTCGGCTGTGCTAATGATGATGTGATAAGTGGAGGGGACATGAAGAAAGTAGGCTTGGAGGGTCATCCAAAAATCTCAAGTCAGGTAATAATTTCCAGGTTGAACTTATGTGGAGATTCTAAATGTATTTGCTGTATTCTGCATCTGTAAATTTGTCCATGTTCACAGATTTCCGGGAGAACTTTTTTTCTTTTGAAACCAAATGGCAATTTTACCTTCAACAAAGAGGGATTGAGAAGGATGGAAGTGAGAAGGCAACTTTCCCCAAAACCTACAATATAGAAGAACAACACAAGGTAATGACTGGGCAAAAAGGTGGCTGGTAATAAGAAAGTATCCATCCTTGATATACATAGAAACACAGACAATAGGTGCAGGAGGAGGCCATTCGGCCCTTCAAGCCAGCACCGCCATTCAATGTGATCATGGCTGATCATTCTCAATCAGTACCCCGTTCCTGCCTTCTCCCTATACCCCCTGACTCCGCTAGCCTTAAGAGCAAAGATAGAGTAGAGCAAGAAGGACTACTCGACCCTAAAATCCGTAGTAAGTCATGGCGCCATTTTAGCAGGCAGAAACTTGCAGGAACATTTAAAAAGAAAAATAACAAAAATCTGTGAATTGATAAATTAGATATATTCTGCATTTTAATGGTATCATCACACATACTGTTCCCCCAAAACACTGATTACACTGCGGGAGGCATAACGGACAGCGGGTTTTGCTTACTAAAATGGCTCCTTTGCGTACTACACTTCAGTATAGGTGATTTCGACAGAGTGGTCTATCTTGCTCTGCTCTATTATCTTTGCTTAAGAGCTCTATCTAACTCTCTTTTGATTGCATCCAGTGAATCGGCCTCCACAGCCTTCTGAGGCAGAGAACTCCACAAATTCACAACTCTCTGGGTGAAAATGTTTTTCCTCATCTCAGTTCTAAATGGCCTACCCCTTATTCTTAAACTATAGCCCCTGGTTCTGGACTCCCCACATCAGGAACATGTTTTCTGCATCTAGCCTATCCATTCCCTTAATAATGTTAGATGTTTCTATAAGATCCCCTCTCATCCTTCTAAATTCCAGTGAATATCAAAATTAATTTAATACACCCTGCATACCTACATATAAATTTGAGAATGTAATTTGATAATTACAAACTACCCTTTTACATCACTCTATTTCACATTATCTTAGCTCAAAGTATCCTCCCTAATCATCATAATATTAATTTCTGTAGCTAGTTTTTATTTTATTTTGAATGTAAATTCTTACAGTGCTACTATAGTATTAAAACTCATCAAATCTAGTATATTATTACAATTATGTAAAGCATCCACAGGTATCTCCCATTGATATAAAATACACAATTGTGGCGGCTCCCGAGGGTCGGGCCATACCACTCACGACCCCTCGGCACGGGAATGGGTCGAGCCAAGGAGGCGGACTTCGGCCGGGAGTAGATCAGAAGGCTGCGTGTTCGAATCACGTCGGGGTCACCAGTGTAGTGGGCCAAGTAGGCCAAAAGAACGACAAATAGGCAAGGTTAACAAAAGCGTGTTTACTGTATCTCTGGAACTCCAAAAGGGAATGAGAGTCATGCGGTCCTTGACCTTTATACTCCCGGCCGAAGTCCGCCTCCTTGGCTCGACCCATTCCCGTGCCGAGGGGTCGTGAGTGGTATGGCCCGACCCTCGGGAGCCGCCACACAATGATATTTTTTTGTTTTCTATCTTACTACGTGAATGTCATATTATTGAATCTTGCCAGGGATAGGTGAAAACAAGTATTCATTTGTGACTGTTGTAAACTGAATCTGTTCACCAAGCAGAAGGCTTGTAAAAGGATTTATAGAATATCAAGGGCAGCCCGGGTCTGTAGCGGTTGAGTTGCGGTAGTCTTGCAGTGCCAGAGACCTGGGTTCGATCCTGACTACGCATGTACGGAGTTAGTACATTCTCCCTGTGACTGCGTGGGTTTTCTCCAGGTGCTCCAGTTTCCTCCTACATTCCAAAGACGCACAGGTTTGTAGGTTAATTGGCTCCGGTAAGAATTGTAAATTGTCCCTAGTGTGTGTAGGATAGTGTTAGTGTACGGGGATCGCTGGTCGTTGCCTGTTTCTGCGCTGTATCTCGAAACTAAACAATATAAGAAGTCTTTTAGGACCGGAATGAGAACATTTTTTTTCACACAGAGAGTGGTGAATCTGTGGAATTCTTTGCCACAGAAGGTAGTTGAGGCCAGTTCATTGGCTATATTTAAGAGGGAGTTAGATGTGGCCCTTGTGGCTAAAGGGATCAGGGGGTATGGAGAGAAGGCAGGTACGGGATACTGAGTTGGATGATCAGCCATGATCATATTGAATGGCGGTGCAGGCTCGAAGGGCCGAATGGCCTACTCCTGCACCTATTTTCTATGTTTCTATAAAAAAAACTAAAAATCTTTATAAAATGGTAAATGCTCTTATTGTGTATTGTAAGTGAGCTGAAAGGAGACAGCAAGGATGTAGGCATACAGCACTACTTATAAAGTGATTATATTCCAGTGTAGGCATAAGATGAAAATACATTTAAAAAATCTGCAGGATCAAGGTTGGAAATATTGTATATAACATATAAAAAAGATTCATTTGTGGGAAAGTAGTAGCAACATTAATAACCATTACAGTTCAATGTTATATTTCAAAAGCTGTTTGATAAGTAGATGACTTATGGCTTTGTCAAAAAATCAGCGCTTTTTATTAATGGGTTCCATGTGGATAAAATGAACAGTGTAACTATAAGCCCCAGTTAAACCTATTTAAAATAGAAGCGATGAAACCTAAAACCCCCAAAGTATATAATTATAAAATTAATTTGTAATATCATAACATAGGTTTGCAAACAAATTTGTGATAATTATCTCAGAATAACGCCAAGTGAATATTTGACGTTTCAAATATCTAAAGTCTCATTGCCGGAGTGAAATATGATACTTACAAAGGAATCTTAATCCTCTGAATTATTATTTTTATCAATCTTTCCTTTTCTCTTAAGCGAAGCACTCTTTGGACTTGCAATTCAGGAAACTAAATCTGTTTGTTTCACCTGAGGCGTTTCTGAGGCAATTCTTAGGGAGCTGGTGTAGTCATCGTGTAATATTATCTTTATTGTTGTCCACTACGCCAGAACTACAAAATGTCTCAAAATGTCACAAGAACATGAACACTTATAACGTAACAAGACGTTGGATAAATAAGATGACAGATAAATTATTTGACATAATTATGCTTGGTCATTTGCATTGTGTCTAGGGTTGCCAACTGTCCCATATTAGCCTGGACATCCCGTATTTTGGGCTAAATTGGTTTGTCCTGTATGGGACCGTCCTTGGGCCCGGACACTGTAGGCCCGGACACTGTAGGCCCAGACACTGTAGGCCCGGACACAGTAGGCCCGGACACTGTAGGCCCGGACACTGTAGGCCCGGACACTGTAGGCCCGGACACTGTAGGTCTGGACAATGTAGCCCGGACACTGTAGCCCGGGGGCCACAGCAGTCCCGGACACTGTAGGGCTGGGCGCCACTAGGTTAATTCCCGGAATGGCGGGACTGTCATATGTTGAAAGACTGGAATGGCTAGGCTTGTATACACTGGAATTTAGAAGGATGAGAGGGGATCTTATCGAAACGTATAAGATTATTAAGGGGTTGGACACGTTAGAGGCAGGAAACATGTTCCCAATGTTGGGGGAGTCCAGAACCAGGGGCCACAGTTTAAGATTAAGGGGTAGGCCATTTAGAACGGAGATGAGGAAAATCTTTTTCAGTCAGAGAGTTGTAAATCTGTGGAATTCTCTGCCCCAGAAGGCAGTGGAGACCAATTATCTGAATGCATTTAAGAGGGAGCTAGATAGAGCTCTTAAGGTTAGCGGAGTCAGGGGGTATGGGGAGAAGGCAGGAACGGGGTACTGATTGAGAATGATCAGCCTTGATCACATTGAATGGCGGTGCTGGCTCGAAGGGCCAAATGGCCTCCTCCTGCACCTATTGTCTATTGCCACCTAACGGAGGTTGCGTAGCAACCCGCCTCCCGGCCGCCATTGGTGGATCGGGAGCACGTGGCCGCTGGCTGGGTGAGGTCTCGTGGGGCGCAGGACGGTCACCTTGTCCCTTATTTGGGAGTGAGGAAGTTGGCAACCCTAACTGTGTCTGAGATCCCTTTACAGAACACGTTCTGGTGTGTTTCAATAGTTAGTACCTGCTAGGTGCCATTGCCATCAATATAAATCTCAGCATTTACAAACACAACACTAATTTCCTTTCATAAAACGTTGTTCCTGTCTGTGATTTACTCTATTTAATGGAATGTAAAATTAAAATACAACACCTTTAAATAAAAGATCTAAAAATACATTTTCAATTAAAAAATGCAGAATCTTTTAATATAGTAAACATCACAAGGCATTATATTAGATTGGAGGAAAACATAAAGGCTGTGGAAGTATCTAGAGAGTACGTTTTTGGTCAATTCTTCAAACGGAGTCAAAGTGAAATGAGAAGGTATTAGTGAACCACACATGAGTGCCTTGTACAATATCAGCAAACCAAGACCATCAGGAGGGATGGATACACAGAGACAACATTGAGGGAACAGCATGCAACCAAACTGCACCACAGTCACTTGTTCAAGCTATTCTGGTAATATCTCACAAACCTACAACCTTAGCTTAGTTTATTATTGTCACATGTACCAGGCTACAAGAAAGCTTTTTTGCTGTGTGCTAACCAGTCAACGAAAAGACTGGATCGCAATCAAGTTGTCCATGGTGTACAGATACGGGATTAGTGAGTAAAGGTCAAGACTGCTCTCTAGTTGGTGAGAGGACGGTTCAGTTGCCTGATAACAGCCAGGAAGAAACTGTCCCTGAATCTGGAGGTGTGCGTTTTCACACTTTCATACTTCTTGCCTGATGGGAGAGGGGAGACGAGGGAGTGGTGACTGGGGTGAGACTGGTCCTGGATTATGCTGCTGGCCTTGTCTCAAACATGGAAACATTCCATGAGGTCTTTCCTCATTGTTGAAACTCCCTCCCCATCAGCAGTTTGAGAAGACTTTCACCACGGCTGCAGTAGTTCAGGAAGGCTGCCCAGCACTACTTTTTCAAGAGTAATACGCTGATGAGCCAAAACATTATGACCACCTGCCTAATATTCTGTTGGTCCTCCGTGTGCCGCCAAAACAGTGCCGACCCGCCGAGGCATGGACTCTACAAGACCCCTAAAGGTGTCCTGTGGCATCTGGCACCAAAATATTAGCAGCAGATCCTTCAAGTCCTGTAAGTTGTGAGGTGGAGCCGCCATGGATCGGACTTGTCGATCCAGCACATCCCAATCGGATTGAGATCTGGAGAATTTGGAGGCCAGGGCAACACCGTGAACACTTCATCATGTTCCTCAAACCATTCCCGAACAATGTGTGCAGTGTGCATTGTGTGCTGTGCTCTTATCCTGCTGAAAGAGGCCACTGCCATCAGGGAATACCATTGCCACGAAGTGGTGTACCAGGTCTGCAACAATGTTTAGGTAGGTGACACGTGTCAAATTGATGTCCACATGAATGGCTGGACCTAGGGTTTCCCGGCAGAACACTGCCCAGAGCATCACACTCCCTCCACCGGCTTGTCGCCTTCCCACAGTCGGTTCGGACCAGACGGGATAGCCTTCGTTGCCCTCGCGCATCGATGAGCCTTGGGCGCCCAACACCCTGTCGCCCGTTTGTGGTTTGTCCCTCCTCGGACCACTGTCGGTAGGTACTCACCACTGCTGACCTGGAGCACCCCACAAGCCTTGCCGTTTCAGAGATGCTCTGACCCAGTCGTCTGGCCATAACAATTTGGCCCTTGTCAAAGTCACTCAGGTCTTTACTCCTGCCCATTTCTCCTGCATCCAGCACATCAACTTCAAGAACTGACTGTTCACTTGCTGCCTGATATATCCCACCCCTTGACAGGTGCCATTGTAACAAGATAATCAATGTTATTCACTTTGCCTGTCAGTGGTCATCATGTTTTGGCTCATCGGTGTAAATGCCAGCTTTCCCAGTAACACAAAGATCCCAAAAAGGAATTGAACTAAAATGTGGGTCTCATTAGCCGCAAATTCTGCGATATTTAAAAATGTTTGAACAAGGGACAATTTCAAAATAGTGATGCAGCATGTATTCTAGTGACTGTAGCATGGATTATTGTACTCTATTTTAATTCTTTAGTTTGAAAAATTCTTGCAGTTGATCATTGATAACATGGGACAAAGGTAATCCTGGCTGCCTTGTTCCCAAACTCTCAAATATACCGGACAAGAGACCCTTTAAAATGACAAGCTTCTCTTGACAAATTCTAACTTTCATGAAAAAGGAAACAAAAAAATCAACATTAACTTAAAAGTGATTTTGTCTCCGACTTATGTTTTCAGAAATATTTTTGTTTACAAAAGACGAGAGTCTCAAGCACTTACATAGCTTGGAAGTGCCTGGAAGAAAATATTGAGATACATGATTAACTGTCCACCTTCATGATCATTCATCTGCTTTGCACATAAATGGAACCGTGCACAGAAGGGCGCAGCGTTAGAGTTGCTGCCTTACAGCGCCAGAGACCCGGGTTTGAACCTGACTACGGGTGCCGTCTGTACGGAGTTTGTACGTTCTCCCCGTGACCACGTGGGTTTTCTCCAGATGCTCCGGTTTCCTCCCACACTCCAAAGACGTACAGGCTTGCCGTTTTATTGGCTTCTGGAAATTGAAAATTGTGTGTAGGATAGTGTTAATATACGGAGTGATTATTGGTCGGCGGGGATACAGTGGGCCAAAGCGCGGTGAGCTAAAAGTCCATTGTCTCCATAGATTTTCTCATATATTCTGATGAATGAAGCTATTGACTACCCCTTATTTAATTTAAATAATTCCGTAAGATTAAGACAACATTTGTGGTGGTTATTTTTCCCAAAGGGGAACACTGGTAAGATTTTCATTTCAAAATAAAGCTGTGTTGAGGGCCAGTGGCAATATAACAGGCCAAACCCCAGGCTGCTTCTGAAAGGGTAAAATTAGAGCATTGCTGTTAGCTTTTGTGTTGCTGCGATATTGATACAGGATTTCAGCTACCTGGTAGAAAGAAAGCAGACATGGTTACCTAGCAGAGATAATACTGGGCTCAGCTGCTTTGCTAAGCAACTTGTTAGTAAGCAACTTGTTAGTAGGGTTGCCAACTTCCTCACTCCCAAATAAGGCGACAATAAGGCCGCCCAGGTGGCCGTCATTGGTGGAGTGGGAGCACGTGGCCGCTGGCTGGGTGAGGTCACGTGGGGCGCGGGATGGTGACGTCACCCTTTGTCCCGTATTTGGGAATGAGGAAGTTGGCCACCCTACTAATACGGGACAAGGGCGGTCCCATACGGGACAAACTAATTTAGTCCAAAATACGGGATGTCCCAGCTAATACGGGACAGTTGGCAACCCTACCTGGCAGAGATAATACTGGGCTCAGCTGCTTTGCTAAGCAACTTGTTAGTGTTAAGAATAATCCCACTGGTGCCCTAGAATATGTATCCATCATACACTTGTGCTGTCAGGAATAAAAAAAACTAAGAGGAAATAAAAAACACTAAATCTAATTTGGAGATAAGTTACAAGTCCTAGATAGGGTTTGCACGAGTATTGATACCCCTGCAGTTTCATTCATAATTGAAAAGATACATTTGAGCCATCCTACAGCCTTTACATTTTTGTATTGCTGATGGGTATTTATCTTTGTCCCATTAAAAATGAAGTAGTTTTGGGCTCCTCTCATGTTTCTGGTACCAAATACTAAATGTAGAAATGTCGTGGACTTAACAACCCCCCAAAATGATTGCTCACCTCAGTTATAGCAATTTTGCTGCAAAATCAAGTAATGGCTTTAATGTATCAGTAAATTTAAAACTTTGCTGGACTTCACAGAAGTCAACCTGCAGGAGATAAGATGTTAAACCAAGGCCCCGACGGACTTTATTACTGGCTGCGAATAATCTATCACGAGGCACGATTCAGTTGCAGTGAGTTAGCCCCGAATCTTCGCTAACGTTTCTCCCTCCAACAAAACACTGATTTCCCACCGGCCTGGATCTTGCAGTCAGCAGTGAAATGTTAGCTCTTCCCTCTGAGCTCAAAGATAGCTGTTCTAAAGATAGTGATCACCAAGGCAGGGATTTTCTGATGTACATTTTATTCTGGTGTTACAGTATGTAGTGGTTGGGTGTGTGGTATGCAGCACAGTGATGTGGTGAAATAGACTGAGCCACTGGAAGAATTTTCGTGCAGCATGTTATTACTGACAGTAGCCTCTGCATTTCTACATTTATCTACACAATTGCAGTCTTCAAAGGTTGCTGTTAGTGCCACTGTGTATTAATATGAACTGTAATAGTTCCATCATCGAGGCAATGACAAAATCAGTAATATTGCGTATACTTGCAAGATTGGAGTCAGAAATAACCTTATAATTAAGTAGTAGGAAAATGTAAATTATTAAATACTTTCAAAGCATCTCACTAAAAATCATTGTGTCTTGGAAAAAAGTTGATTTGCAAGATGAACCATAATTTCTTTTACATCACAAACAAAAATAATATTTGTAAAAATTCCACAAACATATTATGTTAGTCTGAAGAAGGGTCCTGATCTAAAACATCATCTATACATATTCTCCAGGGATGCTGCCTGACCCCTGAGATACTCCAGTACTTTATTTTTTGTAAGCCAACATCTGCAGTTCCTTGTGCAGGAAAAAAACTGCAGATGCTGGTTTAAATCGAAGGTAGACATAAAATGCTGGAGTAACTCAGTGGGTCAGGCAACATCTCAGTATGTTTTTTTTAATATCAGTATTTGTTGTGGGCGTGAGTTTGTTCACATTATTCATTCATTGCAATAGTTTTATCAACATTTCCTCATTGATTAGTTAGATTTAAGAAATCCAACTAATGGGCTGGATTTTCCTCAGAAATGTCAGTTGTGATGTGTGGAATAACGATCCTTTTGCCCCACGCCTTCATATGTTTCATGAGTTCAGGATTTCTCTCCTGCATACACAAACAAGAACATCTCAAACATCCTGAAAATTGGGCCTCAATGTCCTTGCTCAGAGTTTAGTTTAGACGTACAGCGTGCAACCAGGCCCTTTGGCCGCGCCGACCAGCGATCCCCGCACATGAACACGATCCTACACACACTAGGGACAATTGCTCTTACACTTTATACCAAGCCAATTAACCTACAAACATTTTTGGAGTGTGGGGGGAAACCGAAGATCTCAGAAAACCCACGTGGTCACGGGGAGAACGTACAAACTCCGCACAGAGAGCACCCCTAGTCGGGATCGAACCCGGGTCTCCGGCGCTGTAAACGCTGTAAGGCAGCAACTCTACTGCTGCGCCACCGTGGCGCCCCGGTTCGGCTTCCTTGGAATCCAGTAAAAGAGTGCAAAACTCCTGCATTGCCTCAGCATTTAGGTGGGGGTTCTCTCACGTAGCGCCTTCGTGGATTTTATGAAGAGAATGAACTTTTCAAAGGGGAGCCAAGTATTAGTCATTTACGATTTATTTAGCCATTAAATTTAGCAGTGAAATGATTCATGATATTTTTTAACGTTCAACTTTTTGGTACTGTAGTGGGGAAGATTCCAACAAGGGGACATAACTTCAGAATTAAGGGACAAAGGTTTAGGGGTAACATGAGGGGTAACTTCTTTACTCAGAGGGTGGTGGCTGTATGGAATGGGCTTCCGGTGGAAGTGGTGGAGGCAGGCTCGATTTTATTATTTAAGAGTAAATTGGATAGGTATATGGATGGGAGGGGGTTGGAGGGTTATGGTCTGAGAGCAGGTAGATGAGACTAGGTCAGAGAAAGTGGTCGGCGTGGACTGGTAGGGCCGAACGGGCCTGTTTCCGTGCTGTAATTGTTATATGGTTATATGGTTATATGGATTGCTTTAAGACTTTTGACTGTTTCTGAACATCAGCTGTCAAAATATTTCCCATTATTGTTCTGAACAGAGGAAGGATTTTACACACGCAGGTCTGGACTTCCTTGTCAGTAGGAAACACAGCCACTGGCAGGAGAATCTGGGCCAATGTACTTTACAAGAAATAAGGTTCTCAGTATCTCTATTTAAGTTGTTGACATTGACATTTCAAGCCACGCATGCCGACATCAGTAGAGAAAACCGACAGAATAATCTGAGACCTTCTGCACTTTATCAACATAACGCTGTGACTTGGCTAAGATGAACGTTAGCACTTTTCTAAAAAAAACTCAGATGGGAGGGGGAGGGGGGGTGGGGTGGTGGTAGGGAAGGGTGATTAGGCTACTGGAGAGATGTTCTTGCTTCCCCGTAGAAGTAGATTTAAAAGAGATTTAAAGTTACCATTGAGGTAGCATCTTACAGTGGTCTGTTTAAAGGCCATAGGGTTGACTGTTCAGTGCAAGCAGAAACCGATATGCTGCATGCAGTCTGTAACGTTGCCAACTGTCCCGTATTAGCTGGGACATCCCGTATTTTGCCTAAATTAGGATGTCCCGTTACGGGACCGCCTTTGTCCCGTATTAGTAGGGTTGCCAACTTCCTCACTCCCAAATAAGGGACAAAGGGTGATGTCACCGCCCCGCGCGCCCCACGTGACCTCACCCAGCCAGCGGCCACGTGGGGCTGTGACGTCACCTCGTCCCGTATTTGGGAGTGAGGAAGTTGGCAACCCTTGCATTCTGTGAATGACATTTTCAGAAAGGGTTTAATATCATTTGCATTTAGAAAGGGCCTTCAGAAATAGCCGGGGGGGGGGGGGGGAATATATCGAAATGGATATCGCAGGTGGCAAATTTCTGGTGTAGTGTCACTGTGCTTTTGCCACCCAACATATTGGGCTTGTGCTTGTTTGCATCAACTTCCCAACACAAAGCAACGCGATCCAATTTCTAAGGCCGACATTGTGAAACTACATTACCATTTATAAACCTCTTGCATCTGTAACAGATTTGATACCCGGACATGTACTTTATCACCTTCTAAAAAAACAGAAGATAAAAGAAGTTTTCACTGCAGGAGGTATCATTGCGTCATGTTAGGTTACTATGAATAGGGGGGGTGACAATTTTGAAATGAGCTCCTGATTGACAATGACAGCAGGATTTTTTTTTAACTGTGACAGCTGTTCAGACACTGGTGTTCGGAATCAACAGGGAAGGACAAGGGCTTGGAGACAACATTGATTGCTTATGATGCACTCCTGTTTGCTGGCGGTGACTGGAAGAAGATGTGCTCCTCCGCCATGTTTCACCATGGTAAGAATTGGTCAGCATTTTGAATTTGGCACGCTTGGGTAGATATTTGCCCAAATCGTCAACAATTTGGCTCAAGTCAAGCAGATAGATGCTTGACAGATGAGGTTGAAACAGAGGTGCACTTCCTCTTAAAATGTAAGAAATTCGATAAAATAAGAAATATATATTTTGAAAAACTCAGTCTGCCGACCCCAGATTTTAAAGAACTAGACGATATATCAAAACTAAGAATAATCCTTGGTGAAGGAAATACGGCACATCTTGGCACACAAAACGTAACATAGAAACATAGAAAATAGGTGCAGGAGTAGGCCATTCGGCCCTTCGAGCCTGCACCGCCATTCAATATGATCATGGCTGATCATCCAACTCAGTATCTCGTACCTGCCTTCTCTCCATACCCCCTGATCCCTTTAGCCACAAGGGCCACATCTAACTCCCTCTTAAATATAGCCAATGAACTAGCCTCAACTACCTTCTGTGGCAGAGAATTCCACAGATTCACCACTCTGTGTGAAAAAAAACGTTCTCATCTCGGTCCTAAAAGACTTCCCCGTTATCCTTTAACTGTGACCCCTTGTTCTGGACTTCCCCAACATCGGGAACAATCTTCCTGCATCTAGCCTGTCCAACCCCTTAAGAATGTTGTAAGTTTCTATAAGATCCCCCCTCAATCTTCTAAATTCCAGCGAGTACAAGCCAAGTCTATCGAGTGTTTCTTCATATGAAAGTCCTGCCATCCCAGGAATCAATCTGGTGAACCTTCTCTGTACTCCCTCTATGGCAAGAATGTCTTTCCTCAGATTAGGAGACCAAAACTGTACGCAATACTCCAGGTGTGGTCTCACCAATGCCCTGTACAACTGCAGCAGAACCTCCCTGTTCCTATACTCAAATCCCCTCGCTATGAATGCCAACATACCATTCGCTTTCTTCACTGCCTGCTGCACCTGCATGCCTACTTTCAATGACTGGTGCACCACGACACCCAGGTCACGTTGCATCTCCCCTTCTCTTAATCGGCCACCATTCAGGTAATAGTCTGCTTTCCTGTTCTTGCCACCAAAGTGGATAACCTCACATTTATCCACATTATACTGCATCTGCCATGCCTTTGCCCACTCACCTAACCTATCCCAGTCACGTTGCAGCCTCCTAGCATCCTCCTCACAGCTAACACTGCCCCCCAGCTTTGTGTCATCCGCAAACTTTGGTGATGTTGCATTCAATTCCCTCGTCCAAATCATTAATATATATTGTAAATAGCTGGGGTCCCAGCACTGAGCCTTGCGGTACCCCACTAGTCACTGCCTGCCATTCTGAAAAGGACCCGTTTATTCCTACTCTTTGCTTCCTGTCTGCCAGCCAGTTCTCTATCCACATCAATACTGAACCCACAATACCGTGTGCTATAAGTTTGCATACTAATCTCTTATGTGGGACCTTGTCGAAGGCCTTCTGGAAATCCAGATATAACACATCGACTGGTTCTCCCTTATCCACTCTACTAGTTACATCCTCAAAAAATTCTATAAGATTCGTCAGACATGATTTGCCTTTCATAAATCCATGCTGACTTTGTCCAATGATTTCACCACTTTCCAAATGTGATGCTATCACATCTTTAATAACTGACTCTAGCATTTTCCCCACTACCGATGTTAGACTAACTGGTCTGTAATTCCCCGTTTTCTCTCTCCCTCCCTTTTTGAAAAGTGGAGTTACATTAGCTACCCTCCAATCCTCAGGAACTACTCCAGAATCTAAAGAGTTGTGAAAAACTATCACTAATTCATCCACTGTTTCTGGGGCTACCTCCTTAAGCACTCTGGGATGCAGCCTATCTGGCCCTGGGGATTTATCGGCCTTTAATCCATTCAATTTACCTAACACCACTTCCCAACTAACCTGGATTTCACTCAGTTCCTCCATCTCATTTGACCCCCGGTCCCCTGCTATTTCCGGCAGATTATTTATGCCTTCCTTAGTGAAGACAGAACCAAAGTAGTTATTCAATTGGTCTGCCATGTCCTTGTTCCCCATGATCAATTCACCTGTTTCTGACTGCAAGGGGCCTACATTTGTTTTAACTAATCTTTTTCTCTTCACATATCTATAAAAGCTTTTGCAGTCAGTTTTTATGTTCCCTGCCAGTTTTCTTTCGTATTCTATTTTCCCTTTCCTAATTAAGCCCTTTGTCCTCCTCTGCTGGACTCTGAATTTCTCCCAGTCCTCTGGTAGGCTGCTTTTTCTTGCTAATTTGTACGCTTCATCTTTTAATAACCATATAACCATATAACAATTACAGCACGGAAACAGGCCCGTTCGGCCCTACCAGTCCACGCCGACCACTTTCTCTGACCTAGTCTCATCTACCTGCTCTCAGACCATAACCCTCCAATCCCCTCCCATCCATATATCTATCCAATTTACTCTTAAATAATAAAATCGAGCCTGCCTCCACCACTTCCACCAGAAGCTCATTCTATACAGCCACCACCATCTGAGTAAAGAAGTTACCCCTCATGTTACCCCTAAACTTTTGTCCCTTAATTCTGAAGTTATGTCCCCTTGTTGGAATTTTCCCCACTCTCAAAGGGAAAAGCCTACCCACGTCAACTCTGTCCGTCCCTCTTAAAATTTTTAAAACCTCTATCAAGTCCCCCCTCAACCTTCTACGCTCCAAAGAATAAAGACCCAACCTGTTCAACCTCTCTCTGTAGCTTAAGTGCTGAAACCCAGGCAACATTCTAGTAAATCTCCTCTGTACCCTCTCCATTTTGTCGACATCCTTCCTATAATTTGGCGACCAGAACTGCACACCATACTCCAGATTCGGCCTCACCAATGCCCTGTACAATTTTAACATTACATCCCAACTTCTTTTGTTTTGATACTATCCCTAATCTCCCTTGTTAGCCACGGATGCACTACCTTCCCTGATTTATTCTTTTGCCAAACTGGGATGAACAATTGTTGTAGTTCATCCATGCGGTCTTTAAATGCCTTCCATTGCATATCCACCGTCAACCCTTTAAGAATCAATTGCCAGTCTATCTTGGCCAATTCACGTCTCATGCCCTCAAAGTTACCTTTCTTTAAGTTCAGAACCGTTGTTTCTGAATTAACTAAGTCACTCTCCATCCGAATGAAAAACTCAACCATATTATGGTCACTCTTGCCCAAGGGACCACGCACATCAAGACTGCTAACTGACCCTTCCTCATTACTCAATACCCAGTCTAGAATAGCCTGGTCTCTCGTTCGTTCCTCTACATGTTGGTTTAGAAAACTATCCCGTATACATTCCAAGAAATCCTCTTCCTCAGCACCTCTGCCAATTTGATTCACCCAATCTATATGTAGATTGAAGTCACCCATTATAACTATAACATATAACATATAACAACTACAGCATGGAAACAGGCCTGTCCGGCCCTACCAGTCCACGCCGACCATTCTCCCTGACCTAGTCTCATCTACCTGCACTCAGACCATAACCCTCCAATCCCCTCCTATCCATATACCTATCCAATTTACTCTTAAATAATAAAATCGAGCCAGCCTCCACCACTTCCACCGGAAGCCCATTCCATACAGCCACAACCCTCTGAGTAAAGAAGTTCCCACTCATGTTACCCCTAAACCTTTGTCCCTCAATTCTGAAGCTATGTCCCCTTGTTGGAATCTTCCCCACTCTCAAAGGGAAAAGCCTACCCACGTCAACTCTGTCCGTCCCTCTCAAAATTTTAAAAACGTCTATCAAGTCCCCCCTCAACCTTCTACGCTCCAAAGAATAAAGACCCAACCTATTCAACCTCTCTCTGTAGCCTAAGTGCTGAAACCCAGGCAACATTCTAGTAAATCTCCTCTGTACCCTCTCCATTTTGTCGACATCCTTCCTATAATTTGGCGACCAGAACTGCACACCATACTCCAGATTCGGCCTCACCAATGCCCTGTACAATTTCAACATTACATCCCAACTTCTATACTCGATGCTCTGATTTATAAAGGCAAGCATACCAAACGCCTTCTTCACCACCCTATCCACATGAGATTCCACCTTCAGGGAACAATGCACAGTTATTCCCAGATCCCTCTGTTCCACTGCATTCCTCAATTCCCTACCATTTACCCTGTACGTCCTATTTTGATTTGTCCTACCAAAATGCAGCACCTCACACTTATCAGCATTAAACTCCATCTGCCATCTTTCAGCCCACCCTTCCAAAAGGCCCAAGTCTCTCTGTAGACTTTGAAAATCTACCTCACTATCAACTACTCCACCTATCTTAGTATCATCTGCATATTTACTAATCCAATTTGCCACACCATCATCCAGATCATTAATGTAAATGACAAACAACAGTGGACCCAACACAGATCCTTGGGGCACTCCACTAGACACTGGCCTCCAACCTGACATACAATTGTCAACCATTACCCTCTGGTATCTCCCATTCAGCCATTGTTGAATCCAATGAATAACTGTTTTACCTTTGTTGCACACATTTCTAATTTCCTGTTTGATGCCATCCCCAACTCTACTACTACTGTTAGGTGGCCTGTACACAACTCCCACTAGCGTTTTCTGCCCCTTAGTGTTTCGCAGCTCTACCCATATCGATTCCACATCCTCCAAGCTAATGTTCTTCCTTTCTATTGCGTTAATCTCCTCTCTAACCAGCAACGCTACCCCACCTCCTTTTCCTTTCTGTCTATCCCTCCTGAATATTGAATATCCCTGGATGTTCAGCTCCCAGCCTTGGTCACCCTGGAGCCATGTCTCCGTAATCCCAACTATATCATAATCATTAATAACTATCTGCCCATTCAACTCATCCACCTTATTACGAATGCTCCTTGCATTGAGACACAAAGCCTTCAGGCTTGTTTTTACAACACTCTTACCCCTTATACAATTATGTTGAAAAGTGGCCCTTTTTGATTTTTGCCCTGGATTTGTCTGCCTGCCACTTTTACGTTTCACCTTGCTACCTATTGCTTCTACCCTCATTTTACACCCCTCTGTCTCTCTGCTCATGCTCCCATCCCCCTGCCACATTAGTTTAAATCCTCCCCGACAGCACTAGCAAACACTCCCCCTAGGACATTGGTTCCATTCCAGCTCAGGTGCAGACCGTCCTGTTTGTACTGGTCCCACCTCTCCCAGAACTGGTTCCAATGCCCTAAAAATTTGAATCCCTCCCCCTTGCACCATTTTTCAAGCCATGTATTCATCTGAAATATCCTCCTATTTCTACTCTGACTAGCACGTGGCACTGGTAGTAATCCAGAGATTATTACCTTTGAGGTCCTACTTTTAACAGCATGCCACAACCTGAGAGACAGTGAATGACTAACATGTACACATACACGCATAAATAAATTGACACTAAGGAAATTAATATTGACCTACTAAATGTGCTACCTTGCTGTACTGTTTACAACTGCAAGAACGAGTAGCAATCGTTAAAAGGCTATAAATGTATTGCGTGAATATATATATACATATATATGTACAGGGGCATATCTACCCATGCATTGTATACTTATTTTTATATTCATGCATTTTAAATATGTATGTTATGTTCTATACTTTGGC
Organism: Rhinoraja longicauda; assembly: GCF_053455715.1. Lineage (NCBI taxonomy): Eukaryota > Metazoa > Chordata > Chondrichthyes > Rajiformes > Arhynchobatidae > Rhinoraja > Rhinoraja longicauda. Next base: position 2,912,989 of record NC_135965.1, on the reverse strand, counting down.
AATATAATGATGTATCTTATCATGCCAATAAAGTATTTTAAATTGAAAATTGAAATTGAGATAACAGCAATAGAAAATCCCAAGTCGGTATAAATAAGGAGGGTCTGACAAATAATCTACTCCTGAATCTAGAATGAATTTGTAGGAAAGAACTGGCAGATGCTGGGCTAAACCGAAGATAGACACAAAAAGCTAAACTCAGCGGGACAGGCAGCATCTCCGGAGAGAAGAAATGGGTGATGCTTTGGGTTGAGACCCTTCTTCAGACATTTCCTTGATCACCGTCTGCTTTGATCTGTCCTTTTCACACCTTGCATTCTCTTTGTACCCTTCCAAATCTACAGTCTCCCTCTCCCCTGACTCTCAGTCTGAAGAAGGGACTCAACCCGAAACGTCACCCATTCCTTCTCTCCAGAGATGCAGCCTGACCCGCTTAGTTACTCCAGCTTTTTGGGTCTGTCTAGAATTAATGTGATCGGTGCCTTGGAGAATTTGCTTTGGTCTTTCAACATATAATAATGAATTTCACCAAGTAATGAATATCCAAATTTTACCTCAATTAAAAATTTGTGAAACCCTTTCTAACCGATCAGCATTTTAATATAAATTTAACCACAAAAAAATGCTTGTGCTTGAATAGATTGATTCCTCACAGACATCAGACACTGTTGTAAAATACATTATTATTTGCACACAACAGTATTAATAATTTCTTAGGTGGACACAAAATGCTGGAGTAACTCAGCGGGTCAGGCAGCATCTCGGGATAGAAGGAATGTGTGATGTTTCAGGTCGAGACCCTTCTTCAGTCTGCCTGACTGATGCTGCCTGACCCGCTGAGCTACTCCAGCTTTTTGTGTCTGCCTTTTTTTTACCAGCATCTGCAGTTTTTTTCCTACACCTTAATAATTCTTGTTGTGCTTTATGCTGTGTCCCTATTATAGGACAGAGTGATGCCACAGGCGCCATTGCAGGATCTCTGTATGGAATTCTCTTTGGATTTGACAATGTTCCAACGAGTCTTTACAAGAACCTCGAGTTCAAAGGACACCTTGAACTGCTAGGGAGACAACTGTACCACATTGCGTCTGCAGAACGGTAAGTTCAACTGGCATGGAACTCATTCAAAGTCTGAAGCTAAAACTAAGTAATAAAACTTTTGTTGCATATATATTTGACAGCTGGCATGGCAAGTTGCAGCAGTTTTAATAAGTAACTTTCCTGGTATGTCTTAATGGATAATTATGTTCATCTGTTGTTCACGTACAGTTAAGTACTTTTCAACCAGGACTCTGTGCACATATTTACATGCTCCTAGTGATGGTCAATATTTATTCTAAAATAGTATTAACAATCAGAAGGAAATTAGTATGGCGTGCTTGGCTGTACGGAGTTTGTACGTTCTCCCCGCGACCTGCATGGGTTTCCTTCCACACTCCAAAGACGTACAGGCTTGTGGGTTAATTGGCTTGGTATAAAATGTAAAATTGTCCCTAGTGTGTGTTGGGTAGTGTTAGTGTGGTTGGTGCGGACTTGGTGGGCCGAAGGGTCCGTTTCCGCGCTGTATCTCTAAAACTAAAAGGTATTTGCATAAATCTCCATGAAATGCTTATTAAGGGAATTCACAATAAATTCCCCTTTGTGAATCAGTCAGAAGAGAAATCTAACACCCCTGCAAAACTTCCAAGATCCTCTTGCTGAAATCAAGTTAACATGGCAGTTACGTTTTCATGAATAATCTTTATTTACCACTGGACCAAGTGGACCCGTTGGGCCCAAACCTCTCCTGCATTGGTGCAGCACCCTCTCCTACCCCTCTCTCCCTCTCCACCTCCTCCTCTCCCCCTGTCCCCCCTCCCGCCCTCCCCCCTCCCCCTCCCTTCCCCCCTCCCTCCCTCCTCCCCTCCCTTCCCCCTCCCTCCCCCTCCCCATCCCTTCAACCCCACTTATCCTCCCTCCCTCCCTCCCTCCCTCCCTCCCTCCCTCCCTCCCTCCCTCCCTCCCTCCCTCCCTCCCTCCCTCCCTCCCTCCCTCCCTCCCTCCCTCCCTCCCTCCCTCCCTCCCTCCCTCCCTCCCTCCCTCCCCCTCCCTCCCCCTCCCTTCTCCCTCCCCCCTCCCTCCCCCCTCCCCATCCCCCTCAACCCCCCTTATCTTCCCTCCTCCCCCTCCCCCCTCCACCCCCTCCCTCCCTAGGAGATAGATTTAAACTTTAAAATGTGAATAACTTAAAAAATATAACACTGATTTCAATTAAACTTCTTCCATTAGCACCAAAGGGATGATGGTGAGTAAGGTGGGCCTAACATTGTCGCGCTATCATGTATCGTTTTGGCTGTAGTTCAGGAACAAACAAACGAACAAACAAGAGTTTTAGTGTATAGATTCTATAGTCTTGCCTGAGATTTAAATCACTTCCCATCCCCGCCATTCACAACTCACCCCCAGCAAACCTTTTACTTGCAGTTATTTGCAGAAAAATCCTTTTTTTTGTTCCACTTTCATCTTTCATCTTTCATCTTTCCATATTCTCCTAAAATATTGATCCTTTGATCCTCATTGGTATTTTCAGATCTAGTCAGTCAGTCATTATTTTGTTGCAGATCCTCGTGGCTCAGTGCAGATCACAATCCAAGAGAGGAGGCTGCAGATGTTTGTCAGGTTGCCAGGATGTTTGTGAACAAGCGTGCGTCAGATGAGATTAATAATTTGATCAATTACATAGCTCACCTGGAAAAGGTGAGGAAAACGAGCACTGAAAAGCCTGCCAGGCTAACGGACATATTTGTCACAGCACAACCAGGCATTAAAGCAAAAGCATCTAAAACCGATGGAAAGCCTCGACCGACTAAATTTCAGCTCCTCCAGTCAAGGTTTACAAAGATTGGTTTTCAAAGTAAACTGGAGAAACTAGAACTTCCCGAGTCCAAGACAAAGAGAACTTCGGAACAATCTAACAGCGCTGCAGATTCTCAGAGTGGTGCAGTCAATGTTACCACAGTGAGTGAAGGAGATACATATTCCACCAAAATGCACAACCCTATGGACTTGCTGGCAGAACAGAAATGTGCAAGTGCAAAAATTCAAAAGGTAGATGGTGGTCTCGGAAAACCAGTGACTGAAAATGTTGTTACAGCTGGATGTTACACTGCTCCACAGCCTCACACGACCAATCCTGAACTTTCAACAGGAGATAATGGATGCATTAACTTGACCCAAAGGCACAAAACTATTGATTTAGTAATCCAACCAAAATGTGGACCCACGGCTCTTAAAAATGAAGAAGCTACTCTGAAACAATCATGTATTGAAAACGGCACGGCAGATCTTTATTCAAACACTCTGCAATCTACTGGGGAACATCGATGTTATACAAAGGAAACCAATGACACATATTCAGAGACTGTCAGCGAAAGAGACATCCAGGATTCTCCAAACCACAACAAGCACATCACTTTACCTGAAGCATCTGGGCAAACAGTTGCTGAAGTATTATATCCAAATGTGGGCATCCAAGCTGATCATCTGCCTAAATGTAAGCTGACAAAATCAATCACCCGTCATGTGGATGAAAACACTGGACCAAATGTACATTTTGCTCCAAGTATAAATCAAAAGCTTCCTTCACGAGAAATGACTACAAGCTCTTCATTGAGTATTTCAGAAATAAACCCATCTATTATAGCCAATATCCAAGAAAATAAGTTCCAGGCTATTGGATATAATGAAAGAACAAGGACACCTCCAAGAAGAGAAAGCACTAAACCTAAAGTTATCGACTTTCCTAATATCGTAAGTAATGGTGACCAACAGTGTTTATTGCAAGTCACTGAAGATATTTTATCTATTAAAAGTAACACAGAGGAAAATCCACAACAAAGAGTGAAAGAAAGTACAGAGGAAACAACAAAATCATTAACATCTAGCCCAGAATTAGTTCCTGACACATCTCAGACACAAACACAAAAAGATACTATGCAAAAACCAAAAGCCACATTCACGAATGAAACTCTAATGTTGCCAAATGATAAGCAGCATGAAATCAAACAAGATGACCAACAGTGTAAATACAAGCTCAGTCAGGCCATTGAGTTGGCTAATGGAGTTAAAGATCACAATGCCATGACAAAGGAACATTCTCCACAGACAGATACAAAACGGGTGGAAAAAACGATCTCACAAATGAAACGCTTCAAACCATTTGTCAACTTGAGTGAAAATCAATCAGGAGATGAAACCGCACAGAATTCAGAGCCTGCTCCTAGAATTCTAATCTTTCCTCATAATGAATTACTAGGAATAGATGACGATACACAAGAGGAACACACTGGAGAATTAGTCACGGCCGCCACTCTCCGTACGCATGTACTGCAAGAACAGTGTGGGCAAGTTCAAAAGGTGAGCTCGGAGCAAACGGGCAAGTCACAAATCAGAAGTCTACAGCTAATCACTGCACCAGAGGAAAAGCAAAAGCTGCAGAGAATTGAACCCAAGTCAGAGGCAGGCTCCTCCACCAAAATTCAAACTCTGCCAGAGACCGAGGCAAAAGACAAGAAAAAGGAGGATAATCAGTGCAGAAATATCCCCTGTCAGTCCAGTGACTCAGGCCACACAGCTGTGTCGCTCAGAGTTGTGCAGGAGCATCAACCTTCAGACACACTGTCAGAAATCGCACTGGCAACAACCGTACAAACCGGGAATCCTGAGTCACTCTCTGACTTGTACAAAAAGCAAAAGCTGGTCGGAAATCCATACAAACGGCAGCCAGTTGTCAGGGCCAAGGCAGAGAGTGATTCTCAACATGCAGACCCGAGGGAATTAGTGAGTGTAACTGACCGTTGTGGGGATTGGCAAGAATCTTTTCATGCTGTTGATCCCAATATCAAAAGTGCTGCTTCAGAATGGAATGGGTGTCCAAGTCCCACAGCTTCGTCCAAAGCAAAATCATGGAAGTACAGGGCATACAGTTATGCTGACTCTTCAGTGATTTCAACGTCTAACCACAGATTACCACTCAGAGCTACTGATGTCATACAACCTTCTCCACCTCAAACATCTGACTTTCCCTAACAATGATCGGAATACAAAACAATGCAGTGATCTCTGGAATGTGATCATAACATCATACTTTAGTGTTTTTATATCATATCAGACAAATGGAAATTAGGGATTCAAGGTTTATATTTTGCTGAAATTCTACATGTGTAAAAAACGTTTAAACAGATTTTTTATGGGTCAAAGCTGATCCTCAATTATATTCACAAAATGCTGGAGTAACTCAGCAGGTCAGGCAGCATCTCAGGAGAGAAGGAATGGGTGATGTTTCGGGTCTCGATCTGAAACGTCACCCATTCCTTCTCTCCTGAGATGCTGCCTGACCTGCTGAGTTACTCCAGCATTTTGTGAATAAATACCTTCGATTTGTACCAGCATCTGCAGTTATTTTCTTATATCCTCAATTATATAGTCCATTCCAATTATAAATTTAAACCAGTCGTATTTACGAATGAATATGTTCACAAATTCACATTGCGTGGGGTTTCTCCGAGATCTTCGGTTTCCTCCCACACTCCAAAGACGTGCAGGTTTGTAGGTTAATTGGCTTGGTAAATTAAAAATTGTCCCTAGTGTGCATGTTGGATGGTGTTAATATGCAGGGATCGCTGGTTGGCACGGACCCGGTGGGCCGAAGGGCCTGTTTCCGCACTGTATCTCTAAACTAAACTGCCAGAAGAGATGCAAAGCCAGATATCACTGGTGCAGAGATTGGTCAATCCAATGTGGGTGACGTTATGATAAAAGCAATGTCCAACCTATCACTCTGCACTCCCTTTACTGACTCATTTGCCAAATTAGTTTTCATGCTGAAGTATCTTTCAGACAATCTTGTCAATGCCATTACTCTTCATCATTTACTTCAAAGTTTGATTTAAATATTTAGTGTAATCCTAATGTGTCTCCTCTTAGATGTATGATTGATATATGATTGACCAAGGTCAGTCATTCCTGTTTCTAATTGTGCTGTCAGCATCTACATCTTAGATTGGAAGAGGAGTAACAGAGGCAACATAAAAGCTTCATCAGAATCAGAATCAGAATAGCCTTTATTGTCATCCAAAAAAACAAGTCTTTTGGACGAAATTCCTTTACCCACAGTCAACAATAAGAGCAATAAAAAGAAGCAATAACACACACAATCACAAACCAACACAAAACAAAAAAAGAAGCATCCATCACAGTGAGTCTCCTGCAGTCCCTCCTCACTGTGATGGAAGGTCAGAATGTACTTTTCTCTTCCCCTGCCGTCTTCTCCCGCGGTCAGGCTGTTGAAGTTGCCACGTCGGGGCGGTCGTGGCTCCCGACATTGAAGCCCCCGCCGGGCGGAGAAAATCCCGCGGACGGTGAAAAGTCCGCGGCGGGCCGACCCAAGCCCCGCGATTCGGGGTGGGCGAAGACGCTGCCGCTGCCGGAGCTCCCGATGTCGGCCCCCACCCAGGGGCCTGCGAGCTTCCGATATCCACGCGGCCCACAGCCGAAGCCTCCGACGGCGATTCGCAGCCGCTCCCGCAGCGCCACCACAGCCTCCGAAGGCAGCCAGCTCCACAGATGGTGAGTCCGGTCCGCGGGCTCTGCGAACCAGCGCCCAGGTGGTCCCAGCTGGAGGCCGCCAGCTCCAGGTGTTTGGCCGATGGTAGGCGGCAGCGGGAACGGAGACACCACCCAGAAACAAAGGTCGGGTCTCCGTTCGGAAGGGACAATTTTACAGTTCCCCCCACACACACATAGCACACAACCACAAAAAACACCACATCACATCTAAACACTACAATTAAGACAAAAAACAATAAAAAACACCAAAGACAAACGGACCGCAGGTGAGACACAAATGAATGAGCACCACTCATGAAAAAGTAAAAGTCAAAATAGGTTTACAAATAATACCATACCTTCTTACCATTGCTCTTATGAGGTAAATAATCATTTCACAAGTGGGGTACACATTAGGAAAAGCATTTTTTTAACCAAACATGTACAATACATGTCATTTATTGCAGACGCGTGCAACTCAAGATTCAAGATCCATGATTCAAGATTCAATTTATTGTCACATGTACCAATTAAGGTACAGTGAGATTTGAGTTACCATACAGCCATACTAAGTAAAAAGCAACAAGACACACAGCCACATAAAATAAAATTTAACATAAACATCCACCACAGCGGATTCCACATTCCTCACTGTGATGGAAGGTAATAAAGATCAACCACCTTCCTCTTCGTTCACCCGCGGTCGGGGCTGTTGAACCGTCCGCGGTCGCCGCTGCCGACTGTCTGAGGCCCTCGCGTCGGGATGATTGAAGTCCCTCGTCGGGGCGGTTGACAAACTCTCCGCGGCATGGAGCTCCCAGATTCGGCCTCTTCTCACCCAGATGCTGGTTTACAATAAAAGTACACCAAGTACTGGAGTAGTTCAGTGGGTCAGGCAGCATCTCTGCTGCCCTTTCAGCTCAGAATGTACCTATCCGTTCTCCAGAGATGCTGCCTGATCCGCTGAGTTACTCAAGCACTCTGTACCTGTCTGCGTTCTCCAGAGATGCTGCCTGATCAGCTGAGTTACTCCAGCACTTTGCACCTGTCCGCCTTCTCCAGAGATGCTGCCTGATCCACTGTTACTCAAGCACTCTGTACCTGTCTGCGTTCTCCAGGGATGCTGCCTGATCAGCTGAGTTACTCCAGCACTTTGTACCTGTCCACGTTCTCCAGAGATGCTGCCTGATCCCCTAAGTTACTCCAGCACTTTGTGTCTTTTTCCTTTGATTTGCATTTTGTTTCATTCACAAATTATTCCACGATTAAAATATTCTCTCCCCCAACCACTGACAGATTCTGGTTCTTCTTGAAATGGTCAAAATCCCTATTCCATATTATATCATAACTTAGTTAAAATCATCTTACATTTGAAAAAAGAATGCAGCACCAAAGCTCGTGCTTACATTGGAGGTAACCACACGTACAGAGAAGATTCAAAGTATATCAGTGTAACCTGCATCCTGTGTGGGAACACAGTTGAATATATCTGGGGCACAACTGTTTTAACCATCATATGTCTGACTTAGTCCCCATTAACTCTGGAAAATGAAGCAAGCAGTTCCTCATGCTGGGATTGTGTAGGGAGGAACTGCAGATGCTGGTTCACATCATCGACATAAAAAAACTGGTGTAACTCAGCGGGCCAGGGTGTTGGGTGCCCAAGGCTCATCGGTGCGAGGGCAACGAAGGCTATCCCGTCTGGTCCGAAACGACAGAAGGTCGACTGTGGCACAAGTCACAGAAAATGTTAATGGTGGTCACGGGAGGAATGTGTCACAATACACAGTGCATCGCACCCTGCTGCGTATGGGGCTGAACACGGAGGACCAACAGCATATTAGGCAGGTGGTCATAATGTTTTGGCTCATCAGGTCATAATGTTTTGGCTCATCGGTGTATACATACTTGGCTAATAAAAGTATTTATTCACAAAATGCTGGAGTAACTCAGCAGGACAGGCAGCATCTCAGGAGAGAAGGAATGGGTGGCGTTTTGGGTCGAGACCCTTCTTCAGACTGAGAGTCGAGGGAGAAAGAAATGGGAGATGTGAAAAGGAAGGTAGAATAATGAATGAAAGGCCTGCAAAAGGACCAATCAAAGCATGCTGGTATTTCTGCCTTAGTATGAACCACCTTGAATTGCTCTGTGTTTTAACAGCCTAAAACTTCACCGTTACAACTGAAAAAAAACTTGTTAAGCTGCTTCTGCTACATTCCGTGTAGGGACTGCAGATACTGGTTTACACCAAAGGTAGACACAAAATGCTGGATTAATTCAGTGGGTCAGGCAGCATCTCTGGAGAGAAGGAATGGGCGACGTTTCGGGTCGAAACCCTTTTTCAGACTGAGAACCAAGGAGCACGGAAATTAGTGGGAGTAAGACCAAATGGTCTTTCCAGGTGAGACAGAGGTTCACCTGCACCTCCTCCAACCTCATCTATTGCATCCGCTGCTCTAGATGTCAACTTATTTACATCGGCGAGACCAAACGCAGGCTCGGCGATCATTTCGCTCAACACCTTCGTTCAGTCCGCCTTAACCAACCTGATCTCCCGGTGTCTGAGCACTTCAACTCCCCCTCCCACTCCCAGTCTGACCTTTCTGTCATGGGCCTCCTCCAGTGAGGCCCACTGCAAATTGGAGGAACAGCACCTCATATTTTGCCTGGGCAGTTTGCAGCCCAGCGGTATGAACATTGACCTCCAACTTTAGATAGTTCCTCTGTCCCTCTCTTCCCCTCCTCCTTCCCAGATCTCCCTCTATCTTCCTGTCTCCACCTATATCCTTCCTTTGTCCCGCCCCCCGACATCAGTCTGAAGAAGGGTCTCGACCCGAAACGTCACCCATTCCTTCTCTCCTGAGATGCTGCCTGTCCTGCTGAGTTACTCCAGCATTTTGTGAATAAATACTTTTATTAGCCAAGTATGTATACACCGATGAGCCAAAACATTATGACCTGATGAGCCAAAACATTATGACCACCTGCCTAATATGCTGTTGGTCCTCCGTGTGCAGCCCCATACGCAGCAGGGTGCGATGCACTGTGTATTGTGACACATTCCTCCCGTGACCACCATTAACATTTTCTGTGACTTGTGACACAGTCGACCTTCTGTCGGTTCAGACCAGACGGGATAGCCTTCATTGCCCTCGCGCATCGATGAGCCTTGGGCGCCCAACACCCTGTCGCCGGTTTGTGGTTTGTCCCTCCTCAAACCACTGTCGGTAGGTAGTCACCACTGCTGACCGGGAGCACCCCACAAGCCTTGCCGTTTCAGAGATGCTCTGACCCAGTCGTCTGGCCATAACAATTTGGCCCTTGTCAAAGTCGCTCAGGTCTTTACTCCTGCCCATTCCTCCTGCATCCAACACATCAACTTCAAGAACTGACTGTTCACTTGCTGCCTAATATATCCCACCCCTTGACAGGTGCCATTGTAACAAGATAATCAATGTTGTTCACTTCGCCTGTCTGTAATCATAATGTGTTGGCTCATCGGTGTATAGACAAGGAATGTGCCTTGCTCGCAAGTAACAACACGACATACAGTAAGCAATTAAGAATAAAACATTATAATTTACACATGTGAAGAATGAAATCAAATACCAGAGCAAAAGGAGGCTACAGACTTTTGGTTGTTGAGCTGAGCTACTGCTCGTGGGAAAAAAAGCTGTTTTTATGTCTGGCTGTGGCTGCTTTGACAGTCAGGAGTCGCCGTGCAGAGGGAAGTGCTTCAAAGAGTTTGTGGCCAGGGTGAGAGGGGTCAGAGATGATCTTAAATTACTGGCTACATAATCCTTTTTTAAAACTATTTCCCCAGCCCCCTCTCCCGCCCACATCATCTTAGCTGATATTATAAAACATGTATCCCTTTTTAGGTTCCCATCTACTGTCACCAAAGCAGATGTCTGTCTCAGTGACGTTATGAGTAATCTGTTGATCATGAGTTCTTCGGCGTAATCAGTGAAATGAACTGTGTATAGGTCTGCCTCACCAGGATACCTCAGAAGTATTCACAACCTGAACAGTTCACAAGTTGCAAATGCAGCCACAAGCTGCAATAAGCATTGCCTCATTCTTAAATTGCACTTTACAAAATGAACAGACCTAGTCGAATAGAATGTCATGAGCATTGGTGGCAAAAAAAAGTTGGTCAATTGGTTATTACATCTTTACACAAGAGCAGTTGGACAGGGTCGAAGGGCCGAATGGCCTCCTCCTGCACCTATTGTCTATTGCCTATTGTCAGTTTAGCCAAACAACTGAAATATAATCTCGTTTCGATGCTTGCTGGAGGAATAAAACTGAGGTAAGAAAAAACTTTTTCACCCAGAGAGTTGTGAATTTGTGGAATTCTCTGCCACTGAAGGTAGTGGAGGCCAATTCACTGGATGGATTTAAAAGAGAGTTAGATAGAGCTCTAGAGGCTAGCGGAATCAAGAGATATGGGGAGAAGGCAGGCACGGGTTACAGGTTGTGGATGATCAGCCATGATCGTAATGATCACCATTTGGCTCGAAGGACCAAATGGCCTCCTCTTGCACCTATTTTCTATGTTTCTATGATTCTGTTTTCCGGCAGTCTCAACTTGATGGACAGCAGGGTGCAATAAATGTTACTCAGGGAGCAGAATTCTATGACTATTTGACATGTTATGAGAAGGCGTAACACAGCTAGTGCCTTCCATGAAATGAAACATGGGACTAACATCCTCACAACATGGACATGCATCAACAAAAATCACCATAAAAAACTCTGCATATGCCCACACTATTTATATAGCACTGACTCAACAGCATATTATGTCGTGATTAGACAGTTACTTCAAGTGAACGATTACTAGATTCCAAAGCAATGCCAAGCTCAATGACCCAACGAGCAACTTAAAAAATACCCAGTAACCTGCCTGTCACTGGATTAAAAAAAACATTTACTTAAGTATTTGACTGATTGGTAAATAAGGAAAAAAAAAGCTTTCTGCTGAGTTTCTTCAAATGCTGTGTATAATATTCGCTTGGTTTAGTTTACAATAGCATTTCTGATGGATGTATATCATGAGAGTGATTAAACACTTAATTTTATTTTTAAATATCCACCAAGTCAATTTGGATAGAGATTGCTGGTAGTGTTCGCATTATTTGTTTCTTGTGACTTGTGCACTACACTTAGAGTTGCCAACTTCCTCACTCCCAAATACGGGACAGGGTGACGTCACCGCCCCGCGCCCCACGTGACCTCACCCAGCCAGCGGCCATGTGCTCCCGCTCCACCAATGGCGGCTGCCATTGGTGGAGCGGGAGCACGTGGCCGCTGGCTGGGTGAGGTCACGTGACCCTTTGTCCCTTATTTGGGAGTGAAGAAGTTGGCAACCATAATAATACGGGACAAGGGCGGTCCCGTACGGGACAAACCAATTTAGCCCAAAATACGGGATGTCCCGGCTAATACGGGACAGTTGGCAACCCTAACTGCACTGTACAAAGACAGTATAGATTTGATGCAGGTGAACTTTAGGGTAGGCTGTCAAACCCTTTTTCCCCCAGTGTGGAAATGCCAAGGACACTGCTTTAAGGTGAGAGGCAAAATTTAAAGCAAATTAGTGGACCCGTTGGGCCCAAACCTCTCCTGCATTGGTGCAGCACCCTCTCCTCCCCTCTCTCCTCAACCCCTCCACCCTCTCCCTTCTCCCCCATTCCCCCCTTCCTCCTCCCCTCCTTTTAAACTTTAAAATGTGAATAACTTAAAAAAAAATAACACCGATTTCAATAAAACTACTTGCATTATCACTAAAGTGACAATGGTGAGTAAGGTGGGCCTAAAATTGTTGCGCTATCGTGGACCGTTTTGGCTGAAGTTCAGTCACAAACAAGATAACAAACGAGAGTTTTAGTATATAGATGTGCAGTGCAAGTTTTTTTGCACAGTGGTGGGTGCTTGGAAAGCTTTGCCAGGGGTGATAGTGGGGACAGATACGATATTGCCATTTAAGAGCCTTTTAGATGGGCACATGGATGTGTGGGTAATGAAGGGATATGGATCACGTGCACGCAGAGCCGATTCGTTTAACTTGGCATCATGTTGGGCACAGACATTGTGGGCCGGGCGTCTTGTCCTGTGTTGTTCTGTTCTATATGGCCTCTCACTCCACTCCTGGGTTCAGTATTCTGTCAGAATACTATTAGAGTGATTTTGGAAGGGAGAGCCTTGGTTTCCGTCACCTACAGCCGAGTCATAGTGATACAGCGTGGAAACAGGCCCTTCGGCCCGACTTGCCCACACCTGCCAACATGTCCCAGCTACACTAGTCCCACCTGACCACGTTTGGGCCATATCCCTCCAAAAGTGTCCTATCCATGTACCTATCTAACTGTTTCTTAAATGTTGGGATGGTCCCTGCCTCAACTATCTCCTTTGGCTGCTACCACCCACCTCAGTTACCCCTCAGATTCCTAATTAAATCTTTTCCCCTTCACCTTAAAGCTGTGCCCTCTGGTCCTCGATTCATCTACTCTGGGCAAGAGACTCTGCATCTACCCGATCTATTCCTTTCATGGTTTTATACACCTCTATAAGATCGCCCCTCTTCCTCCTTGCTCCAAGAAATAGAGACCCAGCCTACTCAACATCTCCCTGGAGCTCACACCCTCTATTCCAGGCAACATCCTCGTAAATCTTCTCTGTTGTAGTGAGTCCAAACGAGCGGTATTATTCAAATACTTTATTGTCGGTAAAACCCGTGACAAACGCAACGCACTTCCTCTTGGACTAACACTAACTTCGCGAACTAATCTAATCTCTCTCTCTAGTTTGGCGCCAGGCATTTAAATACCTCGCGCTCCCTCACCCCGTGACCGTAAACCAATCCGAGGGTTCTAGACTACCTGGCCAATCCGTATGTCCCTACATGACCCCCCCCAGAACCCTCGAAACCATACCTCACGGGCACCCGAACCTCCCGCCCAGAACGTGTACGGAGGGGGGAAACCGATACCCCCAGCGTGACAGGAGGCGGGGTGGACGCCGCCGCTGGAGGTGATGGGGGGTGCACTGGTGCGGAGGGTGTAGGTGACGTGGGGCACTTGATCTGCAACGGTGGCCCAGGCCCAACCCTAGGCGGCGGAGGCCCGAGAGGTGGTAAACAGGGCGCCGCTGGCGGGATCAGTCGAGCAGCCACAGGCCGGCCCCGGCGCGGCGGCTGAGCCACCGACACGGGGAGGTCCTGGTCCAAATGGGCCGGCTTGAGACGGGACACTGAAACAAGCTCCTGACGATTTCCTACCTGCAAGGTGAAGGTTACAGTCCCTCTTTTGAGCACCTGGAACGGGCCCTGGTAAACCGGCTGAAGAGGGGGGCGGTGGCAATCTTTCCGAAGAAACACGAAATCACAGCCCCGCAAGTCCGACGGAACGTGAACTGCTGTGCTTCCGTGACTGGAGGTCGGGACTGGAGCCAGAGAACCCACCCGTGCCCGGAGGGAGCCCAAGACTGACGTGACGGATGGCGGCAAGGCGGGAGTGGAAGGGAGAATGTCGCCCGGCACCCGCAGGGGCGAACCGTAGACGAGCTCGGCCGAAGATGTGCCCAGCTCAGCCCGTGGGGCCGTACGAATGCCGAGGAGGACCCAAGGCAGCTGGTCAGCCCAATCGTAGCCAGTCAGGCGAGCACAGAGGGACGCCTTCAGCTGCCGATGGAAGCGCTCAACCATCCCGTTGGCTTGGGGATGATAGGCGGTGGTCTGCTGTAAGCGAGAACCATACAGCTGTGCCAGCGCGGCCCAGAGGGACGAGGTGAACTGAGCTCCCCGATCCGTGGTGATGATAGCCGGGACCCCGAAACGGGCCACCCAATGCAACGCCAGGGCCCGTGCACAGGAGGCCGCCGAGGTGTCCGACAATGGGAGCGCCTCCGGCCAACGAGTGAACCGATCAACCACCGTCACTAGATGAGTATAACCCCTAGAATAGGGCAATGGACCCACCAAATCCACATGGATGTGGAAAAAACGGACGGGGGGTACCTCGAATCTCTGGTATGGGGGCTGGACATGGCGATGGACTTTGGAGGTCTGGCACGGAATGCAGGCGCGTGCCCAGGCTGCCACCTGCTTCCGCAGGCCGTGCCAGACAAACCGGTCAGCCACCATGGCAGAAGTCGCCCTGATGGACGGATGTGCCAGGCCATGAATGGCCTCAAAAACCTTACGCCGCAGAGCGGCAGGCACCACCGGGCGAGGGCGTGGGAGGGAAACGTCGCACCACAACTTGGTACCTGTGGGGCCACACGCCACCTGCTCCAAACGCAGTCCCGAGGTTGTGGAGGCGTACACCGCGGCAGTCCCTTCTAGGCGCTGAGCCTCCACTAGCTCCTGGAAATCCACCTGTTTACCCACCACGGCTACGGAGGGAATGGCCGGCCGGGACAGGGCATCAGCAACGGCATTCAGCCTACCCGCAATATGACGGACATCGGTCGTAAACTCCGAAATCAGGGTTAGGTGCCGCTGCTGGCGAGCCGACCACGGATCAGAAACCTTAGCAAAAGCGAATGTCAGAGGTTTGTGATCCGTGTAGGCCACGAAAGAACGGCCTTCCAAAAAATAACGGAAGTGGCGGACTGCTAAATAAAGGGCCAGGAGCTCCCTCTCGAACGCACTGTACTTGAGCTCCGCTCGAGAGAGCTGCCTGCTGAAAAACGCCAGGGGCTGCCAATTACCGTCGACCTGCTGCTCCAAAACCCCACCCACCGCCACGTCTGAGGCATCCACCGTCAGAGCCGTGGGGGCGGAGGAGAGCGGGTGCACCAGCATGGTGGCGTTGGCGAGGGCCTGTTTGACCGCAACAAAAGCCGTCTCTGCAGCTACGGACCATACCAACTCAGCGGGGTTACCCGCGAGACATTGAAAAAGGGGGCGCATGACCCGAGCTGCTGCAGGCACGAACCGATGATAGAAGTTCACCATGCCCACGAATTCCTGCAAGCCCTTGATGGTAGTCGGGCGAGCGAAAGAGCGGACCGCGTCCACTTTAGCTGGCAAAGGGGTGGCACCGGCCGGAGTAATCCGGTGACCCAAAAAATCCACCGCTGACAGGCCGAATTGGCATTTGTCCGGATGGAGAATCAGGCCATGGTCTTGCAGCCTCTGGAACACCGTGCGGAGGTGGACCAAGTGCTCCTGGACCGAACGGCTGGCAATCAAAATATCATCAAGGTAAATAAACACAAACGGCAACCCTCGACCCACCCGGGCCATCAGACGCTGGAATGCCTGAGCTGCATTTTTCAGGCCGAAAGGCATACGCAACCACTCAAACAGTCCGAACGGAGTAATGGTCGCCGTTTTTGGAATGTCCGGCGGGTGGACCGGGATCTGATGGTATCCCCACACCAAATCAATTTTTGAAAATATTGTAGCCCCCTCCAGGCTAGCTGAGAAGTCCTGAATGTGTGGAATCGGGTAGCGGTCCGGCCGTGTTGCCGCGTTGAGTCGACGGAAGTCACCACATGGTCTCCACCCCCCAGACGCTTTGGAAACCATGTGCAAGGGGGAGGCCCACGGACTACTCGAAGGCCGAATAATTCCCAGCCTCTCCAAGTTTAGGAACTCCTCTCGCGCCCTGGCCAGCTTGTCGGGTGGGAGACGCCGTGCCCGGGCAAAAACCGGCGGCCCCTCGGTCGGGATGAAATGAACGACCCCGTGCTTCTCAGAAGGTGCATCGAAACGCTGGACGAGGAGCTGCGGGAAGTCGGCTAGGACCGCATCGAACTGACCGGGAGCCGTGGTAATGGCCTGGATTACTGGGCTGGGTGGGGCGACGCTTGTAGAAGCCTCTGGTCCAGTACCCCGGGGCTGTACATCAGCCGAGGGTTGCAGGCCCCTCCCTCGAACGTCTGCGACCAAAGAAAACGCCCATAGGAAATCTGTACCCAATATGGCCTGGCCCACATCCGCAACGATGAATTCCCAACGGTAAGTCCTGGACTCGAAGGACAGGGACATGGTCCTTTTACCGTAAGTACGGATGGTGCTACCATTCACTGCAATTAGGGGCGGATCCTTCCCCCCCACTTGAACTTCGCAGTCATAGGGGGGCACAATACTTACGACCGCTCCCGTATCCACCAGGAAGACGATCCCGGTACTCTGATCTGTAGCGTAGAGGCGGTGGTTACGGCCAATCGAGACTGCCTCTACAGTCGATCGGCCCAGGCGTTTCCCGGAAACGAACACGGGGATCTACAGCTTCGTGCCTCGCTGCCCCACCGCCGATGGAAAGAGCACCAGCCACGCCTATCCGGCTCTGTTGCTCGAGCCCGCTGCCAATGAACAGGCGCCGCCGCCCTCTCTTGGCGGGCCGACTGCGAAATAGCGGCCGATGTGTCGCTCTCCCGGCCGCACCCCCGACTGCCGCTGGGCCTCGAGACCCGGTTAACGGAGCCGTCTCGGGTGTTGCGCTCCCTAACGAGCGTGTCGGCCTTCTCGGCGAACACTACCGGATCTTCAAAAGGGGCGTCCGCCAACACCAACCTGACGTCCCCAGGTAGCTTCTCCCGAAAGGCCGCTTTGAATATCATGCACGGCTGATGGTCGCCCACCAAGGTCAGCATCTCGGACATCAAGTCCGACGGCAGCCGCTGCCCCAGGTCTGGCAAATGGAGGAGCCTCAGAGCCCGCTGGTTCTGGGCCCAGCCGAAGGTCCGCAGCAGGAGCCTCTTGAGCCCCACGTACTGGTCCGTTTGGGGTGGACTGGTCAGGTATCGGCTGACCCGCGCAGCCACCTCCGCCTGCAGACAGCTCACCAGGTGGTGGTACTTCTCCTGGTCTTCCTCCACCCTTTTAAGATGGAACTGCGATTCTGCCTGCACAAACCACCGGTGCGGCTGATGGGCCCAGAACGGCGGTAGATGAATCTCACCCGTGCTCGCTCCCGCCTGCGACATGCTGCTGCTTGCTTCTTACGTTCGAGGTCACCAATGTAGTGAGTCCAAACGAGCGGTATTATTCAAATACTTTATTGTCGGTAAAACCCGTGACAAACGCACGCACTTACTCTTGGACTAACACTAACTTCGCGAACTAATCTAATCTCTCTCTCTAGTTTGGCGCCAGGCATTTAAATACCTCGCGCTCCCTCACCCCGTGACCGTAAACCAATCCGAGGGTTCTAGACTACCTGGCCAATCCGTATGTCCCTACACTGTACCCTTTCCAGTTTGACATCTTTCCTGTAACACGGTGCCCAGAACTGAACACAATACTCTAAATGCTTCCTCACCAACGTCTTATACAACTTCAACACGACCTCCCAATATTTATGCTCAATACTCTGACTGATGAAGGCCAGTGTGCCATATGTTGCTGCTTGCTGTCTGGTCCACCTCATGCAACAAGCGAGGTAGCTGTACCGGCAGGACTAAAGGGGAGATGCAACCACAAAACACGGGGGGGGGGGGGTCCACAAGGAGTGAGCTGAGCTGAGCTGACCATTGTCTGGTGCATTGCTTTTGGAGATATCAAAATTGGTTTAATTCAAACATTACTATTTATTGTACCATTCTGTCCATTTTTGTGTGCAGTTTTGGTCTCCAAATTTGAGGAAGGACATTCTTGCTATTGAGGGAGTGCAGCGTAGGTTCACGAGGTTGGCGGGACTGTCATATGTTGAAAGAATGGAGCAACTGGGCTTGTTCCAATTCCAATTGTTTGATTATATCTCAGAGAATCTTCTGCCTCTCTGGCAGTTTGGTTTGTCTGTCGTACCGTCTAGAACTGAGATGAGGAAAAACTTTTTCAGTCAGAGAGTTGTGAACCTGTGGAATTCTCTGTCTCAGAAGGCAGTGGAGGCACTGGAATTTAGAAGGATGAGAGGGGGTCTTATTGAAACATATAGGATTATTAAGGGGTTGGACACGTTAGAGGCAGGAAACATGTTCCCGATGTTGGGGGAGTCCCGAACCAGGGGCCACAGTTTAAGAATAAGGGGTAGGCCATTTAGAACGGAGATGAAGAAGAATCTTTTCACCCAGAGAGTTGTGAATCTGTGGAATTCTCTGCCTCAGAAGGCAGCGGAGGCCAATTCTCTGGATGCTTTCAAGAGAGAGCTAGATGCAGCTCTTAAAGATAGCGGAGTCAAGTAATAAGGGGAGAAGGCAGGAACGGGGTACTGATTGTGGATGGTCAGCCATGATCACAGTGAATGGTGGTACTGGCACGAAGGGCCGAATGGCCTCCTCCTGCACCTATTGTCTATTGTCTATTGTCTATTTTTTATTAAGTTTGAAGGTGCTATTGGAATTTAGACAAACATTCCATGCCTCTGTTGTGCTGGATCTTCAGGATTGCTTTGAGACAATAGACAATAGACCATTCGGCCCTTCGAGCCTGTACGCACCGCCGTTCAATGTGATCATGGCTGATCATTCTCAATCAGTACCCCGTTCCTGCCCTCTCCCCATACCCCCTGACTCCGCTATCCTTAAGAGCTCTATCCAGCTCTCTCTTGAATGCATTCAGAGACTTGGCCTCCACTGCCTTCTGAGGCAGAGAATTCCACAGATTCACAACTCTCTGACTGAAAAAGTTTTTCCTCATCTCAATAGACAATAGACAATAGACAATAGGTGCAGGAGTAGGCCATTCAGCCCTTCGAGCCAGCACCGCCATTCAATGCGATCATGGCTGATCACTATCAATCAGTACCCCGTTCCTGCCTTCTCCCCATACCCCCTCACTCCGCTATCCTTAAGAGCTCTATCCAGCTCTCTCTTGAAAGCATCCAACGAACTGGCCTCCACTGCCTTCTGAGGCAGAGAATTCCACACCTTCACCACCCAGTTCTCAGTTCTAGCTGGTACGACAGACAACCCAAACTGCCAGAGAGGCAGAAGATTCTCTGAGATATAATCAAAAAAAGTTAGGATGACTCTGGGTGTGATTAGATGTCGATGACTTCACTTTGACCCCAGAAATTAGTGTCCTTTATTCATTAAGATATAAAACACTCAGAGCGGCTGGTGGTGGTGACTTCTCGTTTCTGCGCACTTACCCTCCATTTTCCCACAGGTTCACACAAAGGGACTGCAAGCCACTAATAGTGAACGGAGACAGAAACACCAGGTCACGATCACACTGGATTAGTTGTCACCTGCAACCGAGACCCACAGAACAAAATAAATACGAAAACTGACGAAACCTCTAAGGGGCACATCATATTTTCCAATCATTAAAATGCTGTAATTAATATAAAGGAATATAGTTTAGAGATACAGCGCGGAAACAGGCCCTTCGGCCCACCGAGTCCGCGCCGCCCAGCGATCCCCGTACACTAACACTATCGGACACACACTAGGGACAATTTACATTTATACCAAGCCAATTAACCTACAAACCTGTAAGTGTTTGGACTGTGGGAGGAAACTGAAGATCTCGGAGAAAACCCACGCAGGTCACGGGGAGAACGTACAAACTCCGTACATACAGCACCCGTGGTCAGGATCGAACCCGGATGGCGCTGTAAGGCAGTAGCTCGACCTTATTCCACTGTGCCGGCCTTATATTGCATCATTTAGAAAAGTGAGAGTAACGTATCACCAAATCCTGGAGAGTAACTTTTATTTTCCAGATGCTTCATAAAACACAAATCGAAACAGAAAATATATTGTCCCGCCCCCACCTCTCTTCTAGCTTCCTCCCCCCTCTGCAATCAGTGTGAAGAAGGGTCCTGACATGAAACGTTGCCTATCCATGCTCGCCAGAGCTGCTTGTCCCATTGAGTTGCTGCAGCACTTTGTGTCTTTTTTTGTAAACCAGTATCTGCAGGTTCTTATGACTAAAATGTACCCCGGTCACGTTCAGGTAATTGTCTGATGACCTTTCCTACTTTTGCACATTTTTCTGACTGAGTATTGACAGTTTCCCTGCAGTTGTACAGGGCCCTGGTGAGACCACATCTGGCGTATTGTGTGCAGTTTTGGTCTCCTAATTTGAGGAAGGACATCCTTGCTGCGTAGGTTCACCAGGTTAATCCCCGGGATGAATGGACTGTCATATGAGGAAAGACTGGGCTTGTATGCACTGGAATTTAGAAGAATGTGAGGGGATCTCATAGAAACGTATAAAAGGACTGGACAAGCTTGATGCAGGAAATATGTTCCCAATGTTGGAGGAGTCCAGAACTAGGGGCCACAGTCTAAGAATAAAGGGAAGACCATTTAAAACTGAGATGAGAAAAAACTTTCACCCAGAGAGTTGTGAAATTGTAGAATTCTCTGCCACAGAGGGCAGTGGAGGCCAATTCACTGGATGAATTTAAAAGAGAGTTAGATAGAGCTCTAGGGGCTAGTGGAATCAAGGGATATGGGGAGAAGGCAGGCACGGGTTACTGATCGTGGTTGATCAGCCACGATCACAATGAATGGCGGTGCTGGCTCGAAGGGCCAAATGGCCTCCTCTGGCATCTATTTTCTATGTTTCTCGATCCCGATTCAGAATACAAAAGATGAAGGGCTGGAATGAAGACATTCTGATGAAGACATACAATCTGATGAAGGGCTGGAATGAAGACATTTTTCAGGCTTGTGTTTATTGGTCAGGGCTCTGAGGAAAGGCATTGGGAATGCCATATTGCAACTTGAGCATTTGTCAACACTGGGCCTGCACTTGCTGGAGTTTAGAAGAATGAGGGGGGACGTCATTGAAACTTACCGAAAGGTTAAAGGCCTGGATAGAGTGGATGTTGAGAGGGTGTTTCCACTAGTGGGAAGAGTCTTGGACCAGAGTTCATAGCCTCAGAATTAAAGGACGTTCCTTTAGGAAAATGAGAAGGAATTTCTTTAGTCAGAGGGTGGTGAATCTGTGGAATTCATTGTCATGGAAGGCTGTGAAGGCCAAGGCAATTGATATTTTTAATGCAGAGATAGATTCTTGATCAGTACAGGTGTCAGGGGTTATGAGGAGAAGGCAGAAGAATGGGGCCAAGAGGGAGAGATGGATCAGCCATGATTGAATGGCAGAGGCTTGATGGGCCAAATGGCCTAATTCTGCTCCTGTCACTTATGAACTGTATACACATGGAATGTAACTCTGAGCATCCAACTGAAGGAAGAATATAATTCAGCTCGAAAGAGTGCAGAAAAGATTTGCAAAGATGTTAATGGGACTAGAGTGCTTGAGTTATGAGGACAGTCTGGGGATTTTTTCCCTGGAGCGTGGGATACTGTGGGATGACTATAGTGAGGTCTAGAAAATCATGTGTGGCATAGATAAGGTAAATGGTCACAGTGTTTTTCCTTGGGTAGTGGAGCATTGGGGTAGGGGAGGGGTCATAGGTTTAGGACGAAGAGGTGAAAGATCCAAGGAGAACCCGAGGAGCAACTTTTTCCACATAGAACGTAGCAGATATGTGGAGTCAGTCAGAGGAAACTGTGGAGGCAGGTAGCTGAAGTGATGATGCTTCAAAGGTGTTCAGACAGGTACATGGATAGGAAGTGTGCAGGGATATGGATCCATTGCAGGCAAATGGGAACAGATCAAGTACACAACTTGGTCGGTATGGATGAGCTGAGTTCAGGGACCAGTTTCCATGTTGAATAACTCTACACACCTACAGTTCCTTGATTTTCAAAAGAAAAAATGCTAGTTGAGCTAATTGGTCTATGAAAATGAAAATGAACATTTTCATTTTCATTTGAAATTGAAAATCAATCATTTTCTTCAGATGCTGGTTAATTATGATGTTGATTCTACAATTGCCATGTTAATCACAGGAAGTTTTGCTTCAAAAATGAACTTTAATTCTCGTTTGCATTGAATCTTGCAACCAAGTTAAATATTTCATTAAAAAGTATCTGAACGTAATCCATTCACTGAGTACACACAACCAGCAAAAGTTTATTTATTAATTTAAAACACAAATTTCCATTTTCAATTTTAACAATGGGTTGTTGTGATTTTTATCCTGAGAATAGTAGACAGACCATGAAGGCTAGGCTGTGTAACTTGATGCCATACATAGATCAACAAGGGGAAAGAAGAGACGTATTTCAGTTGCGGGAAGAGGGGGGGAAATAGGGGCCAAAGAAGTTATTTTCTTTCAAACTCGTTGATCTGAAATATTTGCTGGAAGTATATTTATGGAGGCTGCAATAGAACAGGGTCAGTCACAACCATGGGACTGTACCTAAGATCAAAGACGCCTGGCGACAATTTCATCAAGACTCTCAGATTGGGTAGGCTGGACTAGCAGAAAATCACCGGCTTTGATACAGAGGAAGGTAAAATAATTCATGGCCACAGTTTAAGAATAAGGTGTAGGCCATTTAGAACTGAGATGAGGAAAAACTTTTTCAGTCAGAGAGTTATGAATCTGTGGAATTCTCTGCCTCAGAAGGCAGTGGAGGCCAATTATCTGAATGCTTTCAAGAGAGAGCTAGATAGAGCTCTTAAGGATAGCGGAGTCTGGGGGTATGGGGAGAAGGCAGGAATGGGGTACTGATTGAGAATGATCAGCCATGATCACATTGAATGGTGGTGCTGGCTTGAAGGGCCGAATGGCCTCCTCCTGCACCTATTGTCTATTGAGAAAAAAACTCACAAAAATAAAAATGAGTTCACTGAATGCCCCATCCAACAAAATCCTAGAATAATACTCCTTTTTCAAAAGCCTATTTTGTATGTAAGCATACTTTGTATGCAGCACTTTAAATAACATTTATTTGTATTTCTTATTTTTTTTAAATTAACTAATCTATTAATTGAGGAGGAATTTTGCATATGCAAATTAAAACTGCAGTATTCCTTTTTTCTCACAGGAATTTCAGAATTGCGAAGATAGACACAACATACTGGAGTAACTCAGCGGGACAGGCAGCATCTCGGGAGAGAAGGAATGGGTGACGTTTCGGGTCGAGACTCTCCTTGAGTCTGAAGAAGGGTCTTGACCCAAAACGTCACCCATTCCTTCTTTCCAGAGATGCTGCCTGTTACTCCAGCTTTTTGTGTCTATCTTCGGTTTAATTCAGCATCTGCAGTTCCTTCATACACATTCTGATTTGCGAACCTGGAATCGGAAACTCTGATGATACACTGGGTCTAAGTGCACAGTTGCTTCTACTCTTGGTTCACTTGTGCCAGCATACATTTCCCTGTCACAATGCTTGGCATGTGGTGATCTCTGAATAGCTTCCAAAAGTTTACTTTTTTCCCCATTCCATACGAAATAATATCTTTCTTCCCATTCACCGCTTGCTCAAAAATTGGCATATAGGCACAATGTTTGATTTTATATTTTAATTGCTTTATATTTATACAAATAATACAATTCAAAATGACCTCAAAGACAATAAGAGGCCACACTGGATGACCACAACCATAAATAGCTTATCATATTGATTGTGTCATTATGTTTCCTGAAAAGGAACAACATTTGCAAAAGAGATGGATCAAGTTTCTAGAAATCTTGGCTTCTCGCTGGTTATACTTTCAGATTTTGTATTTACCTGTTATTCCCTCAAGCAAAGCCCGTATGCATAATATCTACCACCACAAGAATAAAGTCTCATATTAAATAACTCATCTTGCATTTGCCTCTTCTTCTGACTTCCAAAAAAAGTGGCTTCATTATTTAGGGGGTTGAGACCAATGATGAAAAAATAAAAATGCCGAGTTTCTTTTCCATGTTATATGTCAACAAACAGAATCGCAAAACCTGATTTTTAATTTATTCTGTGCCGTAAGGCTGCCACATGAAATTAGAATAGAAGCAACTGTTCCAGTTAGCTCCATAAAGCACTAACTTTAAATGAATACATTTTCTCTGTAACTAATGAGCTTTAGCTTTGTTTAAAATGATTCTCCAGCCCAGTTATTCCTCCCACCTTGACTTTCCAGGCTGTTTTTTTTGCCTCTTTAATCCTTGAGTGCATTGGATACCATTAAGCTGTCCTTTGACTCATACAAGGCTTGGATAGAGTGGATGTGGAGAGGAGTCCGGCGGGGGCTTCAATGTCGGGAGCCCCGACGGGGCAACTTCAACAGCCTGACTGTGGGAGAAGACGGCAGGGGAAGAGAAAAATACATTCTGGCCTTCCATCACAGTGAGGAGGGGACTGGAGGAGACTCACTGTGATGGATGTTTCTTTTGTTTGGTGTTAGTTTATGATTGTACGTGTTATTACATTTTTATTGATTATTCTTATTGGTCTTATTGTTGAACTGCGGGTAATGTTTCATTTCACTGCACATTTATGTGTATGTGACAAATAAATGACTATTGACTATTGACGTTTGCATTAGGTGAGAGTCAAGGCCCAGAGGTCACTGCGTCAGAAGAAAAGGATGTTCCTTTAGGAAGGAGATGAGGAGGAATTTCTTTAGTTAGAGGGAATTCATTGCCACAGAAGGCTTTGGAGGCCGTCAATGGATATTTTTAAGGCAGAGATAGATTCTTGATTAGTACAGGTATCAGGGGTTATGGGGAGAAGACAGGAAAATGGGACTAAGAGGGAGAGATAGATCAGCCATGATTGAACGGCAGAGTGGACTTGATGGGCCGAATAGCCTAAATTCTGCTTCTATCACTTATGAAAACACGGGTTGGCCTGTGAAGAAGCCAAACAGATGTGCTGCCCTCCACTCTCTACATCATGGGTTTCATAACCCAGAAGAAATCAGCAACATTCAGCTTACAACCAATTTCCAATGTAGTATATGCTAATATCTATCGAATTCAACTATCCCAACGTTTAAGAAACAGTTAAGACAGGTACATGGATATGACAGGTTTGGAGGGATATGGACCAAACGCAGGCAGGAGGGACTAGTGTAGCTGGGACATTTTAGCTGGTATGGGCAAGTTAGGCAGAAGGGCCTATTTCCAAACGGTATCACTCCACAGTACAGAGATATCAATATTTTAAGTGGCTCAATTAATTTCTATGAAATAAGAGCAAGTACATTTGCTCTTATTTCTAAAGGCACACTTTGTGCACACTGACAGAATACATCTCAATGAGTTTTTATAATGTCAAGGTGCTCTGGTCATAGATGTTCAACCCATGCAACAAAGATAAAAAAACAATCCAATCACCTAAACTGAAAGTGAAGTGCAAGAAGTTAATTCAGAAAATAATTTTTAGGACATATTTTCTCATGGTTACAGATTAGAATATTACAATTAGCATGGTAACATTTACATATATTAAAAAATTATCAAAAGTCAGAAACCCTGTAGTGTGACTAGCCCAAAACTATTAGATACATTGGCAATTATCAACACTCTTTCCGTAAGAGTTTAAAACAGTTATCACATTGAAATGTAACCCTATCATTCCCAGGTAGCCGAGAACCAGTGGATCAAGTAATTTTAGAATCAAAAGTAAGAGCCCAATTACCAAGTAATAGGCAGACACGACATTTTGTTGCAGTTTGGGTATTATAGTAGGCTGATCTAAGTGTAGATTATAAATACTGCCCATTTGCAATTGGTCCAAATAACTTATTTGGAGTAAAACAAACTAATTTTATTCAACAGACATATGGAAGAAAAGTTATTTGTAAATCATAGTTTTTGCCCATATAGACCAAAAGAATCTGAGTTAAATTCATTGGGAAACGTCCTCCACAAATTTTACCAATGGAGCATGTCGGTTAGCTTGCGAACCCTCTTTGAACAGAATTTTCTCAATCACCCCATCCTTTGGAGCTTTTATTGTATGCTGCAAAAAAAACCAGAGAAACAATTCATTCTTGCCCTTCTTTAAAATTTGCAAGATAAAAATGCCTTTCATTCTATCTACGTACATCCATCCAAACATATTGCACAGGCGCAGCGGTAGAGTTGCTGCCTTACAGCGAATGCAGCGCCGGAGACTCAGGTTCGATCCTGATTACGGGCGCCGTCTGTACGGGGTTTGTACGTTCCCCCCGTGACCTGCGTGGGTTTTCTCCGAGATCTTCGGTTTTCTCCCACACTCCAAAGACGTACAGGTATGTAGGTTAATTGGCTGGGCAAACGTAAAAATTGTCCCTAGTGTGTGTAGGATAGTGTTAGTGTGTGGGGATCGCTGGGCGAAGCGGACCTGTTTCTGCGCTGTATCACTAAATCTAAATCTAAAAGTTTAACTGTCTTCTAGAACGTTTGTTTCCACAACTTTATTCAGAATCCATGACAGTTTGTACAAGTACTGACATGCTCGCATCAACCCTCAATGCAGATTTACCACCTCCGGACAATTTGCTATCTGAAATATCAGCAAACACTGCTTGTTTACTTTATACAGATGCTCCCCGACTAACGATGCTTCGACTTCTAATATTTCGACTTTACAATGGTGCAAACGCTGGCCAACGGCAGCGACCCGCAGCTCGCTTCCGGCCACGTGACAGGGTGCATTAAATGCATTTCCGCGTACAATATTTTCAGTTTACGATGAGTTCATCGGAACTTAACCCCATTGATTCATTTCTTATTTGTTTACAATTTTTTGTCATCTAATTTATTATTCAAACTACCTCAATCGCTGCTTTGTCGTCAAGGGATATGTTAATTGGCAAGTAAACGTTCATCTCAATTTTATCCATATTAATTTCAAACTACTAAGTATGTATGTCACCTATTTTTTTCTATATGCAGTCATTTTCACCTCTCCCCATTATTTTTTCTTGGAAATTAGTTAAAATGCTTGTTTTGTAAATGATACCCAATTTATGAGGCCGTTTTTCTTTACACACAGAGTGGAAGGAGTCTGGAATGTGCTGCCAGGGGAAGTGATGGAAGCAGATACCACTGTAATGTTGAAGAGGCATTTAGACAGGCACAACAAGTCAGAGAAATGGAGTAACATATGTGTGGCAGATGCTGGAATTAGTTTTCGTTGGCATTATGGTTGACACAGACACTGTGGCCCAAAGACCGCTCTTGTGCTGTATTTTCTCTGTTCTCCAAAGGTAAAATGATGCGGGACTAAATAAGGAGAGTCATTAAGTTTAATGATTACAGTCTAGTTACATCACAATATACTTAAGAAACCTCTGGTTAACCTCTGGTCAGCTAACATGATCATAAAACTTCATTGTTCTTCGCCTTCAGTTGATTTTTTTTGGCGAAAGTTAAGTTTAAACATGCTACTTTATTGGTGGTATGTACGAGGTACAGTGTAATTTATTGTTGTATTGAGTCCAGTACAAGTATCACTCTACATAAGCACTTAGATACATATTAGATAAGCATCTCAGATACAATACAAGTGTATAGCAGCAGTACACTGAGACAGTGTACAGTGTCGCCAGTTTGGCATCAGTTTCATGTCGCAGTTGTTGGAAGTGCAAGGTTCCTGACCTGACACACAGCTACAGTGCCCTCCATAATGTTTGGGACAAAGACTCATCATTTATTTATTTGCCTCTGTACTCCACAACTTGAGATTTGTAAATCACATGTGGCTTTAATAAAAGCCATCTTTATACATTTTGGTTTCACCATGTAGAAATTACAGCAGTTTTTATATATAGTCCCCCCATTTCAAGGCACCATAATGTTTGGGACACAGCAATGTCATGTAAATGAGAGTAGTCATGTTTAGTATTTTGTTGCATATCCTTTGCCCTCAATGACTGCTTGAAGTTTGCGATTCATGGACATCACCAGTTGCTGGGTGTCTTCTCTGGTGATGCTCTGCCAGGCCTGTATTGCAGCCATCTTTAGCTTATGCTTGTTTTGGGGGGTAGTCCCCTTCAGTTTTCTCTTCAGCATATAAAAGGCATGCTCAATTGGGTTCTGATCAGGTGATTGACTTGGCCACTCAAGAATTTACCATTTTGTAGCTTTGAAAAACTCCTTTGTTGCTTTAACAGTATGTTTGGGATCATTGTCTTGCTGTAGAATGAACTGCCGGCCAATGAGTTTTGAGGCATTTATTTGAACTTGCGCAGATAGGATGTGTCTATACACTTCAGAATTCATTATGCTACTACCATCAGCAGTTGTATCATCAATGAAGATAAGTGAGCCAGTACCTTCAGCAGCCAGCCATACATGCCCAGGCCATAACACCCCCACCACCGTGTTTCACAGATCAGGTGGTATGCTTTGGATCTTGGGTATTTCCTTCTCTCCTCCATACTTTGCTCTTGCCATCACTCTGATATAAGATAATTTTAGTCTCATCTGTCCCCAAGACCTTTTTCCAGAACTGTGGTTGCTCTTTTAAGTACTTCTTGGCAAACTGTAACCCGGGCATCCTATTTTGGCGGCTAACCAGTGGTTTGCATCTTGCAGTGTAGCCTCTGTATTTCTGTTCATTAAGTCTTCTGCAGACAGTGGTCATTGACAAATCCACACCTGACTCCTGAAGAGTGTTTCTGATCTGTCAGACAGGTGTTTGGGGATTTTTCTTTATTATAGAGAGAAATCTGTCATCAGCTGTGGAGGTCTTCCTTGGCCTGCCAGTCCCTTTGCGATTAGTAAGCTCACCAGTGCTCTCTTTCTTCTTAATGATGTTCCAAACAGTTAATTTTGGTAAGCCTAAGGTGTGGCTGATGTCTCTAACAGTTTTATTCTTGTTTCTCAGTCTCATAATGGCTTCTTTGACTTTCATTGGCACAACTTTGGTCCTCGTGTTGATAAACAGCAATAAAAGTTTCCAAAGGTGATGGAAAGACTGGAGGAAAGACTAGGTGCTGAGAGCTCTCTTATACCTGCATTAAGGAGGCAATTAAACACACCTGAGCAATTACAGACGCCTGTGAAGCCATGTGTCCCAAACATTCTGGTGCCCTGAAATGGGGGGACTATGTATAAACACTGCTGTAATTTCTACATGGTGAAACCAAAATGTATAAAAATACTCTAATAAAATCTGACAATGTGCACTTTAACTACATGATTTTTTTTCTATTACAAATATCAAATTGTGGAGTACAGAGGCAAATAAATAAATGATGGGTCTTTGTCCCAAACATTATGGAGGGCACTGTATGTTGATAAAACTAGGAGAGTGGTTTGTAGAATTTATTAAACCGACAAACATGAAGTAACCAGACTCAAGATGTTGCAGTTAACTCACGATTATACTCTGTACATGTTCATTTAAATATCTTATACATGCTTAACACCTTTAAAGGCTTGGCACATTTCACTGGGCTTCACCCAAGGAATAAAAATACTCATTATTAGTAAGATAAACAGCCATCAAAATTTCCTTCTTAATGAAAAATCAGCATTCTTTTACTTTTGGGATTCTTTTGAAAAATATCAACTGTATCTTAAGTGGCAGCTTTAACGCAGAAGGAGCATTTTCATCTCCGTTCAGGTTGTGGATTCAAGCTCCATTCTACAAGTTGTAAACCACAATTAGGTGCTTCCCCATTAGAGAGGTGTTTATTTAAAACCAAACTTTAAACTAAGGCTTTTTCTATCTTATGTCAGTGTAAAATATCATATTATTCTATGTGAAGAGCGCACAATACCAGTTAAAATGGTCTGTAATATTTGCACATAGCATACAAGTTCTCTCTGAACCTCTTACGGGCAGAGAAAATAATGAAAGGGTTAACAAAATACTGTTTTGTTTCGGCTTGACAACAATGGGTGATACAATCAAGGATGACTTGCTTCTACTTCAGCTCTGTATGTTCTGAGTGGCAGATACTTTTGTAGACTACAGATTGAGTATTGGGAGTATTAGGAAGGATATATTGGGCTTGGAATTAATGCATTGTGGATTTAACAAAATGATGCCAGTATTCCAAGTATTAAATCATAAGATGGCAGACATTAAGGTTAAAAGTTGAGGGATAGTGAGGCCCACCGCAAATTGGAGGAACAGCACCTCATATTTTGCTTGGGCACTTACAGCCCAGCGGTATGAACATTGACTTCTCTAACTTTAGATAGCTCCTCTGTCCCTCCCTTCCCCATCCCCTTCCCAGTT
The DNA here is from genome assembly GCF_053455715.1 of Rhinoraja longicauda. Taxonomy (NCBI): domain Eukaryota; kingdom Metazoa; phylum Chordata; class Chondrichthyes; order Rajiformes; family Arhynchobatidae; genus Rhinoraja; species Rhinoraja longicauda. The sequence continues at coordinate 2,882,476 of NC_135965.1, read as the reverse complement.
CTCCCACTGTCTTCCTGTCTGCACCTATATCCTTTCTTTGTCCCGCCCCCCGACATCAGTCTGAAGAAGGGTCTCGACCCGAAACATCATACGTTCGTTCCTTCTCTCCAGAGATGCTGCCTGACCTGCTGAGTTACTCCAGCATTTTGTGATACCTTCGACATTAGGGTTAAGATCCATGTAACTCTGAAAGTTGTGGGTGACGTTTGAAGTTTAAGGTATTGAGGACAGCTGACTTAAGAACATTGAAAGAGACTATTTCTGCTGTTGGAATCGAAGACTGGGGAGCAGTCTGATAATTAGAGATATGGCTTTCAGGAGTGAATAGAGGAAATACTTCCTTACACAGAGGGTGGAAAAACAAGTGGAACTCTTGCACTAAAATTGATGCAAGATCAATTGTTAATCTGATATTTGAGATGATAAATTTTGTTAACTAAACTATTAGAGATATGTCAAAATTGCCAATTTGTGATGTAAGTTCACAGATCAACCGTGATCTTATTTATTGTTGGTACAGGTTTGTGGGAATAAATGGCCTAGTGCAGTTGCAATGCCCTCTGGGCAAGAGACTCTGTGCATCTACCCGAAGAATAGATCGGGTAGATGCCCAGAGTAGGTGAGTCGCGGACCAGAGGCATAGGTATAAGGTGAAGGGGAAACAATTTAATAGAAATCTGAGGGGGTAACCTTTTCACACAAAGGGTATGGAACTAGCTGCCAGAGGAGGTAGTTGAGGCTGGGACTATCCCAATGTTTAAGAAACATTAAGACAGGTACATGGATAGGACAGGTTTGGGGTGATATGGACCAAACGCGGTCAGGTGGGACTAGTGTAGCGGGGACGTTAGCTGGTGTGGGCACATTGGGCCGAAGTGCGTAGCACCCAAGATATTATCAGGAAATAAGCATCCTGTCCCAATGTGAAAGATGACGTTTGCTTGCAATGCAAAATTAATATCTTGGCTATCTATCAGTTTATAGAACTTGTCATGTTTATAGAACTCCCTTTAGTGACAATTAAGAATTAAAATTCCAGTGGTTCAAAGCTATGAAGTATGACAGAGGAAATGGGCACTGTTTTAGAAGAGGGCGTTTGCTTACCTCCATTTTCATGGCTATCATGACCATTAATGAATCTCCAGCCTGCACACGGTCACCTTCTTTAATGAACACCTGAAAAGCATGAATAGTAACCTATTACAGTAATTAAAATTAGCCAGAATCACCTGTGCCATAGCACAAAATGCAACAGTAATATCTCCTTCAATTGTGCTATTCGTAATATATTAGCAGACTGCTTTTCTGAAAATGTTATCTTGCACTGTAATAGTTAGATCTTTTTTCTGAGGGTCCACTATCAAAGCATGAAGCTTTATTAGGACTGCAAACCCAATATATTCTTAGTTCTCAAAAAATGCTCAGACTGATGAAGATCTTGTACAGCACATTGTGTAAAGTTGCAGGACCTGATATGTTTATTTTGGAGATACAGCACGGAAACAGGCCCTTCGGTCCACCAAGTCCACGCCAACCAGCGATCCCCGCACATTCACACTATCCTACATACACGAGGGACATTTTTTTTTACATACACCAAGCCAATTAACCTACATACATGTACGTCTTTGGAGTGGGGGAGGAAACCGAACATCTCGGAGAAAACCCACACGGTCACGGGGAGAACGTACAAACTCCGTACAGACAGCACCCATAGTCTGGATGGAACCCGGGTCTCCGACGCTGCAAGCGCAGTAAGGCAGCAACTCTACCGCTGCACCACTGCCCTGGTAGAGTTGCTGGAGGAAAATGAGTGGGTCAGGTAGCATCTCTGGAGGGCATGGACAGACGACGTTTCAGATTGGGACCATACATCAATAGGAAGAAAGGTCCCGAACTGAAACGTCATTTGTCCATTCACTTCACAGATGTTGTCTGACCCGCTGTATTCCTCCAGCTAAAAATACCACACAAAGTAGTGGAGTAATTCAGCGGGTCAGGCGGCATCCCTGGAGAGCATGGATAAGTGGCGATTCTGGTTGGAACCCTTGTTCCGACTGATTGCAGTGTGGGGGGGGGGGGGGGGGGGGGGGGGGGGGGGGGAAGGCAGAAAGTTAGAAGAGAGGAGGGCCAGGACAAAGTGTGGCAGGTAGTAGGTGAATTCAAGCGAGAGGGTTTGTTTTATAGGGATTGCTGGACAAACGTCAGAGATGAAAAAAAAGGTAAGAGACAGAAGGGTTTAAAGGATTGAAGAGTTGTGAATTGTGAAGGCAGAGAAAGGAATGTAGGTGGAGGGGAAGGGAAGAAACCAATGCTAGTCTAGGTGGGGATTGAAGGGAGGGGTAGAGGGGTTGGTCTGGGAGAAAGGGGAAGGGGTCGGGGGTGTTTAAGGGGTTACATAAAATTGGAGCATTCAATGTTCATACCGTTGGGTTGTTAGCTGACCAAGTGTAATATAAGGTGCTGTTCCTCCAGTTTGCGTGTGGCCTCGCTCTGGCAATGGAGGAAGCCCAGGACAGAAAGGTCAGTGTGGGGATGGGAAAGAGGAATTAAAATAGTTAGCATCTGAGAGAGTTTAGTTTAGTTTAGAGATACAGCATGGAAACAGGCCCTTCGGCCCACTGAGTCCACGCCAATCCTGTAGGCTTTGGCGACCCGAGCGCAATTGTTCAGAGAAACAATTGCCGAATCTATGCTTAGTCTCGCCAATATACTGTACAGTAGGCCACATTGGGAACACCAGATGTGGTTCGAGGAGGTGCAAGTGAACCTCTGTCTTTCCTGGAAGGGCCGCTGGGGTCCCCGGATGGAGGCAAGGGAGGGGTGTAAGGACAAGTATTACATATCTGCAGTAGCAAGTCAAAATACTTGGGGAGGAGGTAGTTTGGGTGGGAAGGGATGAGTGGGAGGAGGTGGTTTGGGTGGGAAGGGATGAGTGAAGCAAGAAGTTGCATAGGGAGCAGTCGACAGTCTGGACTGTTCGGCGTAACCAACAACAAGGCAGGCACAGCTGGGGGTCATATGAGTGCCCATTACTACAGCTTTGACTTGGAGAAAGTGAGAGGTGTCAAAAGGGTTGTTGAGGGTGAGAACAAGTTTTGTCAGGTGGAGGAGAGTGTTAGTAGAGGGAAACTGATTGGGTTTGAGGAAGAACTGAGGGCAGTGAGGCGGGGATGGAGGTGTAAAGGGACTGGTAAAGATGAGGCAATTGGGACCTAGAAATTGAAAGATTGGAGCGGGCATCTGAGGTGTCCAGCCACAATGGCAATCTTTCTTCTTAATATACATATTTTCAGTTTTGAGTGGGCATCTGAGGAGTCTCAGATGTAGGTGGGAAGGAACTGGACAAGGGGGGAACAGACGTGGTCGGGAGGGTGGGGTGGAGGGAGACTTGGGTGAGGTACTGTGGGGGGGATGATGGGAATGAGAAGGGAGGGTGGTGTGAAGGGTATTGGGAGGATAGGGGGTAGATGTAGGAATAAGGTGAAGGGCACTAGGATAGATTGGTGCCATTATTGGGGTTCCCTGTTGGAAGGGGGGAGCAGTTGTACCCAGGGTGGTGTGCAAGGCAGTCAGGTCACACAATGTCAGTGCCTCGGCCTGGCACCCTGGTGAGTGGTCTGCTCCAGCATGCTGGAGGCCGTGGGAGAAGCATGCATCGGCCGAGTCAATGGTTCTGGCCCGCTGGCAGCAGCAGTGCAGATCAGGGTCGGTAATGGTGACGGCACGCTCGGCTTGGAGGGGCCGTGGAAGCTGTGCCGGCTGGCAGTGCTGTTGGTGCAGCAGGCCCGGCCTAGCGGCGAAGGCTGGTGGACCAGGCCCGATAACCACCGGGGGTGGTGGTGAAGGTGGGTCAATTCCTCCAGCACTTTGCTTTTTTCTCTCAAGGCTCCAGCATCTGCAGTTTCTTATGTCTCTATGTCGTAGCAGTTTGCTTTTAGCTTAAGTTGAACTGAAGCTAACTACCAAATATTAACTATGGCAACCAGCTTCCCCTCTCTCCCTGGAAAAACACTGAGACCCTGAAGGGTAGAATAATAGCTTGTGCAGGGTGCGCAGTCGAGCTTGAAGACAATCCAGCCGCAATGCTAATCTTTCTTCTTAACGTACATTTTTTTCAGCTTGGAGCGGGCATATTTTACCAAAGCATCCATCAGGGTGCTGAAGAAGGGTCTCGACCCAAAACGTCACCCATTCCTTCTCTCCTGAGATGCTGCCTGACCTGCTGAGTTACTCCAGCATTTTGTGAAAAAATACCTTTGATTTGTACCAGCATCTGCAGTTCTTTTCTTACACCTCACAACAGGATATATCCACAAGCACATCATAATGCTGAACAAACATGTGATCATTGTTGACAAAAGAGACAGCACATGTTTGAAGCAGGAGCAACATACAAACCACTGGAAGAACTCAGTGGGTTGAGCAGCAGGTGGGAAAGGAATCGTTGGCGTTTCAGGTCAAATCCCTACTTCAGATGAAGAGTGAAGACGAAACATAGCAAGCATAAAGAGGAGAGGGGGAGAGGCGAGACAGGAGCCAGTAGAAGGATCGTGACTCGAAACGTCACCCAGTCCTTTTTTCCAGAGATGCTGTCTGACCCGCTGAGTTACTCCTGCTTTTTGTGTCTATCTTCGGTTTAAACCAGCATCTGCAATTCCTTCCTACACCAGTAGGCGATTGATGGATCAAGGAGGGGTGAAGGATTACAGACAGATTAAGCCAGGTAGGGGAGGTGGGGGGAAAGTGGGACTCAGGGAGAGGGGAGGGGTTGGGGGGCAGCAAGAGGTGGAGTAGGGTGACAGCCTGGTGCATTGTAGATGGAGGCAGTCTAAAGACAACCAGGTAGATGGATCCAAGGGAGGAGAGGGTGAAGATGAAGTCAGTTGCTGGAGGGTGATAAAGGTGACCTGTGTTGTAATCTAATAAGTAAGGAAGGTCATAATGGGAACGGTTAGGTGAGAGATGAAGGGAAGTTGTTTGGTGTTGGTTTATGATTGTGTGTGTTATTGCTTATTTTTATTGCTTATTTTTATTGGTCTTGTTGTTGGACTGTGGGTAATCTTTCATTTCACAGCACATTTATGTGTATGTGACAAATAAATTGACTATTGACTATTGAACCAGAATGTAGGGAGGGGTGCTGAGCCAGTGGTGAATTGAGTGGGTGGAAGGAACAGAAGGGAATGATGGGAGGGTTTGAGGAGGGTGTGGGAGAGGGAACAAGAACAGACAATCTGAGGAGGGGAAGGACGGGAAGTGGTGAGGAAAACTAAGAGGTGAGAGTATCTAAAATTTAAACATTTAATGTTCATACCATTGGATCGTAAACTACCCAGGTGAAATGTGAGGTGTTGTTTCTCTCATTTGTGGCGGATCTCACTCCTGGCAGTGGAGAAGGCTGATGATGTATAGATTCGTGTGGGAAATCGCATGGAGAATTAAAATGGCATACAACTGGGAGATTGGGATGGCCATTGTGGCACTGCACAACGGTCGCCTACTCTACGGCTGGTCTCACTGATGTGCAGGAGGAGCATGTGAATCGTTGCTTCACCTGGAAAGGCTGTTTGAGCCCCTGGATGACGTTAAGGGAGGAGGTGCAGGGACAGCAGTCGCACCTCCTGTGGCAGTAGGGGAAAGTACCAGGGATCGGAGAGGGACTGGTGGGGAGGGAGGAGCAGGCCAGGGAGTCACGGAGGGAGAGATCCCTGCATAAGGCACTGGGGAGAAGATGTGGCTCGTGATCGGATTTTGTTGCAGCTGGCTGAAGTGACAATTAATGATGAATTGGATGCGGGGATTAGTGGGGTGAAAGGCGAGAATTGGGGGAACTTTATCTCTGTGGTTTGGAGAGAAGTTGGGTGAGACCAGGTCTGATAAATAGAGGAAATATGAATGAGGGTTCCATCATCCACAGTAGGAGAGAAGCCATTTGTCGTGAAAAAGAAGAGATGTCCAGGTCTGGAAGATCACATCTTGAGAGCATTTATGGCAGAAACAGAAAAACGTGGAGAAAGGGATGGCATCCTTACAAAAGACTTGGGAAAAGATGGCAGATAAAATGGTTAAGCACCAGGGAGATCCAGCGGTCCTTGGCAGACCAAATGCAAGTTCGGAGAAACGGTCACATGGTCTACACTTGGTGTCGCCGATGTAAAGGAAGCCACATTGAGAGCACCAAATGTAGTAGAATGAAGTTAGAAGAGGAGCCTGCGAACCTCTGTCTCAGCTGGAAGGACTACTGGGGTGCCTGGATAGAGGTGAGAGAGGAGGTGGCGGGGCAGGTGTTACATTTCCTGCAGTCATTGGAACGGTTTGGATGAGAAGGGATGAATGAACCACGGCCGTGGGAATGTTCTCTGCAGAAAGTGGAAGTTGGGTGGGGAGAGAAAATGTAACTGCTGGTGGGATCACACTGAAGGTGGCAGAATGCGGGGGAATAATGTGTTAGATGTGGAGGCTGGTGGGATAAAATGTGAAGACCAGGGGAACTCTATCCTTTGTCCAGCTGGGCGTAGGGCAAGTGAGAGCAGAACGATGGGACAAAGAGGAGACATGGGTGAGGAATCTATCCACAACAGGAGGAGGGACACCACTTTTCCTCACGAAAGAGGGTATCTTTGATGTACCACAGTGAAAAGCCTCATCTTGTGAGCTGATGCGGCCAGGACCGAAAAATTGAGAGTAGCAGATGCCAAATGAGAAGTTGTTCAGAGGTGATCTTATGGAGGTGTATAAAATCATGAGGGAAATAGATAAGGTTAATGTACAGTCTCAGGAGAAAAGGAATGGGTGATGTTTTGGGTCGAGACCCTTCTTCAGACTGAAGGGTCTCGACCCAAAACGTCACCCATTCCTTCTCTCCTGAGATGCTGCCTGACATGCTGAGTTACTCCAGCATTTTGTGAAAAAATACCTTTGATTTGTACCAGCATCTGCAGTTCTTTTCTTACACCTCACAACAGGATATATCCACAAGCACATCATAATGCTGAACAAACATGTGATCATTGTTGACAAAAGAGACAGCACATGTTTGAAGCAGGAGCAACATACAAACCACTGGAAGAACTCAGTGGGTTGAGCAGCAGGTGGGAAAGGAATCGTTGGCGTTTCAGGTCAAATCCCTACTTCAGATGAAGAGTGAAGACGAAACATAGCAAGCATAAAGAGGAGAGGGGAGAGGCGAGACAGGAGCCAGTAGAAGGATCGTGACTCGAAAAGTCACCCAGTCCTTTTTTCCAGAGATGCTGTCTGACCCGCTGAGTTACTCCTGCTTTTTGTGTCTATCTTCGGTTTAAACCAGCATCTGCAATTCCTTCCTACACCAGTAGGCGATTGATGGATCAAGGAGGGGTGAAGGATTACAGACAGATTAAGCCAGGTAGGGGAGGTGGGGGGAAAGTGGGACTCAGGGAGAGGGGAGGGGTTAGGGGGCAGCAAGAGGTGGAGTAGGGTGACAGCCTGGTGCATTGTAGATGGAGGCAGTCTAAAGACAACCAGGTAGATGGATCCAAGTGAAATCTACTGGACTGTTCAGAGGTGATCTTTTTGAGGTATAAAATCAGGAGGGGAGATTTCAACGTTTTCCACTCATTCCCATCTGGGAAAGTATGCTGCAGAGTTCACAAACTTTGCATGACTATTATTCAAACGATGTCGATTTTTGCAGGGTGGGGTGGAATGCAGACCTGCTGAACATGGAACAGTACAGCACAGCAACGGACCCTTAGGCCCACAATGTTTGTGCCGAACACGATGTCAAGTTAAACTCATCTCATCTGCCTGTACATGATCCATATCCCTCCATTCCTTGCACTTCCATGTGCCTGTCTAAAAGCCTGTTAAACACCACTAAAGTATCTGCCTCCACCACCACCCCTGGCGATGCTTTCCAGACCCCCACCACTTCCCGTGTAAACAAACTGCCCGCACAACTGTATTAACGGGCGGCACGGTGGCGCAGCGGTAGAGTTGCTGCCTTACACCGAATGCAGCGCCGGACACTCAGGTTCGATCCTGACTACGGGCGCTGTCTGTACGGAGTTTGTACGTTCTCCTCATGGCCTGCGTGGGTTTTCTCCGAGATCTTCGGTTTCCTCCCACACTCCAAAGACGTACAGGTATGTAGGTTAATTGGCTGGGCAAATGTAAAAATTGTCCCTAGTGGGTGTAGGATAGTGTTAATGTGCGGGGATCGCTGGGCGGCGCGGACCCAGTGGGCCGAAGGGCCAGTTTCTGCGCTGTATCTCTAAATCTAAAAAAAAGTCTAAATGAAAAATATATTGACAAAGAGAGTTAGGGTTGAGGGAGGAAGATACCTAAAGGTAAGATCACAAAATTCTTTGTGAAAAATTTGGTGCAGGTTCCTGCACAAGAGGTACAAGCAGAGACGAGTCAAAACTTTGTGCATGAGCCACCTAACCATATTTTCCCAATTCCCCTTTGTTTCTTAAATTCACTCAACTAAAATTTACACATTCACTTCCAAGGACTGCTAAAATAGTGGACCAATCCTGGATCGTACACAATCCATAATCCTGATCAAAATTTAAAATGTTTAGTATCTTATATCAATTTTTTTTTAAACTACTGTTTTTCCCTTTCTTTTTATGTGATTTCAATATCTGTGCTTTATTTTACTCCAATATAAATACCCAATTCCAGATCCATGCCACTAATAGCCACCCCTACCACCACCAGTCACTGGCCATGTCTGCGTTTTAGCTCATCAGTTGCTGGAACCTTCATCTGTACTTTTGTTACTTCTTGACTTGGGCATGCCACATACTCCTGCAAGCATCCATTTTCTATATATTTCAGCTCTTCCAAACATGTTCCCAATATTGGGGGAGTCCAGAACCAGGGGCCACAGTCTACGAATAAAGGGGAGGCCATTTTTAAACTGAGGTTAGGAAAAACTTTTTCACCCAGAGAATTGTGAATTTGTGGAATTCTCTGCCACAGAAGGCAGTGGAGGCCAATTCACTGGATGAATTTAAAAGAGAGATGGACAGAGCTCTAGGGGCTAGCGGAATCAAGGGATATGGGGAGAAGGCAGGCATGGGTTACTGATTGTGGATGATCAGCCATGATTGCAATGATCACCATTTGGCTCGAAGGACCAAATGGCCTCCTCCTGCACCTATTTTCTATGTTTCTATGATTCTGTTTTCCGGCAGTCTCAACTTGATGGACAGCAGGGTGTAATAAATGTTACTCAGGGAGCAGAATTCTAAGACTATTTGACATGTTATGAGAAGGCGTAACACTGAAATGAAACATGGGACTAACATCCTCACAACATGGACATGCATCAACAAAAATCACTATAAAAAAACTGATATGGGGAGAAGGCAGGCACAGGTTACTGATTGTGGATGATCAGCCATGATCACAATGAATGGCGGTGCTGGCTCAAAGGGCCAAATGGCCTCCTCCTGCACCTATTTTCTATGTTTCTTGAGCTATCCATATCCTGAGAGGGCCAGAAGCGGTTGGAGGCGGTTGGAGCAGCGTCCGGGCGGTAGGTTTAAAAACCCAGCGCGGGGCTTGTTCACCCAGAGGCCCAGAAGCGGTTGGAGGCGGTTGGAGCAGCGTCCGGGCGGTAGGTTTAAAAACCCAGCGCGGGGCTTTGTTCACCCAGAGGCTCAGAAGCGGTTGGTGCGTTGGTGTAAAAACGTTCCCACACACTTTAAAAGAAGTGTTCTGGAGGAAGCCGCTGATTGGTGGAAGCGGACTAGAGGAAGCAGCTGATTGGGCGTTGTAATTCTGCTTTTTATTCGTACTTTTAGTTAAGGGTTCGGTGAGTTCAGGGTTCAGTAAGTTAAGGGTTCAGTGCTTTTTAGTTAAGGTACAGTTTAAAGGATTAGGAGGGATTTGATTTAATTTGGGGGTAAGACAAATTTGGGGGTGAGATCGGCCCCGTGGAATGCTCATCCTGCAACATGTGGGAGATCAGGGATATTGTCGGTGTCCCTGATGACTACGTGTGCAGGAAGTGTGTCCAGCTGCAGCTCCTGGCAAACCGCATTGAACGGTTGGAGCTGCGGTTGGACTCATTCTGGAGCATCCAAGAGGCTGAGAAGGTCGTGGATAGCACGTATAGTGAGTTGGCCACACCACAGGTAAAAGATAAGCGGACAGAAAGGAAACGGGTGGCCACTAGCCAGCGTAGCAGTAGGCAGGTAGTGCAGGAGTCCCCTGCGGTCATCTCCCTCCTAAACAGATATGCCATTTTGGATACTGTTGGGGGAGATGCCTCATCAGGGGAAGGCAGCAGCAGCCAAGTTCATGGCACCGTGGGTGGCTCTGCGGCAAAAGAGGGGAGGAAAAAGAGTGGAAGGGCTATAGTGATAGGGGATTCAATTGTAAGGGGAATAGATAGGCGTTTCTGCGGCCGCAAACGAGACTCCAGGATGGTATGTTGCCTCCCTGGTGCAAGGGTCAGGGATATCTCTGAGCGGCTGCAGGATATTCTGAAGGGGGAGGGTGAGCAGCCAGTTGTCGTGGTGCACGTTGGCACCAACGATTTAGGTAAAAAACGGGATGAGGTCCTACAAGGTGAATTTAGAGAGCTAGGAGATAAACTAAAAAGTAGGACCTCAAAGGTAATAATCTCTGGATTACTACCAGTGCCACGTGCTAGTCAGAGTAGGAATAGGAGGATATTTCATATGAATACGTGGCTTGAAAAATGGTGCAAGGGGGAGGGATTCAAATTTTTAGGACATTGGAACCAGTTCTGGGAGAGGTGGGACCAGTACAAACAGGACGGTCTGCACCTGAGCTGGAATGGAACCAATGTCCTAGGGGGAGTGTTTGCTAGTGCTGTCGGGGAGGATTTAAACTAATGTGGCAGGGGGATGGGAGCTGGAGCAGAGAGACAGAGGGGTGTAAAATGAGGGTAGAAGCAACAGGTAGCAAGGTGAAAAGTAAAAGTGGCAGGCAGACAAATCCAGGGCAAAAATCAAAAAGGGCCACTTTTCAACATAATCGTACAAGGGGTAAGAGAGTTGTAAAAACAAGCCTGAAGGCTTTGTGTCTCAATGCAAGGAGTATACGTAATAAGGTGGATGAATTAAATGTGGAGATAGTTATTAATGATTATGATATAGTTGGGATTACGGAGACATGGCTCCAGGGTGACCAAGGCTGGGAGCTCAACATCCAGGGATATTCTATATTCAGGTGGGATAGACAGAAAGGATAAGGAGGTGGGGTAGCGTTACTGGTTAGAGAGGAGATTAAAGCAGTGGAAAGGAAGGACATTAGCTTGGAGGAAGTGGAATCGATATGGGTAGAGCTACGAAACACTAAGGGGCAGAAAACGCTAGTGGGAGTTGTGTACAGGCCACCTAACAGCAGTAGGGAGGTTGGGGATGGCATCAAGCAGGAAATTAGAAATGCATGCACTAAAGGCGCAGCAGTTATAATGGGTGACTTCAATCTACATATAGATTGGGTGAACCAAACTGGCAGGGGTGCTGAGGAAGAGGATTTCTTGGAATGTTTGAGAGATGGTTTTCTAAACCAACATGTTGAGGAACCAACGAGAGAACAGGCCATTCTAGACTGGGTATTGAGTAATGAGGAAGGGTTAGTTAGCAGTCTTGTTGTGCGAGGCCCCTTGGGCAAGAGTGATCATAATATGGTAGAGTTCTTCATTAGGATGGAGAGTGACAAAGTCGATACAGAAACAAGTGTTCTGAACTTAAAGAAAGGTAACTTTGAGGGTATGAGGCGTGAATTGTCCAAGATAGACAGGCGATTGATGCTGAAAGGGTTGACGGTGGACATGCAATGGAAGGCATTTAAAGGTCGCATGGATGAACTACAACAAGTGTTCATCCCAGTTTGGCAAAAGAACAAACCAGGAAAGGTAGTGCATCCGTGGCTAACAAGGGAAATCAAGGATAGTATTAAAACAAAAGATGAAGCATACAGATTAGCCAGAAAAAGTAGCATACCAGAGGACTGGGAGAAATTCAGAGTCCAGCAGAGGAGGACAAGGGGCTTAATTAGGAAAGGGAAAATAGATTATGAGGGAAAACTGGCAAGGAACATAAAAACAGACTGCAAAAGCTTTTATAGATATGTCAAGAGAAAAAGATTAGTTAAGGCAAGTGTAGGTCCCTTGCAGTCGGAAATAGGTGAATTGATCATAGGGAACAAGGAGATGGCAGACCAATTGAACAAATACTTTGGTTCTGTCTTCACTAAGGAAGACATAAACCGTCTGCCGGAAATAGCGGGGGACCGGGGGTCTAAAGAGATGGAGGAACTGAGGGAAATCCAGGTTTGTCGGGAAGTGGTGTTAGGTAAATTAAATGGATTAAAGGCAGATAAATCCGCAGGGCCAGATAGGCTGCATCCCAGAGTGCTTAAGGAAGTAGCCTCAGAAATAGTGGATGCATTAGTGATAATTTTTCAAAACTCTTTAGATTCTGGAGCAGTTCCTGAGGACTGGAGGGTAGCTAATGTAACCCCACTTTTTTAAAAGGGAGGGAGAGAGAAAACGGGGAATTATAGACCAGTTAGCCTAACATCGGTAGTGGGGAAAATGCTAGAGTCAGTTATTAAAGATGTGATAGTATCACATTTGGAAAGTGGTGAAATCATCGGACAAAGTCAGCATGGATTTACCAAAGGCAAATCATGTCTGACGAATCTTATAGAATTTTTCGAGGATGTAACTAGTAGAGTGGATAAGGGAGAACCAGTCGATGTGTTATATCTGGACTTTCAGAAGGCCTTCGACAAGGTCCCACATAGGAGATTGGTGTACAAACTTAAAGCACACGGTATTGAGGGTTCAGTGTTGAGGTGGATAGAAAATTGGTTGGCGGACAGGAAGCAAAGAGTAGGAATAAACGGGTCCTTTTCGGAATGGCAGGCAGTGACTAGTGGGGTACCGCAAGGCTCAGTGCTGGGACCCCAGTTATTTACAGTGTATATTAATGATTTGGACGAGGGAATTGAATGCAACATCTCTAAGTTTGCGGATGACACGAAGCTGGGTGGCAGTGTTAGCTGCGAGGAGGATGCTAGGAGGCTGCAGAGTGACTTGGATAGATTAGGCGAGTGGGCAAATGCATGGGAGATGCAATATAATGTGGATAAATGTGAGGTTATCCACTTTGGCGGCAAGAACAGGAAAGCAGAGTATTACCTGAATGGTGACCGATTGGGAGAAGGGGAGATGCAACGTGACCTGTGTGTCATGGTGCACCAGTCATTGAAAGCAAGCATGCAGGTGCAGCAGGCAGTGAAGAAAGCGAATGGTATGTTGGCATTCATAGCAAGAGGATTTGAGTTTAGGAGCAGGGAGGTTCTGCTGCAGTTGCACAGGGCCTTGGTGAGACCGCACCTGGAGTATTGTGTGCAGTTTTGGTCTCCTAACCTGAGGAAAGACGTTCTTGCCTTAGAGGGAGTACAGAGAAGGTTCACCAGATTGATCCCTGGGATGGCGGGACTTACATATGAGGAAAAACTAGATAGACTGGGCTTGTACTCGCTGGAATTTAGAAGACTGAGGGGGGATCTTATAGAAACATATAAAATTCTTAAGTGGTTGGAGATGCTAGATGCGGGAAGATTGTTCCCGATGTTGGGGGAGTCCAGAACCAGGGGTCACAGCTTAAGGATAAGGGGGAAGTCTTTTAGGACCGAGATGAGAAAACATTTCTTCACACAGAGAGTGGTGAGTCTGTGGAATTCTCTGCCACAGAAGGTAGTTGAGGCCAGTTCATTGGCTATATTTAAGAGGGAGTTAGATGTGACCCTTTTTGCTAAAGGGATCAGGGGAGAAGGCAGGTACAGGCTACTGAGCTGAATGATCAGCCATGATCATATTGAATGGCGGTGCAGGCTCGAAGGGCCGAATGGCCTACTCCTGCACCTATTTTCTATGTTTCTATGTTTCTGCCTCGCCTTGTTCAATACAACTATTACCCTTCAAATTAAAAATGTTTATTCTTGCATGCAAATCCATTTATCACCTCATCTCTCTCCATCCCAAGGACCTTCTGCAGTCTTCAATCCTTCACAAAATCTATGCTCCTGCATTGTTGGCCTTTAGCTCATTCCTGATTTGAACATTGTAGTTGTGCTTTCAGCTGCTGAAGGCTGTAAACTCCATAAAGCTCGCTGCTTCTTAACAACTAATCCTTCCTTGAAAATACTCCTTCAAACCTACTACTTTGACTTAAGCCTTAAACATCTGTCATACTATCTCATTATGTAGTTTGGAATAAAATTATTTTTATCAACATAAATCGGGGAGACACACCGACTCTCTTGCTCAGGGTAAGCGAATCGAGAACTAGAGAACATCGGATTAAGGCCAGGGTTGTGTGGTGGAGGGGATTTAATAGGAACCTGAGGGGTAACTTTTTCATACAAAGGGTGGTGGGTGCATGGAATGAGCTGCCGGAGGGCGGAGTTGAAGCAGGTACAATCGCAGTTTATGAATAATTTAGGCAAGTACATGGACAGGTTTAGACGGATATGTGCCAAATGCAGGCAGGTGGGACTAATGTCGATGGGACATGTTGGTAGGTGTGGGCAAGTTGGGCCGAAGGGCCTGTTTCCACGCTGTATGACTCAGTGACTTTATAACATCCTAACGTTATTTTTACTATGTTAAAGTGAACATAAAGATTTTCATTGTACACGCAACAATAATAAACTAAACTAAACTATATTGTGGATATTTGATGTCATCATTTCTTGCACTTCCTGGAGATTCCAAATCATAAATGGAAGTCAGTATTTCTCCATAATACCATTAAATGAACATATTTAGAATCTTGAAATTTTAGAAATGAATTTTTCCTGGTGATTCATTGCGAATAATTTAAGTGATCATAATCCTGTTCTCACAGAGCATGTGTTTTTCAAGTAGCAATCACTTCTTTCTCAAGTGTAGTCTGGAGAACAATTTGTTATTTAAAAATCAAAATGTTACCTTTTCAATAGTCCCAGTCATTGGGGCAACGGCTGCTCCCTCAGCTCCAGAGGCATCGACTCCAACCAAATACTGTGGCACAGGGCTACTAAGCTGCACAGCCCCTTCCTAACATAAAGATCAAACGTGTTACATCATGCGTGGTAAGAATAGGAAGGCAGATTACTATCTGAATGGTGTCAAGTTAGGAAAAGGGGACGTACGACGAGATCTGGGTGTCCTAGTGCATCAGTGACTGAAAGGAAGCATGCAGGTACAGCAGGCAGTGAAGAAAGCCAATGGAATGTTGGCCTTCATAACAAGAGGAGTTGAGTATAGGAGCAAAGAGGTCCTTCTGCAGTTGTACAGGGCCCTGGACCTGGAGTACTGTGTGCAGTTTTGGTCTCCAAATTTGAGGAAGGATATTCTTGCTATTGAGGGCGTGCAGCGTAGGTTTACTAGGTTAATTCCAGGAATGGCAGGATTGTCATAAGTTGAAAGACTGGAGCGACTGAGCTTGTACACACTGGAATTTAGAAGGATGAGAGGGGATCTTATCGAAACGTATAAGATTATTAAGGGGTTGGACACGTTAGAGGCAGGAAACATGTTCCCAATGTTGGGGGAGTCCAGAACCAGAGGTCACAGTTTAAGAATACGGGGTAGGCCATTTAGATCGGAGATGAGGAAAAACCTTTTCAGTCAGAGAGTCGTGAATCTGTGGAATTCTCTGCCTCAGAAGGCAGTGGAGGCCAATTCTCTGAATGCATTCAAGAGAGAGCTAGATAGAGCTCTTAAGGATAGCGGAGTCAGGGGGTATGGGGAGAGGGCAGGAACGGGGTACTGATTGAAAATGATCAGCCATGATCACATTGAATGGCGGTGCTGGCTCGAAGGGCCGAATGGCCTCCTCCTGCACCTATTGTCTATTGTCTATCATTATATTTGTAATGTGCAATAATGTTGCTTAAAGGTGGTAATGTCTCCAGCGCCTTCAAGGTCGGCTGCAGGAGGCCCCCCCAGGACACAGAGGTGACCAGACAGGCCGCCCGGACTTTGAATAAAGGCACCATAAATAACAGCGCCCACATGTGTAATACATGCAAAAAGAATTTCACTGTGCAGTTGCATAAGTGACAAACAAAGCACTATTGACGTACAAGAGAAATGGCTCTTACCATTGAAAACAGGTGAATGGTGTTGTCTGTGATCACCACTTTGGGTTTCGAAAGAATCCCATTTACTGATGACTCCAAGTACGTGATATCTCCCTCTGCAGTAAGCTTTCCAGATACATGGAAAACCTGTCCATCAATCTGAGGTACAATCAAAATTTTAAATTTAAATCTAAACACTTAGATTAACACAACAAGCCATTTAACAATTCCACTTTTATCCAGAATTAATCCATAAGACACATTCATTCTCACATTTTGATGGTGAAAGGATAGACAATAGCCACTCAAATCAGTCATTCACCAGTCAGGAGTGTGCAGGAAAGAGGAACTCATGTTGAATTATTCCAGCAAAGGGGTCAGAGATAAAGCAGTAAATAAAAGCTTGCTGTATGATATTTGATCGCACCACTGATGCTAGACCTCAATATTTCATTCTCAGTATTTCCCTATCTAGTTATAGTGTCCTCGATAATGTTTGAGACAAAGATCCATCATTTATTTATTTGCCTCTGTACTCCACAATTTGAGATTTGTAATAGAAATAAATCACATTGTCAGATTTTATTAAAGGCCATTTTTATACATTTTGGTTTCACCATGTAGAAATGACAGCTGTGTTTATACATAGTCCCCCTATTTCAAGGCACCATAATGTTTGGGACACATGGCTTCACAGGTGTTTGTAATTGCTCAGGTGTGTTTAAATGCCTCCTTAATGCAGGTCTAAGAGAGCTCTCAGCCCTAGTCTTTCCATCACCTTTGGAAACTTTTATTGCTGTTTATCAACATGAGGACTAAAGTTGTGCCAATGAAAGTCAAAGAAGCCATTATGAGACTGAGAAACAAGAATAAAACTGTTAGAGACATCAGCCACACCTTAGGCTTACCAAAATCAACTGTTTGGAACATCACTAAGAAGAGAGCACTGGTGAGCTTACTAATCGTAAAGGGACTGGCAGGCCAAGGAAGACCTCCACAGCTGATGACAGAAGAATTCTCTCTATAATAAAGAAAAATCCCCAAACACCTGTCCGACAGATCAGAAACACTCTTCAGGAGTCAGGTGTGGATTTATCAATGACTACTGTCCGCAGAAGATTTCATGAACAGAAATACAGAGGCTACACTGCAAGATACAAACCACTGGTTAACCCCGAAAATAGGATGGCCAGGTTAGTCAAGTCAAGTCAAGTCAAATTTATTTGTCACATACACATACTCGATGTGCAGTGAAATGAAAGTGGCAATGCCTGCGGGTTGTGCACAAAAATAATTACAGTTACAGCATATAAATAAAGTTAATAAGTTACTAAACATAGCACAAAAAGTGTCGACAAAAATTTAGTCTCTGGGGTTATCAAAGTTGACAGTCCTGATGGCCTGTGGGAAGAAGCTCCGTCTCATCCTCTCCGTTTTCACAGCGTGACAGCGGAGGCGTTTGCCTGACCGTAGCATCTGGAACAGTCCGTTACTGGGGTGGCAGGGGTCCCTCATGATCTTGCTTGCTCTGGATCTGCACCTCCTGATGTATAGGTCCTGCAGGGGGACGAGTGTAGTTCCCATGGTGCGTTCTGCCGAACGCACTACTCTCTGCAGGGCTATCCTGTCCTGGGCAGAGCTGTCCCCAAACCAGACTGTAATTTTGCCGGACAGGATGCTCTCTACAGCCCCAGAGTAGAAGCAATGAAGGATCCTCAGCGACACTCTGAATTTCCTCAGTTGTCTAAGGTGGTAAAGGCGCTGCTTAGCCTTACCCACCAGTGCGGCAATGTGCGTTGCCCACGTCAGATCCTCTGCGATGCGGACTCCCAAGTATTTGAAACTGCTCACCCTATCCACAATAGACCCATTTATCTCCAGTGGCGTGTACGTCCTTGGATGTTTAGCCCTTCTGAAGTTTGCCAAGAAGCACTTAAAAGTGCAACCACAGTTCTGGAAAAAGTTATGGTGCCCTGAAATGGGGGGAAGATGTATAAACACTGCTGTAATTTCTACATGGTGAAACCAAAATGTATAAAAATGACCTTTATTAAAATCTGACAATGTGCACTTTAACCACATGTGATTTTTTCTATTACAAATCTCAAATTGTGGAGTACAGAGGCAAATAAATAAATGATGGGTCTTTGTCCCAAACATTATGGAGGGCACTGTAAAATCGTGAATTAAAATAAAAAAATATTCTCTTCTATTCCATGTACTGATCAATTTTTGATTCTGAAAGGAAATTAAATGCATATCAAATATAGTGAATAAAAACAGGATATCTATGTTGCTTACAGGTGGTATGATCAACCTTTCCTCACAGATCTCACTTTAGTTAGATAACAAACAACTTTAATTCAAACCCCAGAATCTACTGCAATTTTAAAATTATTAACTTTACATTTAAAAGCATTTTTTTTTCAGACGCTCAGTCTGCCTGGACCAACCTGATCGCCCGGTTGCTAAACCCTTTAATTCCCCTTCCCATTCCCACACTGACCTTTCTGTCCTAGGCCTCCTCCATTGTCAGAGTGAGGCTAAATGCAAATTGGAGGAACAGCATCTCATATTTTGCTTGGGCAGCTTACAGCCCAGTGGTATAAATATTGATTTCTCTCACTTCAATTAATCCCTACATTCCCTCTCTCTCCATCCCTCCCCCACCCCAGTCGCACCAGCTTCTCGTTCTCACCTAGCAAACAGCTAACAATGGCCTGTTTCCTTTATCATCGTTACTTTATTGCATATCTTTCATTCATTCATTCTATATCTCTCTGTATCACCGTCTACGTCTCTCATTTCCCTTTCCCCTGACTCAGTCGACCCAAAACGTCACCCATTCCTTCTCTCCAGAGATGCTGCCTGTCCCGCTGAATTATTCCAGCATTTTGTGTCTATCTTAAGTTCTTTTCCGATATGTATAAATAACAACAAATAATTTTAGTTCCGGATATGACATCAATTCTACAAGAAAATAATAATCAATATATAAAGAAGTAAACAACAACAAAACCCAATCAATTCTTTGAATAATCATGCTTCAAGAGGTTGCAGGTACAACATTTCAAGAAGCTGCTTAAGTTTTCCCACTATGTAAAAACAGATTGTGCTGTGATATCATATTACAAAGCAGGAAAATCCTAGTTCCACACGTTGTTTACACTGTATTGATTAATCAGTGATAGTAATCAGGATATGAAATGAGTTCATGCCCCCCCATGAACTGTCTCCTTCGGATGGTCACGTTGCACAGCGACCCGTCACAGACCTATTTGCACTTTATACTGTTTTAACTGTTTCTAATTTTGTTTCTCTGGGTTGTCTAAATTTCTGTTGATTAGCTAATTAATTTATTGCATCGAATGGGAGTCGCATTCCCAACCTCGTTGTACCCCATGTACAATGGGAGTCGCATTCCCAACCTCGTTGTACCCCATGTACAATGGCAATAAAGATAGGTTGTATTATAATTTGAAGTCCATGGACACATCTGAGGACAGGGCAGAGCATTCTGCCAATGCTCACTGTCCATCTTTACACATGAAAAATAATGACATCTGTATGAAAGACAGAAAAGTCTGTGTCTAAAATAACACTGAAAAAAACCCTAATTTATAAGCTCACCTGAATTCTATATGTCCCATCATTGTTATATGCAACATCAACATTCACCTCTTGTTTGGGATGTCGAGAGAAGGAAACCAGAAGAAACAAAGACAAATATTAAACTCTGCAATGTTAATACATGTTAAAGTGCTATGTTTCAAGCCAATACTCATTGAATCAAAGATTCTGATAAAAGGCTATCCCTTAGGTTCAGTTGAGGTCCATTATTTTGAAATCAAATACTTTTACAAAGTGAAAAATATGATTATGATTTGAGGTCTGTATTTTATCTTAATCTTGAAGATTGTATTTTATTAGTCTGCTGCAAATAGTAAGAAACCTTTTATGAAACATAACAACTTAGAAGCTACTAGACCAAGTGGACCCGTTGGGCCCAAACCTCTCCTGCATGGGTGCAGCACCCCCTGAACTGAAGGGCTGAACTGAAGCATATTCCAGGAACCTCATGAAATTTGGGATTCATATGCGCAAATCCAGAGATTCAAATTGTCTGCAATGTTGTTGATTGCACTCTGCAACTGAAATACTTATGGGCTTTCAATTCTGTTTAATTTATGCAATTTCCAATGTATAAGTAAAGACGATTAATCTTAATTCAACAGCTCTAATTAATTAGTGTTTGTCTTAAATGTTTAATGTTTTATAATGCTTTTAATAGTTTTTGAAAATGTCTTTGTTTCTGATATTCACAAATGTTTTGAGAGTCTGCTAAGCCCAGGGGCAATGGCTAATCTATCTGTCAGAAACTTGACTTCAGCAATTTTGTGGCCACGTGTTGATGAACATTTTGTATGAATGGCTTGCTGCTGCCTTATCTTGTGATCGTGTGGCTTGCATTCTGTAAACATTTATTGTTTTATTTTTCTGCATGCTTTGTACGTTTCATTATTGTGTGCCTTAGTTGGTGCAGCAAGCCAAATATTGGAAGAAGTGCAAACTAAATACAATAAATACAATTACTGTTTTTAAAATGCATTTAATTCGAGTAGAGATGCTCATGCTATCTGTACACATGTATGTAAATTAATCTTTTGCAAAACTCACTAAATAATTAAATGTAATACTTTATTTTCTTATAATAGTTGTTTTATTTGGCTGTAAAATCCACAGTCAGATTTGTTTTGGATGGGTAGCAATTCAGTTGCAGAGTGTCTAATTAATGTAGTTTAACAATGAAAGCCAAATAAGATAAGATATTTTTAATTTAAAAAAAATCTTATCACTTTTAAACTGGATGTTTGGAGCAGAAGATTAGAAAGAGTAAAAATAAAATGAAAACATATTTCAAAAATTCATGCTGATAACAGGAAAAATTAATGTGCTAGTAAGATTAATTCTCAATAATAAAGCTACTTTGAAGGCGACTAGTTTTACTACTATAAAGTACCAGTTTACTATTTCTATTTTTAGGGAACGAGAAATGTTCATAGAATCATAGAGTGATACAGTATGGAAATGGCCCTTCAGCCCAACTTGCCCACACTGTCCAGCTACACTAGTCCCACCTGCCAGCATTTGGTCCATATCCCTCCAAACCTGTCCTATCCATGTACCAGTCTAACTGTTTCATAAATGTTGGGATAGTCCCTGCCTCAACTATCTCCTCTGGCATCCATTCACCCACCACCCTTTGTGTGAAAAAGTTGCCTCTCACATTCCGATTAAATCTTTTCCCCTTCACCGTAGGCCTATGTCCTCTGGTTCTCGATTTACCAATCTGAGCAAGAGGCTCTGTGCATCTACCCGATCTATTTCTCTCATGATTTTATACACCACTATAAGATCACCCCTCATCCTCCTGCGCTCTAAGGAATAGAGTCCCAGCCTACCCAACCTTTTGAAAATTAAAAGCAAAAATGATAATACAAGATTTGATATGGAGCCCATGCCCAGCAGATATTACTCACTATTCTGTCCTTCAATCAATGTCAGATTTCGCTTGTACAGAATATTTAACCTTCTTCCACTGCTGCCTGCAAATGGGGAAAATGGATCTATAAAATAATTGAGAAAATAATTATATCTGTGCGCTTGCTCAAATCTTGTGCAAGTTTCAACAGGAAAATTACAAGATGTTCTTACCATGTGAAAGTGCTTTGAAAGTGTTTGTTTGCATTCTTTCTTGTAGAATTAAAGCAAGTGTCGCCTGACAAAGAGCAATTTTACTTGTAGCTTCCTTTGCTGGGAACAGTCCATCATAATGCTGAGGGATAAAATTTGTGTGGACATTTCCCGCCTCAAATTCAGGATGAGCAGCCAGGTTGAACAAGAAATTAATGTTTGTGCTTAAACCAACAATCTGTCAAAAAACAAAATCAATCAAAATTGAATGAACTCATGCATCCGGAACTTCCAGTGGGCCATTCTAAAAACATGGGAATTTGAAATGATCTCTCAAATTCAAAATGATGGACTTCCCACTTCATTTATAAATAATGGGAAATTACAGCAGGAATAGTTTGCATAGAATATAATCAATGTGTCCAATCTTAGTTCAAAATATAAAATTATGATATAAAAGGTCATAATAAAAAGGTCAAGGGACAAACTTTGAATTTCTAGGTCCACTCACAAAGAGCAAATGTGGGTGTAATAACTTTTTTTTACAAATTCTTAAGATTATAGACGTTCATAACCAGCATAAATTTCAAACATTTAGATACAATGCTACTTAAAAACAGGCTTTGTACAGTAATCTGATCTTTAAAATATGTCGCAACCTATTTTAAGATCTGTCCAAGCCTTTCCAAGTAGATAATTATTGTTATTTTTATTCTTATTTAAGTCAATTTTAAATGAGAACTTAAGAAACCCATACCATTTCTGAGTCTAGATCGCTTCCTGCAAATAATAAGACGTTTGGAGTGTTGTAGAGGGGAAAAGTGTTACCAAAATTTACATTTTTATATAGCAATTCATCTTGATAAATCTATTTATTTACTTACTATAATTTGTTAAATTTATTTGATGTAAAAGTTAAATATTAAAAAATTGTACTTGTTTATACCAGAACAAACAATTTAATAGGTCAAACTGAACTAACAGCTGAAGAGTCCACAGGGCACCAGCTGCCATCCATTCAAGTATTGGCACCTCTCAGACTTTCACACAATGCTGAATCTGAGGTAGTCTAGAAGTGATTTGGCAGTTCATCTGACCACCTGCTCCACCACTGGACTCACCGAAGTACGGTGAAGTCTGAAGCGGGGTCTCGACCCGAAACGTCACCCATTCCTTCTCTCCTGAGATGCTGCCTGACCTGCTGAGTTACTCCAGCATTTTGTGAAATAAATACCTTCGATTTGTACCAGCATCTGCAGTTATTTTCTTACACTTAAAGTAGGGTGCATCTGCTTTGTGCAGCAGAGCTGGCGGGTAGGATGATGGGGTGCTCCTCCTGCAGGATGTGGGAATTCAGGGAGACGTCTGGTGCCCCTGAGGGCTACGCCTGTGGGAAGTGTGTCCCGGCTGCAGCTTCTTAAAGACAGCTACAGAAATGGAGATGCTCATTCAGGGGTTTGAGAGGGTCACAGATAGGAATTGTAGAGAGGTGGTCACATCGAAGGTCCAGGAAAGGGACTGGGCAGAGAGTGCAGGAATTCTTTGTGGCCATTCCCCTCAAAAATAGGTTTACTCCTTTGTATAGGGTGGTAAGGGGTGACCCATCAGGGGCAGCAGCAGTAGCAGCAGTCAGGTCTGTGGTACCAGACTTGGCTCTGAGGCACAGCAGGCCTGGGTGAAACTGGGCAGAACGATGATGATAGGAGACTTGTTAATCCGGGGAACAGGCAGATTCTGTGGCAGCAAATGAGATTCCTCGAGGGTTGTACCTTCCTGGTGCCAGGGTCCAGGATGTTTCGGAGCAGCTGCAGAACATTTTCAGGGGGAGGGTAAACTACCAGAAGTCATTGGCACAAATGACAGAGCTATGAAAAAGTGGATGTGGTTCTGCCGAGTGAATATTTTAGGAAACCATCTTGACAAAAGGATAAAAAGCAGGGCCTCGAGGATAGAAATCCTCAGATTAGTCCGGACGCCATGTGCCAGTGAGGTTAATAGGAGGATAGGTTATTAGGACAGATTAATGTGTGGTATAAGAAAATAACTGCAGATGCTGGTACAAATCGATTTATTCACAAAATGCTGGAGTAACTCAGCAGGTCAGGCAGCATCTCGGGAGAGAAGGAATGGGTGACGTTTCGGGTCGAGACCCTTCTTCAGATTAATGTGTGGCACAGGTGTTGGGGTAGGGGGCAGGGTTTCAGGCTAGACCTACTCAGAAGAATTTGAAATGGGGGAGAGGGGTGGGAAGCAGAGTAGAAGGCCAGCAAATGGAAGGACTGATGAGAAGGTGGGAAGGTGGCGGTGAGGAGAAGTAAGCCTCAAAGGTAGGTCAGGTGGAGAGGTTACGGGAAATATGATGGAGGGAGGTAAAAGAGGTGGAGTGATTGCTCGAACAATCAGGGGAAATGTCACAGTGGCACACAGAAAGGCCATACTGGAGGGTTCATCCATTGAGGTGATAAGAGTAGAGCTCAAATGTAAGAAAAATGCAGTCATTCTAATGGGATTGTACGGTAGCCCCCAGTAGGCTGTGGGGGATGGAGCAACAGATAGGTAGTCTGGAGTTATGAATGCTGGAGTTATGAATAGTGATGAAGCCTGTCAAAATATCCAGTGGGATATAGATCAGCTCCAGAAATGGGTAGAGAAACGGCAGACAGAGTTTAATCCAAGCAAATGTGAGGGGATTCACTTTGGGAGGTCAAACATAAGGAGAAAATATAAAGTTAATGGCGTGAAGTACAGACGATCTTGGGGTCCATGGCCACAGCTCTCTAAAAGTGGCAACATAAGTAAATAGTGGTGAAGAAGGATTATGGAATGCATACTTTGGTAGGTCGGTGTACTGAGTATAAAAGTCAGGAAGGTAGACACAAAATGCTGGAGTAACTCAGTGGGACAAGCAGCATCTCTGGAGACAAGGAATGCATGACGTCTCAGGTCGAGACCCGTCTCCCGCTGAGTTACTCCAGCATTTTGTGTATACCTTCGATTTAAACCAGCACCTGCAGTTCTTTCCTGCACATAAGAGTTAGGAAGTCATATTGCAGTTTAAAAAGACTTTAGTTAGGCTGCATTTGGAGTATTATGGGCAGTCCTGTCGATTGATTATGGAATGTGGAGACTTTGGAAGAGTTTTACCAGAGTAATAGACAATAGACAATAGGTGCAGGAGTAGGCCATTCGGTCCTTCGAGCCAGCACCGCCATTCAATGTGATCATGGCTGATCATTCTCAATCAGTACCCCGTTCCTGCTTTCTCCCCATACCCCCTGACTCCGCTATCCTTAAGAGCTCTATCTAGCTCTCTCTTGAATGTATTCAGAGAATTGGCCTCCACTGCCCTCTGAGGCAGAGAATTCCACAGATTCACAACTCTCTGACTGAAAAGGTTTTTCCTCATCTCTGTTCTAAATGGCCTACCCCTTATTCTTAAATTGCGGCCCCTGGTTCTGGACTCCCCCAACATTGGGAACATGTTTCCTGCCTCTAATGTGTCCAACCCCTTAATAATTTTATACGTTTCGATAAGATCCCCTCTCATCCTTCTAAATTCCAGTGTATACAAGCCTAGTCGCTCCAGTCTTTCAACATATGACAGTCCCGCCATTCCGGGAATTAACCTAGTAAACCTACACTGCACGCCCTCAATAGCAAGAATATCCTTCCTCAAATTTGGAGACCAAAACTGCACACAGTACTCCAGGTGCGATCTCACTACGGCCCTGTACAACTGCAGAAGGACCTCTTTGCTCCTATACTCAACTCCTCTTGTTATGAAGGCCAACATTCCATTGGCTTTCTTCACTGCCTGCTGTACCTGCATGCTTCCTTTCAGTGACTGATGCACTAGAACACCCAGATCACGTTGTACGTCCCCTTTTCCTAACTTGACACCATTCAGATAATAAACTGCCTTCCTATTCTTACCACCAAAGTGGATAACCTCACACTTATCCACATTAAACTGCATCTGCCAAGCATCCGCCCATCCACACAACCTGTCCAAGTCACCCTGCAACCTCATAGCATCTTCCTCACAGTTCACACTGCCACCCAGCTTTGTATCATCTGCAAATTTGCTAATGTTACTTTTAATCCCTTCATCCAAGTCATTAATGTATATTGTAAATAGCTGCGGTCCCAGCACCGAGCCTTGCGGTACCCCACTAGTTACTGCCTGCCATTCTGAAAGGGACCCATTTATCTCCACTCTTTGCTTTCTGTCTGTCAACCAACTTTCTATCCATGTTAGTACCCTACCTCCAATACCATGTGCTCTAATTTTGCCCAACAATCTCCTATGTGGGACCTTGTCAAAGGCTTTCTGAAAGTCAAGGTACACCACATCCACTGACTCTCCCCTGTCAATTTTCCTAGTTACATCCTCAAGAAATTCCAGTAGATTAGTCAAGCATGATTTCCCCTTCGTAAATCCATGCTGACTCGGAACGATCCTGTTACTGCTATCCAAATGCTCCGCAATTTCGTCTTTTATAATTGACTCCAGCATCTTCCCCACCACTGATCTGTCTGGATTAGGGGCTATTAGCTACAAGGTGGGCCAAACTTGGATTGTTTTCTCTGGAAATCAGAGGCTGAGGGGAGACCAATGTAAAATTATGAGAGACATAGATAGGGTAGACAGTCAGAACCTTTTTCTCAGGGTAGAAATGCCAAATACTGGAGGGCAAAGCCTTAAAGTGACAGGCAAAGTTTAAAGGAGATGCACATGGCATGTTTTTGTACACAGAGGGTGGCAGGTACCTAGAACGCGCTGCCAGGGTGGTGGTGGAGGCAGATGGGATAGTGACATTTAAGAGGCTTCTAGATAAGGACATGGATATGCAGGGAATGGGGGGGATATGGATCATGTGCAGGCAGAGAAATTAGTTTATCTTGAAGAAATGTTTGGCAGGGACATTCCTGTCCTGTTTGTTAGGTCCCGTTCCTGTGCTGTGCTGTTCTATGGATGACATACAAGCAGGGCCCCCATTTGTCCAAATTAAGATGCTGCATGACAACAGCAATAGTTTACATGAATAAAGACAATGTATTTGCAAATCCAACTTCTATGAAAAAGTACAGGTGATAATTTATTGTAATATTTTTAATTAATAAAACTCTGAACTTTTAAGATTTATTTGAATTTGTTTTAAAGTTTCTGACTTCGGAAATGTAAAGACCCAAAAGCTTTGAGATCAATGAGCTGTCTCGTGGATACAAAGGGTCAGTTTGTCCAGTCCTCCTCAATTGAAACATGTCCAGATCAATGGACTTACCAAAATGTTTCAAATTCTTTTTTAAAAGTTTGTTGACATGTTATTTAGGAGCAAAGAGGTCCTTCTGAAGTTGTACAGGGCCCTAGTGAGACTGCACCTGGAGTACTGTGTGCAGTTTTGGTCTCCAAATTTGAGGAAGGATATTCTTGCTATTGAGGGTGTACAGCGTAGGTTTACTAGGTTAATTCCCGGAATGGCGGGACTGTCCTATGTTGAAAAACTGGAGCGACTAGGCTTGTATACACTGGAATTTAGAAGGATGAGAGGGGATCTTATCGAAACGTATAAGATTATTAAGGGGTTGGACATGTTAGAGGCAGGAAACATGTTCCCAATGTTGGGGGAGTCCAGAACCAGGGGCCACAGTTTAAGAATAAGGGGTAGGCCATTTAGAATGGAGATGAGGAAAAACTTTTTCAGTCAGAGAGTTATGAATCTGTGGAATTCTCTGCCTGAGAAGGCAGTGGAGGCCAATTCTCTGAATGCATTCAAGAGAGAGCTAGATAGAGCTCTTAAGGATAGCGGAGTCAGGGGGTATGGGGAGAAGGCAGGAACGGGGCACTGATTGAGAATGATCAGCCATGATCACATTGAAGGGCGGTGCTGGCTCGAAGGGCCGAATGTCCTCCTCCTGCACCTATTGTCTATTTCACTGACTTTCTGCATGACCTTCTGTATGACTTTCAGAAAGATTCAAGCCAAGGTTTAACTGCCAACTAAGACAATGAGTGAGACTTATCCAGCATAAATAAAATGTAAATAAAGCTGAAAGTCCCAAAAGATAGACACAAAAGGCTGGCGTAAATTACTCCAGCTTTTGGTGTCCATCTTCGGTTTAAGCGGGTCAGGCAGCATCTGCAGTTCGTTCCTACACATTTTATTTCAGCTATTTAGTTGGTGGGCTTGTTCCAGCCTTCAGACGTGACATCATTACATCAGGAAAGACACTGTCAGTAGTAAGCCCTCCTTATCGGCAAGTTGATACCAGTAATCTACAAACGGCAAATACTTACCATGTAAGTCACAAGCCCTTGCATGGACAAGCTTCAGCCCGCAAATTTCTCATGAGGTGTCTACTCTAATTTTAGAATGGCACATCGCCAGAAATGACTTTCTATACCAATCATGCACATGTGGAAATATAAAACTGCTGAATATTCTACATCAGCTTCTTAAGCCATCAAATTCAAATTCAATATATCGGTAAACAAAAGAATAGGTGAATCTATATGAGCACTTCCTGGCCGTTAATTCTTTTCATTTTGATCCTTGGTAACAGAGGATTTATTTTAAAAAAAGTAATAAAGTTCTATAGCACAAAGCAAAGTCTCACAAAATGAAACATGTTCAAGAAATTTGATAAACGAGCCAGTAAATATGACTATCTGACACATGGAATAGCAAATATATTGTATAGCCATGGTAGTTTAAAGAAACAGGCTGTTGGGCCCACTGCTCCCACACCAACATTTAATTACCCGTTCACACTGGTTCTATGTTATCCCACTTTCTCATCCATACCCTATACACTAGGGGCAATTTTGCAGAAGCCAATTAACATTCAAACCATCATGCCTTTGGGATGTGGAAGAAAACCAGAGCACCCAGAGGAAACCCACGCGGTGATAGGGAGAACGCTAACTCCACATAGAGAGCACCCCAGGTCAGGATCGTACCCAATTCTCTGGCCTTGTGAAGCAGCGGCTTTACCAGCTGCGCGATTATGCTGCCCTAGTTGTTATAGTTGCAAAGCTATGCATCAAAACGGCACTAAGTGGGCAGCATAACAGTAGAGCTACTGCCTTATAGCACCAGATACTCTGGTTTGATCCTGACTACGGATGCAGTCTGTACAGAGTTCGTACGTTCACCCCGGGACCTGCATGAGTTTTCTCCGAGATCATTGGATTCCAACCACACTCCAAAGACGTACAATCATTGGCTTGGTATAAGTGTAAATTTGTCCATAGTGTGTGTAGGGGAGTGTTAATGTGCGGGGATCACTGGTTAGTGTGGACTCAGTGGGCTGAAGGGCCTGTTTCCATGCTGTATCTCTAAACTAAACTAAACATGCTTTGGACTGAAGAAGGGTCTCGACCCGAAACATCACCCATTTCTTCTCTCCAGACATGCTGCCAGACCCGCTGAGTTACTCCAGCATTTTGTGATACCTTCGATTTGTACCAGCATCTGCAGTTATTTTCCTACTAAACATGCTTTGGAATCTTACCCTACTGCCCTTTTTGGCAACACTAACCAGTGTCCTTCAGAGTTCATACTTTGTTGCTATGAAATTAAAAAGGGATAAAAATGTGATCCATTGGTAAAATATTTGCGAGGATCGTGATTATATTTTGTGCAGAAGTTATTCTTCTTCCTCCTTTTAAAGCCCCAGTGTGAACAATTGAGTTTGTATAATTGACTCCTCATATTTGACTATCTTCCCCTAGCA
Organism: Rhinoraja longicauda; assembly: GCF_053455715.1. NCBI lineage: Eukaryota > Metazoa > Chordata > Chondrichthyes > Rajiformes > Arhynchobatidae > Rhinoraja > Rhinoraja longicauda. The sequence continues at coordinate 2,852,938 of NC_135965.1, read as the reverse complement.
AAGATAAATTAACATGTACCAATTGCCAAGGAACTGCCTCACAGCATACACTGCCAGAGTACTTACATTGTACTGACGCAAACAGTATCTTAATTTATTTAATGCTGCTGTACGATCATCTCCCCAAACCACCAGCTTAGCAATCATTGGATCATAATGCACCGAAACTTCATCACCTAAATAAAAATGAAAGTATATGAAAACCTATAGAAAGAATCTATCTTAAAGATTTAAATATTTACTTAAGAGGGACTGGAGTTTAGAAGGATGAGAGGGGATCTTATAGAGACATATAAAATTATAAAAGGACTGGACAAGCTAGATGCAGGAAAAATGTTCCCAATGTTGGGGGAGTCCAGAACCAGGGGCCACAGTCTAAGAGTAAAGGGGAGGCCATTTAAAACTGAGGTGAGAAGAAACCTCTTCACCCAGCGAGTTGTGAATTTGTGGAATTCTCTGCCACAGAATGCAGTGGAGGCAAATTCACTGGATGAATTTAAAAGAGAGTTAGGTAGAGTGCTAGGGGCTAGTGGAATCAAGGGATATGGGGAGAAGGCAGGCACGGGTTACTGATTGTGGATGATCAACCGTGATCACAATGAATGGCGGTGCTGGCTCGAAGGGCCAAATGGCCTCCTCCTGCACCTATTTTCTATGTCTCTGTGTAATATTCTATAACAAAGACAAAGTGCAGGAATTATTGAAGTCAGGCAGTATTTGTGCATTCCCAATACCTTGTCTGACTCCAGTCTCAATTCTTGTGGAAGCATCTGGAGCAGGCGTTGATAAATGCAGGAGTGGGCCGGCTCCGGGCATGAAGTCATTATCTGGATCTTCAGCATAAATTCTTGCCTCAAATGCGTGACCTTTGAAAGAAAGTTCTTCCTGTGACATGGGAAGTTTTTCACCAGCAGCAACCTGAAAGTTGTCAAAAAATAAAAAAAATAATTTTGATTCCCTCGGCAGCGTACAGTTATTGTGCATCGACTACAGCTCAATGTTCAACACCATCACCCCTTCCAAACATACAATCCAACTCAGAGAAGATAGCCACCAAATGCTGGGGTAACTCAGCGGGACAGGCAGCATCTCTGGAGAGAAGGAATGGGTGACGTTTCAGGTTGAGACCCTTTTTCAGACTCGACCCGAAACGTCACCTATTCCTTCTCTCCCAGAGATGCTGCCCGTCCCGCTGAATTACTCCAGCATTTTGTGTCTATCTTCAATTTAAACCAGCATCTGCAGTTCCTTCCTACACATCTAACTCAGAGAACTGGGTCCTAAGTTATTGCTCATTCCTAAGTTATTGGATCAGTGAGTTTTTGCTGGAAGACCACGACCATCAACACGAGAGCACTTCAAGGCTGTGCGCCCAGTCCCCTGCTGTTCTCTCACTTTACCTGTAACTGTGTAGCCAGGTACAATTCCAACACCATCTTTAAATTTGCTGACGATACCATTGTTATTGGATAAATAGCGGATAACAGAGAATCAGAGTAGAAGAGAGAGATTGAAAATCTGATTGAATGGTGCCAGAACAACAATCATGCTCTAAACTTCACAAGGGCAATGCGAGGGGTCTCCAAACCTGTATTAATGGCTGGTATGGCAGTGGAGAGAGGCAAACTGGCGACTCTCACCACACCATATATACACACCCAATATATTTTTCAATCTTCTCTGAAAATCTGTCCTGGGCTCAGCATAGCACATCAGTGCAATTACAAAGAAAGCTCATCGATGCCTCTACTTGCTTCGCAGAGAGAGGATGTTATGTTAACAGATGTCACCGTGACATTTCCAAATTTTGGGAGTCACAAGAGACAGATGATGCTGGAAAGTGGAGCAAAACAAACTAGAGGGTCAGGCAGAATCTGTGGAAGGAAATACAAAGATGACGTTTTGGGTCAGAAATGAAGCAGTAGAAGGGAGTTAGCTCAGATAAAAATGTGGGGGTTTGGAGCCTGAAGAAGGGTCTCGACCCGAAATGTCACCCATCCGTTCTCTCCAGAGATGCTGTCTGTCCCGCTGAGTTACTCCAACTTTTTGAGTCTATCTTCGGTTTAAACCAGCATCTGCAGTTCCTTCCAACATAAAAATGTGGGGGTTTGGTAGGGCAAGAGCTAACAAGTGACAGGTGGATCCAGGTGAGGAGGGAAGTGTGGAATTAGCAACAGAAGCTGGGTGGTCATAGCTTGATACAACAAAGGCGTGATACAATGGGGTACGTCTGGAACAAGGAATGTTCAACGTCATTTACAAAAAGACAGGCAAAGCCGGGGCTCCACCTTTGACTTGAAGAAAGTGAGAGGCGCCAAAAGAGAAGCTCAGTGCTTTCCGATGTGCCTCCTTTATGCCGGCAAGGCCAAGCCTAGGCCAGGTAACCATTTAATCAAACACTTGCATTCTGTCCGTCAAGGCCGGCTGGGCCACGCGGTTGCTAACTCCCATTTTAACTCCCATTTCAATATCCAATACGACATTTCTGATCTTGGCCTCCTCCATTGCCAGTGCGAGGCCACCTGCAAATTGGATGAACAGCACCTTAAATTCCACCTGGGTAGCTTACACCCCAATGGAATGAGCACCGAATTCTCTAATATTCAGCAATACACCACTTACCCCCTCTTTCCCTTCTGTGCCCCCGACCACCCAGGTGCACAGATTTCTCCCACCCCCCAATCACTCTGCTCCTTACCCCTCCTTCAAACACTCATCTTCCATCGCAGAGTCCCCCATTTTTGTTTTATCCCTTCTTTTCCCCACCCCCTGATCCCCTTCCACCCATTTCTCTACCTCCAACTTTACATTTCACTCTTCCTCCTCTCCTTCTCCGACACCCCATTGTCTCCTTTTCACCTCTAGCCTTTGTCAATTACACCCACCCTCACCTGCATCCACTTTCACTTGGGCTCTGTCCTGCTCCCATCTTTCTATTCCAGCTTTCTCCCCCTTACTCTGTGGAATTCTCTGCCTCAGAAAGCAGTGGGGGCCAATTCTCTGAATGCATTCAAGAGAGAGCTAGATAGAGCTCTTAAGGATAGCGGAGTCAGGGGGTATGGGGAAAAGCAGGAACGGGGTACTGATTGAGAATGATCAGCCATGATCACATTGCATGGCGGCGCTGGCACGAAGGGCCGAATGGCCTACTCCTGCACCTATTGTTTATTGTCTATTGTCTACTCCAAACAGTCTGAAGAGTCCCGACCCAAAACATTATCTGTCTATTCCCTCCATTTATGTGAAGTTCCTCCATAACATTGTCTTTAAGATTTCAGCATTCTTGTGTCTCGAAGCAATTTGCTATTCCAGTCTTTCTCTTTCAAGTCTAAATCTTCATGGTATTATTACATCTTGGTTTACCTGATACTGCCATGTCAATGGCTGTTTAAATAATTGTGCATGACATTATCTTGCAAAGGCAAAGCATTTGACGGCAAAACTGCAGTGAAACTGGAAATCGTTAGATATTTTAGAGCACGTCCATGCTCTTTGATACAGCCATAATTTAAGACCAAAACATTTAAGCGCCATTCCCCTCAGCTTTCCCTCAGTCTTGACCTTTAGGTTTAAGCTCAACAGAATGTCCATCCGGACAACCATCTGTTCTCACCTACCCGAAGCTGCCATTCCACAAGGTCAGTTCCCGTTATCATCTCCGTGACTGGATGCTCCACCTGCAGCCTCGTATTCATCTCCATGAAATAAAAATTATGTTGAGAATCCATAATGAATTCCACTGTCCCTGTGAAGCAATATAATGATTAAAAATGCAATTTCCCCACGCGTTTCCACAACACTTGTGATTTTAACCACTATTGGCAAAAAGCACACGTAGCTTTAATTAGATCTTTTTCATCGTTCTAATCATTCCAATAGTTTGCAGATAATTTACTGCAACATACAAAATAAGACAGTATTTTTAGTTTCCTGATTCACATTTGCATCAGCATGACAATAATCTTTACATTCCGCAATTAAAACAAAACCAAATTGCAAAATGGTGTGAAGCAAGCAGATCAAACAAATCTGTGTAGGGAAGATAAGACACAAAATGCTGGAGTAACGCAGCAGAACTGGCAGCATCTCTGGAGAGAAGGAATGGGTCTGAAGAAGGGTCTTGACCCAAAATTCCTTTTCTCCAGAGATGCTGCCTGTCCAGCTGAGTTACTCCAGCATTTTGCGTCCATCTTCGGTGTAAACCAGCATCTGCAGTTCCTTCCAACACTCTGTAAAGGGAAGTTTAGTTTTAAAAATTTACATTAAAGAGATACTGTAAAATAAACAGTGGCACTTCGCATTTTATAGTGCTTGTTTTACATATTATCCTCAAGAAGAAACTGAAAGGCTGGGCTCAAATTATGATTGAAGAATTTATCAAATGCATAAATGATAAGGTGAAAAATACATAAATGACAAATGTAACATCAAGATATCTATCAATGTAACTGTTGGACATTGGTCTACACAGAGTAATGTAGAAATGGGTTTATTTAGGAAATGAATTGAATAAAAACTTTACCCGCCTCATTTAGTGCACTATTTAGCTGCACAACTAAATAAAAGTAAACTAAATCTCCACGATTGTAAAGTGCTGTTCAACACATACAGCAAATCCTAGCAAAATGCTCTTGTTGGGAACTATTCAAGAATTGTGAGCCAGTGAGAACATTTCCATGATTTCACCATTACACAGGATACCAGTGTGGTGCATGAATGAAACTTTAATGAAAAAGCTAGTAAATTCTGAAATGTGCTGATAAAGGTCTTCAAACCTGAAATGTTAACTCTTTTTTCCCCGCAGATGGTTCCCAATCTGCCCAATGTTTCAAGTATTTTCTGGGGGTTTTTTCCATTTCAGACTTTCAGCAACTGCAGCTTTTTGACTTTTATTTAATCTAAAGGAAGCTTGTTCAGTTATGTCAAAGCACATTTTGCAGATCATATTTTTAGAACAGAAATTTTCAATTCCCCTTAAATGCACGGTGTGGCACGGTGGCGCAGCGGTAGAGTTGCTGCCTTACAGCACTTGCAGCGCCCGAGACCCGGGTTCCATCCCGACTACGGAGATTGTACATTCTCTCCGTGACCTGCGTGGGTTTTCTCCGAGATCTTCGGTGTCCTCCCACACTCCAAAAACGTACAGGTTTGTAGGTTAATTGGCTTGGTATAAGTGTAAATTGTCCCTAGTATGTGGAGGATAGTGTAAAATGTGCTGGGATCGCTGGTCGGTGCAGACTCGGTGGTCTGAAGGGCCTGTTTCCGTGCTGTATCTCTAAACTAAACTAAACGGTTAACGAAATATGAAGGCGGTCATCATGGTAAGATATTGAAATTGCAATGTAAGTTTTAGTTTTCTGTACTATTTCAGAAACAATGTACTTTCCAAAATTCATCATATCATATCATATATCTACAGCCGGAAACAGGCCTTTTCGGCCCTCCAAGTCCGTGCCGCCCAGTGATCCCCGTACATTAACACTATCCTACACCCACTAAGGACAATTTTTACATTTACCCAGCCAATTAACCTACATACCTGTACGTCTTTGGAGTGTGGGAGGAAACCGAAGATCTCGGAGAAAACCCACGCAGGTCACGGGGAGAACGTACAAACTCCTTACAGTGCAGCACCCGTAGTCAGGATCGAACCTGTGTCTCCGGCGCTGCATTCGCTGTAAAGCAGCAACTCTACCGCTGCGCTACCGTGCCGCGATAGGTCTCTCAATTGCATCTGTTCCATTTAGCTTTAACCTTCACCCTCTCCACCTGCAGCCAGGTTAGAGTTCCCCTTGTCCTCACTCTCCACATCAACAGCCTTCACATTCAATGATTATCCCTTATTTATACCTCCTATAATGAGATGCCACCACATCCTTTCAGCATCCCCCTGTCGACTTGTCCTTTCCAAATGCTAAAGCCTCCTCTAGCTCCACATCCCTCAAAGATCTCAGTAATTCTCCAGCTCTAGCCTCTTGATCATCCTGGCTTAAAACACTCTGCAATGGTGGCTGTCTTCTCTTGCCGATGGTAGACACAAAATGCTGGAGTAACTCAGCGGAACAGGCAGCAACTCTGGAGAGAAGGGATGGGTGACGTTTCGGGTCGAGACCCTTCTTCAGTTTCTGTTGCCGATGCCTAGTCTCTAACTTAAGGTATACCATGTCTGAGCCTCTCCCTCTCTTCTGCTTTTAACCTACTTTTTAAACCAACATTTTGATCCTCAATCTTAATACCTCCTGATGTGGCTTGGTGTCAAATTTTCTTTGGTGATGTTCCTGAGAAGCAACATAGAATATTGAAGGCATTGTATAAATGCAAGCTGTTTTTCTGCTCAGTTCCTAATAGGCCTGAAAAGCTAGCGCGCACAGACATATAATAAACAAATGTTCAACAAATTCATAACTACAAGTGTAAAATATCCATAGTCCATACTTCAACCAAAGACTGTCCAAAAAAGTTCATAGTTGAGGTTTGCGTTGTGTCGTGCTCAAGAGTCTGATTATTGTAAGGAACGAGCAATTCCTGAACCTGGTGGACTACTTACGGCATCTTTCAATTTAAGCAAGAGTCTGATCATCAATGTAACCTTTACTTACCAGCTCCAACATAATGAACAGCTTTAGCTGCCTGGACTGCAGCTTCCCCAAGTCTTCTCCTCACCTCAGGACTAATTCCAGGCTACAATTTTAAAATAGCAAAGGGAAGAAAAAGTATTTGTAGTTTGCATCCACCACACTCAATGAGAAATATATACCCTTAAGCTTTACTTTAACAAAGGTACAACAGTCAGTGCAACAGAAGGTATTTATTCACAAAATGCTGGAGTAACTCAGCAGGTCAGTCAGCATCTCAGGAGAGAAGGAATGGGTGACATTTCGGGTCGAGACCCTTCTTCAGTCTGATGGCAGGGGAGGGGGCGGGACAAAATAGAATGTAGTTGGAGGCAGGAAGACTAGTGGGAGAACTGGGAAGGAGGAGGGAATAGAGAGGGAAAGCAGGGACTATCTGAAGTTAGACAAGTCAATGTTCATACCGCTGGGGTGTAAGCTGCCCAAGCAAAATATGAGGTGCTGTTCCTCCAATATGCGCTGGGCCTCACTCTGACAATGGAGGAGGCCCAGGACAGAAAGGTCAGATTGGGAGTGGGAGGGGGAGTTGAAGTGCTGAGCCCCCGGGAGATCAGGTTGGTTAAGACGGACTGAGCGGAGGTGTTCAGCTAAACGATCGCCTGCCCTTGGCCTCGCCGATGTAGAGACGTTGATATCTGGAACAGCGTATGCAGTAGATGCAGTAGGTTGTATTTAAAAGCAAATCCAAGAATTGTCATGTTTAAAACATTTTTCTCCGAGTATGTTGTTCTTTCAAAAGTAGTGTTTTTCTTCAGTGTCCCAATTTTCCATTGCCCCGATTGGCAGGATAAGGGATGCAGCTTGGTACCCAATCCAGACTAGCCTGCAGTTGAGACTATTCTATGGGGATTTATGTAAGTGAACCATAAAGATTGTACCTTCCACTTCTCCTTCCCTTGGCGGGGAAGCAACTAGCGCTCAACAACATGCCATAAAACTCTTTTCATTTGTAAGAATTCTGCAAAAATTATACAAAATTGCACCAGGGAAAAGAGTGAGCTGCTCAAAGCTGCAGAGCACTGAAATCTAGCAGTGACTCTCATATTTTTGACTAGTGCAGAAACCTTAGCTGTGATCAGAGATGTAAATGGAGCAAATGAAGTCGAAAAATATTTTAGATTTTTAAAATATCTGGTCCTATCCTTTCACCTCCCCCCACAGCTTCTGCATCCAACACATCAACCTCTGGCATTTCCGTCGCCTCTAACATGATCCCACCAGCAATCACATCTTCCCATCTCTCGCCCTTTCCGCCTTCCCTAGCGACCACACCCTCTGCAATTTTTTTGTTCACTCATCCATTACCATCCAAATCACCCTTCCCCAGCTACTTTCCCCAGCAATTGCAGGAGATGCAACACTCGCCCCTATACCTCCTCCCTCGACTCCATCCAGCGACCCCAGCAGTCCTTCCAAATGATTTGGATGAGAACATACAGGGCAAGATTAGCAAGTTTGCTGATGATACAAAAGTTAGTGGTCTTGCAGATAGTGAAGATGGTTGTGAACGATTGCAGCAAGATCTGGATCGATTGGCCAGGTGGGTGGAGGAATGGTTGATGGAATTTAATGCAGAGAAGTGTGAGGTGTTGCATTTTGGGACGTCGAACAAGGGCAGGACCTACACAGTAAATGTAGGCCTCTGGGGAGTGTTGTAGAGCAGAGCGATCTAGGAGTACAAGTGCATGGTTCCTTGAAGGTCGAGTCACAGGTAGATAAGGTGGTCAAAAAGGCTTTTGGCATTTTGGCCTTCATCAATCAGAGAATTGAGTATAGAAGTTGGGAGGTCATGTTGCAGTTGTATATGACATTGGTGAGGCCGCATTTAGAATATTGTGTTCAGTTCTGGGCACCATGTTATAGGAAAGATATTGTCAAGCTTGAAAGGATTCCAAAAAGATTTACGAGGATGTTACCAGGACTAGAGGGTGTGAGCTACAGGGAGAGGTTGAGTAGGCTGGGTCTCTGTTCCATGGAGCGCAGGAGGATGAGGGGGTGATCTTATAGAGGTATAGAAAATCATGAGAGGAATAGATCGGGTAGATGCACAGTCTTTTGCCCAGAATAGGGGAATTGAGGACCAGAGGACATAGGTTCAAGGTGAAGGGGAAAATAATTAATGGGAATCCGAGGGGTAACATTTTCACACGAAGGGTGGTGGGTGTATGGAACAAGCTGCCAGAGGAGGTAGTTGAGGCCGGGACTATCCCATCATTTAAGAAACTGTTAGACAGGTACATGGATAGGACAGGTTTGGAGGGATATGGACCAAGTGCAGGCAAGTGGGACTGGTGTAACTGGGACATTGTTGGCCGGTGTGGGCAAGTTGGGTCGAAGGGCCTGTTTCCACACTGCATCTCTCTATGACGCTATAAAATTATGTGGAAGTAACAGCCGTTTATTCAAAACAATAACCATTTTTCAAAATGTGTTGGAAGGAACTGCAGATGCTGGTTTCAACGGAAGATAGACACAAAAAGCTGAAGTAACTCAACGGGTCTGGCAGCATCTCTGGAGAGAAGGAATGGGTGATGTTTCAGGTCGAGACCCTTCTTCAGACTCAAAGTCACAGGAAAGGGAAACGAGAGACATAGACAATGATGTAGAGATATAGAACAATGAATGAAAGATCTGCAAAAAAAATAACGATGATAAAGGAAACAGGCCATTGTTTGTTGGGTCAGAAAGAGAAGCTGGTGAAACTTGGGTGGGGGAGGGATGGAGAGAGAGGGAATGCAGGGGTTACTTGAAGCTAGAAAAATCAATATTCATACCACTGGGTTGTAAGCTGCCCAAGCGAAATATGAGATGCTGTTCCTCCAATTTGCATTTCTCATCACTCTGACAATGGAGGCTTAGGACAGAAAGGTCAGTTTGGGAATGGGAAGGGGAATTAGTGTTTGGCATCCAGGAGATCAAGTAGGTCCAGGTGGACTAAGCAAAGGTGTTCAGCGAAACGATTGTCCACTTTACGTTTGGTCTCGCCGATGTATAAGAGTCCACGTCTTGAATAACGGATACAGTAGATGAGGTTGGAGGAGGTGCAAGTGAACCTCTGCCTCACCTGAAAGGACTGTCAGGGTCCCTTGACAGAGTCAAGGGAGGAGGTATAGGGACAGGTGTTGCATCTCCTGTGGTTGCAGGGGAAAGTACGAACGGAGATGGTCGTTTGGGTGGGAAGGGATGAGTTAACCAGGGAGTTGGGAGGGAACGGTCTCTGTGGAAGGCTGAAAGGGGTGCAGATGGGAAGATGTGACTCGTGGTGGGATTCCGTTAGAGGTGGCGAAGATGTTGGAGGATTATGTGTTGTATGCGACGGCTGATGGGGTGAAAGGCAAGGACTAGGGGACTCTGTCCCTGTTGCAACTAGGGGAAGGGGGAGCAAGGGCGGAGCTGCAAGGGAGGAGACACGTGTCTCCATGATGGAAGAGGGGAACCCTCATTCTCCAAAGAATGAGAACATCTCAGATGTCCTGGTATTGAACGTCTCAACTTGGCGCAGGTGCGGCTTAGACAGAGGAATTGGGAGTAGGAAATAGTGTTTTTGCAGGAAGCAGGGTAGGAAGAAGTGTAGTCGAGATGGTTGTGCGAGTCAGTGGGTTTGCAATAGACGTCAGACTCCATCCTGTGATGGAGATGGTGAAATCAAGAAAGGGGAGGGAAGTGTCGGAGAGAGTTACTCCAGCACTTTGTGCCCTTTTGAATCTTCAGCTTGTTATTTTACGCTATAGTGATAGAGATGAAGAAAGCTTCCAGACCAGATTTATTTTGTCACTTGATACATCACGCATGGTCACAGGCATATTTGTCCGTCTATTAATAATTGGGGTATTTGTGTACTCAAGAGAGTCAGCCTTCGCAATGCTAATTTTGGGCATCTGGTTTATCTGTCCAAAAGCTTTTAGACCATCCATTCGAACTACCTTGCCCCAGTAAAGGTGTTTGAATGGTCAGAGGTGTCTTGCCAGCTACAATATGCTCCTATTGTAAATATGTAATTCTGCAAAGTGATTTGGCTGCATTCAAAATGTTAAAACAATTACAGCCCTTGAAATGTTAAATGCTAATTATAGCCATTGAAACTGTAGTCAATCATTTATTGTCGCCTTTGTGTGTCATTGAAACTGGAGTTAATCGTTTACTATTGCCTTTGTATTTAAAACATATACTCAATGTACTTTGAGTTTGGATATTCTCCAAAGAGAGTCTCCAAGAGAATGCCTTGTGTTTCTAGATGAAGAAATGCTTTAATATCAACCGGTTTCAGCCTCTGAGTGACTCACGTCAAAGGTCACAACACGCACTGCCCGCTGCATGAAGAAACTGCTTTTCACACCTCTTTTAAATCTTTCCCCTCTCACCTTAAACCTTTGCCCTGTTGTTCTGGACTCTTTTACCAAAGGAAAAATGAATGTCACCATTCACCTATCTAATCCTCTCATGATAACTCAGGCCCTATAATTCTGGTAATACCCTGATGAATCTTTTCTGTACCCTTTCCAGCTTACTGACATTCTTCCAATAGCACGGAGACCAGGTCTGCACACAATACTCCAAATGTGGTTTTCCCCACAAGTGTCTGGACACTCCCCAAAGCATCTTGTTGAACATAACATCTGGCATAAACTGGTGCAAGATGATGTAAAATATAAATTAAAAAAATATTCCTAGATATATTTAAGAGTGATAACTTGGTGCAGTTTGAATAATAACAGCAGTGAACTGGATAGGAAAGAAATTGTCATCTAGTTGCCTGGATCACAATATATAACTGAAAATATCAGTATAAGAAAATAACTGCAGATGCTGGTACAAATCGAAGGTATTTATTCACAAAATGCTGGAGTAACTCAGCAGGTCAGGCAGCATCTCAGGAGTGCTGTTCGTCCAATTTCCGGTGGGCCTCACTATGGCACTGGAGGAGGCCCATGACAGAAAGGTCAGACTGGGAATGGGAGGGGGAGTTGAAGTGCTCAGCCACCGGGAGATCAGATTGGTTAACACGGACTGAGCGAAAGTGTTGAGCGAAGCGATCGCTGAGCCTGCGCTTGGTTTCGCCGATGTAAATAAGTTGACATCTGGAGCAGCAGATGCAATAGATGAGGTTGGAGGAGGTGCAGGTAAACCTCTGTCTCACCTGGAAAGACTGTTTGGGTCCTTGGATGGAGTTGAGGGGGGAGGTAAAGGGACAGGTGTTGCATCTCGTGCAGTTGCAGGGGAAAGTGCCCGGGGATGGGGTGGTTTGGGTAGGAAGGGACGAATGGACCAGGGAGTTACGGAGGGAATGGTCTCTGCGGAACGCAGAAATGACTGAAAATATCTATAAGTCTAGAAAGATTTCGTTTTACGCTCAGGGCGGCATGGTGGCGCAGCGGTAGAGCTGCTGCCTTACAGCACTTGCAGCACCAGAGACCTGGGTTCGATCCCGACTACAGGTGCTGTCTGTATGGAGTTTGTACGCGCTCCCCTTGACCGGGTGGGTTTTCCGTTTCCTCCCACACTCCAAAGACATACAGGTGTGTAAGTTAATTGGCTTGGTGTCTGTGTAAATTGTCCCTAGTGTGTGTAAAGCAGTGTTAATGTGTGGGGATCGCTGGACGGTGCGGACTCGGTGGGCCGAAGGGCCTGTTTCCGTGCTGTATCTCTAAACTAAACTAAAACTAAACTTTCATACAGTTATCCATCTATTAAACCATTTGAAATACCTAAAACAAAGCTTAACTTTAAGAACCTCCTCGACAGTCTTCAAAGGAGTGTAATTAGTAGAAGCTCTCAGCTGAGGATTGGTTAGGTCCACACACTGGGCCATACTGTTCTGTGAGAAAGATTCCAGAAACATTACTTCCATTCAATATAACCTGTGCTTAAAATCTAACAACATTTTTGCATTGGATTGGTTGATTTTGAATTGAATTCTGATGAAACGCAATCTATCAGTTGCTCCAGCCGGTGATTTGTTAACAACTTAGACAGAAATTTTCATTCATGGAAATAATTTACCGCAGGTGCTTCTTCAATGATTTTTTGATGTCTCCTTTGTACACTGCAGTCTCTCTCAAACAAGTAAACAGCATTGCCATACTGGTCCCCAAAAACCTGTACTTCCACATGTCTGTAGCAAATGGAAAACAAACGTCTGTTAGCCACCAGAACATGATCGTTCCTGCACATGTTATACAAATGTTATACCCGCTGCTAATTATTGCTGGATTTAGCAAACTAGTTATTCTTAATTACAAGAATGCCAATGATGAATAATTTTTTTAATGACAAACTTGCACAGTACTGCATATTATGCCATGCAAAATTCTGAAATTTAATTGAAAAGGTGATTAAAAAACAGTATGATTTCACAACAGGAGCAACATGCCTTGGATTGTCCACATATTTTTCGAGCAACATAATATCATCATTGAAGGATTTCCTTGCTTCCCTTCGTGCAGATTCCAATTGCTGTAGAAACTGAGCCTTTGTCTCAGCAATGCGCATACCCTAAACATAAACATAGCATGTCATCCAAACAATAAATCTGGCAATTCGGTGCTTGCAGAGTGCTTTTATATAATCAAACGGGTGTTCGCCTTAAATGTGGCACATGCAGGTAGGTCACCAACAATAAATCACCAGTGACACATGCTTGAAAGAGACAGGTGCAACATTATCCCACACAGAACTTGACTTAACACCACAAGAAATAAGACTAGATAGCTCAGGAATACCTCATTTCACAAACATATTTTTCACTTTGTGCAAATTTCACTTTGTGCAATAAATGTATCTGGTGCTGAACAGCAGAATTTAGTACTTTTTACAAATTTGAAGCTCAGCATTTCAAGCTTTGGTGGGTATAACTAAATAGTTCCAAGAAATGAAACTGAAGCTCTGTCAACAACTATACATTATAGATGGTCCTTTACTATCTATCAAAGATTACAGTAGTTAAGACAAATGAAGGAGACTGCTCATCTCATCTAACTATTCCATTGAGACCTGCATTGAATCATTTAATTCCCTTTTACATCATTACAAAGATTTTGGCTCTGCTCTTTAGATTCGAATCTTACTCTTTATATACAGAATTGCTTCAAGATAGACAATAGACAATAGGTGCAGGAGGAGGCCATTCGGCCCTTCGAGCCAACACCACCATTCAATGTGATCATGGCTGATCATTCTCAATCAGTACCCCGTCCCTGTCTTCTCCCCATACCCCCTGACTCCGCTATCCTTAAGAGCTCTATCTAGCTCTCTTTTGAATGCATTCAGAGAATTGGCCTCCAATGCCTTCTGAGGCAGAGAATTCCACAGATTTATAACTCTCTGATTGAAAACAGTTTTCCTCATCTCCGTTCTAAATGGCCTACCCCTTATTCTTAAACTGTGGCCCCTTGTTCTGGACTCCCCCAACATTGGGAACATGTTGACCCTACATCAGTCTGAAGAAGGGTCTCGACCCGAAACGTCACCCATTCCTTCTCTCCCGAGATGCTGCCTGACCTGCTGAGTTACTCCAGCATTTTGTGAATAAATTGGGAACATGTTTCCTGCCTCTAACGTGTCCAACCCCTTAATAATCTTATATGTTTCGATAAGATCCCCTCTCATCCTTCTAAATAAGATATGCATCCTTGCCTTGTCTCAGTTTGCATTTATGTTCTGTTGTCTTGCAGCTGCAGTTTAACCCAAAACGTTCCACCAGAATAAGTTCTTATGCTATTTAGTGTCTTAAAAAGTTTTTCTCATGATAGAAAGGGTTACATTTTGCCTCATTTTCACCCATCACATACCAGAGCAATTTGTACTGTTTTAGTGAGGAACCAAACCTTCGATTTTTATATGGGTATTTCAGAATCCTGTCTGTTATTGTTTTAGTGAATAAACACAGTTAACTGAGCGGAAATCCCAGATTATTTTCTCCTCTCCATAGTTCAACATCATTCTTTGTATTTTCAGTTTCTATCTTCAATATGCAAAACAGTGCTGCACTGGATTTCTTGAATATAATTCTAACAAAATGAAAACGTGGTTTAAGTAAGCAACATGATGTAAAATTATGCCCACGAAGCTTCGTGCTTCAGCAGATAAAAACTTGTGACTTTTTCCTTTGAATTTTTACATTTGGTTCCTGCAGAATCGATCTAATAAGTCTACAATGAATAAAGAGAAATAGTGCGCCCCGGCTTTCTTATGTTATAAAAGTCATTTATTTCTAAGGAAAGCACATTATGATCGTTGCATACAGAAAACAAAATAGTTCCATGGCTTTCAGGTACACATCAATACTGGGAAAAACCCGAGTCCCAGTATAATTACTCGGACACCCGCCCACTTGTCAAGCCCTGAATACTATAAATGGCTGCAAAGTGAAGTCAGACAGCATCGCTGGTGATAGTGGGACGCTCCTGATGAACTTAATGCATTCCTGCTTGCTTTGGGCAGAAGGCAAACAGGGTGATGACATCTGTCCCGTCAGACTCTAATGAGCCTCTTCCCATGGTCACTGTTGCAGAAGTAAGATCGGCCTTCCTGAGGGTGACCCATGGAAAGCAGAGTCTCTGGCCACGTCCTTCACAACTGCACGGACCAACTAGCGGGAGTGTTCACTACATCTTTAATCCCTCCCTACTCCATTCTGAGGTATCCACCTGCTTCAAGAAGAACAATATCATCCAAAGAAAAGGGCGGCACGGTGGCGCAGCGGTAGAGTTGCTGCCTTACAGCGAATGCAGCGCCGGAGACTCAGGTTCGATCCTGACTACGGGCGCCATCTGTACAGTGTTTGTACGTTCTCCCCGTGACCTGCGTGGGTTTTCTCCGAGATCTTCGGTTTCCTCCCACACTCCAAAGACGTACAGGTATGTAGGTTAATTGGCTGGGCAAATGTAAAAAAAAATTGTCCCTAGTGTGTGTAGGATAGTGTTAGTGTGCGGGGATCGCTGGGCGGCGCGGCCTCGGTGGGCCAAAGGGCCTGTTTTCGCGCTGTATCTCTAAATCTAAATCTAAATCTAAAAGCAAGTTCTCCTGCTTTAATGTTTTCTGTCCAGTGGTATTGACTTCCACCATGATGAAGTGCTTTGAGAGGCCGGTTAAGGCGCACGTTATATCCAGTCTACCAAGCGGCCTTATCCTACTGCAGTTTGCCTATCACCACAACAGGTGCACTGCTGAGGCCATCTCCTGAGCCCTGCACTCATCGCTGGAATACCTGGATAAGAAGAATGCCTACTTCACACTGCTATTCACAGACTACAGCTCAGCTTTCAATAAGGTAGACACAAAATGCTGGAGTAACTAAGCGGGACAGCGGCATCTCTGGAGAGAAGGAATGGGTGATGTTTCGGGTCGACACCCTCCTTCAGACTGATGTCAGGGGAGTGGATGGTACAGAGATAAAATGTAGTCGGAGTAAGACTGGTGGGAGAACTGGGAAGGGGGAGGGGATGAAGAGAGAGGGAAAGCAAGGGCAACTTGAAGTTAGAGAAGTCAATGTTCATACCGCTGGGGTGTAAGCTGCCCAAGCGAAATATGAGGTGCTGTTCCTCCAATTTGCACTGTGCCTCACACCGACAATGGAGGAGGCCCAGGACAGAAAGGTCAGTGTGGGAATGGGAGGGGGAGTTAAAGTGTTGAGCAACCGGGAGATCAGGTAGGTTTGGGCGGACTGAGCGGAGGTGTTCAGCGAAACGGTCGCCGAGCCTGTGCTTGGTCTCGCCAATATACAGGAGTCAATAGACAATAGGTGCAGGAGTAGGCCATTCAGCCCTTCGAGCCAGCACCGCCATTCAATGCGATCATGGCTGATCACTCTCAATCAGTACCCCGTTCCTGCCTTCTCCCCATACCCCCTCACTCCGCTATCCTTAAGAGCTCTATCCAGCTCTCTCTTGAAAGCATCCAACGAACTGGCCTCCACTGCCTTCTGAGGCAGAGAATTCCACACCTTCACCACTCTCTGACTGAAAAAGTCCACACCTGGAACAGCGGATACAGTAGATGAGGTTGGAGGAGGTGCAAGTGAACCTCTGCCTCACCTGAAAAGACTGTCGGGGTCCTTGGACGGAGTCGAGGAGGGAGGTATAGGGACAGGTGTTGCATCTCCTGCGGTTGCAGGGGAAAGTACCTGGGGAGGGGGTGGTTTGAGTGGGAAGGGACGAATTGACCAGGGAGTTGCGGAGGGAACGGTCTCTGCGGAAACCAGAAAGGGGTGGAGATGGGAAGATGTGGCCAGTAGTGGGATCCCATTGGGGTGGCAAAAATGTTGGAGGATTATGTGCTGTATGGGGTGGAAGGTGAGAACAAGGGGAACTCTGTCTTTGTTACGAATGGGGGGAGGGGGAGCAAGAGCGGAGCTGTGGGATATCGTGGAGACCCTAGTGTCTCCTCATCTATAATGGAAGAGGAGACAATAGACAATAGACAATAGACAATAGGTGCAGGAGTAGGCCATTCAGCCCTTCGAGCCAGCACCGCCATTCAATGCGATCATGGCTGATCACTCTCAATCAGTACCCCGTTCCTGCCTTCTCCCCATACCCCCTCACTCCGCTATCCTTAAGAGCTCTATCCAGCTCTCTCTTGAAAGCATCCAACGAACTGGCCTCCACTGCCTTCTGAGGCAGAGAATTCCACACCTTCACCACCCTCTGACTGAAAAAGTTCTTCCTCATCTCCGTTCTAAATGGCCTACCCCTTATTCTCAAACTGTGGCCCCTTGTTCTGGACTCCCCCAACATTGGGAACATGTTATCTGCCTCTAATGTGTCCAATCCCCTAATTATCTTATATGTTTCAATAAGATCCCCCCTCATCCTTCTAAATTCCAGTGTATACAAGCCCAATCGCTCCAGCCTTTCAACATACGACAGTCCCGCCATTCCGGGAATTAACCTAGTGAACCTACGCTGCACGCCCTCCATAGCAAGAATATCCTTCCTCAAATTTGGAGACCAAAACTGCACACAGTACTCCAGGTGCGGTCTCACCAGGGCCCGGTACAACTGTAGAAGGACCTCTTTGCTCCTATACTCAACTCCTCTTGTTACGAAGGCCAACATTCCATTGGCTTTCTTCACTGCCTGCTGAACCTGCATGCTTCCTTTCATTGACTGATGCACTAGGACACCCAGATCTCGTTGAACTCCCCCTCCTCCTAACTTGACACCATTCAGATAATAATCTGCCTTTCTATTCTTACTTCCAAAGTGAATAACCTCACACTTATCTACATTAAACTGCATCTGCCATGTATCCGCCCACTCACACAACCTGTCCAAGTCACCCTGCAGCCTTATTGCATCTTCCTCACAATTCACACTATCCCCCAACTTAGTATCATCTGCAAATTTGCTAATGGTACTTTTAATCCCTTCGTCTAAGTCATTAATGTATATCGTGAATAGCTGGGGTCCCAGCACCGAACCTTGCGGTACCCCACTGGTCACTGCCTGCCATTCCGAAAGGGACCCATTTATCCCCACTCTTTGCTTTCTGTCTGTCAACCAATTTTCTATCCATGTCAGTACCCTACCCCCAATACCATGTGCCCTAATTTTGCCCACTAATCTCCTATGTGGGACCTTGTCGAAGGCTTTCTGAAAGTCGAGGTACACCACATCCACTGACTCTCCCTTGTCAATTTTCCTAGTTACATCCTCAAAAAATTCCAGTAGATTTGTCAAGCATGATTTCCCCTTCGTAAATCCATGCTGACTCGGAATGATCCCGTTACTGCTATCCAAATGCTCAGCAATTTCGTCTTTTATAATTGACTCCAGCATCTTCCCCACCACTGATGTCAGACTAACTGGTCTATAATTACCCGTTTTCTCTCTCCCTCCTTTCTTAAAAAGTGGGATAACATTTGCTATCCTCCAATCCACAGGAACTGATCCTGAATCTATAGAACATTGAAAAATGATCTCCAATGCTTCCACTATTTCTAGAGCCACCTCCTTAAGTACTCTGGGATGCAGACCATCAGGCCCTGGGGATTTATCAGCCTTCAGTCCCATCAGTCTACCCAAAACCATTTCCTGCCTAATGTGGATTTCCTTCAGTTCCTCCATCACCCTAGGTTCTCCGGCCCCTAGAACATTTGGGAGATTGTGTGTATCTTCCTCAGTGAAGACAGATCCAAAGTAACGGTTTAACTCAAAGAATGAGAACATCTCCGATGATCTGGTATGGAACACCTCATCCTGGGCGCAGAGGCAACATAGACGGAGGAATTGGGAGTAGGGGGATAGAGTCTTTACAAGAAGCAGAGTAGGAAGCAGTGTAGTCTAGAAGGCTATGGGAGTCAGTGGGTTTGTAATAGATGTTAGTCAATAGTCTGTCTCCTGTGATGGAGACGATGAGATCTAGAAACAGTAGGGAAATATCAGAGATGATCCATGTGAATTTGAGTGCAGGATGGAAATTATCATAATCACAATCATACTTTATTAGCCAAGTATGTTTTGCAACATACGAGGAATTCCATTTGCCATACAGTCATACCAATAAAAAGCTACAGAATACACAAAATATATTTTAACATGAACATCCACCACAGTGACTCCTCCACATTCCTCACTGTGATGGAAGGTGAAAAAAAGCTCAATCCTCTTCCCTTCTTTGTTCTCCCGCGGTCGGGGACCTCAAGCCTTCCGTTGACGGGACGATCTTGGCTCCTGTAGCCAACGGTCAGGCCTTCCGCGTTGGGGCGATCAAGCTCCTGCATGGGGGGGGAATCTCAGCTCCCCCGCACTGGGCAATCGGACCCAGGGTCGGGGCTAGTCAAACCTTCTGTGATTTGGAGCTTCCCGACGTCGGTCTCTACCCGAGACTGCGAGCTGCTCGATGGTGAAATCCGCAGGCCGTAGTTGGAGTGTCGATCCCAGGCAAGGGATCGCAGGCTCCGATGGTAACTCCACGTCCCTGCGGTGGGGCTCAAAGTCAGTCCCGAGCAAGGCTGCCAGCTCCACGATGTTAGGCCGCAGAGCGACTGGAGATACGATCCGGAAAACAATCGCATCTCCGGCAAGGTAAGAGATTGAACAAAAGTTTCCCCCGACCCCCTCCCCCACCCCCCACATAAAACAAACCAGAGAACATTAACACATACTTTTAAAACACACTCAAAATAACAAAAAACGACGAAAAGGCAGACAGTCTTTGACCGTTGGCGAGGCTGCCATCGCTGACGGCTCCACCCGGTTCTTGGTTCACGTAACAATAAGCTAACCCAAACATTGGAATCTAACCCCTCTTTTCAATTTCCTAGATCATAAGTTCTGTAGCTCGTCTTAATCAAGGAAATTAAAAAAGCTAGATATTAAATTGTAGATAATCAATGCAAATACATGTCCACATTAGCTTCTCTGATAGCAACGGTTGCACTTGCAACAATAGGAAATACTTCACAACTAGAATATGCAGACCATACACACAAAACAGACAACAGCAGTTCACTCAAACACAAAACGTGGCCCTGAGAAAGTGTCTGAAATCAAATTGATTAAAATCTAATGAACATTTTTCTAAACTTAACATGATAACTTTTCATACATTAATATTGAAAGTGGCTGATTGAATATGATAGAATATTGTTTAAGGCATTGGAATAGTATCCAGAGATTTAGATGACTGATCTAGTTCATATTGAATTAATTGTTTCAATTGGGGCCCACGTTGTCGACCTACCCGTGGTGAGCCCTGTCAACTGACCTCAGTCAGGTGAACGACAACAAACAGAGACAGCAGAAGCAGAAGCAGCTTCATAACTTCTGCTGCCTCAAGCGCAAGAAGAAGAAGAAGATTTGTTTCAATTCAAGAATTAAATACATTTGAAATCAAAAAACTTCGTTTCACTGAGAGCAACAATGAAACTGTCATATAATCATAAAAACCACCCAGTTGAAGGAAAGATGCCTGGAACCATAATCTAGTCTGATCTAAACACAAAGTGCAGGAGGAATTCAGTGGGCCAGGTAGCAACTGTGTAGGGGATGGACAGATGATGTTTCGGGTCAGGGACGTTCTCCAGACTCAGAAGAGCAGCAGGAATCACAGATGAGGGAGCAGTGAGTGAGGATCTCACAGAACTCCTGGTGGAGAGAGGAGGAGAGCTTCTTCACAGTAGCCATACTTTGAGGAGATTTCACAGAGAAGCAGTAAACTGGAGACAAAAGGAACTGTAAATGCTGGACTCTCGAGCAAAACACAAAATTGTGGAGGAACTCGGCAAGTCAGGCAACATCTATGGCGGGAGTGCACAGAATGTTTTTTTTTTGCACTTTCAACCTTTGCAGTGTTAACAGTCCACCTATCAAGCCTGAAATACATAGAAACATAGAAAATAGGTGCAGGAGAAGGCCATTTGGCCCTTCGATCCAGCACCGCCATTCATTGTGATCATGGCTGATCATCCACAATCAGTAACCCGTGCCTGCCTTCTCCCCATACCCCTTGATTCCACTAGCCCCTAGAGCTCTATCTAACTCTCTTTTAAATTCATCCAGTGATTTGGCCTCCACTGCCTTATGTGGCAGAGAATTCCACAAATTCACAACTCTCTGGGTGAAAAGGTTTTTTCTCACCTCAGTTTTAAATGGCCTCCCCTTTATTCTTAGACTGTGGCCCCTGGTTCTGGACTTCCCCAACATTGGGAACATTTTTCCTGCATCTAGCTTGTCCAGTCCATTTATAATTGTATACGTTTCTATAAGATCCCCTCTCATCGGAGAACCTAGGGTGATGGAGGAACTGAAGGAAATCCACATTAGGCAGGAAATGGTTTTGGGTAGACTGATGGGACTGAAGGCTGATAAATCCCCAGGGCCTGATGGTCTGCATCCCAGGGTACTTAAGGAGGTGGCTCTAGAAATAGTGGAAGCATAGGAGATCATTTTTCAATGTTCTATAGATTCAGGATCAGTTCCTGTGGATTGGAGGATAGCAAATGTTATCCCACTTTTTAAGAAAGGAGGGAGAGAGAAAACAGGTAATTATAGACCAGTTAGTCTGACATCAGTGGTGGGGAAGATGCTGGAGTCAATTATAAAAGACGAAATTGCTGAGCATTTGGATAGCAGTAACGGGATCATTCCGAGTCAGCATGGATTTACGAAGGGGAAATCATGCTTGACAAATCTACTGGAATTTTTTGAGGATGTAACTAGGAAAATTGACAGGGGAGCGTCAGTGGATGTGGTGTACCTCGACTTTCAGAAAGCCTTCGACAAGGTCCCACATAGGAGATTAGTGAGCAAAATTAGGGCACATGGTATTGGGGGTAGGGTACTGACATGGATAGAAAATTGGTTGACAGACAGAAAGCAAAGAGTGGGGATAAATGGGTCCCTTTCGGAATGGCAGGCAGTGACCAGTGGGGTACCGCAAGGTTCGGTGCTGGGACCCCAGCTATTTACGATATACATTAATGACTTAGACGAAGGGATTAAAAGTACCATTAGCAAATTTGCAGATGATACTAAGCTGGGGGGTAGTGTGAATTGTGAGGAAGATGCAATAAGGCTGCAGGGTGACTTGGACAGGTTGTGTGAGTGGGCGGATACATGGCAGATGCAGTTTAATGTAGATAAGTGTGAGGTTATTCACTTTGGAAGTAAGAATAGAAAGGCAGATTATTATCTGAATGGTGTCAAGTTAGGAGGAGGGGGAGTTCAACGAGATCTGGGTGTCCTAGTGCATCAGTCAATGAAAGGAAGCATGCAGGTACAGCAGGCAGTGAAGAAAGCCAATGGAATGTTGGCCTTCGTAACAAGAGGAGTTGAGTATAGGAGCAAAGAGGTCCTTCTACAGTTGTACCGGGCCCTGGTGAGACCGCACCTGGAGTACTGTGTGCAGTTTTGGTCTCCAAATTTGAGGAAGGATATTCTTGCTATGGAGGGCGTGCAGCGTAGGTTCACTAGGTTAATTCCCGGAATGGCGGGACTGTCGTATGTTGAAAGGCTGGAGCGATTGGGCTTGTATACACTGGAATTTAGAAGGATGAGGGGGGATCTTATTGAAACATATAAGATAATTAGGGGATTGGACACATTAGAGGCAGGAAACATGTTCCCAATGTTGGGGGAGTCCAGAACAAGGGGCCACAGTTTAAGAATAAGGGGTAGGCCATTTAGAACGGAGATGAGGAAGAACTTTTTCAGTCAGAGAGTGGTGAAGGTGTGGAATTCTCTGCCTCAGAAGGCAGTGGAGGCCAGTTCGTTGGATGCTTTCAAGAGAGAGCTGGATAGAGCTCTTAAGGATAGCGGAGTGAGGGGGTATGGGGAGAAGGCAGGAACGGGGTACTGATTGAGAGTGATCAGCCATGATCGCATTGAATGGCGGTGCTGGCTCGAAGGGCTGAATGGCCTACTCCTGCACCTATTGTCTATTGTCTATTGTCTATTGTCATCCTTCTAAACTCCAAATTGCAGATTTAGCCTGTTCAATGCATGCACATTGAGACTGTCTTACCTTGCCACCTCCCCCACGCACTGCTTTTATCATCACAGGGTAGCCAATTCGACTGGCCTCCTCCATCAACTGTTGATCAGTTTGATTATCTCCATGATAACCTTCTACTATAGGCACTCCAGCAGCTGACATTATGACCTTCGATGTACTGGATTAAAATTATACAAAGGAAAATTATTTTACACATTATACCTCAATAAAGACTGCCCAATTCCTTTCGATATGATGATAATCTTATATAAACATTGACATGGTATGAACATTAACTTCTCCAACTTTAGATAGTTCCTCTGTCCCTCCCTTCCCCTTCCCCTTCCCAGCTCTCCCACTATCTTCCTGTCTCCACCTTTATCCTTCCTTTGTCCCGCCCCCATGACATCAGTCTGAAGAAGGGTCTCGACCCGAAACGTCGCCCATTCCTTCTCTCCTGAGATGCTGCCTGACCTGCTGAGTTACTCCAGCATTTTGTGAATAAATACCTTCGATTTGTACCAGCATCTGCAGTTATTTTCTTATATAAAGTTATGTTACATAGCTTTTTCACAGTGAGGAGGTACAGGTATACCACCGAGGTAGCCCCAACTCATTATCTTTTCGTCTCTTCTTTACATTCATATTTTGTGTGCATTCAAAAGAGAAACATTATTGCTGAGGAAAGGAACATTTCTTATTGTAGCCTCTCCAAATCAGCATCAAGCACTTTTAGGTCACAATGAAGCCATGGGGTTTTTTTTAGCTTCAAAACCATCACTCTGTCCCAATATCTGACACGGGTCCTGATGATATCAAGGGATGCTTCTACCTTTCACATCAGCACAATCTGTGGTCACTTCCCCCGACTGCCAAATCAGGTAAAATGAGATTTGGATTGGAACAGAGACACTTTTTTTCTCATGAGATGTCAGCATCTTAGGTCAGTAGAATGATAGATGGAAAAATCTAATTGTCATCTACACCAGGGCACAATGAAATTCCTTATTTACACCAAGCTCATAAAGTAAAGGCGGCACGGTGGCGCAGCGGTAGAGTTGCTGCCTTACAGCGAATGCAGCGCCGGAGACTCAGGTTCGATCCTGACTACGGCCGCCGTCTGTACGGAGTTTGTACGTTCTCTCCGTGACCTGCGTGGGTTTACTCCAAGATCTTCGGTTTCCTCCCACACTCCAAAGACATGCAGGTTTGTAGATTAATTGGCTGGGCAAATGTAAAAATTGTCCCTAGTGGGTGTAGGATAGTGTTAATGTGCGGGGATCGCTGGGCGGCGCGGACCCGGTGGGCTGAAGGGCCTGTTTCTGCGCTGTCTCTCTAAATCTAAAATAAAAATCTAAACAGTATACATACAATAACATAACAATGAACACAGCAGAATAGTACCAGTCTGAAGAAGGGTCTCGACCCGAAACATCACCCATTCCTTCTCTCCCGAGATGCTGCCTGACCTGCTGAGTTACTCCAGCATTTTGTGAATAAATAGAATAGTACCAGATTGCAGTGCAATCTCCAAGGAGTGCAAAAGAATGTTAAAGTATAAAACAGAATAAACAAGTGAAGCAGTGTTAAGAGTAAGAGTATGTTGCAGTATCTCCGGTAATGGTGTAATGGTGCGTGATAGATGTGATTGTTTCAGAGGTTGGATAGCAGTGGGGTAGAAGCTGTTTATAAGTATGGATGTCGGAGTTTCCAGGCTCCTGTATCTGCTCTGTTGTTTCAGCCACACCTGGAGTCCACATTTCCTTGTGTTGCTGGGACCTAAAGCTGTGCTGGTGGTATCGGCTCGAATAAAGATCATTATAATTTCTTTGAAATAGCGATGATGGACGAGATTTTTATCACTGGAACTAATGATTCAATGCTGGAACGGATAGATGCAAGGATAAGCAATGATAAAAGGCTGTTTTAACTATGAGGAGGAGCTTCATTTAAATGCTTCCGCTCTCCAGCGCCATCTTTCTTCTGAGAAACATAGCAGTGCGCCACTTCATAAACTCCAGTGGCCGTGAAAGCATCCCCATAGCGGTCAGGAGTTTCAGAATCTTGACCCAACCACACTGATGGTCAAGATCATGTGCAACCTACAAGGGAACTTGGAAGTGAGAATGGTTTCCAAGTGGCTACTGACCAAGTACTTTCTCAGGGGAGAAGTCTTACATTTTGGGTGGTGCAGCCAAGTACACCACACATTGAATTGAGAACTACAATCGTTCGCAAACATCCCCAGTTTTGGCCATATGCTGAGAGGAAGGTCACTCTCAATGTCAGCAAGACAGAGGAGACAGTGATCACCTTCAGGAAGTGAAGCGGTACACATTGACGGCACTGAAGTAGAGGGTTGAGAACTTCAAATTCCTAGGAGTCAATATCTCCAATGACCTCTCCTGGACCACCCATATTGAAGCAACGACCACGAAAGCCCACCAACGCCTCTACTTCCATAGAAGGCTTAGGAAGTTTGGCATGTCCCCTTCAACTCTCACCAACGTATACAGATGCACCATAGAAAGCATTTTATCGGGATGCATCACAGCTTGCTTTGGGAACAGCTCCATCCAAGACCGCAAGAAATTGCAGCGAATTGTGGACCATCACACAAACCAACCTCCCTTCCATTGACTCCATTTATACCTCACGCTGCATCGGCAAGGCCAGCAGCATAATCAAAGACGAGTCGCACCCTGGCCACTCCCTCTTCTCCCCTCGGGCAAAAGGTATAGAAGTGTGAAAACGCATACCTCCAGATTCAGGGACAGTTTCTTCCCAGTTGTTATCAGGCAACTGAACTATCCTCCTGTAACCCGTGAGCCAGTCCTGAACTACTATTTACCTTGTACTAAACAATATTTCCTGATCATGTATCTGCACACTGTG
This sequence comes from Rhinoraja longicauda, assembly GCF_053455715.1. NCBI lineage: Eukaryota > Metazoa > Chordata > Chondrichthyes > Rajiformes > Arhynchobatidae > Rhinoraja > Rhinoraja longicauda. Next base: position 2,826,977 of record NC_135965.1, on the reverse strand, counting down.
TATGGCTCAATTGTAATCATGTTGGCTGGTTAGCACGCAACAAAAGCTTTTCACTGTACCTCAGTACATGTGGCAATAAACTCAACTAAAATAGCTGGGCCTTTGACATTGTGTTAAGGAACTCCTACAGCAATGTCCTTCGGATGACATGACTGCCCTCTGGCAACTATCGTCTTTTGTGCAGGGTATGACTTCAGCCAGGGGATTCATACTGACGTTCAATTTTAATGAAACTCATTGATGCAACTCTCAATAAAGTTCACCTTAGGTCAGCCTCACCTCTCCTCTGGAGCTCAGACGTTTGAACTAGGACCACAGTAAAGGCTGGAGACAAAAGGTTCTGGCTGAACCTAAACTATTCATTGGTGATCAAGTTACTGCAGACCTCCCAACATTTGATTTTACAAATTCAGAATTTTGTCATGTGGCGAGGGGAGGCCAGCGGCGAGGCCAGCGGCGAGGTGAAGCGGGGCCTGCGGCGAGACGAGGCCGGGCCTGCGGTGAGGTGAGACCGGGCCAGCGGCGAGGCGAGGCGAGGCCAGCGGCGTGAGGCGAGCGACGGGGCGGGACGAGAGGCAAGGCGAACGGCGAGGTAAGTGCTTTGCGGAAAAATGTGAAGTGAAATCGGAATTGCGGAAATGAAATAAGAAAGCGGAATCTTTCCGCCAAATTCGGAAGGGTTGGGAGGTCTGTTACTGGTAAGTAAATGGCACTTGACAGATCATTAATAGTCAATTCTCTCAGTTTTCTGCTCTCAGGGAGTTATCCAGTTCACCCTGAAGACATCCATGTTATTTATTTCAATCATCTGCTGTGGTGGCAATTCCATGTTCTCGTACTCTGCAAGCGAAAAAGTCTGTCCCACATTTCTTACTGGATTTTTTCAAGACGATCTTGGATTTATGACTCCTCGTTTTAGACTGTCTTTACACAGAAACCAAGTAAGGGGAACTCCTGCAGCCAGGTGGTAACTAATTTGGCACGAGCAACATTGAGCGAATTTTGGATTAGGGTGTATGTGGCCATCTCCATTAGGTTAGCTAAATGGATTATTCATCTGGAGGATTATCAGATGTTGCAACAGGTCTTCTAAACATATGCATAATCTATTGTGAGGCCAAAATAAGGCACCTGGCCACCTTTACCTGTGCTCTAAAGTGACTTGGGTGCCAAGGCTTAAAATGTGTGGAGATGGAAAATTCTTAAATTCTGAAGCAGACACATAATCCATCTTCGCAATCACAAAAAATATAAATAAATAGTGGTAAAGAGAAAATGGGGGAAACTTAAGCAAAAAGATTCCTTCTTTAATAAAATATGATTAGATTTTGAAGATCTTTGCAATGACAACACAAATGTGGATAGCAATCAATACCTATCTTCTCATACTACATTTATGTTGTTTGCTATGGAAGACAATGTAATAAACATCTATTAATGTTCAATGTAGACACAAGGAACTGCAGATGCTGGAATCTTACGTAGAGTTTCGACTGTACCTTAATTAGTACACGTGACAATAAACAGACCTTTGAACCTTTGAACTCAGTGGACCAGGCAGCATCATTGGAAGATGTGGATAGGCAACATTTTGGGTCTGAATAAGAGTCCCTGACCTGCTGAGGTACTCCAGCACCTTGTAATCTATTATTGTTCGCATGCTACATATATTTCAGTGCATCGTATTCTTATCCAACGTCGTGCAGAAATTTCTAAAATAAAATTGCTCAGGTATCACTCTGTCTGCCCTTTTTTTCACAAAATGCTGGAGTAACTCAGCAGGTCGGGCAGCATCTCAGGAGAGAAGGAATGGGTGATGTTTCGGGTCGAGACCCTTCAAGCATTTTGTGAATAAATACCTTTGATTTGTACCAGCATCTGCAATTATTTTCTTACACACTCTGTCTGCCCTAGTCATTTGAAGAAAAGCTTGAAGAGATCAATTTATTACCTCTTGATTCCCATATCCCTAATAGCCGTGGAAGGAGGGCCAATGAAAATGATGTCCTCTTTTTTACACCATTCTGCAAACTCTGTGTTTTCAGAAAGGAACCCATAGCCTGGGTGGATGGCCTACAAGAAATAATTCACAAAACAACAAAGTCAGGTCACAACAGCAAAACTGCTAACATTCAAAATAGAAAATAATAAAATGAAGATTTTTAAAATACATGACTAAGTTAAACTGAAGAAATGAAGAAGAAACAGAAAGATAATTTTTAACTATTGAGAATTTGTGAGCAGGAATTGATAATGTCAATTATGATTGACGTTGGTAGAACAGAAGGATTATTGGGAAGAAGAGTGTGCCTTATGTGTGCCATTCATTAAAGAATGGCTGACGTATAAAGCAACTCCACTCACCTGACTCACCTGTGAAAGAGACACAAGAGAGTGCAGATGCTGCAATCTGGAGTAACAAACAAAGAACAGAGATGAGGAAAAACTTTTTTAGTCAGAGTTGTGAATCTGTGGAATTCTCTGCCTCAGAGGGCAGTGGAGGCCAATTCTCTGAATACATTCAAGAGAGAGCTAGATAGAGCTCTTAAGGATAGCGGAGTCAGGGGGTATGGGGAGAAAGCAGGAACGGGATACTGATTGAGAATGATCAGCCATGATCACATTGAATGGCGGTGCTGGCTCGAAGGGCCGAATGGCCTACTCCTGCACCTATTGTCTATTGAAGGTACTCTGCGGATTGAGTAGCTTTAGCAGAGTAAGGAACTCTCCACGTTTCAGGCTGAAACTCTGCATCATGTCTAAGAGTGGAGAGGGAAGATAGAACACAGAACAGTACAGGGTAGACACAAAATGCTGGAGTAACTCAGCGGGACAGGCAGCATCTCAGGAGAGAAGGAATGGGTGACGTTTCGGGTCGAGACCCTTCTTCAAACATCACCCATTCCGCCTCTTCCAAGATGCTGCCTGACCCGCTGAGTTACTCTAGCATTTTGTGTCTACCTTCAATTGTAACCAGCATCTGCAGTTTTATTCCTGCACATAGAACAGTACAGCACAGGAACGGGCACTGCATCCCACAATGTTTGTGCCAAACATAATGCCAAGTTAAATTGATCACATCTTCATATACTGTACATGATCCGTATCCGTCTATTGCCTGCACTTCCATAAAACCTCTTGAATGCCACTATCTTCTCAACCTCCACCATTACCCCTGGCAATGCGTTCCAGGCCTCCGAGGTGCCAGGAAAAAGTGGAGAGGGGAAGTGGTGAGACAAGGGCTCATTGGTGATTGAAGGACTAAAGAGGGATGAAGGATGACGAGCAGGCGGTGCTAACTGGTGTTCCCGTCCGTGGAGAATACCGCTGATCTACTGTAATTTTGTTGCAAATGGTATTAATTATATAGAGAAACATGGGGCACATAATGGCAAGGCTCCAGAGTTGAGTTTCATTTCATGTTATTTTAGCCCAACGCTGTCATCACAGCATATCACTCAAAATTGAGGAAGAATTATTTTACAGATACTTTCAATACCTGCAATGGAGCTTCAAAGTGAGTGGAGTGCACTGCCAGGAAAGATGCCAGAAGCAGATGCAACAGCAACATTTAAAAAGAGTTCAGCCAGAACATGAACAGGCAGGAAATATGGCGTGCGGCACGGTGGCGCAGCGGTAGAGTTGCTGCCTTACAGCGAATGCAGCGCCGGAGACCCGGGATCGATCCTGACCACGGGCGCCGTCTGTACGGAGTTTGTACGTTCTCCCTGTGACCTGCGTGGGTTTTCTCCGAGATCTTCGGTTTCCTCCCACACTCAAAAGACGTACAGGTATGTAGGTTAATTGGCTGGGCAAATGTAAAAATTGTCCCTAGTGGGTGTAGGATAGTGTTAGTGTGCGGGGATCACTGGGCGGCGCAGACCCGGTGGGCCGAAGAGCCTGTTTCTGCGCTGTCTCTCTAAAATCTAAAAAAAAAATCTAAAGGATTCAGACCAGGTGCAGGTACATTGGATTAGATGGCATGGCATCATGCTTGGCAGACATTGTGAGTTGAAGGGGCAGTAACGTTCTATGTTCTAAAGCAAGGCAGTAATGTATTTTGCACATGTATGCTCAATTGTAACCAGAACTCAACAAGATTACCTGTGCTTCTGTTTGCTTGGCTATATGGATGATCTTTTCCATATTTAGGTAGCTCTGCTGAGAAGCTGCAGGACCTATATGGTAAGCTTCATCAGCCTAATAAAAATAAAAGATTATATGCAGTGAAATATAAATAATACATTCTATTTCATCTACTAGGGTTTTTTCTTCATTTGCCCAAATATGTTACAGGAACAATTACTGTGTCATCACCTGGCACAAGGTGATAAACTATTCTGGCAAAAATAGTGGCAAATCCTTTTCCTTAACAAACGCATTGAAATGACCAATGGTCAATTTATCTGAACTCTTATAAACACAAACAAAGCTTCAAAATAATTAAATTATAACTACTGGAGCTTTATAAGGCTTTGGTTTCTTCATAGGTTCTCTTGCCTCAATCAAAGAAAGAATATCCAATATCAATAACTCATACCACCAAATTAGAGAATAAAAGATGTGCTTGTATTTAGATGCAACATATCTTTACATTTTGTGTAAAACCAAGGAGATAACTGATAGTTAAAAAGTTTAACTTCTGTGGTACGAATTTCTAATAAACACCATCTGTTAACATTACTCGCTTAACTGCAAAAAATATACAATATCATAACTCAACACATTATCAAAGGAGCTAGAGCAATTGAAATTCTAAATGACCATTCTGATGAAGTATCACATTTTATACGATCATGTTAACTAGGTCATTAGAAGGAATACTTGTTAATATAAAATGTCATAAATTATATTTTAATTTATTCTCACGGTGGACCAGATTGGATATTTGAAATGATTCCAAATAGTGTACTACATGGTGACTAATAGAGTACTGCAGCTAAAAGGTGATTAAGAAAAACAAAATAAAATATGCATTCATATCTGAAAGGCAATATTCTGAATAAGGGGTTTGAACATTTGATTCTCTCAATAAATTAAAAACTCATAGAATTACAGAAATCCAAAGATTCATAACACAGATTCTGCAACTATCGGCTTTGGAGATACTGAATGCTCCTTCCCGGATTCTACAGATGCTGAAATCATTCCTGTGGATTGAAGGGTAGCGAACGTGACCTTGCTAATAAAGAAACCAGAATTAAATACAAAAGGATGGGTAAGAACTGACTTGTTAGCCCAACAGAGGTGGGGAAATGCTAGAATCCATCAAGATAAACATAGCACAAAAAGTAAGGAAATGTGTGTTTGGTAGATTATTTCTTTGTTGTAACAATGCTTCTTGGCAATAAATCTTATATTGTTGGAAAGCCTGTTTATTTCCCTTTTAAATGGTGCCACATTTGTAAGGAACATGCATTTGTGGGATGAGCAGCAGAGCTGAGTATATGGGTTGCGCCCATGAAAAATTTGCCAAATCTTCTCTGCCAATGCCAAACAGCTTATTCTGCTGTTGCTATTGACTCTTGTTTTGAGCTTCTGGTACCCCCAGGTGCTGACAATCAGGTGCCTGGGACCGAACTCTATCCTCCAAGATGACAATGCTCGCCCCCACAGAGCAGGGTTTCTCAGAGACTACCTCCAGAATTTGGGAGTGGAGAGGATGGAATGGCCTGCCAGCAGTCCTGACCTCAACCCCATTGAACACTTGTGGGATCAGCTTGGGCGTGCTGTTCGTGCCAGAGTGACCAACACAACCACGTTGGCTGACTTGCGACAAATGCTGGTTGAAGAATGGGATGCCATCCCACAACAGTGTGTGACCAGGCTGGTGACCAGCATGAGGAGGAGGTGCCAGGCTGTTGTGGCTGTGTATGGTTCTTCCACACACTACTGAGGCTCCTGTTTATTAAATGAATAAATTGTTAAATTGCCAATATGTCTTGTTTCTTCAGACTTCAATCATCCAATCCACCAAACAACACCGAACAAGAGTCAATGGCAGAATAAGCTGTTTGGCATTGGCAGAGAAGATTTGGCAGATTTTTCATGGGCGCAACCCACATACTCAGCTCTGCTGCTCATCCCACAAACGCATGTTCCTTACAAATGTGGCACCATTTAAAAGGGAAATAAACAGGCTTTCCAACGGTATACGATTTATTGCCAAGAAGCATTGTTACAACAAAGAAATAATCTACCAAACACAAATTTCCTTACTTTTTGTGCTATGTTTAGATAAAATAACAGAAATCCATGAGTCATGGGATGGAGAAGGGCCAATGGGAATTTATGAAAGGAAACACACAAAAAAATTGATTAATTTATAGTTCTTTGAGAACATCGTGTGTAGAAATGGAAAGCAGCAGATGTAGTGTATTTGGGAGGTCCCATAGAAAAAATTGAGCAAAATATTAAGGACACTGAGTTGGGCGGAGAATTGGTTATCGGACAGAAAAGAAAGAGTGGGAATAAAAGGATCTTTTGGTTGGCGGCCTGTGACTAATAGGGCACTGCAGCTATTCACAATCTATATTAACAATCTGGCAATTTGGTATTATATTTGCATGGCAAGGGCAATATAATGTGGAAAAATGCACAGAAAAGCAGATTATTATTCATATGATAGCCGAATGGGTAAAGAGATCTTGTTGCCCCTGTACAAAAGCAATTGAAAGTCAATGTGCATGTGCAACAAGTGGACAGGAAGGTTTGCAATATGCTGGCCTTCATTCTGAGACGTTTTGTGCATAGGAGTAGAGAAGGTTCACCACAGCAATGTAATGTCATGGTGAGAACACAGGTTTGGTCTCCTTACCTAAAGATGGTGATCTTTGCCATAGAGAGCAATTGAGGGTATGGGGAACTGTCAGGCGAGCATAGATTTGCCATGATCACGCACTGAATGGTGGTTAAAGTAGGAGGGTCTGGCAGCCTACTGCTGCTCCTATTTTTTTGTGTAACTGTGAAAGACAGTAGCAAAGATTCACTGGACTGGTTTCCAGTTATGACAAATTTGCCATATGACCTAGTAGTCTACGCCTGCATTATTTGGACTTTAGAGAGGCACAAGAGTCTGTAGTCACTGGAATCTTGGAGCACAAAACTGCTCGAGGAATTCAGCAGGTCAAGGAAAAATACTTGGTTGTAGCAGTGAGTCTGAAGAAGGAGCATGACCTGAGAAAAGGTTAATTCTCTCCACAGAAGCTGCCTGACCCACTGAGGATAACCTCACATTTATCCACATTATACTGCGTCTGCCATGCACATGTACACTCATTCAACCTGTCCAAGTCACCCTGCAACCTCTTAACATCCTCTTCGCAGTTCACACTGCCACCCAGTTTTGTGTCATCTACAAACTTGCTAGTGTTACTTCTAATTCCATCATCCAAATCATTTATATTGTAAATAGTTGCGGCCCCAGCACCGAGCCTTGCGGCACTCCACTCGCCACTGCCTACCATTCTGAAAAGGATCCGTTTATTCCTACTCTTTGCTTCCTGTCTGCCAACCAATTCTCTATCCTTGTCAATACCCTACACCCAATACCATGTGCTCTAATTTTTCCCACCAATTTCCTGAGTGGTACCTTTTCAAAGGCTTTCTGAAAGTCTAGATACAATATATCCACTGGTTCTCCTTCATCCATTTTACTTTGCACATTCTCAAAAAAATTCCAGAAGATTAATCAGGCAGGATTTCCCCTTCATAAATACATGCTGACTTGGACCAACCCTTGTACTGCCATCCAAATGCACCGTTATTACCTCTTTAATAATTGACTCCAGCATCTTCCCCACCACCGAAGTCAGGCTAACTGGTCTATAATTCCCCGTTTTCTCTCTCGCTCCTTTCTTGAAAAGAGGGATAACATTAGCTACCCTCCAATCCACAGGAACTGATCCCGAATCTATAGAACATTGGAAAATGTGTCCACGATTTCCTGAGCCACCTCCTTGAGTACCCTGGGATGCAGACTACCAGGCCCTGGGGATTTATCAGTCTTCAGTCCCATCAGTCTACCCAATGCTATTTCTCGCCTAATGCAAATTTTTTTCAGTTCCTCTGCCTCCCTAGATCCTCTGTCCTCTAGTACAGCTAGGAGATTGTTTGTGTCTTCCTTAGTAAAGAAAGAACCGAAGTACCAGTTCAACTCTTCTGCCATTTCCTTGTTGCCCATAATAATATCACCTGTTTCTGCCTTCAAGGGACCCATATTTGTCTATACTAATCTTTTTCTCTTAACATACCTAAAGAAACTTTTACTATCCTTCTTTATATTCTTGGCCAGCTTACCCTCGTACTTAGACGCACAATGCTGGAGTAACTCAGCGGGTCATGCAGTTTTTCTCCTACACATTTTACCCTCGTACTTCATCTTTTCACCCTGTATTGCCCTTTTTGTTACCTTCTGTTGTCCTTTGAAAGTTTCCCAATCCTCTGGCTTCACGCTACTCTTTGCTGTTATACATCTTTTATTTTAGTTTTATTCCGTCCCTAACTTCCCTTGTTAATTTCCCTAACAGTTGCCTCTTGCTCCCCTTAGAATCTTTCTTCCTCTTTGGAATGAAATGATCCTGCATCTTCTGGATTATGCCCAGAAATTCCTGCCATTGCTGTTCCACCGTCATTCCTGCTAGGATCCTTTTGCAGTCGACCTTGGCCAGCTCCTCTCTCATGCCTTCATAGTCCCCTTTGTTCAACTGCAACACTGACACTTCCGATTTAACCTTCTCCTTCTCAAATTGCAGATTGAAACTAATCATATTATGATCACTACCTCCAAGCGGTTCCTTTACCTCGAGTTCTCTTTGGCCAGCTCCTCTCTCATGCCTTCATAGTTCCCTTTGTTCAACAAACAATAGTGAGGGAACAAAGCACACATAGTTGTGCCAATGAAAGTCAAATAAGCCATTATGGGACCGTGAAACAAGAATAAAACTGTTAGAGACATCAGCCAAACCTTAGGCTTACCAAAATCAACTGTTTGGAACTGTTTGAATGAAAGAGAGCACTGGTGAGCTTACTAATCGCAAATGGACTGACAGGCCAAGGAAGACCTCCACAGCTGATGACAGAAGAATTCTCTCCATAATAAAGAATAATCCTCAAACACCTGTCTGACAGATCAGAGCACTCTTCAGGAGTCAGGTGTGACAATGTCAATGACAACTGTCCACAGAAGACTTCATGAAATACTGAGGCTAACCAATGTGCAAACCACTGGTTAGCCACAAAAATAGGATGGCCAGGTTACAGTTTGCCAAGAAGTACTTAAAAGAGCAACCACAGTCCTGGAAAAAGGTCTTGTGGACAAATGGGATGAAGATTAACTTATATCAGAATGATGGCAAGAGCAAAGTATGGAGGCCCAAGATCCAAAGCATACCACCTCATCTGTGAAACACGGTGGTGGGGGTGTTATGGCCTGGGCATGTATGGCTGCTGAAGGTACTGGCTCACTTATCTTCATTGATGGTACAAATGTTGATGTTGGTAGCATAATGAATTCTGAATTGTATAGACACATCCTATCTGCTCAAGTTCAAACAAATGCCTCAAAACTCATTGGCCGGCGGTTCATTCTACAGCAAGACAATGATCCCAAACATACTGCTAAAGCAATAAAGGAGTTTTTCAAAGCTAAAAAATGGTAAATTCTTGAGTGGCCAAGTCAATCACCCGATCTGAACCCAATTGAGCATGCCTTTTATATGCTGAAGAGAAAACTGAAGTGGACTAGCCCCCAAAATAAGCATAAGCTAAAGATGGCTGCAATACAGGCCTGGCAGAGCATCACCAGAGAAGACACTCAGCAACTGGTGATGTCCATGAATCACAGACTTCAAGCAGTCATTGCATGCAAAGGATATGCAACAAAATACTAAACATGACTACTTTCATTTACATGACATTGCTGTGTCCCAAACATTATGGTGCCCTGAAATGGAGGGAAGATGTATAAACACTGCTGTAATTTCTACATGGTGAAACCAAAATGTATAAAAATGGCCTTTATTAAAATCTGCCAATGTGCACTTTAACCACATGTGATGTTTTCTATTACAAATCTCAAATTGTGGAGTACAGAGGCAAATAAATAAATGATGGGTCTTTGTCCCAAACATTATGGAGGGCACTGTACGTCGCAAGTCACCGGAGATAAAGGTCAGGTTTAACCAAGGATAAAGGAGTGGTGGGCAGAACACTCAGGTGAGGCACAATGCACAGATATAAAATATTTATTTGTGCACGTTGAACATGGGAGTGGAAGGAAGTGAAGGAATCAGACTCTTGAAAAATAATACCCAATACCTAAACTGGAAGTTTGTTGCCATTAGTTGTACATAAAAGAAAATAATTCTGGGAAAAATATTCAGCTTCTTTGTATATGCACAATCAGACAATTAAGCACTAGATGGACTGTGTAATGGACTGACTCACAAGAGTCTACTTACAACTCCATTAATGTTGAATGTTAAGCCCTCCTTTCTCCCTGCAATGGGAGTCTTCACTCTGATGAACAAATGTAACCCCAATACATTGGATTCAATCCACAATGAAAATAAATGCATACTTGAAGCATCTTCATCCTATGTGTGCTCCAATAACATGACCTACCATTGAGACATGCATGGAATTTTTGTCTGCTTCACTGTAAACAGCCACAGAGCGCACACCCATCTTCTTTGCTGTCCTCATTACCCTGCAGGCAATCTCGCCTCGATTTGCAATAAGTACTTTCTCGATTCGGTAACTGCCTGTAAAACAAATGAAGCATCCACTTACTTTTAAGGAAATTTGTTGTATAATACACATAAATATATAGCTAATAGATATAAAACTATTAAGAAAAAGGTGCAGGAGTTGGCCATTCGGCCCTTCAAGCCAGCACCGCCATTCAATATGATCATGGCTGATCATCTTAAACCAGTACCCCGTTCCTGCTTTTTCCCCATATCCCTTGATTCCGTTAGCCCCAAGAGCTCTATCTAACTCTCTCTCTCAAATACATCCAGCAAATTGGCCTCCACTGCCTTCAATGGCAGAGAATTCCACAAATTCACAACTCTCTGGCTGAAAAAGTTTTTCCTCATCTTAGTCCAAAATGGCCTACCCCTTATTCTTAAGCTGTTACCCCTAGTTCTGGACTCTCCCAACATCAGGAACATTTTTCCTGCATCTAGCCTGTCCAATCCCTTCAGAGTTTCATATGTCTATAAGATCCCCCCTCATCCTTCTAAAGTCCGGTGAATATAAGCCCAGTCGATCCATTCTTTCATCATGTCAGTCCCACCATCCCCGGAATTAACCTGGTGAACCTACGCTGCACTCCCTCAATCGTAAGAATGTCCTTCCTCAAATTAGGAGACCAAAACTGCACACAATATTCCATGTGTGGTCTCACAAGGGCCCTGTACAACTGCAGTAGGACCTCCTTGCTCCTATACTCAGATCTTCTCGCTATGAGGTCCAACATGCCATTTGCTTTCTTCACTACCTGCTGTACCTGCATGCTTACTTTCAGTGACTGATGTACAAGGACACCCAGGTCTCGTTGCCCTCCCCTTTTCCTAAACTGACACCATTGAGATAATAATCTGCCTTCTTGTTCCAGCCACCAGTGGATAACCTCACATTTATCCACATTATACTGCATCTGCCATGCATCTGCCCACTCACCCAACTTATCCAAGTCACCCTGCAGCTTCATAGCATCCTCCTCGCAGTTCACACTGCCACCCAGCTTTGTGCCATCTGCAAACTTGGAGATGTTACATTTAATCCCTTTGTCTAAATCGTTAATATATATTGTAAATAACTGGAGTTCCAGCACTGAGCCTTGCGGCATCCCACCAGTCACTGCCTGCCATTCTGAAAAGGACCCGTTTATTCCTACTCTTTGATTCCTGTCTGCCAACCAGTTCTCTATCCATGTTAATACCCTACCCCCAATACCATGTGCTCTCATTTTGCACACTAATCTCTTGTGTGGGACCTTGTCAAAGGCTTTTTGAAAGTCCAGATACACCACATCCATTGGCTCTCCCTTATCCATTCTACTTGTTACATCCTCAAAATAATCCAGATTAGTCAAGCACGATTTCCCCTTCATAAATCCATGCTGACTTTCACCAATCCTGTCACTGTTTTCCAAATGCGTTGCTATTACATCTTTAACAATTGACTCTAATAATTTACTTTAATAATTGAGAGGGCAGATGCATGGCAAATGCAGTATAATGTGGATAAATTTGAAGTTATCCACTTTGGTGGCAAAGACAATGTACCTTTTTGTTTTAGCTTTGACTAGGTAGGACAAATAATGCTACTGTTCTGAATCAAAATGTTTATGAATGTCATGTGATAAAATATAATTCAACCTCGGAACTTACAATTTCTATGAGGAAGCATCAAAGTTTGACAGGAACATTAAAAAACATCTTCACCAATATTCTCTGAACTTTGTCACTTGAAATTGGAGAATTCAACGTTCATGTCATTGGGCTGTAGACCACTCAAGTGGAACATGAAAAACTGTTCTTTCAGTTTGCATGTGGTCTCTCTCTGGCCATGGAGGAGGCCAAGGACAGGTAGGTCAGCATGAGAATGGGAACTTTAGTGGCTTCCATTCAGAGTTCCTGCAGCCCCTAGCAGATAGAGTGCAAGTACTTGGTTGAGCAGTCACTTAGTCTCCGCTTGGTCATGGTGGCGCAGCGGTAAAGTTGCTGCCTTACAGCGAATACAGCGCCGGAGACTCAGGTTCGATCCTGACTACGGGGCCGTCTGTACGGAGTTTGTACGTTCTCCCCGTGACCTGCGTGGGTTTTCTCCGAGAATTTCGGTTTCCTCCCACACTCCAAAGACGTACAGGTATTTAGGTTAATTGACTGGGTAAATGTAAAAATTGTCCCTAGTGTGTGTAGGATAGTGTTAGTGTGTGGGGATCGCTGGGCGGCGTGGACTCGGTGGGCTGAAGGGCCTGTTTCCGCGCTGTATCTCTAAATCTAAATCAACAACCAAGTCAGTTTCTTGTCCTCCTCTCCCTTCTCTCTCCGTATGATCCACCCAGGTCCTCTCATACACATCTTTCCTTCCAATCCCATTCCCCCCCCCTCCCCCACACCACCCACCAATCCCTTCACTCAGTTACGTTCCTTCCTCCATCTTCTCATCCATTACCCTTACCCCCTTTGTGTCCCCTATCCATCCCACCTCATTTTCATCTACCCCTAAATCTCCCTATCAAGATTCCAGCATCTGCAGTTCTGTTGTGTAACTATTTCCCATTTTGCAGTACGTTGACCACACTATGAACATAAATCTATTTAATAATCTAAATATGAAATCCATGTTATGGAGTTTATTCCGGAGGACAAACATAAACTACAATTGGTTGTAAAAAGGCATAAAATATCATTCAATTCAGCACAAAAGACGAGTACAATTTAGAAAGTAAATACCTGTTGTAGCATTTCTTATGCATGTCAGAGCACAAAACCATTTCCTAGAAAATTTCAAGGAGAAAAGTTAATAAACTTACTTAAAGTTGTCTACTTTCTTTAATTATTATGCAAACCAAAATACTCTATTTGGAAAGTTAAAGGATTGCAATTATTCAACTGACTAAACAACAAATTCACGAGCTTAGAAAAGTTTGATTAGTGGAATTTACATTAAGTCTAAGCAGAATCTTCAAACAAGTAGACAATTTGACCAAATACCACCAAAATATTTTAAAATATGTATTGGTCAAAGTACTGTGCAGGAAAGAACTGCAGATGCTGGTTTAAATCGCAGGTAGACAGAAAATGCTGGAGTAACTCAGTGGGACAGGCAGCATCTCTGGAGAGAAGGAATGGGTGATATTTCGGGTCGAGACCCTTCTTCAGACTTTTAGTAAAGGTACTACTATCCCAGAAAAGGGAAAGCTATATCGTAAAATTAAACAAGCATCTTAAAACTTTTTGTTACCAAGTTCGAATGTACATGAACTCTAACCCTCTCCAGGATTGGGGATGTGGAACTTCGCATTACATACCAAGTTCTACAGATGCACTGTAGAAAGCATCACAACAGCTCTGCTCAAGACTACAAGAAACTACAGAGTTGTGGATGTGGCCCAGTTCATCTCACAAACCAATCTCTACTCCGACAACTCCATCTCCACTTCACGCTGCCTTGGGAAAGCAGACAAGAAGGATGACTTACAAGTCATTCCCCCTTCTCCCGTCAGACAGAAGATACAAAAGCCTGAAACCACATACTACCAGATTCAGGAACAGCCTCTTCCCCACTGTTCCTGGACTACTGAACAGTCCTCGATAAGCCATGGGTGTAACCCCCATCTTCCTTCCTCCCTTATTGTGGCCCTTGCATTTTCTCTGTAATGCCATAATGCTGTGACGCTATATTCTGCACTACATCTTTTCTCATTGCACGACCTATTGTACTTGTGTGTGGCTTGATTGTACTAATGTACTAAGGTTTTTTTAAACTGTATTTCAGTAGTTTTGAAAGAGTTTAAGTATTTAAAAAAGAAAAGATACACAAAATGGTTGCCGGCTTCTTCTTGCGCGTTGCACATGGCTTAGCTAAGCAGAGAGAAAAAAGAGAAAGCTGTGTCTAACTGTGAGAAGTGCACCATGTACTTAAAAAAAAACTGACCTACTGATGACTTCTTAATACCTTGTATGGACATGGTCTTATTTCTTTCAGTACCTTGTATGGGCATGATGTGAGTGGTGCCACCTCATTCACTGATAAGAAAAAGATATAACTATACTGTTTTGTCCTTTGTTTCAGTGAGTGGGACACGAGGTGAGCTTGGGTATCTGAAGACCCCCGGTGCTGATCTCCCCAGCTCCACTGGCGTAATAAAGACTTTTTTACCACTAACTTTGTTGCATTGTTGTCTGTCTAGAAAAAACAAACTTTAACATTGGCGTAGTACCATGGCTGAGCAGTATGGCCTTGAAGATAGTGTCTGGGAACGGTTGTTTATTCAGCACTTGGATGAGTGACACCTCGAAATGATGGACTTTAGAATTGTGGAGCCTTTTTTAGGGTTGGTTAACTGAAGTTACCCTCCTGAGCAACCCGTTCCGTACCTTCCATCATTGCACCACCATTAATCCTTCAGCATTTCTTACAGAACCGCCCGAACATCGCAAAGAACCACTTCATGACTGTGCATTGGCAAATGAACTATTAACCACAGTCCGACAGGACCTACAGGGTGGACACCCAACCTCGGGCTATGCGATAGTTGCAGACAACGGGGCCATAATAGAATGCGGCCGGTTCTAAAACGCTCTCTCCGCCCAGCAGGCAGAACTTTATGCTCTCACTAGAGCATGCATTCTGGGCCAACAAAAGACACTTAATATCTATACCGATTCTCAATACGCCTTCGCCATTGCCCACGATTTTGGAGCATTCTGGCTGCATAGAGGCTTTTTATCGTCTTCCGGCAATCCTATTAAAAACTCTCTTTATGTGACAAATCTGTGACAGGCCCTAACTCTCCCACATCGATTAGCCATTATTAAATGTAGTGCACACACACGAGGCACAGGTGAGGTTTCTAAAGGAGATGCCCTCGCTGATGCCACTGTCCGCGTGTCGGCCTCTTACACCCTTAATATTGTCCCCTCTGAACAAAGAGTTCTTGCACAGAACGGCTCTGCCAGACATGGGTGAAGTTAAGTTAATGCAGGGGGATGCCTCTGCCGCGCAAAGAGATGTTTGGAAACAAGAGGGCTGTGCCATTGATACCCCAACGGCCTCTGGCTCACCCCTCTTGGACAAGTTTGTGTACCTGATGCATTCTTACCTGTACTGTTAACCTACACACATTCCCTTACTCATGCTGGAAAGGAGGGAATGGTAAGGATGACCAAAGAAACATGGTGGCACCCGAACATTCGGCAAGAGTGTGGGATATGCCAGCGGAGCAATCCTGGTAAGGCAGTAAAAGGTCCAAAGGGAGTCACTCCAATGCCATCCCACCCTTTTGAATGCATACAGATAGATTTTATTGAAATGCCGCGTGCACAGTGTTATAAATATTGTTTAATAATTGATTATTTATTTAGTAGATGGATTGAAGCCTTGCCTACTACGAATAACACAGCGGAAACGACTGTTACGTTGCTGCTAAAATAAATCATACCCCGCTTTGGTTTAACAATGGTCCTCACTTTATAGCCACAGTTAATAAGGAAATATGCCAGCATTTTTAAATCAACCAACAATTTCACTGTGTTCACCATCCACAGGCTTCTGGTATAGTCGAAAGGGCAAATGGGAATACTGTTTAGCATTAAGTCCTTAAGATGATCTGGCTACTTGCAATGCACAGACCAACCTCTCACTGACTTAGACACAAAAAACTGGAGTAACTCAGCGGGTCAGGCAGCATCTCTGGAGAGAAGGAATGGGTGACGTTTCGGGTCGAGACCCTTCTTCAGACCCTGACTTTGATGCTCAGGGACAGAGTCCAGCTGGAGGTTCAAATGCCTACTCATCTGACCTGCTACTCTGTCCACTGACTCACCACTTAGCTGAACAGCTGCTGTGGCTGGCCTATAAAGGATAACCCCATCTATTCTAATGGATTCTCCAACATTGGAACCAAAGGTTATGTGCAGGGAAATGGTGTATTAACATTTATTATACTTTATCATTCTTTGAATTTCCAATTGTTTGAGGTATTTTTAAGTATTGAGACATTTGTTGTTTTTCTTTAATTTTATTTTTTTTAATCATTTATATCTTCCAGGAACATTTCAAAACAGTTCAAATGGTGTTTGAACACTCTGTGCTGTCAGGAGGTCATTCCCAAAAGCAGGAAATAAGATACTGGTTGCTGAAGGCAAGTCATAGGTTACAGCCTCATCCTTCCCAAAGAATGGCCCCAGAACCCAGCTCTCCAGTTAGGAAAAGCAGGGCGGCACAGTGGTGCAGCGGTAGAGTTGCTGCCTTACAACGAATGCAGCGCCGGAGACTCAGGTTCGATCCTGACTATGGGCGCCATCTGAACGGAGTTTGTAGGTTCTCCCCGTGACCTGCGTGGGTTTTCTCCGAGATCTTTGGTTTCCTCCCACACTCCAAAGACGTACAGGTATGCAGGTTAATTGACTGGGTAAATGTAAAATTTGTCCCTAGTGTGTGTAGGATAGTGTTAATGTGCAGGGATTGCTGGGCCTGTTTCCGCGCTGTATCTCTAAATCTAAAAATCTACATGATCCAATTCAATTAAGATCATGATTCCAAATGGTATTTTTTCTGTAAACAAAACCGACAGTCTCAATTCATCCTGCCGACTTCATTGCTTTGGATACCTACATCTTCTGGGGTTTTTTTGTAATAAGGAGCTACAGATGCTGGTTGCCAAAGACACAAAATGTTGGAGTAACTCAGACTGAAGAAAGGTCCTGACCCCAGAACGTCACGTATTCTGTTTTTTTTGTTCCTCTCCCTTAAAAATTGTGCCATTTTGTTCATATTGCCCATCTTTGTTCTTAATTCTAAAATTCTCACTTCTCTTAATTTATTTACCATAGATATGTCCATTTTAACAGTTTACAGGGTTCTGAAATACATTGGCATTTGTCTTTCATTTTGTAAAATTCCCCACTTTCATATATAAAATCCTCAAATGTATCACAAACATGAAAATTTAAAAAACCACACACTGGGAAGAGCCCTGCATTTTCTCTTGTAACAGATGCTGCCCGACACAATTTGTCTTTTCTTTAACAACAACTTCTCTCTGATTTCCATTTCTTAGCTGAGTTAGTATCCATGTTGTAATGCATGTTAATCTAATAGGTAATTATCTCAATAACTTTATTAATTAGTGCTTTGTTAAAAAGTATGCACAAACCACATTACCCAACTATCAGTTCTTTCGTGTAATCAGGTAAGTCAACAGTAATTTCAATTAAGTAATAATTTTGGCGTAGCAAAACTGTGCCAACAAATTTCATCAAACAAAAAAATACCAAATCATTAAAGGAGTTGAATAACTGTTTGGTCAAAGAGTTAGAATTTTAGCAATAAAAACAGAAAGGGCTGGAAATACTCAGCAGAACTGGCAGCAACTGTGGAAAGTGAAACAAAGTTAACAATGTCTTAAAGCTGCCAAGTGAAGTATGAGGTGTTGTTCATCCAATTTGCGCTGCGCCTCACTCTGACAATGGAGGAGTCCCAGGACTGAAAGGCCAGTATGGGATTGGGAGGGGGAGTTAACGTGTTTAGAAATCGGGAGATTAGGTAGGTTTTGGCGGACTGAGCGTAAGTGCTCAGTGAAACGATCGCCGAGCCTGCGCTTGGTCTCGCCGATATACGAGTCCACATCTGGAAGAGCGGATATAGCAGATGAGGTTGGAGGAGGTGCAAGTGAACCTCTGCCTCACCTGAAAAGACTGTCGGGATCCTTGGACGGAGTCGTGGGAGAAGGTATAGGGACAGGTGTGGCATCTCCTGTGGTTGCAGGGGAAAGTACTTGGGGATGGGGCAGTTTGGGTGGGAATGGACGCGTTAACCAGGGTGTTGCGGAGGGAATGGTCTCTGCAGAAAGCGGAAAGGGGTGGAGAGGGGAAGATGTGGCTAGTAGTGGGATCCCGTTGGAGGTGGTGAAAATATTGGGAGGATTATGCATTGTATGCGACGGCTGATGGGGTGAAAGGCAAGGACTAGGGGGACTCTGTCCCTGTTGCGACTGGGGGGGGACGGGGAGTAAGAGCGGAGCTGCGGGATATTGAGGAGACTCTAATGAGGGCCTCATCTATGATGGAAGAGGGGAATCCCCGTTCTCTAAATAATGAGGACATCTCCGAAGTCCTGGTATGGAACACCTCATCTTGGGCGCAGATGCGGCATAGAAGGAGGAATTGGGAGTAGGACTGAGTCTTTGCTGAAGGCAGGGTGGGAAGAAGTGTTGTCTAGATAGTTGTGGTAGTCAGTAGGTTTATAATAGCTGTCAGTCGATCGTCTATCTCCTGTGATGGAGACGGTGAGATCAAGAAACGGTAGGGTGATGTTGGAGATGGAAATTAGTAGTGAAGTAGATGAAGTCAGTGAGTTCTGCATGGGTGCAGGAAGTAGCCCCGACACAGTCGTCAATGTAGCGGAGATAGAGTTCGGGGAAAGGGCCAGTGTACACTTGGAACAGGGATTGCTCAACGTACCGTACAAAGAGGCAGGCATAGCTGGGGCCCATGTGAGTGCCCATGCCTACGACTCTGAGGAGGAAGTGAGAGGAGTCGAGGGAGAAGTTGTTAAGTGTAAGAAAGATACAAAATGCTGAAGTAACTCAGCGGGGCAGGCAGCATCTCTGGAGAGAAGAAATAGGTGACGTTTCGGGACGAGACCCTTCTTCAGGCTGTATGTCATGGGAAAGGGGAACGAGAGATATAGACGATGATGCAGAGAGATATAGAACAAATGAATGAAAGATATGCAGAAAAGTAACAATGATAAAGGAAACAAGTAATTGTTAGCTGTAGCTAGGTGAGAAAGAAAGACTTGGGTGGGGAGGGATGGAGAGAGAGGTAATGCAGGCAATGGAGGAGGCCTAGGACAGAAAGGTCAGTGTGGGAATGGGAAGGGGAATTAAAGTGTTCAGCAACTGGGAGATCAGGTAGGTCCAGGCGGGCTGAGCGAAGGTGTTCAGCGAAACGATCGGCCAGTCTACGTTTGGTCTCGCCGATGTATACGAGTCCGCATCTTGAACAATGGATACAGCAGATGATCGTTTCACTCAACACCTTCGACCAAACGCATGCTTGCCGATCGTTTCACTCAACACCTTCGCTCAGTCCGCCTTAACCAACCTGATCTCCCGGTGGCTCAGCACTTCAACTCCCCCTCCCACTCCCAGTCTGACCTTTCTGTCATGGTCCTCCTCCAGTTTCATAGTGAGGCCCACCGCAAATTGGAGGAGCAGCACCTCATATTTCGCTTGGGCAGCTTACAGCCCAGCGGTATGAACATTGACTTCTCTAACTTTAGATAGTTCCTCTGTCCCTCTCTTCCCCTCCCCCTTCCCAGCTCTCCCACTGTCTTCCTGTCTCCACTTACACCACCTACATCCTTCCTTTGTCCCGCTCCCCCCTGACATCAGTCTGAAGAAGGGTCTTGATCCGAAACGTCACCCATTCCTTCTCTCCAGAGATACTGCCTGGCCCACTGAGTTACTCCAGCATTTTGTGATACCGTAGATGAGATTGGAGGAGGTGCAAGTAAACCTCCAAGTGTTCAAGTGAGTAAGGACCAGCTCTGCTAGGTGGAGGAGCGTGATAGTAGAGGGAAATTGGCTGGAAGAAACAGAGGGCTTCAAGGCCTTCCTGGTGGGGGAATGGAAGTGTAGAGTGACTGAACATCCATAGTAAAGATGTGGGAGTGGGGGTTCGGAAAGCGGAAGTTATTAAAGAGACGAAGGGCATGTGAGGTATCTTGAACATAGGTTGGGAGAGATTGGGATAGGGATGGAATTGAGGTACGTGGAAATCATTTCCGTGGGACAGGATCTGGCAGAAACAATTGGTCTGCCAGGGCAGTTGTGTACATGCATTTTGGGGAGAAGGTAAAACCGGGCCGTGCGGGGCTGGGGAACGATAAGGTTGGAGGCTGTGGAGGGCAGACAGCCAGAACTGACGAAATCAGAAATGGTCTGTGTGATTATGCCCTGATCATGACCTTGGAATCGCCAAGAAACCTGCGGGCTGACAAATGGAACCAGTGCCGCCTGGCCCATGGGCAAACCAACCAACCAGCCAGCCACTTAAAGTGAAGCTGGAGTTCAGAAGAATGAGGGGGGACCTCATTGAAGCGTACAGGATAGTGAGAGGCTTGGATAGAGTGGATGTGGGGAGGATGTTTCCACTAGTGGGAGAGTCTAGGACTAGAGGTCGCAGCCTCAGAATTAAAGGACGTTCCTTTAGGGAGGAGGGGATGAGGAGGAATTTCTTTAGTCAGAGGGTGGTGAATCTGTGGAATTCATTGCCACAGGAGGCTGTGGCGGGCAAGGCAGAGATTTAGGCAGAGACAGATAGGTTCTTGATTAGTGCAGGGTGCGGGGAGAAGGAAGGTTGTGGGGAGAAGGTTGGGTGTGGGGAGAAGGAAGGTTGTGGGGAGAAGGAAGGTTGTGGGGAGAAGGAAGGTTGTGGGGTGAAGGTTGTGGGGTGAAGGAAGGTTGTGAGGAGAAGGTTGTGGGGAGAAGGTTGTGGGGAGAAGGTTTGGGGGAGAAGGAAGGTTGTGGGGAGAAGGAAGGTTGTGGGGAGAAGGAAGGTTGTGGGGAGAAGGTTGTGGGGAGAAGGTTGTGGGGAGAAGGTTTGGGGGAGAAGGAAGGTTGTGGGGAGAAGGAAGGTTGTGGGGAGAAGGAAGGTTGTGGGGAGAAGGAAGGTTGTGGGGAGAAGGAAGGTTGTGGGGAGAAGGAAGGTTGTGGGGAGAAGGAAGGTTGTGGGGAGAAGGAAGGTTGTGGGGAGAAGGAAGGTTGTGGGGTGAAGGTTGTGGGGGGAGGAGGTTGTGGGGTGAAGGTTGTGGGGTGAAGGTTGTGGGGTGAAGGTTGTGGGGTGAAGGTTGTGGGGAGAAGGAAGGTTGTGGGGTGAAGGTTTGGGGGAGAAGGAAGGTTGTGGGGTGAAGGAAGGTTGTGGGGAGAAGGAAGGTTGTGGGGTGAAGGAAGGTTGTGGGGTGAAGGAAGGTTGCGGGGAGAAGGAAGGTTGCGGGGAGAAGGAAGGTTGTGGGGAGAAGGAAGGTTGTGGGGTGAAGGAAGGTTGTGGGGTGAAGGAAGGTTGCGGGGAGAAGGAAGGTTGTGGGGAGAAGGAAGGTTGTGGGGGGGAGAAGGTTGTGGGGTGAAGGAAGGTTGTGGGGAGAAGGAAGGTTGTGGGGTGAAGGAAGGTTGTGGGGAGAAGGAAGGTTGTGGGGGGGAGAAGGTTGTGGGGTGAAGGAAGGTTGTGGGGTGAAGGAAGGTTGTGGGGTGAAGGAAGGTTGTGGGGGGAGAAGGAAGGTTGTGGGGAGAAGGAAGGTTGTGGGGAGAAGGAAGGTTGTGGGGAGAAGGAAGGTTGTGGGGAGAAGGAAGGTTGTGGGGGGGAGAAGGTTGGCAGGAGAATGGGGTTGGGAGGGATAGATTAGCCACGATGATGGAATGGCGGAGTGGACTAGATGGGCTGAGCGGCCTAGTTCTGCTGCTGTCACTGATGGCCCGATGAGTTGTGGACACTCACAGTTTGAGGCCGCTCCTCAGCCCGCGCTGCACGAGCTGCAGCCGCGCCGCCGCCGCCGCCATGTTGGAGCTGGAGCTCGAGCTGGAGCTGGAGCCGCCGCTGCCGGGGACAGGCGGGCAGAGCAGAGCAGGGCCGGGCCGGGCCGGGCCGGGCAGACGTGGACAGGCCCCGACCACAGGCCCACAATCCCAGATAAATATCACGCGTTGGTGATGTTCGCGACCGATGACAGATTTTCTGAGAGCGCAGAAGGTAAATGTGGCGGTCTGTCTGTGTGTGTGTGTGTGTGTGTGTGTGTGTGCTTTAACCGCTGCTCTTGCCGACCCGCAGACACACACAGCAACCGCCGCCAATCGCAGCGGCATCCACCGCGCGCGCTCTCTCTCTCACGCCCGCCCTCTCCCCCTATTCCCCCCCCCTCCTCTCCCCCTCATTCCTCCCCCCATTCATCCCCCCTCATTCCTCTCTCACCCTTCTCCCCAACCCTTCCCTCCCCATTCCTCCCCTCTCCTTCCATCCTCTCCCCAACCCTTCCCTCTCCCCTCCCATTCCTCCTCCCCTCTTCTCCCCCTCCCTCCCCTCTTCTCCCCCTCCTCCCCTCTTCTCCCCCCCCTCCCCTCTTCTCCCCCTCCCTCCCCCTCCACTCTTCTCCTCCTCCCCCATTCCTCCCCTCCCCCATTCCTCCCCTCTTCTCCCCCTCCCTCCCCTCTTCTCCCCTCCACTCTTCTCCTCCTCCCCATTCCTCCCCCACCCCCCTCCCCCATTCCTCCCCCACCCCCTCCCCCATTCCTCCCCCTCCCCCATTCCTCCCCTCCCCATTCCTCCCCTCCCCCATTCCTCCCCTCTCCCCCCTTCCTCCCCTCCCCCATTCCTCCCCTCCCCATTCTTCCCCTCTCCCCCATTCCTCCCTCCTCCCCTCTCCCCCTTCCTCCCTCTCCCCTTCCTCCCTCTCCCCCTTCCTCCCTCTCCCCCTTCCTCCCTCTCCCCCTTCCTCCCTCTCCCCCTCGCCCTCCCTCTCACTCTTCTCCCCAACCCTCCCCCATCTCTCCCCCCCTCTCCTCCCTAACCCTCCCCCTCTCTCCCTCCCCCTCTCTCACCCCCCCTCTCTCACTCCCCCCTCCCCTCTCACATCATCCCCAACCCTTCCCTCTCTCCCTGGGAGCTGGGGAACAGCACCTCATATTTCACTTATTGTGGAATATTATTTTGAATGTCAATTTCTCTAGCTTCAAGTGACCCTTGTTTGCCTTCTTTCTCTATCCCACCTCCACCCTAGTGCTCCAACTAGTCTCACTGTCCGAAGATAGACACAAAATGCTGGAGTAACTCAATGCGACAGGCAGCATCTCTGGAGAGAAGGAATGGGTGATGTTTTGGGTCGAGACCCTTGTATGGAAGGGAAAGGTGTGGAAACAACAGATTAACGCAGACGATGCTCAAGGAAATGATAATAATCTACTTTGATCTGTCGTTTTCACACTTTACCCTTCCATATCTCTAGTCTCCCTCTCCATCATTTTGTGTCTATCTTCAGTGTAAACCAGTATCTGCAGTTCCTTTTTACAGACAATTTGGCAGTCAGGATTCGATAATGGGTTTTTTTCCGAGATACAGCATGGAAATAGGCATTTTGTCCCGCCGAGCCCACGCCGATCATTGATCACCCCCACACACTGGTTCTATGTTTGCCCACATTCTCATCTACTTTTCACACATTGGCATCGGTTTTAAAAAAAGATGCTAATAAACCCACAAACACCTACTGTACATCTTTGGGAAATGGAAGGAAATTGGAGCACCTGCGGTCATAAGGAGAACGTGCAAACTTCACACAGACAGAAGCTGATATCAGGATGGAACTCAGGTCTCTGACCCTGTGAGGCAGCAGGTCTACCAACTAGCCACCCTATGCCACTTTGTCTGTTATGGCCTGCTGATAGCAGGGCAGTGGGATATGGCTGACAGTACTGAATAAAAAATAATAAGGCAAAGTTACACTGGATTAATGGAAGAAATAGTTACTTTTAATACAAGTAGAAATAAAGCAGGTTACCTAAACTTGAATAATTTGGTTTTGAGTGCACAAGGCTGCAATGTGCACAGAGATATTGTTTCTGTCACGTGCTTTGTTTTAATGGTGCTTTGTTTTAATGGCTTTAATTCCACATACCTCGACTCCATTGTATCCCCCTGGTCCAATCCCTCCCTACCTATGTCACAAGACACCTCACACACCCTTCATCTCTTCAATGTCGTCCGGTTTCCAGGCCCCCACTCCATCATCTTTACTATGGACGTTCAGTCACTCTACACCTCCATCCCCCACCAGGAAGGTCTTGAAGCCCTCTCTTCCTCGACTGCAGAACCAACCAATTTCCTTCCACTAACACTCTACTCCGCCCAGGGCCGTCTTAACGCATGGGCCTGATGGGCACTTGCCCGGGGCCCCATGAGCATAGGGGCCCCATGCTGATCTGTGTATGTTAAGTGACTTGCAATAAATAAATACTACTTTAAAAATGTAGGTTCAATAAGTGTTTTTTTCGCAACATTTTCGGTCCCTAAGTGTTTTTTTCGCAACATTTTCCATCCCTGTGCTTCTCACAGCGATCTGTTTCGCAACAATTAGCTCCCTAAGTGCTTTGCTTTTCCATCCCTAAGTGCTCACAGCGATCTGTAAGTGCTTTTCGCAACAATGTAGCACCCTAAGTCCATCGCTAAGTGCTTTTCGGTAAGTGCTTTTCGCCGGCACGACAGGGGGGGGCTGGTAGGGAAAGGGGGGTGGGGGAGAGTAACGGTGGGGGCGACGGGGAGGGTGGGAGGAGGAGAGAGTGGGGGTGGGAGGAGGCAGAGTGGGACTGGGGAGGGGGACAGCAAGGGTGGGGGTTGGTAGTGGGGGGGAAGAGAGTGGGGGAAATGGGGGTGCTGGGGAAAGGGGGGTGGTGGAGAGTAACAGTTGGTCTGGGGGAGAGAGAATGGGGGGGTCTGAGAATGGGCACTGGGGAGGGGGACAACAGGGGTCGTGAAATTGTGTTTAGGATTTTTCTTCAGAGCCCCTCTCATGCACTCCATTCCCCCCCTTAATCCCCCTTAAAACTCACCCAGACCTGTGCTGCATTAACTTAAATTGGTTTCAGGGTTTTTTTTAAGAGCCCCACTCACCAACTCCATCCACACCCCCTCAACTCCACTTATCATCCCACCACCCACAACCCACCTCATCCCCCCTTATCCTCTTCTCACCCACTCCATCCCCCCAGCCCCCTTATCCCCCCCTCTCTTCCACCCTCCATTCACCCAATTCATCCTCCCTGAACCCCCTTTGAAACTCCCCCAAACCTCTACTGCATTGGTCTAACACTCAGCCACTCCATCCCCCCGCGTCCCGGGTGGGGGCAGGGGAGGGGCAAGTGGGGGTGGCTAGGGGGGGGGTGGAGTGGGTTAGTAGGGGGAGGGGGGGGATAAGGTGGGTTGAGGGTGCTACAATACCCTACAATACAATATATGTTTAATTTTATCGACCATTTACATTTTTATTCCTGTGAGTAGTTGTCGTAGGGGCCCCAGTACACTGCTTTGCCCGGGGCCCATAATGCTGTAAAGACGGCCCTGACTCCGCCTAGCGGAGTTGGTCCTTGCCCTTAACAACTTCCCCTTCGACTCCTCCCACTTCCTCCAAATCCAAGGCGTAGCTATGGGCACTCGCATGGGCCCAGCTATGCCTGCCTCTTTGTATGGTACGTTGAACAATCACTGTTCCAGGCATACACTGGCCCTATCCTCAAACTCTACCTCCGCTATGTTGACAACTGCATCGGTGCTACCTCCTGCACCCATGCAGAACTCACTGGCTTCATTAACTTCATGACTAATTTCCATCCTGCACTCAAATTCACTTGGACCATCTCTGACATCTCCCTACTATTTCTAGATCTTACCGTCTCCATCACAGTAGACAGACTATCGACTGACGTCTATTACAAACCCACTGACACCCACAGCTATCTAGACCACACTTCTTCCCACCCTGCTTCCTGCAAAGACTCTATCCCCTACTCCAATTCCTCCATCTACACCGCATCTGCGCCCAGGATGAGGTGTTCCATACCAGGACATCGGAGATGTCCTCATTATTTATAGAACGGGGGTTCCCCTCTTCCATTATAGATGAGGATCTCCTCGATATACTGCAGCTCTGCTCTTGCTCCCCCTCCCCACATTGGTAACAAGGATAGAGTCCCCCTAGTCCTCACCTTCCACCCATCAGCCATCGAGTACAGCACATAATCCTCCGACATTTTCGCCACCTCCAACGGGATCCCACTGCTAGCCACATCTTCCCATCTCCACCCCTTTCCGCAGTAGCTGAAATCCTCTTCTTAACCCATGCTGGTACAGTACCCCATAAGTCTGTGAGCTCTAACCAAGTTCATCAAACTCTTGTGTGTGCCTTTATCGAAAGACCTCTAAAAATCTAAATGCACATGTTTACTGATTGTCCCTTGCCTATTCAACTGGGCACATCGTTCAAGAACTTCAATATATTAGTCAAATGGGAGTTTTCTTTCAATAAATCTATTTTGAATCTGCTCAATCACTTAACCTTTCCCAGTTATTCTGTTATTCTTCATTATGAATTTCAGTATTTTCTCTAATACTGATACCAGTTTCACAGGCCAGAATTTCTAATTTGCCTTTTCCATCTCATTTTGAATAGTAGGGTCACATTGGCTATCCACCAAAGATGGAATTTGATCCAGGCAACTTTGCGTTCGCCTGAACGTGAACATAGATGGACCAGTTAATAAGTTTGCAGATGACACCAAAATCGGTGCACGAGTGGGCAGTGAGGAAGGCTGTAAAAGGACAGCGGATATAGATCAATGACAAAAATGGCAGATGGAGTTTAATCCGAGCAAATGTGAGCAGTTGCACCTCGAGAGAATGAATGTACAGCATTGATGTATCGAGGAATCTTTTAGGGTTCATAGCTCCCTAACAGAGGTAATGCAATAATGGGTAGAGTGGGAAAGAAGGTGTATGTTATGCTTGCCTTCAACTGTACAAGAGTCAGGAAGTCATGTTACAATTTTGGTTACATAGATACATAGAAACGTAGACAATATGTGCAGGAGTAGGCCATTTGGCCTTTCGAGCCAGCACTGCCATTCAATGTGATCATGGCTGATCATCCACAATCAGTACCCCGTTCCTGCCTTCTTCCCATACCCCTTGATTCCGCTAGCCCTAAGAGCTCTATCTAATTCTCTTTTGAGTGCATCCAGTGAATTGGCCTCCACTGCCTTCTGAGGCAGAGAATTCCACAGATTCATAACTCTCTGGGTGAAAAGGTGTTTCCTCATCTCTATTCTAAATGGCCTACCCCCTATTCTTAAACTGTGACCCTTGGTTCTAGATTCCCCCAACATCGGGAACATGTTTCCTGCGTCTCAGCCTGTCCAATCCCATAAGTATTTAATATGTTTCTATAAGATCCCCTCTCATACGTCTAAATTCCAGTGAATATAAGCCTAGTCGACCCATTCTTTCCAGTCGATACATTAAATGTGTTAATTTTACCACTTCTCAGCATCATCGTTCAGTTCACTTCCACTGACTCCAGTGAATCTCAGTCAGTCTATGTGACTGGGAGTCTCTCAAAACTGCACACAATACTCCAGGTGCGGTCTCACCAGGGCCCTGTACTACTGGAGAAGGACCTCTTTGCTCCTATATTCAACTCCTCTTGTTATGAAGGCCAACATGCCATTGGCTTTCTTCACTGCCTGCTGTACCTGCATGCTTACTTTCAGTGACTGATGTACAAGGAGTCCCAGGTCTCCTTGTACTTCCCCCTTTCCTAACCTGACACCATTCAGATAATAATCTGCCTTCCTGTTCTTGCCACTACAGTGAATAACCTCACATTTATCCACATTATACTGCATCTGCCCACTCACCCAACCTGTCCAAGTCACCCTGCATCCTCATAGCATCCTCTTCACAGTTCACACTGCCAACCAGTCTTCTGCAAATTTACTAATGTTACTTTTAATTCCTTCATCTAAATCATTAATGTATATTGTAAATAGCTGCAGTCCCAGCACCGAGCCTTGCGGCACCCCACCAGTCACTGCCTGCCATTCTGAAAGGGATCCCTCAATCCATACTCTTTGTTTCCTGTCTGCCAACCATGTTTCTGTCCATGTCAATAGACAATAGACAATAGGTGCAGGAGTAGGCCATTCAGCCCTTCGAGCCAGCACCGCCATTCAATGCGATCATGGCTGATCACTCTCAATCAGTACCCCGTTCCTGCCTTCTCCCCATACCCCCTCACTCCGCTATCCTTAAGAGCTCTATCCAGCTCTCTCTTGAAAGCATCCAACGAACTGGCCTCCACTGCCTTCTGAGGCAGAGAATTCCACACCTTCACCACTCTGACTGAAAAAGTTCTTCCTCATCTCCGTTCTAAATGGCCTACCCCTTATTCTTAAACTGTGGCCCCTTGTTCTGGACTCCCCCAACATTGGGAACATGTTTCCTGCCTCTAATGTGTCCAATCCCCTAATTATCTTATATGTTTCAATAAGATCCCCCCTCATCCTTCTAAATTCCAGTGTATACAAGCCTAATTGCTCCAGCCTTTCAACATACGACAGTCCCGCCATTCCGGGAATTAACCTAGTGAACCTACGCTGCACGCCCTCAATAGCAAGAATATCCTTCCTCAAATTTGGAGACCGAAACTGCACACAGTACTCCAGGTGCGGTCTCATCAGGGTCCGGTACAACTGTAGAAGGACCTCTTTGCTCCTATACTCAACTCCTCGTTACGAAGGCCAACATTTCATTGGCTTTCTTCACTGCCTGCTGTACCTGCATGCTTCCTTTCAGTGACTGATGCACTAGGACACCCAGATTTCGTTGAACATCCCCTCTTCCTAACTTGACACCATTCAGATAATAATCTGCCCTTCTATTCTATCTACATTAAACTGCATTTGCCATGTATCCGCCCACTCACACAACCTGTCCAAGTCACCCTGCAGCCTTATTGCATCTTCCTCACAATTCACACTACCCCCCAGCTTAGTATCATCTGCAAATTTGCTAATGGTACTTTTAATCCCTTCATCTGTCATTAATGTATATCGTAAATAGCTGGGGTCCCAGCACCGAACCTTGCGGTACCCCACTGGTCACTGCCTGCCATTCCGAAAGGGACCCATTTATCCCCACTCTTTGCTTTCTGTCTGTCAACCAATTTTCTATCCATGTCAGTACCCTACCCCCAATACCATGTGCTCTAATTTTGCCCACTAATCTCCTATGTGGGACCTTGTCGAAGGCTTTCTGAAAGTCGAGGTACACCACATCCACCGACTCTCCCCTGTCAATTTTCCTAGTTACATCCTCAAAAAATTCCAGTAGATTTGTCAAGCATGATTTCCCCTTCGTAAATCCATGCTGACTCGGAATGATCCTGTTACTGCTATCCAAATGCTCAGCAATTTCGTCTTTTATAATTGACTCCAGCATCTTCCCCACCACTGATGTCAGACTAACTGGTCTATAATTACCCGTTTTCTCTCTCCCTCCTTTCTTAAAAAGTGGGATAACATTTGCTATCCTCCAATCCACAGGAACTGATCCTGAATCTATAGAACATTGAAAAATGATCTCCAATGCTTCCACTATTTCTAGAGCCACCTCCTTAAGTACCCTGGGATGCAGACCATCAGGCCCTGGGGATTTATCAGCCTTCAGTCCCATCAGTCTACCCAAAACCATTTCCTGCCTAATGTGGATTTCCTTCAGTTCCTCCATCACCCTAGGTTCTCCGGCCCCTAGAACATTTGGGAGATTGTGTGTATCTTCCTCAGTGAAGACAGATCCAAAGTAACGGTTTAACTCGTCTGCCATTTCTTTGTTCCCCATAATAAATTCCCCTGCTTCTGTCTTCAAGGGTCCCACATTTGCCTTGACTATTTTTTTCCTCTTCACGTACCTAAAAAAACTTTTGCTATCCTCCTTTATATTATTGGCTAGTTTACCCTAGTACCTCATCTTTTCTCCCCGTATTGCCTTTTTAGTTAACTTTTGTTGCTCTTTAAAAGAGTCCCAATCCTCTGTCTTCCCACTCTTCTTTGCTATGTTATACTTCCTCTCCTTAATTTGTATGCTGTCCTTGACAATAGACAATAGACAATAGACAATAGGTGCAGGAGTAGGCCATTCAGCCCTTCGAGCCAGCACCGCCATTCAATGCGATCATGGCTGATCACTATCAATCAGTACCCCGTTCCTGCCTTCTCCCCATACCCCCTCACTCCGCTATCCTTAAGAGCTCTATCCAGCTCTCTCTTGAAAGCATCCAACGAACTGGCCTCCACTGCCTTCTGAGGCAGAGAATTCCACACCTTCACCACCCTCTGACTGAAAAAGTTCTTCCTCATCTCCGTTCTAAATGGCCTACCCCTTATTCTCAAACTGTGGCCCCTTGTTCTGGACTCCCCCAACATTGGGAACATGTTATCTGCCTCTAATGTGTCCAATCCCCTAATTATCTTATATGTTTCAATAAGATCCCCCCTCATCCTTCTAAATTCCAGTGTATACAAGCCCAATCGCTCCAGCCTTTCAACATACGACAGTCCCGCCGTTCCGGGAATTAATCTAGTGAACCTACGCTGCACACCCTCCATAGCAAGAATATCCTTCCTCAAATTTGGAGACCAAAACTGCACACAGTACTCCAGGTGCGGTCTCACCAGGGCCCGGTACAACTGTAGAAGGACCTCTTTGCTCCTATACTCAACTCCTCGTTACGAAGGCCAACATTCCATTGGCTTTCTTCACTGCCTGCTGAACCTGCATGCTTCCTTTCATTGACTGATGCACTAGGACACCCAGATCTCGTTGAACTCCCCCTCCTCCTAACTTGACACCATTCAGATAATAATCTGCCTTTCTATTCTTACTTCCAAAGTGAATAACCTCACACTTATCTACATTAAACTGCATCTGCCATGTATCCGCCCACTCACACAACCTGTCCAGGTCACCCTGCAGCCTTATTGCATCTTCCTCACAATTCACACTACCCCCCAACTTAGTATCATCTGCAAATTTGCTAATGGTACTTTTAATCCCTTCGTCTAAGTCATTAATGTATATCGTAAATAGCTGGGGTCCCAGCACCGAACCTTGCGGTACCCCACTGGTCACTGCCTGCCATTCCGAAAGGGACCCATTTATCCCCACTTTTTGCTTTCTGTCTGTTAACCAATTTTCTATCCATGTCAGTACCCTACCCCCAATACCATGTGCCCTAATTTTGCCCACTAATCTCCTATGTGGGACCTTGTCGAAGGCTTTCTGAAAGTCGAGGTACACCACATCCACTGACTCTCCCTTGTCAATTTTCCTAGTTACATCCTCAAAAAATTCCAGTAGATTTGTCAAGCATGATTTCCCCTTCGTAAATCCATGCTGACTCGGAACGATCCCGTTACTGCTATCCAAATGCTCAGCAATTTCGTCTTTTATAATTGACTCCAGCATTTTCCCCACCACTGATGTCAGACTAACTGGTCTATAATTACCCGTTTTCTCTCTCCCTCCTTTCTTAAAAAGTGGGATAACATTTGCTATCCTCCAATCCACAGGAACTGATCCTGAATCTATAGAACATTGAAAAATGATCTCCAATGCTTCCACTATTTCTAGAGCCACCTCCTTAAGTACTCTGGGATGCAGACCATCAGGCCCTGGGGATTTATCAGCCTTCAGTCCCATCAGTCTACCCAAAACCATTTCCTGCCTAATGTGGATTTCCTTCAGTTCCTCCATCACCCTAGGTTCTCCAGCCCCTAGAACATTTGGGAGATTGTGTGTATCTTCCTCAGTGAAGACAGATCCAAAGTAACGGTTTAACTCGTCTGCCATTTCTTTGTTCCCCATAATAAATTCCCCTGCTTCTGTCTTCAAGGGACCCACATTTGCCTTGACTATTTTTTTCCTCTTCACGTACCTAAAAAAACTTTTGCTATCCTCCTTTATATTATTGGCTAGTTTACCCTCGTACCTCATCTTTTCTCCTCGTATTGCCTTTTTAGTTAACTTTTGTTGCTCTTTAAAAGAGTCCCAATCCTCTGTCTTCCCACTCTTCTTTGCTATGTTATACTTCCTCTCCTTAATTTTTATGCTGTCCCTGACTTCCCTTGTCAGCCACAGGTGTCTCTTACTCCCCTTAGAGTCTTTCCACCTCTTTGGAATAAATTGATCCTGCAACCTCTGCATTATTCCCAGGAATACCTGCCATTGCTGTTCTACCGTCTTCCCTGCTAGGGCCTCCTTCCAATCAATTTTGGCCAGCTCCCGCCTCATGCCTCTGTAATCCCCTTTGCTATACTGTAATACCGACACTTCCGATTTTCCCTTCTGCCTTTCCATTTGCAGAGTAAAACTTATCATGTTGTGATCACTGCCTCCTAATGGCTCTTTTACCTCTAGTCCCCTTATCAGATCAGGATCATTACACAACACTAAATCCAGAATTGCCTTCTCCCTGGTAGGCTCCAGTACAAGCTGTTCTAAGAATCCATCTCGAAGGCACTCTACAAACTCTCTTTCCTGGGGTCCATTTCCAACCTGATTTTCCCAGTCTACCTGCATGTTGAAATCTCCCATAACCACCGTAGCATTACATTTTTGACATGCCAATTTTATCTCCTGATTTAACTTGCACCCTAAGTCGAGGCTACTGTTTGGGGGCCTATAGATAACTCCCATTAGGGTCTTTTTACCCTTACAATTTCTCATTTCTATCCATACTGATTCAACATCTCCTGATTCTATGTCACCCCTTGCAAGGGAATGAATATCATTCCTTACCATCAGAGCAACCCCACCCCCTCTGCCCACCTGTCTGTCTTTTCTATACGTTGTGTACCCCTGAATATTCAGTTCCCAGCCCTGGTCCTCTTGTAGCCATGTCTCAGTGATCCCTACAACATCATACTTGCCCATGACTAACTGAGCCTCAAGCTCATCCACTTTATTTTTTATACTACGCGCATTTAAGTACAACACTTTAACTTCTGTATTTACCTCCCCTCTCACATCGTTCACAATTGGCCCTGCCCTTAATTTCTTTTCCGCTCTAGAACTTCTGTTCCCATTCTTCCGAGAGTCTTTTGCAATATCTCCTGTATTCCCTTTTACCTCATCTTCATATTCACAATTTGTTAACCCCTCCCCCCCACTACTTAGTTTAAAGCCACAGGTGTCACACTAGCAAACCTGCCTGCCAGAATGTTTGTCCCCCTGCTGTTAAGATGCAACCCGTCCCTTTTGTACAAGTCACCCCTAGCCCAGAAGAGATCCCAGTGGTCCAGAAATCTAAATCCCTGCTCTCTGCACCAGTCCCTCAGCCATAAATTCATACCCTCTATCTCTCTGTTCCTGGCCTCACCAGCACGAGGTACCGGTAGCAGTCCAGAGATAACCACCTTCGACGTCCTACTTCTCAGCGTTTTTCCCAACTCTCTAAACTCCCGCTGTAGCACCTCCTTCCTCTTCCGCCCGACGTCATTCGTGCCCACGTGCACAACGACTTCAGGTTGATCGCCTTCCCTCGCTAGGATTTTCTGAAGCCGGTCTGTGATGTGTTGAACCCTGGCACCAGGTAGGCAACAGACCATCCTCAAGTCCCTCCTGCTGCCACAGAATCTTCTGTCCGTCCCTCGGACTATGGAGTCACCGACCACTACGGCTCTTCCAGACTTCGGTCTCCCCTGTCGTGTATCCTTGCCAACAGGTCCGCCACTCGGACTGGAAACGTCTTCTGCCCCGACAGTTCCCAAGAGGGTATACCTATTTGCAATAGGCACAGCCACTGGGGTCTCCTGTAGTCCACGTCCACTCCCCCCGGAAACAGTCTCCCACCTTCGCTCGACCTGGACCTTTGGCGTGACAGCCTCACAATAGGTCCTGTCGAGGAAACTCTCGCATTCCCGGATGGCCCTGAAGTCATCCAACTGCCTCTCCAACTCCACCACACGTCCCTTCAGGAGCTGCACCTGGACACAGTTCTTGCAGGTGTAGCTCCCAGAAGCTCCCGCAACGTCCCTGTCTTCCCACATCCTGCAGGAAACACACCGCACCAACTTTTCCGCCATCACCTTGTGCCTATAACCAGCTCTGGCTTAAAACAATGGTATCCTCCTCACCTCAGCCTCCTCGCCGAAGACTCGCAGCCAAAGACTCGCACTTTTCTCACTGGGCAGACTCGCAGCCAAAGACTCGCACTTTTCTCACTGGGCAGACTCGCAGCCAAAGACTCGCACTTTTCTCACTGGGCACTTTTCTCACTGGGCACTTTTCTCACTGGGCACTTTTCTCACTGGGCACTTTTCTCACTGGGCACTTTTCTCACTGGGCACTTTTCTCACTGGGCACTTTTCTCACTGGGCACTTTTCTCACTGGGCACTTTTCTCACTGGGCACTTTTCTCACTGGGCACTTTTCTCACTGGGCACTTTTCTCACTGGGCACTTTTCTCACTGGGCACTTTTCTCACTGGGCACTTTTCTCACTGGGCACTTTTCTCACTGGGCACTTTTCTCACTGGGCACTTTTCTCACTGGGCACTTTTCTCACTGGGCACTTTTCTCACTGGGCACTTTTCTCACTGGGCACTTTTCTCACTGGGCACTTTTCTCACTGGGCACTTTTCTCACTGGGCACTTTTCTCACTGGGCACTTTTCTCACTGGGCACTTTTCTCACTGGGCACTTTTCTCACTGGGCACTTTTCTCACTGGGCACTTTTCTCACTGGGCACTTTTCTCACTGGGCACTTTTCTCACTGGGCACTTTTCTCACTGGGCACTTTTCTCACTGGGCACTTTTCTCACTGGGCACTTTTCTCACTGGGCACTTTTCTCACTGGGCACTTTTCTCACTGGGCACTTTTCTCACTGGGCACTTTTCTCACTGGGCACTTTTCTCACTGGGCACTTTTCTCACTGGGCACTTTTCTCACTGGGCACTTTTCTCACTGGGCACTTTTCTCACTGGGCACTTTTCTCACTGGGCACTTTTCTCACTGGGCACTTTTCTCACTGGGCACTTTTCTCACTGGGCACTTTTCTCACTGGGCACTTTTCTCACTGGGCACTTTTCTCACTGGGCACTTTTCTCACTGGGCACTTTTCTCACTGGGCACTTTTCTCACTGGGCACTTTTCTCACTGGGCACTTTTCTCACTGGGCACTTTTCTCACTGGGCACTTTTCTCACTGGGCACTTTTCTCACTGGGCACTTTTCTCACTGGGCACTTTTCTCACTGGGCACTTTTCTCACTGGGCACTTTTCTCACTGGGCACTTTTCTCACTGGGCACTTTTCTCACTGGGCACTTTTCTCACTGGGCACTTTTCTCACTGGGCACTTTTCTCACTGGGCACTTTTCTCACTGGGCACTTTTCTCACTGGGCACTTTTCTCACTGGGCACTTTTCTCACTGGGCACTTTTCTCACTGGGCACTTTTCTCACTGGGCACTTTTCTCACTGGGCACTTTTCTCACTGGGCACTTTTCTCACTGGGCACTTTTCTCACTGGGCACTTTTCTCACTGGGCACTTTTCTCACTGGGCACTTTTCTCACTGGGCACTTTTCTCACTGGGCTGCACCTGAACAGGGC
This sequence comes from Rhinoraja longicauda, assembly GCF_053455715.1. Lineage (NCBI taxonomy): Eukaryota > Metazoa > Chordata > Chondrichthyes > Rajiformes > Arhynchobatidae > Rhinoraja > Rhinoraja longicauda. The sequence continues at coordinate 2,791,031 of NC_135965.1, read as the reverse complement.
TGCACCTGAACAGGGCTGCACCCTTTTGTGAGCCTTGCTTATATCACCAATTTAAATTGCCCGATTGTCCAATTTACCTGACTTCTCACTTAAACTGCCTGTTGAACTGTGATTAGCACTTACTTTACTGCTCAGCCAACGGGCGTCCTTGCTCTGCTCCCGGACTTTTCAAATTGACTACTACTTCCTTTTGGCGCTCTTTTTAAACTGCCTGTTCAACTGTGATTAGCACTTACTTTACTGCTCAGCCAACGGGCGTCCTTGCTCTGCTCCCGGACTTTTCAAATTGACTACTACTTCCTTTTGGCGCTCTTTTTAAACTGCCTGTTCAACTGTGATTAGCACTTACTTTACTGCTCAGCCAACGGGCGTCCTTGCTCTGCTCCCGGACTTCCCTTGTCAGCCACAGGTGTCCCTTACTCCCCTTAGAGTCTTTCCGCCTCTTTGGGATAAATTGATCCTGCAACCTCTGCATTATTCCCAGGAATACCTGCCATTGCTGTTCTACCGTCTTCCCTGCTAGGGCCTCCTTCCAGTCAATTTTGGCCAGCTCCCGCCTCATGCCTCTGTAATCCCCTTTGCTATACTGTAATACTGACACTTCCGATTTTCCCTTCTGCCTTTCCATTTGTAGAGTAAAACTTATCATGTTGTGATCACTTTTACCTCTAGTCCCCTTATCAGATCAGGATCATTACACAACACTAAATCCAGAATTGCCTTCTCCCTGGTAGGCTCCAGTACAAGCTGTTCTAAGAATCCATCTCAAAGGCACTCTACAAACTCTCTTTCCTGGGGTCCATTTCCAACCTGATTTTCCCAGTCTACCTGCATGTTGAAATCTCCCATAACCACCGTAGCATTACATTTGTGACACGCCAATTTTATCTCCTGATTCAACTTGCACCCTATGTCGAGGCTACTGTTTGGGGGCCTATAGATAACTCCCATTAGGGTCTTTTTACCCTTACAATTCCTCATTTCTATCCATACTGATTCAACATCTCCTGATTCTATGTCACCCCTTGCAAGGGAATGAATATCATTCCTTACCAGCAGTCTACCCCCTACCACCAATACCTATGTGCTCTGATTTTGCCCACTAATCTCCTGTGTGGGACCTTATCAAAGACTTTCTGAAAGTCCAGGTACAGTCTAGGTACACTACATCCACTGGCTCTCCCTTGTCCATTTTGCTTGTTACATCCTCAAAAATTTCTGGAAGATTAGTCAAGCATGATTTCCCCTTCATAAATCCATGCTGACTTGGACCGATCCTGTTACTGCTTTCCAAATGTGCTGCTATTACATCTTCAATAATCAACTCCATCATCTTCCCCACCACCGATGTCAGGCTAACTGGTCTATAATTCCCTGCTTTCTCTCTCCCTCCTTTCTTAAAAAGTGGGATACATTAGCTACTCTCCAATCTACAGGAACTGATCCAGAATCTATAGAACATTGGAAAATGAACACCAATGCGTCCACGATTTCTAGCGCCACCTCCTTAAGTACTCTGGGATGCAGACCATCAGGCCCTGTGCATTTATCAGCCTTCAGTCCCATCAGTCTACCCAACACCATTTCCTGACTAATGTAAATTTCCTTCAGTTCCTCCGTCACCCTAGGTCCTGTCCCCTAATACATCTGGGAGATTGTTTGTGTCTTCCTTAGTGAAGACAGAACCAAAGTACCTGTTCAACTCTTCTGCCATTTCTTTGTTCCCCATAATAAATTCACCTGCTTCTGTCTTCAAGGGACCCACATTTGTCTTAACTATTTTTTTCCTCTTCACATACCTAAAGAAGCTTTTACTATCCTTCTTTACATTCTTGGCTAGCTTACCTTCGTACTTCATCTTTTATCCCTGTATTGCCTTTTTAGTTACCGTCTGTTGATCTTTAAAAGTTTCCCAATCCTCTGGCTTCCCGCTTATCTTTGCGATGTTATACGTCTTCTCTTTTATTTTGACTTCCCTTGTCAGCCACCGTCGCCTCTTACTCCTCTTAGATTGCATTTAGGTTAGGTTGCATTTGTAGTTCTGATTGCCCCATTAAGGTTCAAAGGTCAAAGGTCTGTTTATTGTCACGTGTACCAATTAAGGTACAGTGAAACTCGAATTACGGGAAAGATGTGAAGATTTTGGAGAGAGTACATAACGGGTTTACCAGAATGATGTAGATTAGTGGGTAAGAGAGTTCTGGATTGTTTTCTCTGGAGCATCAGACCTAATGAAAGTCTATAGAGAGGCATAGACAGGGTAGAAAGTAAGAACTTAACCTAACCAAAGTGTTATAAAGCTACAACATGATTTCCTGACTCTTATACTATATTCCCTGACCAACAGGCCAAAGATTAGAGGGCACAGCGATACGATCAGAGGGAGAAAGCTTGAAAGAGATGCGTGGGACGTGTTTTTTATACTGAGAGTGGGAGTTGCCTGGAACACTGTATCACGGATGGTGGAAGCAGCTATGATTGTGGCCATAGACACATGGATATGCAGGGATGTGTAGGAAGGAACTGCAGATGCCATTTTAAAACGAAGATAGACACAAAAAGCTGCAGTAACACAGCGGGTCAGGTAGCATCTCTGGAGAGAAGGATTAGGTGACATTCTGGGTCGAAGAGTTTCCAGATTGCTGTTACTTATCAAATTATTTTACTTAAGCAGTTCCTCAGGGTGAACAAGGATGACCCAAAATGTCACCTGTCCATGTTCTCCAGAGATGCTGCCTGATCTGCTGAGTTAATCCAGCACTTTGTGCCCTCAGAGTCTAGGCTGATTTGCGTCCAATCCAGTTTTGTGTGTTCTCAGGTGGAATAATTGAACAGTTTCCATTTATACTGTAGAATGACCCCAGTCTAGCACTGGATTGTAAGAGAACGAGTCGAGGAGGGGTCGGTGGTGGGTGCTGGCCGCCGAGAACAAAGGGAGACCGGGCGTTGGGAGGCTGCTGAGAACAAAGGGGGAACCATTGGGGACTAAACGGGAAACTTTGTAACCTTGTCGGCTCTCTGTAAGTGGCGACTCTTTGCATACCTTGCGTATGCAAAACAAAGAATCTCACTGTGCCTTGTCACATGTGATAATAAAGTATCTTTCATTCATTCAGATTGAGAAAAATGTTTGGAGATATTGCAGACTGAATTGATGCTAGTGCGCATTGAGGTTGTTCTGTGGTTAGGATCAGTTTGCATGCTGTTGTGTGGCAGATGGAAGATGGAGAGGAATTTCTGCAGACAGTCCAATTTGAAAAAGATATTCCATAGTCATTCTCAATTTTCAGGATTAACGATTTTTATCAGGTTAAAAAAGGCCACATACCTGGGTGATGCTGCTTCCTACATCTCTTGCAGTAGCTGAAATGTATGGCCTTTGTGTCTCTAGACATGCACAGTCTACTCTGTCATTTGGAAAGCAACACATCAGCCATCAAGAGGACCATTCCAGTAATGATCTCCCCAATGACCGACAGTCTCTAAAGATCCCTCTATAGTTAACACGGCCAGCTTTGTCTACTTGTTCTGAAGATCCTCACAATCAAGCGAATCCCTTTTTTGGACTGCGAAGCCAAGCTTCATTGATGCCAATTGCAGCAGTATTCATGGCTGTCCAGATGTTGAGGAAGGTCTGAAGAAGAGTCTTGACCCAAACCGTCACCAGATGCTGCCTGACCTGCTGAGTTACTCCAGCACTTTGTGTCCTGTGTATTAACCAGCATCTGCTGTTCTTTATTTTTACTCTTTGACTGTGCAGCTCCTGTTTGTCAAGAATGTCAGTGAGGTACCATTGCCGATATGCTATTGTGGGAGATTCCTGAGGCCTCAAACGTTGAATGTTCTGCAGCAACATTGCTCCTGCTGTTGTGCTTAGAGGGGAGGCTGATGGAGATTACAGCATGGATTACGTGGTGAATCGATCTGACTGTCTTTGGTATGTGCCATTGTAACCCGTGATACAGACATCCTTGTGATCACATGCTTAGTTTAGTTTAGTTTAGAGATACAGTGTGGAAACAGGCCCTTCGGCCCACCGGGTCCGCGCCGACCAGCGATCCCCACACATTAACACTATCGTACACCCACTTGGGACAATTTTTACATTTACCAAGCCATTTAATCTACAATCCTGTGTGTCTGGAGTGTGGGAGGAAACCCACGCAGTTCACGGGGAGAACGTACAAACTCCATACAGACAGCACCCGGGTCTCCGTCGCTGCATTCGCTGTAAGGCAGCAACTCTACCGCTGCGCCACCGTGACCGCCCGCCGTGACAATAGATTATCACGTATTCTAATGGGTTGCAGTGCCTGTACTGAATCTTGTCTCTAAAATGACATGTTGGTTATAACTAGAGCCAGGATGTTTTGGTGCTAAAAATCTCTGAAATAGGCAGGCAAATAGGCATAATAAAATTACAAAAAAGGCACGAAAAAGGCATTTATTGACATAAAAAGGCAAGTATTTCCACCACCAAAATATGGTTAAAAATGTGTTTAGCTGTCTGTACACGCTCGGAGACGAAATATTTCTTTTCACGATTCACTGCTTTCTCACATGCTTTGCAAAACAGCACACACTTGTCTGTAGAGAATATATCACTCCCGTACACTCTCACCAAATCGTTCAGTTTTTTACATGGCGTTGACTTGACTTTAGGCATTTTGACGCTTGCAGGGTAGATCCTACAGGAGCGGGGATGCAGACCTCTACAGGCAGGCCGAGTACAAGCGGAATCAGAGCTGCCAAGGAAAGGTACTCTGAGACATTGAGGAGCAAGTTCTTAGCTAATGACTCTACTTCAGTTTGGAAGGGCTTGCAAGAAATCACAAGCTACAAGAGGAAAACCCCCCCGCTCCTTGGACAATCGTCAGCTGACCAACAACCTGAACGAGTTCTTCTGCAGGTTCGAGAAACAGAAACTTAACCCTGGTAGCCCCTCCCCCCCTCCACACCTACTCACAGCCTGACTCCAGTTTGAAAAGACTGAACCCCTCCCACCACCCCTCTCCAATCACCACTTAACACCCACTTGCAGCCTGGCTGCAAAAGACTGGGGCCTCGTCCACTACCCACGAATGAACGACCGACGGTGGTGCCCCCAGTTTCGCCCCAGTGGTGGAAATTTTCTTGTAAGTTACATTAACACGGCAAAAAAAGGCTGATTTAGGCACTCGATCGTGAAAAAGGCATTATCTTGCTGAAATCATCAGAAAAGGCATATAAAGGCACTTATGGCATTTATGGCAAAATCCTGGCTCTAGTTATAACAAGCCAATACTTGTCAGGAGTGCCTCCGTTGGAGTTAGCTTACCCAACACCTTTCCTGCCAATCACATCTTGCCAGAGGATTGTGTCTTTTCTGACTCGGGTGCTGAAGTCAGTCAGGAAAATCATTTTGTGTAGGCAGGAACTGCAGATGCTGGTTTAAACTGAAGACAGGCACAAAAAGCTGGAGTAACTCAGCAGGTCAGACAGCATCTCTGGAGAAAAGGAACAGGTGACGTTTCGGGTCGACACCCTTCTCAGTCTGAAGAAGGGTCTCGACCCGAAATGTCACCTATTCCTTTCCTTCAGAAATGCTGCCTGACCTGCTGAATTACTCCAGCCTTTTATGTTTGTCTTTGGTTTAAACCAGCATCTGCAGTTCCTGCCTACACAAATGCAAACCTGCATGTCTTTGGAATGTGGGAAGAAACCAGAGCACCCGGAGAAAATCCACGTGGTGAAGGAGAACATACTCGGTACAGACAGCATCCGCAGGTGCTGTAAGGCAGCAACTTTACTGTTGGCTGCTGTGTTTATTTTGATAAAATGCTTAGGGGCAGTTTCAACATTTTTGACAGTCTGGAAAGCAATATAATTTGTAATGTATTTTTCTAAAGAAAAAGCAAAATGAAACATTAGATGGCGTGATCAGTCATTATTTTTTTTAGCATAAAAGTGAAAATGTTCAAAATGGGTTTCAAACTGAGAAATACCCTGTCACCTCAAACAGAAGGACATTAAGCTGCATGATTTTAATTCTTAATCATTTCTAAACAAAGTAATGCAGAAAATATACACTAAAGTATAACACGGCTTAGGATCCCCAGCCTAAAATGGGACTCTACTCGTCCTCGACCAATAATTCTACATACACATTTATGGGAATCTCCAGGTAAACAGAATGGGGTGAATAAAAACATCAGTGCAGCCGATACACACGCTATTAACATCAACCAGATGGCAAATTAAAACAAGCAAGTATCTTCTCTCAGATTCGCTGATAACCTGCAGCTTGGCGACGTCGACAGATCAAATACACGATGATTATAATAATGATCAGCAGACCAAGAACAACTCCAAAGGCGACAGGAAGAACATACTTGTAGTCCAGGAAGCATTCCTCTGCTGTAAAAAGAAAAGACATACGTAAAGCACCATCCTATTATCTCTAAAGCAACCCATTATTTATGAAGTAAATGTATTGGATTAATGACCTTTCAGAACTCGTCGTCTGTTCGTATTTAGCTGCAAGAATGGCAAGTTTCACAGATTCGATAATTAACAGCTGCCAATAAAAGGAAGGCAAGCTTAAGTGAAGTGGCCGCAGTGAGGGGCAGCCAGAGACAGAGTTATTCATTGAGGCTTGGGCTCAAGAGGCTTCGATGAGGGTGGTTGCAGGATAAGGTTTGGTCAGTCACTTTTTGTTTGTTTCGGTGCATAACATGGTCTTGGTGTATAAGAGATGGAAGCCAGTGCAGTGGTGCGCTCAGCCTGTGGACTGTGAGATGCTCAATGTTCGTGAGGAGGTACATCCTGATGCAGCTCCTCAAAGATCACGTAGGAAATTGGAGATGCAGCTGTACAACCGCAGGCTCAACTGGGAGAGTGAGCAAGCCATAAGTCAGAAGTGATAGGAGTAGAATTAGGCCATTTTGCCCATCAGGTCTATTCAATCATGGCTGATCTATCTCTCCCTCCTAACCCCATTCTCCAGCCTTCTCCCCATAACCTCTGACAACTGTACTAATCAAAAATCTATCAATCTCTGCCTTAAAAATATCCATTGACTTGCGCTCCACATCCTTCTGTGGCAAAGAATTCCACAGATTCACTACCCTCTGACTAAAGAAATTCCTCCTCATCTCCTTCCTAAAAGAACGTAATTTAATTCTGAGGTTATGACCTCTAGTCCTAGACTCTCACACTAGTGGAAACATCCTCTCCACATCCACTTTATCCATGTCTTTCATTATTCTGTATGTTTCAATGAGGTGCCCACTCATTCTTCTAAACTCCAGCGAGTACAGGCCCAGTGCCGACAAACGCTCATCATAGGTTAACCTACTCATTCTTGGGATCATTCTTGTAAACCACCTCTGGACCCTCTCCAGAGCCAGCACATCCTTCCTCAGATAAGGGGCCCAAAATTGCTCACAATATTCCAAATGCGGCTTTACCAGCGCCTTATAGAGCCTCAGCATTACATCCCTGTTTTTGTATACATGCCCTCTTGAAATAAACGCTAACATTGAGTTTGCTTTCTTCACTACCGATTCAACTTGCAAATTAACTTTTTGGGAATCCTGCACCAGCACTCCCAACATAGAATCCTCCAAACTTTTCGCCACCTCCAACAGGATCCCACCGCTAATCACATCTTCCCATCTCCACCCCTTTCCGCCTTCCGCAGAGACCGTTCCCTCTGCAACTTCCTTATTAATTCATCGCTTCCCACCCAAACCAACCCCTCCCCATGTACTTTCCCCTGTAACCGCAGGAGATGCAACACCTGTCCCTATACCTCCACCCTCGACTCTGTCCAGGGACCCCGACAGTCCTTTCAGGTGAGGCAGAGGTTCACTTGCACCTCCTCCTACCTCATCTACTGTATTATAGAGTCAGAGTGATACAGTGTGGAAAGTGGCCCCTCGGCCTAACTCGCCCACACTGGTCAACAATGTCCCAGCTACACTAGTCCCACTTGCCTGTACTTGGTCCATATCCCTCCAAACCTGTCCTATCCATGTACCTGTCTAACTGTTTCTTAAACAATGGGATAGTGCCAGCCTCATCTACCTCATCTGGCAGCTTATTCCACACACCCACCACCCTTTGTGTGAAAAAGCTACCCCTTGGATTCCTATTAAATCTTTTCCCCATCACCTTGAACCTATGTCCTCTGGTCCTCGATTCCCCTACTCTGGGCAAAAGACTCTGTGCATCTACCCGATCTATTCCTCTCATGATTTTGTACACCTCTATAAGATCTCCCCTCATTCTCCTGCGCTCCATGGAATAGAGACCCAGCCTACTCAACCTCTCCCTGTAGCTCACACCCTCTAGTCCTGGCAAAATCCTCATAAATAATTTCTGAACCCTTTCCAACTTGACAATATCTTTCCTATAACATGGTGCCCAGAACTAAACACAATATTCTAAATGCGGTCTCACCAACGTCTTATACAACTGCAACATGACCTCCCTCCCTCCCAACTTCATACTCAATACTCTGACTGATGAAGGCCAAAAGCCTTTTTGACCACCTTATCCACCTGCGACTCGACCTTCAAGGAACCACGCACCTGTACTCCGAGATCCCTCTGCTCTACAACACTACCCAGAGGCTACCATTTACTGTGTAGGTCCTGCCCTTGTTTGACATCCCAAAATGCAACAGCTCACATTCAACAAGCATCCATTGTTCAAATTGCAGACTCACATACATCAGCGAGATCAAACGTAGACTGGGCGATCGTTCCGCTGAACACCTTCACTCCACCCGCTTGGACCGACCTGATCTCCCGGTTGCCAAACACTTTAATTCTCCTTCCCATTCCCACACTGACCTTTCTGTCCTAGGCCTCCTCCATTGTCAGAGTGGGGCTAAACGCAAATTGAAGGAACAGCATCTCATATTTCGCTTGGGCAGCTTACAACCCAGTTGAATGATGATTGATTTCTCTAACCAAGTAATCCCTGCACTCACTCTCCATTCCTCCCCCACCCAAATCGCACCAGGTTCCCGTTCTCACCTAGCAAAGAGCTAACAAACGGCCTATTTCCTTTGTCATCGTTACTTTTTTGCATATCTTTCATTCATTGTTCTATATCTCTCTACATCACCGTCTATATCTCTCGTTTCCCTTTCATCTGGCTAGTCTGAAGAAGGGTCTCGACCCGAAACATCACCCATTCCTTCTCTCCAGAGATGCTGCCCGTTATGCTGAGTTACTCCAGCATTTTGTGTCTATCTTCAGTTTAAACCAGCATCTGCAGTTTGGCTATCTGTAAGCAATGTGTTTATGCACCCCCCCCCCCCCCCCCAAAATCTATCAGGATCTTGCATATTGTCTCATGTCTCTGAGCGGCTGCAGAACGTTCTGGAGGGGGAGGGTGAGCAGCCAGTTGTCGTGGTGCACATTGGCACCAACGATATAGGTAAAAAACGGGATGAGGTCCTACAAGGTGAATTTAGGGAGATAGGAGATAAACTTAAAAGTAGGACCTCAAAGGTAATAATCTCTGGATTACTACCAGTGCCACGTGCTAGTCAGAGTAGAAATAGGAGGATATTTCAGATGAATACGTGGCTTGAAAAATGGTGCAAGGTGGAGGGATTCAAATTTCTAGGTCATTGGAACCAGTTCTGGGAGAGGTGGGACCAGTACAAACAGGACGGTCTGCACCTGAGCTGGAATGGAACCAATGTCCTTGGGGGAGTGTTTGCTAGTGCTGTCGGGGAGGATTTAAACTAATGTGGCAGGGGGATGGGAGCATGAGCAGAGAGACAGAGGGGTGTAAAATGTGGGTAGAAGCAATAGGTAGCAAGGTGAAAAGTAAAAGTGGCAGGCAGACAAATCCAGGGCAAAAATCAAAAAGGGCCACTTTTCAACATAATTGTATAAGGGGTAAGAGTGTTGTAAAAACAAGCCTGAAGGCTTTGTGTCTCAATGCAAGGAGCATTCGTAATAAGGTGGATGAGTTGAATGTGCAGATAGTTATTAATGAATATGATATAGTTGGGATTACGGAGACATGGCTCCAGGGTGACCAAGGCTGGGAGCTGAACATCCAGGGATATTCAATATTCAGGAGGGATAGACAGAAAGGAAAATGAGGTGGGGTAGTGTTGCTGGTTAGAGAGGAGATTAACGCAATAGAAAGGAAGGACATTAGCTTGGAGGATGTGGAATCGATATGGGTAGAGCTGCGAAACACTAAGGGGCAGAAAACGCTAGTGGGAGTTGTGTACAGGCCACCTAACAGTAGTAGTAGAGTTCTTAAGGGGTTGGACAGGCTAGATGCAGGAAGATTGTTCCCGATGTTGGGGAAGTCCAGAACCAGGGGTCACAGTTTAAGGATAAGGGGGAAGTCTTTTAGGACCGAGATGAGAACGTTTTTTTTCACACAGAGAGTGGTGAATCTGTGGAATTCTCTGCCACAGAAGGTAGTTGAGGCCAGTTCATTAGCTATATTTAAGAGGGAGTTAGATGTGGCCCTTGTGGCTAAAGGGATCAGGGGGTATGGAGAGAAGGGAGGTACGGGATATTGAGTTGGATGATCAGCCATGGTCATATTGAATGGCGGTGCAGGCTCGAAGGGCCGAATGGCCTACTCCTGCACCTATTTTCTATGTTTCTATGTTTCTATATTCTTATCAAGTTATCGCTCTCTCCTAAACTCCAGCAGATACAACCTTAGCCTGTCCGAAATTCTTTCTACCAACTCTAATTCTGAACTGCTTCCAATACATTTATTTTGTTTGAAGGGGAGGCAAAGTGAGCAATAGAGTTTATCGTGGCAACTTCGATCCTTCCCTTCAGTGGTAGTGTCCGCTTGCAGCTTCACGGAGGACTGGAGTGATAGTTGACGCAGACAACAACAGAGAGATCTTCACGACGTTTAAGTTTAATTAGTCGTTTATTGAAGTAGTGATACAAACAGATTAGTATTTCTCCCGTCGTAAGTTTGGTAAGAACTGTATCCAGCCATCGCTCCTTCGTGTCTGACGCATCTCATCTCTGCGTTCCCAATCATACTCCTAATTCTGCCTCGTCCCAGTCCATATATGCCTATCATGCCCATATATGTATTCATCTCACGAAAACCCCCAAGTGTCCAAAAATAATCCAGCAAGATACAAAATAATATAATATGCTAAGACAGCTAGTAAACACAAATGGCTCCTACAAAGTTGCTGCCTTACAGCGCCAGAGACCCGTTCGATCCTGACTATGAGTGCTAGCTGTACAGAGTTTTACCTGCTCTCTGTGACTGCGTGGGTTTTCTCTGCGTGTTTCGGTTTCTTCCCACCTTCCAAAGACGTGCAGCTTTGTAGGTTAATTGGCTTCTGTAAATTGTCCCTAGTGTGTAGGATAGATTTTGTGTATGGATGACCATTGGTTGGTGCGGACTCAGAAGGCCAAAGGACGTGCTTCCACGCTGTATCTCTAAACTAAGCTAAACGAGACCAATCCGGTACGTCTTGCCAATACCCTGCACAACAGAAGCACAAGATCCTTACTTGAATTTGATTCCTTTCCAAATGCCTTTTGTAACAATCCCTCTCCAACTCACGAGTTATGCAATCTCTCACTATTTGGTGAATGCTTTTTTTCAACATGGACGATTTTTATACTTTCTCAGTTCACCTGCCAGCTGTTATCCCGTTCACTTAACCATCATCCTACCACAACCAGAGAGCAGTGCTGAACTACTATCTACCTCATTAGTGACCCTCGGACTATCCTTGATCGGACTTTGTTGACTTTACCTTGCACTAAACGTTATTCCCTTATCATGTATCTGTACTCTGTAAATGGCTCGATTGTAATCGTATTGTCTTTCTGCTCACTGAAGTACATGCAACAAAAGCTTTTCACTGCACCTCGGTACACGTGACAATAAACTAAACTGTAACTGTAACCTAACTACAACCCTCTGATGTGTCTATGTCACCATCACAACTTACTTTCCTGCCAAGTATTAACAACAAATTTTCAAATCATATGTTCATTCCTATTCATTTATACAAATTGTAGATTTGTTTAATTATTTTGGTATGCTTTAGTTTAGTTTAGAGATACACACTGTATCTCTAAACTAAACTAAAGTTTACCAAAAACAGGCCCTTCGGCCCACTGAGTCCGTGCCAACCAGCGATCCCCGCACACTAACACTATCCTACACACACGAGGGACCATTTTTACATTTATACCAAGCCAATTTAACCTACAAACCTGTACGTCTTTGGAGTGTGGGAGGAAACCGAAGATCTTGACCATGCGGTCATGGGGAGAACGTACAAACTCCGTAGAGACAGCATCCGTTGTTGGAATTGAACCCGGGTATCTGACACTGCAAGTGCTGTAAGGCAGCAACTCCACCGTGCTGCCCATCTGGAGCAACAATTCTAAATGCTTTCAACATTCAAACCCACCTTGCTTGAGTGGCTAGAGACACGGGCTTTCACTACAAGGTTGCACAGCAGAAGCTGTGCGCTGTAGTGCAAAGAAAACTGAGAACATTTCACTGCATAATTATGATACAAAGATCCATTTAGCACATTATGTCCACACCAGCTCACTTGTTCCATGCCCCAGGCATTTATTCACAACCTCACAAATTCTTCTCCACCCAATATTTATCCAAATTCTTCTCCACCCAATACTTCTTTCTTGACAGTGCAATCTCCCTTCAAATCTGCAGGCAGTAAGTACACTGACTAAAGCTTTATTTTCTACGCCACTCTCTTCTAATTCTCATCCCCTTTACAGAGAGGGGGGGGGGGGGGAGGAGAGGGGAGGGGGGGGGGGGGGAGGAGAGGGTGCTGCACCAATGCAGGGGAGGTTTGGGCCCATGATAAAATGTTTCATATACATTCAAAAGAGTTTACGATCATGAATTCACTGCCAATACAAGTCTTGGAGACAAAATTAATTGAAACTTTCAAGGGGATAGATAGGCATTTCCTTTGTCCTTTTCTTATGGCCCTGCAATTAGTTCACAGAGGTGCGGTGACTCCATAGTCCGAGGGACGGACAGAAGATTCTGTGGCAGCAGGAGGGACTTGAGGACTTGAGGATGGTCTGTTGCCTCCCTGGTGCCAGGGTTCAACACATCACAGACCGGCTTCAGAAAATCCTAGTGAGGGAAGGCGATCAACCTGAAGTCGTTGTGCACGTGGGCACGAATGACGTCGGGCGGAAGAGGAAGGAGGTGCTACAGCGGGAGTTTAGAGAGTTGGGAAAAGCACTGAGAAGTAGGACGTCGAAGGTAGTTATCTCTGGACTGCTACCGGTACCTCGTGCTGGTGAGGCCAGGAACAGAGAGATAGAGGGTATGAATTTATGGCTGAGGGGCTGGTGCAGAGAGCAGGGATTTAGATTTCTGGACCACTGGGATCTCTTCTGGGCTAGGGGTGACTTGTACAAAAGGGACGGGTTGCATCTTAACAGCAGGGGAACAAACATTCTGGCAGGCAGGTTTGCTAGTGTGACACCTGTGGCTTTAAACTAAGTAGTGGGGGGGAGGGGTTAACAAATTGTGAATATGAAGATGAGGTAAAAGGGAATACAGGAGGTATTGCAAAAGACTCTCGGAAGAATGGGAACAGAAGTTCTAGAGCGGAAAAGAAATTAAGGGCAGGGCCAATTGTGAACGATGTGAGAGGGGAGGTAAATACAGAAGTTAAAGTGTTGTACTTAAATGCGCGTAGTATAAAAAATAAAGTGGATGAGCTTGAGGCTCAGTTAGTCATGGGCAAGTATGATGTTGTAGGGATCACTGAGACATGGCTACAAGAGGACCAGGGCTGGGAACTGAATATTCAGGGGTACACAACGTATAGAAAAGACAGACAGGTGGGCAGAGGGGGTGGGGTTGCTCTGATGGTAAGGAATGATATTCATTCCCTTGCAAGGGGTGACATAGAATCAGGAGATGTTGAATCAGTATGGATAGAAATGAGAAATTGTAAGGGTAAAAAGACCCTAATGGGAGTTATCTATAGGCCCCCAAACAGTAGCCTCGACATAGGGTGCAAATTGAATCAGGAGATAAAATTGGCGTGTCAAAAATGTAATGCTACGGTGGTTATGGGAGATTTCAACATGCAGGTAGACTGGGAAAATCAGGTTGGAAATGGACCCCAGGAAAGAGAGTTTGTAGAGTGCCTTCGAGATGGATTCTTAGAACAGCTTGTACTGGAGCCTACCAGGGAGAAGGCAATTCTGGATTTAGTGTTGTGTAATGATCCTGATCTGATAAGGGGACTAGAGGTAAAAGAGCCATTAGGAGGCAGTGATCACAACATGATAAGTTTTACTCTGCAAATGGAAAGGCAGAAGGGAAAATCGGAAGTGTCGGTATTACAGTATAGCAAAGGGGATTACAGAGGCATGAGGCGGGAGCTGGCCAAAATTGATTGGAAGGAGGCCCTAGCAGGGAAGACGGTAGAACAGCAATGGCAGGTATTCCTGGGAATAATGCAGAGGTTGCAGGATCAATTTATTCCAAAGAGGTGGAAAGACTCTAAGGGGAGTAAGAGACACCTGTGGCTGACAAGGGAAGTCAGGGACAGCATAAAAATTAAGGAGAGGAAGTATAACATAGCAAAGAAGAGTGGGAAGACAGAGGATTGGGACTCTTTTAAAGAGCAACAAAAGTTAACTAAAAAGGCAATACGGGGAGAAAAGATGAGGTACGAGGGTAAACTAGCCAATAATATAAAGGAGGATAGCAAAAGTTTTTTTAGGTACGTGAAGAGGAAAAAAATAGTCAAGGCAAATGTGGGTCCCTTGAAGACAGAAGCAGGGGAATTTATTATGGGGAACAAAGAAATGGCAGACGAGTTAAACCGTTACTTTGGATCTGTCTTCACTGAGGAAGATACACACAATCTCCCAAATGTTCTAGGGGCCGGAGAACCTCGGGTGATGGAGGAACTGAAGGAAATCCACATTAGGCAGGAAATGGTTTTGGGTAGACTGATGGGACTGAAGGCTGATAAATCCCCAGGGCCTGATGGTCTGCATCCCAGAGTACTTAAGGAGGTGGCTCTAGAAATAGTGGAAGCATTGGAGATCATTTTTCAATGTTCTATAGATTCAGGATCAGTTCCTGTGGATTGGAGGATAGCAAATGTTATCCCACTTTTTAAGAAAGGAGGGAGAGAGAAAACGGGTAATTATAGACCAGTTAGTCTGACATCAGTGGTGGGGAAGATGCTGGAGTCAATTATAAAAGACGAAATTGCTGAACATTTGGATAGCAGTAACGGGATCATTCAGAGTCAGCATGGATTTACGAAGGGGAAATCATGCTTGACAAATCTACTGGAATTTTTTGAGGATGTAACTAGGAAAATTGACAAGGGAGAGTCAGTGGATGTGGTGTACCTCGACTTTCAGAAAGCCTTCGACAAGGTCCCACATAGGAGATTAGTGGGCAAAATTAGGGCACATGGTATTGGGGGTAGGGTACTGACATGGATAGAAAATTGGTTGACAGACAGAAAGCAAAGAGTGGGGATAAATGGGTCCCTTTTGGAATGGCAGGCAGTGACCAGTGGGGTACCGCAAGGTTCGGTGCTGGGACCCCAGCTATTTACGATATACATTAATGACTTAGACGAAGGGATTAAAAGTACCATTAGCAAATTTGCAGATGATACTAAGTTGGGGGGTAGTGTGAATTGTGAGGAAGATGCAATAAGGCTGCAGGGTGACTTGGACAGGTTGTGTGAGTGGGCGGATACATGGCAGATGCAGTTTAATGTAGATAAGTGTGAGGTTATTCACTTTGGAAGTAAGAATAGAAAGGCAGATTATTATCTGAATGGTGTCAAGTTAGGAGGAGGGGGAGTTCAACGAGATCTGGGTGTCCTAGTGCATCAGTCAATGAAAGGAAGCATGCAGGTTCAGCAGGCAGTGAAGAAAGCCAATGGAATGTTGGCCTTCGTAACAAGAGGAGTTGAGTATAGGAGCAAAGAGGTCCTTCTACAGTTGTACCGGGCCCTGGTGAGACCGCACCTGGAGTACTGTGTGCAGTTTTGGTCTCCAAATTTGAGGAAGGATGTTCTTGCTATGGAGGGCGTGCAGCGTAGGTTCACTAGGTTAATTCCCGGAATGGCGGGACTGTCGTATGTTGAAAGGCTGGAGCGATTGGGCTTGTATACACTGGAATTTAGAAGGATGAGGGGGGATCTTATTGAAACATATAAGATAATTAGGGGATTGGACACATTAGAGGCAGATAACATGTTCCCAATGTTGGGGGAGTCCAGAACAAGGGGCCACAGTTTGAGAATAAGGGGTAGGCCATTTAGAACGGAGATGAGGAAGAACTTTTTCAGTCAGAGGGTGGTGAAGGTGTGGAATTCTCTGCCTCAGAAGGCAGTGGAGGCCAGTTCGTTGGATGCTTTCAAGAGAGAGCTGGATAGAGCTCTTAAGGATAGCGGAGTGAGGGGGTATGGGGAGAAGGCAGGAACGGGGTACTGATTGAGAGTGATCAGCCATGATCGCATTGAATGGCGGTGCTGGCTCGAAGGGCTGAATGGCCTACTCCTGCACCTATTGTCTATTGTCTATAAGGACAAAGGAAATGCGACGGACTAGATTACTCAATAAGGAGCCAGAGTTGACAATGGACCGAATAGCTCCCTCCAATGTTACAATACAGATGCTCCTCGACTTACGATGGGGTTACGTTCTGATAAACTCATCGTAAATCGAAAATATCACAAGTCGAGAATGCATTTAATACACCTAACCTACCCAACATCATAGCCACCTAACCTACCGAACATCATAGCCTAGCCTAGCCCAACTTAAACGTGCTCAGAACACTTACATTAGCCTACGGTTGGGCAAAATCAAAAAAATGCTGGCAACTCAGTACACTGTAGAGTATGGGTTGTTTACACTTGTGATGGCGTGGCAGGCTGGAAGCTGCAGCTCGCTGCCGTTGCCCAGCATCACGAGAGGGTATCGCACTGCATATCGCTAAGCTCAGCAAAAGATCAAAATTGGAAGTACGGTTTCTACTGAATGTGTATCGCTTTTGCACCATCGTAAAGTCGAAATATCGTATGTCGAAGCATCGTACGTCGAGGAGCATCTGTACTATGTTTACCCTCAATCCTCTCACTCAAAAACATAATCCCTTTTAAGATCCCTGAAGTCGTAATAAATCAATGGGGCACACTGTAAACTATTGGTCCTGCTGAATTAAACATAAATATATTAAATATATTAAAACTGAAAATAATCTGCAGGAGGAACTGTAGAAACAAGGAACTGCAGATGCTGGTTACAAAAATAGACACAAAGTGCTGAAGTAACTCAGTGGGTCAGGCAGCATCTCTGGAGAGCGTGGATAGGTGATGTTTCGGGATGCTTGTGGTGAAGAGGAACTCAGTGGGTCAGACAGCTTTGATGAGAGGAAATGAACAGACATTGTGTTTGGTTTTCTTCAGACATTTCCTCCATGTTTAATCTATTCAATGTAAAAAATATATATTCGGTGCAGGATTCATTGGGCGTACGAGGAAAGATTGGAAAGACTGGGCTTATCGTCACTGGAATTTAGGATGAGAGGGGATCTTATAGAAATGTATAAAATTATAAAAGGACTGGACAAGCTAGATGCAAGAAAAATGTTCCCAATGTTGGGGAAGTCCAGAACCAGGGGCCACAGTTTAAGAATAAAAGGGAGGCCATTTAAAACTGAGATGAGAAAAAACCTTTTCACCCAGAGTTGTGAATTTGTGGAATTCTCTGCCACAGAAGGCAGTGGAGGCCAATTCACTGGATGAATTTAAAAGAGAGTTAGATAGAGCTCCAGGGGCTAGTGGAATCAAGGGATATGGGGAGAAGGCAGGCACGGGTTACTGATTGTGGATGATCTGCCATGATCACAATGAATGGCGGTGCTGGCTCGAAGGGCCAAATGGCCTCCTCCTGCACCTATTTTTTTATGTTTCTATGTATGTGAATGTTTCATTAATTTACCAGGACTGGGAGGTGAACGGATTTGGTAACTGGACCAGTATCTGGTCCAGATTTCTAGATAATGAGTCCAAACTACATCATGTGTAGGAAGGAACTGCAAATGTTGTTTTACTCCGAAGACACAAAATGCTGGAGTAACTCAGCGGGACAGGCAGCATCTCTGGAGAGAAGGAATGGGTGAGGATTCGGGTCGAGACCCTTCTTCAATCTGAATAGTCCTGTCTCCTAATAAATCCTATCTTTGTCCCGCCCCCTCCCCTGACATCAGTCTGAAGAAGGGACTCGACCCGGAACGTCACCCAATCCTTCTCTCCAGAGATGCTGTCTGACCCGCTAAGTTACTCCAGCATTCTGTGTCTACCTCAACCTATATTCACTCCTCAGCAACAAATTACTTCTTACACCATCATGGACGTAAGAATCATACAGTACAGAAACTGGCCCCTTGGCCATGTTAAGATCCACATCCAAGTGCACTGGTTCATTGCTGTTAATGTTCAGTGATCTGATTGAGCAAGCCAAAGGTATCGAAACAAAATATAGGACATGACAAATTATGCCATAATTAACACAGGCAGCCTGTGCGGAAGGCTATCAGAAGATACAACGGGATATAGATCAGCTGCAGAAATGGGTAGAGGAACGGCAGATGGAGTTTAGTCCGAGCAAGTATGAGGTGTTGCACTTATGGAGGTTGAATAGGAACATAGAAAATAGGTGCAGGAGGAGGCCATTTGGCCCTTCGAGCCAGCACCGCCATTCATTGTGATCATGGCTGATCATCCACAATCAGTACCCCGTGCCTGCCTTCTCCCCATATCCCTTGATTCCGCTCAACGTAAGGGGACAGTTAATGGTGAGACTCTTACGAGCATTGATATGCAGAGGGATCTTGGAGTCCAAGTTCATAGCTCACTGAAGGAAGTAACACAAGTAGACAAGGTGGTAAAGAAGACATATCGTATGCTTGTCTTTGAGCATGAGTCAGGTCACAATGCAGCTCTATAAGTCTATGGTTCGGCCGCATTTGGAGTATTGAGTGCAGTTCTGGTCGCCCCATTACAGGAAGGATGTGGAGGCTTTGGAGAGGGTGCAGAGGAGGTTTGCCGGAACTCTGCCTGGATTAGAGGGTTTCAGCTTCAAGGAGAGGTGGATAAACTTGCATTGTTTTCTCTGGAATGTCAGAGGTTGAGGGGAGACTTGATCGAGGTATATAAAATTATGAAAGGCAGAGATGGGGTAGACAGTCTGAACCTTACTCTCAGGATGGAAATGTCCAACACTACAATGCATAGCTATAAGGTGAGAGGTGGAAAACGTTAATGGCGATATGTGGGGCAGGTTTTTTTGACATAGAGAGTGGAGGGTGTGCCAAGGGTGGAGGCAGATAGGGTAATGACCTTTAAGAAGTTTTTAGGTAGGCACATGGCAGTGCAGGGAATAGTAGGATATGGATGATGTACAGGCAGATTAGATTAATTTAACTTGGCAACATGTTCGGCATAGACATTGTGGGCCTGCGCTGTTCCATGTTCAATGAAAAGCTGAAGAATTATGTTAACAACCTGAAAGTCTTGCGTCATTAACAATGAAAAGTTAGAAAACAGGCACATTAAATTGCAGTGGATAAGAATAATAACATGGTAGAGTGTAAGAAAATAACTGCAGATGCTGGTACAAATCGAAGGTATTTATTTCACAAAATGCTGGAGTAACTCAGCAGGTCAGGCAGCATCTCGGGAGAGAAGGAATGGGTGACGTTTCGGGTCGAGACCCTTCTTCAGACTGAAGAAGGGTCTCGACCTGAAACGTCGCCCATTCCTTCTCTCCTGAGATGCTGCCTGACCTGCTGAGTTACTCCAGCATTTTGTGAAAAAACATGGCAGCGTGTAGTGACAGATGGAGCAATGCCTGAAGTGGGAGGTGGAGGAGTCATGGGAAATCTGAATTAAATGGTGGTGGGGCTGTTCAGTTGGTAGAGCAGCTGGCTCACAGTGCCAATGTCCTAGGTTCGATCCTGACACAGTGCCAGCACAACAACCTGGCTCTCAATGTCAGTAAAACCAATGAACTGATTGTGGACTTTGGAAGAGGAAGGATGAGGACCCACAATCCTGTTTATATCCTGTTTATATCAACAGGACGATGGTGGAGAGAGTCAAAAACCTCCAATTCCTGGGCATGCATATTTCTGAAGATCTTTCTTGGACCCAGCACACTGATGCAATTATAAATAAAGCACATCAACGCCTCTACTTCCTGAGAAGATTGCGGAGATTCGGTACGTCAAAGAGGATTCGCTTGAGCTTCTACAGGTGTACAGTAGAGAGCATATTGACTGGTTGCATCACGGCCTGGTTCAGCAACTTGAACGCCCAGGAGCGGAAAAGACTGCAACAAGTGGTGAACACAGCCCAGTCCATCACCGGCTCTGACCTCCCCACCATCGAAGGGATTTATCAGAGTCGCTGCCTCAAAAAGGCAGCCAGCATCATGAGAGACCCACACCACCCTGGCCACACACTCATCTCACCCCTGCCATCGGGAAGGTACAGGAGCCTGAAAACTGTAACGTCCAGGTTCAGGAACAGCTTCTTCCCTACAGCCATCAGGCTATTAAACACTACAACATCAAATACGCTCTGAACTACAATAGACTATTATTATTATTATTTACAGTGTACTATGTTTACATATTCTGTTGTGCTGCAGCAAGTAAGAATTTCATTGTTCTATCTGGGACATATGACGATAAAACACACTTGCCTCTCTTGATTCTTAACCTCCAGTGCAGTCAGTGTAGCACATTTTACTTGGCCAAAAAGGTATCCTCCCACATGCCAAATGTGTGCGTAGGTTGGTGGGGTAATTGGGCCCCATATAATAAGTGGTAGAAGCTGAGGGAATTGATTGGAATGTAGGGAGAATAGGATACAGGGAAAATTAATGGCAGCGTGGATTGCCTTGCAAACTGGCACAGGGTGGATGGACAAGGAAATATTGGAACGTTAAGGAGATCCAGCAGGTCAGGTAGCATCGACCAAGACGTTAAAGGAACAAGTCATAAGTTATAATGTCAATGTTATAACTTTTAATTTTTAGATTTAGAGATACAGCGCAGAAACAGGCCATTCGGCCCACCGGGTCCGCGCCGCCCAGCGATCCCCGCACACTAACACTATCCTACACCCACTAGGAATAATTTTCTACATTTGCCCAGCCAATTAACCTACATAACTGTACGTCTTTGGAGTGTGGGAGGAAACCGAAGATCTCGGAGAAAACCCACGCAGGTCACAGGGAGAACGTACAAACTCCGTACAGATGGTGCCCGTAGTCAGGATCGAACCCGAGTCTCCGGCGCTGCAGTCGCTGTAAGGCAGCAACTCTACCGCTGCGCCACCGTGCCGCCCTTAATGACCTTAACTTTTCATCACTCCACAAACGTGAGACAACCTGCTGAGGTTCTGCAACTGTTCCTTCCCCCCCCCTTTCTATACACCTTCAGACAGATTAGCTCTCATTTTTGCACCTTCCCTATCTGCTCTGACAAATCCAAATGCAATAAAATTCCATGGCCTTTGGTGCTCCGCTGGCAGATTTGAGACCATCAACATTTTTATTATTACTCCAGCATAATGTAATTTACTTTTTTTTTAATGATGTTTTACAGTAACATTTCAGTGAACCTGGTAAATTGAGAGAGCATGCAATTGAACCAGATGACAATAGGTGCAGGAGGCCATTCGTCCCTTCGCACCAGCACTGCCATTCACTGTGATCATGGCTGATCATCCACAATCAGTACCCCGTTCCTGCCTTCTCCCCATATCCCTTGATTCTGCTATCTTTAAGAGCTCTATCTAACTCTCTCTTGAAAACATCCAGAGAATTGGCCTCCACTGTCTTCTGAGGCAGAGAATTCCACAGATTTACAACTTTCTGGGTGAAAATGTTTTTCCTTATCTCCGTTCTAAATGGCCAACCCCTTATTCTTAAACTGTGGCCCCTGGTTCTGGACTCCCCCAACATCGAGAACATGTTTCCTGCCTCTAGCGTGCCCAATCCCTTAATAATCTTATATGTTTCAATAAGATCCCCTCTCATCCTTCTAAATTCCAGTGCATACAAGCCCAGTCGCTCCATTCAGATGAGTTTGAAGAGTGCCAGAACCGGGACTGGTAAATGATTGGAAGCACCGAAACTGAACACCCGGCCAGTGAATGGAAGCGTCTAAGATGGAGACTCTGAGGAGTGGAAAGTGCAAACACTGAGCTAAATGCCAGACCACGGAGTTTCCCCAAATTGTCTGAGTTTTACTTGACAAGCATTGTGGTGGAAGGGCGTTATTTCTGGCTGGAAGTCAGTGAACCAGTGGATTGCTGCTGGGATCTGTGGTAGGACACTTGTTTGTGATGTTAGCAAACAACTTGGATGCAAATATAGATGGAAGGTTAGTAACTTTGCAGAAGACACTGCGATGATCAGAGTTGCAAAAAGTGAGGAAGGCTATTCAAATATACAGCAGGCCGTTGTTGAACTACTAGGGCGGCACGGTAGCGCAGCGGTAGAGTTGCTTTACTGCGAATGCAGCGCCGGAGACTCAGGTTCGACCCTGACTACGGGTGCTGCACTGTAAGGAGTTTGTACGTTCTCCCCGTGACCTGCGTGGGTTTTCTCCGAGATCTTCGGTTTCCTCCCACACTCCAAAGACGTACAGGTATGTAGGTTAATTGGCTGGGTAAATGTAAAAATTGTCCCTAGTGGGTGTAGGATAGTGTTAATGTACGGGGATCGCTGGGCGGCACGGACTTGGAGGGACGAAAAGGCCTGTTTCCGGCTGTATATATATGATATGATATGATGATATGATATGATACTGAAATGGATGGAGAAATGGTTGGTGGAATTTAATGAGAAAGTTGCACTTTGAGAAATTGACTGGTTGATAGCAAGACCCTCAACAGCACTGATGTGCAGAGGGATCTTGGGGTCCAAGTCCATAGATTGTTGAAGGTGACAACACAAGTAGCTAGCGTGGTAAAGAAGGCATATGGTATGCACACCTTCATTGGATAGAGCACTGAGTATGGAAGAGTCAGAAAGTAAGAATGCTGCTCTGCAAGACCTAGATTAGATCACATTTGGATTATTACATGGAGTTCTTATCACCCAATCCCAAGGTGAAAGCTCAGGTGAAGGTGCAGGTTTATTAGAATGCTGCCTCGATTTGTTTTTTTAGGGGGGGGGGGGGGTGTTGAGGGAGGAGGAAGAAATTAGGAGAGGCTAGACAAACATGGATTGTTTTCTCTGCTGCAGAGGTTGATAGGAGCCCCGATAAAAATATAACATCATGAGACTAGGGTAGATAGTCAGAAAACTGGCTGGTCAACTACCACACTTTAAGTCTTTAACTGCTCATTGCTAGTTTTCTGAAAAATACAGATTTTAATTCAGTAATTGTTAATAGGATGTTTAGCAAAACTAGATAGTTTCTAACAAAGAAATATTGAGAAGAACAAAATCATTAGCTACTTACTGTCTCAAACAAATTCTAATGGTTATTTTATAAAAGTGAAAGCAGATTTATATAGGCTTCTATAATCCCCATGTACATGTAAAATCTACTTTTACAAATTTCAAGTTAATCTGGATGCAAGTATTTTCTCTCCTAAAGCAAGTAGCCATGGGTGGAGAGTCTGTACGGATAATGGCGCGATTGTTATCTATCCTAATCAATAAGCCATTTAGAACTCTGGATCGGTAGCGCAGCGGTAGAGTTGCTGCTTTACAGCGAATGCAGCGCCGGAGACTCAGGTTCGATCCTGACTACGGGTGCTGCACTGTAAGGAGTTTGTACGTTCTCCCCGTGACCTGCGTGGGTTTTCTCCGAGATCTTCGGTTTCCTCCCACACTCCAAAGACGTACAGGTATGTAGGTTAATTGGCTGGGTAAATGTAAAAATTGTCCCTAGTGGGTGTAGGATAGTGTTAATGTGCGGGGATCGCTGGGCGGCACGGACTTGGTGGGCCGAAAAGGCCTGTTTCCGGCTGTATATATATGATATGATGATATGAGGCGATCAAATGCGTATCATCTCAGTTTAAAATGGATATTTTGGTTACCGACTTGAGATTCACATTTTTCATTTTAGAGGCATGTGGTCGGAAATGGTTTCATTAAACTCAATGAAAATATTCAAGATTAAAAAAAAGAATCAATAAACCTGAATATTAAAAAGGGTTGAGGAATATGACCACAATGAGGAAAAGGAATTTGTGTAACAGCTGAATGAGCAGGGTTCAAGATTTCCTGATTGCAAAATGTTAATTCTGTTCAAGATATTGCTGCAATTTGACTGTTTGTAGGTGTTTGTCCATTCAAGAAGCAAGTTCCTCGTAGGGATCAAAACACTTACAAGGTGCTAAAATAAAAGCAATCGTTTAACCTAAAACAGTTGGTTTATGACCAAAAGGAGAACATTTTAAAAAAACAAAGCACTTTATTATACTGGCCATGTCATATTGTATTACTCTATCAAGCCTGTGCCATTTAGAAAGTCACCTTATACATTTTCTCCCTTCCAAAAGCCAATTTATAAACAGCATATCAAAAAGACATCTACAAATGTTATGCTTTCCGTGTCAGTTCTTAATACATTAAGTACAATAGTATGCAAATACATAAATTGTCCCTCCTAAATATTCCAAAACTGGTGGTAAAATACATTCTTCAAATAGATATACAAATTTGTGCCAATACATTCCAAAACAGTTCCTGCCAAAAAAAATCGCAGTTGCATATCTGCCCACAACTGAAATCATGGAACCATTTAAAGACAAAAATGCCCTAATTACTACAATGGTGGTGGACAGAAAAGTCAATTGAAGGAACCAGTTCCAAGTGCTGCAGATCAAAAGGGAGAATGCCATTGGTAGAATCTCTTCCATAGTGTTTATTCTTGGAACAGAATTCTGCATTATACTGCTTCATATCCTTCAGATTTCTGTCTTCTATCAATTGTATAGATAACAACCACCGTTAGGACCAATCCTGTCAAACCGATTCCCACTAACACTGGAAGTACTTTACTCCCGGCATCTGCTGCACATTTTCCTGCTAAAAGTAGAGTCAGAAATCAGCCATTAGGAATAATTAGTCAATTCATGTCAGGCATATTCTGGAAATCATGAAAAAGAATGATGCAAGAATTGCTCAAGTCTCCACTGCAATGTGGCCCATTTGACACTTGCAAAATAACCAAGTCCCCAATGCCTCAACATGCTCCAGGCAGCACAAGCAGAAGTTACAAAATCAGCACAATGTGCTTGTGCAAGGCCAACTGACCGAATGGAGGTCAAATAATCAGAAGGTTACCTTAAGTAACTACATTAAGTTCCTCTGTCCCTCTCTTCTCTTCCCTCCTCCCCCTTCCCAGTTCTCCCACTGTCTCCCTGTCTCCACCTATATCCTTCCTTTGTCCCGCCCCCCCTGACATCAGTCTGAAGAGGGGTCTCGACCCGAAACGTTGCCCATTCCTTCTTTCCTGAGATGCTGCCTGGCCTGCTGAGTTACTCCAGCATTTTGTGAATAAACACCTTCGATTTGTACCGGCATCTGCAGTTATTTTCTTACATGAAGATCAAATGTAAATTGCCTTTTAATACCTCTTCACATGTTTAAGTACAGGTGCTCCCCGCCTTACGATGCTTCGACTTTGCGATGGTGCAAACGGCAGTGACCCGTAGCGAGCCCTTAGCTCGCTTCCGGCCACGTGATCACGTGCATCCAATGCATTTCCACTTACGATATTGTCGGTTCTCAGAACATAACCCAAGCTGAGGAGCACCCGCATTCTTCACATGTTTAAGTTATAAAGTTTTGATCTTAATTGTTTACTGTATGTTGTGTTGTTACTTGTGAGCAAAGCACCAAGGCAAATTCCTTGTATGTATACATACTTGGCCATTAAAATTTATTCAATTCAATACAAAAAATAAAGCAGCTTAGAGTTCCAGACTGTAGGCCGAGTTTTAAATTGATCGTTCCTGTTTAGATGTTGAACATGCCATCAATGTGGAAAGAACCCATGTCAACTTCCAGCCAAGCAACCATTGTCCCACTTCCCCCCTTATTCAACTGCAAAGTATTTATTCAGACTCCCCTTTGATTATTTTGTCACTTTGTCCAATTTATTGACAATCGGCAATTTATAGTAATGAATCAGAGATGGAGAGAGAAACTGGAGTACCCGAGCAAACTCCCATGTCAGATCAAGCCCAGATTCCTGCTACATCACAACCTTTAACATTTACACACGCATCCAGTGATGCTGCTAAGCACCATGTTTGACTTGCTCATGGCCACTGACTGACAGTAACTACGCAAGTTGAAGATTTATTCATGGGCACCATGGGGCCTGTACAAAGGAGACATTCCACACAACTACTTTCCCCAGAAAGTAAATTGGCCAAAAGCACTAGACTAGATAAACCTTACATTATGATAGGTTCAATCTTGATTAACATCACCTTGTTTGATGAAATCAAGTTAGAATCTTGATATTTAGTGCGATGACTTTTGGAAAACTTTGGATTTCAGAAGTTAGCTGTACATGTACCTCTGTTCAGACCACTGAACAACTAGTGCAAATGACGACAATTATACATTTTTTTAAAACACATAGAAAACAAGAGCTCAAATAGGTTCTAACTGGGCATGTAATTCAAACACTAAAAAGCACCTCCATTTTTTCCCTCCCCCAACTCCAAATAAAATGGGGGTACATTTGATTTTCAATGCAAGCTTTGATGGGCAAGAGGGATGACCCCTAGTAGTAAACTCAGAGGAATTGTCAGAGGAGCATTCCAACAAGTGCATTCTTATCTGCCCAAGGCCTTGGGTCAACTCAACACAAATTTTCCCAGTTATGAAAATGAGCAGACCAGAACTTCTGCAATCCTTGGCACCAGACTTTGGTTCTTTTCACAAGCCCAGAAAAGCCAAATCAACCTTGATGGAGCTCAATGTTTTTCAATTATTCTTAAATTCAGTTTTATTGCAGTGCAAGGACACTAATTAAACAGGTAATGTAGCAATTTGTGCAAGTATCAAAGGATCAGAAAGTGGTAGTAATCTTTCTAAGCACTGTAAACACTAACCCATTTTCAATTATCATAAATTAGTTCCTTATAAAAAATATAAGGGATACATTTATGATAAAACAGGATATATTTCATGCTTAGCAACATACAACTGAATGAATAGCAATTCAAGTATAATTTGCATTCAGTCAATAGGAACAGATGTTGTCCACATGTTTGGTACTAACCAAAGTACTTCAGCCTTAATATATCCTTTCATGATAATCAACAGAATGAAGTTGAACTAGTTTTTCCTGAACAGGTTTTTCCCCCAGTGTGAAAATATCTTCAAAGGAAAATTAAGGAGGGGGAGAGTAAAATTCATAAAAACATTTGACAATTTCCTGCCTAAAAAGTTAGATTAGAATCTTACCTCTACCAAATGTTCCACCGGGGATGTTGAATGCCTGGAGCTGAGTATTAATCATCAAAACTTGCAAAGTATTAGTTGAAAATGCCACAACCTGCTTGCTTTTGCATTTGTACGAGTGGCCAAGTTTAGTATGAAACAGCTTCATATTCATTACAATGCCATTATAAGTATTCCCTGCAAGGCAAGAATACCAAAACAATTATTGTTCAAAACGAGGAGTAATAAATGTAGTAATTGCAGCACAGTCACTACTTGAAGTCCAGGGATCAAATTTCAACATAAGATGCAGAACATTTTAGCAGCAATTCTGCTTGCACTTCAAATAGAATTTATTTTGGGATTAATGTGTACACACTACAAATGTTTAGCACAAGAGAATTTCTACATACTACACATTTCCTCCTTGAGTGTTAAAGTAGAAGAGTTTTAAACAATATCCAGAATGGTGACTGGAAATTTAGCAGTTTTAATCGTGAAGCTAGTCAGATACATGGTTGGCAAATTTTAGGGTGTTTAGTTTCGTCTTTTGTTCACATGTACCGAGGTACAGTGAAAAGCTTTGGTTGCGTACTATCCAGTCAGTAGAAAGACAATACATTACGATCGAGCCATTTACAGTGTATAGATACAAGATAAGAGAAGTTTTTAGGTAGGCACATGGCAGTGCAGGGAATAGTAGGATATGGATGATGTACAGGCAGATTAGATTAATTTAACTTGGCAACATGTTCGGCATAGACATTGTGGGCCTGCGCTGTTCCATGTTCTATGAAAAGCTGAAGAATTATGTTAACAACCTGAAAGTCTTGCGTCATTAACAATGAAAAGTTAGAAAACAGGCACATTAAATTGCAGTGGATAAGAATAATAACATGGTAGAGTGTAAGAAAATAACTGCAGATGCTGGTACAAATCGAAGGTATTTATTTCACAAAATGCTGGAGTAACTCAGCAGGTCAGGCAGCATCTCGGGAGAGAAGGAATGGGTGACGTTTCGGGTCGAGACCCTTCTTCAGACTGAAGAAGGGTCTCGACCTGAAACGTCGCCTAACAACAACAAAAGTCAGAATCCGAACCAATGGAGTCTATAGCGGCTTTATTAGGTAATCAGGAGTCCGAGGGTGACGAGGAACCCTGAACACGTCCGATCCCCACAGCCCCACAGGCAGAGCCACCGGCTGCGGTTGTGCCAGTCCCGGTTCTACCCTCCCCGCCAGAATATTGGGGACTACCCCCCGATAATGAGACAGCATCAGGGATTATGGATAGGTCCCAGACAAAGGGTTAAGTTGTGCCACGAACAAGAATCCGCACGATCGGCGCTAGAGATTGATGATACTGCCCACCCTAGCCTTTGTCAGTATACCTCATGCTGCCCAGCAGGCTGAATTATTTGCCCTCACGCAGGCCTACCACCTTTGCGTTGACCAATGTGCTAATATTTACACCGACTCACGATATGCCTTTGGGATTGCACATGATTTTGGTAACCTGTGGCAGCACAGGGGCTTTTTGACTGCAGCAGGCACTCCTATTAAAAATGCCCTGTTTGTCCGAAGTCTACTAGCGAGTTTAACACTCCCAAAAACCTTGGCTATCATTAAATGTAATTCGCATACATCTGTCAAGGATCCCATTTCTTTCAGGAATGCATTGGCTGACACATTGGTACGCACAGAGGCCCTGACCCCTACCATTTTAGTTTCTTCAGGTGAACAACAGCAGTTTTCTGCAAATACTGCTATGCCCAGTGTTTCGGAATTCTGCCAGCTTCAGGGGGACGCCCCTGAGGCTGAGAGACACCGGTGGAGCCAGGATGGGTGTTCCCCTCGCGAATCTGACTTACTTTGGGTTACTGCCTCTGGCAAAGTTTGTGTCCCTAACGTGCTTTTACCTGTTTTGTTGCATTATGTGCACTCTCTTACCTATGCTGGTAAGAGGGGAATGTTGGATGTAATAAATGCTACATGGTATCACCCCAAAATACATTGGGGTTTACAAATTGACTTTATTGAATTGCCACGTGTACTTAGTTATAAGTATTGCTTAGTTATTGTTGATGTGTTTAGCTGATGGATTGATTTTGCTATTGATGTTGCTATTTTGCTATTGTCACTCCTGCTATTAGGGGAAGTGCACTCAAGATCTATATGGGATTGCGGTTAATCTGTATTTACTCCATGACATTTATGTAAAGACGTTCAGATGATATGCAGAGGAGGCAATGGCACAATACCCTGGAAGGCAGAAAGAATAGGACCCTGCTCAGGATGGTTTAATAAAACCAGAGCTAAACAATTGAGAGACCAAGCCTATTGGGTTGTACCCTGTGGACATGCTTTGTGCCAGTTTAATTTCCAATGCCTGACAGATGAATTTAGTTTTTGTCTTTCAGTCCAGGTATTTTTAAATTCATGTTACAAGTTGACAAAGCTTTTAATCAGGCATAGCAACTTCATGGTGAACTATTTTATGGATAACACCTTTCCTTACTCCTATTCCGTGCACGCTTTACTATTGACTTATTTATTGCCTAGTATTGAGAGCGATAACCATTTGCTCGGAGGGTGAGCTGGTGTTTCAGAACACCAGGTCAACATGTGACAGAGCTGATGTTGTCACCCAAGGATTATGAATGCCAGTTTTTGCAGGAACAAAAACGGTTGATAGCAGCTGTTCTACACACGTCCAGTTTTCTGTCTGTTCCACGTGTTCAGGATGTGCATGCAATAATTCAGCATTTCTCATTGGGGTACCCCTTCATACAGGGATATAACAAAGAAGGAAATTTGAGCACAAGACTGCTGGACTAGTGTAGATGGTCTAAACGAACTGGGATCTGTATCTTTGGCTTCACATTTCAACATTTGTTTTTTTTTAACTGGATGAATTGAATATTTGAGAATGAATTGAAGATTACAATTGTGCTGGAATTGTGGACCCTTCCCATTTTTGTACTAGCTTAGTTGATAAATTAGCCTTTGAAGCCTATTTACTTGGGTCAGTGGGTACATAAGATATTTAAAGGAAGTATTTGCTTTTCATTTATTCAATGCCTGAGGACCACATTTAGAAAACCTCTATGCGTATAACCCCACTCTACTACAGGATTAGCCCCAGATGAGGTATTATACGGGAAACTACTCCGAACCCCTTGGGGGATGGAGGGAGAGGGGTGCATCAACCTCCATGAACTGTACGACCTGGATGAGCGTTTAATTGAATAAATGAAATTATTAACCCAATCTTTATCAGCCTAGCATTCTCAGGTCCGAGACGCCCAGAAACCACGGGACAACATGATGCTGAGATGGGATTGTGGATTACATTGACCCTCGGTAGTCAGATAGGACGAACCTCGGATCTCCGGCAAACCAATCGTTTCTTCAACCAATCGTTTGACCAACCAACCAAGCGAACCAATCGTTTATGTCAGACATATGCTTCACAGGTGGAACGGTCTGCCTGTTGGGTGTGCGCCCCAGGTTTCAACACATGGAAAAAGCATGATGCCTCTTTGCCCGGTTCTTTTTGAATCACTCACAGAGCCCTGGCCCCAATAATTGGTGTACGGATTACGACAACCAATCAGATGACTGTCGATGTCAATGTTTTAATGGGTGGTTCTTGAGATCCTATCTTAATCAAACACAGGAGAATTGGCCCCGGATGCAAGTTAATTCTCCTCATGACTCTCCAGAAACACCAATAAATACAACCTGTTTCTGTAGAATGGGATTCAGCACATGCACCCATATCAGTACTACAGTTCCCCCAAGGCCTCTCAATGGGACTTACTTAATATGTGGGAGCTGAGCATATGTCTGGTTACCAGGTCTTTCGCCACAGTATGATCAGGGATCTTATGAGACCTGGACAGGGTGCTGTTATCTAGCTTTTGTAATCCCACATTTACGAATCATAAATCATCCTCTACAGCATCCAGAGTGGAGCTCTAAACGAGCTGTATCGGAGTTTGAGAGGTTTTGGTGGATAATATTCCCGAGATGGGGAACCGCTCGGGCGGGAACTGAAATTTGAAACTTAGCTAGTGCCCTGGAACAATTAGCAAATTGTACCGCTGATGGACTGTACGAGACTCGGGAACAAATAGGCCAGTTAACAACTGAAATGATGGCCCTGCGTCTTGTCGCTCTCCAGAATCGTATGGCTCTAGATTTCCTGCTAGCCGAGAAATGGGATACCTGTGCTATGATAGGGCAAGAATGTTGTACATTTGTACCAGATGTATCCTCTAATATCACCAATATCGCGGGGCATGTGAAGGAGGTTATAGAAAGAGCATTTAGTGTTTGAGCCCTCTGAGGGGGCGCTGTGAACTGTTTATGTATATGCTGTTATGTTTGTGTGCCATTGTATGTATGTTCTTAGTACCTGAACTGATGTACAGCGCTTTGGTCAATGTGGGTTGTTTTTAAATGTGCTATACAAATAAAATTGACTTGGCTTGACTAGGAAAATAGGGGCAGATTTAGCCCAAAATCAAATTAATGCTTCAGGATGGGATTGGTTTGGTTTAGGATATTTGTGGGGGCCGATTTTCCATTATGGCAGTATCTTTCTGTTAATTGTAGTGATTCTGTTAATTTGTTATTGTTTCGGTCCATGTATACGCCAACTACTTGTTAATCGGTCAATTTAAAAAGAAAAAGAAAACAACACAAACGGTGATTATAGTATAATCAAAGAGGGGAATGTAAGGGGTTAAACATTCGACATTTCGCCATACGGGTTTTATTGCAGGGGTGTAAAAAAGGTGTAAAAGCTCCAGCTCGATTATGTTGCCAGGACATCCTGTTGCTCAGCATGGAGGCACGGTTTATGGTTGACCATCCTTTGATATGGGCAACTGGCTTTAAGGCTTTGATGCTTAACCATCCTTTGATGGTTCCTTTGATGGTTAAGGGGAACATTTGGTCATATCGACTGTTCTTTGGTCCTGGGAATACCGAGGACATGTAGGTCACACAGGACACGGAGGACATAGGGGTCCTGAATGGCACATAAAGATTTATAGGACATTGTAAAACTTGCCATATAAGGTAGCAACAGGAAATGTACTGGCACATGTATTTTGGGTATAAATATGTGTAATTGTTAGCATTCGGGGAGAGAGACTACACTAGCTTCCTGAGTGTTTCTAAACGCTCCGGTTTCTAGACTCTCTCCCACCTGGGTGAGTAGAATAAAGAGGTTATACGAATTCGGTTGTCTGACTATTCTGTTCATAGGGCACGAACTACAACAAGCGTGCATATAGTCACCTGGGTTGGGCGCCATCTTGGAAACCGATGAGCACAGTTGCAGCCGTACAGCGCCAGAGACCCGGTTAGATCCTGACTACGGGTGCTACTTGTATGTTCTCACTGTGACCACGTGGGTTTTCTCCCACATTCCAAAGACATGCAGCTTTGTAGGTTAATTGGTTTCTGTAAATTGTACGAGCTAGTGTATGGGCGATCGCTGGCTGGTGTGAACTGTGGGCCAAATGGCCTGTTCCACACAATATATCTAAACTAATTTTCCAGTTAAATTTAAATACTAGTAAGCACATTTACTACTTACTCAAGTTCCAATAATATTAATAAGGGGACAGAAGTAAAACGAGAGAAGCATAATGCTCCAATGTTAATTTTACACCCAAACCTGTAAAGATTAAAAATCTGAAGTTACAATGGTAATACTTTACATTAATGAATCATTTTCCAGTCCACCAGGCAGGACTAACTTGTTCAGTTGGGATCATTGCTGGATCTGCAGCCTTTCTTTATGTTGGTCAATAACTTGGATGGACTAGGAGAGTTTAATCAAAGTTAGCAGATGACAGAAAAACATTTGGATGAGATCACTAGTAAAAAATGTTCTCATTAGAATTGTCTTTAAGTGCTTGTTCTACTTTCAGCTACACGAATGTCAGGACAAGTTTTAGAAAATGAAAGCTCTGTGTTTGTATTTGAGAATAGGACAATAAATTTATACATAGCATGGAATTAACTTCAAATTAATTAAAACCAAAATCTTGTTTCAAATATTCAACTTTTAGTCATGTGAAAAAGTCAATTTACCCAGGTTGTTCGTGGAATGCAGGACAGTACTTATTTCACTGATGTAATAGTGGTTTCCATCCTGCAAGAAGAAATTTATTGAAGTTACCTAAAAGTTCACAACAAAAGCTCACTTACAGTGACAATTGCGTCCATAGAACCAACATTCACTTGTTGATCTTCCTAGTGGGGTTCGGCCTCACTCAATTAACTATATGGGGTTTAGACAATAGGTGCAGGAGTAGGCCATTTGGCCTTTTGAGCCAGTACTGCCATTCACCATGATCATGGCTCTGCAGTTGGAGTATGGCATACAAAGACGTACAGGTATGTAGGTTAATTGGCTGGGTAAATGTAAAAATTGTCCCTAGTGGGTGTAGGATAGTGTTAATGTACGGGGATCGCTGGGCGGCACGGACTTGGTGGGCCGAAAAGGCCTGTTTCCGGCTGTATATATATGATATGATATGATATGATAAGGAGTAGTGTACAATGCACCTTATTAGCAGCTGTATTGTCAAACCCATTTAGTTTGTAGCAAAATAAATCTAGTTGAAGAGGCTGGTCTCCTAATTTGAGGAAGGACATCATTGCCATTGAGGGAGTGCAGCGTAGGTTCACCAGGTTAACTCCCGGGATGTCCCGGACTGGCACATGATGAAAGAATGGGTCGACTGGGTTTGTATTCACTGGAATTTAGAAGGATGAGAGGGGATCTTATAGAAACATAAAATTCTTAAAGGATTGGACAGGCTAGATGCAGGAAAAATGTTCCTGATGCTGGGGGAGTCCAGAACCAGGGGTCACAGTTTAATAATAAGGGGTAGGCCATTTAGGACTGAGATGAGGAAATACTTTTTCACCCAGACAGTTGTGAAACTGTGGAATTCTCTGCCACAGAAGGCAGTGGAGGCCAATTCAATGGATGCATTCAAAAGAGATTTAGTTAGAGCTCTTAGGGCTAAAGAAATCAAGGGATTATGGGGAGAAGGCAGGAACAGGGTACTGATTGTGGATGATCAGCCATGATCATATTGGATGGTGGTGCTGGCTCGAAGGGCCGAATGGCCTCCTCCTGCACCTGTTGTCTATGTTTCTATGAATAATCTATGCGAGCTCTTTGCTGGAACTGTTGAAGCCATGACTTGCACTACAAAGCCAGTCATCCAAGGTCAGTTGCTTACTTACATCATAGATAGACAGGAGCGTAACTGAAGTTTACATCTTCAACTTGTCCTTCCTTAAAACCTATATTAATTATTTGCAATTTAAATATAAAAAGTAATTTACCCCCAAATACATCTTGCACAAAATCCTAGATAACTGATAGAGATCAAACAAACTAATACCAGTCCCTTGATGCACACTTGTTAGGATTAATTTTATCATTCAAGTTTCATATCTACCTCTACCAAGAGGTACTTCCCAGCAGAACGTTTAAAAAACAAAATCAACAGACAGTAAGACACAAAACGTTGGAGTAACTTAAAAGGTTTGGCAGCATCTCTGGAGATAAGGAATAGGCAACGTTTCGGGTCAAGACCCTTCAGACTTGAAACGTCACCTATTCCTCTTCTCCAGAGATGCTGCCAGATCTGCTGAGTCATTCCAGCATTTTGTGTCTAACTTCGGTGTAAACCAGCATCTGCAGTTCCTTCCTACACTAAAACAACTGACTGTTAGGTTCTGCTGGGATGCTTTAAACATGGTGATTATACAGTGGCCTACATAATGTTTGGGACAAAGACACATCATTTATTTATTTGCCTCTGTGCTCCACAATTTGAGATTTGTAATAGAAAAAAAAAAATCACATGCGGTTAAAGTGCACATTGTCAGATGTAGATAAACCAGCTTTGATCAGGAAATAGAAAACTGTCAATGTGGCATTTTATTTATATTAAGATAAAGATAAAATTCCAAACTTCATTTCAGTGAGTTCAGAATTTTATCTACAGTGCCGACCATGTTTGGGTCAGAGACCCATCATTTATTTATTTGCCTCTGTGCTCCACAATTTGAGATTTGTAATAGAAAAAAAGTGCACATTGTCAGATTTTAATAAAGGCCATTTTTATACATTTTGGTTTCACCATGTAGAAATTACAGTTGTGTTTATACATAGTCCCCCATTTCAGGGCACCATAATGTTTGGGACACATGGCTTCACAGGTGTTTGTAATTGCTCAGGTGTGTTTAATTGCCTCCTTAATGCAGGTATAAGAGAGCTGTCAGCACCTAGTCTTTCCTCCAGTCTTTCCATCACCTTTGGAAACTTTTATTGCTGTTTATCAACATGAAGACCAAAGTTGTGCCAATGAAAGTCAAAGAAGCCATTATGAGACTGAGAAACAAGAATAAAACTGTTAGAGACATCAGCCACACCTTAGGCTTACCAAAATAAACTGTTTGGAACATCATGAAGAAGAAAGAGAGCACTGGTGAGCTTACTAATCGCAAAGGGACGGACAGGCCAAGGAAGACCTCCACAGCTGATGACAGAAGAATTCTCTCTATAATAAAGAAAAATCCCCAAACACCTGTCCGACAGATCAGAAACACTCTTCAGGAGTCAGGTGTGGATTTGTCAATGACCACTGTCTGCAGAAGACTTCATGAACAGAAATACAGAGGCTACACTGCAAGATGCAAACCACTGGTTAGCTGCAAAAATAGGATGGCCAGGTTAGTTTGCCAAGAAGTACTTAAAAGAGCAACCACAGTTCTGGAAAAAGTTCTTGTGGACAGATGAGGCGAAGATTAACTTGTATCAGAGTGATGGCAAGAGCAAAGTATGGAGGAGAGAAGGAACTGCCCAAGATCCAAAGCATACCACCCTCATCTGTGAAACACGGTGGTGGGGGTGTTATAGCCTGGGCATGTATGGCTGCTGAAGGTACTGGCTCACTTATCTTCATTGATGATACATTGTTGATGGTAGTAGCATAATGAATTCTGAAGTGTATAGACACATCCTATCTGCTCAAGTTCAAACAAATGCCTCAAAACTCATTGGCCGGCAGTTCATTCTACAGCAAGACAATGATCCCAAACATACTGCTAAAGCAACAAAGGAGTTTTTCAAAGCTAAAAAATTGTAAATTCTTGAGTGGCCAAGTCAATCACCCGATCGGAACCCAATTGAGCATGCCTTTTATATGCTGAAGAGAAAACTGAAGGGGACTAGCCCCCAAAACAAGCATAAGCTAAAGATGGCTGCAATACCATGGCTGCAGAGCATCACCAGAGAAGACACCCAGCAACTGGTGATGTCCATGAATCGCAGACTTCAAGCAGTCATTGCATGCAAAGGAAATGCAACAAAATACTAAACATGATTACTTTCATTTACATGACATTGCTGTGTCCCAAACATTATGGTGCCCTGAAATGGAGGGGGACTATGTATAAACACTGCTGTAATTTCTATATGGTGAAACCAAAATGTATAAAAATGGCCGTTAATAAAATCTGACAATGTGCACTTTAACCACATGTGATTTTTTTCTATTAAAAATCTCAAATTGTGGAGTACAGAGGCAAATAAATAAATAAATCTTTGTCCCAAACATCATGCAGGGCACTGTCGATGTTCCCAGTCCATCCTTTGTAATTGGGTTCTGTGCTACTACCACTTTAGTGGCATTATTCATTGGCGACCATTAAAATTAAATTGTCACAAGTGTGTCATTTCAAGTCACTGACCAAAATTATGCACACATTGGTAATTTGATCCTTAGGAAGTGTGCAAGATGCCACAGAAATAAAAGCTAGTTCTTCAAAGTGGTGCCAGTAAAAAACAAGAATATCTTTAAAAAAGTGTCAAAAACTAATCTAACATGCACCAGCACAACTAGCTAGTCTCCAAAGTGTATTTAAAAATCAGATTTAAATTGTACTTCAAGGTATTAATTCACAAGTAAAGAATTGTCCACGGTTAATCTGCAATTTGCAAGCAAAGTTTCTCATTATGTCTTGGTTCATGGTGTCATACAGCATGGACACAGGCCCTTCGGCCCAGCTTGCCCATGCTGACCAAGGTGCCCCATCAACACTAGTCCCACCTGCCCACAATTGGCCTATATCCTTCTAAACCTTTCTTATTCATGTACCTGTCCAAATGTCTTTTAAATATTGTCATAGTTTCTACCTCAACTACCTCCCCCAGCCACTCATTCCATACCCCCATCACCCTCTGTGTGAAAAGTTGTCACTCTGATTACTAATATATCTTTCCCCTCTCACCTTAAACCTATGTCCTCTGCTTCGTGATTCCCTTCACTTGGGTAAAATGTTCTGTGCATCTACCCTATCTATCCCCCCCCCCATGATCTTATACACCTCTATTATCACCTCTCATCCTCCTGTGCAGCAAGTAACACAGTCCTGGCCTGCTCAACCTCGCCCAGTGGCTCAGGTCCTCCTGGCAACTTCCTAGAAATGTACTCTATATATAACTCTATATCACAATCTCTGTTGTACTCATGTACATAGAAAATAGGTGCAGGAGGAGGCCATTTGGCCATTCGAGCCAACACCGCCATTCATTGTGATCGTGGCTGACCATCCACAATCAGTAACCCGTGCCTGCCTTCTCCCCATATCCCTTGATTCCACTAGCCCCTAGAGCTCTATCTTTTAAATCCATCCAGTGAATTGGCCTCCACTGCCTTCTGTGGCAGAGAATTCCACAAATTCACAACTCTCTGGGTGAAAATGTTTCTTCTCGCCTCAGTTTTAAATGGCCTCCCCTTTATCGGATCTTATCGAAACGTATAAGATTATCAAGGGGTTGGACACGTTAGAGGCAGGATACATGTTCCCAATGTTGGGGGAGTCCAGAACAAGGGGCCACAGTTTAAGAATAAGGGGTAGGCCATTTAGAACGGAGATGAGGAAGAACTTTTTCAGTCAGAGGGTGGTGAAGTTGTGGAATTCTCTGCCTCAGAAGGCAGTGGAGGCCAGTTCGTTGGATGCTTTCAAGAGAGAGCTGGATAGAGTTCTTAAGGATAGCGGAGTGAGGGGGTATGGGGAGAAGGCAGGAACGGGGTACTGATTGAGAATGATCAGCCATGATCACATTGAATGACGGTGCTGGCTCGAAGGGCCGAATGGCCTACTCCTGCACCTATTGTCTATTCTTAGACTGTGGCCCCCTGGTTCTGGACTCCCATAAGATGATTCTGCTCATGTGTAGTATGATTTGCTTGGATCGCAGATTTTTAAATGGTAGAATTTATTACTTCATGCAAGATAATAATGCCCAAATGCATTAAACATTAAAAGCATCTTTTCTCTCAAGTCCATTTAGACCAACGCTTCATCAGGTAATTTGTAGCCAGTAACTCAAGTTAGTGTGGATTAGACTACATGAACTCACCTGCCCAAAGGTGAAGTTTAAAAACCCAGCATGAAAGTTTAAATTAATCCAGGGCACAACACTTCCACAATTCCCCGAAGTCACAGTTTCCTCAGGCAGAATATTGAAGTACATGTTCTGTGTAAAGGAAAACAAGATGATTGGCATTCAATTGTTTCATTAGCATTGAAAACTAATCCTGTTTAAAGCAGCTTGAATATTAAAAGTACTGTATAACAAATTCTAAGGTAATATTGTTGAAATATTACCACCCCTTTTTAATTGTAGGTTGCAGGTATGAACCGATCTGTGAGAAACGCTGACAGGTTTCCGTTACAGAGTCACGGTGGCGCAGTGGTAGAGTTGCTGCCTTACAGCGAATGTAGCGCCGGAGACCCAGGTTCGATCCCGACTACAGGTGCTGTCTTTACGGAGTTTGTACATTCTTCCCATGACCTGCGTGGGTTTTCTCAGAGATCTTCTGCAGTTTCCTCCCACACTCCAAAGACGTACAGGTTTGTAGGTTAATTGGCTTGGTAAATGTAAAAATTGTCCCACGTGGGTATAGGATAGTGTTAATGTGCGGGGATCGCTGGTCGGCGCGGACCCAGTGGGCCGAAAGGGCCTGTTTCCGCGCTGTATCTCGAAACTAAGACAGAGGACAATCCAGTGACTGCCAACTCCATGTTACCTAAACTACACCTCCCCCCGCTGCCTATTGCAATGATGTAATCCCCAATCACAACTCCTCCATCTGCTCTCAAGGCAGGGCTTTCCATTCAAGGACATCCAAGATGTCTTCTTTCTTTAGTAAATGTGGTTTCACCACCAATAAACCCAGCCAAAGGCTTGTCGGAGGGCGTAACCGTGGGCCCCACACAAGGCCCGGCAGCCAGCAGGACCTGTAACCTGTCGGAGCCCAGCCAAAGGCTTGGCAGATGGAGGGACCGGGAGGGAGCTGGAGACGCCGGGCACGAGCCGGTAGGAGGGTGAACCGGGGTATTGTCTCCAGCGGCTTCAGGTCGGCTGCAGGAGGCGTGCCCGGGACAACAACGGCCAGACTTTGAGTAATAGCACCAAAATGGCAGTGCCCACATGCAACATGTGCAAACTTCATCGCGCAGTTGCAGGTGACAAATAAAGCACTATAAGAAAATAACTGCAGATGCTGGTACAAATCAAAGGTATTTATTCACAAAATGCTGGAGTAACTCAGCAGGTCAGGCAGCATCTCGGGAGAGAAGGAATGGGCGACATTTCGGATCGAGACCCTTCTTCAGTCTGAAGAAGGGTCTTGACCCGAAACATCGCCCATTCCTTCTCTCCCAAGATGCTGCCTGACCTGCTGAGTTACTCCAGCATTTTGTGAACAAATAAAGCACTATTGATCATAGATCATCCTTCGCACGCATAATCCTCAAGCTCTGCTCTCACTCCCCTCAGATGCAACAAAAACTTCCCCTGCTCCTTAACTCTCACCTCACTCGCAAATCCATCCAACACATCACCCTCTAACATCTCCAGCAACTCCAACGTAATCACACCACCCATCACATCTTTACCTTCCGCACAGAGCGCTCCCCCTCACAACCCTTTGGTTCACTTTGTCCCTTTCCACCAAAACCACCTCCTCCCCGGGTAATTTTCCCTGCAACCACAGGGGACGAGAGGGGATATAGAGATATATAAAATTATAAAAGGACTGGACAAGCTAGATGCAGGAAAAATGTTCCCAATGTTGGGGGAGTCCAGAACCAAGACCCAGTCTAAGAATAAAGGGGAGGCCATTTAAAACTGAGGTGAGAAAAAAAAATTCACCCAGGGAGTTGTGAATTTGTGGAATTCTCTGCCACAGAGGGCAGTGGAGGCCAATTCACTGGATGAATTTAAAAGAGAGTTAGATGGAGCTCTAAGGGCTAGTGGAATCAAGAAATATGGGGTGATTGTGGATGATCAACCATGATCACAATGAATGGCAGTGCTGGCTCAAAGGGCCAAATGGCCTCCTCCTGCACCTATTTTCTATGTTTCAATGAGATGCAACTCTCATCGTATACCTCCTCCCTCATCTCCATCCCAGGACCCCAACAGTCCTTCCATGTGAGATGGTGGTTCACATACACCTTCCCCAATCTCATTTGCTGCATCTGGTTATTCCCAATGTGGGCTTCGGCGAGGCCAAACGTAGACTCAGTGACCATTTCACCAAATACTTGCGCTCGGTCCGCCAAGGCCTGCAGGACCTCCAAGTTTAGTGCAGAGATACAGCGCAGAAACAGGCCTTTCGGACCACTGAGTCGACACCAACTAGTGATCCCAGCGCATTAACACCATCTTACACACACTAGGGACAATTTTACATTTACACCAAACCAATTAACCTACACACCTGTACGTCTTTGGAGTGTGGGAGGAAACTGAAGATCTGAGAAAACCACGCGGTCACGGGGAGAACGTACAAACTCCGTACAGACAGCACCTGTAGTTGGGATTGAACCTGGGTCTCTGGCGCTGCAAGGTAGCAACTTTACTCCTGCGCATGCTAACTATTTTAACTGCCCTTCCCATGCAGACCATTGTTCTGGGCATCCTCCATTGCCAGAGTGAGACCACATGTGAATTGGAGGAACAGCACCTCATGTTCCGCTCAGGTAGCTGACAACCCAGGGAACATGGAACTCTCCCA
Source organism: Rhinoraja longicauda (assembly GCF_053455715.1). NCBI lineage: Eukaryota > Metazoa > Chordata > Chondrichthyes > Rajiformes > Arhynchobatidae > Rhinoraja > Rhinoraja longicauda. The sequence goes on along the minus strand of NC_135965.1, from coordinate 2,749,403 downwards.
ATTTAGGCAACCTTTACACAGCACCACCCTCCCCCCTTCTCCCCCATAATTCACCCCATCTGACCTTGGACTCATCTCTCCTCTCCCTCACCTACATCACAACACAACTCACACCTAATCAAACCTCTGGCTTCACGTTTCACAGCTCTCAAAAGACGTCTAACATCTTGCGTGTTCACATCTCCGCTTTGTCCAACCGTTTGCCTATCACCCCCCTCCACACTTTGCCTGTGTTCACCGATAACCTGCCAACTTCATTTCTCAGGTATTAGAGATTTAATAATTAGATCGCAGGCTCGCTGATCGCTTCGCTCAACACCTGCACTCGGTCCGCAATAACCAAACTGATCTCCCGGTGGCCGAGCACTTCAACTCCCCCTCCCATTCCCAGTCTGACCTTTCTGTCATGGGCCTCCTCCAGTGCCATAGTGAGGCCCACCGCAAATTGGAGGAACAGCACCTCATATTTCGATTGGGCATCTTGCAGCCCAGTGGTATGAACATCGACTTCTCCAACTTTAGACAGTTCCTCTGTCGCTCTCTTCCCCTCCCCTTCCCAGATCTCCCACTGTCTTCCTGTCTCCACCTATATCCTTCCTTTGTCCCGTCCCCATGACATCAGTCTGAAGAAGGGTCTCGACCCAAAACGTCACCCATTCCTTCTCTCCTGAGATGCTGCCTGACCTGCTGAGTTACTCCAGCATTTTGTGAATAAATACCTTCGATTTGTACCAGCATCTGCAGTTATTTTCTTATAGTAAACACCAAATCATACATTTGGATAGGCTAAATACCACCATACCACAACTGACATATTTTAGTTGAGATGGATCCACAAGTGGCAGCTGACAAAATGGATAAACTATAATAGGCTTGATTAGAACAAAAATGATTTCAGTCAATGGAAATATAAATCTGGTGATAACATTGATACAAATTTTTCACCCATTTTACATTAGTAGGAAGGCCAGCTTTTCACTGGACTGTCATCACTACTTTTGTTTTATAGTGTTATTAAATTCTAGCACTATAATAATTTAGAGTATCTGCAGCAATTTCCCGTTAATTGCCCTTGGTGATGCTATAACAAACATTCCCTCCATGCACACACTGTTGCAGAGAATACCAAGTAATTGACCACAGCACAAATCATACTGTGGACAGAATTATCAGTACTCGTCAAACATCAGTTATGCGCACTAATATTTTAGTTTAGAGATTATCGGTGAAAACAGGCCCCTCGGCCCACCGAGTCTGCACCGACCAGCGATCCCCACACATTAACACAAGCCTACACACAGTAGGGACAATTTATACACACCAAGTATATGAACCCAAGCCAATTAACCTACAAACCTGCACGGTTTGGGTTTGTGGGAGGAAACCAAAGATCTCGGAGAAAACCCGCTTGGTCATGGGGAGAACGTACAAACTCCATACAGACAGCACCAGTGGTCGGGATCAAACCCGGGTCTCCAGCGCTACAAGGCAGTAACTCTACCGCTGCGCCACTCGGCACGGTCTCCTACATCAGACTCAAATCAAAACTACAGTACGCTACACGAGATGAAGGATTGTGTTAATGGACAAATTACAAAAATGAGAATAGCGTTCACAATCTGGTGGAAAGCATCGGAAAACAAAATTTGTCAACGACAAGGAAAGTTGCACGAACCAAAAATCCAGGACAGATCTTGTGGAATTCTTATTGCAATCACAAAAATAATTGGAATGAAAAAAAACACATTCTTCTTTCTGGAGTAAAGCTTGAACTAGCCTAAACTGCATAGATATGAACATGCAAGTATCAAAGTAAAGATTTTCCAATCAATTGTTTAACTACAGACGTTTAAAACAGCCTGTTAAAGAATCACAGAGTGATCCTGAAGGTTTAGAGACCATGTGAAGCAGTTATTTAAACAGGCCCAGCTAAACAATGCGAGGGGAACGTGGAACGGATGGCCACAACGCATAGATCAACTTGCACTTTACCCTGTCCAAAACTGTTACAACTGTTCGTTTCGTTGGGTTGCTGCTGTCTAAATTACCTAAATTATTGCATCGTATGGGAGGCGCATTCCCAATCTCGTTGTACCCCTGGGTACAATGACAATAAAGATATATTGTATTGTATTGTATTGTATTGTTAGTTTTAAGAGCAGAGGTTATTCTGATAACAAGAATTAAAGAAATGCAACAACAAAAATAATTGCCTTGAATGCTGGTGTTAAATGCACACCTCGAAACGAAAGACGACAAGTGGAGCAAGTTGCAATATCATAAATAATCAATAAATTCAGTAATGTTAGTCTTACTGGTAACATTTCTAGCTAGACTGGAGACATTTTCCCTTTTAAAAAAGGGGGCAACTAGAAATGCAGAGACATTTTTTTTTTTAGATTTTTTTTTTTTTAGATTTAGAAATTGCAGCCTGATTTTCTGCTTCACCAGAAGCATTACTACAATTGGTATTGAAAAATATATCACATTACAAAACTGCGCCCACCCATAAAACTATAGTTAGCGTTCGTCATTCCAATTGGATTGTCAACCACCCAATTATGGGAAGCACATGTCAGAAGTGTGCATTTTAACTTGCATTGGTTGAACCTCAGGGACTCAAATTTAAAATATAATCACATTTCCTATTGTCTGTATCACTTGCAAATAATCCCAATTTGCAGATACAAGGACATGTCTCAGTAAGGATTTCTTAATCCATTAGAGGGTTGCTTACCTCAAACGTAAATAAAACTTACTTTGGGCTTCGCGATGACAATAAGTTGTATTCCACTTGCCAGCTTGATGCAAGTAGCGTTCTTCGATGTAACATTATAATTGCCAGTTAGTGGGAGCGAGGAATTGGGTGATAATGTAGGCAGAACAGTTGGATGCATTGTTGTGGTGTAGTTGGCAGTAGTGGTGTTGGTCACATGCACGGGTGTGGTATAATTTGCAGTAGTGGTGTTGGTCACATGCGCGGGTGTGGTATGGTTGGCAGTAGTCGTGTTGGTCACATGTGCGGGTGTGGTATGGTTGGCAGTAGTCATGTTGGTCACATGTGCGGGTGTGGTATGGTTGGCAGTAGTCATGTTGGTCACATGCGCGGGTGTGGTACGGTGCTTAGTTGTGTTGGTCGCATGTGTGGTATGACGTGCAGTAGTGGTGCTGGTCACGTGTGCGGTATGGTGCTTAGTCGTGTTGGCCACATGTGCAAGTGGATTTGTCGCTGCAGCATTTTCTGCTGACGGAACAGCACCACTTATAAACAGTCCTGCAAAAAGAAAAATCAGAAAGTTACGTTGCTGCACATAGAAGCTGTCCTGTAAAATAAACTTCCGTTTGGCTTTTAGGGAAAGAACACTTCAGAGTATTTCCTGCTAATATTTCACTCCCGGCAGGAAATGCTGGGACCTCAGCAATTCACAATCATCACCACAACTACAAACACGCAGACAAAAGTTTCAACTCAATATTGTTGCAACACCTACTGAAGACATTATATAAAAGAGCAAATTTACAATTTGCTCTGTTTTAATGAAAGTATTAAAACTCTGAAAATTGAGCATTTTAAAAAGTGCTGATTGAACAACTTGGAAGGTGTAGACCACGGGCCTACATCGAAAACGTGTCTAGATTTTTACTTTCGTGACCCTTCTCTGGTATCTACTTGAAACTTGGCACAGATTTAGATTAAAAAAATCATTGAGAAGGAATTCATAACTCGTCAGTGCAAAAAGTTGCACACTAATTAATTAAGCTAATTAGAAAAAGAGAAGAAAAAGTTGACATTACAGATGTAAGGATCTGTCTCGGTGGACACCAGCCAGTCCAAAGTGGTTTAGCACGGGCAGTCTACTGTGGAGATAATTCTTTCTGTTACTGAGTTGATTTACCCTCTCCCTTCTGTTTTTGCTGCCAGATATCGCAGCTCCCAGATACAAAACTATTTATTTGTTTATTTTTTAAATGGCAATGCCTTGCAGGAATACATGTCACCACTCTGGCAACGGCCATGATAGCCCCATGAACTGCTGTCTTATTCTGCGCGGCTGAGCGATGCAGAGCTCGTGACTGCAGTGGTTGGAGGGCAATGAATTCGCTGGAAAGGACAAGCACGCAGGGTGGGGGTGGGGAGGGGAAAGTGGTACTTTCTCGTTTTATAAACATGTATTACAACTTCTATAGCGAAGGGAAGCTCCCTGTGAAGTGATGTTACCGTATCTAGAACGCAGAGACACAACAAGAGGGAAACACAAGGACTAATACCTCCTCAGACCAAAATGAGTCTCATCAACAAATTTGGACAAACAAACCAAGCAGCTTTTCCAGACCTTTAGAATAGAAGCTTGTGTAGGAAGGAACTGCAGATGCTGATTGTGGATGATCAGCCATGATCACAGTGAATGGCAGTGCAGGCTCGAAGGGCCAAATGGCCTACTCCTGCACCCATTGTCTATTAAGATAGACACAAAAAGCTAGAGTAACTCAGCAGGACAGGCAGCATCTCTGGGGAGAAGGAATGGGTATCGTTTCGGATCAAGACCCTTCTTCAGGCTAGAAGCTTACATGCTTGTCATAGTAACAACGAATGCATGCAAGAGTACCTGCTTTCACTGCTTAATGTCGTTGACAGCTCGCTTTATCCTGTCACACGTACCAATTAGGCAAAGAATAAGAAAAGCATAACGCTAGCAGAAATTATTTGAACGCTTGCTTTACCACAACAAAAGTGGGTGAAATTTAGTAAGAGTAATTCTGAGAGCATTGTGTTGACGTTTGCTATGGTGAACTGGAAGTCATGCATATGCTCTAAGTATGCCTTGTTTCCAGTTGCATTTAATATTGAGATCGTATAATTTTTTTTGGAAAGCAATGCATATTTGAATGCGAGAAATTGTTTTAAAATTATGTTCATGTAAGATAAGTCAACTTCGAGCCAGTTTTAACTCTCAAAGTTCAGTGCAGTGGATAAACAGTCAGTAATAAACACTAAATGCTGGACTAACTCAGTGGGATAGGCACCATCTCTGGAAAGAAGGAATGGGTGACGTTTCGAGTCAAGACCCTTCTTCAGACCCACTGAGTTGCTCCAGCATTTTAGATTTAGATTTAGAGATACAGCGCGGAAACAGGCCCTTCGGCCCACCAAGTCCGCGCCGCCCAGCGATCCCCGCACATTAACACTATCCTACACCCACTAGGGACAATTTTTTTTTACATTTACCCAGTCAATTAACCTACATACCTGTACGGCTTTGGAGTGTGGGAGGAAACCGAAGATCTCGGAGAAAACCCACGCAGGTCACGGGGAGAACGCACAAACTCCGTACAGACGGCGCCCGTAGTCAGGATCGAACCCGAGTCTCCGGCGCTGCATTCGCTGTAAGGCAGCAACTCTACCGCTGCGCCACCGTGCTGCCCCATTTTTGTGTCTACCTTCGCTTTAAACCAGCATCTGCAGTTCTTTCCTGAACAGTCAATAGTGCTGAGCTATGACTGAAAGATCATTACTCTACTTCTTACAACCTACATCCTCATCGGGTCACTCTATTCAGGTTGCAGTAGTTTTTAATAACAGTTGTGCCAGTCATCTGGAGCACGATTCACTGCCTCTTGCAAAGTGGATAGCCGGTGACAGCTGGGGTTTGAAGGAAAAGACGAGGGGCATTCGCTCGTAAGACGGGCTGCTTGTCCTGCACATCTCCAGATAGACAATAGACAATAGGTGCAGGAGTAGGCCATTCAGCTCTTCGAGCCAGCACCGCCATTCAATGTGACCATGGCTGATCACTCTCAATCAGTACCCCGTTCCTGCCTTCTCCCCATACCCCCTCACTCCGCTATCCTCAAGAGCTCTATCCAGCTCTCTCTTGAAAGCATCCAACGAACTGGCCTCCACTGCCTTCTGAGGCAGAGAATTCCACACCTTCACCACTCTCTGACTGAAGCGCTCTGAGCCCGAGTAGCCAGTGCCGTCCCAGTCTGCAGTGACAGGACCTGGGACGAAGAGCTGCCGCCTAACGCCAGCGGCTGCAGGAGAGATCGGCTTCCACTCGAGCCAAGTCTCTCCCCCTCCCCTTGATCGTGGCGCGGATCGGCCAGAGTTTTCCTGGGTGGATTTCTGGCGGATTTGCACGAACAGGATTTTTCCTTGGAGCAGTAAAAGCTCCACATGCAGCCGGGAAGGTCGGGGGAATCGCCGACTTACTCTCCCCCTTCTCCGGGATGGACAGATGTGTCCCCCTCACAAGAGCTGACAAGCGCTGTGCGAGTCAAGCTGGCTACAGATAGCCTTGAATGGGGGAGAGCACGATACTACTACTCCCCACTTGTAACAAGGACAGAATCCCCCTCGTTCTCACCTTCCACCCCACCAGCCAGCGGATCCAACAAATCATCCGCCGACATTTCCGTCACCTACAACGGGACCCCACCACTGGCCATATCTTCCCATCCCCTCCCCTCTCTGCGTTCCGCCGAGACCGTTCCCTCCGTAACTCCCTGGTCCACTCGTCCCTTCCTACCCAAACCACCCCAACCCCGGGCACTTTCCCCTGCAACCTCACAAGATGCAACACCTGTCCCTTTACCTCCCCCCTCAACTCCATCCAAGGACCCAAACAGTCTTTCCAGGTGAGATAGAGATTCACCTGCACCTCCTCCAACCTCATTTATTGCATCCGCTGCTCCAAATGTCAACTTATTTACATTGGCGAAACCAAACGCAGGCTTGGCGATCGCTTCGCTCAACACCTGCGCTCGGTCCGCATTAACCAAACTGATCTCCCAGTGGCTGAGCATTTCAACTCCCCCTCCCATTCACAGTCTGACCTTTCTGTCATGGGCCTCCTCCATTGTCAGAGTGAGGACCAGCCCAAATTGGAGGAACAGCACCTCATATTTCGCCTGGGCAGCTTGCAGCCCAGTGGTATGAACATCGACTTCTCCAACTTTAGATAGTTCCTCTGTCCCTCTCTTCCCCTCCTCCTTCCCAGATCTCCCTCTATCTTCCTGTCTCCACCTATATCCTTCCTTTGTCCCGCCCCCCTGACATCAGTCTGAAGAAGGGTCTCGACCCGAAACGTCACCCATTCCTTCTCTCCTGAGATGCTGCCTGACCTGCTGAGTTACTCCAGCATTTTGTGAATAAATACCTTCGATTTGTACCAGCATCTGCAGTTATTTTCTTATACTATACTACTCCACCTCATCTTGTGTTATTACAAACTAAAGCCTGCAATTGATCCCACTGGGCTCCCTGCGTAGCTAGCCTGAAACCAAAGATACCAGAGGAGCAAGATAGACCACTCGACCCTAAAACCGTAGTATGTCACGGTGCCATTTTAGTAGGCAGAAACTAGCAGAAACATTTTAAAAGAAAAATAACAAAGATCTGTGAATTGATAGATGAGATATTTTCTGCATTTTTATGGTATCATCACACATACAGTTCCCCTGAAACACTGATTACACTGCGAGAGGCATAGCGAACGGCGGGCTTTGCCTACTAAAATGGAAGTATAGTCCGCAAAGGAGCGTAACGGCTGCCGTTTTGTTCTCGACGAGTCTCAGATATTATTTCTATAATATTTTTGCACAATACGTTATAAATACAGGTAGATATGGGATGTGGGTCACGACACGAAACGGCAAATCACCACGTCTAGTAGACACAAAATGCTGGACTAACTCAGCAGTAAACTCCGGTGAACAACTTGGAACCCAAAATATGGTACATAGAACAATGTGTAGGAAGCAACTTCGGACGCTGGTTTATACCGAAGATAGACACAAAATGCTGGAGTAACTCCATGGGACAGGCAGCATCTCTGGAGAGAAGGAATGGGTGACGTTTCAGGTCGAGACCCTTCTTCAGACAACGTCAGTGCCAACCATGATACTAACTCTGGATACCACCTCCTATAGCTATCTAGACTACTCTTCTGACCCGCTGAGTTACTCCAGCACTTTGTGTCTACCTTCGATTTAAACCCGCATCTGCATTTTGTTTCCTACACTTCTTCCCACCCTGCTTCCTGTGAAGACTCTATCCCCTACTCCCAATTCCTCTGTCAATGCCACATCTGCCCAGGATGAGGTGTTCCATACCAGGGCATCGGAGATGTCCTCATTCTTTAGGAAATGGGGGTTCCCCTCTTCCATTATAGATGAAGCCCTCACTAGGGTCTCCTCGATATCCCGCAGCTCCGCTCTTGCTCCCCCTCTCGTAACAAGGACAGAGTCCCCCTAGTCCTCACCTTCCACCCCATCCGCTGTCCACACAGCACATAATCCTCCAACATTTTTGCCACCTCCAACGGGACCCCACTACTAGCCACATCTTCCCATCCCCACCCCTTTCTGCTTTCCGCAGAGACCGTTCCCTCCGCAACTCCCTGGTCCACTCATCACTTCCCACCCAAACCACCCCCTCCCCAGGTACTTTCCCCTGCAACTGCAGGAGATGCAACACCTGTCCCTATACCTCCCCCCATCGACTCCATCCAAGGACCCCAACAGTCTTTCCAGGTGAGGCAGAGGTTCACTTGCGTCTCATCCAACCTCATCTACCATATCCGCTGTTCCAGGTGTCAACTCCTGTACATCGGCGAGACTCCTGTACATCTCGACACAAAACGTCACCCATTCCTTCTCTCCAGAGATGCTGCCTGACCCACTGAGTTACTCCAGCATTTTGTGTCTACCTTTGATTTTAACCAGCATCTGCTGTGAAGAAGGGCTCACTGGTGCACCTTGCAAGTTGGGAGTGGTGTCGTAAGACAGGGGGACGGTGGGAGCCTATTTCCAAAATCCCTCATAAGGGGATCGTTAAAACAAGGGTTTACGATGTTGTCTTTGCAAAACAGTCGGGAGAGAAGATCAGCTGAAGATTAGAGAAGCATAGTTGAAAAGGGATCTTGGGAGGCAGCATTTTGAAGGAGCCCAGTAAATTAGAGAAGGCTTGACCAGAAGTTCAGAGTTCCAGAGGGCAAGAGGTAAATTGAACAGAATGGTGGGAGGAGGGGTAGTGGGATGGTGCGTGGGGACCAGGCAGTCAAAACACAAATACTTAAACATTGAGCCAGGAGAGATAGAATTAGGCAAGGCCAAGGAGGGATTTCAATGGCTGGATGTAAACAAATAATTATTTCACGACAGAGAGACACGACTTGAGAGCCCGCTCGCCACTCGTAATGCCTCTTGTGGCCGCTCAGAGAATTTCTAACCGAGCTCTCATAAATCTGTCCGTATTATTGGCTGAGCAGACCATCAGTTGCTGGTGGGGGGATGGTGTGCAACGTGTATTACTGAATATTTATTGTATTATTGATTATTGTATATTTATAGTTACTGCGTTTATGAGCCTATAAAAATAACAGCAAGAAAGAATTTCATTGTTCTGTTGCCAGTACAGATGACAATTGAATTAGGGGGAAATAATTCATTGTTAGCAAAAGACAGAAACATAACAGAGTTAGATCCCTAGAGATAGGGCAGCATAAAGCAGATGTACAGAAGAAATACTGAAGACGGCTCATTTCTGTTTGAGGGAAATGAAAGCTGTATTTAATGTCAGATCAGATAAAGTTGTAAAATATTATTTATTAACCAAGATTATAACTGTCAAGTGTCCACAAAGAGTTATTGACATTCTTAAAATGACACGGGAGCAAGGAAGTAGGGACGCCATTTCAGGATTTACACAATGGACATGTAGAAAGAGGTTGTGCAATATAAACACCATGCTGACTAAACCAAGGAAGAGAGAGGAGGCTTGCTCGCACAAGTAGAGAAAGGAGGGTCACGTGGTGCAGGAGAGTGGTAGGTAAGCATTTCACAAGCAGAGCAGGATGGAGCAGTCAGTCACTGTGTGGCTGGGCGGCTATCAGCGACCATCACGGCACAGGCCACTGCCAGCTTATGAATGGCCAATTTGTGTACAGGTAGTACAAGATTATCTTATAGAAACGTACAAAATTCTTAAGGGGTTGGACAGGCTAGATGCAGGAAGATTGTTCCCGATGTTGGAGGAAGTCCAGAACAAGGGGTCACAGTTTAAGGATAAGGGGGAAGTCTTTTAGGACCGAGATGAGAACGTTTTTTTTCCCAGAGAGTGGTGAATCTGTGGGATTCTCTGCCACAGAAGGTAGTTGAGGCCAGTTCATTGGCTATATTTAAGAGGGAGTTAGATGTGGCCCTTGTGGCTAAAGGGATCAGGGGGTATGGAGAGAAGGCAGGTACGGGATACTGAGTTGGATGATCAGCCATGATCATATTGCATGGCGGTGCAGGCTCGAAGGGCCGAATGGCCTACTCCTGCACCTACTTTCTATGTTTCTATGTTCATCTAGAATCTTTGCTACTGACTCTTCAGTTGGTCCAACAAAACTGATAATACCGCATGAACTGCTCTTGAACCAGGGCTGCCTGAAAATTTGTAGTGGGCCTGCAGCTACAAGGAGGTTGAACAAACTTGGATTGCTTTCTCTGGAGTGTCAGTGGATGAGGGCAGATCTGATAGAAGCACACACAGTTGGGAGAGGCAGTCAGAATCTACTCCCACACAGTGGAAATGTCAAAGGCCAGAGGGTAGAGCTTCGAGGTTGGATAGGAATAACTTTTGTTTTTGCTGGGCAAGATTTTTTTGAAAAAGAAGTGGTGGAATGCAAGATACGATTGAGATATTTAAGCAGGGAAGGTAGGCAGATATGCAGCAAATAGAGATATAGATCACATGCCGGCAGAGGAAGTTCTGGTTTACCTAGTATCATGTTTGGCAAACAGGTTTGTTCCTGTGCTGAGTCTGTGTTCAAACTGTTCTGGTTGTCAACAGTTCCCAGGAATGGAACCCTGAGGTGGTCCTTGTTAAGAGGCTTTGGCAGGAAAGTGCAGGTGGAAAGACCACCATGGTTGTTTATTTAGCAATTATTCAAAAACTTCACAAAACCAGATTACATTTTTTGAAGACTTGAAGGCAATAGCACCTTTGACTAAAGACGAAGTGGTGTTTTTGCACTGAAATGTGCACAGAAAATTCATAACACGTCATTGGCCAAATTGAAAAAGGTAAAGTCGAAAATAAAAGATCTGTTGTATTTATATTCAAAGTATTTCCATTGGCTGTAATTTATTCATAAGTGCAAGGATTGAACAGCATATCCCTCTAACTCAACGTTACAGCAGGCAACTAAAGCACATAGTGAACAAAGTTCCATAGCTTGAGCTGGATGTGCCCAAGTCCTTTACTCCACAATGTTTGGCTTGGATTGCCGTAAACAAAATTGACCATTAAAAGGACAAAGTTCCCCTTGCCTCAACACCAAGTTTATGTGGAAGACCACAAACACTGCAACTATTACAATTAATCCTGGTATTTATTAATTTAGTCAATTAGAAACAAGCTCACTGCCCCAATAGTTGACCTGAGTCATGTAGCAAGTATTTGGCGCCAGGGAGAGTTGCAAGGACCAAACTTACAGGAGTGTAACTAATGTATTGGTTCCCCCTCATGTCCCACTCCCCCCTCAGACAGTGAGTGTTGCAATTGTAGAGTGTGTTGCAATTATGTACGTTAAAGAGTTGGGGGCAGCTCAGAACATGTCTCAATCAAAATTGCCTCGTTATTATGTGTAGGAAGGAAGTGCAGAGGCTGGTTTACACTGAAGACAGACAGTATGCAGCATTTTGTGTCTCTCTTCCCTTCTGATGTGGGAAGCAGCCCCTAGATAGTTACACACTCGGCTCTCTCCACATTCCTCACTCCACCGACCCAAGCAAGTTGTGTCTGAAGGGGGGGGGGGGGGGGGGGAGGTCCTGCATAAACCCCTCGGGGGGTACAGTACTTTGCAAACAATAGTTGTAGCAAGTACAGCAGCAGGTCGCTAATCCCACAGCCAGAGTCCCTGACACTCCTCCCTCTCTCTCTCTGTCTCTCTCTCCCCCTCCCTGTCTCTTTCTCCCACTCTGTCTCTCTCTCCCCCTCACTCTCTCCCTCCCACACTCTCTCCCTCCCACACTCTTTCCCTCCCACTCTCTCTCTCTCCCCCTCTCTGTCTCTACCTCTTTCTCCCACTCTCTCTGTCTCTCTCTCCTTTATCTCTTTCTCTCTCTCCTCTATCTCTTTCTCTCTCTCTCTATCTCTTTCTCCCTCCCCCCCCCCTCTCTCTCCCCCTCCCTCTCTCTGTCTGTCTCTCTCTCCCACTCCCTCTCTCTGTCTCTCTCTGTCTCTTTCTCTCCTCTGTCTCTTTCTCCCTCCCTCCCCCTGTTCCTCTCTCTCTCTCTCTCTCTCTCTGCCCCACCAAACACTCCTCTCCTCCAACAACCCAAACATGCAAAGTTTCATGCTGCAGCCCACTCACCAGACAGCCCCAGAGCTGCGACCAGGATCAGATTCTGCATGGTTATTCAGGTGAAGAACTCCCTGCAGCAAGAACCACGAGGATACTTTCGATTCCCACTCTCACTCCTTCCACTCTAAGTAACTACTTGCGCAGCAAAAAAAAAAACACCCACACTCAAGTCACGAGGTGGTGAAAGGGTGGGGACAGGTAGGGGAAATGAGATCAAATACCAGGCAGCCTGTTCTCATTTGTTGTGGCTGCACAACATAAAGAAGCATGCACCCAGCCCAAGGACAGCCAACTTCATCCCAGTTACCAGACAGTCTTCAATAGCATCTTAAACTGCCCCGGCACCAACTCCACTGGACACTGTCCTGGAGTCATAGAGTGACACAGTGTGGCCCAACTTGCCCACACCGACCAACATGTCCCAGCTACACTAGTGTAGGAAAGAACTGCAGATGCTGGTTTAAATCGAAGGCAGACACAAAATGCTGGAGTAACTCAGGCAACATCTGTAGAGAAGGAATGGGTGGCGTTTCGGGTCGAGACCCTTCTTCGGACTGAAGACCCGCTGAGTTACTCCAGCATTTTGTGTCTACCAGCTACACTAGTCCCACCTGCCTGCCTTTTGTCCATATCCCTCCAAACACTGTCCTATCCGTGTACCTGTCCAACTGTTTCTTAAACGTTGGGATAGTCCCAGCCTCAACAACATCCTGAGTGTGGAGAAGGTGTTCATTGAAATCCTGAAAGTCAGTGGAGGAGGTTCAGTCATAACTCCACAATGTCACTGTCTGCATTTGGGAAGAGGAGCTTCCCCGATACCACAGAGATATGTAACCAGGAGACAAGTCTGACTGCCAACTGCAGAGGACTTTCACTGCTGCCCTCACAAGGAAGGTCATTTTAAAAGATATTTCTAAGGCCGAGATAGATAGATTTTTGATTAGTACAGGTGTCAGAGGTTATGGGAGAAAACAGGAGAATGGGGTTAGGAGGGAGAGATAGATCAGCCATGATTGAATGGCAGAGTTGACTTGATGGGCCGAATGGCCTAATTCTATTCCTATCCCTTATGACCTGCTGACCTTATTCCCAGGGACCTCCTCTCAGTGCCTGAGGATGGCACTTCCCAAATTACTGTGCGGATTCTGTCAAATGCCGGGGACTATCTTCCGCACTCTGTGTCTTTCCCTTTGCTCTACCTCTGGCACCAATGCGGACATTGGACTTTGTGTCAGGGATTGTTATGCTCCAATGCTGAGAACTATATTCTGCACTCTATATCTGTCCTTTCGCTCCACTTATTGTACTTGAGTTTGTTTGTTTGTACTTATGTATAGTATTAACTGATTTGTTTGGGTAACATGCAAAATAAAGGGCCTCAATACATGTGACAAGAGCTCAATACATGTGACAATGATAAACCTAAACCATCCACAGGTTTATTTAGCATGCAAACTTCGCCATGTAACATCTCAGAGAAAAATGTAGGAGCCTTTATACTTGGTCTTCATTGACCTCACATTCAGAAGGAACAATGAAGCACTGTTAGCAAATTCAGACAGAGTCATATAGTGATACATTGTGGAAACAGGCCCTTCGGCCCCACTTGCCCACACCGGCCAACAATGTCCCAGCTACACTAGTCCCACTTGCCTGCGCTTGGTCCATAACCCTCCAAACCTGTCCAACTGTTTCTTAAACGATGGGATAGTCCCAGCTTCAACTATCTTTTCTGGCAGCTTGTTCCATACATCCACCACCCTTTATGTGAAAAAAGTTACCCCTCGGATTCCGATTCAATCTTTTCCCTTTCACCTTGAATTTATGTCCCTGGTCCTTGATTTCCCTACTCTGGGCAAGAGACTCCGTGCATCTACCTGATATACTCTCATGATTTTGTATACCTCTTTAAAATCATCCCTCATCCTCCTGCGCTCCATGGAATAGAGACCCAGTCTACTCAATCTCTCCCTATAGCTCACACCCTCTAGTCATGGCAACATCCTCGTAAATCTTTTCTGAACCCTTTCAAGCTTGACAACATCTTTCCTATAACAGGGTGCCCAGAACTGAACACACTATTCTAAATGCGGTCTACAGATAGGTTCCATAGAACCTCATCCCCATCTATCATTTGCCCATGCAAGCCATGATACCAATCCATTGGCTGACAACAAAACCAATCTCATCGAAGACCGGTGTCAATCAAGTTGTATCGTCGTCTTAGAGTGAGTCATAGAGTGATACAGTGTGGAAACAGGCCCTTTGGCCCAACTCGCCCACACCGGCCAACAATGTCCCAGCTACACTAGTCCCACTTGCCTGCGCTTGGTCCATATCCCTCCAAACCTGTCCTATCCATGTGCCTGTCCAACTGCTTCTTAAACGATGGGATAGTCCCAGCCTCAACTACCTCCTCTGGCAGCTTGTTCCATACACCCACCACCCTCTGTGTGGAAAAGCTACCCCTCAGATTCCTAATAAATCTTTTCCCCTTCACCTTGAACCTATTTCCTCTGGTCCTCGATTCCCTACTCTGGGCAAGAGACTCTGTGCATCGACCCGATCTATTCCTCTCATGATTTTGTACACCTCTATAAGATCTCCCCTCATCCTCCTGCGCTCCATGGAATAGAGACCCAGCCTACTCAACCTCTCCCTGTAACTCACACCCTCTAGTCCTGCCAACATCCTCGTGAATCTTCTCTGCACCCTTTCATTCTGAACCCTTTATCATTGGTGTTTTGGTTACCATCCAGCTCGAGTTTGCCATTTATTTCCCAGTTACCATTCATTCTCATTTAGCATCCCATCCGCCTATTGCACCCATCCTGAATTTATCACTGGTCGCCGGTTTGTTTGGGTTTTTTTGGGGTCCATAGTTATGCTGACAAGCCACATAGCTCATCTCCAACAAATTTCCCATAGGTAGAAATGGTCTCGACCCGGAACGTCACCCATTCCTTCTCTCCAGAGATGCTGCCTGTCCCGCTGAGTTACTCCGGCTTTTTGTGTCTAAATTTCCCAAGGGAATTGATCTAATTTCAGAACTAATGGGGAATGCTACATCCAAAGTCACCAAAATCGCAGTGGTTGAGTTACAAGATGGATCTGTTATCAGTTGATCTAAGAGGCACAGCTCCATGGCTTCATTAGTAGCTTCACTGAAGTATATTGGGAAGATAGGTTTTGCACTTGTCATCCACGATCAAGGTTCTTTAATAATTTCTCTCCACAGTACCATTCTTCCCTCTGATAATAAAGGTTCATGATGAATCTTGGGGAAACACAGACCATTTCCCAGATCTCGAGAGCTAACCCTTGGCATAACGTTTATTGATGATGAAATGCACAATCATGTCCAATGTGCCAACATGGCCATCAACAAGAGAGAAAAAAGGGCAACTAAAGTTCAAGTCCTGAAACCAAACTCTTCTGAGATCAGGACTACCTACAACAGCCATTTCAAAACATTCAGACAGACTCATAGTGATATATTGTGGAAACAGGCCCTTCAGCCCCGCTTTCCCACACCAGCTAACAATGTCCCAGCACTTGCCTGCGCTTGGTCCATATCTCTCCAAACCTGTCCTATCCATGTACCTGTCCCACACCGGCCAACAATGTCCCAGCTAGGGGCAGGTTTATTGTTGTCACATGTATTGAGCTACAGTGAAAAGCTTTATTTTGCATGTTATTCAATCAAATCAAATACTCTCAATCCTTCAAATTCACTGGAACACCTCCTCCTCGGTAACCATCTGTACGGGAGCACCTCAAGGCTGCTTGCTCAGCCCCCTGCTCTCCTCACTATAGATTCAGATAGCCGGATACAGTGCAAACTCCATCTTCACATTTGCCAACGACACCACTGTTGTTGGACGAATTACAGATGAGATGACAATGAGTCAGAGTAGAGAAGTGAGATCGATCGACTGGCCAAATGGTGCCAGAACAATAACCTTGTTCTCAACATCAGTAAGACCAAGGAACTGATTGTGGACTTTGGAGGAGGAAGGGTTTTAGATTTATTTTTTTTAGATTTAGATTTAGATTCTACAGCGCGGAAACAGGCCCTTTCGGCCCACCAAGTCCGCGCCGCCCAGCGATCCCCGCACACTAACACTATCCTACACACACCAGGGACAATTTTTACATTTACCCAGTCAATTAACCTATAAACCTGCACGTCTTTGGAGTGTGGGAGGAAACCGAAGATCTCGGGGAAAACCCACGCAGGTCACGGGGAGAATGTACAAACTCCATACAGACGGCGCCCATAGTCAGGATCGAACCTGAGTCTCCGGCGCTGCATTCGCTGTAAGGCAGCAACTCTACCGCTGCGCCACCGTGCCGCCCTGTTGTTTCGATGTTTCTATGAAACTACTGCCATTGAATTGGTAGATGGTGGTAATCTTATCAGGGTCAAGGTCTATATGGCACGTGCACAGATCCAGGAGTACACCCTTTCTAATGTAGGTGAGAGGTGATGTTAATGTTCAAGCCTGACTATTGTGCAAGAGATGAGCTATCAGAGCTAATTACAGAGCTTCTCGGCAATTTGCTAATTTGAAGAAATCGTTCACACCAGTGATTTATCATGGGGCTGCAGTAACAGCAGAAAGGGTAGGACTTAAAGATTGGTGGCATGAATAAATAGAGGCGTAATTTCAACACACCAAATATCTAACAAGTGCAGCCATAAGCAATGAAAAGTTATAAGGAAGCCTTTAGGTTTAAAATAAGCTATAAGCGTTACATCCAGTTTCTTTCAACTGCATTTTAAAAGTGGAATAATAGCATTTTAGGCAATTTTTACACTTGGGATCCACATTTCAGCTGTGTTTTTCTCTCTGTTGTCACAAATAAGGAGAACTGCATTTTCATAAAATACATTTTGCAGCCATTCTGAGATTTTTAGAGTTTGATTTTGGCTAACAAAAATTTGAATAGAAACCATTTGCACTGGTCATTGACCATTGGCCATAAACCAAATGGGTGCGGGGATCGTTAGTCGGTGTGGCCTCAGTTGGCCGAAGGGCCCGTTTCAGCTCTGTGTCTCTAAAACAATTAAAAATTAAACATTGATTCAGATGTGTTAGTGTAATGAACAGACACTTGATATGGTAACCATGCCTCTGCACCAGAGATTAATCACTTTTCCAATGCAGGATAACTGTTGGAAGTCGTAACTATGGTTAGGGATAGGTTAAGGTTAGGCTAGCTGAGCAATGAATCAGATTCAAGACATTACATGAATAACAAACCAGGAGGTAAGTAACAGTACATCTATATACTAAAACTCTCGTTTGTTATCTTGTTTGTGACTGAACTTCAGCCAAAACGGTCCACGATAGCGCGATAATTTTAGGCCCACCTTACTCACCATTGTCACTTTAGTGATAATGCAAGTAGTTTTATTGAAATCGGTCTTATATTTTGAAAGTTATTCACATTTTAAAGTTTCAAAGGAGGGGGGGGGGAGGAGGGAGGGGGGGAGGAGGGAGGTGGGAGGGAGGGGGGAGTGGGGGAGAAGGGAGAGGGGAGGGGGGGGGGGGGTTGAGGAGAGAGGGGATGGGGGGGGGGAGGAGAGGGTGCTGCACCAATGTAGGAGAGGTTTGGGCCCAACAGGTCCACTTGGTCTAGTCTTACTTAACATTTCAGACATTTTATGTAAAACAAAATACAAATGGGACACACATCATGGATTAGGGTAGAAGCCATTAAATTATTTTTTAAAGAAAGCATAGCATTTTAAAAGATTTATTTGAAAGAATGAAAATCCAGACATATAAACATAGTTATTTGAGATCATGTTCCATGTTGTGGAATCTCAATTATACCCCAATCAACAGGGCGGCATGGTGGCGCATCGATGGAGCTACTGCCTCACAGTGCTAGAGACCCGGGTTCCATCCCGACTACGGGCGCTGTCTGTACGGAGTGTATACGTTCTCCCCATGACCTGCGTGGGTTTTCACCGAGATCTTCACTTTCCTCCCACACTCCAAAGATGTGCAGGTTTGTAGGTTAATTGGCTTGGTATGAATGTAAAATTGTCCCTAGTGTGTGCAGGGTAGTGTTAATGTGCAGGGATCGCTGGGCGGCACGGACTTGGTGGGCCGAAGGGCCTGTTTCCCGGCTGTACCTCTAAACCAAACTAAATGAATCGGCTTCAAATGTTCTATATCCTGTCAGTGAGAATTGCAGAGTAGTCTTGTTGGTCCGAATGGCCTATTTATGCTTCAATGACTAATGAATAACGCTTAAAGCTTAAAGCCTGAGTTGATTGCAAATCACTGATTCGATGTTGAGTGAAAGGTTGCAGCGGAACCCCTGCAGACGAGGCAAGTTTCAACAATAGTAACATCTGGGTTTGTCTACATATGCAGAAACCAAAAGTTACTGTAAGCACACGCTGTTCCCTGGTAACAATTGGGTTCCATTTGTACAGATGTCCATAAGCCCATGTTATTAGTAAGTTGGAAAATACACAAAATTCACCTGATATGGTATCAAAGCATTGGACACAGTATTGTAATGAATGGTAACAAAAGTACATGAGAGTGATAAGAAAGAGCAATTAATAAAAGTGGAGAAAGTGAAGAAATTAGTTCTGCCTTTCGTTGGAATATGTACATCAGGCTTTAGCTTTTGAATGTAATAATATAGGAGTTTGTTCATATGTAGGGGTGTTGATAAGTTGGGCATTCGTAACACGGAAGCAGCTGTTGACAGTATTGATGATCATAATTTTGAGCCATTGCATCAAAATTAGCGATCACAATTTGACACAACCTGCAATGTTCTTCCGATCACATGCAGCTGATGTTGATACATACTAGACCACCCATGGATCGTTGGGTTCCCGATATTATTGAGTGGTCAAACTTTAACCCGAAGAAAATTTGAGCATTTACATCGTTCAACTAAGTTTATTTTAAAATAAAATAAATCTCACCTTTACCGTTTTGGCTGTACTTCCGTTGGCCGTTCGCTTGCTGTTGTGACGCAAGATAGTTCAAATTCAGTCTCTTCATTTGTTCTGGGCACGGGTGGATAACACGTGGCAACCCTCCCCCACCTGCCCAGGCAAGTATACAATAGACAATAGACAATAGGTGCAGGAGGAGGCCATTCGGCCCTTCGAGCCAGCACCGCCATTCAATGTGATCATGGCTGATCATTCTCAATCAGTACCCCGTTCCTGCCTTCTCCCCATACCCCCTGACTCCGCTATCCTTAAGAGCTCTATCATATCATATCATATATCTACAGCCGGAAACAGGCCTTTTCGGCCCTCCAAGTCCGTGCCGCCCAGTGATCCCCGTACATTAACACTATCCTACACCCACTAGGGGCTACCGTGCTCTATCTAGCTCTCTCTTGAATGCATTCAGAGAATTGGCCTCCACTGCCTTCTGAGGCAGAGAATTCCACAGATTCACAACTCTCTGACTGAAAAAGTTTTTCCTCATCTCAGTTCTAAATGGCCTACCCCTTATTCTTAAACTGTGGCCGCTTGTTTTGTACTACCCCAACATTGGGAACATGTTTCCTGCCTCTAACGTGTCCAACCCCTTAATAATCTTATACGTTTCGATAAGATCTCCTCTCATCCTTCTAAAGTCCTCCAATTTGACGACATTGAAAAAGTCATCCACACATTCATTTCCTCCCGCCTAGACTACTGCAACTCCCTATACACTGGGATCTGCCAATCATCCCTGTCCCGCCTGCAATTGGTCCAAAACGCCGCAGCGAGACTCCTGACGGGTACCCGTAAAAGGAGCACATCACCCTGATTCTGGCCTCTCTCCACTGGCTCCCAGTACAGTACAGAATCAACTTCAAGCTCCTCCTATTCACATACAAAGCCCTAAACGGGCTTGCCGCCCCCATATCAAAAATCTTCTAACCCACCACTCTATCTCCAGGTCCCTCAGGTCGGCCGACTTGGGCTACTGACTATCCCGTGGTCTAGGCTAAAGCTCAGGGGTGACCGCGCTTTTGCGGTTGCAGCTCCTAGACTGTGGAACAGCATCCCTCTCCCCATCAGAACTGCCCCCTCCATCGACCCCTTTAAGTCCAGGCTCAAAACCTATTTCTACTCCCTAGTGTTTGAGGCCCTCTGAGGGGGTGCTGTGAATTGTTTATGTATGTGCTGTTATGTTTGTGTGCCATTGTATGTTCGTTCTTAGTACCTGAACTGATGTACAGCACTTTGGTCAACGTGGGTTGTTTTTAAATGTGCTATACAAATAAAATTGACTTGACTTGACAGAGTGCTGGAGTAACTCAGCAGGTCAGACAGCATCTCTGGAGAACATGGATAGGTGACGTTTCACAGAGTGCTGGAGTAACTCAGCGGGTCAGACAGCATCTGTGGAGAACATGGATAGGTGACGTTTCACAGAGTGCTGGAGTAACTCAACGGGTCAGACAGCATCTCTGGAGAACATGGAGAGGTGACATTTCGGGTCAAGTCTCTCCTTCACCCTCAACATGAATAGGTGATGTTTCGGGTCAGGACTCCATTTGCAACCAAAGTCAGGGCCCATGGAAGTTCATCGTTGCTGAGGTTAGTGTCCAAGAGCCTGATGGTTGCTGGGAAAAGGCTTCTCTTGAATGTGGTGGTCATGGTTTTCAGGCTCCTCTAACTTTGTGAAATGTTAGCGTTGGCTGGGTGCTGTGGGTCTTTGATGATGGTGGCTGCCTCTTTGTGGCAGACCTCCTAAATCCATTCCATGTGTGGGAGATCAGTGCCTGTAATGGGACGGGCAACTTCCATCTCTCTCTGTAGTCCCCTCCGGTCTTAGGTGTTCGGGTTTCTGGACCAGGCCATGATGCTACCAGCCAGTGGGCTCTCTGATGTACACCTGCAGAGGTTGGACATAGTATTCATCGACGCTGTGAACTGTTTGCGTGCTACTGTATGTTTCATTTTTTTCCTTAGTACCTAATCAGATGTACAGCACTTTGGTCAACGTGGGTTGTTTTTAAATGTGCTATACAAATAAAATTGACTTGACATAGAGTCAAGAGTCACGAGTGTTTTATTGTCAGACTGCACCAAGTGGATCTGTTGGGTCCAAACCTTTCCTGCATTGGAGCAGCACCCACTCCTCCCCATCCCCTTCACCCCTCCCCCCATCTCCCCTTCCCTCCCCCCTCCCCTCCTCCCCCTTCCCCCCTTCATACCCCCTCCCCCTCCACCCCTCCCCCCTCCACCACTCCCCTTCCCCCCTTCCCCCCCTCCATACCCCCCTCCCTCCCCATCCCCCTCCCCCTCCACCCCTCCGCCCCTCCATACCCCCCTCCCCTCCACCCCTCCCCCCTCCCCTTCCCCCTTCCCCCCCTCCATACCCCCTCCCCCTCCCTACCCCCCTCATCCCCTTCTCCTCCACCCCTCCCCTCGCTCCCCCCTCGGCCCAGCCGTGGAGCCGTTGCTGGGCAGGGAGTGCCCCTGTGGCCATAGGCGGGCAAGGGGGCCAGGGAAAAGGCACTGACCTCGGCCATGTTTCTCGAGCAGGCCTCTCCTGTGGGCCGGGCTTGGAGCCGAAGCGTCTCCTGACGGCATGGACCATTGGCGGGCGGGGAGTGTCGCCCGGGGCCGTGGGTGGGCGAGAGCAGACAGGGAGAAGGCACTGACCTCGCTCGGCCCCATTTCCCCCGCAGGATATCGGTCCCCCTCCACTTCAGGTACAGGTGGCGCAGCGGTAGAGTTGCTGCCTTACAGCGAATGCAGCGCCGGAGACCCGGGTTTGATCCCGACTACGGGCGCAGTCTGTACGGTGTTTGTACGTTCTCCCCGTGACCTGCGTGGGTTTTCTCTGAGATCTTCGCTTTCCTCCCACACTCCAAAGACGTACAGGTATGTAGGTTAATCGGCTTGGTAAATGTAAAAATTGTCCTTAGTGGGTGTAGGATAGTGTTAATGTGCGGGGATCGCTGGTCGGCGTGGACCCGGTGGGCTGAAGGGCCTGTTTCCGCGCTGTATCTCTAAACTAAACTAGACTAAGGTCACGGCTTGTATAGGTCACCGCTGCCCCAGAAGAGATCCCAATGGTCCAACATTCTGAATCCCTGCCCCCTGCACCAATTCCTCAGCTACACATTCATCTCTCCCCATCTTCCTGTTCCTACCCTCTCCAGCACATGGTACTGGGAGTAATCTGGAGATGACTACCCTCGAGGTCCTGTTGTTTGTTGAGAGGTGACCTTATAAAGATATGTAAGATGTAAGGGATGTCAATAAGGCAAATGGTCACATTCTTTTACCCAGGGTATGGACTCTACGCCTAGAGGGCATGGATATTACAGTGAGGTGGGAGAGGTTTATCCAGAGTGATAACCTTCTTACATGGAGGATCGTGGGTATATGGAATAATCTGCCAGAGAAAACTGGAGAAACATTTTTCAGTGTTTAAAAGATATTTGGGTAGAGAGAAAAGGTTTGGAAGAATGATGGGCAAACACATGCATACGGGGCTAGCTCACATAGACATCTTGGTCAGCACGGACGGGTCGGGCCAAAGGGCCTGTTCCTACACTGCATAACCCCCTGGCTCATTGCTCCAAATGCAGTCCTACACTATATACCAGGGGTGTCAAACTGGGTTTTAGGTTGCGGGCCGGAATGGGCAAAAGGCGACTTCATGCAGGCCGAATCAGTTGTGCACGCACAAACGCACGCACGCCTGCTCCATCAGCTTTTGTTGCCTTTGTGTTTTCAACCTTCTCTCGTGTGTCTCAGTCTCTGCTATAACTACAAAGTGTTTCACTTTACGAATTTTGTTTCTTATGAAGAATATTGCCCAGCAAGCATTTATTTTATGACTGTAAGAAAATAACTGCAGATGCTGGTACAAGTCCAAGGTATTTATTTCACAAAATGCTGGAGTAACTCAGCGGGTCAGGCAGCATCTCAGGAGAGAAGGAATGGGTGACGTTTCAGGTCAGACTGAAGAAGGGTCTCGACCCGAAACATCACCCATTCCTTCTCTCCTGAGATGCTGCCTGACCTGCTGAGTTTCTTTTATGATTGGTATCTAGGCCCAAGATAGAGTGGATGTGGAAATAGTGTTTTCAGTAAAAGGAGAGTCTAAGACCAGAGGTCACAGCATCAGAATAAAAGGTCATACGTTCAAAATGGAGATGAGGAGGAATGGGTGGTGAATCTGTGGAATTCATTGCTACAGACAGCGGTGGAGGCCAAGACATTGGTTATTTTTGAGACAGAAATTGATTGGTCTTGATTAGGTTACAGGGAGAAAGAAGACAATAGAATGTGGTTGAGAAAGAAAATAGATCAGCCATGGGTGAATGGCAAAGTAGACTTGATGGGCTAAATGGCCTAATTTTGTTCCCTTGAATTATAGTCTTCCTACAGTGTTTATGTTTTGCCCACGATGGGCTGGCTGGGTGGTGAACAGCCAAACAGCAGCTACCTGGCATGGTGAAAGATGGTCTGTCCATCATCTCACCTGAAGGCCCCGCTCCCCATCCTTCTCCTTGTGTCTTCCTTCCCCTCGCATCCTGTCCCCTCACCTCTCATGTCCTTCTCTACCCTTACCTTCTCCCTCACCTGCCCTCTCCCTTTCCTCAGCCTATCCCTTCTCTTATCCCCACTTCCTTCCTTCCAACTACTCCCCCACTCCCCTCCCTTACTTCATTCTCTCTCTTTCCTTACCTTGTCCCTAAATCCCCTCCCTTCCCTCGTCCCTAAACGCCGTTCCTTCTCTCATCTGCTCCCTTCCTCACCCCCTCCCTCCCTACTTCCTTTCTTTATCACCTACTCCCTCCCTCCACACCCTCTCTTCCCTTCCACATCCCTAAAAACTCTCCCATCCCTCATCTGCTCCCCCCCCCCCTTCCTTTACCACCACCTTCTCCCTTCCCTTCCCTATTCTCGCATAACTACCAGCACGTCTTCACATCCCACCTGGCCTTAACCCAAACCCAGAGCCCCCACCCTGGAGAGCAGCTGAGATTTTGGATGGCTGGCTGCAGCCCCATTCACAGTGCGGCGACTTCCCGCCAGCCCTCTATCCAAGCACTGACTGGGTCTCAGGTACATGGTGGTGGTCTCTGTGGCGGCAGCCCAGGCACTTCCCAGTGTCCACAACAACGCTGAGACCCCCACCCTCCCCAGCGCCGGCCCCTTCCCACCCTCATCACCGCATGGCCAGATATGGGCCTTGCTGCCACCCACCCACCCCTCATCACCGCATGGCCAGATATGGGCCTTGCTGCCACCCACCCACCCCTCATCACCGCATGGCCAGATATGGGCCTTGCTGCCACCCACCCACCCCTCATCACCGCATGGCCAGATATGGGCCTTGCTGCCACCCACCCCCAGACAGCTGCAGATCGCACTTGCATTTTCCTTCTGCACAAAGTTCATATTTCCTGCGAGTTTAAGCGGCCATGTGGCTCACTTTCTGCGCTGGCTTTTCCCCCAATCATCCCGCGGGCCGGATTGGAGCCCTTCAGGGGGCGGATGAGGCCCACAGGCCGGGAGTTTCACACCTCTGCCTCGTACACTGATCGCACGGTATTCTGTGTGTGGATCTCTGCACTGGTTCAAAGTGCACCACAGGTCACGGCCTCAGAATAAAAGGATGTACCTTTAGAAAGGAGATGAGGGGGAACTTCTTTAGTCACAGGCTGGTGAATCTGTCCGATTCATCGCCACAGACGGTTGTGGAAGCCGTCAATGGATATTTTTAAGGTGGAGGTTGATAGATTATTGATTAGTATGGGGGTCAGGGGTTACGGGGAGAAGGCAGGAGAATGGGGTTGAGAGGGAAAGATAGATCAGCCATGACTGAATGGCGGAGTAGACGATGGGCCGAATGGCCTAATTCTGCTCCTACAACTGATGAACTTATGAAAACCCTGGACTGGTTTTGTTGTACTGTTTCTAATTCTACACCAGATTTACTGATCGGGGCTGTGTAATGGGTTTAGTGTGCAGATTCAGATTCTGCACTGGGTTCATTAGCCTGGACCCAAACACCACTGCATTCATTGCACAGATCCTGGTTTGTAGTGGATACACTGCACTGAGTAGCTTCTTCACAAGACCCACCCTAAATCCAGGCTTGGTTCCACTTTCACTGCAACATGGAATCTGTTCTGTTCTGTACTGAACTGTACTGAACTGTACTGTACTGTACTGTACTGTACTGTACTGTACTGTATACATACATACAGAATACAGAGCTTTATTGTCATTCGATACTGAGATACCGGACGGAATTACATTTCCAGCAGTCACAGAACACAACAAAAAAGAACACAAGACACACGACCCCAACACAAACACCCCCTCACTGTGATGGAAGGCAACAAAACTTCCACTCTCTTCCCCCATGCCCCTCCCACGGACAGACAGCTCGACCCCTACCGAGGCGACCGATCCGCACAGCCCCCGCGGCCGAGCCGTACTGGGCGATGGAAGGCCCCGCGGCCAAGCCGCGCCGGCGATGTTAAGTCCTGCGGCCGAGCCGCCCCGGGCGATGGAAGGCCCCGCGGCCGAGCCGCACTGGGCACTGTTAAGTCCCGTGGCTGAGCCGCGCCGGCGATGTTAAGTCCAGCGGCTGATCCGCGCCGGGCGATGGAAGGCCCCGCGGCCGAGCCTCACCGGGCACTGTTAAGTCCCGCGGCCGAGCTGCGCCGGCGATGTTAAGTCCCGCGGCCGAGCTGCGCCGGCGATGTTAAGTCCCGCGGCCGAGCCGCGCCGGGCGATGGAAGGCCCCGCGGCCGAGCCGCACCAGGCACTGTTAAGTCCCGCGGCCGAGCTGCGCCGGCGATGTTAAGTCCAGCGGCCGAGCCGCGCCGGGTGATGGAAGGCCCCGTGGCCGATGGAAGGCCTCGCGACCGAGCTGCGCCCCGAGGAAGAGACCTAAAAAAAGAAAGGTTTCCCCCACCCCACCCCCCCACACCCCCCCCACCCCACCACCCCCTGCCCCCCAGCCCCACCCCACCCCCCCACACCCTCCACACATACACAGCCAAAAACAAAAACAAAAACCATCCCAACACCAACACACAAACAAAAAAGGTAAAAAAGACAAACGGACTGCCAGCGAGCCGCAGCCGTTAGGCGCCGCCACACGTGACACTGAACTGTACTGTACTGAACTGAACTGTACTGAACTGTACTGAATTGTACTGTACTTTATTTTCCTTTCTGTACTGAACTGAGCTCAGCATGAGGTCGTTACAAAAGCACAAAAAGCACAGCTGGGTGAATTGCAGCAGCACGTTTAGTTTTCAGTTTAGTTTAGAGATACAACGTGGAAACAGACCCTTTGGCCCACCGAGTCCCTGCCAACCAGCGATCCCTGCACACTAACACTATCCTACACACACATTAGGGACAATTTACACATGCACCAAGCCAATAACCCTACAAAAATGTACGTCTTTGGAGTGTGGGAGGAAACCAGAGACCCTGGAGAAAACCCATGCAGGTCACGGGGAGAATGTGCAAACTAGGTACAGACAGCACCCGTGGTCAGGATCAAACCCGGGTCTCTGGCGCTGCAAGGCAGTAGCTCTACTGCTGCTCCACATGCCACTACGTGCTTTTGACCGGATTCCTTACTCCTTGCATCAGGCCAGACTTGGCACCATATTGATTTGTTGCTCCTGATGTACTGAGCTGGATTCATTCATTGTGCCAAGCACACTGCAGTTTAATTGACGAGGGGAACCTTTTATTTTTAGCCCAAAGGCTTGTACCTTGCTATTAGGAAGAGGGTGTGAGCAAAGATCTCACTTGGCAGCTTTCAGCGGCCTTTGCCAGGTCCGTGGCCCCTGGTCCACCCGTTCCTATCTGCTCTGCTCAGAGTCACTTTCCACCCTCTGTCATCTTGTATTCCCTCCGACCTCGGGTGATTAAAAATGGACCACGTGTCCATTAGGCCGCAGGCTGTCTTCAATAGATTTGGATGGGCTTGGAGGCCATTTATCATTGATCTCCCTTTGCAGCTCATTATCTCCAGTTATACAGTTGCCTGCGTGTCGGGCAAGCAATGTGCAAGCCCGTTCATGATATGAAGCCACACACACGACTGAGGATGCAGTGGATGCTAATCTATATCACACAGATGTGCAATGAGTCAGTATCTTGGAAATGACACTTTATTTAAAAAGTGCACTGTACTGTTATTTGACAGCCGCAAATCTATGGCTAAGGATATACAGGACTCAACTTGCAAGGAACAGAATTAAAATCAGTTGAGAATAGACAAGTATCGGGAATGTGGTGAAAATCACGACTACTAGAGTTGAAGAAGATACCGTGAGAGGGACTCTCGTGAGAGGAAGGTGCTGCTGCAATCACTCATTCCCTCACTCACCAGAATTATTCTCATCAGAGTAAATTTGAATAATTTGCCTTCTTTCTTGCTTTTTTCAAGTGCTTTTCATATCATTCACTTTTCCTTGGTCTGAAGAAGGCTCTCGACCCGAAACATCAGCCATTCCTTCTCTCCAGAGATGCTGCCTGAGTCCAGCATTTTGTGTCAATGCACTTTGCCTTTGTTAGTGTGTGTGAGGCAATGTAAGGTAAGTTTAACCCTTTAATGCAGGAAATAGTGATCGTGTGTCAACCTGACCAGGGTATCCCTTTCAAGTGATCCTTGCATCCCCTCTCTCTCCACCCCTCCCCCACCCAGGTCACACCAGTTTCAAAGTTGTCTTGTTGAGTCTCACTGTCAGTAACTCGTTTTCACCTAGCCCACAGCTTTATCATCGTTACCTTTTTATTTTATTTTTAAATTTTATTTTATTTTATGTGGATGTGTGCCTTGTTGCATTTTACTTCGTATGGCTGTATGGTAACTTAAATTAAATTGAAGTTTAATTATATCTTAATTAATTGTACCTTAATTAAATTGAATTTTGAATTTTGAATCTTGAATCTTGAATCTTGAATCTTTTTTTGCATATCTTTCATTCATCTGTTCTATATCTCCCTACATCACCATCTATATCTCTCGTTTCCCTTTCCCCTCACTCTCAGTCTGAAGAAGGGTCTCGACCCGCAACGTCACCCATTCCTTCTCTCCAGAGATGCTGCCCGTCCTGCCGAGTTACTCCAGGTTTTTGTGTGTATCCCTTTAGAATTTTGTCACACAGCCACCAACAGCTCCCCGAATAGAGCAGTTTCAGGGTCTGGAGTTAAAGTGACGTTTAAAACAGTGGAGTACCATTGAAATAAAAGACACCAAAAGTTGTGAAGTTTTGGACAAGTCCAAAAGTGGTGAGCGAGTGTACCCTCAGTGGTCTTGCATCTATTACACAAAGGTGAGAGATCAGGAAAGATTTTATGCAGCTTAACCTTAGAGTAGTGTAATCTGTGTATAACCTTGAATTGAATCAGTTGTAGCCTAGAATTAATAGAGCAGGATTTTATACTTTTCAGTACTACCTTCCAGACATCGTCATCAATTTCAATGTTAAGGTCTTCTTCCCAGGTTTGTTTTATTTTTAAAGTAGATTTGTCTAGTTTGTCTGAAAAGATACCTACAAAAGATGAGATTAGGTTCTTTGCTTCCGGGGGACCCAGCAAAATTTTGGACAATGAGTCGTCTTCGGGCTTTCTTTCCCATTCTGTTGTTCGTATGTCCTGCAAGCTTCACGGGTTGAAATGAACTGTTTCACATCGGAGTTCATTCCGGGGCCAGAAAATGCACTCGAGCCCATCTGAGGGTTCCTTCCACTCCTGGATGGGAGGTGTGAAGTGTCTCCTTCATCCCTTTGCGTAGAGTGATGGAGATTACAACCCTCTCTCCTCTGAACATTACGCCGTCTTGCTCACTCAACTCGTCTCTGACGGCGAAGTACGGACGTGCTACCTCTGGGGTTTCTGATTTGTGATCTGGCCATCCATTTTGGATTACTGTCTTCACGGTCTGCAGTGTTTCGTCTTCCCTGGTATGGGCTTGGACACGTTTGACCTTGCCCTCTCCCATGCTCAAGGACTCAACGACGTTGACATCAGTCAATCTGGTCGATCCTGTGGTGCCCGGGATGTATGTTCGAGCGAGCATGTCTGCTAGATGCATATCTGTTCCCTTTACCCATTTTATCTCGATGTCATAGTGTAGCATCCTCATCATCATGCCCTAAAGATCTCTTGGTGCTCTACGCTGAGGCTTTTTGACGATGACCTCCAATGGTTGTGGTCACTCTCCACGATTACTCTGTGTCCGTTGGTGTACTGGTGAAAGCGCTCGAGGGCAATCACTATTGCCAGTGCCTCCTTCTCAATCTGAGCATATCTCTGCTCGGTTGGCGCCCATGCTCGACTCACATAAGACAGCGGTTGTCCTTTCAGCATGAGTGTTGCACCTAGACCTGCCTTGCTTGCATCACAGTGTATGGTCATCTGGTGTGTGGTCGGCCAGGATAGGTGGCGTTGTCAACTGCTCCTTGATTTTTGACATTGTCGCGTCATGTCCTGCTGACCATTCCCTCTCTGCATCCTTGCGGCTCAATCTCCGCAAAGGCTGGAATGTGTCCGACAACATCTTGCCAAGTAGTTTGTGCGTTCTCCCCGTGACCTGTGTGGGTTTTCTCCGGGCGCTCCGGTTTCCTCCCACACCCCAAAGATGTACAGGTTTGTCGTGTTGGTTGGCTCCTGCAATTTGTAAATTGTCCCTGGTGTGTCGGACAGTGCTCGTGTGCGGGGTAATCGCTGGTTGGCACGGAATCGGTGCGCCGAAGGGCCTGTTTCAACGCTGTTTCTCTAAAGTCTAAAGTATGCTTTGGTACACTGACTGATCGGCCCTCAGATAGAGTCCAATGTCACTGTCTAAATCTGAATACATTTTGACCATTATTTCTAAATTTATTCTAGGCAGCATGTGTGATGAAATCATAAACCTTGAAAGGCTTGGATAGAGTGGATGTGGAGAGGACATTTCCACATTTCAGAGAGTCTAGGCCTAGAGGTCACAGCCTCAGAATTAATGGACGTTCTTTTAGGAAGGAGATGAGGAGGAATTTCTTTAGTCAGAGGGTGGTGAATCTGTGGAATTCTTTACCCTGAAGGCTGTGGAGGCCGTCAGTGGATATATTTAAAGCAGAGATAGATAGATTCTTGATTGGTACAGGTGTCAGAGGTTATGGGGAGAAGGCAGAAAAATGGGGTTAGGAGGGAGAGATAGATCAACCATGATTGAATGGTGGAGCAGACTGGATGGGCCGAATGGCCTAATTCTGCTCCTATCACTTATGAACTAGTTTACACTGCCTTGTAATCTTCATATCTCTGTTGGACTTGTTGGGTTGGGCATCTCGAGGATAGCTTGGATCTTCTTTGTGTCCGGTTTCAGGCCACGATCAGTAACTATGTGCCCTAGAAATGTGATAGAAGGAGTCTTCACTGCCGACTTCTTCCGGTTCAGCTTGATGCCTTTGTCTCTGCATCGCTGCGGAACATTTTCCAGTATTGCATCGTGATTTCTCTCTGCATCTTCTCTGGTGTCTCCTACTCCGAACAGGATGATGTCGTCTGCAACACATTCCACTCTCTCTAATCCTTCTGGGGCTTGTTGCAGCTTCTTCTGGAAGATCTCTGCACTCACCTTCAGTCCCAATGGCAATCTCTTCCAGCGATATCTCCCAAAGGGGGTGTTCATGGTTGTTAGGAAACTCCTCTCCTCCTCCAGTTCACAGTGGAGGGATCCTGACTTCAGATCGAATTTGGAGAAAATCTTCGCCTTGGACAGCTCGGGGAGTACGTCCTCTGACTGGTAGTCTGTGGAACTCCCACTCCAGGACATTGTTGTGGGGTCTGGGATCTACGCAGAGCCTCAACTCTGTGCTGTCCTTTTTCTCTGTAACGACCAGCCTGCTACACCACTCAGTTGGTTCTTCGACTTGAGTCAAGATGTCCTGCTCGACCAGCTTCATGAGACCATTTTTGACCTTCTATTTCCTGGCTACAGGTACCGGCTTTGCAGAACACTGTGATGGTGTTGCAACCTCTGTCTGCATTACCAATTTGACCTTGCCTGGCATTCTCCCAGGTCTTTCATCATCAAAGACATCTTTGTAGCTCTTGGTTAATGAGTCAGCCTCGCTAATAGCATTCAGGCTCTTGAAGTTCTTGTAGTGAACCATGATGAGTTCCATCTGTGGAGCAGCTTTGCCGCTCAGGAACGGTGTGAGTCAGCCTTCCTCTACCACCATGAAGTAAACACTGTACTTCTTGTTGTTCGTCTTGTTCCGGAGTATGACTTTCATCCTACCTTCCACCCACAGATTGGATCCGTTGTACAGTTTTAAGACGATCTTCTCTCGTCTAATGTCCTCTTTGTTGGGGACAGGATCTTTGGGGATCACATTAACACTGGCACCAGAGTTGACCTGAAACTTGATGGCTTCTGTGCCGACCCTCATCGCAGCGAATAGGCCTGAAGGGGTATTGGTTCCGGCTGCATTGACCCCAGTGCGACTCACAGACTCTGCGTGGGACATGCACAGTGTGCTGGATGTCTCTGCCACCTTGTGCAGGTCCCGTTTCTGCGTGCTCTCCTTCCCCTGCTAGCAGCAGCAGGCAAAATGGTTTGGTCGTCCGCATCTGTTGCAGTCCTTCCCATTTCTTCCCAATCCTTCCCGTACGCGAGGCATTCCTCCTTCCTGCACTTGTGCGTCCTCACACAGAACCTGCCCTTGACTGGCCCCTGACTTGTCCTTTGCGAAGGAAAATCAACCCTCCTTTCCCTCGGTTTGTACGGTTCCACCCTGTGTATTGTTGGGTCTCCTTCGATGATCTGCATCCTTGCCGCTGTTACCAATGAGGATCCGCACACGTCCACAGTATCCTGCACTTTCAGATTCCTCTTCTGTAGGAGTGTCTTCCGTGTTGACTGGTCTGCAATACCAAGGACGATGCGATCCCGAGTGAGGCTGTCTTTCAATAGACAATAGACAATAGGTGCAGGAGGAGGCCATTCGGCCCTTCAATGTGATCATGGCTGATCATTCTCAATCAGTACCCCGTTCCTGCCTTCGCCCCATACCCCCTGACTTTGTTGAGGCACCTTTGGCAGCGATTACAGCCTCAAGTCTTCTTGGGTATGACGCTTGGCACGCCTGTAAGGATCCCCATATCCTTAAGAGCTCTATCTAGCTCTCTCTTGAATGCATTCAGAGAATTGGCCTCCACTGCCTTCTGAGGCAGAGAATTCCACAGATTCACAACTCTCTGACTGAAAAAGTTTTTCCTCGTCTCCGTTCTAAATGGCCTACCCCTTATTCTTAAACTGTGGCCCCTTGTTCTGGACTCCCCCAACATTGGGAACATGTTTCCTGCCTCTAACGTGTCCAACCCCTTAATAATCTTATAGTTTTCGATAAGATCTCCTCTCATCCTTCTAAATTCCAGTGTATACAAGCCCAGTCGCTCCAGTCTTTCAACATATGACATATGACAGGCAATCGCAGAACTTGCATGTCTTAGCAGCGAGCACCTCTGCCACGTACGATTCAATGCTTTCACCTGGTGTCTGGTCTCTTTTATTGAAAATGAATCTTTCATACGTTTCGTTGGTCTTCCCTATGATGGTGGTGGTAGACATCTTGTCGAAGATGACTTTCACATCCGTCCCGTCTGCTACCGTTTTGAACGTCAGGGTATTGAAGATTCGCAGTCCTTCCAGTCCAACAGGATGCAGGAATACTGCTTGTTGATACTCTTTCTCCTTCTTATCCAGTTTTGTTATCACTGCATAATTTTCGTACATTTGTTTCAACATTTTCCACTCTTCTAC
This sequence comes from Rhinoraja longicauda, assembly GCF_053455715.1. Taxonomy (NCBI): domain Eukaryota; kingdom Metazoa; phylum Chordata; class Chondrichthyes; order Rajiformes; family Arhynchobatidae; genus Rhinoraja; species Rhinoraja longicauda. The sequence goes on along the minus strand of NC_135965.1, from coordinate 2,716,252 downwards.
CCTGTTCCCTTTGAACTTTAGATTGGGTGGTGGAACCACGTGGGAAGAAGAATTGACCTGCGCCATTTTGAGATATCAGCGTATCCCGTCTCTCTCGATAGCTTTTTGTATCGTTCAGCTATACGCCTGACGACTGCGTAATGTTCGTTAATATCTTCTGTTAATAGCGTAAAGTACACTAATATCTTCTATTACTCTCGAAAATATTATCAAACTAGAACACAATTTTATTTTTTCTGTTCCACACACAACTTGCGCGATCTTAGGGGGTCTCCTTCAAGCTCCTATGGTAAACAATCGTTCTTCAGTAAACTTTATCAAGTTAGAATTCAAAACATCATTAAATTTGAGATTTCCAAGGTCCCTTGTTTATGTTTTCCTTGGTAAGAGTCGCTTTTAGTACGGCTTATCTCCAGCTGCCTGCTGCTCATCTCGAGACCGTTTCCATACACAGCTTTTTAAAACTGAGGTGAGAAAAAAACTTTTTCACCCAGAGAGTTGTGAATTTGTGGAATTCTCTGCCACAGAAGGCAGTGGAGGCCAATTCACTGGATGAATTTAAAAGAGAGTTAGATAGAGCTCTAGGGGCTAGTAGAATCAAGGGATATGGGGAGAAGGCAGGCACGGGTTACTGATTGTGGATGATCAGCCATGATCACAACGAATGGCGGTGCTGGTTCGAAGGGGCAAAATGGCCCCCTCCTGCACCTATTTTCTATATTTCTTTAGTTGAGTTCAGGGATAGTGTGGAAATAGTCTGCTCTGACCAGAGATCGCCTATACACTAGTTCTATGTTATCTCAGTTTCACATCCCACACACTAGGGGTTATTTTACAGGAGCCAATTAACCTACAGACCTGCATGTCTTTGGAATGGTAGTGATCGCAGATTGTGATGAGTCTGTGCAGGACAGACACCAAGATTGCTGGACTCACGGACTGTGAGGAAGCTTGTTTAGTTTAGTCTAGTTTCATTTAGAGATATACCACCGAGTCCGCACCGACCAGCGATCCCCGCACACTAACACTTTCCTACACTAGAGACAATTATTTAATCATTTACACCAAGCCAATTAACCTACAAACCTGTAAGTCTTTGAAGTGTGGGAGGAAACCGAAGATCTCGGAGAAAACCCACGCAGGTCACGGGGAGGACGTACAAACTCCGTACAGATAAGCATCCGTACCCAGGATCGAACCCGGGTCTCTGGTGCTGTTTGAGCTGTAAGGCAGCAACTCTACCGCTGCACCACCGTGCCACCCCTACGTATGCAGGGGCATGTCTACGTATGCAGTGGGGTGCACAGCAACAGCAACAGAAATGGCCGATAACATTTAATCCAAAAAGTGAGGTGTTGCACTTTGGAAGATAAGGGGAAAAGATGCAATTAATGGCATGACCCTTAACAGCATGACTGTACAGAGGGAGGTTGGGGTCCAATTTTATATCTCCCTAAAAGTGGCACCACAAGTAGATTGATTGGTAAAGAAAGCATTCGGTATCTCTGAGAGTCAGAAACACCAGGTGGCGCCACCAGCACTGGCTGCTTCGCCAACAGTCTGTCTGTCCTTTCTACTGTTCTATTATTTTATGTATGTATTGAAGATAAAAAACTGGCTTAGTGACAGAAGGCAGAGGGTGATGGTAGAAGGTTGCTTCTGTGACTGGAGGCCGGTGTCCAGTGGGGTGCCGCAGGGATCGGTGTTGGGTCCCTTACTGTTTGTAATCTACATTAATGATCTGAATGTCAATGTACAGGGCATGATCAGCAAGTTTGCAGATGACACAAAGGTAGGGGGGGTGGTGAATAGCGAGGAAGGGATCTGCAAGCTGCAGGAAGATATAGATGAGATGGTCAGATGGGCGGAGCAGTGGCAGATGGAATTTAATCCTGAAAAGTGCGAGGTGATGCACTTTGGCAGAAATAACTTGGAGAGGGAGTGCACCATGAATGGAAGGACCCTAGGGAAGACAGGGGTACAGAGGGACCTTGGAGTACAGGTACACAAGACCTTGAAGGCAGCAGGACAGGTGGACAGGGTGGTCAAAAAGGCATATGGGTTACTGGCCTTCATTAGCCGGGGCATCGAATATAAAAGTAGGGGGGTAATGATGGAATTGTACAGAACACTGGTGAGGCCACAGCTGGAGTATTGTGTACAGTTCTGGTCACCACATTATAGAAAGGATGTGATAGCTTTGGAGAGGGTGCAGAGGAGATTCACCAGGATGCTGCCAGGGATGAAGGGCCTCGGCTATGAGGAGAGACTGAGCAGACTGGGGTTGTTTTCCCTGGAGCAGAGAAGGCTGAGAGGGGACATGATCGAGGTGTACAAGATCATGAGGGGCATAGATAAGGTAGATGGGGGGGAACTTCTTCCACTGGTGGAAGGTTCAACAACGAGGGGACATAGATACAGGGTAAGGGGAGGGAGGTTTCGGGGGGATGTGAGAAAGAACTTTTTCACCCAGAGGGTGGTTGGAGTCTGGAACTCACTACCTGGGGTGGTGGTGGAGGCGGGAACACTCACAACGTTTAAGAGGCATTTGGATGGGCACTTGAAATGCTACAACATTCAGGGCTACGGTCCAAATGCGGGAAAATGGGATTAAAATTAGACTGTGTTTGGTAACGGGCGGCGCGGACACGATGGGCCGAAGGGCCTCTTTCTGTGCTGTAGGACTCTATGACTCTATGACTCTATGTTTTAGTGTTTCTTGGTTTGTTTTATGTGGGGGGCAGGGGAATTGGGGGAAACTGTTTTTCAATCTCTTACCTCGACGGAGATGTGATTTTTCATCCCCACTGCGGCCTAACATCGAGGAGTTGGCGGCCTTTCCTGGAGACCGGCCCGGCGCTTCATGCCACGGCCGAGGCACGGACTTTAACATCGCGGAGCTGCGATCCTTTGCCGAGGATCGACTGTGGAGAGCTCCAACCGCGGGGCCTGTGGACTTTAGTACCGTGAAGCACCGGTCTCTGGTAAGAAGAGGCCGACTCGGGAGCTCCATGCCGCGGAGAGTTATTCAACCGTCCCGACGCGGGGAGTTTCGATCATCCCGACGCGAGGGCCTCGGACAGTCGGCAGCAGCGACCGCGGATGGTTCAACAGCCCCGACCGCGGGTGAACAAAGAGGAAGATGAATGAACTTTATTACCTTCCATCACAGTGAGGAATGTGGAATCCGCTGTGGTGGATGTTTATGTTAAATGTTACTTTATGTGGCTGTGTGTCTTGTTGCTTTTCACTTAGTATGGCTGTATGGTAACTCTAATCTCACTGTACCTTGATTGGTACATGTGACAATAAATTGAATATTGAAATCATGAGAAACTTTATAGGACTTTAGTTGGGCACACTTGGAGCATCGTGTGCAGATCTGATCATCTGATTAGAGGGAGGGTATGGAGACTTTGGAAAGGGTGCTGAGGAGGTTTACCAAAATGATGCCAAGATTAGTGGGTATTAGCTACAAGGAGAGGTTGGACAGACTTGGGTTGTTTTCCCTGGAATGCAAAGGTTGAGGGGCAACCTGGTGGAAGTAGATAAAATTGTGAGAGAAAATAATATAAATTCATCAAATATTTGATAATTTTAATAAAAAAATGATTAGATAGGGAAGACAGTCAGAAATATTATCCCAGGATGCAAATATCAAATATCAAAGGCATGGTTTTAAGGTGAGAGGGGTCAAGCTTAAAGATGAGCAGGCAGGTTCTTCTGCAGTTGTACAGGGCCCTGGTGAGACCACATCTGGAGTATTGTGTGCAGTTTTGGTCTAATTTGAGGAAGGACATCCTTGCTATTGAGGCAGTGCAGCGTAGGTTCACGAGGTTAATCCCTGGGATGGCGGGACTGTCATATGAGGAAAGATTGGAAAGACTAGGCTTGTATTCACTGGAATTTAGACGGATGAGAGGGGATCTTACAGAAACGTATAAAATTATAAAAGGACTGGACAAGCTAGATGCAGGAACAATGTTCCCAATGTTGGGCGAGTTCAGAACCAGGGACCACAGTCTAAGAATAAAGGGGAGGCCATTTAAAACTAAGGTGAGAAAAAAACATTTTCACCCAGAGAGATGTTAATTTGTGGAATTCTCTGCCACAGAAGGCAGTGGAGGCCGATTCACTGGATGGATTTTAAAGAGAGTTAGATAGAGCTCTAGGGGCTAGCGGAATCAAGGGATATGGGGAGAAGGCAGGCACGGGTTACTGATTGTGGATGATCAGCCATGATCACAAAGAATGGCGGTGCTGGCTCGAAGGGCCAAATGGCCTCCTCCTGCGTCTATGTTTCTATGTTTCTAAATACATGTGGATATGCAGGGAATGGAGGAATGTGGATCTTGTGCAGGAAGATGAGGTTAGTTTATCTTGCCATCATGTTTGTTACAGACTGTTCAAAGGGCCTATCCTTCTACACTGTTCTACGACAGAGTGGCTTCTGGTGGGGTATGTTTATTAAATAGGAAAGAGGGAACTAGGAGCAATCATTGACAAAATGCAAAATCACTGGTTGAGTGATGGGAATGTTTACAGATATGTGTTGGGAGGCAAGGAGAGAGGGTTGTGTTCCCAGATGTGATTTTTCCCAAGCATCCAGCTGTATCATCTGCACACGTGGCAAGAAACACAAGCTTTGGATTTATTTAAGTTTTTCACACCACGTCCCGTGGGGGCGTGCTGGATGACGCTGGGTCCAGCAGGACCCACACCGACTCGCAGTAGGGTGAACACACACGATCTAGTTGATTCACAGTGGTAAGGATGCACAGGACCACATGGGAGTGCTTCCCCTCACCGTCACTGCATGTGTGTGATGATGCTGGTGCTCTCAGGCTTGGGCCCGCAGCTCACCCTTGCCCAAAGAGGAGCTGCTCGCCAAATAGGTTGCTTCCCGGCAGCTCAGCTTTGGGGGGGTGTGGGGGGGGGCGAGGGTGGTGTCTGTGTGTGTCTATGTGGGTGTGTGTGTGTTTGTATGTGTGTGTGCGCGTGTGTGTGTGCATGTCTGTGTGTCTATGTGAGTCTATGTGTGCGTGTGTGTGTGTGCGTGTGTGTGTGTATGCGTGTGCGCGATTGTGTGTGTGTGTAGGTGTGTGTGTGTGTGTCTATGTGGGTGTGTGTGTATTTGTGTGTGTGCATGTGTGTGCGCGTGTATGTGTGTGCGTGTGTGTGTGTAGGTGGGTGTGTGTGTGCGGGTCTGTGTGTGTCTATGTGGGTGTATGCACGTGTGTGTGTGTATACGTGTGTGTAGGTGGGTGTGTGCGTGTCTGTGTGTCTATGTGTTTGTGCGTGTGTATGTGCGTGTGTGTGCCTGTTGGTGTGTGTGTGTGGATGTGCATGTATGTGTGCATGTATGTGTGTGTGTGTGTGTGTGTGTGTGTGTGTGTGTGTGTGTGTGTGTGTGTGTGTGTGTGTGTGTGTGTGTGTGTGTGTGTGTGTGTGTGTGGATGTGTGTGTGGTTCTTCATTGTGTGTGGGCAGGAAGAGTTTGTGGTATCTCAGACGTGCCCCAGCCTCAGGTAGAGGTGCTGGCTGGCTCGAGCTTCTCGCTGGCAGTCCAGTCTTCACCGTACGGTGGAACTGGTGGTCTCAGCGTTATCCCAGTGGCAGGTTCTTCCCCAAACCTGCAACATAGACTTCTTCTTTTGTCAATTTCTCACCAATTTCTGTTCACATTTCCAGCAGTAATTGTTCAGTTAGTTAGTTAAATATGTCTAAAAGCAAACACATTACTTGGAGACCTCTGGAGATGTGGTGCTCCACTGTGAACGTGCACGTGGTGGTTCGCTTGCTCAGCAGCGCGCATCACTCAGTCTCAACGTGATGTACTGACCTGCTTTCCTTTTCAAGAGAAGTCCTTCTGAATGATACTCTGGCTACAGGGTATGGCACGGTGGCGCAGCGGTAGAGTTGCTGCCTCACAGCGCCAGAGACCCGGGTTCGATCCCGACTACGGGTGCTGTCTGTACGGAGTTTGTACGTTCTCCCCGTGACCTGCGTTGGGATTTCTCCGAGATCTCCGGTTTCCTCCCACACTCTGAAGACGTACCGGTTTGAGGTTAATTAGCTTCGGCAAAATTGTAAATGATCCCTGGTGTGTGTAGGATAGTGTTAGTGTGTGGTGATCGCTGGTCGGTGTGGACTCGGTGGGCTGAAGGGCCTGTTTCCGCGCTGTGTCTCTAACCTAAACAACAAGGTTTGTAGGTTAATTGGCTGGGTAAATGTAAAAAATTGTCCCTAGTGGGTGTAGGATAGTGTTAATGTACGGGGATCACTGGGCGGCACGGACTTGGAGGGCCGAAAAGGCCTGTTTCCGGCTGTATGTATATGATATGATATGATATGAAGATGGGGCCAGACATACAGAGTGGCACATCCAGAAAAAAGAGCTCAATCAACATCAAGAAAACTTTGGAAACAGTAGCAATCCTCCATTTGGATTTCTCCTGCCATCATGTGAGTGACCAGTGTAGCCGCATTCTCCAACAGTTTGGCATCAATAATGCCTCCAGGCTCGGCATTGACTACACTGCCACTCGCAGTAGGGTGGCCTCACGTGATATGTTATATTTGCAGTGGTAAGCAAGTCCAGAAGCACAGGGTGAGTGTGAGTGAGTGTGAGTGTGAGTGTGAGTGTGAGTGTGCAGGTGTGTGGATGGGTATGTGTATGTGTGTGTAGGGTGCGTGTGTGTGTAGGTGTGCGTGTGTGTGTAGGTGCGTGTGTGTGTAGGTGTGCGTGTGTGTGTAGGTGCGTGTGTGTGTAGGTGCGTGTGTGTGTAGGTGTGCGTGTGTGTAGGTGCGTGTGTGTGTAGGTGTGCATGTGTGTGTGTGTGTGTGTGTAGGTGCGTGTGTGTGTAGGTGCGTGTGTGTGTAGGTGCGTGTGTGTGTAGGTGTGTGTGTGTGTGTGTAGGTGCGTGTGTGTGTAGGTGTGTGTGTGTGTGTAGGTGCGTGTGTGTGTAGGTGTGCGTGTGTGTGTAGGTGCGTGTGTGTGTAGGTGCGTGTGTGTGTAGGTGTGCGTGTGTGTAGGTGCGTGTGTGTGTAGGTGTGCGTGTGTGTAGGTGTGTGTGTGTGTAGGTGCGTGTGTGTGTAGGTGTGCGTGTGTGTGTAGGTGCGTGTGTGTGTAGGTGTGTGTGTGTGTGTAGGTGCGTGTGTGTGTAGGTGCATGTGTGTGTAGGTGTGCGTGTGTGTGTAGGTGTGCGTGTGTGTAGGTGTGCGTGTGTGTGTAGGTGTGCGTGTGTGTGTAGGTGCGTGTGTGTGTAGGTGCGCGTGTGTGTGTAGGTGTGTGTGTGTGTAGGTGCGCGTGTGTGTGTAGGTGTGTGTGTGTGTAGGTGCGTATGTGTGTAGGTGCGCGTGTGTGTGTAGGTGTGTGTGTGTGTAGGTGCGCGTGTGTGTGTAGGTGTGTGTGTAGGTGCATGTGTGTGCGTGTGTGTGTAGGTGCGTGTGTGTGTAGGTGTGCGTGTGTGTGTAGGTGTGCGTGTGTGTGTAGGTGTGCGTGTGTGTGTAGGTGCGTGTGTGTGTAGGTGCGTGTGTGTGTAGGTGTGCGTGTGTGCGTGTGTCGCCGTACATGGTGATGGTGCTGGTCATCTCCAGCCTGACCCAGCAGCTCAGCCTGGACTTGGAAGATGCACAGCAACATCAGGCTTCTTCCTGCAGTTCACCCTTGCCTCAAGAGGAGGCGCTGTCAGTACCAGTTTCCTCCTGGCAGCTCAACTGTGGGCTTGAACAGGCAATGCTCACTGTCACCGGATTATCCTGGCCAGTCTTTGCCTGTGTGTGTGTGTGTGATGTGTATGTGTGTGTGTGTGTAGGTATGTGTAGGTATGTGTGTGTGTAGGTATGTGGGTGTGTAGGTGTGTGTGTGTGTGTGTAGGTATGTGTGTGTGTGTGTAGGTATGTGTGTGTGTAGGTGTGTGTGTGTGTAGGTGTGTGTGTAGGGGTATGTGTGTGTGTGTGTGTGTGTGTAGGTATGTGTGTGTGTGTAGGTATGTGTAGGTATGTGTGTGTGTATGTGTGTGTGTATGTGTGTGTGTGTATGTGTGTAGATGTGTGTGTGTGTGTGTGTGTAGGTAGATGTGTGTGTAGGTATGTGGGTGTGTAGGTGTGTGTGTATGTGTGTGTGTGTAGGTATGTGTGTGTGTAGGTATGTGTAGGTATGTGTGTGTGTAGGTGTGTGTGTATGTGTGTGTATGTGTGTGTGTAGGTGTGTGTGTGTGTGTGTGTGTATGTGTGTGTGTGTGTGTGTGTGTAGGTATGTGTGTGTGTGTGTAGGTATGTGGGTGTGTAGCTGTGTGTGTGTGTTTGTATGCAGTACCTTCAAATCTGTGGGCAGGAAGAGGTTCTGGTATCTCAGTTTTAGCCTCAGTAGAGATGCTGGCTGTCTCAGGCTTTTTGTCCTAGCAGTCCACTCTGGACCACAAGGTGGCAGTGGTGGTCTCGGGTTTGTCTCAGTGGCTCAGTCTAAGCTGTGGCACGGGAACGCAGCTTGCAGGGAGGCATCCCACTCTCTTTCTTCTTCTTAAGGGCCTGTCCCACTTTAGGTGATTTTAAGGGGACTGCCGGTGACTAGGCTGTCGCCAACAGTTCGCTGGGTGTCGCGGGCATGATCGTGAGGAATCTTCCAAGATTCATAGTGGATCTCAGCGCGTCGCTGAGAAAACATCCGGAGTGAAATCTCTCGGTGACAGCTGGCTTGTCGCCAGGTATCGTTGCTTATTGCGGGCGCTGTCGCATGCTGTCCCCAGGTTTGCTAGGTTCTCTTAGATGCATTTAGAAGCACGTAATATTAAAATAAGTAAAGTCATTTCAAAATACCATAAAATGCTTGTGTTTAACCAATTGATTTACTGTCAGGACATTTGACAGGTAGATTGGAGGCGACAGTTTGACGGTCAGGTAAGCGTGGGAATTTTTGCGATGTTTATGGCAATAGACAGTGATTACATTTAAAGTAGGCTCCCAACCCAGATATGCAACCCAGAAACCAGATATGCATCTCCCGTACATTTTCAAAGAATGCCCTCACACTTTTCACAAAATTCCACTTAACCACTTAATTTTTTTTAAATACAGCTATTAGGCTATTAGGTGGCACAGCGGTAGAGTTGCTGCCTTACAGCGAATGCAGCGCCGGAGACTCAGGTTCAATCCTGACTACGGGCGCCGTCTGTATGGAGTTTGTACGTTCTCCCCGTGACCTGCGTGGGTTTTCTCCGAGATCTTCGGTTTCCTCCCACACTCCAAAGACGTGCAGGTATGTAGGTTAATTGGCTGGGTAAATGTAAGAATTGTCCCTAGTGTGTGTAGGATAGTGTTAATGTGCGGGGATCGCTGGTCGGCGCGGACTCGGTGGGCCGAAGGGCCTGTTTCCGCGCTGTATCTCTAAATCTAAAAAAAAAATCTAAAAAAATCTAAACTGGAAGTAAATCCAGTTTATGCCTTGTTACAGTGAAGCTTAGTTTTTAAGTAACCCATACAAGATGTTATAGTTCAAAACTCTCAAGTACCTACCGACTTGTCAGTGATTTCAGCGAAAATCAGGACGCCGGAGAAGCATTGACAGCGAGGGAATTTTGCGATGTTTCAGAAGACGCTGTAATCTCGACCTGACTCGGCATTGTCGTGGTCATTGTCATCGGGTAAAAGAAAGATTCAGCGATCTGCTATGACTTTGACAGTCGCCGGCAGTCGCCTAAAAAATCGCCTAAAGTGGGACAGGCCCTTTTCTTCCCTCTTCTCTCATCCTATCCCTCTCCAGTGACTGGCGGAGTTCCGCAGGGGCCGGTGCTGGGGCCGCTACTCTTCACGTTGTATATCAATGATTTGGATGAGGGGATTAAAGGCTTTGTGGCCAAGCTTGTGGATGATATTAAAATAGATGGAGGGGGAGGTAGTGCAGAGAAAGCAGGGACTCTGTAGAAAGACTTGGGCAGGTTGGGAGAGTGGGCAGACAAGTGGCAGATGAAATACAATGTAGCAAAGAGTGGAGTCATGCATTTTGGTAGTAGGAATAAAGGCGTAGACCATTTTCTAAATGGGGAGAGAATCCAGAAATTGGAGGTGCAAAGGGACTAGGGAGTGCTGGTGCAGCATTCCCAAAAAGTTCATCTGCAATTCGTATCGGTGTTAAAGAAGGCAAACGCAATGCTAGCGTTTATTTCAAGAGGGCTTGTATACAAAAACAGGGATGTGATGCTGAGGCTCTATAAGGTGCCGGTCGGGCTGCGTTTGGAGTATTGCAAGCAATTATGGGCCCCATATCTGAGGAAGGATATGCTGGGGGGGGGGGGGGGGGGGAGGGAAGAACAAAAGAGGACCCAATGTGGGGGAACCACCGCGGGGGGGAAACAAATGAAGACCTGGCCGGGGGCGCTTTGTAACTTTGTCAACGCCCTTTACGTGGCGACCATTTGCATACGTGTAATCATAGAAACAGAAACATAGAAAAAAGGGGCAGGAGGAGGCCATTCAGCCCTTCGAGCCAGCACCGCCTGATTCATGGCTGATCCTCCACAATCAGTAACCCGTGCCCAAATTCTCCCCATATCGCTTGATTCCGCTAGCCCCCGAGCTATATCTAACTTGGCTATGCAAACAAAGAATGTCACTGTGACATGTTACATGTGACAAGAAAGTATTTAATTCAAACCAATGTTTTTCTCTACGGTAAAAACAGAGGAATGTGCAAGATGCATCTTCTGGATGCGCTGGGACGCATCCTCAGTGATGTGACCTGAGGTCATCGGGTGTTTCGGGTCTCACCATCAGACCCCCTCGCCCAGATGACCCAGCCGGGGGGTGATCAGGCCCCAACACGTCCCAGCAGCAACCGCCCACGGATCAGCCCTCTTCGTCCAAAGCCATCTAGTGGCTTTCTAACTACAATACAATACAATACAATACAATACAATACAATATATCTTTATTGTCATTGTACAGGGGTACAACAAGATTGGGAATGCACCTCCCATACGATGCAACAGTTTAATTAATTTAAACAACAACAACCCAACTAAACAAATTGTAACAGTTTTAAAACAGAATAAAGTGCAAGTAGATCTGTGCCGGTTCACTGTGCGATGTGACCATCCGGCTCAGCAGGACCGGTTCATAGCAGCTATGGCCCTCGGGATGAAGCTGTTCCTGAGTTTGGAGGTGCGGGCGTAGAAGGCACGGTGGCGCAGTGGTAGAGTTGTTGCCTTACAGCGAATGCAGCGCTGAAGACTCAGGTTCGATCCCGACTACGGGCGCCGTCTGTACGGAGTTTGTACGTTCTCCCCGTGACCTGCGTGGTTTTTCTCCGAGATCTTCGGTTTCCTCCCACACTCCAAAGACGTACAGGTTTGTAGGTTAATTGACTGGGTAAAATGTAAAAATTGTCCCTAGTGGGTGTAGGATAGTGTTAGTGTGCGGGGATCGCTGGGCGGCGCGGACTCGGTGGGCCGAAGGGCCTGTTTCCGCGCTGTATCTCTAAATCTAAAAATCTAAAAAAAAAGCCTTGTATCGTCTGCCCGATGGAAGGAGTTCGAACAGACTGTTGCAGGGGTGTGAAGAGTCTTTGTAGATGCTGGTGGCTTTTCTGAGGCATCGTGTGTTGTAGATGCCCTCCAAGGCTGGTAGCTGTGTTCTGATGGCCCTCTGAGCTCTATGGACTACCCGCTGTAGAGCTTTACTGTGCAGGTGTTGGGAGACTGTGGTGCGTGGAGGGACTGGGCTCTGTGGAGTGAGTCCTGGCCCGGCTCCTCCTGCGTCTCACCAGGTTCAGGGCCTGTGCACTGCACCTCTTTCTCCTTCTCCGAGCATTTCGTTCTTGCCTGGTGGTCTGCGGCTTCGCTTGCTGCAGAAGGCCTTTCCGTAGCTTATTGGATTTCTTTCTCACGAAAGGCACAGACTGGGGTGCTAGCCCATCCTGTCCCTGAAATACTCATTGAGGACCTTGCCCATCTGCTGCAGCTCCACACAAAGATGGCCGCTTTGGTTTCGGAATAGTATGTTTCAAGTATGGTATGATTTGTCTGGATATCAGGCAAATAAAGCTTTTCACTGACAACAATAAACCAATTCTAATAACAAACTGGTAACAATATCAAGGTGAGAGTGACATTTCTCAGGGCAAAACCATGTAGAGCACAGGGGCAAAAGTTGTTCTCATTTGGTTTTGTTGCAAGTAAAGTCACAAGCAAGCTAAATAGGAAGAACTCATTTACTGCTAATGATTGGTTTAAAAATGCACACAGGTAAGTTATTTAACAGTTGTATTTTTGGTGTAATTGTAGGTTAGATATACAAAAACCAGTTCACACATCTTGAAGATTCCAATGGAAATCTTGAGATTGTCAAGTGATAAATACATCACCATTTCTTCAGCAGGATGGCAGGCTCTTGAAATGTTCCATAAAGTTAGAACATACATAGCAACATAAATAACATATCTAACAACATATACAAATACTTCAACTGATGTACACGCAAAATGCTGGAGTAACTCAGCAGGACGGGCAGCATCTCTGGAGAGAAGGAATGGGTGACGTTTTGTGTCGAGACCCTTATTCAGACTAGAGTCAGGGGAAAGGGAAACGAGAGATACAGATGGTGATGTAGAGAGATATAGAACAAATGAATGAAGGATATATTAAAAAAATTAAAAATAACAACGAAAAAGGAAACAGACCTTTGTTAGCTGTTTGCTAGGTGAGAACGAGAAGCTGGTGTGACTTGGGTTGGGGAGGGATGGAGAGGGGAGGAGATATATATATATATAATTCAGTTTAAGGATAAAACTGCAAACATTTTACACACCAGATATCAATATATATAAATATATATAAATATATATAAATATATATATATATATTGATATCTGGTGTGTAAAATGTTTGCAGTTTTATCCTTAAACTGAATTAGATAGGACATCTGAAGAAGGGTCTCGACCCGAATCGTCACCTATTGCCTGACCCGCTGATTTACTCTAGCGTTTTGTGTCTACATAGGTATTAGATGTATAGTGTAGCACCAAGAAACATAATTCTTCTTAAGATAATGAGATCTCTTTTGAAAAATTATTGGTCACCAATATTTATGATGCATATAATTGACACCTAAATATCTCTTTGTTTAATACATTTAAATAGGACAGGCAACACAGAAATTGTTCTATAATAATATAAATATTAATTTATCAGTGCCAGCAGAAATCTTGGTTTTGCAGGACATTTTGGGCCTAAATTATTCTAAAATGATGTAGCAAATAATAAAGACTTGCACAAAGTAAAGCCATTTGCATCATCTAACAATTACCATATAAGTAAAAGATCATGGTAAATGATGCTGAATTTTAAGAACACAGATTCTGGTAGTGCTCCCCGAACACACTCTGTTAGCCTACACTGTCCAGGCCTACAGCGGACCCCAGGCCTACGATGTCCAGGCCTACAGTGTCTCGGCCTACAGCAGACCCCAGGCCTACGGTGTCCGGGCCTACAGTGTCCAGGCCTACAGCGGACCCCAGGCCTACGGTGTCCGGGCCTACAGTGTCCGGGCCTACTTCCAATGAAAAAGGTTATTAAAATTCTGGTAGTGCAGCAAGTGACATCTTGGGAAAACACTTGCTACTTTTAGTTTAGTTTCCTGCACAGCCTACTCAAACAACTCCTGTGCAATTCAAAGATAGGGCAATCAGGGAGATTTGAAAGATCTTGGGGAGAAATTAATGCTTGTTTGTTAACACGAGAGTCATAGTGTGATACAGTGTGGAAACAGGCCCTTCGGCCCAACTCGCCCACACTGGCCAACATGTCCCAGCTACACTAGCCTCACCTGCCTGCATTTGGCCCATATCCTTCCAAAGCTGTCCTATCCATGTACCTGTCAAATTGTTTCTTAAATGTTAACATAGAAAATAGGTGCAGGAGTAGGCCATTCGGCCTTTCAAGCGTGCACCGCCATTCAATATGATCATGGCTGATCATCCAGCTCAGAAGCCTGTACCTGCCTTCTCTCAACAGTTCAACAGTTCAACAGTTCAACAGAGCTTTATTTGTCATTCGGTACCAAGGTACCGAACGAAATTACATAGCAGTCATACACAAAAAAGAACACAAGACACATGACCCCAACACAAACGTCCATCACAGTGACTCCAAACACCCCCTCACTGTGATGGAGGCAACAAAACTTCCACTCTCTTCCCCACGCCCACGGACAGACAGCTCGTCCCCGACCGACCCGCACAGTCCCTGCAAGGGGATGGAAGTCCCCGCGGCCGAGTCGCACCGGGCGCTGAAACATCCCGCGGCCGAGCCGGGCGATGGAAGGCCCCGCGGCCGAGCCACACCAGCGATGTTAGGCCCCGCGGCCGAGCCGCACCGGGCGATGGAAGGCCCCGCGGCCGAGCCGCACCAGCGATGTTAGGCCCCGCGGCCGAGCCACACCGGGCGATGGAAGGCCCCGCGGCCAAGCCGCACCGGGCGATGTTAAGTCCAGCGGCCGAGCTGCACCGGGCGATGGAAGGTCCCGCGGCCAAGCCGCACCGGGCGATGTTAAGTCCCGCGGCCGAGCCGCACCGGGCGATGTTAAGTCCCGCGGCCGAGCCGCACCGGGCGATGTTGCGCCCCGCGGCCGAGCCGCACCGGGCACTGTTAAGTCCAGCGGCCGAGTCGCACCGGGCGATGTTAAGTCCAGCGGCCGAGCCGCACCGGGCGATGGAAGGCAAAAAGGGACACATCTAACTCCCTCTTAAATATAGCCAATGAACTGGCCTCAACTACCTTCTGTGGCAGAGAATTCCACAGACTCACCACTTTCTGTGTGAAGAAATGTTTTCTCATCTCAGTCCTAAAAGACTTCCCCCTTATCCTTAAGCTGTGACCCCTGGTTCTGGACTCCCCCAACATCGGGAACAATCTTCCCGCATCTAGCCTCTCCAACCCCTTAAGAATTTTATATGTTTCTATAAGATCCCCCCTCAGTCTTCTAAATTCCAGCGAGTACAAGCCCAGTCTATCCAGTCTTTCCTCATATGAAAGTCCCGCCATCCCAGGGATCAATCTGGTGAACCTTCTCTGTACTCCCTCTAAGGCAAGAACGTCTTTCCTCAGGTTAGGAGACCAAAACTGCACACAATACTCCAGGTGCGGTCTCACCAAGGCCCTGTACAACTGCAGCAGAACCTCCCTGCTCCTAAACTCAAATCCTCTTGCTATGAATGCCAACATACCATTCGCTTTCTTCACTGCCTGCTGCACCTGCACGCTTGCTTTCAATGACTGGTGCACCATGACACCCAGGTCACGTTGCATCTCCCCTTCTCCCAATCGGTCACCATTCAGGTAATACTCTGCTTTCCTGTTCTTGCCGCCAAAGTGGATAACCTCACATTTATCCACATTATATTGCATCTGCCATGCGTTTGCCCACTCGCCTAATCTATCCAAGTCACCCTGCAGCCTCCTAGCATCCTCCTCGCAGCTAACACTGCCACCCAGCTTCGTGTCATCCGCAAACTTAGAGATGTTGCATTCAATTCCCTCGTCCAAATCATTAATATACACTGTAAATAACTGGGGTCCCAGCACTGAGCCTTGCGGTACCCCACTATTGGGATAGTCCCTGCCTCAACTACCTCAACTACCTCCTCTGGAAGCTTGTTCCATATGCCCACCACCCTTTGTGTGAAAAAGTCACCCCTTAGTTTCCTATTAAATCTTTTCCCCTTCACCTTAAACCTATGCCCTCTTGTCCTCTATTCACCTACTCTGGGCAAGAGACTCTGTGCATCTACCCGATCTATTCCTCTCATGACTTTATACACCTCAATAATATCTCCCCTCATCCTCCTGTGCTCCAAGGAATAACAAAAGTTAGCAGGTGTCACTGGTACTCATCTTGAAACCTAAATGGAAACAAATGTTATTAGGTATCACCTATGGCCAATTCCATCTTATCGTTGGAGGGCAATCAACCAAAGAGATATTCTTCCTCTTGTGATCCTAAATGCTGCAGGAATGACAACTGGCTGCCTTTCAACAAGTGGATGAAAAAGGTTATTAAAATGTTGGAATATGGAACCTGTCGAACCTGAAAAGTGTCCATGGCACTTGAGGACAAATTATTTGAGAATTCATCACTCTTTCCAGAATGAATTGTTAGAAATATGTATCCCAGAGCAAAGATAGGAAAGAAAGGATTGATGATGTTGAAAATGATTTAAAAAGCAAGACATTTATTCACAAAATGCTGGAGTAACTCAGCAGGTCAGGCAGCATCTCGGGAGAGACGGAATGGGTGACGTTCCAGGTCGAGACCCTTCTTCAGACTGATGTCAGTGGAGGGGACTGGACAAAAATAGGATATAGTCGGAGACAGGAAGACTAGTGGGAGAACTGGGAACGGGGAGGGGATAGAGAGGGAAAGCAGGGACTACCTGAAGTTAGAGAAGTTAATGTTCATACCGCTAGGGTGTAAACTACCCAAGCAAAATATGAGGTGCTGTTCCTCCAATTTGTGCTGGGCCTCACTCTGACAATGGAGGAGGCCCAGGACAGAAAGGTCAGATTGGGAATGGGAGGGGGAGTTGAAGTGCTCAGCCACCGGGAGATCAGGTTGGTTAAGGCGGACTGAGCGAAGGTGTTGAGCGAAACGATCGCCGAGCCTGCGTTTGGTCTCGCCGATGTAGAGAAGTTGACATCTGGAACAGCAGATACAATAGATGAGGTTGGAGGAGGTGCAGGTGAACCTCTGCCTCACCTGGAAAGACTGCTTGGGTCCTTGGATGGAGTTGAGGGGGGAGGTAAAGGGACAGGTGTTGCATCTCGTGCGGTTGCAGGGGAAAGTGCCCGGGGTTGGGGTGGTTTGGGTAGGAAGGGACGAGTGGACCAGGGAGTTACGGAGGGAACGGTCTCTGCGGAACGCAGAAAGGGGAGGGGATGGGAAGCTGTGGCCAGTAGTGGGGTCCGGTTGTAGGTGACGGAAATGTTGGAGGATGATTTGTTGGATATGCTGGCTGGTGGGGTGGAAGGTGAGAACGAGGGGGATTCTGTCCTTGTTACGAATGGGGGGAGGGGGAGCAAGAGCGGAGCTGCGGGATGTAGAGGAAGCCCTAGTGAGAGCCTCATCTATAATGGAAGAGGGGAACCCTCGTTTCCTAAAGAATGAGGACATCTCTGATGCCCTAGTGTGAAACACCTCATCCTGGGCGCAGATGCGGCGTAGTCTGAGTCTGAAGAAGGGTCTCGACGTCACCCATTCCTTTTCTCCAGAGATGCTGCCTGACCTGCTGAGTTACTCCAGCATTTTGTGTCTACCTTCGATTTTTACCAGCATCTGCAGTTTTTTCCCTATACATTGAGCAGAGGAGTTGTTACATGGTGCAGCTGTACACATTGTTGGCCAGGCCACATTTACAATACTACACACCGTTCCGGTCACCTTTGCTATGGGAAGGATGTCATTAAACGGGAAAGTGTGTAAAAAGGAATGACAAGGATGTTAGCGGGTCTGGAGGGTTCACGTGGTGAGGACTGGGCCGCACAGACTGGGTCTTTATTCCCTGGAGTGTAGAAGGCTGAGTGGAGACCTATGGTATATGATATATTGCACACGTTAGAGGCAGGAAACATGTTCCCAATGTTGGGGGAGTCCAGAACCAGGGGCCACAGTTTAAGAATAAGGGGTAGGCCATTTAGAACGGAGACGAGGAAAAACTTTTTCAGTCAGAGAGTTGTGAATCTGTGGAATTCTCTGCCTCAGAAGGCAGTGGACGCCAATTCTCTGAATGCATTCAAGAGAGAGCTGGATAGAGCTCTTAAGGATGGCGGAGTCAGGGGGTATGGGGAGAAGGCAGGAACGGGGTACTGATTGAGAATGATCAGCCATGAGCACATTGAATGGCGGTGCTGGCTCGAAGGGCCGAATGGCCTCCTCCTGCACCTATTGTCTATCGTCTATTGAAATCATGAGGCGAGGAATAAAGTGAATAGCCACATTCTCTTCCCCACAATGGGGGAACCCAAGACTTGAGGGCGTAGGCTTAAGGTGAGAAGAGCATGAGCTAAAAGGGAGCCAAGAGGCAACTTTTTTCCACACAGATGGTGTCTGCAACGAGCTGTCAAAGTGGGAGGCTCAGGTACAGTAATGACTCTTGGACAAGTACATGGAAGAGAAGGCTTTGTAGGGGAATGATGCATTTCATGGGACTTGCTTGGAGAGCCATTTTGGTCAAAGGGCCTGTTTCCATACTGTGTAGCTCTACGACTCTGTGGCTGAGCTGGGTTGCTGACGTGAAATGTTAGTTGGTTTCCATTTCCACAGTTGCTGCTTAACCGAACAAGTTATTTCAGCATTTCTGTTTTTGATTGATACGTCGCAGTGCAGCAAGCAGTAGAGAATGCCATCGCCTGACCACAGATGGACCACATCCCCTGTTCGGCCATGAGCCCACAAAGAGACGGCTAAAGTCCAGGAGAAGCTTCCTCAGCGGAGTTGAACCAAATGCTGAAGCTGACGGTGCTGGAGTTGCATTATGGGAAGAGAGACGAGCCAATCATCCATCAACGACGTCCATGTCCATCAGTGCCAAAGAAGATCTTCCTCCTGGGGCCAAATCAAGCTGGCCTGAATGGAAATGCCTCAACAGACCGAGAGCTGGTACTGGGCGTTGTAAAGTCACTCTCAAAAAGTGGGGTTATATAGACACTGAAGACGTTATCTGCATATGTGGCACTGAACCACAAACTATGGAGCTATTGAGATGTCCTCTATTGGAGCAGGAATGCAAAGCTGAGGACCTTGCAGAGAACAATGATATTGCTGTGAGTTGTGTTCAGTTTTGGCTGAAACACAATATCCAGCATGTGTGGGCACGATAAGAAGAAGAAGCTTGATGATATGACTGTCATACGTTGAAAGACTGGAGCGACTAGACTTGTATACACTGGAATTTAGAAGGATGAGAGGGGATCTTATCGAAACGTATAAGATTATTAAGGGGTTGGACACGTTAGAGGCAGGAAACATGTTCCCAATGTTGGGGGAGTCCAGAACCAGGGGCTACAGTTTAAGAATAAGGGGTAGGCCATTTAGAACGGAGATGAGGAAAAACTTTTACAGTCAGAGAGTGGTGAATCTGTGGAATTCTCTGCCTCAGAAGGCAGTAGAGGCCAATTCTCTGAATGCATTCAAGAGAGAGCTAGATAGAGCTCTTAAGGATAGGGGGTATGGGGAGAAGGCAGGAACGGGGTACTGATTGAGAATGATCAGCCATGATCACATTGAATGGCCGTTTTCTGTATGCAGCCTGTTACAATGCTGACTCATTCACATTTCTCGTTGGAATCATAGAGTGATACAGCGTGGAAACAGGCCCTTCGGCCCAACCTGCCCACACCGGCCAACATGTCCCAGCTACACTAGTTCCATCTTATCACTCAAATCCTATCACTTTTAAACTGGATGATTGGAGCAGAAGATTAGAAACAGGAAAAATAAAATGAGGGCATATTTCAAAAGTTCATGCTGATAACAGGAAAAATTAATGTGCTAGTAAGATTAATTCTCAATAGTAAAGCTATTTTGAAGGTGACTAATTTTACTACTATAAAGTACCATTTTACTATTTCTGTTTTTAGGGAACGAGAAACTTTCATAGAGTGATAGAATCATAGAGTGATACAGTATGGAAACGGCCCTTCGACCCAACTTGCCAACATGACCCAACTACACTAATCCCACCTGCCTGTGTTTGGTCCATATCCCTCCAAACCTGTCCTATCCATGTACCTGTCTAACTGTTTCTTAAACTGTAGGGATTGTCCCAGTCTCAACTACCTCCTCTGACAGTTTGTTCAATACACCCACCACCCTTTGTTTGAAAAAGTTACCCCTCAGATTCCTATTAAATCTATTCACCTTAACCTTAAACCTATGTGCTCCAGTCCTTGATTTACCAATCTTGGCAAGAGGCTTCGTGCATCTACCCGATCTATTCCTCTCATGATTTTATACACCTCAATAAGATCACCCCTCATCCTCCTGCGCTCTAAGGAATAGAGTCCCTGCCTACTCAACCTCTCCCTATAGCTCACACCCTCTAGTCCTGGCAATGAATGGCCTCCTCCTGCACCTATTGTCTATTGCCTATTGATACATTAACTCTGCTTCCACCTCTCAAAACACTACATTTTCTCACTATATTTTGCAGAGGTGCTTTTTGTCTTCCTCAATCCATGCTAAGAGAACAGTGCAACTATAATTCACTAAAATATCAGCAGTAATGTACTATTTATTACATTAATGCAAAGAAATTCTAGCACTTTCTTTCACAACTAAGAAGACCATGAGAAGAAATAACAGCCGGGAAGGATTATGATGGGTTGGATCTGGTAGTTAGTGCTTGTGCTTGTCGAATGGCTGCACAAGATGTTTGCCTCTGTGCACATCCCAAAGTCTGTTGACCTTCCTACCTTGCTTATTAATGAGGTACAGCAGGTCTCACGCTAACTCTAAAGTGTTTAGGCTAGAGGGACATCTATTTCATGAGTCCAAATGTAGATTTAAAACTAGTCAAAACATTAAAAATATAAATTCATAAGTGATAGGAGCAAATCTAGGCCATTCGGCTCATCAAGTTTACTCCGCCGTTCAATCCTGGCTGATCCACCTCTCCCTCTCAACCCCATTCTCCTGCCTTCACCCCATAACCTCTGACACCCTGCACTGATCAAACATCTATCTATCTCTGCCTTTAAAATATTCATTGACTTGGCCTCCACAGCCGTCTGTGGCAAAGAATTCCACAGATTCACCACCTTCTGACGACAGAAATTTCTCTTCATCTCCTTCCTAAAGGAACGTCCTTTCATTCTGAGGCTATGCCCTCCAGTCCGAGACTCTCCCCCTAGTGGCCAACACATCCTTCCTCAGAAATGGGGCCCAAAATTAATTAATTGAATTAAATTTATTAAAAATCCACAAAACCGCTGTCAATTAATTAAAAGCACAAGGATTTATTATAAATTTACATGAACATTTTATAAAAACACCAAAATTTTAAATGTAGATCATAACTCTGTTCAAATGAGTGGGACTCTGCTAGATGTCTTAGACATTGTGAGCAAAGAGATAAGGCAGCAGATAATATTTGCACCAAACCACTTGGCTCAGTAATCTAGATAATATCTCAAGGCGAGTCCGGAGGTAGAGGAAGAAATCAGAAGCTGTGGCACGAAGACTGAATGGAACACCTTGCACTCAGCATCTTTCTGACAGTTCTCCATGGACTCTCCGGCTAGCTGCCTGTATGTTCCAGTCCAACGAGATAAATAATGGCCGACTACAGACACAGAATGCTGGAGCAACTCAGCGGGACAGGCAGCATCTCTGGAGAGAAGGAATGGGTGACGTTTCGGGTCGAGACCCTTTTTCAGACTGGTTAGGGCTAAGGGAAACGAGAGATGTGTAGGAAAGAACTGCAGATGCTGGTTTAAATCAAAGGTTGACACAAAATGCTGGAGTAACTCAGCGGGACAGGCAGCATCTCTAGAGAGAGGAATGGGTCACTCGACCCGAAATGTCACCCATTCCTTGCGCCGTTTTGGGTCAATACTATGTGTTATGGGAATAGCGCACCCGGTGGTGCAGTACTGGGGATATATTACCCATGAGGCTGTAACCAGAGTGATCCTGAATTAAAACGGCTGAACCCAAGACTCGAGTGTAAAGCCTCTGTTAATTAGTAGTGTAGCTGTACTGTAGCAGGTTACAGAAAGGAAACACACTAACAAAACACTATGTTCAACTATGTTCACTACTCACAAAGTGACAACAGGTGGATGTAGATTTCTATCAAGTAAGGAGAGATGAAAGAAATATCCTACAGAAAGATTGGAATTTTTTAAAGAAAACCAAGCAGAGGACCTACATCATTTTAAAGTGTAAGTAAAACATTTTTGAGGGCAGAGCTGTAGATGTTGTATATACGGACTTCAGCAAATCATTCAACAAGGTGCCGCAAGGTCGGCTGCTCTGGAAGGTTAGACCGCAAGGAGAGATAGCTGAATGGATAGAAAATTGGCTCCATGGAAGGAAGCAGAGGGTGATAGTGGAAGGTTGCTTCTCGGACTGGAGGCCTGTGACTAGTGGCGTGCCTCAGGGTTCGGTACTGGGCCCGTTAGTGTTTGTCATCTACATCACTGATTTGAATGAGAACATACAGGGCAAGATTAGCAAGTTTGCAGATGACACAATAGTGGGTGGTTTTGCAGATTGTGAAGATGGTTGTGAACGATTGCAGCAGGATCTGGATCGATTGGCCAGGTGGGCGAATGAATGGTTGATGGAATTTAATACAGAGAAATGTGAGGTGTTGCATTTTGGGTAGTCTAACATGGGCAGGACCTACACAGTGAATGGTAGGCCTCAGGGGAGTGTTGTAGAGCAGATGGATTCTGGAGTGCAGGTGCATGGTTCCTTGAAGGTGGAGTCGCAGGTTGATAGGGTGGTCAAAACGGTGTTTTGCACATTGGCCTACATCAGTCAGAGTATAGAAGTTGGGAGGTCATGTTGCAATTGTATAAGACGTAGGTGAGTATTGTGTTCAGTTCTGGGCACCATGTTATAGAAAAGACATTGTCAGGCTGGAAAGGGTACAGAGAAGATTTACAAGGATGTTGCCAGGACTAGAGGGTGTGAGCTACAGGGAGAGGTTGAGTAGGCAGGGACTCTATTCCTTAGAGCGCAGGAGGATGAGGGGTGATCTTATTGAGGTGTATAAAATCATGAGAGGAATAGATCGGGTAGATGCACGAAGCCTCTTGCCAAGATTGGTAAATCAAGGACTGGAGCACATAGGTTTAAGGTTAAGGTGAATAGATTTAATAGGAATCTGAGGGGTAACTTTTTCAAACAAAAGGTGGTGGGTGTATTGAACAAGCTGTCAGAGGAGGTAGTTGAGGCTGGGACTATCCCTACATTTTAAGAAACAGTTAGACAGGTACATGGATAGGACAGGTTTGGAGGGATATGGACCAAACACAGGCAGGTGGGACTAGTGTAGTGGGGTCTTGTTGGCAAGTTGGGCCGAAGGGCCATTTCCACGCTGTATCACTCTATGATTCTATGACTCTATGAAAGTTTCTCGTTCCCTAAAAACAGAAATAGTAAAATGGTACTTTATAGTAGTAAAATTAGTCGCCTTCAAAATAGCTTTACTATTGAGAATTAATCTTACTAGCACATTAATTTTTCCTGTTATCAGCATGAACTTTTGAAATATGCCCTCATTTTATTTTTCCTGTTTCTAATCTTCTGCTCCAATCATCCAGTTTAAAAGTGATAGGATTTGAGTGATAAGATGGAACTAGTGTAGCTGGGACATGTTGGCCGGTGTGGGCAGGTTGGGCCGAAGGGCCTGTTTCCACGCTGTATCACTCTATGATTCCAACGAGAAATGTGAATGAGTCAGCATTGTAACAGGCTGCATACAGAAAACAATTAGAGCGGACTTGGGGGTCAAAGGCTCTGTCTCTGTAACTATCAATGAATTGGAAATTGTTTTAGTTTTAGTGATACAGTGTGGAAACAGGCCCTTTGAACCATTGATTCTGCGCCGACCAATGATCGCCTTTACGCTAGTTCCATCGTTCACTAGGGACAGTTTACAGAAGCCAATTAACCTACAAGCCTGCACGTCTTAGGAATGTGGAAGGAAACTGGAGATCCCGGAGAAAACCCATGCGGTCACAGGGAGAACGTACAAACTCCGTACAGACAGCGCCCGTGGTCAGGATCGAACCTGCGTCTCTGGAACTCTGCCGCTGCACCACTGTGCATGCATATTGTTACACACTAACAATCGTGCAAAGCATTGTGTGTGTTAGAAAGGGTCTTTGTTCCATTTCACCCTTGAAGACCGGAGATCACGGAAAAGTGTTTGTGAGTGAACCCTGGAATACAGAGGTATGTAGTATGTTGGGGAAATTGATAGGATAGGGTGGGAATGCGGGAGGTGGTCGAGTTGGGTCGGGAGTAGATTGCAGGGAAGAGGGACATTGAAAGGAACTCCATGAGGAGTCAGGGAGAGTACCAGGGACTGGGTGGAGGTTGGCATGTGAATGGTGAATAGGGTTGCCAACTGTCCCGTATCAGCCGGGACATCCCTTATATTGGGCTAAATTGGTTTGTCCCGTACGGGACCGCCCTTGTCCCATATTGGGCCTGGGGGGCGCTGCAGGCCCGGACACTGTAGGCCCGGACACTGTAGGCCCGGACACTGTAGGCCCGGACACTGTCGGCCCGGACACTGTCGGCCCGGACACTGTCGGACCGGACACTGTCGGCCCGGACACTGTCGGCCCGGACACTGTCGGCCCGGACACTGTAGGCCCGGACACTGTCGGCCCGGACACTGTCGGCCCGGACACTGTCGGCCCGGACACTGTCGGCCCGGACACTGTCGGCCCGGACACTGTAGGCCCGGACACTGTAGGCCCGGACACTGTAGGCCCGAATACTGTAGGCCCGGACACTGTAGGACCGGGGTCCCCTGTAGGCCCGGACAGTGTAGGGTACCGGAGTGTGTTCGGGGAGCGGAGCCGAGTGTGTTTGCCGAACCGAGGTTGCAGAGCAACCCACCTCCCAGCCCGGGCGGCCGCCATTGGTGGAGCGGGAGCACCTGGCCGCTGGCTGGGTGAGGTCACGTGGGGCGCGGGGCGGTGACGTCACCTTTTGTCCCTTATTTGGGAGTGAGAAAGTTGGCAACCCTAATGGCGAATGGATATGAGGGGGCACTTTGGGGAAATTATTGAGGTATCCAGTGGACATTGGAAGTGTGTAAAGTTGACCATTAGTAACAAACAAACATCACTGGAAGAAAATGGACACCTTAGAACTCAGTCTGTTGGAGCTCAGACCCTTCAACTAAAGCCAAAGCAAGCCTGAGCCTTCCAGTTATCACCAGGTTCAATGCTTACAGATGTCACAGGTCTCGATGTCACAGGTCTCGATGTGCAATACAATTTTGTACAAGTGAGATATTGAATCCTATTTGAGGTCATTCTCAGGGCGAGGGATCTCACCGCCTGCATGCACAGTGGACCTGCATCAACATTTAGGAGATGTAATCTAGGAAAGAACACAGTTGTGTTCAACCACAGAGCTTTCAAAATTAAAATTCCATCATAAAGGAAAATCATTGCATGAGGTGTAGGGATTTTTTCCCTGCAATTTTATAATCCAACAGCAGATGGCCCCAGACTCTGTCCCAGAGTCCAGCGATCAAGGCCTCCTGAACGTTGATGTTTTAATTGATTACAGGTGCTCCTCGACTAACGATGGGGCTACGGTCCGATAAACCCATCGTAAATCGAAAATATCGTACGTCGAAAATGCATATCGCCAGGCAAAGATCAAAATTCAAAATTGGAAGCACGGTTTCTACTGAATGTGGGTCGCTTTTGCATCATTGTAAAGGGTAAATATGGTAAGTCCAAGCATCATACGTCGAGGAGCAAAACTGTTAAGGTCCTTGGAGATCAGAGATCTGCAGGAAATGACAAACATGCAGATCTTTAAATCCGTGATGTTTCTGGGAAAGGGGGACTTAGTGACAGGTGGTTGCTTTGTGAATAAACAAGAACTGTTGATTTTGAAAGCAGTGAGGGGGATTTTTTTTTTTTAACTGCAGATGATAAATTTTATGCACTGCGATATTGCTGATGTTTACAAAGGAACTGCAGGTGCTGGTTTAAACCGAAGATAGACACAAAATGCTGGAGTAAGGTCAGAAGTGATAGGAGCACAATTAGGCCATTCAGCCCATCAGTCTACTCCACCATTCACTCATGGCATATCGATCTCTCCCTCCTAACCCCATTTTCTTGCCTTCTCTCCATAACCTCTAACACCTGTATTAATCAAGAGCCTATCCATCTCTGCCTTAAATATATCCGCTGACTTGGCCTCCACAGCCGTCTGTGGCAAAGAATCCCACAGATTCACCACCCTCTGACTAAAGAAATTTCCCCTCATCTCATTCCTAATGGAACTTCCTTTAATTCTGAGGCTGTGACCTCTGGCCCTAGACTCTCCCACTAGTGGAAACATCCTCCCCACATCCACTCTATCCAAGTCTTTCACTGTTCTTTACGTTTCAATGAGGTTCCCCGTCATTCTTCTAAACTCCAGTGAGTACAAGTGTCGTCAAATGCTCATCATATGTTAACCCAATTATTCCTGGGATCATTGTTGTAAACCTCCTCTGGACCCTCTCCAGAGCCAGCACATCCTCTGGACCCTCTCCAGAGCCAGCACCTCCTCTGGACACTCTCCAGAGCCAGCACATCCTCTGGACCCTCTCCAGAGCCAGCACCTCCTCTGGACCCTCTCCAGAGCCAGCACATCCTCTGGACCCTCTCCAGAGCCAGCGCCTCCTCTGGACCCTCTCCAGAGCCAGCACCTCCTCTGGACCCTCTCCAGAGCCAGCACATCCTCTGGACCCTCTCCAGAGCCAGCACATCCTCTGGACCCTCTCCAGAGCCAGCACATCCTCTGGACCCTCTCCAGAGCCAGCAACTCCTCTGGACCCTCTCCAGAGCCAGCACCTCCTCTGGACCCTCTCCAGAGCCAGCACCTCCTCTGGACCCTCTCCAGAGCCAGCACATCCTCTGGACCCTCTCCAGAGCCAGCACATCCTCTGGACCCTCTCCAGAGCCAGCACATCCTTCCTCAGATATGGTGCCCAAAATTGCTCACTCAACCGGTCAGGCATCTCTGGGAGAAAAGGAATAGGTGATGCTTTGGGCCGAGACCCTTCTTCAGACTGTTGATATTGTTTGTCAATATTTTACACTGAAATAAGGAGAATGAAAATCCTACTGAAAAAGGAGGAAGAGAACTTCCTGGAGACACAATAAACTGCAGATGCAGGAATCCTGAGCCAAACACAAGCGCTGGAGGAACTCAATGATTCGGGCAGCATGAGGGAGGGACTGGGCATTCGATATTTCGGGTCAGGATCTTGATGTATTCAATAGAGAGTTAGATGCTCTTAGTGCTAACGGAATCAAGGCATGTGGGGAGAAAGCAGGAACAGGGTACTGATTATGGATGATCAGCCATGATCCTATTGGCTCGAAGGGCCGAATGGCCTCCTCCTGCACCTATTTTCTATGTTTCTTCAGTCTGACAGTACAAGGGTTAGAATGCTGGAATGGAGAGGTGGGGTGGGACTAAACCTGGCAAGTGATATGGTGATCGTAGCTGAGCAGCCATGGGCAGATGGCTGGTGTAAATTCCGGGGCAGAACATGGTTGAGCAGCAGGGGAGCAAGGGGAATCACGGGGGGGGGGGGCAGTGAGAGAGGGTCTCACTGAACCACTGAGATGTCAACTTCTCACTCACTCGTTTGCAGCCACAAAGGCAATCAATTAATGTGCGAAAAATACCACCACACTGTGCTAAGCCAATCTGTAACAGCACAGCAGAGTTTTTAGAGCTCTCTGACATACTTTTGGCAGCAACAGTTGTACACAGCCAGCTAAGCTTTTATAAAGAGCAACAGAACAATGAAGAAGGGCAGGTTTACTCTGTAACATCGACTCTGCCTAAACCAGAGCCAACAAAACAAGACAGTGATGTCCTTCCATTATGTATGATGTTGAGAGCCATATTGCAAACTCAAATATAAATGCAGAAACCAGTCTACCAAAAGGAAGAAAAATATGTTAAGTTGCATGTGTCCTTGCTAATTGACCACTTTTACAGCTTCGTGCGGAGAGGATAAATGCAGACACTGTGGAGTTTATTCTGAAATGTTTATTCTGCCACTTATTTTACAATCTTTGCTCTTCTTTGAGGAGTGAAATTGGAAGGGGGTGTAAATGTATCTACAGGTGGTCCACGACTTACGATGGGGGTACGTTCCGATAAACCCATCGAAAATGGAAAATATTGTAAGTTGAAAATACACATCGCTAGCCCGGGAAAAGATCAAAATTCAAAATTCGAGGTACGGTTTCTACTGAATGTGCATCGCTTTTGCACTGTCGTAAAGACGAAATATCGTAAGTCCAAGCATCCACCTAGTTAGGCGAAGTTTCCCCAAATTCATTGTTTCTAGTCCTTTTAATATTTATGTAGGTTCAAGGAACACATTCTCATCAGTGATTATGTAAGAGGAGAATTGGAAGTTTCATGATCTCATGCTAACAACTACAATTTATGCTGCCAAGCTTAACAAGCTGAAAAGTTGACCATTTTTAATACAGAGATACTTGATGTAATTATCTTAAAAGTTCCCCACATAGCATATTTACCGTAGTGTTCCAAGAGGTAGATTATGGTGCGGATCATCTCCTACTTCAGGAATGACCTGGACCTGTTTCAATTTGCCTCTCACCACAATGGCCGCACAGTGGTGTAGCGGTAGAATTGCTGCCTTACAATACCAGAGGCCTGGGTTCGATCCTGACTACGGGTGCTGTCTGTACGGAATGTGTACGTTTTCCCTGTGACCTGCGTGGGTTTTCTCTGGGCGTTCCGGTTTCCTTTTCACATTCAAAAGACATGCAGGTTTGTCTGAAGAAGGGTCTCAACCCAAAACGTCACCGATTCCTTCTCTCCAGAGATGCTGCCTGCCCCGCGTTTTGTGTCTCTCTCAGGTATGTACGCTAATTGGCTTCTGCAAATTATCCGTGTGTACGACAGAACTAGTGTACGGGCTGATCCCTGGTCGGCATGGACTTGATGGGCTGAAGGGCCTGTTCCAACGTTGTATCTCTGAACTAAACTAAACAACAGGTCACCAGCAAAAGCTCACTGGCTCTTCACTCTGTTCTGGACCATCTGGATAACAGGAACACATACTGCTGTTCATCAACTCCAGCTCAGTGTTCAACACAATTATCCGCTCCAAACCTTTCACCAAACTTCAAGACCTGGAATTCTGCAGCTGCCTTTGTAACTGGATCCTTGACTTCCACATCGGCAGACCTCTACAGATGGGTAACAATCTCTCCTCCTCCCTGACCATCAACACACATACACCTCAGGCTGTGTGCTTAGTTCCCACCATAAGCTTTATATAGTCATAGAGTGATCCAGCGTGGAAACAGGCCCTTCGGCCCAACTTGCCCACAACATGTCCCAGCTATACTAATCCCACCTACCCGTGTTTGGTCCATATCCTTCCAAATCTGTCCTATCCATGTACCTGTCTAACAGTTTCTTAAATGTTGGGATAGTCCCTGCCTCAACTACGTCCGCTGGCAGCTTGTTCCATACACCCACCACCCTTTGTGTGAAAACGTTACCCCTCAGATTCCTATTAAATCTTTTCCTCTTCACCTTAAACCTGTGTCCTCTGGTCCACGATTCCCTACTCTGGGCAAGAGACTCTGTACATCTACCTGACCTATTCCTCTCATGATTTTATACACCTCTCTAAGATCACCCTTCATCCTCCTGCGCTCCAAGGAATAGAGTCCCTGCCTACTCAACCTCCCCCTATAGCTCAGACTCTCGCATGTGTTTGGGATGTGGGCAGAAACTGGGAGCACCCAGAGGAAACCCATGTGATCAAAGGGAAAACATCAAACTCGACACAGACAGCACCCGAGGTCAGGATCGAACCCGGGTCTCTGGCGTTGTGAGGCAGAAGCTCTACCAGCTGTGCCACTGTGGCCCCTATATATAATCCTATAAAATAACACTAGATAAGGGTTGCAAATCTTCTTCCTTAAGGCAGGTTTGTGAGAAAGCTTAATTTCTATCATATCTCGCCTTTTGCTTCAGATTAATGTAATTGTGCTTAAACTGCAAAGGAATTTGAATCCTTATCTCCAATGATTAATTCAGGACTCGTGGACTTCATCAACTTCACCCCCAATTTCCATCCTGCACTCAAATTCACTTGAACCGTCTCTGACACCTTCCTCCCCTTTCTTGATCTCACCGCCTCCATCACAGGAGATAGATTATCAACTGACGTCTATTACAAACCCATTGACTCCCACAACTATCTCGACTACACTTCTTCCCACCCTGTTTCCTGTAAAGACTCTATCCCCGACTCACAATTCCTCCGTCTACGCCGCATCTGCATCCTGGATGAGGTGTTCCATACCAGGACATCTGAGATGTCCTGACTCTTTAGGGAACGGGGGTTCCCCTCTCCCACCATAGATGAGGCCCTCACTCTTGTCTCCTCAGTACCCCGCAGTTCCGCCCTTGCTCCCCCTCCCCCTGGTCGCAACAGAGACAGAGTTCCCCTTGTCCTTACCATCCACCCCATCAGCCGTCGCATACAACACGTAATCCTCCAACATTTCCGCCACCTTCAACACTAGCCACATCTTCCCATCTCCACCCCTTTCCGCCTTCCGCAAAAACCATTCCCTCGGCAACTCCCTGGTCCACTCATCCCTTCCCACCCAAAACCACCCCCTCCCCAGGTACCTTCCCCTGCAACCGCAGGAGATGCAACACCTGTCCCTATACCTCCCCCCTCGACTCTATCCAGGGAACCCGACAGTCCTTTCAGGTTAGGCAGAGGTTCACTTGCACCTCCTCCTACCTCATCTACAGTATCCGTTGTTCAACATGTGGACTCTTAGACATCGGCGAGACCAAACATAGACTGGGCGATCGCTTTGCTGAACACCTTCGCTCCGTCCGCCTGGACCTAACTGATCTCTCGGTTGCCAAACCATTTAATCCCCCTTCCCATTTCCACACTCACCTTTCTGTCCTGGGTCTCCTCCATTGTCAGAGGGAGGCTAAACGCAAATTGGAACAATATCTCACCTAGCACACAGATAACAATGGCCTGCTTCCTTTATCATCGTAACTTGTTTGCATATCTTTCATTCATTGTTCTTTATCTCTCTACATCATCATCTATATCTCTCATTTCCCTTTCCCATGACTTTCAGTCAGTTTGTAGTCATGGTCTACAATCTCCAGTCTCAACCCGAAACGTCACCCATTCCTTCTCTCCAGAGATGCTGCCTGTCCCGCTGAGTTACTCCAGCTTTTTGTGTCTATCTTCGGTTTAAACCAACATCTGCAGTTCCTTCCCACACAATTAATTCAGGACTCCGGGCGTTACTAAACTGGTAACCTGATATCATGCCCTGACATTTATCCTGTAAAGCCAATGTTTCAAGATATACAGTACCCTCCATAATGTTTGGGACAAAGACCCATCATTTATTTATTCGCCTCGGTACTTTACAATTTAAGATTTGTAAAATAAAAAAATCACATGTGGTTAAAGTGCACATTGTCAGATTTTAATAAAGGCTATTTTTATACATTTTGGTTTCACCAGGTAGAAATTACAAGTGTTTATACATAGTTCCCCCCATTTCAGGGCACCATAATGTTTGGGACACAGCAATGTCATGTAAATGAGAGTAGTCATGTTTAGTATTTTGTTGCATATCCTTTGCATGCAATGACTGCTTGAAGTCTGCGATTCATGGACATCACCAGTTGCTGGGTGTCTTCTCTGGTGATGCTCTGCCAGGCCTGTATTGCAGCCATCTTTAGCTTATGCTTGTTTTGGGGGCTAGTCCACTTCAGTTTTCTCTTCAGCATATAAAAGGCATGCTCAATTGGGTTCAGATCAAGTGATTGACTTGGCCACTCAAGAATAGACCATTCTTTAGCTTTGAAAAACTCCTTTGTTGCTTTGGCAGTATGTTTGGGATCATTGTTTTGCTGTAGAATGAACCGCCGGCCAATGAGTTTTGAGGCGTTTGTTTGAACTTGAGCAGATAGGATGTGTCTATACACTTCAGAATTCATTATGCTACCAACATCAACAATGTATCATCAATGAAGATAAGTGAGCCAGTACCTTCAGCAGCCATACGTGCCCAGACCATAACACCCCCACCACCGTGTTTCACAGATGAGTTGGTATGCTTTGGATCTTGGGCAGTTCCTTCTCTCCTCCATATTTTGCTCTTGCCATCATTCTGATATCACCTCACCTGCACCTCCTCCAACCTCATCTATTGTATCTGCTGTTCCAGATGTCAACGTCTCTACATCGGCGAGACCAAACGCAGGCTCGGCGATCGTTTCACTCAACACCTTCGCTCAGTCCGCCTTAACCAACATGATCTCCCGGTGGCTCAGCACTTCAACTCCCCCTCCCACTCCCAGTCTGACCTTTCTGTCATGGACCTCCTCCATTGTCATAGTGAGGCCCACCGCAAATTGGAGGAACAGAACCTCATATTTAGTTTGGGCAGCTTACACCCCAGCGGTATGAAGATTGACTTCTCTAACTTTAGATAGCGCCTCTGTCCCTCTCTTCCCCTCCCCCTTCCCAGTTCTCCCACTGTCTTCCTCTTCCTGTCTCCAACTACATCCTTTCTTTGTCCCGCCCCCTTCCCTGACTCCAGTCTGAAGAAGAGTCTCAACCCGAAACGTCACCCATTCCTTCTCCAGAGATGCTGCCTGACCCGCTGAGTTACACCAGCTTTTTGTGGTACCTTCGATTTGTACCAGCATCTGCATGTATTTTCCTACATCACTCTGATATAAGTTAATCTTTGTCTCATCTGTCCACAAGACCTTTCCAGAACTGTTGTTGCTCTTTTAAGTACTTCTTGGCAAACTGTAACCTGGCCATCCTATTTTTGCAGCTAACCAATGGTTTGCATCTTGCAGTGTAGCCTCTGTATTTCTGTTCATGAAGTCTTCTGCAGACAGTGGTTATTGACAAATTCACACCTGACTCCTGAAGAGTGTTTCTGATCTGTCGGACAGGTGTTTGGGGATTTTTCTTTATTATAGAGAGAATTCTTCTGTCATCAGCTGTGGAGGTCTTCCTTGGCCTGCCAGTCCCTTTGCGATTAGTAAGCTCACCAGTGCTCTCTTTCTTCTTAATGATGTTCCAAACAGTTGATTTTGGTAAGCCTAAGGTGTGGCTGATGTCTCTAACAGTTTTATTCTTGTTTCTCAGTCTCATAATGGCTTCTTTGACTTTCATTGGCACAACTTTGGTCTTCATGTTGAAAAACAGCAATAAAGGTTTCCAAAGGTGATGGAAAGACTGGAGGAAAGTTGGTGCTGAGAGCTCTCTTAGACCTGCATTAAGGAGGCAATTAAACACACCTGAGCAATTACAAACACCTGTGAAGCCATGTGTCCCAAACATTATGATGCGCTGAAATAGGGGGACTATGTATAAACACAACTGTAATTTCTACATGATGAAACCAAAATGTATAAAAATGGCCTTTATTAAAATCTGACAATATGCACTTTTTTTCTATTACAAATCTCAAATTGTGGAGCACAGAGGCAAATAAATAAATGATGGGTCTTTGTCCCAAACATGGTCGGCACTGTAGATAAAATTCTGAACTTACTGAAATGAAGTTTGGAATTTTATCTTTATCTTAATATAAATAAAATGTCACATTGACAGTTTTCTATTTCCTGATCATAGCTGGTTTATCTTCATCACGGATGTACAATCCCTCAGTACCTCCATACAGCACCAGCATGGTGTGAGGGCTTTCCATTACTCCCTTGAGCTGAGATCCAACTGGTCTCTCTCCACCAAACGCATTCATTCACTGTTCTGGGATATTCCCTTTCTCCTATTCCCATTCCTCCCTCATCCTCACTCTCTCTAACTTGAAATCAACTTGTCTTCTCCCATTCCCCGTTCTGACGAAAGGACTTCAATCTGAATGTTAACTTCATTTCTCTTTCCACATACTAAGTATTTCTAGCATTTTGTTTCCGTTTCAGAATTCCAACATCTACAAGATTTTCGATTTTCATGGTTTAAAAAAATAAAAATAAAATAAACATAGCAATATTGCTTCAAAGAAGCTTTATCGTGTATGCTGTTGACACGGTCACTGAAATATCAAGAATAAATTGCAGAGCATGACTGTAAACTGACCTATGCAGCAAATTGAAAGAGAAATGCTGTGTGTTTATTCAAAATTTACATTGAATCTTGATATTTCTGTAACCAAACTGTTGTTCCTTATAAGCTAAATTAAAATGACAACCGTTTTGGCCACTGAATCCCCGGTATCACTGATTGCACTGATTGCTCTGACTTCTGGGGAAGGTGAATATTCGCTATACTCTACCTCACAAGATCATGAAACACTCTTGTTATGTTCCTCATTGTCTGCCTAAATTTTACACTAAAACATTGGTTCCTGTTTTTTAAATTCACCTCAAGACATGAATTAACCGATAACACCTCTTGCATAAATTGACACCTATTTCTGTTAAAGGTACATAAAACATTTCACATTAACCAATCTTTAAAGGTCTTTACTTTAGAAGACTCACTATACTTTTCAAGATTGTTGAATCTTTTTTCTTTGAAGGATCGTTTTGAAATGTTCAATAAAATACAATCACAACATGCAAGCTGAATCATCATACAGCCTTCATACAGTACTTGACAACAGTTTGGACATCTTCACATGTTCTTCGTCCCCACAGTGGTTGTCTCAAGGGTGCATTTAACGGTCACGGTGAGTTGAGCAAAAGTTGATTAAATAGGTCATAGTCATCCACAACTTGTGAATTGACCACATTTCCTCTGCAGATCAAAAATCATTTCTTGAGAAAATTCTTTTCACATGGCATGAGCAATATCAATGCACCCACAATGAGGCATAGTTTATTTTCTTGGTATCTTTCCATTTGGTTATTTTTCTTGACCAGAAACACCACAGGAGACAGGTGAGTCAAGTTACCTGTGTGCTTGGGAAACATGGGTCATCACGACATGTGAGAAACTTGACTGCAGATTTTATTGTTCCTCTTTCAACTGTATTTACTGTGCTTTGCTCCATCAACCAAAATAGATAAGTGGGAAGCCAAAACCTTAACTGCAAAAACAGAACTGGATATGTCGTCAGGAACTTGCCCCTGCTAACACTCACATACCTGTTACACGACCGAGGGGCATTTGTCATGAAGAAATTAATCCATTACAAACAAACCCAATTCTTTACACACAGCTGCACAGTTTTTCACCAGTAACATGTACTTTCTCACATCGTGTGCCCAGCTACTGACGTGCACCAAGAACCTTGGTTGTTGTAGGCCCGACTGAAGCCTGAGGTCTGAGAGATGAAGAGGGACATTATATGATCAGCTTTCAGCCCTGGTCCCTGAAGTGTAGTGTTCCAAGTGTGCACTCTCCTTGTCTTCACAGTCAGCAAACGCCGCTGTACACGCATCGCTGTAAAAATCTGAAACATGGGAAAGGTCATTTATCATTTCATTGCAAGTGCTTTCTTTGTCAATTACATTTTGGGTTGCCAACTGTCCCATATTAGCCGGGGCATCCAGTTTTTTGGGCTAGATTGGTTAGACCCGTACGGCACCATTCTTGCCCTGTATTAGGTCCGTGGGGCGCTGTGGGCACGGACACTGTAGGCCCGGACACTGTAGGCCCGGACACTGTAGGCCCGGACACTGTAGGGCCGGACACTGTAGGCCTGGACACTGTAGGCCCGGACACTGTAGGCCCGGACACTGTAGGTCTGGACACTGTACGCCCGGACACTGTAGGCCCGGACACTGTAGGCCCGGACACTGTAGGTCTGGACACTGTAGGGCCGGACACTGTAGGCCCGGACACTGTAGGCCCGGGGGCCGCTGTAAGCCTGGGGGCCGCTGTAGGCCTGGACACTATAGCCCCGGGGGCTGCTGTAGGCCCAGACAGTGTAGGCTAACGGAGTGTGTTCGGGGAGAGGGGCCGAGTGTGTTTGCGGAACGGAGGTTGCGCAGCAACCCGTCTCCCGGCCCGGGCGGCCGCCATTGGTGCAGTGGGAGCATGTGGCCGCTGGCTGGGTGAGGTCACGTGGGGCGCGGGCGGTGACGCCATCTTTTGTCCCTTATTTGGGAGTGAGACAGTTGGCAACCCTAATTACATTGCATACGCTGTATGAAGGAAATAGTCCGGCTGGACATGGACCACGGTTGCAGCTATCAACCACAGGAAGGATGTGGCAGGGGTGAGGATGTGGTGGAGATTTCCAAGAGTTAAATATTATAGATGTTTGGAAAAGCCATCTGAACTATACCAGTTTTGTTTTAATCAAAGGAAAAAAAGAGAGATTGAATTGAGATGTATAAATTATGATTGAATTAGGAAGGGCCTATTTTCCATTTGCAGAGGTCAGTAACTAGAGATCATGGATTTAGTTGCTGTAAGGAATATACCCTGTCGTGAGGTAAGCAAACAGCATGGGTCTAAATGCATTGTCTGACTTGTCTGACGTGCACCAGACCTTAATCACCAACACTATCACTGACCTCACCATTTCCGGCGCTCTACCCTCGAATGCCTCCAAACTCATAGTTCCCCAGCCCCGCACGGCCTGGTTTTTCCTTCTATCTAAAATCCATAAACAGAACTGTCCCGGCAGACCCATTGTCTCTGCCTGCTCATGTCCCACCAAACTTATCTCTACCTACCTCGACTCCATCCTATCCCCCCTGGTTAAATCCCTCCCCACCTACATCCAAGACATCTCACACGCTCTCCATCTCCTCGATAACTTCCGGTTGCCAGGCCCCCACTCCCTCATCTTTACCATGGATGTCCAGTCACTCTACACTTCCATCCCCCACAAGGATGGTCTCGAAACCCTCCGTTTCTTCCTCGACCGTAGAACCAGCCAATCCCCATCTACTAACGCTCTCCTCCGCCTAGCAGAGCTGGTTCTTACCCTCAACAACTTCTCCTTTGACTCCTCCCACTTCCTACAAACCAGAGGCGTAGCTATGGGCACTCGCATGGGCCCTAGCTTCGCCTGCCTCTTTGTCGGGTACGTCGAACAATCCCTGTTCCAGACGTACACTGGCCCCATCCCCGAACTCTACCTCCGCTACATCGACGTCTGCATTGGTGCTACCTCTTGTACCCATGCAGAACTCACTGACTTCATACTCTTCACTACCAATTTCCATCCTGCCCTTAAATACACCCGGACTATCTCTAACATCTCCCTCCCGTTTCTGGACCTCACCATCTCCATCACAGGAGACAGACTAGTGACTGACATCTACTATAAACCCACTGACTCGCACTTCTTCCCACCCTGTCTCCTGCAAAAAG
This sequence comes from Rhinoraja longicauda, assembly GCF_053455715.1. Classification (NCBI taxonomy): domain Eukaryota; kingdom Metazoa; phylum Chordata; class Chondrichthyes; order Rajiformes; family Arhynchobatidae; genus Rhinoraja; species Rhinoraja longicauda. The sequence goes on along the minus strand of NC_135965.1, from coordinate 2,679,136 downwards.
TCTATCCCCTACTCCCAATTCCTCCGTCTACGCCGCATCTGCGCCCGGGATGAGGTGTTTCACACTAGGGCTTCCGAGATGTCCTCGTTCTTCAGGAAACGGGGCTTTCTACCATTAAAGATGAGGCTCTCACTAGGGTCTCTTCTACATCCCGCAGCTCCGCTCTTGCTCCCCCTACCCCCATTCGTAACAAGGACAGAATCCCCCTCGTTCTCACCTTCCACCCCATCAGCCAGCATATCCAACAAATCATCTGCCAACATTTCCGTCACCTACAACGGGACCCCACCACTGGCCACATCTTCCCATCTCCTCCCCTTTCTGCGTTCCGCAGAGACCGTTCCCTCCGTAACTCCCTGGTCCACTCGTCCCTTCCTACCCAAACCACCCCCTCCTTGGGCACTTTCCCCTGCAACCGCACGAGATGCAACACCTGTCCCTTTACCTCCCCCCTCAACTCCATCCAAGGACCCAAACAGTCTTTCCAGGTGAGACAGAGGTTCACCTGCACCTCCTCCAACCTCATCTATTGTATCCGCTGTTCCAGATGTCGACTTCTCTGCATCGGCGAGACCAAACGCAGGCTTGGCGATCGTTTCGCTCAACACCACCACTCTGTCCGCCTTAACCAACCTGATCTCCCGGTGGCTGAGCACTTCAACTCCCCCGCCCACTCCCAGTCTGACCTTTCTGTCATGGGCCTCCTCCAGTGCCATAGTGAGGCCCACCGGAAATTGGAGGAACAGCACCTCATATTTCGCTTGGGCAGCTTGCAGCCCAGTGGTATGAACATTGACTTCTCCAACTTTAGATAGTTCCTCTGTCCCTCTTTTCCCCTCCCCTTCCCAGTTCTCAATAGACAATAGACAATAGGTGCAGGAGTAGGTCATTCGGCCCTTCGAGCCAGCATCACCATTCAATGTGATCATGGCTGATCATTCTCAATCAGTACCCCGTTCCTGCCTTCTCCCCATACCCCCTGACTCCGCTATCCTTAAGAGCTCTATCTAGCTCTCTCCCACTGTCTTCCTGTCTCCACCTATATCCTTTCTTTGTCCTGCCCCCCTGACATCAGTCTGAAGAAGGGTCTCGACCCGAAATGTCACCCATTCCCTCTCTCCTAGATGCTGCCTGACCTGCTGAGTTACTCCAGCATTTTGTGATACCTTGTCTCGCAGGTACTGCTACCATATTTAAAAAGCATGCGGATGCGATGTGGAGCCTCAGAACCTACCGGACAATGGACCTGGGGCTGGGAAGTGGGCGTAACCTAGTGCTCATTATAGTTATGGTGAACATGCTGGGTCAATTCTTCTTCACTGTCAAATTTCAATGACTCCATGACACTGAAATGTCTGTGTAAAACTAGATGTGGTCCACATTCCTTTCAGACCCTGGATTTATTCCCCTTTTGTCCTCGTGTAATGGGGTATATTTTCATTTACACAAATGACAGCTGAGCGCAATGATGCTCGCTCACCTTACATCAGCAGCACGAGTCACTTTAGAGCAGTCAATGATTTCCCTCCATTCCCTGCATCACCAGCGACAGCATCTCACCAGGAATACTCATAGTGACTAGCCAGTTCAGTCACGTGTGTTGAAACCTGCGACTTGCTGGTTGGCTTAACTGATAGGATGGTACCTTTCTTTACTCAGTGTAACACTGGAAGAGAAGTTACTTTTTGGAGCTTATCCAATTTGTTGTAAACTGGAGGAAGTCGGTTCTGTTCCTATCCCATAACATTTCCAAGGTCATTTAGACAATGTTAATGGGTTTGCTGACTTTCACCTGGGAGACTATCTTGAAGCAGACACTAAGCCTGGCCGTTGAATTGGTTATGCAATATATTAATTAGGCAGTCACCAATTAAATAGAAGATAGACACTAAAAGCTGGAGTAACTCAGGGGGAAAGGCAGCATCTCTGGAGAGAAGGAATGGGTGATGTTTCAGGTCAAGACCCTTCTTCAGTCTGAAGAAAGGTCTCGACCCGAAACATCTCTGGAGAGAAGGAATGGGTGATGTTTCGGCTCGAGACCTTTCTACAGACTTCTTCAGTCTGAAGAAGGGTCTGGACCAGAAACATCACCCATTCCTTCCCTCCAGAGATGCTGCCTGTCCCCCTGAGTTACTCCAGCTTTTTGTGTCTACCTTCGGTTTAAACCAGCATCTGTAGTTCCTTCCGACCAATTAAATAGGCTAAATGGACCATACTGCTCCCTGATAACCACCATATCCGGATGGGAAAACATGAGTACACCAGCATTCCTTTAGCGTAGAACACAGAACAGTATAGCACATGAACAAGCCCTTCGGCCCACAATGTCTGTGCCAAGCATGACCCTAAGATAAGCTAATCTCCTCTGCCTGCACGTGGTCCATATCCCTCCATTCCTTGCACATCCATGTGCCTAACTAAAAGCCATTTAATTGCGTCTATCGTATATGCCTCCAACACCACCTTTGTCAGCATGCTCCAAGTACCCACCATTCTCTGTGTTAAAAAACTCTCCTCGCATATCACCGTTAAACTCTGCTCCTCTCACGTGAAAGCTATGCCCTCAAACCTTTGACATTTCCAGCCTGGGAGAAAGGTTTAGTTTAGTTTAGTTTAGAGACACAGTGTGGAAACAGGGCCTTTCGACCCACCGGGTCCGCGCCGACCAGCGATCCCCGCACATTAACACTATCCTACACACACTAGGGACAAGTTTTACATTTACCAAGCCAATTAACCTACAAACCTGTACGTCTTTGGAGTGTGGGAGGAAACCGAAGATCTCGGAGAAAACCCACGCAGATCACGGATAGATCGTACAAACTCCGTACAGACAGCACCCGAAGTCGGGATGGAACCCGGGTCTCCAGCGCTGCATTCGCCGTAAGGCAGCAACTCTACCACTGCACCACCCTCACAAAGCCACTTAGCAAAGATGCAATCGCAAGAAAAACAAAGGCTGCATGCACTATCTCTGAACCTCGACACCAAGGAGCTGGTTGTGCAGGTTTGGTGTGGTAAGCCACTAAAATTGATTTGAAGCACACAATTCACATGCAGCTATTATTCACTCTCTGTACTGTTCTGATGAATTTTACCCAGCTTTTATTGGGAGTAACTGGTGTAGTTTTTGGTTCCACTGTTCTTGACATAAACTCTCATTCTCAAGAAATTTAAACTTTCTTTGCATTTAATAAATGCTATGTCAGAGGTTTTGGCCTCTCTTCAGTCCAATGACTGTAGATTTGTGATATATCCCAGTCACGTGTCATAGAAACATAGAAACATAGACAATAGGTGCAGGAGGAGACCAAATTGGCCCTTCAAGCCAGCACCGCCATTCATTGTGATCATGGCTGATCATCCACAATCAGTAACCTGTGCCTGCCTGCTCCCCATATCCCTTGATTCCACTAGCCCCTACAGCTCTATCTAACTCTCTTTTAAATTCATCCAGTGAATCGGACGCCACTGCCTTCTGTGGCAGAGAATTTCACAAATTCACAACTCTCTGGGTGAAAACGTTTTTTCTCACCTCAGTTTTAAATGGCCTCCCCTTTATTCTTAGACTGTGGCCCCTGGTTCTGGTCTCCCCAAACATTGGGAACATTTTTCCTGCATCTAGCTTGTCCAGTCCCTTTACAATTTTATATGTTTCTATAAGATCCCCTCTCATCCTAAATTCCAGTGAATACAAGCCCAGTCTTTCCAATCTTTCCTCATATGACAGTCCCGCCATCCCAGGGATTAACCTTGTGAACCTACGCTGCACTGCCTCAATAGCAAGGACGTCCTTCCTCAAATTAGGAGACCAAAACTGCACACACATGAATGAGATGTGTGGGATTATAATACTCAAGCTGCATTATATGTCAGATGTCACTGTCCAGGGGATCTGACAACTGATAGCACAACTCTGAAAGTATTTCCAGATGTAGTCCATTTATGGACTAACCAGTGCAATCACAATACTCAAGCAGTAAACAAAGCTTTGGGAATTCCCTTGGAGTCTGTCCCATGGTTTATGGTCCAAAAATAGATAAAAGGTTTATTATCCACAGAGAAACATAGAAACATAGAAAATAGGTGCAGGAGGAGGCCATTTGGGCCTTCGAGCCAGCACCGCCTTTCATTGTGATCATGGCTGATCATCTACAATCAGTAACCCGTGCCTGCCTTCTCCCCGTATCCCTTGATTCCGCTAGCCCCTAGAGCTCTATCTAACTCTTCGATATCGATATAGCATCGATATGAAAGTGGCATTCTTAATCTTGTTGTTCTTGTACAATGACAATAATGATATTGTATTGTATTGTATTTTAAATTCATCCAGTGAATCGGCCTCCACTGCCTTCTGTGGCAGAGAATTCCACAAATTCACAACTCTCTGGGTGAAAAAGTTTCTTCTCACCTCAGTTTTAAATGGCCTCCCCTTTATTCTTAGACTGTTTTTTAAATTTAACTGTAATTATTTTCACACTACATTTGGTTATGAACTAAATTAAATAGTCAACTCCCTAAACAATAGCTGCATTGTGAAAGCATGATCTCACTAACAAGCTAAATAAGAACTCTGGTTCTGACCTGAATGGTTATCAGTCTCATTCGGGTTTAGCTCTGAGCCAACTGTTTGGAGAAGGGTGGCAGGAATCCATCTTGCTTGATAGGTTACCAGACTTCTTACTTGACTGAAACACACAAAACACAGAGAAATGTAGGAAAGAACTGCAGATGCTGGTTTAAATCGAAGATAGACACAAAATGCTGGAGTAACTCAGCGGGACAGGCAGCATCTCTGGAGAGAAGGAATGGGTGACGTTTCGGGTCGAGACCCTTCTTCAGACTTCAAACACAGAGATAGTTGCTACAGTCTATGTGGATATATGTGGACCCAGATATTGTATGCAAGGTTTTTGAGACAAAGTATATCGTTTTAAACAAAAATATACTTCTGGAGAAACTCAATGGGTCAGCCAGCTTCTGTGGAAGGAATGGGCAGGTGATGTTTTGGGTCAGACCCTCTTCAGACTGATGGAAGATACCTACCTTGTGTTTATAGCCACAATGTTTTTATGTTTTACAGTCTGAAGAAGGGTCTCGACCCGAAACGTCACCCATTCCTTCTCTCCCAAGATGCTGCCTGACCCGCTGAGTTACTCCAGCATTTTGAGCCTACCTTATGTTCTTATAGGTGACCCAGTCAATAATGTGCCGCAGGATGCTGACAGTGAGGGGGGAATCAGTGATGGTAATACCAAACGTGATTAGAGAGGGTAGAGGATTCTAAAACTAGAGGGCTTATGTTTGAGCATGTGAGATTTAAGAGGGATCTCAGGGGCAACCTTTTTCACCCAGAGGGTATTTGGAATGAGCTGCCAGAGGAAACTATTGAAGCAAATGCAATTACGACTTTCAACAGACACAAGCAGATTTATGGAGAGGTAGGACTGAGAGGGATATGGGCCAAGTATGGGCAAAAAGGGGCAGCCCAGAATGCCAACTTGGTGAGCATGGACAAGGTGGGCTGGGGGACTTGTTTCCAGGCTGTACAACTCCAAGGCCATGGGTTTGTGGAGGAGGTACAATCATTGCAGCCACCTGCAGCACATGGGATTTGCAGTTCCAGGGTTAAGCACTTGACGTGACTGGCGAATCATTGCATTGGGCATTACTCCAATGTTCTCGTTGTGTCAGTTGGTGAGGGTAGTTCGGTGACAATCTTCTACCAGCTGCTCCTCAATGCGATGCTGAGAAGCCTCTCTGGCCTCTTCTCACCTCTCCACCCCCTCATTAAGGTCTCAGGGTTGTTGTCCAAGACTGCTTGGGTAGAGAGGGTACAATTGCCACATCCACTCTACCCTTCATCCTATTGCTCTCTGTTTGTTTGCTATTTGCAAAATACATCAAGACACCATGCCTGGATCAGTGTCGTGGCTTAGTATAGGAGGGATTGTAAGGACTCGAGCCCTGACATCATTTAATGCAGGAAACTGCCCACTGCTACACCAAATTTGATTTTTAATTGTATTAACTTGTGCTGCTGTAAGTACATTGTAGATTTAGCCAGTACTATCCACGTCTACACTATGTCTACATAAGTCTACACAAGGCAACTGTGGAGTGCTAGATGATTGCAATTTCAGAGGAATGTAAGTCCGTAAGAAATAGAAGCAGGAAAAAGACATTCAGCTCCTTGGGTCTGTTCAGCCATTCATTAAATCTTTTACCTCAGTGTCATGTTTCTGCACTAATTGGCTGGGTGAATGTAAAAAAAATTGTCCCTAGTGGGTGTAGGATAGTGTTAATGTACGGGGATCGCTGGGCGGCACGGACTTGGAGGGCCGAAAAGGCCTGTTTCCGGCTGTATATATATGATATGATATGATATGATATACAGATCTATCAGTCTTTGCCTTGACCATATTCGGCAATTGAGCCTCCATGTGCAGGAAAGAACGACAGATGCTGGTTTGCATTGAAGATAGACACAAAATGCTGGAGTAACTCAGCGGGACAGGCACCATCTTTGGAGAGAAGGAATGGATGACGTTTCGGGTCGAGACCCTTCCGAAGGTCTGAAGAAGGGTCTCGACCTGCAACGTCACCCAGTGCTTCTATCCCGAGATGCTGCCTGACCCGCTGAGTTACGAAGCTTCCATGCTTCTCTCGGGTAGGGAATTCCAACGATCCATCACCCTCTGTGGGAAGATATTAATTTTAATTTCTGTCCTGACTGACTGAACCCTTACTCTCAGACTATGATCCCTGGTTCCAAATAACCCTGCTGGGGGGAAAATATTAGCAGTACACCCAGCCTGCAAAACCCTGAAGATGATTTTGTACGGCTCAATGAGACCAAACCTTAATCATCTAAACTCAAGAGACTGGAGGCCCAGTATGTATAATCCATCCTCAGGCACGACAAAATCTCCAGGCACTGGAATTTTCTGCTGCCAGCTATATTTTCCACCCCTTCGTTTACTTGTGATTGAACTCACCACTGTCCCTCTTCTCCCTCGTGTCGCATCTCACCAACTTCGCCATTCTGTACTGCCAGTTCCTCAATGGAATTAGATTCACAAATGCCCTCTGCACAGAGCAGGCTTGGAGTCTGAAACAAACAAACAAATGTGCGAAGCATAAACAGCCAAGTCGAATCTCGACTGATGGAATTCAAAAAAGTTAATGTAGTGCGGGCTAATACAATGAAGATAGATTGTGATTTTATACACCGTTACACAAACCATTCAGGGTAATAACAGAAATAAACAGTTGGCTTTATTTTACAACCAGGTTTCTTGGACGATGCAGAAACTGTGTTTCTGTGGATAGCCTTAAAATACACAAACAGAACAAGTTATTTCATGGAGTACAATTTATCACATCTGGTATATACTTTGTGGCTCTGAATCAAAAGACTTTGAAACAATTCGCTCACAAATCACCTATTACCACATTTCAGTTGTAGAAATATGTAGCCTATCTTTACATTTGCCTCATAACATTTGGAAGCTTACACTACACCAACTGGGAGCAATTAATCGTTTAGATTCAGTGCTTTCAGAAACCGTCACAATAAACACCATCCTCACTTCCATCTTTTCTCTCTCCAAAACATCGTAATTAATCAGTAGCACAGACATTTTAAAGGAGCATAATGAATACAGCACAAGAACATGAAGGTCTTGACCTGAAACGTCACACATTCCTTCTCTCCAGAGATGCTGCCTGTCCCGCTGAGTTACTCCAGCTTTTTGTGTCTATCTTTGGTTTAACCCAGCATCTGCAGTTCCTTCCTATATAACATGTCCTTTGACCTGTCCTTTGAGCGTTTGTCGGCACTGGGCCTGTACTCGCTGGAATTAGAAGAATGAGGGGGGACCTCATTGAAACGTACAGAATAGAGAAAGTCTTGGATAGAGTGGATGTGGAGAGGATGTTTCCACTAGTTGGGGCGTGGCTGTGTTCTGCAGCTGCGGCTCACCGGCAGTCTCTCTGTCTTTTTTTTTGTTTTGTTTTTTTGTCTGTCATCGTTTAATTGTACGTTTTATTTTATTTTTAACTCTGTGTATGTGGGGGGTGGTGGGGGGGGTTGGGGGAAACCTTTTTTCAAATCTCCTCCTCAACGGAGATGCGACCTTTACCGTGTCGTATCTCCGTTCGCGCTACGGCCTAACATCGTGGAGTCGGCGGCCTCCAGCTGGGATCGACCTTGAAAACTCCGGTCGCAGGGCCTGGACTTACCATCTCGGAGGCTTCGGCAGTGGGCCCTGCAGACCGCAACATCGGGAGTTCGCAGGTCCCTGGCTGGCGACCGGCTTTCGGGAGCTCCAGCCGTAGCAGCTTCAACCGCCCCGAAGTGCGAGGTATGATCAACCCGCTCGCAGGCCCTTCATCGCCTTGCGTGGCTCGGCCGCAGCACTTTCCATCGCCCGGTGGGGGCTCAAGACTTTCATCGGCCTGCTCGGCTCGGCCCTGGGACTTTCCATCGCCCAGTGGGGGCTCAGGACCTTCATCGGCCTGCTCGGCTCGACCCTGGGACTTTCCATCGCCCGGTGGGGGCTCAGGACCTTCATCGGCCTGCTCGGCTCGGCCCTGGGACTTACCATCGCCCGGTGGGGGCTCAGGACCTTCATCGGCCTGCTCGGCTCGGCCCTGGGACTTACCATCGCCCGGTGGGGGCTCAGGACTTTCATCGGCCTGCTCGGCTCGGCCCTGGGACTTTCAATCGCCCAGTGGGGGCTCAGGACTTTCATCGGCCTGCTCGGCTCGGCCCTGGGACTTTCCATCGCCCAGTGGGGGCTTCAAAAAGTTGGGAGCCTCGATCACCTCGTGGCACCACGGAAGAAGAAATCAGGAGGAGATAAGACTTTGCCTTCCATCACAGTGAGGGTGTGCCTAGAGCAATCACTGTGATGGCTGTGTAAAAAAATTGTGTAAAAATTGTATCTGTGTGTCCTGTGCTTTTTGTTCTCTACTGACGTGAGAGGACGCTGGCGTTGTTTATTCGCCGCTTCTCCGTTAGGATAGTTTGTCTGTTTGTTTTTATGTTTGATTGTTATGTAAAGCGCTTTGAGCACCTGATAAGGCACTATATAAAATAAATACTTATTATTATTATTATTACTAGTGGGAGAGTCTAAGACTAGAGGTCGGCACGGTAGCGCAGCGGTAGAGTTGCTGCTTTACAGCGAATGCAGCGCCGGAGACTCAGGTTCGATCCTGACTACGGGTGCTGCACTGTAAGGAGTTTGTACGTTCTCCCCGTGACCTGCGTGGGTTTTCTCCGAGATCTTCGGTTTCCTCCCACACTCCAAAGACGTACAGGTATGTAGGTTAATTGGCTGGGAAAATGTAAAAATTGTCCCTAGTGGGTGTAGGATAGTGTTAATGTACGGGGATCGCTGGGCGGCACGGACTTGGAGGGCCGAAAAGGCCTGTTTCCGGCTGTATATATATGATATGATATGATATGATAGGTCATAGCCTCAGAATTAAAGGACGTTCCTTTAGGAAGGAGATGAGGAGGAATTTATTTAGTCAGAGCGTGGTGAATCTGTGGAATTCTTTGCCACTGAAGGCAGTGGAGGCCATCAATGGATAGATTCATGATTAGTACGGATGTCAAGGGTTATAAGCAGGCAGAGAATGGGGTTAGGATGGAGAGATAGATCAGTCATAATTGAATGGACTTGATGGGCCGAATTGTGATCCCATCTCTTATGACCTTATAACCCACAATGTATGTGCCAAACATGATACCATGTTAAATAATCCCCTCTGGATTCATATGATCCATATCTCTCTATTCCCTATTTATCTGCATATTTAAAAGCATCTGAAATGCCTTGGTGTTATCCGCCCTGCACACCATTCCTGCAGAGCGTTCCAGGCATACGCAACTCTGTGTAAAAACAATCCCTACCCCACACATGTCCTTTACATTTTGAAATGTTCACCTTCAAGCTATGTGCTCTATTCTTTGACATTTCCATCGTGGGAAAAAGGTTTTGATAGTTTACCATTTCTTTGCCTCTCATAAATTTATATACTTCCATCAGGTCTCCCCTCAGCATCCGATGCTCCAGAGAAAACTTAAGTTTATCCAACCTCAGCTTATACCTCAACTTATACCTAATGCCCTCTGATCCAAGCAGTATTCTGGTAAAGCTGTTCAGCACCCTCTCCAAATCCTCCCCATCTATTCTGTAATGGGGTGACCAAAAATGCGTCCATCATCGGCGGTCACTCGAAGCGAGTATGGCTGTCCTCTTTAGGACACCTGTGCGTGACTTGGTTTAGCGTGCGGAGACAGGTGCACAGACAGCCACCACACGGTCCTTGACAGATCTGGGTCAGGATCCAGTGGCGTGGAGTCCAAGACGACCGGGGACCCTTTTCTGCTGCAGCCTTCATCCATCCGCCTTCCCAGCCGTTGTGACGCTCCACTAAAGTCAGCGATCATCCTCCGCCTGTTCCACCGTTGAGGTCTTGGTTGGATTGCTCTTTGTCAGGGACCTCCCCCTCGACCTTACCGCCATGGGTGACCCTACCAGGAGCGTAGCTCCAGACAGCATCGCTCTCAGGATCTCAGGACCACACAAGCTTCTCCACCACCACAAGGTGACGATCCACGCATACAATACTCCAAATGTGGCCTAACCAAAGTCCTAAAAAGCTGAAACATGACATCCAGACCATTATACTCAATGCCCGACCAATGAAGGCAAGTGACCATATGCATTCTTTACCACTCTATCTCCTTGTTTTGCCATTTTATGGAGCTATGGATTAGGACCCCAAGACCCCTCTGCACATCAATGCTGTTAAAAATCTTGCCATTAACTGCATACTTTCCCCTGACATTCAACCTCACAAAGGGCAACACCTCACACTTGCTCGGATTAAACTCCACCTGCCTGATCACCGCCAATTTCTGCTGCTTATCTATATCCCACTGTATTCATGGACAGCTTTGTCCGCAACGTCACCAATTTTGGTGTCGTCTAAAAACGTACCAAAAACCCACCTACATTTATGTTCAGGCTCAAGGAGCAGCGAATGCCGGAATCCTGAGCGTAACACGACGACGAGGCTCTCCACTCTCGGACATCCGAGATGTCCTATTACATCGGTAAATGTGGTTTCCCCTGCTAATGTGGGTAGATCCCTCAGTGCATCTTCTCTGTGTACTGCAGTTCTGCTCTTGTTCCCCACCCCCTCAGATGTAAGAAGGATAGAGTCCCCCTGGTCCTCACTTTTCACCCCACCAACTTCCCCAGTCAACACACCGTTCTCTGGCATGACATTTCTGCCACCTTCAATGTGATCCCACCAGTCACCCTCTCCCCTTTTCTGCTTTCCCTCGAAACTACTCCCTCCTTGATTCACTCATCTCTTCCCAGCTTCTTTCCCCTGCAATTGCAGAAGATGTAACACCCGTCCCTATACTTCTTCCCTCACCTCTATCCAGGAACCGCAGCAGCCCGTCAAGGCTACTCACAGATTCACATGCATCTCTTGGAAACACGTCTACTGCATTCAGTGCTGCCGATGTTGCCCCTTTACATCAGCGAGACTGTATCGACGAACATTTTTCCACCAAGGCCTGCTGGATATCTCTGTTGCTAACCATTTTAACCCCTCTTCCCATTCCTATGCCGACCTCTCTGTCCTTGGCCTCTTGATCTCCATTGCCAGAGAGAGGCCCCGTGCAATCTGGAGGAACAGCACCCAGTATCCCATCTGGGTCTCTGACAGGCCAATGCTATTAATACTGAATACAACTTTTTGTGGGTGGCATGGTGGCGCAGCGGTAGAGTTGCTGCCTTACAGTGAATGCAGCACCGGAGACCCAGGTTCGATCCCGACTATAGATGCTGTCTGTACGGAGTTTGTACGAAATAGAAAAATGTAAAAAAATTGTCCCTAGTGGGTGTAGGATGGTGTTAATGTGCGGGGATCGCTAGTCGGCGCGGACCCGGTGGGCCGAAGGGCCTGTTTCCGTGCTGTATCTCTAAACTAAATAAGAAAATGCACGGATGGCCTTTTCAACATCAGGTCCTTTGATTTATGAAGAATGTTGGCAATCTAGTTCAGCCACAGGCTCTTGCCAAAATTACTGCATGACTAGAGAATTCTGTGGAATTCCAGGACCTGATTGTTGAATGAACTCCATTGCTATTGTGCCTATGTTCAATTAGGCATTGGTCTCAGATTGCATCTCAGTTTGACCTTGCCCTTGTGCATAGTCCCATTCAAAGAAGTGGATTACTTCACTGGTAACAAGAATAAGTCATAAAAAATGACATTCTCTGAAAAATGTCTCAACAGGGAGATTATTCCACCTGGCCACCCGTCGAAATAGAAATGTTCTTACCGTTTTATTAGATAGTTCTTCATCCATGTCTGAGGAGTTTGAAAGCTCATCCATACTCGAAGGAATAGTTTCAAAATCCTCTGAGGTGTCCAACGATGGGATTGGTTTACATGGCCAACCTAAAATTACAAAAACATGTGCAAAAGTCCTGTTAGTCTATAATGACTTGCATAGGACATCTTTAATGTAAAAACATTCTTTTAAGAACTTGTCATTTCTGGCACAGTCAGATCATGCATTGACTTGGCCTCACTCAGTTCCCTGAACCTGTCTCTCCTCTTCTTAGATGTATCGCAAGTTTTGCTTCATATATTCATTAATAGGATACTGGTACCACAAGCTGGGCCAACAATTAATCCCTATCCTAATCGGAAGATAGACACAAAAAGCTGGAGTAACTCAGCGGGACAGGCAGCATCTCTGGAGAGAAGGATTATGTGACATTTCGGGTAGAAACCCTTCTTCAGACTGAAGAAGGGTCTCAACCGGAAACGTCACATATTCCTTCTCTCCAGAGATGCTGCCTGTCCCGCTTAGTTACTCCAGCTTTTTATGTCTATCTTTGGTTTAAACCAGTATCTGCAGTTCCTTCCTACAGATATCCTAATCAGCATGGCTTGCTGGACTGTTTCAGTGTGCAATTAAGGGTTAAGTTGATGAAGAGTCACAGACTTTTGGGAATACCATATTTTCTACCTGGAAAGACATTTAATGAATGACACTCTGGTAATTTTCATTATCACCATTACTGATGCCAGGATTTTATTTCAGATTTATTCAATTACGTGTTAAAATCTCCAGTTGCTATGGTGCGGATTTTAAACTCCAGTCTCTAGTTAAATAGTCCTGGCATTTTAATACCAAGTTAGTAATTTAACACTACACTGCCACACCTAAACAGGTTCAATGTTTGACACAGATTTTGGTCTCCTACCCTAACATCTCCTTGGTTACTAATTTTGAAGATAATCCTCTTGTAAAATGCCTGTGTTATATTACAATATGAATGATGTCACATTGTATAGTCTTGTTTGGAGATACAGCGTGGAAATAGAACCTCCGGCCCTGCCGAGTGGTCGCCGACCAGCGATCCCCGCACATTAACACTATCTACACACGCTAGGGACAATTTACAATTACACCAAGCCAATTCACCTACAAACCTGTACGTCTTTGGAGTGTGGGAGGAAACCGGAGATCCCGGAGAAAACCCTCGCAGGTCACGGGAGAACGTACAAACTCTGTACAGACAAGCACCTGTAGTCAGGATCGAACCCGGGTCTATGGCGCTGTAAGGCAGCAAATGGACCACTGCACCACCATGCCGGTCTGAAGAAGGGTCTCGACCCGAAACTTCTCTCCCGAGATGCTGCCTGACCTGCTGAGTTACTCCAGCATTTTGTGAATAAATGCCGGCCTTGGTGTTATGTTTATAATCCTATTCCACTGCAAGGCTCCCAAATAAGCAGCAAATCATTATTTTGAATACCAATCTCATGCATTTGCCAAGGATGTGACATTTATAGCAATCAGCAATATGGCAGTGTCCAACTTGTTGATGCCAGGTTTAAATTTCCAATGTAGAGTCTGAAGAAAGGTTTGCTCTGTGGTCAGATTTCTTGGCATATAATGCAATGTCAAGAGAGTTCTACAAATTGATTGTGGGAGAAAGGTAGCAACGACCAAAAATGACCAAAACACGAGGGCAGAAATACAATACAATACAATATATCTTTATTGTCATTGTACAGGGGTACAACCAGATTGGGAATACGCCTCCCATACGATGCAATAATTTAATTAGCTAGTCAGTATTAATTTAAACAACCCAATGAAACAAATTGTAACAGGTTTAAAACAGAATAAAGTGCAAGTAGATCTGTGCCGGTTCACTGTGCGATGTGACTATCCGGCTCAGCAGGACCGGTTCATAGCAGCTATGGCCCTGGGGATGAAGCTGTTCCTGAGTCTGGAGGTGCGGGCGTAGAAGGCCTTGTATCGTCTGCCCGATGGTAGAAGTTCGAACAGACTGTTGCAGGGGTGTGAAGAGTCTTTGTGGATGCTGGTGGCTTTTCTGAGGCATCGTGTGTTGTAACTGTTTTACAACAAACATGTACTGTAATTTGATTTTAATTTACACCGTGTATATAGAGGCCTATTTATCAATATGCGGCTTGCAATGAGTGCCAATGAAATAAAATAGCTTCCATTTGATGATATAGGCTGCACGATGATATGCAAGGGGTAAACCACTGAAAATGAAAAGAATATTTAATGGACAACAACCTGATGTGAGGCTTATTCTGTCCAAAGTAGTAATTCGTAGTAGCAAAACATTACTGCAAAACATACTTCATGTAAGGCAATGCATGCATTGTGAAGCCATTAACACTTTGCTGCTTTTTATCATGTTTGCTGATAAAACATTTAGTATTAATGTATGGTATGTTCTTTGAAATGCCCTCCAAGGCAGCAGTCTTCAGGTATCCTGCAAATGGCCATCAGAAGTTATCATTCTAACCTGCATCAGTCAGTGCATTTAAACAACTCACTTTAAATATTGTCAGAAATTGGTTGGAGAATATACCTGTAGCCAGGTAGAGATTAGAATACAAGTGCAACCAACAGACACAATGTCCATTGGACCCATACCATTAATTCCATATAAATTGAACTATGTTAATGTTCAACAGTTGTACCCAGACAACTGTACACCGGACAACAACACATGGCTGCCACAATATTTACAGTAACTAGTTACACGTCAGAAGACCTAAATCAAAAGCTAAAAATACTCAGCAGGTCAGCCTCAGCAAATATCTTGGCATGGTTTATTATTGTCATGTGCACCTAGATACAATGGGAAACATTGTCCGCATTCTATCCGGTCAAATCATACCATGCATGAGTACATTCACGCCGTACACAAGTACCACAGGGAATGCAAAGAGAAACATGTCACAGTGCAGAATATAATGTTACAGCATTAGAGTGTTACAGTTACAGAAGTGCAGTGCAAGGTTTAGAGTCCCTCGACACCACAGTATTCCAGCCTTCCACCATTCCCAGAGTGGCTCCCTATCCATGTATGGTGGGAGCGTTTGGTGCAGAAGTCACTTAACAGTGAGCTTCATAGCCCCAGATTAAGATTCACTAGTGATCACAAGCACAGTTGGCAGTAGGGTCAAGTCAAGTCAAGTCAAGTCAATTTTATTTGTATTTGTATAGCACATTTAAAAACAACCCACGTTGACCAAAGTCACGTTGTACATCAGTTCAGGTACTAAGAAACGAACATACGATGGCACACAAACATAACAGCACATACAGAAACAGTTCACAGCGCCCCCTCAGAGGGTAGTTGATGCCACAGCCCCATGCACCTCATCCTTTGTTGACTAACATAGGTCGCTGTTTTTGAAGACAAGTCATTGCAACTTGTATAGAGTAGCACTGGTTGACTGAATGCTGGACCTCGTCATTGATGGCAGTCAGTTGAGAAAAGTGTCAAGATATGGAACGTGCTCCAATGAGTCCAGAGCCACCCATCTGTTCAGTTGGCCTGGAGGGCATTGGTGGAAGTCCTTTGTCTTGGTGATGATGAAAGGAAGCATGCAGGTACAGCAGGCAGCGAAGAAAGCCAATGGAATGTTGGCCTTCATAACAAGAGGAGTTGAGTATAGGAGCAAAGAGGTCCTTCTGCAGTTGTACAGGGCCCTAGTGAGACCGCACCTGGAGTACTGAGTGCAGTTTTGGTCTCCAAATTTCAGGAAGGATATTCTTGCTATTGAGGGCATGCAGCGTAGGTTTACTAGGTTAATTCCCGGAATGGCAGGACTCATATGTTGAAAGACTGGAACGACTAGGCTTGTATACACTGGAATTTAGAAGGATGAGAGGAGATCTTATCGAAACGTATAAGATTATTAAGGGGTTGGACACGTTAGAGGCAGGAAACATGTTCCCAATGTTGGGGGAGTCCAGAACAAGGGGCCACAGTTTAAGATTAAGGGGTAGGCCATTTAGAACGGAGATGAGGGAAAACTTTTTCAGTCAGAGAGTTGTGAATCTGTGGAATTCTCTGCCTCAGAAAGCAGTGGAGGCCAATTCTCTGAATGCATTCAAGAGAGAGCTAGATAGAGCTCTTAAGGATAGCGGAGTCAGGGGGTATGGGGAGAAGGCAGGAACGGGGTACTGATTGAGAATGATCAGTCATGATCACATTGAATGGCGGTGCTGGCTCGAAGGGCCGAATGGCCTTCTCCTGCACCTATTGTCTATTGTCTATTGTCTAAATGAAGCATTGAATGAGAGGACCAACAAACTGATACGTTCTACTCAGTATCATTCTCAATAGCATGCATTCAGTTGGAGACCAGAACAGGACACATCTGGACACAAGATCGCCATTTTAACTCTCTGTGTGTTTTCGCAATGCATAGGCGCAGCTTTACCATATTGTTGCATGTATACATCACATAGCTCCTTCCTTAGAATTGTGATACTTTTCTTCCATCTAAAGCATACTAATACGTATAGAACAATCCAATATCATAATGATCTTTATATCCATTATGTTTCCAAAGTATTTTTCTAAAACAAAACCCAAATTAAGTAAGTCTAAAAAATGTGCATCATTTTTTATCCAATTAAATCCAAATCAAAGTTTACATATCCAATTCTTATTTTGAATGTGAATATCATCTTCAAAGTAATTCTATCAACCAAATAACCTAACCACCCAAATATGCCGAATTAGAGTATTCATGTTACCATCCTTTCTATTAATGATAACCAAATTTTCTTTGCGTTTACATTGTCTATATAACCGAGTCCGTATAGTCAAGTCCGTTGTCAAAATCGTCCGTTGTCAGAATCCGTAGTAATCGGGTCGCTTTCTATTTTGCTTTGGGT
Organism: Rhinoraja longicauda; assembly: GCF_053455715.1. NCBI lineage: Eukaryota > Metazoa > Chordata > Chondrichthyes > Rajiformes > Arhynchobatidae > Rhinoraja > Rhinoraja longicauda. The sequence continues at coordinate 2,661,843 of NC_135965.1, read as the reverse complement.
ACAGCTTAAGCCGTGAATGGCTTTCTTCATTGCGCTCTGATGTCGCGGCCTCGACGGTGTCATCGTGTTTGCTTTCGTTGAAGTTTTCCTGTGCAACGCTTCTTTCGTTGACGTCTTCATCGTGCACTGTGGGCGTACCCCTGTCGAAATCTATCGAATCTCCCGTTTCGTTGGTTGTGGGAGAGTCGATTTCGCGTTTCAGAATCTGGTCTGCGTGACGTTTCCAGATTTCTCCACTATTGACGTGAACCTCGACCTGGTACAAGACAGGACCTAGCTTCTTTGCGATGCGTCCTGGTACCCATTTCTCCCCTCTCGCGTAGTTGCGCACTAGTACGCTCTCTCCCTCCTCAAATTCTCGAGCCGGGCGCGAATCGTGGTGCAACATTTGTGAGAATTGTTTGTCACCAATGGTCGCTCTTTCATCTGGCACCGCGATGCTGAAACGAGTGCGAATTTCCCTTTTCATCAGCATTTCAGCCGGCGTTTGCGTTGTAGTAGTTTGCGGCGTTGAACGATACGTGATGAGGAATCGAGCGACACGCGTTTGCAGCGGTCCCGACATCTTGCGGAGTGCTGCCTTCACCGTCTGCACGGCGCGCTCTGTGAGACCATTGGTTGCTGGATGGTATGGCGCACTTTTGACATGACGAATGCCATTCGCTTTCATGAACTTTGCGAACTTTTCGCTAGCGAAACATGGGCCATTGTCAGAAACCAGTGTATGCGGAAGGCCATGTGTCGCGAACACGAAGCGAAGCTTGTCCATAGTGACATCACTGGTTGATTCACGTGTGATATGTACTTCAATCCATTTTGAATATGCGTCGATGAGAACAAGCAACATCTTTCCCTGTACCGGGCCGGCATAATCAACATGAACTCGCGACCACGGTTGACTAGGATGCTCCCATGAATGCAATGGTGCTTTGGGCGGATCCCGCTGATGCATTTGGCATTCTGAACACGCTCGGACTTTGTGCTCTAAGTCCTTATCGATTCCAGGCCACCACACACAACCTCTAGCGATCGCTTTCATCTTCACAATACCCGGATGGGCATCATGCACTTCCTCGATCATTTGCGAGCGACATTGGGGCGGTAGTACAACACGACGACCCCAGAGAAGACAACCCTCGTGAACGCTCAGCTCCACTTTGCGACTGAAGTAGGGCTTGAAATCATGATTCGGTGGTTTGTCTGGCCACCCGTTCATGATGTATTCACGAACATGAAACAGAATCGGATCCCACTGTGTCATGGTGTGAACACGCGACGGAGTGATGGGCGATTTCTCCAACTCACTCATCAGAAAGACGATTTGTCCTGGTATTGGCGCTTGTGATACCGTCGCTCATCGTGGGAGTCGGCTAAGCGCGTCTGCGTTGGCGTTGGCTGAGCCAGGTTTGTACGTGATGTCGTAATCGTACGCTGCCAGTGTTAGCGACCAGCGAATCACTCGCGGCGAAGCCATTAGTGGAATGGCCTTGTTGTTACTGAACAACCCAAGAAGCGGCTTGTGGTCGGTGTTGATTACGAACCATCGTCCGTACAAGTACGTGTGGAACTTCTTAACGCCGTAGACTATGGCTAGACCCTCCTTATCCAGCTGCCAGTAGTTGCGTTCGGCGTTATTCAGACTGCGTGAAGCGTAGCCTATTGGCATTTCCGTGCCATCTTCCATGACGTGTGACAGCACTGCCCCTACTCCGTAAGGGCTGGCGTCGCAGGAGAGAACGAGCGGCTTGTTGCTGTCATAGTGCGTCAGAACTTTGGACGATTTCAGGCTTTGCTTAGCTTGTGCGAACGCATTCCGCTGAGCTGGTCCCCAGTGCCATCGAACCATTTTGCGCAGCAGTTGATGAAGTGGTTCGAGCATGGTTGCGAGATTGGGCAGAAATATGCCGTAATAGTTCAGCATCCCAAGGAACGCCTTCAGTTCTCTGACATTCTTGGGTTGAGCCAGCTCATCGATGGCTTTGACTCGTTCATCCACTGGCTGCAGCCCTTCAGCGCTCACCTTATGGCCCAGGTATTGGACTTCATTGATGAGAAAGACGCATGTTTCTCGTTTCAGTCGTAGACCTGCATCTTGGAGCCTGCGGAGGACTTGTTCGAGGTTGTCGAGGTGTTCTTCCTCAGAACTACCTGTGACGAGCAGATCGTCGAGATACACAGCAACTCCAGAAATCCCCGCCAGAAGATTGTCCATCGTATGCTGAAATACAGCCGGTGCTGTTGGAATGCCAAACGGCATTCTGGTGTATTGGAATAAACCGCGATGGGTATTTATCGTCACCAGTTCACGGCATCTGGACGACAAAACCAACTGCTGGTAAGCGTGCGACAGGTAAGTGTGCGACAGGTAAGCGTGCGACAGGTAAGCGTGCGACAGGTCAAGTTTGGTGAACTGCTTCCCCTTCACCAGCTTCGTAAACAACTCATCAATCCGAGGTATCGGATACGTAACAGATCGAGCTGCTGTATTCACCGTTAACCTGTAGTCTCCGCAGATTCTCACGCTAACGTCTGCCTTGTCAATGGAGACAATCGGTGCCGTCCATTTCGAGTGTTGAACGGGTTCTATGATTTTCTCTTCCTGTAGGCGATATAATTCGCGATCAACGCGATCGCGAGGGGCCAGCGGCACTGGTCGAGCCTTGATGAATTTCGGTGGTACGGCCGGGTCGATGTAGATGTCAACTTCGACGCCCTTGAGCGTCCCGAGTTCCGCTTTGAAGAGATCACTGTATTTGGAGAGGAGGCTCTGCAGGCGGTCGTTCACGTTGACCTGGTTCACCTCCTGCCAGTTGAGTGGCAGAACTGTCAACCACTCACGGCCAAGTAGGCTTGGTCCCGTCCCCTTCGCTGCCAGCAGCTTGAGCGTCGCTGTTTGCTGGTTGTGAGAGACGGGCACCGAACATTCTCCCAACAATTCCACTTTCTCTCCAGTGTAAGTACGGAGAACCACGGTGCTATCACGAAGGCGTAACCTTTCACCTTTTCGCCACTGGTTCTTCCACGTCTCTTCACTGATAAGCGTAACTCCAGCTCCGGTGTCGATTTGCATGGGGATAGTCTTTCCCCCCCACACACATGTCCACAGTGAAAGGAGTAACTTTCTTCTTCTCACTTCTAGTATGATAAAGACCATACACATCACCTTCCTCGGTCAGTTGGTGGCTTTTATCCGTTTTTCCGACTGACTGCTTTTTCTGCAGTTTTTCGTTTCCACGCTGAGCATTTTTCCCACTCGACTTGCACACCCGTGAGAAATGCCCTTTTTTCCCACAGTTGAAACACTCCACCTGTTTCGCTGGACAGTCGTTCAGGTCAGCGTGGGGAGAGCCACCACAGCGATAACACGATAATCCTCTTACGGTTCCCCGCTTGGGCTGACCACTGTGAGGCCCCCTTGATTTCGCGATTTTGTTTATCGCTTCGCTGGGCTTTTGTTTCCCGTCACGGAGATCAGCCGTGTTGCGGTCTGCCGTCTCCATAGCGGTGGCGATACCGAGTGCCTTGTCGAAATCCAGCGTGGCTTCCGACAATAATCGACGCCAAATGCGGTCATCATCAATCCCACACACCAAACGATCACGTAACATTTCATTGAGCGTCGACCATAAGCACAATGTTCAGCGAGGTGACGTAACTCGGCCACATAATCAGCGACTGACTCACCCGGTTGACGATGACGAGAGTTGAATTTGTAACACTGGACGATGACCGACGGTTTCGGGACCTTGTGATTCGTGATTGTTGACACAATCTCAGAATATTCGACTTGCCCAGGTTTCTGTGGAGCAAGTAAACTCGAGATGAGTCTGTACGTTGGTCCTCCACACACGGAAAGCAAGATGGCCCTCTTCTTTCCTGCATCTGTAATGTCGTTGGCTAGGAAGTAATGTTCAATGTGCTCGGCGTACTGCACCCAGTCACCCTGTGCAACATCAAATTGCCCTATTGAGCCAAAAATAGCCATTGTAGCCACAACAGCAAGTCACCAGGCGAAACTTCAAAACAAGTTTATCCAATTAATGATACGTTCTACTCAGTATCATTCTCAAAAGCACACATTGAGTGGGAGACCAAAACAACACATGTCTGGACACAAGATCGCCATTTTAACTCTGTGTATTTTTGCAGCTGCGCAGGCACAGCTTTACCATATTGTTGCATGTATACATCACACGCATCTTTACCATATTGTTGTATGTATACATCACACGCAGCTTTACCATATTGTTGCATGTATACATCACACGCAGCTTTACCATATTGTTGCATGTATACATCACACAAACCAATGCCAATGTTTCCATGAAGCTGTATCCAACAGCGTTGAGCCTTTCCCTTGAATGATAGTCTAATGGATAGGCCACTGCCTCGGATTTCTTGACAGATCCTCCTCTTCTTGTCTCTCCTGGTCAACACTCATAAGATGGCCAATAGAAATAGTACAAAGACATGCTGAAGCATGGAGGCATTGACACCAATGACTGGAAAGAGATAACTACCGGGCCCAGCATTTCCTTGTCCATCAAGGGCATGCCATTTGGATGCTGACTCAACTGCATTGGTGGAGAAAGGAGGTGGTGAACATTGTCCTCCATATTAGCAAACTACGGTGCATCCTTTATTCCAGCAGCATTATTCCTATAATATTAATTCCTATCACATTAGTGCATTTGTAAGCGTATACAATCAAAGCTTAAAATAAAAAGGAAAATCAGTTTGAAGAAGTGTCTCGACCCGAAACGTCACCCATCCCTTCTCTCCAGAGATGCTGCCTGTCCTGCTGAGTTACTCCAGCATTTTGTGCCTACCTTCAATTTAAACCAGCATCTGCAGTTCTTTCTTACACGAGGAAAAATAAATAATGAGTTTCGGAAAACACAGATCCACACGAACATATGCAGTATTTTTTAAATGAATACTAATGAGACAGGTATGTTCTGGGCCTGCTTTACCTGTCTGCGAGGCTGATCTTGTTACGTAGCTGGTGGTGCTGTGACGTTTGGTTGTAGTCAGGAAACGATCGGCCAAAGCCTCTGAAACAGGAGCAGATTTATGGCTATAAGGCTAATGTTTATCATGGGTTTCTGTAAAAGCATCAGAGCGATAGGTAAACCTGCATAAGGAGACAAGTCTGCTACATAATTAATTGACATTTCATTCAACGCTTTCTATGGTGATTAACCAATTTTACACACCTGTAAAAACTGCTTAAGTTTCAAAAAGTACATTCATATTTTACAATTTAAAATCGGCTGCTAATTGTTGAATACACTCCTGCAATTCAGAAAACCATATTTATTATATGTCTTGAAAATCATTAATGTCACATTATATTACTTGACAAATATAGACAATAGACAATAGGTGCAGGAGGAGGCCATTCGGCCCTTCGAGCCAGCACCACCATTCAATGTGATCATGGCTGATCATTCTCAATCAGTACCTCGTTCCTGCCTTCTCCCCATACCCTCTGACTCCGCTATCCTTAAGAGCTCTATCCAGCTCTCTCTTGAATGCATTCAGAGAATTGGCCTCCACTGCCTTCTGAGGCAGAGAATTCCACAGATTCACAACTCTCTGACTGAAAATGTTTTTCCTCATCTCCGTTCTAAATGGCCTACCCCTTATTCTTAAACTGTGGCCCCTTGTTCTGGACTCCCCCAACATTGGGAACATGTTTCCTGCCTCTAACGTGTCCAACCCCTTAATAATCTTATACGTTTCGATAAGATCTCCTCTCATCCTTCTAAATTCCAGTGTATACAAGCCTAGTCGCTCCAGTCTTTCAACATACGACAGTCCCGCCATTCCGGGAATTAACCTAGTAAACCTACGCTGCACGCCCTCAATAGCAAGAATATCCTTCCTGAAATTTTGAGACCAAAACTGCACACAGTACTCCAGGTGCAGTCTCACTAGGGCCCTGTACAACTGCAGAATATAGTTTAGCAGATCATAGCTAAAGGTGAAGGTCACCTCACCTTCTGTCTCCTTTCTCTGTTCATTTATTTATTTACTTATTTATCTATTTATTAATTTCCCTATGTTCTCAAAATCTCTGTAAAGCGTCTTTGAGTATATGAAAAGTGCTATATAAATAAAATGCATTATTATTATTATTATAGCAAATTCTTTTTGTGCACAACCCGCAGGCATTGCCACTTTCATTTCACTGCACATCGAGTATGTGTATGTGACAAATAAATTTGACTTGACTTGACTTGACTAGATATCAGAATGGAATTGGAATTGACGTTTAAAGCCCACACATGTTTATGTATTTCCGTTTTTTAAATGTGTCAACCAATAGTGTATGAGTAGACTTTCTTCTGCAACTCTCTGCATCTGTAGATTACAGGAACTTAAACCCCTGTCCCACGTAGGCGATTGTTTAGGCGACTAGGCCGTCGCCACACGGTTGCCGGGGTGTTGCCTGTACGGTCGTGAGTTGTCTCCAAAGAGTCGTAGCGTTTCTCTGGTCGCCGCTGGATTTTCAGAATGTTGAAAAAATTTCAGCGACAGTGGGTTTGACGCCAGTGATCGTAGCTTGACGTATCCTGACGCGGGTGCTGTCGTAGGTTGTCGTCAGGTGACGTAGGTTGTCGCCGGTGCTGACTTCGGTGAATTCCATTGGCGACAACCTACGTCAACCGGCGACAGGTATTGGCGTCAAAACCGGAGGCCAAAATGACGTGAATTATCTTCAGACATCTTCAGTTGCGGCCGACAGGATCGTAGCTTGTTGTGGGTGGACGTAGGTTGACTTCGGTTGTCATAGGTGTGGTCGTAGGTCGTCGCAGGTGCGGTCGTAGGTGGACGTCCTAAGTCGTGACGATTGGGTCGCCGGTTGTCGGTAGCTTGCCGTAGCTTGACGCCGACTGGGTGGTAGGTTGTAGTAGCTTATTGTAGACATTGTCGTAGGGGGGGGTCCAGTCGCCGATTTTTTGGCGACTTGCTACGACTATGACAGTCGCCTAAAAAAATCGCCTGTGGGACAGGCCCTTAAAGTAATGGTGCAAAGGAGCTCATGAAATTATTCTTGTTGGAAAAATAAAACTATAAATAAAGCTATGTAGAGTCTGCAGTAATGTGTTAGAAAGAACAATGCAAAGGAGGCCTGGGACCCTATTTTCATGATGTTAAGAGTGAATCCACTTAAAACACTCACCTAGAAGAGGTGGAGGAGTTGCGTTACTAATCAGGGAGAGTGTCATGGCAATACCCAGAGAGGACATACTGGAGGGCACGTCTACCGACACTTTCTCGGTCAAGCTCAAAAATAAGAAAGGAGCAATCATCCCAATGGGATTATATCATAGGCCACCCAATAGCCAGTGGGACATAAAGGATCAGATATGTGGACAGCTTATGGAAAAATACAAGAACAACAGGGTTGCTGGAGTGTGTGTCTTTAACATCCCCAATGTTGACTGGGACTTACTCGGGGCAAGAGGACGGGGCAGAATTTGTTAGGTGTATCCAATAAAGTTTCCTTAAACAATAAGTGGATAGTGTGACTCGAGGAGGGACCATATTGGAGCTCATTGAGAAATGAGCCTGGCCAGGTGACTGGTGTTGGTGATACAGTGATCACAAGTTTTAAGATTGTTTTGAATAGGAACAGGTCTGGCTAGGTTTGCCAACTGTCCCGTATTAGCTGGGATATCCTGTATTTTGGGCTAGATTGTCCTGTATTAGGCTTGGGGGGCGCTGGAGGCCTGGGGAGGGCGCTGGAGGCCTGGACATTGTAGGGCCGGACGCTGTAGGCCCGGACGCTGTAGGCCCGGACGCTGTAGGCCCGGACAGTGTAGGTCCAGACAGTGTAGGTACGGACAGTGTAGGCCCAGACAGTGTAGGTCCGGACAGTGTAGGCCCAGACACTGTAGGCCTGGGTGCTGCGTAACGGAGGTTGCGTAGCAAACCGCCTCCCGGCGGCTGCCATTGGTGAAGCAGGAGCACGTGGACGCTGGCTGGGTGAGGTCACGTGGGGCGCGGGGTGGTGACGTCACCCTGTCCCTTATTTGGGAGTGAGATAGTTGGCACCCTTAGGTCTGGCCCTTAGGGGAAGGTACTTAATCGGGGCAAAGCAAATTACAATGATATTTGTAGGAGCTAAGGAAGGTAGACTGGGAGCTGGTGTTGGTGGGCAGGTCCACAGATGACATGTGGGAGTCATTTCAAGGCGAACTGATCGAAGTGCAGGATCAGCAAGTCCTAGTAAGGAGGAGGTATAAGGATGGCAAGATCAGGGAACAGTGAAAGGCCGATGAGGTTAGAAACTTGATCAGGAAGAAAAGGAAGCACAGGTGAGCTTTAAGAAGGTGACATCAGACGGGGAATATGAGGAATATAAAGCAAACAGGAAACAACTCAAGTGGTGATTGGAAGGGCCAAAGGCCGCCATGGAATGGCATTGGCGATTCAGCTTGGGGAGAATTCCAAGGACTGCAGCGGCAGGGAGCACATGGCATATAAAGGATCAGATATGTGGACAGCTTATGGAAGAATACAAGAACAACAGGGTTGTTGTAGTGTGTGCCTTTAACATCCCCAATGTTGACTGGGACTTACTCGGGGCAAGAGGACGAGGCAGAATTTGTTAGGTGTATCCAAGAAAATTTCCTTAAACAATACGTGGATGGTCTGACTCGAGGAGGGACCATATTGAACCTCTTTGAGAAATGAGCCTGGCCAGGTGACTGGTGTTGGTGAGACAGTGCTGTTGCATGAACTTACATGCTTTATTCTATTTACAGTGGGGAATAGAAAGGACCACATCGGGCGTGTTGCCTCTTGCCTTCAGAGTGCTTGTGCGATGACGTAGAAATATAGACAATAGGTGCAGGGGAGGCCATTCGGCCCTTCAAACCAGCACTGCCATTCATTGTGATCAAGGCTGATCACCCACATGTTGCCGATCTAAATCCTGGTCTTCGAAGGAGAGGATCTCAGGCGTCTTCCTGCAGTTCACCCTTGCGTCAGGAGGAGATGCTGATGGTACAAGTTTCTTCCTGGCAGCTCAGCTTTGGGTTTGAAGAGGCAATGCTGGCAGTCTCAGGATTATCCTGGCAGCCAGTCTTTGCCTCAGTGTCTGTGAGCACAGTCCCTCGTTGTCTGTGGGTATGAAGAGGTTCTGGTATCTACACAGACAATAGGTGCAGGAGGAGGCCATTCAGCCCCCTCGAGCCAGCATCGCCATTCACTGTGATCATGGCTGATCATCCACAATCCCCGTCCCTAGTGTGATGGGATGTATCCCAGGTTATTGAGATTGTGAGAGGAGGTTGTGGGGCCTTGACGAGGATCCTTGTTTCTTCTCTAGCCTCAGGTGAGGTTCCGGAGGACTGGGGAGTGGACAACGCTGTTCCTTTGTTTAAGAAAGAATGTAGAGAGCATCCAGGGAACTATTGGCTGGTGGGCCTCACATCGGTGGTAGGGAAACTATTGGAGAGAATCTGAGAAAGGATTTTACTCCAATTAGGAAGAGAATGGGCTAATTAGGGACACTCAGCACGGTTTTGTACACAGCTCGTCGTGACTCATTAACTTGATTGAGTTTTTTTTGAGGAGGTGAGGAAGGAGACTGATAAAGGTAGGCTGGTGGATGTCGTTTACAAGGATTTTAGCTAGGCTTTTGATAAGGTCCCTTATGGCAGGCTGATCCAGAAGATTAAAATGTATGGGATTCACAATGACTTGGTTGTATGGATTCAGAACCGGCTTATTCATAGATGACAGAGGATTGTGGTGGAAGGTAGATAAGGTAGACATACACCGATCAGCCAAAACATTATGACCTGATAAGCCAAAATATTATGACCACCTGCCTAACATGCTGTTGGTCCTCCGTGTGCAGCCCCATACGCGGCAGGGTGCGATGCACTGTGTATTGTGACACATTCCTCCCGTGACCACCATTAACATTTTCTGTGACTTATGCCACAGTCGACCTTCTGTTGGTTCGGACCAGATGGGATAGCCTTAGTTGCCCTCGCACATCGATGAGCCTTGGGCGCCCAACACCCTGTCTGTCGCCGGTTTGTGGTTTGTCCCTCCTCGGACCACTGTCGGTAGGTACTCACCACTGCTGACCGGGAGCACCCCACAAGCCTTGCCGTTTCAGAGATGCTCTGACCCAGTCGTCTGGCCATAACAATTTGGCCCTTGTCAAAGTCGCTCGGGTCTTTACTCCTGCCCATTTCTCCTGCATCCAACACATCAACTTCAAGAACTGACTGTTCACTTGCTGCCTAATATATCCCACCCCTTGACAGGTGCCATTGTAACAAGATAATCAATGTTATTCACTTTGCCTGTCAGTGGTCATAATGTTTTGGCTGATCGGTGTAATTGTATACTTTTAACTTTGCAGAGATTATATTTCCCTCAGCATTTAACAAAAACGGGGACATAAGCCTTGCATGTAATATGAGTCTTTATGAACTGCATATAAATGTTTTATGGAAAAAACATTAAGTGGTTATTCATCCAAATACATGATACCTTACGAGTCCAAACTGTGAGTGAGAAACTACAAACGTTTTAAGAATTTGAAAAACGTGTCAAACTATTTCACCTTCTGCTTTTCAAAGTGGACTTTGCTGTTGATAGTGCGATTAAGGTGGAATTAGCTGCATAAATAAATCTCAAATAATACAAATTTGGCTAATGAAACCACCCAAATCACAAACAGCCAAGGGAGACAATCGTGAGAAACTTAGTCACAAACACCTGAACACACAGCACAACATGCTACATCAAATCATGCACAGCCACGACACAAAATGAAATGGAGGGTGTTATACAAAATAAGAACATACGCTCGGTTTTGACCGTCATACAAAATGAGAACACAAGCTCTGTGGAGCAGTAAACGACTTTGTAGCACGCACGTTTCCACATCAAATGCAGCTGTACCTTCAAACCCCAGTGGAGTTGGGTCACTCTTTATTTCATGTCTTTTAGCTTTAACATCTGGGCCATAAAGAGATCCTGTTGCAGAGGCATGAAAATATATTAAAAGCAGCCTAAAATAATCACTCCATTATCGGCTTAATTTTTATTTATTCCTCAAACAAACCCCAAATAAATCAGCAATATAGTTATGTTCGTATGATCTCGGATGGAGAAAGATATCTGGTCAAACATCAGTGCCATTGTGTGTAAAGCGGCAGAGTTGCTGCCTTACAGCAAATGCAACGCCGGAGACTCAGGTTCGATCCTGACTACGGGCGCCGTCTGTACGGAGTTTGTACGTTCTCCCCGTGACCTGCGTGGGTTTTCTCCGAGATCTTATGTAGGTTAATTGGCTGGGTAAAAATGTAAAAATGTGAAAATTGTAAAAATTGTCCCTAGTGGGTGTAGGATAGTGTTAATGTGCGGGGATCACTGGGCGGCGCGGACTTGCTGGGCCGAAAAGGCCTGTTTCCGCGCTGTATATATATGATATATGATATGATATATCTTCGGTTTCCTCCCACACTCCAAAAGACGTACAGGTTTGTAGGTTAATTGGCTGGGTAAATGTAAAAATTGTCCCTAGTGTGTGTAGGATAGTGTTTGTGTGCGGGGATCGCTGGGCGGCGCGGACTCGGTGGGCCGAAGGGCCTGTTTCCACGCTGTATCTCTAAATCTAAAAAAAATCAAAAGTTTCTTTCTTAATAAAGTTGTTTCAACCAAGGTTGGCTGGTCGGAATCGTTTCTTCTCTCCTCAGATAATCTGGCTGAGAATTGCAACTGTTAAATGTAGTCATAACGTTATGTGCTGCAGTAAAGAGTCTTTTGAATCCATGTACTATTCTGATCATCTGTTCCACTTAATGTGGGCACTCTGTGGAGGATCAGTTTATGGTGGAGCTGAGGACAATGTATCATGTTAACCAAGACCTCAACGGTGGAACAGGCGGAGGGAGGATGATGGCTGACTTTAGTGGAGCGTCACAGCGGCTGGGAAGGTGGATGGATGAAGGCTGCAGCAGAAAAGGGTTCCCTGGTCGTCTTGGACTCCACGCCACTGGATCCTGACCCAGATCTGTCAAGGACCGTGTGGTGGCTGTCTGTGCACCAGTCTCCCCACGTTAAACAAAGTCACGCACAGACCCTATGAAGAGGACAGTCATACTCGCTTCCAGTGACCGATGGTATGATGTTAATTGTGAAATTTTTCAGCAGTGGGGGCCTGGAACTCATTGCCTGGGGTGGTGGTGGAGGCAGGTACAATGGTGGCGTTTAAGTCTTTATATTGGCACATGGCAGTACAGCGAATAGAGGGGTATGGAACATGTGCAGGGAGATGAGATCAGTTTAACATTGGCGGAAGTGGCGGCGCCTAACGGCTGCGGCTCGCTAGCAGTCTGTTCGTCTTTTTTCCTTTTTTTTTTGTTGTGTGTCGGTGTTGGGATGGATTTTGTTTTTTTTTGGTTGTGTATGTGTGGGGGGTGGGGGAAACCTTTCTCTTTTAGGTCTCTTCCTCACGGCATGGGGTGCGGCTCGGCCACGGGGCCTTCCATCGCCCGGCGCGGCTCGGCCGCGGGGCCCAACATCGCCCGGTGCGGCTTGGCCGCGGGACTTTTCATCGCTGGTGCGGCTCGGCCGCGGGACTTAGCTGCGCACGGCTCGGTCACGGGGCCTTCCACCGCCTGGTTCAGCCGCGAGACGTCTCAGCGCCCGGTGCGACTCGGCCGCGGGGACTTCCATCCCCTTGCGGATACTGTGCGGGTCGGTCGGGGACGAGCTGTCTGTCCGTGGGCGTGGGGAAGAGAGTGGAAGTTGTGTTGCCTCCATCACAGTGAGGGGGTGTTTGGAGTCACTGTGATGGACGTTTGTGTTGGGGTCATGTGTCTTGTGTTCTTTTTTGTGTGTGACTGCTATGTAGTTTCGTTCGGTACCTTGGTACCGAATGACAAATAAAGCTCTGTTGAATTGTTGTTGAACTGTTGAATCATATTTGGCACACACATTGTGGGCTAAAGGGCCTGTTCCTGCTCTATACCATTCTATGTTCTAACAAAAGATACAATTGTTCCAACACGTTTTCCTATTCAATTCTGTCTTTTTTTAATTGATTTAAGAATAACTCATCAAATTGCAAATATTTGCATAGTTTCTATTGCTCTATGCAGAACCAGGAAATTGGTTACACAACAGGAACAGTCATCTAAAATGTTGATTTCACAATTCCAAAGAGGAGGAAAGATTCTAAGGGGAGTAAGAGGCACCCGTGGCTGACAAGGGCAGTCAAGGACAGCATAAAAATAAAAGAGAAGAAGTATAACAAAGCAAAGAAGAGCGGGAAGCCAGAGGATTGGGACTCTTTTAAGGAGGAACAGAAAATGATTAAGAAAGAAATACGGAGAGAAAAGATGAGGTACGAGGGTAAACTAGCCAATAACATAAAGGAGGATAGTAAAAGCTTTTTTAGGTATGTAAAGAGGAAAAAAATAGTCAAGGCAAATGTGGGTCCCTTGAAGACAGAAGCGGGGGAATTTATTATGGGGAACAAGGAAATGGCAGACGAGTTGAACCGGTACTTTGGATCTGTCTTCACTAAGGAAGATACAAGCAATCTCCCAGATGTTCTAGTGGCCAGAGATCCTCGGGTGACGGAGGAAATGAAGGAAATCCACATTAGGCAGGAAATGGTGTTGGGTAGACTGATGAGACTGAAGGCTGATAAATCCCCAGGGCCTGATGGTCTGCATCCCAGGGTACTTAAGGAGGTGGCGCTAGAAATTGTGGACGCATTGGTGATCATTTTCCAATGTTCTATAGATTCAGGATCAGTTCCTGTGGATTGGAGGGTAGCTAATGTTGTCCCACATTTTAAGAAAGGAGGGAGAGAGAAAACAGGAAATTATAGACCAGTTAGTCTTACATCAGTGGTGGGGAAGATGCTGGAGTCAATTATAAAAGACGAAATTGCGGAGCATTTGGATAGTAGTAACAGGATTGTTCCGAGTCAGCATGGATTTACGAAGGGGAAATCATGCTTGACTAATCTTCTGGAATTTTTTTAGGATGTAACTAGGAAAATTGACCTCAACTTTCAGAAAGCCTTCGACAAGGTTCCACATAGGAGATTAGTGGGCAAAATTAGAGCACATGTTATTGGAGGTAGGGTACTGACATGGATAGAAAATTGGTTGACAGACAGAAAGCAAAGAGTGGGGATAAATGGGTCCCTTTCAGAATGGCAGGCAGTAACTAGTGGGGTACCACAAGGCTTGGTGCTGGGACCGCAGCTATTTACAATATACATTAATGACTTGGATGAAGGGATTAAAAGTACCATTAGCAAATTTGCAGATGACACAAAGCTGGGTGGCAGTGTGAACTGTGAGGAAGATGCTATGAGGTTGCAGGGTGACTTGGACAGGTTGTGTGAATGGGCGGATGCATGGCAGATGCAGTTTAATGTGGATAAATGTGAGGTTATCCACTTTGGTGGTAAGAATAGGAAGGCAGAGTATTATCTGAATGGTGTCAAGTTAGGAGAAGGGGACGTACAACGAGATCTGGGTGTCCTAGTGCATCAGTCACTGAAAGGAAGCATGCAGGTACAGCAGGCAGTGAAGAAAGCCAATGGAATGTTGGCCTTCATAACAAGAGGAGTTGAGTATAGGAGCAAAGAGGTCCTTCTGCAGTTGTACAGGGCGCTAGTGAGACCACACCTGGAGTACTGTGTGCAGTTTTGGTCTCCAAATTTGAGGAAGGATATTCTTGCTATTGAGGGCGTGCAGCGTAGGTTTACTAGGTTAATTCCCAGAATGGCGGGACTGTCATAAGACTGGAGCGACTAGGCTTGTATACACTGGAATTTAGAAGGATGAGAGGGGATGAATAGGTGCAGTAGGAGGCCATTCGGCCCTTCGAGCCAGCACCACCATTCAATGTGATCATGGCTGATCATTCTCAATCAGTACCCCGTTCCTGCCTTCTCCCCATACCCCCTGACTCCGCTATCTTTAAGAGCTCTATCTAGTTCTCTCTTGAATGCATTCAGAGAATTGGCCTCCACTGCCTTCTGAGGCAGAGAATTCCACAGATTCACAACTCTCTGACTGAAAAGGTTTTTCCTCATCTCAGTTCTAAATGGCCTACCCCTTATTCTTAAACTGTGGCCCCTTGTTCTGGACTCCCCCAACATTGGGAACATGTTTCCTGCCTCTAACGTGTCCAACTCCTTAATAATCTTGTACGTTTCGATAAGATCACCTCTCATCCTTCTCTCATCCAATGCATGGAGATTGCATGTAACAGGCGTAACATCTCTTCCCCTAATTCCCACAGACTGACTGGATAGAGCTGCAGGATCAAGGAAGTGCTTTCATTTTAATTGTTTTTATTTCAACGTCCTGTTGTATATTTTTGCATCTTTTCAAATTTTGCTGAAATTCACCACTGAGGTAAATTTTCAAAGGGTCATAAAAGTTTCAAAATCACTTCCTCAAAAGGTGGTGGAATTTGGATATTTGACGATTTTTATGGCAAAGGTAGCTAGATTCTTGATAAGCATGGGAACAGAAATGTGGAGTTGTTCAGTTTAGTTTAGAGATACTGTACAGCGCGGAAACAGGCCCTTTGGCCCACCGAGTCCACCGACCTGCGATCCCCGCACATTAACACTATCCTACACACACTAGGGACAATGTACACTTATAATGTAACTTTTGTATGTAACATTGTGTTTCTGAATGTTTATTATATGTAATGTCTTGGTTTTTATCTGGACCTTGAGTCTGTAATAAAGTATTGATTGATTGATTAGATTATACCAAGTTTACAAACCCAAGCCAACTAATCTACAAACCTGTACGTCTTTGGAGTGTGGGAGGAAACCGAAGATCTCGGAGAAAACCCAGGCAGTCACAGGGAGAACGTACAAACAACGTACAGACAGCACCCATAGTCGGGATGGAACCCGGGTCTCTGGCGCTGTTAGGCAGATACTCCACCGCTGCTCCACAGTGCGATAACAATTATGTTTATTAAATGGTTGATTAGGCCTGTGGGACCAATTAGCCTATTCCTAATAATAATTCAAAAGCAAACAAGAATTATTTCCTGATGGAAACAGATTTAGGTTACCATACATTGCTAGTTAAAGTTTTCTGTTTTGGCTGCTTGGCAGTTCCACATTGCTTATCGTTAAGTATCGGATTCTGATGACACATGGCATAGTTTTGCAGGAGTAAATTTGGCCATAACAGTCAGATGAACTTAAAGAAAAGCTAAGCTGATGTTTCCTGGCAGGTCAACCTTTAGAGATAAAACCAAATGGCACTAATTTTGTCATCAAGTCATGTACGATTGGAATAGGCACAAAGTACACGATGCCAATTGGGAGTGTCCGACTCTGGATGATGTAGGTGTGGCCTTCATCTTCAAAGGGCCTCAAGAGTCAGGCAGATGCGTGGAGGAAAATGGACAACCAATGAAACTGGACAACCAAGGAAACTGGACAACCAATGAAAATGGACAACCAAGGAAAATGGACAACCAATGAAAATGGACAACCAATGAAACTGGACAACAAAGGAAACTGGACAACCAAGGAAAATGGACAACCAACTCTTTGGATAGATACAAAATACTGGAGGAACTCAGCGGGACAGGCAGCGTCTCTGGAGAGGAGGAATGTGTGACGTTTCGCAGTGCTGGTGTAACTCAATGGGACAGGCAGCGTCTCTGGAGAGAAGGAATGGGTGACGTTTCACAGAGAGCTGGAGTAACTTAGCGGGACAGGCAGCATCACTGGAGGGAAGGAATGGGTGATGTATCGGGTTGAGACCCTTCTTCAGGCTCTAAAGAAAGTTCAGAAACTTCAGAGTCCGAAGAAGGGTCTCAACCCAAAATGTCACGCATTCCTTCTCTCCAGAGATGCTGCCTATCCCGCTGAGTTACCCCAGTAATTTATGTCTTTAGTTCCTGGGCGTGCATATTTCCCAAGATCTTTCTTGGACCCAGCACACTGATGCAATTATAAATAAAGCACATCAACGCCTCTACTTCCTGAGAAGATTAAGGAGATTCGGTACGTCAGAGAGGGCTCTCTTGAGCTTCTACAGGTGTACAGTAGAGAGCACATTGACAGGTTGCATCACGGCCTGGTTCGGCAACTTGAACGTCCAGGAGCAGAAAAGACTGCAAAAAGTTGTGAACACAGCCCAGTCCATCACCGGCTCTGACCTCCCCACCATCGAAGGGATTTACCGGAGTCGCTGCCTCAAAAAGGCAGCCAGCATCATCAGAGACCCACACCACCCTGGCCACACACTCATCTCACCCCTGCCATCGGGAAGGTACAGGAGCCTGAAAACTGTAACGTCCAGGTTCAGGAACAGCTTCTTCCCTACAGCCATCAGGCTATTAAACACTACAACCTCAAACAAGCTCTGAACTACAGATTATTATTATTATTATTATTATTATTATTATTATTATTATTATTATTATTATTATTATTATTATTATTATTATTATTATTATTATTATTATTATTATTATTATTATTATTATTTATTATTATTATTATTATTATTATTATTATTATTATTATTATTATTATTATTATTATTATTATTATTATTATTATTATTATTATTATTATTATTATTATTATTATTATTATTATTATTATTAATTATTATTATTATTATTATTATTATTATTATTATTATTATTCTACTATTGTTTGTTATTTGAGTATATGTGTAATATGATAAACGAGAGAAAAAAAAGTTCAGCGTGTGTATATACACATACTCACAAGTACACACACACACATATATATATATATATATATATATATACTACACCTCAACACTACAAACACTCAACACTATATACTAAACACTACAACCTCAAAAAAGCTCTGAACTACAATAGACTATTATTATTATTATATATAACATATAACATATAACAACTACAGCATGGAAACAGGCCTGTCCGGCCCTACCAGTCCACGCCGACCATTCTCCCTGACCTAGTCTCATCTTATTATTATTATTATTATTATTATTACACTACTAATTACAATGTACCTTTACTTCCTGAAGCACTGAGAGTGGAAGCTAAGGAAATGCGCCGGATCACTGTTGGTTCCTTGGATTGTGATTCTGGGAACACAAAAAATGAATGCATGCTGAAGTTAGAAGAGGGTCTGGTTAGCAACATCAACAGTAACAGGAATATAATGGCGAAGCATTGGGCAGATTCACTACATCAAATTGTCAAGCATTGGCTGGACTTCTTTCTACTGTTATAAAAGGCAATTTGGACAGCTTACAACGCAGTGCTATAATTCATGATTTCTCTAACTGCAAGTAACCCCGCACTCCCTCTCTCTCCATCCCTCCCCCACCCAAGTCACACCAGGTTCCCGTTCCCAACTAGCGAACAGCTAACAATGACCTGTTTCCTTTATAAGAAAATAACTGCAGATGCTGGTACAAATCGAAGGTATTTATTCACAAAATGCTGGAGTAACTCAGCAGGTCAGGCAGCATCTCGGGAGAGAAGGAATGGGCGATGTTTCGGGTCGAGACCCTTCTTCTGAAGAAGGATCTCGACCCGAAACGTTGCCCATTCCTTCTCTCCTGAGATGCTGCCTGACTTGCTGAGTTACTCCAGCATTTTGTGAATAAATGTTTCCTTTATCATTGTTTTTTTGCACATCTGTCATTCATTTGTTCTATATCTCTCTACACCTTTGTCTACATCTCTCGTTTCCCTTTCTCCAGACTAGTCTGAAGAAGGGTCTCGACCCGAAATGTCGTCCATTCCTTCTCTCCAGAGATGCTGCCTGTCCCGCTGAGTTCCTCCAGCATTTTGTGTCTGGTTGCATATGTAAGCTGGGTGTAAATCATTTCTCAGGTCCTTGATTTGCATTGCAAATTGTTGTGTAAGGCAACAGTAGTAATAAATGTTGCCTGAATTCAATAAAAGTAATCATCTGCTTTGTGCAAACATTAAAAAGTGTCTTATCCAACGCATTTTGCAAAAGCAAAGCATTAATAATCCCCCTTCGAGTTAAATACTGGTGGATCATTATCAGAAAAGCTGCCATATCATACCACACAAGGAGCCATCAGTTTTATAAAACAGCAGAACAATAAAAATTTGGCTTATTCAGAATAAAGGCTTAAAGTAATGTATTTTGTTATCTTATTTTCAAGAGTATTAGTTATGTACTCTGTTCCAATACTAAAATTTTGAAACAGACTTGAGAATAAATGAATACCATAAAAAAGCATTGATAAATTGCCTATACTGTTACACAATGTACTATTATTTTCTTCAATGATATCATTGAATACATTTGTTAATTTTTTTGCATTATGAAATATGGTCCTTAGATTATGACAACTATTTCCATAACATTATAATCACAACTGGCTTAAAAAGGAATCCTAAGTAGTAAAGGAGACAAAAAATGTGCTTTTAAGTATATTGTGAGGCAGGGTGGGAAAGAAAACTTAAGAAATCCCTTTAAGTAGGATATAACAGGACCTGAAAAAAATCTATACAATCCATCTGCAGAGTCCTGATGTCGGCTTGTATACACTGGAATTTAGAAGGATGAGAGGGGATCTTATCGAAACATAAGATTATTAAGGGGTTGGCCACGTTAGTGGCAGGAAACATGTTCCCAATGTTGGGGGAGTCCAGAACCAGAGACCACAGTTTAAGAATAAGGGGTAGGCCATTTAGAACAGAGATGAGGAAAAACCTTTTCAGTCAGAGAGTTGTAAATCTGTGGAATTCTCTGCCTCAGAAGGCAGTGGAGGCCAATTCTCTGAATGCATTCAAGAGAGAGCTAGATAGAGCTCTTAAGGATAGCGGAGTCAGGGGGTATGGGGAGAAGGCAGGAACGGGGTACTGATTGAGAATGATCAGCCATGATCACATTGAATGGCGGTGCTGGCTCGAAGGGCCGAATGGCCTACTCCTGCACCTATTGTCTATTGTCATGATTTGCAATCCTAGTTATTAAAAAGCTTTTCCAGGTACTTATCCCAGTCCATTTGCAGATATCTGCAGTTACTCCAGCATTTGTGTCTATCTGCACCCACTGTTTGGCATGGCTATTCATTCCATATCTCTTCACTATCCTTGGGAACAGTGAAGGTTGCTGTTACATACATTGATTACATTTGGGTCAGGCAGGGCCAATTATATATATTTTCCAAAATGTTTCTTCAGGAATTGTGGATGATCAGCCATGATCACAATGAATGGCGGTGCTGGCACGAAGGGCCAAATGGCCTCCTCCTGCACCTATTTTCTATGTTTCTATGAATTGCTCGAAGGCATACACGAGGAAATGGAATTGTTAGTATTAAAACATGAAAGAAAAGGAAGCCATTTTTGTTTTGCATATACATGTACTGATTTGTGAATTGGTTTGTAGAAGCCATGCCAACCAGGATCTTGTCTTTCCTAAAAAAACATAATGAATGCACAAAAATGCCATAAACAGTTATTTTTTAAAAGGTTCGCCTGTCTATATTTGAATTTCAATTGTAAAGGTGAAGCATCAAATAAATGACTAGTAGTTGAAAACTAATTTGATGGTATAATGAACTGATTGTTGCATCAGGAACTATTTGGGTCTCAGAAGTTTCAGACAGAATAACAGGCTACTTTACAAGTCCATATTGGCACAACAGTCTTGTTAGCTGTCAGACACTTAGGGATTTGTAAGATTCACGACTTGGTCTTTTGGCTTTTGATGCTCATCCTTATATTTTGAAACAGCGATATCTTATAATGCCAAATTGTTCCCAGAGGAAATCCCAGTGTTCAAATGTAGTGTTCAGATTTCTGACCCATGTCATGAGCAGCAAGGCATCTGGCAGATGCTGCAATTGGTAAAATGCTTTCCCCAGTTGCATCTTCAGTGATTTATTTAACATATGTTTCTTTCATGATTTGATCCTTTCTATACTCAGATTCTGGAGATGGGACACTCAGGGATGGGAGATGAGCATGAGGAGGAAGGGGAATGAGCACAGTGAAGGGGTGGGGGGAGAATGTGTGGAGAGGCAGAGGAAAGAGTTATCCCCTCCACTGTGTGCTCATCTCCCAACCCAGAGACCCCATCTCCCTTTGGAACCCTTCCCCCCTGTCCCCTTTCATCCATATCTTTCCCTCCGGCTTTACATTTCATTCCTCCTCTTCTTTCCTTATCCGACACCCTTTGGTCCCGACCCAAAACGACTTCTGCGCATTCCATCCACAGATGCTGCCTGACTCGTTCAGTTACTCCAGCATTTATTATCTGCTCAAGATTCCAGCATCTGCAGTTTATCAAGTTTTATTGTGAAATCCTATAAAGTTTTTGGATCTTTTGTATCATTCACATAACCCATCGTGGAAGCAGATGACCCATCAGCCAGGATTTAAAAAAAGAGTATAGAAAGGTTCATTCGTTTTAGTGCGCACCCTTCAATCAATTGGATGGATGCTTGTTACTTATGGTTCAAATTCAAATTATTATTCTGCATTGTACCTCCTAAAATGATGAATACCGTCTAAAGTACATAAATTCCATGATATATATTGTAATATTCAAACAGGTGATAAATACATTCTAGACGAAAATGCTTTCAACATTCAGATTATCATCTCGTTGGGTAAGTGAAATGAAACTGTCTTCAAAATTACTTAGAGTCATAGAGTCATCGAGTGATACAGTGTGGAAACAGGCCCTTTATTGAGTCATCGAGTGACACAGTGTGGAAACAGGCCCTTCATAGAGTCATCGAGTGATGCAGTGTGGAAACAGGCCCTTCATTGAGTCACAGAGTGATACAGTGTGGAAACAGGCCCTTCATAGAGTCATCGAGTGATGCAGTGTGGAAACAGGCCCTTCATTGAGTCATCGAGTGATACAGTGTGGAAACAGGCCCTTCATTGAGTCACAGAGTGATACAGTGTGGAAACAGGCCCTTCATAGAGTCATCGAGTGATACAGTGTGGAAACAGGCCCTTCGGCCCAACTCGCCCATACTGGCCAACAATGTCCCAGCTACTCTAGTCCCACTTGCCTGCGCGTGGTCCATAACCCTCCAAACCTGTCCTATCCATGTACCTGTCTAACTGTTTCTTAAACTATGGGATAGTCCCAGCCTCAACTACGTCCTCTGGCAGCTTGTTCCAAACACCCACCACCCTCTGTGTGAAAAAGTTACCCCTCGGATTTCTACTAAATCTTTTCCCCTTCACCTTGAACCTATGTCCTCTGGCCCTCGATTCCCCTTCTCTGCGCAAAAGACTCTGTGCATCTACCCGATCTATTTCTCTCATGATTTTGTATACCTCTATAAGATCTACCCTCATCCTCCTGCACTCCATGGAATATAGAGAGACCCAGCCTACTCAACCTCTCCCTATAGCTCACACCCTCTAGTTCTGGCAACATCCTCGTAAATTTTTTCTGAACCCTTTCAAGCTTGACAATATATTTCCTATAACATGGTGCTCAGAACTGAACACAATATTCTCACCAACATCTTATACAACTGCAACATAACCTCCCAACTTCTATACTCAGTACTCTGACTGATGAAGGCCCAAGTGCCAAAAGCCTTTTTGACCACCTTACCTACCTGCGACTCGACCTTCAAGGAACCATGCACCTGTACTCCTAGATCCCTCTGCTCTACAACACTACCCAGAGGCCTACATTTACTGTGTAGGTCCTGCCCTTGTTCAACGTCCCAAAATGCAACACCTCACACTTCTTTGTATTAAATTCCATCAACCATTCCTCCGCCCACCTGGCCAATCGATCCAGATCCTGCTGCAATCGTTCACAACCATCTTCACTATCTGCAAAACCACTCACTTTTTTATCAGCAGCAAACCTGCTAATCTTGCCCTGTATGTTCTCATCCAAATCATTGATGTAGAT
Organism: Rhinoraja longicauda; assembly: GCF_053455715.1. Taxonomy (NCBI): domain Eukaryota; kingdom Metazoa; phylum Chordata; class Chondrichthyes; order Rajiformes; family Arhynchobatidae; genus Rhinoraja; species Rhinoraja longicauda. The sequence continues at coordinate 2,638,904 of NC_135965.1, read as the reverse complement.
GACAAACAGTAATGGGCCCAGCACCGAACCCTGAGGCACACCACTAGTCACAGGCTTCCAGTTCAAGAAGCAACCTTCCACCATCACCTTCTGCTTCCTTCCATGGAGCCAATTTGCTATCCATTCAGCTATCTCTCTTTGGATCCGATGTGATCTAACCTTCCAGAGCAGCCTACCATGCAGAAACTTGTCGAACGCCTTACTGAAGTCCATGTACACAACATCTACAGCTCTGCCCTCATCAACATTTTTGGTCACGTCTTCAAAAAAATCAATCAGATTTGTGAGACACGACCTCCCACGTACAAAACCATGCTGACTATCCCTAATCAGCCCTTGCCCATCCAAATGCCTGTATATCCTACCGCTCAGAATATTCTCCAGTAACTTTCCAACTACAGATGTTAAGCTCACCGGCCTATAGTTCCCAGTATTTTCCCTGCAGCCCTTCTTGAAAAGAGGTACAACATTTGCCACCCTCCAGTCTTCCGGCACCTCTCCTGTATTTAAGGACGACTCGTAAATTTCAACCAGGGCTCCCGTAATTTCCTCTAGGTTCTCACAAAGTCCTCGGATATATCTGATCGGGCCCTGGAGATTTGTCTACCTTCATACACGACAGTACCTTCAGTACTTCCTAGAAGGTAACCCTGACTGCTCTCATGACACTTCCAGTGACTGCTCCAATTTCCTCCGTCCTACTGTCTTTCTCCTCGATAAATAAAGAGGAGAAATACTCATTGAGGACCTTGCCCATCTCCTGTGGCTCCACACAGAGGTGACCACTTTGATTCCTGAGAGGTCCCACTCTCTCTCTCTAGTTACCCTTTCCCCCCTTATGTATTTATAAAATCTCTTGGGATTGTCCTTAATGCTACCCGCCAGAGCTATCTCCTGGCCCCTTTTTGCCCTTCTGATCTCCTTTTTCAGTTTACTCCTTAGTTCCTGAAACTCCTCCAGGGATGCACTTGATCCCAGCTGCTTGTACCTGTCCCATGCATCCTTCTTGTTTTTGACTAAGGTCTCAATTTCCCTCGTCAGCCAAGCTTCCTTACGTTTGCCTGCCTTGCCCTTCACTCTAACGGGGACGTACACATCCTGAGCTCTCTTCGGTACACTTGTAAAAACATCCCCCTTGGCCGATGTTCCTTTCCCCTCAGATAACCTGCTCCAGTCAACTTGAGCGAGACCTTCTCTCATACCCTCAAAGTTGGCCTTACCCCAGTTGAGCATTTTAACACGTGGACCCTCTCCGTCCCGATCCATAACTATCTGAAACCTAGTCGAACTGTGGTCACTGGTCCTAAAAGGCTCCTCCACACACACTTCATTAACTTGCCCGTCCCAATTTCCCAATACTAGATCCAGCGTTGCCCTCTCATGTGTGGGGGCCTCCACACACTGCTTCAGAAAACCCTCCTGAACACTTTTGAGGAATTGCACCCCATTTAAACCCACCTATTAAGGGGTTGGACACATTAGAGGCAGGAAACATGTTCCCAATGTTGGGGGAGTCCAGAACCAGGGGCCACAGTTTAAGAATAAGGGGTAGGCCATTTAGAACTGAGATGAAGAAAAACTTTTTCAGTCAGAGAGTTATGAATCTGTGGAATTCTCTGTCTCGGAAGGCAGTGGAGGCCAGAGAGAGCTAGATAGAGCTCTTAAGGATAGCGGAGTCAGGGGGTATGGGGAGAAGGCAGGAACGGGGTACTGATTGAGAATGATCAGCCATGATCACATTGAATGGTGGTGCTGGCTCGAAGGGCCGAATGGCCTCCTCCTGCACCTATTGTCTATTGTCTATTGCCTATAAACCCATCACGCTATGATGTTCCCTGTCTAAATTGGGAAAGTTAAAATCCCTGACTACAACAATCTTCTTTGACCTGCAGGTGTCTGCAATCTCCCGGCATATTTGCACTTCTAATTCCCGTTGACTATTCGGGGGTCTGTAGTACATCCCCAACAAGGTGATCATCCCTTTCTTGTTCCTCAGCTCCACCCATATAGCCTCACTAGATGAACCGTCCGTAATGTCACCTCTGAACACAGTCTTGACATCCTCCTTCACCAACAATGCAACCCCCCCTCCTCTTTTTCCCTCACCCCAGTCTCTCCTGAAGCTCCTGTCCCCCGGAACATTGAGCGGCCAGCCCTGCCCCTCCCTTAACCAGCTTTCAGTCATGGCTACAACGTCCCAGTCGCTCGTACCTATCCACGCCCTAAGCTCATCTGCCTTACCCGTCAGGCCCCTTGCATTAAAATACGTGCAGTTTAAACCAACCCTCCTTCCTCTCTCTCTCTCTGCCTTTCACCTGCCTATTCTGTCCATTAACCTTTCCCACACCACCTTCCATACCAACTTCTAGCCTCTCACCTGCCTCTGTCCTGTATGAGATTCCACCCCCTGCCAATCTAGTTTAAACCATCCCATGCAGCATTAGCAAACCTGCCCGCTAGGATGATGGTCCCCCTCCAGTTTAGGTGCAACCCGTCCCTTTTATACAGGTCACCCCTGCCCTGGAAGAGATCCCAATGATCTAGAAATCTGAAACCCTGCCCCTGCACCAACTCCTCAGCCACACATTCATCTCCCTTCTCTTCCTACCCTTACCTTTACCAGCACGAGGTACTGGAAGCAATCCTGAGATCACTACCCTGCAGGTCCTGCCTTTCAGTCTTCTGCCCAATTCCATAAATTCTTGTTGCAGAAACTCCTTCCTCTTCCGACCTGTATCGTTCGTGCCAACGTGCACAACAACCTCCGGCTGCTCCCCCTCACTCTTGAGGATGGCGTGCAGCCGCTCCGAGACGTCCTGGACCCTGGCACCAGAGAGGCAACACACCATCCTGGAGTCTCGCCCGCTGCCGCAGAATCTCCTGTCTGCACCTCTGACGATGGAGTCTCCCACCACTATGGCTCTGCCTGGCGTCACTCTTCCCTGTTGAGCCTCGGCACTAGGGTTGGAATCACAGCCCTGGCTGCCATTCAATCTTGTCGTGTCGTCCACTCCCAAGAGGGTGTACCTGTTTTCAGTGGGTACAGCCACCGGGGTCTCCTACACTCCACGTTTACTCCCCTTTCTCACAGTCATCCACCTTCGTTCTTCCTGTACCCTTGGTGTGACAACCTCACTGTAGATCCCGCCCAGGAAACGCTCGCCTTCCCGGATGGCCCTGAGAACTGCTCCAGTTCCCCAACACATTCATTCAGGAGCTGCACCCGAACACAGTTCCTGCAGATGTGGTTTCCAGAAGCTCCAGCAGTGTCCCTGACCTCCCACATCCTGCAGGAAACACACTGCACCAACCTGCCTGGCATTTCTCTCGGTGGACAAATGTTGAATAAAATATTACTTTATAAATAGGCGAATATTTTATTCGCGTCAAGAAAAGATCATCATACTGCAACCACCTGCAGCACAGAGGGCGTTGAAGAGCAGTATATCATACCACCACCACAGCAGCTTCTGCATAATGTCTAGCTTTACTTTTCAGAACTTTAGATTTAGATTTAGAGATACAGCGCGGAAACAGGCCCTTTGACCCACCGAGTCCGCGCCGCCCAGCGATCCCCGCACATTAACATTATCCTACACACACTAGGGACAATTCTTTTTTAACATTTACCCAGTCAATTAACCTATATACCTGTACGTCTTTGGAGTGTGGGAGGAAACCGAAGATCTCGGAGAAAACCCACGCAGGTCACGGGGAGAACGTACAAACTCCGTACAGACAGCACCCGTAGTCAGGATCGAACCTGAGTCTCCGGCGCTGCATTCGCTGTAAGGCAGCAACTCTACCGCTGCGCCATCGTGCCGCCCTGAGACAGTATTTCCACATCTGCATGACATCTGCAGACAGTATTTCCACATCTTCCACATTTTATTGAGACAGTATTTCCACATCTGCATTTGCTTCGAACCCTTTTCAGAAGGCCTTTGATGAGGTGCCGCCCATGAGGCTGCTAAGGAAGATGAGAGCCCACAGTATCAGAGGGCAGGTACTAGCATGGATTAGCAGGTTGGCTGGATGGCAGAAGGGAAAGAGTGGCCATAAAGGGGGCATTTTCTGGTTGGCTGCCAGTGACTAGCGGAGTTCCGCAGGGCTCGGTGCTGGGGCCGCTACCCTTCACGTTGTATATTAATAATTTGGATGAGGGGATTAAAGGCTTTGTTCCCAAGTTTGCATAAGATACGAACATAGGTGGAGGAACAGGCAGTGTAGAGATAGTAGGAATAAAGGCGTGGACTATTTTCTAAATGGGGAGAGAGTTCACAAATCAGAGGTGCAAAGGGACTTGGAAGTGCTGGTGCAGGATTTCCAAAAAGTAAATTTGCAAGCAAATCGGTGATAAGGAAGACAAATGCAATGCCAGCATTTATATCGAGAGGACTAGAAAATAAAAGCATTTAAAATATTTAATGCTGAAGTTTTATAAGGCACTGACTGGTCAGACCGCATTTGGAGTATTGTGAGCAGTTGTGGGTCCCATATCTGAGGAAAGATGTGCTGGCATTGGAGAGGGTCCAGAGGAGGTTTACAAGAAGGAATGATCCTAGGAATGATTAGGTTAGGTTATTATTAGGTTAACATATGATAAGCATTAGATGGTGCTGGTTCTGTACTCGCTGGAGTTTAGAAGGACGAGGGGGGAATGGCGTTGAAACTTATCAAATAGTGAAAGGCCTGGATAGAGTAGATGTGGAGAGGATGTTTCCACTAGTATGAAGGTGGAGGACAAGAATAAAAGGATCCTTTAGAAAGGAGATGAGGAGGAATTTCATGGTGGGATTGGGATGGGGGGAGGGAAGATGCTTACTTTGTTAAACTGCGGTGAGAAGAAACTTTTTCACCCAGAGAGCTGTGAATTTGTGGAATTCTCTGCCACAGAGGGCAGTGGAGGTCAATTCACTGGATGAATTTGAAAGAGAGTTAGATAGAGCTCTAGGGGCGAGTGGAATCAAGGGATATGGGGAAAAGGCAGAGGGTGGGGAATCTGTGGAATTAATTGCACAGAAGGTGACCAAGTCGATGGGTATTTTTAAGGCAGAGATTGACAGGTTCTTGATTAGTAAGGGTGTCAGGGGTTATGGGGAGAAGGCTGGAGAATGGGGTTGTGAGGGAAAGATAGATCAGCCATGATTGAATGGGGAAGTCGAATTGATGGGCCAAATGGCCTAATTCGGCTCCTCGATCTTATGATCATTTTTTGGAGATTGATGTTTCTGGAAGGCGAGAGTCTGTGAGGAATTGCATGGCTAGTGCCCCAGAAGATCAATAAAATCACCAGGAGTAGAAATGACCAAAAGGTTCAAACAAAGCTGAATAAATGTGGCAGACAGCAAGGAAATGTGACTGTTGGCCCCTTGGTCATCGGATCCCACTGTCATTTTCATGCAGCGTGACAGGAAAGGCTTGGGCATTATCAGCCTTGGTGGGATTGGGATGGGGAGGGAAGATGCTTACTTTGTTAAACTGCGGTGAGAAGAAACTTTTTCACCCTGAGAGTTGTGAATTTGTGGAATTCTCTGCCACAGAGGGCAGTGGAGGACAATCACTGGATGAATTTAAAAGAGAGTTAGATAGAGCTCTAGGGGCTGGTGGAATCAAGAGATATGGGGAGAAGTCAGGCACGGGTTATTGATTGTGGATGATCAGCCATGATCACAATGAATGGCGGTGCTGGCTCGAAGGGCCAAATGGCCTCCTCCTGCACCTATTTTCTAAGTTTCTATGTTTCTTAGAATCCACATATTCCATAATTCTGCATCAAATTCTCAATTTATTTTGAAAACTTCCTCGACAAATATATGTTCACCAACTGACGCAAAAACAATTTATTGCAAATTCACAGAGAAGACATTACCCTTGCAATGTTTCATTTGGCTTGCATTGATCTTGAAAAAATACAAAAACGAACAGTAAATCGTTTTAACGTCTAGAATGATGATTCCACAGGAGTGAAGTTGACCGTGGGGATATTTGACAACAACTGACAGAAAGCTAATGGAAATCGATGGCAAAATCAGGCACACACACCTTAGACACAGAACATAAGTAAATATATCTGAAGCTACACATGAAAACAGTATGGAATAGGGACGTCATTTGCTTGGAAGAGTGGAGAGCCATGAGAAATAGAATGGAGGGTGAAGTTACACCAGTCGCACTGAGTTGCTTTACCTTTCTGCTGAGGTCTGCGATTGGAAAGGCCCTGCAATGTAAATCGCTTTTTAGCAAGAGATGAACGGTCAGGGTTATGACTGGAAGGAACATCAGCTAGGAAAGAGGAAGAGGAAGAAATAAGGAGTCAACCTGAAATATCCATAAGTGCACAATACATGACTTTTCCCAGTTGAGTAATTCTTATACATTTCTCAAGTATTTCGTAGTCCCTTTCAGACCAATAAATCAGCAGCAGCAGCAGAACAATCAATAGTGCTTTATTTAGAAACATAGAAACATAGAAAATAGGTGCAGGAGGAGGCCATTTGGCCCTTCGAGCCAGCACCACCACTCACTGTGATCATGGCTGATCATCCACAATCAGTAACCCGTGCCTGCCTTCTCCCCATATCCCTTGATTCCGCTAGCCCCGAGAGCTCTATCGAACTCTCTTTTAAATTCATCCAGTGAATTGACCTCCACTGCCCTCTGTGGCAGAGAATTCCACAAATTCACAACTCTCTGGGTGAAAAAGTTTTTTCTCACCTCAGTTTTAAATGGCCTCCCCTTTATTCTTAGACTGTGGTCCCTAGTTCTGGACTCCCCAAACATTGGGAACATTTTTGTCACATATGCAACTGCAAGATGAAATTATTTTTGCATATACTACACATGCAAGAAGAATGGATACGTTAAGTTTGTAAGGACAGATCAATATAATTTCACATTTTGTTTCTTTTGTTTAATTTTATCTCACTCATTGATTCAGATTTTCTTTTTAGAGATACAGCGCAGAAATAGGCCATTCGGCCCACCGGGTCCGCGCCGCCCAGCGATCCCCGCACATTAACACTATCCTACACCCACTAGGGACAATTTTTACATTTGCCCAGCCAATTAACCTACAAACCTGTACGTCTTTGGAGTGTGGGAGGAAACCGAAGATCTCGGAGAAAACCCACGCAGGTCACGGGGAGAACGTACAAACTCCGTACAGACGGCACCCGTAGTCAGGATTGAACCCGAGTCTCCGGCGCTGCATTCGCTGTAAGGCAGCAACTCTACCGCTGCGCCACCGCTAAACCTTTAGATCAATTTACTCATGTCTGAGTTCTATTTTTGGATTGATTAGTTGAATATAATTTCAGCATTCGGGAAATGTTGTAAAATAAGCAATGAAGACCACTGGGCTATATGTACAGAGTTATCATCGGCGGTCACTGGAAGCGAGTGTGACTGTCCTCTCCATAGGGTCGGACCCCTGTGCGTGACTTTGTTTAACGTGGGGAGACTGGTGCACAGACAGCCACCACACGGTCCTTGACAGATCTGGGTCAGGATCCAGTGGCGTGGAGTCCAAGACGACCAGGAACCCTTTTCTTCTGCAGCCTTCATGCATCCGCCTTCCCAGCCGTTGTGACGCTCCACTAAAGTCAGCCATCATCCTCCGCCTGTTCCACCATTGAGGTCTTGGTTGGATTGCTCTTTGTCAGGGACCTCCCCCTCGACCTTACCGCCATGGGTGACCCTACCAGGAGCGTAGCTCCAGACGGCATCGCTCTCAGGATCTCAGGACCACACAAGCTTCTCTACCAGAGTGTGTTGATACTGTGCCAGTCTGAGCTCGGGATTCCGAAGGCTAGCTTCAATGAACGCACAGGCCAAACTTGCTCGTTTAATGGGACAATGGTGGAAGAAGGGAAGAAGGAATAGATGTACATTTCGTATGTTTCTTTCTGCTTGCTATCTTTTGAGACACTTCCATAGAACATAGAACAGTACAGCACAAGAACAGGCCCTTCAGTCTACGGTGTCTTTGCCGAACATGAAGCTGGTACCGTCACTTATCTACCTGCACATAACCCATATTCCTCCGTTTCACCATATCCATATTCCCATCCAATAGTCTTTTAAATGCCACTAATGTCCCTGCTTCAATCACTACCCCCAGCAGCGCACACCAGACACGCACTCACTATCCTCTGTGTGAAAAATTACATCCCTTCTAAACTTGCCCTTCTCACCTTAAACCTATGCCCTGTAGTATTTGATTTTTCCATCCATTCTAGGGAAAGGATTGTGACGGTCTAACCGAACTATGCCTCTCATAACTTTGTATATTTCTGTCAGGCCTCCTCGCAACTACTGGTGTTCCAGAGAAAACTATCCAAGTCTGTCCAACCTCTCCCGCTAATAACACGTCCCTAACCCAGGCACCAATCTGCTAAACCACCTCTGCACCCTCTCCAAAGCTGTCACATCCTTCCTGTAATGGGGAGATCAGAACTGCACAAAATACATAAAACACCAAAGTCCTAAAAGGCCGCATCATGACTTCCTTACTCTTATACTCAATGCCCCGACCTATGAAAGCACGCATCCAATAACCCCAAGATCACTCTGTACATTATTGTTGTTAACAGTCATCTCATTGGTTGTGTATTTGTCTCCTACATTTGACCTCCCACAGGTGCAACACCTCATACTTGCTTGGATTAAACTCCATCTGCCATTTCTCCACCCGTTTCTGTAGCTGACCTCGATCCTGCTGTATACCTTGACAGCCTTCCTCACGGTCCAAGACTCCAGCAATCTTGGTGTCATCTGCAAACTTACTAACCGGCCCATCTACATGTACATCAAAATCATTTATATGTATCACAAACGGCAGCAGTCCCGGCACTGATAGCTGCAGAACTCCACTGGTCAATAGACAATAGACAATAGACAATAGGTGCAGGAGTAGGCCATTCAGCCCTTCGAGCCAGCACCGCCATTCAATGCGATCATGGCTGATCACTCTCAATCAGTACCCCGTTCCTGCCTTCTCCCCATACCCCCTCACTCCGCTATCCTTAAGAGCTCTATCCAGCTCTCTCTTGAAAGCATCCAACGAACTGGCCTCCACTGCCTTCTGAGGCAGAGAATTCCACACCTTCACCACTCTCTGACTGAAAAAGTTCTTCCTCATCTCCGTTCTAAATGGCCTACCCCTTATTCTTAAACTGTGGCCCCTTGTTCTGGACTCCCCCAACATTGGGAACATGTTATCTGCCTCTAATGTGTCCAATCCCCTAATTATCTTATATGTTTCAATAAGATCCCCCCTCATCCTTCTAAATTCCAGTGTATACTTCCAGCCTGAAGATTGTCCATCCATTACAACCTCTGTCTTCCAATAGAATAAATCATAGCTGGACAAATTATCAGCAGTTAATAATAAAAACAATACAGTTAATCACAGTCATGGAGTCGTACAACATAGAGACAGATCTTTGACCCGCTGTGTCGGTCATAGTCCCCCAGGTGCCTGGTTATACTGTACCAGCATTGAGCCCCTCACCTTCCACACCATGAAAAAGAACACAGAGCATGAAACAGTACAGCACACGAACAGGCCATTTGGCCCATTATGTTTGTACCAAACATGATGCCAAATTAACTAATATCTTCTATCTGCGTGTGATCCCATGCATATTGTGGCTCCCCTTTGCTTCCACTACCACCTCTGGCAGAGTTCCATATTATGACCATTCTCGGTGCGTAAACCTGCCTTGCACTCCTCCTGTAATCTCTCCCTGTCACACTCTAAAGCTAGGCACTCTAGTGTTTCACTTTCACCCCAGGGAAGAGGTTCTAATTGATTTTACCACCTTACCTCTCCTTCGCATAATCTCATAAACATCTATCAGATCTTCTCTCGTCTTCCGACACTCCAGAGATAACAATCCACGTTTGTCCAACCTCTCCTTTTGGTTAATACCCTCTGATCACGGTTGCATCTTGGTAAATCTCTACTGCATCCTGTCCAAAGCCTTTACATCCTTCCTGCAATGGGGTAACTAGAACTGCACGCAATGCTCCAAATGCAGTCTTATAAAGCTGCAACATGACCTACTGACTCTAATACTCAAAGCCCTGACTGATGATGGCAAGAATACCACATGTCTTTTTTACCACTCTATCTATGTGCGTCACCACGTTCAGGCAGCTATGGACTTGGACCCCAAGATCTCTCTGTACATCAATACTATTAAGGACACAAAGTGCTGGAGTAACTCAGCAGGTCATGCACCATGGATACGTGATGTTTCAGGTCGAGACCATTCTTTGGACGCCACAGTTTATACCCAACCCAAATCTTAATACTGTTATGGGTCTTGCAATTAACTGTCTACATTCCCCTTACATTTAACCTTCTGACATTTGGATCCTAAGGGCAGCACGATGGCACAGCGGTAGAGTTGCTGCCTTACAGTGAATGCAGCGCCAGAGACCCAGGTTCGATCCCGACTGCGGGCGCCGTCTGTACGGAGTTTGTACTTTCTCCCCGTGACCTGCGTGGGTTTTCTCCAAGATCTTCGGTTTCCTCCCACACTCCAAAGGCGTAAGGTATGTAGGTTAATTGGCTTGGTAAAATGTAAAAGAATTGTCCCTAGTGGGTATAGGATAGTGTTAATGTGAGGGGATCGCTGGGCGGTGCGGACCCGGTGGGCCGAAAGGGCCTGTTTCTGCACTGTATCTCTAAACTAAACTAAAATCTCCCGTTACAACAGCTCATACCTGCCCAGATTAAACACCATCTGCCTTTTTTTCAACTCATGTTAGACAGGAATTCTGTGTGGAGCTACAGGAGATAGGCTGGGTCCTCAATTAGTATTTCTCCTCTGTTTTTACCACGAGGAAAGACATGAAGCCTGGGGAACTTGGAACTGTTAATGGAGATGTCTCGAGGACAGCCTGTATTATGGTTGAGGAGATGTTGGACGTCCGAAGGTGTAGAAAGGTGGACAAATCTCTTGGGCCCGATCATATATTTCTGAGGACATTGTGGGAGGCTAGAGAGGAAATTGTAGGAGTCCTGACTGAGATATATGAATTGTCACTAAAGATATGGGTGAGGTTGCCAGAAAATGGGAGGATGGCTAATGTTATGACTGTTTGTTGGAAGATCTGCAAGGAAAAGCATGGGAACTATAGAGCAGACAGCCTACAGGTGTGTTTAGTCGAGTTTCATGTAGTTTATTGTCACGTGCACCAAGGTCCAGTGAAAAGCTTTTGTTGCTGTGATAGGCAAGTTAATGGAAAGGATTCTGAGGGATAAGATGTACATGCATTGGGATAGACAGGGGCTGATTGGTAATAGTCAGCATGGTGTTGTACATGGAAGATTATGTCTTACAAATCTGAATACGTTTTTTGATGAAGTAACAAAAAGTTTGTCGAGGGTATCCGTTTAGTGCTCTGAGGTTAAAGTTTCTGATTGAGTCTGCTGAAGAATTCATTTAAATTGCTGATATTTTATTGATATTTGCAAAGGAAAAAGATGTCTGACGATCCAAATGTGGGAGGTAAATGCAAAATGCCATACTGTATGTTAATAAGTGACAGCTAATTTATGGGTGCACTGTTTATCAAATGGCCTCCATTGTAATGTGAGGCATGAATTCTAGGCCCAATGACTGAAGAGTCTCGACCCGAAACGTCACCCATCCCTTCTCTCCAGAGATGCTGCCTGTCCCGCTGAGTTACTCCAGCACTTCGGTGTAAACCAGCATCTGCAGTTCCTTCCTACACTAAAATTTTTGGATTTTTTTTTGTTGTTGTTTTTTTTTTTGTGAAATATTATAGATCCCTGCACATATTCCCAGTGTTCCCCAATATCCGGCTCCTTTAAATATTACAAATCATCAATTCCAATATCTCAATTAAAACTGTACAATTCCACAAAGTTAACGTACCTAACTGGAGGAGAAAATCACAAGCCAATACAGTAAGATAAAGAGGCTTGTGATTGGGCAGCAAACGCTGGGAAGTCAATGCAGAAATAAATACGTTGGGACCTTCATTTTGAATTTTTCTCAATCAAAATCATCCTCACCTTTGAAATCCTCAATTCATGAGTGAAAAACTGGTCCCCCCTCCTTGTTATCTTTCAATTCACTTCAGCCACAACCCATCCATTCTTCTCTGTAATTGTAGTATTATAGTGGATCAAAAGGATGGAAATGTGCAAGCAGAGATGGTGAATATTGGTGCCAACTCAGCTACCTTATATTTCTACTATAATTTTCCAATATTGTGATATTTTTGTTTTTATTCATTTTCCATTTGGATTGACATTTTTTTTCACTTGCTTTACAATAGACAATAGACAATAGGTGCAGGAGGAGGCCATTCGGCCCTTCGAGCCAGCACCACCATTCAATGTGATCACGGCTGATCATTCTCAATCAGTACCCCGTTCCTGCCTTCTCCCCATACCCCCTGACTCCACTATCCTTAAGAGCTCTATCTAGTTCTCTCTTGAATGCATTCAGAGACTTGGCCTTCACTGCCTGATGAGGCAGTGAATTCCACAGATTTACAACTCTCTAACTGAAAAACCTTTTCCTCATCTCAGTTCTAAATGGCCTACCCCTTATTCTTAAACTGTGGCCCCTGGTTCTGGACTCCCCCAACATTGGGAACATGTTTCCTGCCTCTAACGTGTCCACCCCCTTAATAATCTTATATGTTTCGATAAGATCCCCTCTCATCCTTCTAAATTCCAGTGTATACAAGCTTAGCCGCTCCAATCTTTTAACATACGACAGTCCCGCCATTCCGGGAATTAACCTAGTAAACCTACGCTGCACGCCCTCAATAGCAAGAATATCCTTCCTCAAATTTGGAGACGAAAACTGCACACAGTACTCCAGGTGCGGTCTCACTAGGGCCCTGTACAACTGCAGAAGGACCTCTTTGCTCCTATACTCAACTCCTCTTGTTATGAAGGCCAACATTCCATTGGCTTTCTTCACTGCCTGCTGTACCTGCATGCTTCCTTTCAGTAACTGATGCACTAGGACACCCAGATCACGTTGTACGTCCCCTTTTCCTAACTTGACACCATTCAGATAATACTCTGCCTTCTTATTCTTACCACCAAAGTGGATAACCTCACACTTATCCACATTAAACTGCATCTGCCATGCATCCGCCCACTCACACAACCTGTCCAAGTCACCCTGCAACCTCATAGCATCTTCCTCACAGTTCACACTGCCACCCAGCTTTGTGTCATCTGCAAATTTGCTAATGGTACTTTTGCCAAGGATCTTGCTGATGTACGATAAATGACAGAAAGGCAATAAATCCAGTGGCTAAATACAAACAATGCTTCTGTCAGTCTGTCAGTACTGAATATATTATCATCAGCAGTTTCTCCATACAAATGCACTGGTGCATAATTAATGAATAGCACAGACACAAAACATAAGTTCCCATAGCAAGCTCAGCATTTGGATAACGGAAGTGAGATATGCACAGATAAAGAGGTTTCCTCTGAAACTACAATTCACAATTAAACTCTGTACTGTCCAGGATTTAACATACCTTTTAAAACCGGTTCGGTTTTTAATAGTTAACAGAGTCATAGAGTCATACAGCGTGGAAACAGGCCCTTCAGCCCAACTTGCCCACACCGACCAACATGCCCCACCAACACTAGTCCCACCGGCCTGCGTTTGGCCCATATTCTTCTAAACTTTTCATATCCATATACCTGTCCAAAGGTTTCTTTTGAATGCTGTGATAGTGCCTGCTTCAATGACCTCATTTGACAGCTCGTTCCATATATCCACCATCCTATGTGTAATAATGTTGCCCCTCAGGTTCCTCCTCATTCTTTCCCTCCTCACCTTAAACCAGTATCCTTTGCTTCTTAAATTCCCCTCCACTGTATAAAAGACTCTGTGCATTTCACCTGTCTATTCCTCTCATGACCTCATACGCTCTATACGATCACCCCTCATCCTTCAGGAGTGTGCCTTGTTACTTTCATCTCAAGGACAATTTGGGTTGGCAATAATTACTGGCCTTGCTGGCATCAATCAAATCCTGAAAATGAATATTAAAAAAAATACCTGGGGCAGTTTGGATGTGGGATAGAGTTTGGGGGGCGGGGGGGGGGGGGGGGGGGGTTCGGGGGGGAGAGGTGAGGAGGGTGCTGAATATTGAACATAGCAGAGTTATACGTTTGACACAGATGGGAGTTGGGATGGGGGTTTAGTGTTGTTGAGATTGGCCGTGCATGGGATTTGAATTGCGAGGATGGAAGTTAGGTGTTTCTAGGTGTGGTACAGGGCAACCTCTACACTATCCAATGCAGGTGAGAGGCTGAAAGTCAGTGTGAAGGTGATGAAAAAGCGTTCAGTAGACAGGGTATGCAAGAGCAGGGCATGGAGCCAAGGAGGACTGTTGGACTGAATTGCATTTATTTTAACGTGAGAGGCCTGACGGTAAGACGGATGAACTCAGGGTGGGGATAGGTACGTGCGACTGGGACATTGCAGCCGTTAAGGAAACCTGACCAAGAGAGAGGCGGGACTGTCATACGAGGAAAGATTGGAAAGACTAGGCTTGTATTCACTGGAGTTTAGAAGGATGAGAGGGTGTCTTATAGAGACGTATAAAATCATAAAAGGACTAGACAACCTAGATGCAGGAAAAATGTTCCCAGTGTTGGGGGAGTCCAGAACCAGGGGCCACAGTCTAAGAATAAAGGGGAGGCCATTTAAAACTGAGGTGAGAAGAAACCTTTTCACCCAGAGAGTTGTGAATTTGTGGAATTATCTGCCGCAGAGGGCAGTGGAGGCCAATTCACTGGATGAATTAAAAAGAGAGTTAGATAGAGCTCTAGGGGCTAGTGGAATCAAGGGATATGGGGAGAAGGCAGGCATGGGTTAGTGATTGTGGACGATCAGCCATGATCACAATGAATGGTGGTGCTGGCCTGATGGACCAAATGGCCTCCTCCTGCACCTATTTTCTATGTTTGTATGTTAGGAGAGATAGAGGTGGGGTCAAGGAGGAGTGGTGTAGCTTTATTGATTAAGGAGGATGTCACGGCAGTAGTCCAAGAGAACATTACCGATGGTTCATCTAGAGAGGCTACATGGATGGTACATCTAGTGAGGCTACATGGATGGTTCATCTAGAGGCTACATGGATGGTTCATCTAGAGGCTACATGGATGGTTCATCTAGTGAGGCTACATGGATGGTTCATCTAGAGGCTACATGGATGGTTCATCTAGAGGCTACATGGATGGTTCATCTAGAGGCTACATGGATGGTTCATCTAGAGGCTACATGGATGGTTCATCTAGTCAGGCTACATGGATGGTTCATCTAGAGGCTACATGGATGGTTCATCTAGAGGCTACATGGATGGTTCATCTAGAGGCTACATGGATGGTTCATCTAGAGGCTACATGGATGGTTCATCTAGAGGCTACATGGATGGTTCATCTAGTCAGGCTACATGGATGGTTCATCTAGTCAGGCTACATGGATGGTTCATCTAGAGAGGCTACATGGATGGTACATCTAGTGAGGCTACATGGATGGTTCATCTAGTGAGGCTACATGGATGGTTCATCTAGTCAGGCTACATGGATGGAGCTGAGAAATAAAACGAGGATGATCACCTTGTTGGGAGTATACTATAGGCTCCCAAATTTTGCAAAGGACTTTGCAGGCAGCTACAAGTCTAATCGAGTTGTCATAGCTGGGGATTTTAACTTTCCCAATCTCGAGTGAGTGTGCCATAGTGCCAAGGGAGTAGATGGGGTGTTCAGGAAAGTTTCCTCAGGCATTATGTTGAGGTCCCTACAAGGGAGAGGGTGAAGCTTCATCTACTCTTAGGAAATTGTGAAGGGCAAGTGACTGAAGTGTACATGGGTGTGCTTTTGGAGCCAGCAACCACTGGTTCATTAGCTTTAAAATAGTTATAGAGTCATAGATAGAGTCATAGATTGATACAGTGTGGAAACAGGCCCTTCGGCCCAACTCACACAAACTGGCCAACAATGTCCCAGCTACCCTAGTCCCACTTGCCTGCGCTTAGTCCATAGCCCTCCAAACCTGACCTATCCATGTACCTGTCCAACTGTTTCTTAAACGATGGGATAGTCCTCTGTCTGGCAGCTTGTTCCATACACCCACCACCCTCTGTGTGAAATGCATGAACCACAAGCTAAAGTTATGATTGGGACAAGGCCAACTGCGATGGTATTCGGCAGGAACTTTCCACAGTTGATTGGAGTAAGTTTGCGGACATAGGAACTTCCAGAAAGTGGGATGCTTTTAAAAGTGTGATGACAAGAGCTGACATGCAAGCTCCCACTAAAGTGAATAACAAGCCAGCTGGGGATATGGAATCGTGGATGGCAAGAGCAATTGAGGCTCTGGTCAGGAAAAAGGAGGAGGCCTGGGGTAGGTTTAGGCAGTTTGGATCTAGCCTATGCCTGGAAGAGTTTCGGGAAATAGGAGCACGATTAAGAAGGAAATAAGGACAGCAAATGGGGGGCAGGAGATAGCTCTGGCAGATAACATGAAGGAAAATCCAAAGAGATGTTATATGTACATTAAGGGAAAGAGGGTGATGAGAGAGAGAATAATGCCCCTCAGAAAGCAAAGCAGTCATCTCTGTGTGGTGGCAGTCAAGGTCCATCATGAATATTTCTCCTTTCTTTTTACTGTGGAGAAAGACATGAAGACTGAGGATCTTGGGACAGTTAATTAAGCTGTCGGGGACAGTCTGTATTATGGTCGGGGAGCTGGTGGATGTCCTCAGGCATATGATGGTAGATAAATCTCCTGGACATGATCAGATATATCTGAGGACATTGTGCAAAGCGAGAGAAGAAATTGCAGGGTCTCTGGCTGAGGAATCATTATTAGACATGGGTGAGGTGCTAGAAGTCTGGAGGGCAACGACCTGGACATTGTCTGTATGGACTCCAGGTAGGCATTTGATAAGCCTTGGTAGGCTGCTCTGGAAGGTTAGGTCACATGGGATCCAGAGAGTGCTAGCTAACTGAATAGAAAATTGGCTTCTTGGAAGGAAGCAGAAGGTGATGGTGGAAGGTTGCTATCACTGTTGGGCCCATTGCTGTTTGTGGTCTATCCCAGTGATTTTGATGGGAATGTAGAACGAATGATTAGTAAGTTTGTAGATGACACTAAAGTGAGTGGTATCGAAGATAACGTAGATGGTTATCAAAAATTACAGCAGGATCTAGATCAGTTGGGTAAGTGGGCTGGGCAATGGTTAGACAATGGGTGCAGGAGGAGGCCATTCAGCCCTTCAAGCCAGCACCGCCATTCAATGTGATCATGGCTGATCATTCTCAATCAGTACCCCGTTCCTGCCTTCTCCCCAAACCCCCTGGCTCCGCTATCCTTAAGAGCTCTATCTAGCTGGTTAATCTGCTTGCGACTGCGGATATCCAGACCAGACCATCCCACACATCATGGATGACTGACTGCTCACTGAGGCTTTTCCCTGGTGGCATCAAGGCCATCCGCCCAGCAACTGATGCTGCCCTAGCCTGGATGTCTACCCTTGGCCTACAACTTTAGGCTGTGCACGCCATACGCAAGAAGAAGAATGGCTAATCGACTTTAATACAGATAAGTGCGAGATGTTGCATTTTGGGACTTTCACAGTGAATGGCAGGGCCCTGGGGAGTGTTGTTGAGCAGAGAGATCTAGGAGGGTAGGCACAGACAAGTGGCATTACAGGTACAGACGAAGATGTTGCCAGGGCCCGAGGGCCTGAGCTACAGGGAGAGGCTGAGCAGGCTGGGACTTTATTTCCTGGACCGCAGGAATCATCAGGACCGCAGGACCGAGGGGTGTTCTCAAAGAGGGGTATAAGATGAGAGAATTAGATAGGGTAAATGCACATAGCATTTTACCCAGAGGAGGGCAATCAAGATCCAGAGGAAATAGGTTTAAGGTGATGGGGTTGGGGGGCAGGGGGGAAGATTTACTAGAAACCTGAGGGCACTTTTTTTAACACAAAAAGTGGAAGATATGTGGAACAAGCTGCCGGAGGAGGTCGAGGCAAGCACTATCACAACGTTTAAAAAAAATTCAGACATGGGTAGAATAAGATTAGAGGGATTTGGGCCACACGCAGGCAGGTTGGACTAATGTTGATGGGGCATCTTGGTTGGTGTGGGCGAGTTGAGCCAAAGGGTCTTGTTCCACACTATATGACTCTATGCGGTTGTCAAGAAATCTTTTAGTACTTTGGCCTTCATCAGTCAGGGTATTGAACTTAAAAGTTGGAAAGTGTAGGAAAGAAACTGCAGATGCTGGTTAAAATTGAAGGTAGACACAAAATACTAGAGTAGCTCAGCGGGTCAGGCAACATCTCTGGAGAGAAGGAATGGGTGACGTTTCGGGTCGAGACATTTGTTTTCTCAGGACCACGTTTTAACCCAGACTTGCTACCACAGCCACGTTTGTTTTCTCGGGGAGTCTGAAGAAGGGTCTCGACCCGAAACGTCACCCATTCCTTCTCTCCAGAGATGCTGCCTGTCCCGTTGAGTTACTCCAGCATTTTGTGTCTACCTTTGAAAGTTGGAATGTCATGTTACAGTTGTGTAAGTAGTTGGTGAGATCACGTTTGGAGTATTGAGTTCAGTTTTGGTCGCCCTGCTATGGGAAAGATGTTGCTTTCTTCCCATATAGGAAGCTTGAAATAATGTACAGTAGATTTACAAGGATGTTACCAGGACTTAAGACCTGAGAGGGGGAGGTTTTGCAGGCTAGGACTTTATTCATTGGAGGGCAGGAGGCTGAGAGGAGATCTTATAAAGGTGTATAAGAGCAAGGGGGAATAGACAGGGTGAATGCTAATCTTTTACCCAGAGTAGGGGAATCAGGAACCAGAAGACAGAGGTTTAAGGAGAGAGCTTAAAGATTTACTAGGAACCTGAGGGGTAACCTTTTCGTACAGAATGTGGTCAGTAGATGGAACGAGCTGCCAGAGGAGGTGGTTGAAGCAGGTGCTATAACAGCATTTAAGAGACAGGTACATGGAAAGGTTCAGATGATCATAGCGAAACAGCCCTTGAGTCCAGCTTGCCCATGCTGACTAAGATGCCCCACCTGCCCGCGTTTATAGAGGGATAGGGAGCAATTGGGTAGATGGGGCAACTTGATCTGCATGGCAAGTGGGGCCAAAGGGTCTGTTTCTGTGCTGTTCAACTCTCTGACCAGCTGTACTGAAAGGACACCTCCCTGAAGGCTCCAGCCTCCTCAGTTCCCTTAAACTGCAGGCTTTGTGAGATCCAGAATAACTTTAAAGCCTCCAGTCCAGTTATAATATTATTAAAATACTCTAATGAGCAATTGCATTTTGAAAACAGATTAATATCCAATTCTCCAAACCATGTTGGTATTTGTGAGCACCCACGCTCTTTCTAATCTGCCGGACAATCTGGTTCTTACACTGTTCCTCTCAATTGT
Organism: Rhinoraja longicauda; assembly: GCF_053455715.1. Classification (NCBI taxonomy): domain Eukaryota; kingdom Metazoa; phylum Chordata; class Chondrichthyes; order Rajiformes; family Arhynchobatidae; genus Rhinoraja; species Rhinoraja longicauda. Next base: position 2,619,426 of record NC_135965.1, on the reverse strand, counting down.
TGCTCATCTTTCAAGGACTGTTACCACGTTAAGTCATTTAGCAAAATATCATAAATTATTGTTCTCAGCAGTTGACAAATACAGTCATTACCATCTTTAAACATTGTTTAGAAACTGCTCTCTATTTTAGTGAATGACAGTTAATACACATGTTACAATACAATATATTGTCTCATTTTTTATTGAGCTCATTTGGAGTTGAGAATTAATACCACATCACCTGACAGACTAGGGTAGATTTTCATCCTCTCTGTAATTTCTAACCCATCTGCTCCCTGTTATGGAACCCCCTGATTTCCACTCCATGACATTTAACAAAGTGAAAATGATAAAAGTTTACAAAGGGGAGATGACTGCCTGCCAGTTCATGATCCTGCCGGTGAAAACAAAAGACATTTAAAAATAACATTTCTTTCCAAAGGCTTGGAAGATACGCAAAGCTTTGCCAGCTCCAGAATGTCAAACATCACCTAACTGCTTTTCACCAAATGCATATTTCCAAAGGTGAATAGCGGCTTCACATTTGCTGAGTTCAATGTTGTTAGAGTGCACCAATTTTTGAAGAGAGGAAAATTGCAACATTTATTATCTGTATCTCAGAACGGCTACAAAGGAGATCAGCATAAAAGCCACAGTGACGATGACTGGTTACACACAGTGCATTTTGCAAGCGTATGCACATAGCTCACTGGCCTTTAATCTGGCTCTTTCATGCACAGATTTCATCCTGATGGTAGGATAAATCCTATGCAGAAAATGATGGGAAAGATATCACAGCTAAAAACCCGAAACAAATTAGTTCAGTTTAGTTTAGAAATACAGGCCCTTCGGCCCACCGAATCCGCACTGAACAACGATCCCTGCACACTACACTACCCTACACACACTAGGGACAATTTTTACATTTACATCAAGCCAATTAACCTACATACCTGTACGTCTTTGGAGCGTGGGATGAAACCAAAGATCTCAGAGAAAACCCACACAGGTCACAGGGAGAACGTACAAACTCCGTACAGACGGCGCCCATAGTCAGGATCTAACCCAGGTCTCCGGCGCTGTAAGGCTGTAGCCCCACCGTGCCGCCCAGTCCATTCAATGATTTGAATACATTTTGGGGGATTTGGGGGAATTCCTGTCATCATATTTGCCACTGTGCACTGGATCCCATTCATAAAACTCCAAACAGCTGTTGATAAATTGTGTGTTTACACATCATGTTTCAAATCTTGAACTAGCTGCCAGTTACACATATGATAGGGGGTAATTGTACACAGAAACACTGATATTTACCTGCAAGGACCAACTTATTGATAGTTTGTTAAATGTATTGAGATGTCTAGCACAAAGGAAACCTAGTGTCATGCATTAAACGTTCACTGATGAGGAACAAACAAAAGTTTGGATTCCGATGCTTTATGTGGATTAAGATTTGTAAATGTCCAGATCAGACCAATAAAATTAATGTTTCATTATTTAACCAATAAAAATGGCATATTTAAACATTATTTACATAGAAAATAGGTGCAGGAAGAGGCCATTTGGCCCTTCGAGCCAGCACCACCATTCATTGTGATCATGGCCGATCATCTACAATCAGTTACCCGTGCCTGCCTTCTCCCCATATCCCTTGATTCCACTAGCCCCTAGAGCTCTATCTAATTCTCTTTAAAATTCATCCGGTCAATTGGCCTCCACTGCCTTCTGCGGCAGAGAATTCCACAATTTCACAACTCTCTGGGGTTTTTTCTCACCTCAGTTTTAAATGGCCTCCCTTTTATTCTTAGACTGTGGCCCCTGGTTCTGGACTCCCCCAACATTGGGAACATTTTTCCTGCAACTAGCTTGTCCAGTCCTTTTATGTTTCTATAGGATCCCCTCTCATCCTTCTAAATTCCAGTGAAATGTAGGCAGTTTTAATTCCTGGTGAGTCAAAAAGTGTTTTGTTAGAGCCATGGATTGACACAGCACAGAAGCAGACCTTTCAGCCCATTGAGTCCATGCCAATCACGGGGCACTCATTTACACTAAACTCATTTGATGCTCCCACATTCCCGGCAACACCCCCCAGATTCTCCACTCACCTACACAATTTACAGCTGGTGACTAACCTGATCGTCAGCATGCTGTAGGTTGTGTGAAGAAACCCGTGCGGACTTAGTGAGAATATCTTGATGAGGACGGGTGTCAAGGGTTTTGGGGGAGAAGGCAGGAAAATGGGATTAGGAGGCAGAGATCAGCCATGATTGAATGGCGGAGTGGGCTCGATGGGCCGAATGGCCTAATTCTACTCCTAGAACGTGAACACTGACACTATCCTACACCCCACTAGGGACAATTTTTACATTTGCCCAGCCAATTAACCTACATACCTGTACGTCTTTGGAGTGTGGGAGGAAACCGAAGATATCGGAGAAAACCCACGCAGGTCACGGGGAGAACGTACAAACTCCATACAGACGGCGCCCGTAGTCAGGATCGAACCTGAGTCTCCGGTGTTGCATTCTCTGTAAGGCAGCAACTCTACCGCTGCGCCACCGTGCCGCCCTAGTTCTAGTTCTATGTTATCCCACTTTCACACCCACTTTCTACACACGCGGGGCAAATTTTACAGAGGCCAATAAACTGACAAACTGCACGTCTTTAAACTGTGGGAGGAAATCGGAGCACCCAGAGGAAACGCATGCGTTCACATGGAGAACGTGCAAACTCCACACAGACAGCACCCGAGGTCAGGATCAAACCCAAGTTTCTGGTGCTGTGAGGCAGCAGCTCCACCAGCTGCACCAGTGTGCCGCCCTCTGTGTTGGTATTGAATGTTGAATGGGCATAATACTCAAGGTAAAACATACCAGGTGCGAACACACACAGATTCATCTTATTCCCATTTTCACTCAGACGAAGGTGGAGGCAATGGGATCCATTGTGCAACCCGCCACCTCTCATTAATCTCCCCTGATCTGTCCGGTCACACCCACGGACTGGGGTAATTTACAGTGGCCAATTAATTTACCAGAATATCTTTGGGGTGTAGGAGGAAACTGGGGCAACCTAAGCAACCAGTGGGAGAATGTGCAATCTCCACACTTGACTGTCAAGCACTAATCCAGGTTGATGTAATCGTGAGGCAGCAGTTCTAACTGGCCATCTACTCAGCTATCCTTTTAAGTAATCACCTGACGGAATTGCAAATGTAGATTTGAGACACGCTCCCATGACTCCCCCCCCCCCGTCACCACTCCCCACTCCCATTTTAATGTGGATGCTTATTTCCTGCGCATAATTTAGCAAAATGCAACGTTAGTAAAAAGTATTACCTCTCTTTAGTCTGTTATTGGAGCTGCAGTTCTCTTCGTGCTTGTTTAGTTCTGAACTAGTTAGATCGCCCCTGTTGTCTTGTTGCTGTAAAGATGATTTCCTCATGTATCTGTGAGATAGAAGTTTGTAATTTACCGGAAGCTGAATATTGCAATTACCATAGGTTGAAAGTTGGTTACTTTGCTAGATCATCCATACGCTGGCCCTACAATCCTGATATTAGGATTCAGTTTTTAGATTTATTTTTAGATTTTTAGATTTAGAGATACAGCGCGGAAACAGGCCCTTCGGCCCACCGGGTCCGCGCCGCCCAGCGATCCCCGCACATTAACACTATTCTACACACACTAGGGACAATTATTTTTACATTTGCCCAGCCAATTAACCTACATACCTGTACGTCTTTGGAATGTGGGAGGAAACCGAAGATCTCGGAGAAAACCCACGCAGGTCACGGGGAGAACGTATAAACTCCGTACAGACGGCGCCCGTAGTCAGGATCGAACCTGAGTCTCCGGCGCTGCATTCGCTGTAAGGCAGCAACTCTACCGCTGCGCCACCGTGCCGTCCGTTCAGGACGATATAGATCCTGCTGGGCTAGCTCAGCCATTCACTCAGAAGGTGAGGCAGAGATTCAGGTGCACTTCCCCCAGCCTGGTCCATTGCAGTCTATGCGTGTGATGTGGCTTCCTCCACATCAACAAGACCAAATGTAGACTAGGTGACTATCTTGCAGAGCACCTGTCTGCAACATCTATCATGAACTTCCGGTTGCCTGTCCTTATGAACCCCTTCCCCTACCGACCTGTCTGTCCTTGGCCTTCTCCACTGCCATGCTGGGGACAGGGGTTGCCAACTTCCTCACTCCCAAATACTGGACACGGTGACGTCACCGCCCAGTGCCCCACGTGACCTCACCCAGCTACGTGTTCCCACTCCACCAATGGCGGCCGCCCGGGCCTACACTGTCAGGGATTACAGCAGCCCCTGGGCTACAGTGTCCGGGCCCACAGTGTCCAGGCCTATAGCGTCAGGGCCTACAGTGTCCGGGCCTACAGTGCCCCCCGGGGCCTAATATGGGACAAGGGCAGACCCGTACAGGATAAAGCAATTTTGCCCAAAATATAGGATGTCCCAGCTAATATGGGACAGTTGGCAACCCTAGTGGAGATAGACACTTTGGGCCTACAGCCCAAAGGTATGAATTTTGTATTTTTAAATGTAGATAACCCTCTCCCATTCCTACTCCCACCAGTCCACCCATGGTCTCTTTCTCTTTGTTCATCTTTTCCATACCTCCCCCATTCATCCTCTCACGCCTGGTTCCACCGGCCCATGTCCCACACACCTATCTACCAGGGTCGTTCTCCCTTGGTTGGCTTTTCCTATCCCATTATTGTCCCTTATCTGCTTCAACTGATCATGTACTAGCCTCAGCCTTGCCTCAGCTGACTCCATCTGCCTATGTTATTTTTCCTCGTCTGTTCCCACCTATTACCTGCCATCATTTGTCCCACCACTTCCACCCCCACCTGGCTCCAGATGCCCTTGACCCACCACTGCCCCTCACCTGGTTCTACCTACCACCTACCACCTATCTCTCCACCCTCCCCCCTTCCCTCTACATTCTCCATCCGGACCAGGATCTTGACCTGAAATCTCGACCATGCCTTCGTGCCCACAGATACTGCTTGCCTCATTGAGTTCTTCCAGCAGATTGTTTTTTATCCAAATTCTTGCATCTGTAGTCTCTCATTTCTCTATCACATCGAGGTTTCCACATGGTCTCTGTTGCGATTTATCATTTTATATGAACATACTGATTAAATTGCAGCCTGAAAACATTCACTCCAAAACATCCATTAGCTAACCAGTTCAGTGTTCTCATTAGTACTACAAGACATTGCAATATTATTGAAGGCACGGAGTGCAAAAGCTGCACCTGACATTTCATGGAGTAGAATACTTGGGTTCAAAATACATGATTATTTACCAATGCAAAAAATGAACATGGTTGGATGGCAAAGCTTATTTACATTTACTGAAAAATAACTAGAAATCCAGAGATTTTCCAATTCACAAAACGATTGATTTAAGGTAAAACTCAAGACAAAATAATTTGCTTAAGTACAACAAAAACATCCTCTTAATTTGATAAAATATATTCATTGGGTCAAAAACAGACTGCTAGAATAATTCAGGAGGTAAAGCAGCATCTGTAGATTTTGAGCCAGCATCCTGCATCATTGCATCCTGACACAGGATCTCAACATCATACACTGGAATTTAGAAGGATGAGAGGGGATCTTATCGAAACGTATAAGATTATTAAGGGGTTGGACACGTTAGAGGCAGGAAACATGTTCCCAATGTTGGGGGAGTCCAGAACAAGGGGCCACAGTTTAAGAATAAGCGGTAGGCCATTTAGAACGGAGATGAGGAAAAACTTTTTTAGTCAGAGAGTTGTGAATCTGTGGAATTCTCTGCCTCAGAAGGCAGTGGAGGCCAATTCTCTGAATACATTCAAGAGAGAGCTGGATAGAGCTCTTAAGGATAGCGGAGTCAGAGGGTATGGGGAGAAGGCAGGAACGGGGTACTGATTGAGAATGATCAGCCATGATCACATTGAATGGTGGTGCTGGCTCGAAGGGCCGAATGGCCTCCTCCTGCACCTATTGTCTATTGTCTATTATCATAGTATCTTTTGCCTTCCCAGATGCTGCTTTATATGCTGAGTTCTTCCAGCAATGTGCTATTTTGTACCAGCTTCCAGCATCTGTAGTCTTTTGTGTGTCTATATTCATTGGGTGTTGGATGTTGTGGGGGGAAGAAAAGATTAAATGAAGAAATAAAGCAATGCGTCATGACAAAAGGGCAGAACAGAAAGAGCTGTGCAACAAACTAGGAAGCTAATCGACACCAGTGACAGGGAGCTGGCAGTCGTCTCTCACTTTAATTCTCTATGACATTGCCCTCCACTGTGGCTTCCTATGATGGATCAATAACATGCAACATGAGCTTGAGAAACAAGACATCACTTCAGACAGCACATTGCAACCTCAAATGCAACTATTTCAAATAATGAGCAAATCCGGTTTTTGGTTCTCATCTCTTGTGCTTTTGGCATCTCTCCTCGTCTGGTTCTGCAGCTTCCAATGTTCCCGATGTTGGGGAAGTCCAGAACAAGGGGTCACAGTTTAAGGATAAGGGGGAAGTCTTTTAGGACCGAGATGAGAACGTTTTTTTTCACACAGAGAGTGGGGAATCTGTGGAATTCTCTGCCACAGAAGGTAGTTGAGGCCAGTTCATTGCTATGAGATGTGGCCCTTGTGGCTAAAGGGATCAGGGGGTATGGAGAGAAGGCAGGTACGGGATACTGAGTCGGATGATCAGCCATGATCATATTGTTTCTAATCAAGCAACAGAACATTAATGTGGGTGCATTCAATGTACCATGTGCCAGAGTACATTTGCTGATCCATTAGTTCGGGAACCGTGGTTTAGGTTTTATTTCAGATTCTTGAAAAGTATATAAGAAAATAATTGCAGATGCTGGTACAAATCGAAGGTATTTATTCACGAAATGCTGGAGTAACTCAGCAGGTCAGGCAGCATCTTGGGAGAGAAGGAATGGGTGACGTTTCGGGTCGAGACCCTTCTTCAGACTGATGTCAGGGGGGCAGGACAAAGGAAGGATATAGGTGGAGACAGGAAGATAGAAGGAGATCTGGGAAGGGGGAGGGGAAGAGAGGGACAGAGGAACTATCTAAAGTTGGAGAAGTCGATGTTCATACCACTGGGCTGCAAGCTGCCCAAGCGAAATATGAGGTGCTGTTCCTCCAATTTCCGGTGGGCCTCACTATGGCACTGGAGGAGGCCCATGACAGAAAGGTCAGACTGGGAATGGGAGGGGGAGTTGAAGTGCTGGGCCACCGGGAGATCAGTTTGGTCAATGTGGACCGAGCACAGGTGTTGAGCGAAGCGATCGCCGAGCCTGCGCTTGGTTTCGCCGATGTAAATAAGTTGACATCTACAGCAGCGGATGCAATAGATGAGGTTGGAGGAGGTGCAGGTGAACCTTTGTCTCACCTGGAAAGACTGTTTGGGTCCTTGGATGGAGTTGAGGGGGGAGGTAAAGGGACAGGTGTTGCATCTCGTGCGGTTGCAGGGGAAAGTGCCCGGGGATGGGGTGGTTTGGGTAGGAAGGGACGAGTGGACCAGGGAGTTACGGAGGGAACGGTCTCTGCGGAACGCAGAGAGGGGAGGGGATGGGAAGATGTGGCCAGTGGTGGGGTCCCGTTGTAGGTGACGGAAATGTTGGCGGATGATTTGTTGGATCCGCTGGCTGGTGGGGTGGAAGGTGAGAACGAGGGGGATTCTGTCCTCGTTGCGAATGGGGGGAGGGGGAGCAAGAGCAGAGCTGCGGGATGTAGAAGAGACCCTAGTGAGAGCCTCATCAATAATGATAATGGGGAAGCCCCGTTTTCTGAAGATTTCTTGAAAAGTATATGTATGTTGTTTTTATATTCCGGCATTAGCCCCAAATGCTTACTTTGTTCATCATGGCTAGTTCAAGTTTGCAGATGCCAAGCTAAATGCACTTTCAACTGAAAGGGGGAAAGTTCCATTTAAAATAAGCAATAGAGACACATTCTTGCATATAACTGGTTGCAGAAAGCCTGTTCATGTTCTTCCAATAGTATAGACTGATGGATGTTTGGCAATCAAAATATAAATATAAATCAGGAAGATCAAAAATACCCAAAGAGAAAAATATCTTGTGGAGGAGGGAACTGCAGATGCTGGTTTACACCGAAGATAGACACAAAATGCTGGAGTAACTCAGCGGGACAGACAGCATCTCTGGAGGGAAGGAATGGGTGACGTTTCATCATGGTTGATCAACATGGTTTTATGAAAGTAATACTTGACAAATTTGCTAGTTCTTTAAGTAGATAACAAACAGGCCAGTAAAAATGCACTTAGGTTTCCAGAAGATATTCGGTAAGGTGCCACATTAAACGTTACTGAACGGCTTGATGTTGGGGGATAGGAATTGGCCGACTAAATGAAAATCGATAGCTGGGATAAAAGATTAATTTTCACATTGGCAGCCTTTAACTAAAGGGAAACCAAGAATTCAATTTATTGATGAAATCAAGTGGATCAATTTATTGGGTGAATAACTTTGGAAGATGCAAACTCCTTCAATTGGTTACAGATTACGTGAAGAGGCAAGAACTTTCAAATGGAGCATGATGAGGGAAAATGGAAGAAAGAGAGATAAAGCAAATTATTATTTAAATAGAGTGAGACTGCAAAATGCTGTGGTATAAAAGTGCATGAATCACAAGAAGTTAGCATGCAGGAACACGAGTAAGTAGATTTGTTGGCCTTCATTGCGAGGAATTTCAGAAAGCCTTTGATAAGGTGCCACACGTGAGGCTGCTTAGGAAGATGAGAGCCTACGGTATCAAAGGGTAGATACCAGCATGGATAGCAGGTTGGCTGGATGGCAGAAGACAAAGAGTGGCAATAAAGGGGGCTTTTTCTGGTTGGCTGCCAGTGACTAGCGGAGTTCCACAGGGGTCGGTGCTGGGGCCGCTACTCTTCACGTTGTATATCAATGATTTGGACGAGGGGATTTGAAGGCTTTGTGGCCAAGTTTGCAGATGATACTAAGGTAGGTGGAGGGGCAGGTAGTGTAGAGAAAGCAGGGACTCTGCAGAAGGAATTGGACAGGTTGGGAGAGTGGGCAGAGAAGTGGCATATGGAATAGAGTGTAGCAAAGTGTGGAGTCATGCATTTTGGTAGTAGGAATAAAGGCGTAAACTATTTTCTAAATGGGGAGAGAATCCAGAAATTGGAGGTGCAAAGGGACTAGGGAGTGCTGGTGCAGTATTCCCAAAAAGTTCATCTGCAAGTCAAATCAGTAGTAAAGAAAGCAATATCAATGCGAGCAATTATTTGAGGATGACTAGAATACAAAAACAGGGATGTAATGTTGAGGCTCTATAAGGCGCTGGTCAGGCCACATTTGAACATTGTGAAAAATATTGCGCAGCATATTTGAGGAAGGAAGTGCTGGCTCTGGAGAGGGCCCAGAGGAGGTTTACAACAATTATCCCAGGAATGTGTAGGTTAACCTATGACGAGCATTTGACAGCACTGGGCCTGTAGAAACATAGAAACATAGAAACATAGAAAATAGGTGCAGGAGTAGGCCATTCGGCCCTTCGAGCCTGCACCGCCATTCAATATGATCATGGCTGATCATTCAGCTCAGTAGCCTGTACCTGCCTTCTCTCCATACCCCCTGATCCCTTTAGCAAAAAGGGCCACATCTAACTCCCTCTTAAATATAGCCAATGAACTGGCCTCAACTACCTTCTGTGGCAGAGAATTCCACAGACTCACCACTCTCTGTGTGAAGAAATGTTTTCTCATCTCGGTCCTAAAAGACTTCCCCCTTATCCTTAAGCTGTGACCCCTGGTTCTGGACACCCCCAACATCGGGAACAATTTTCCCGCATCTAGCCTCTCCAACCCCTTAAGAATTTTATATGTTTCTATAAGATCCCCCCTCAGTCTTCTAAATTCCAGCGAGTACAAGCCCAGTCTATCTAGTCTTTCCTCATATGTAAGTCCCGCCATCCCAGGGATCAATCTGGTGAACCTTCTCTGTACTCCCTCTAAGGCAAGAACGTCTTTCCTCAGGTTAGGAGACCAAAACTGCACACAATACTCCAGGTGCGGTCTCACCAAGGCCCTGTACAACTGCAGCAGAACCTCCCTGCTCCTAAACTCAAATCCTCTTGCTATGAATGCCAACATACCATTCGCTTTCTTCACTGCCTGCTGCACCTGCATGCTTGCTTTCAATGACTGGTGCACCATGACACCCAGGTCACGTTGCATCTCCCCTTCTCCCAATCGGTCACCATTCAGGTAATACTCTGCTTTCCTGTTCTTGCCGCCAAAGTGGATAACCTCACATTTATCCACATTATATTGCATCTGCCATGCATTTGCCCACTCGCCTAATCTATCCAAGTCACTCTGCAGCCTCCTAGCATCCTCCTCGCAGCTAACACTGCCACCCAGCTTCGTGTCATCCGCAAACTTAGAGATGTTGCATTCAATTCCCTCGTCCAAATCATTAATATACACTGTAAATAACTGGGGTCCCAGCACTGAGCCTTGCGGTACCCCACTAGTCACTGCCTGCCATTCCGAAAAGGACCCGTTTATTCCTACTCTTTGCTTCCTGTCCGCCAACCAATTTTCTATCCACCTCAACACTGAACCCTCAATACCGTGTGCTTTAAGTTTGTACACCAATCTCCTATGTGGGACCTTGTCGAAGGCCTTTTGAAAGTCCAGATATAACACATCGACTGGTTCTCCCTTATCCACTCTACTAGTTACATCCTCGAAAAATTCTATAAGATTCGTCAGACATGATTTGCCTTTGGTAAATCCATGCTGACTTTGTCCGATGATTTCACCACTTTCCAAATGTGATGCTATCACATCTTTAATAACTGACTCTAGCATTTTCCCCACTACCGATGTTAGGCTAACTGGTCTATAATTCCCCGTTTTCTCTCTCCCTCCCTTTTAAAAAAGTGGGGTTACATTAGCTACCCTCCAGTCCTCAGGAACTGCTCCAGAATCTAAAGAGTTTTGAAAAATTATCACTAATGCATCCACTATTTCTGAGGCTACTTCCTTAAGCACTCTGGGATGCAGCCTATCTGGCCCTGGGGATTTATCTGCCTTTAATCCATTTAATTTACCTAACACCACTTCCCGACTAACCTGGATTTCCCTCAGTTCCTCCATCTCTTTAGACCCCCGGTCCCCCGCTATTTCCGGCAGACGGTTTATGTCTTCCTTAGTGAAGACAGAACCAAAGTATTTGTTCAATTGGTCTGCCATCTCCTTGTTCCCTATGATCAATTCACCTGTTTCTGACTGCAAGGGACCTACACTTGCCTTAACTAATCTTTTTCTCTTGACATATTTATAAAAGCTTTTGCAGTCTGTTTTTATGTTCCTTGCCAGTTTTCCCTCATAATCTATTTTCCCTTTCCTAATTAAGCCCTTTGTCCTCCTCTGCTGGACTCTGAATTTCTCCCAGTCCTCTGGTATGCTACTTTTTCTGGCTAATCTGTATGCTTCATCTTTTGTTTTAATACTATCCTTGATTTCCCTTGTTAGCCACGGATGCACTACCTTTCCTGGTTTGTTCTTTTGCCAAACTGGGATGAACACTTGTTGTAGTTCATCCATGCGACCTTTAAATGCCTTCCATTGCATGTCCACCGTCAACCCTCTCAGCATCAATCGCCAGTCTATCTTGGACAATTCACGCCTCATACCCTCAAAGTTACCTTTCTTTAAGTTCAGAACACTTGTTTCTGTATCGACTTTGTCACTCTCCATCCTAATGAAGAACTCTACCATATTATGATCACTCTTGCCCAAGGGGCCTCGCACAACAAGACTGCTAACTAACCCTTCCTCATTACTCAATACCCAGTCTGGAATGGCCTGTTCTCTCGTTGGTTCCTCGACATGTTGGTTTAGAAAACCATCTCTCAAACATTCCAAGAAATCCTCTTCCTCAGCACCCCTGCCAGTTTGGTTCACCCAATCTATATGTAGATTGAAGTCACCCATTATAACTGCTGCGCCTTTAGTGCATGCATTTCTAATTTCCTGCTTGATGCCATCCCCAACCTCCCTACTGCTGTTAGGTGGCCTGTACACAACTCCCACTAGCGTTTTCTGCCCCTTAGTGTTTCGTAGCTCTACCCATATCGATTCTACTTCCTCCAAGCTAATGTCCTTCCTTTCCACTGCTTTAATCTCCTCTCTAACCAGTAACGCTACCCCACCTCCTTTTCCTTTCTGTCTATCCCGCCTGAATATAGAATATCCCTGGATGTTGAGCTCCCAGCCTTGGTCACCCTGGAGCCATGTCTCCGTAATCCCAACTATATCATAATCATTAATAACTATCTCCACATTTAATTCATCCACCTTATTACGTATACTCCTTGCATTGAGACACAAAGCCTTCAGGCTTGTTTTTACAACTCTCTTACCCCTTGTACGATTATGTTGAAAAGTGGCCCTTTTTGATTTTTGCTCTGGATTTGTCTGCCTGCCACTTTTACTTTCCACCTTGCTACCTGTTGCTTCTACCCTCATTTTACACCCCTCTGTTTCTCTGCTCCAGCTCCCATCCCCCTGCCACATTAGTTTAAATCCTCCCCGACAGCACTAGCAAACACTCCTCCTAGGACATTGGTTCCATTCCAGCTCAGGTGCAGACCGTCCTGTTTGTACTGGTCCCACCTCTCCCAGAACCGGTTCCAATGTTCTTGCTGGAGTTTGGAAGAATGAGGGGGGACCTCATTGAAATGGACTGAATCGTGAAAAGTTTGGATAGTGTGGATGTGGGGAGGATGTTTCCACTAGTGGGAGAGTCTAGGACTGGAGGTCATAGCCTCAGAATTAAAGGACGTTCCTTTAGAAAGGAGATAAGGAGGAATTTCTTTAGTCAGAGGGTGGTGAATCTGTGTAATCCTTTGCCACAGAAGCCTGTGGAGGCTGTCAATAGATATGTTTAAGGCAGAGATAGATTCTTGGTTAGTGCAGGTGTCAGAGGTTATGGGGAGAAGGCAGGAGAATGGGGTTAGGAGGGAGAGATAGATCAGCCATGATTGAATGGCGTAGACGCTGGGCCGAATGGCCTAATTCTACTTCTATCCCATATGACATTTAAATTGCAAGAATTCCAAGTGGTATTGGGAGAGAGGCAATGATGTTGAAACCAAGATTAGATCAGATATAATCTTACTAAAAAGCAGATTTATTTAATCTGCTATTTTTTTAAACAGATTTGATGGAGGGGCCGCTGCCTACCCTCCCCCCTGCTCCCCGACAGTCTCTCCCCCTCAATCCCCCTGGCCCACTTCCTCTGCCCACCCTCCCCCCTGCGAGATGCACAGTCTTTTACCCAGTGTAGGGGAATCGAGGACTAGAGGACACGGGTTCAAGGTGAAGGGGAAAAGATTTAATAAGAATCCGGGGGGTAACTTTTTCACACAGTGTATGGATGTACACTGCGTTTGGGTGAATGGAACAAGCTGCTAGAGGAGGTAGTTGAAGCTGGGACTATCCCATCGTTTAATAAACAGTAGGACAGGTCCCATCGTTTAATAAACAGTAGGACAGGTACAAGGATAGGACAGGTTTGGAGGGTTATGGACCAAGTGCAGGCAAGTGGGACTAGTGTAGCTGGGACATTGTTGGCCGGTGTGGACGAGTTGGGCTGAAGGGCCTGTTTCCACACTGTATCACTCTATGACTCTACAGGAAAACCAAATGGAGATTTGGTGGCCTCTTTCACTGCAGCTCTGTGCGGTAGACAAGCGTGACCCGCAAGCTTCCAGGCGCCTTTTACTCCAACTCTCTATCCCATTCTGAGCTCGCCGTGTTTGGCAATTTACAATGTTCCCAAAAAGCCCAAAGTGTTTCTGAGGAACAGCATTTCATCTGCCACACACACACACATGGAAAATTGAAAGTGCCAATTTCAAGTGAACAGCCTTTCTAGTTTGCATTGGAACTGTCAGTGCTAGTGAAAGCTCATCGATCTGTAAAGTTAACTTTGCTTCCCTTGCATCTTCACAGATGTTGCCAGAATTGGTGAGCCCTCCCAACTTGGTGTGTTTCATTTAAGATTTCAGATCTTCATGGTTTCAATGTTACTCTAAGTTGCAGAGTCTTTATAGCAGTCTTTTATTAACATTAAATGTGGAATTGCTTAGTTAAGGTTATTATAGGCAAATTCAACTAAATCACTAATTTGGTGGCAATGACTATGTTTAGGAAATTAAAGGTGGCAGATTAATCCAGATTTAGATTTCATCTTGGGCAAAATGAAAAAGGAATTGTCTGCAGGGTTCTCAGAAGAGAAGGCCTTTGAGGACCATAAAGCAAGTAGGAAAGAAGACAAGCGGGTGATTAGAAAGGTCAGAAGGGGAAAGTCGGATTAAAGAAAATCCCTAGGCTATATATACGAATGTTAAAAACAAGAGGGTAACCAAGGAGAAGATAGAACAATTTGTGCTTGGAGTCAGAAGATGTAGGCGAAGTACTAAACAAATACTTTGCATATTAGTTTAGTTTAGTCTAGAGATACAGCACGGAAACAGGCCCTTTCGGCCCACCGGGTCCGCGCCGACCAGCGATCCCTGCACAATAACATCATCCTACACACACTCGGGACAATTTATTTTTACATTTACCGAGCCAATTAACCTACAATCCTGTATGTTTTTGGAGTGTGGGAGAAAACCGAAGATCTCGGAGAAAACCCACACAGGTCACGGGGAGAACATACAAACTCCGTACAGACGGCGCCCGTAGTCAGGATCGAACCTGGGTCTCCGGTGCTGCATTCGCTATAAGGCAGCAACTCTACCGCTGCACCACCGTGCACGTTTCACAAAGGAGAAGAACATGGAGGGCAGTGATTCCAGTGTGGAGAATATTTGAGATCACGAAGGAGGTGGTGTTGGGGGTTAACGTGGATAAATCCCCAGAGCCTGATGGGATCTATCCCAGGTTGTTAAAAGGAACAACAGAGGAGATTTCAGGAGCCTTGACGAAGATCTTTGTAACGTCTCCAGCCACAGACAAGGTCCCAGAGAAACTAATGCCGTTTCTTTGTTTAAAACGCAAGTCAAGAGAAGTCAAGTCTGGAAAGTATACACCACATCAATGGCAGGGAAGCTATTGGAGAGGTTTCTTTGGGATGGGATTTAATCTCATGTCAAAAAGAAGAGGCTATTGTGGGACAGTCAGCAATCCTTTGGATGCTATTAACTCGATTGATTGAAGGAAGGTGATTGGTGAGGGTAGGGTGGATGATGTCTACATGTTTTTTTGTTAGGCAATTGACAAAGTCCCCCATGGTAGGCTGATCCAGAAGATTAAGATGCTTGGGACTTGGTCATTAGAATTACAAACTGGCCTACTCATTGAAGACAGAGGGGAGTGGTGGAAGAACATTATTCTGGCTGGAGGTGTGTGACCAGTGGAGTTCCATGGAGATCTGTGCTGGGACATCTGTTTGTGATACATATAAATGACTTGGATATAAACGTAGAAAGGTTGGTTGGTAAGTTTGCAGACAACACCAAGGCTTCTGGAGTTGTGGACAGTGAGGAAGGCTGTCAAAGTATTCAGCGGAGTATGGATCAACTACAAAAATGGGCAGAGGATGGCAGGGTGTTTAATCGGTGTGATTAAGTGTGAGGTGTGGCACTTTGGGTGGTCAAAGTTAAAGGGAAGGTACACATTGATGATGGTACACATTGATGTGCAGAGGGATCCTGGTGTCTAGGTCCATAGCTCCCTGAAAGTGACAATACAGGCCACAGAGTAATTAAAGAGGCATATGGTATGATTGCCTTCAGTGGTCAGAATGATGAGGAAGGAGCTAGGAGGTCATACTGCATCTCTGCAAGTCTGGCATGCACATTTGGAATATTGCATGCAGTACTCGCTGCTTAATTATAGGAAGAATGTGGATACTTTGAATAGGGTGCAGAAGAGATTTACCAGAATGATAATAAAAAGGAATTGCAGATGCTGGTTTATACCAAAGATAGACAATAGACAATAGGTGCAGGAGGAGGCCATTCGGCCCTTCGAGCCAGCACCGCCATTCAATGTGATCATTCTCAAACAGTACCCCGTTCCTGCCTTCTCCCCATACCCCCTGACTCCGCTATCCTTAAGAGCTCTATCTAGCTCTCTCTTGAATGCATTCAGAGAATTGGCCTCCACTGCCTTCTGAGGCAGAGAATTCCACAGATTCACAACTCTCTGACTGTAAAAATGTTTCCTCATCTCAGTTCTAAATGGCCTACCCCTTATTCTTAAACTGTGGCCCCTGGTTCTGGACTCCCCCAACATTGGGAACATGTTTCCTGCCTCTAACGTGTCCAACCCCTTAATAATCTTATACGTTTCAATAAGATCTCCTCTCATCCTTCTAAATTCCAGTGGATTCAGGAAAGATGGGCACAAAATGCACACTCGGCGATTATTTCGCTGAACATCTTCGCTCAGTCCGCCTTGGCCTATGTGATCTCCAAGATGTGCCCAAACATTTTAACTCCCGTTCGCATGCTGACGTTTCACTCAGTGGGTCAGGCAGCATCTCAGGAGAAAATGGACGTGTGACATTTTGGGTCGGGACCCTTCTTTAGGCCTAAAGAAGGATCCCGACCCGAAACCTTGCCCATCCATTTTCTCCAGAGATGCTGTCTGACCCACTGAGTTACCCCAGCAGTTCATGTCTATCTTTACCAGAATGTTGACTGGATTAGGTGGTATTAGTCACAAGGAGAGATCAGACAAATATGGAAGTGTGTAAGAAGGAACTGCAGGTGCTGGTTTACACTGAAGATAGACATGATCCTCCGACATTTTCACCAACTCCAACGGGATCCCACTGCTGCCACATCTTCCCATCTCCACCCCTTTCCACTTTCTGCATAGACCGTTCCCTCCGCAACTCCCCGTATCATTCTGGAGGGTGATATGGGTGACAAGAAATTCTGAAATGCATCTTTTTAAATGATCAATGAATGGCATTTTCATCAATTTTCAAAAAATGGGGTTTTCTTTTAAACGATAGTAATCGTTAACAGAGTAGATTAACAGAGTAGCTGCTTTGCAAACAGTCTGTAACTGTGTTCAAATAACTGAATATACCAAACTCAAACTCACACCCATTGAAAAAGGTGAAACTTGGTATTTGACCCGGTTTGGAGGCAAAGATAAATGAAATACTACAGTCTTAGTTGCTGAGCAAATACCTGTTGGGTGTGGTGAGTGGAGCTTGATAAACATGTTCTTGTATCCTCTGGTTTAGCTGGCTTGCGTCTGCCATGCACACAAAACAATGGTCAGCATACAGAAACTGTACTTTGTGCACAAATGCTCTTGGCATCTTTCAATCCTGTACCTTTGGCTCAGAATTCCCTGTTCATGCATCTAATACTATTAAACAACTCGGTGTAGAAAATAGAATAGAATTGAGCAAGATGCCTCCCTCCATAAGGAAGGAATGTTGATTTTCTGCTTCAGGATGCACCAACTGGGCACGCCCTACAAGGCCGTGCATCCCCTCCCTGCTTTACATTCCCACTGTCACTGTGTCCATTAATGACTCCAGACACATCAAAACAAAATATAATTGCCCATGCTTCAGTTCGATTGTGACAGTGAGACCTGAATGAAAAATCTTCTTTTGTCTCGGTCACTTTTTGTTTTAAAGATGCAGCATGGAAACAGGTCCTTCAGCCCACCGGCTCCACGCCGACCATCCATCACCAGTTCACACTAGTTTATATTTTTTAGATTTAGATTTACAGCGCAGAAACAGGCCCTTCGGCCCACCGGGTCCACGCCGCCCAGCGATCCCCGCACATTAACACTATCCTATACCCACTGCGGACAATTTTTACATTTGCCCAGCCAATTAACCTGTACGTCTTTGAAGTGTGGGAGGAAACCGAAGATCTCGGAGAAAACCCACGCAGGTCACGGGGAGAACGTACAAACTCCGTACAGACGGTGCCTGTAGTTAGGATAGAACCTGAGTCTCCAGCGCTGCATTCGCTGTAAGGCAGCAACTCTAACGCTGCGCCACAGTGCCGCCCGTAAACAGGCGGCAATCCCACTAAGTGCTGTTGTCCCACTAAACAGCAGGGGCAATTTACAGGGGCCAATTAACCCACAAACCTGCACGTCTTTGGGATGTGGGAGGAAACTGGAGCACCCAGAGAAAACCCACACGGCCACAGGCAGGACGTACACACTCCGCACAATCAACATCCATGGTCAATATCAAACCCGGGTCTCTGGCGCAATGAGGCAGCAGCAGCTCTACCACTGCCCCACCGTGCCACTTTAAAATGTGATGATGAATAATAAAAAAGGTTGGTTTTTAAAATAGTGAGGTTGCAAGATGGATTCAACAATGGCTGAATGGGAGATACCAGAGGGTAATGGTTGACAACTGTATGTCAG
The DNA here is from genome assembly GCF_053455715.1 of Rhinoraja longicauda. Classification (NCBI taxonomy): domain Eukaryota; kingdom Metazoa; phylum Chordata; class Chondrichthyes; order Rajiformes; family Arhynchobatidae; genus Rhinoraja; species Rhinoraja longicauda. The sequence goes on along the minus strand of NC_135965.1, from coordinate 2,600,985 downwards.
GTTGGAGGCCAGTGTCTAGTGGAGTACCCCAAGGATCTGTGTTGGGTCCACTGTTGTTTGTCTTTTACATTAATGATCTGGATGATGGTGTGGCAAATTGGATTAGTAAATATGCAGATGATACGAAGATAGGTGGTGTAGTTAATAATGAAGTAGAGTTTCAAAGTCTATAGAGAGACTTGGGCCTTTTGGAAGGGTGGGCTGAAAGATGGCAAATGGAGTTTAATGCTGATAAGTGTGAGGTGCTGCATTTTGGCAGGACAAATCAAAATAGGATGTACAGGGTAAATGGTAGGGAATTGAGGAATGCAGTGGAACAGAGGGATCTGGGAATAACTGTGCATTGTTCCCTGAAGGTGGAATCTCATGTGGATAGGGTGGTGAAGAAGGCGTTTGGTATGCTTGCCTTTATAAATCAGAGCATCGAATATAGAAGTTGGGATGTAATGTTAAAATTGTACAGGGCATTGGTGAGGCCGAATCTGGAGTATGGTGTGCAGTTCTGGTCGCCAAATTATAGGAAGGATGTCGACAAAATGGAGAGGGTACAGAGGAGATTTACCAAAATGTTGCCTGGGTTTCAGCACTTAAGCTACAGAGAGAGGTTGAACAGGTTGGGTCTTTATTCTTTGGAGCGTAGAAGGTTGAGGGGGGACTTGATAGAGGTTTTTATAATTTTAAGAGGGACGGACAGAGTTGACGTGGGTAGGCTTTTCCCCTTGAGAGTGGGGAAGATTCCAACAAGGGGACATAACTTTAGAATTGAGGGACAAAAGTTTAGGGGTAACATGAGGGGTAATTTCTTTACTCAGAGGGTGGTGGCTGTATGGAATGGGCTTCCGGTGGAAATGGTGGAGGCAGGCTCGATTTTATTATTTAAGAGTAAATTGGATAGGTATATGGATGAGAGGGGATTGGAGGGTTATGGTCTGAGAGCAGGTAGATGAGACTAGGTCAGAGAGAGTAGTCGGCGTGGACTGGTAGGGCCGAACGGGCCTGTTTCCGTGCTGTAGTTGTTATATGGTTATATGGTTATATGGAAGAGACGTGTGCTGTTATAAGGGTAACATAAGACTGCACATTTGTAATTGTACATCAGAAGTCTCCTTTACACTATTGTTTACCTCGGTAGGCTTGCAATTGTCCTGTCAGTACTTTCCGAATTTCAGAAACCCACAGATTCTTCAGTTCTACAGATGATGCCTGTAATCAGGTGTTCATTGCAAATTAAAGGCAAAGTCCAACATTAACAAAGAAACAAATGGTTTGAAAATTGTGCACAGGATTTTATACCGAGTTTAGTTTAGTTTAGTTTAGAGATACAGCACGGAAACAGGCCCTTCGGCCCTCTGGGTCCGTGCCGACCAGCGATCCCCGCACATTAATACTATCCTACACCCACCAGGGACAGTTTTTATATTTGCCCAGCCAATTAACCTACAAATCTGTACTTCTTTGGAGTGTGGGAGCAAACCGGATCTCGGGGGAAAACCCACGCAGGTCACGGGGAGAAAGTACAAACTCCGTACAGACGGCGCCCGCAGTCAGGATTGAACCCGGGTTTCCGGCGCTGCATTCACTGTAAGGCAGCAACTCTACCGCTGCACCACCGTGACCACCCTAAGTTACGCCCGTTTCATCATGCTTCTCTAGCAGATTGGGGCTGGGATCATTTGGGACTTCTCTCACAGCTGCCAGCCATTGACAGGAATATCCACACAAGTGATGGTGGCACTGACCTAACATGGCCAGGGCCTAATACAACACAACTCCTGACCTTCACAGCCTCTCCAATTTCCCATAAAATAACAGAGATGAGCAATTTATTATTTAAGTACACAGAAGGTGTATGAGATTTTAACCTTTTTCAAAAAAGAAGTCATTCAAACGGTTGAAGAATATTAAAGAATTATAAAAAAGGTAAGTCTGAAGAAGTCACCCATTCCTTCTCTCCAGAGATGCGGCCCGTCCTTCTGAGTTACTCCAACATTTTGTGTCTATCTGAAGAATATTAAAGTCCTAAATAGGTTTATTTAAAAGCAAAGATTACGATTACAACCTGACAATTGATTGACAGCAACTTGAGGCTGGCCGCACTTTCACTCTCTCAGTTTAGGCTTTATCAAGGCCAAGATGACCAATATCCCGGTTCCCTCTGCCTCACAGTGCACCTCCCAATGTTAAGCTGAAAAACCGGAGAGAGTTGACACTAGCGTTGAGCACAAAGTGCTGGAGTAACTCAGTGGGTCAGGCAGCATCTCTGGAGAAAAAGAATAGGTGACGTTTCGGGTTAAGACCCTACTTCAGGCTGAGAGTTAGGGGAAATGGGAAACGAGAGATAAAGACGGTACTTAGGAGAAATGAATGGAAGATATGCAAAAAGCAACTATTATGAAGGAACAGTGGGGCACACGATAGCAATTGTTGGCTGTGAGATAGGTGATAACGAGTATAAAGACAGAGGAACTCAACAGGGAGCCATTAAAATGACTAGGGCGGGGGAGGGGTGGAGGGCGAGCGGATGCAAGGGTTACTTGATGTTCGGGAAATCAATATTCATACTGCTGGGGTGAGTTTAGGAGAGAGTAAGATTTACCTCTTAGGGCTAAAGGAATCAAGAGATATGGGGAAAAAGCAGGAATGGGGTACTGATTTTAGATGATCAGCCCTGATCATATTGAATGGCGATGCTGGCTGGAAGGGCCGAATTGCCTAATCCTGCACCTATTTTTCTACGTTTCTATGTTTTCTAAGCTGTCCAAGCAAAATATGAGGTGCTGTTCCTCCAATTCACTCTGACATTGGAGGAGATCCAGGACAGAAAGGTCAGTGTGGGAATGGGAGGGGGAGTTAAACAGTTTGTCAACCGGCATTGTCAATCTGTAACCAATTGAGGGGAATTGGATTCCCAGTGGTCCATAATATCTTGCAAAAACTCATTTATTATAATAATGTTCTCTTTTTTCTTCTCTAATATCATTTATCACAATTGGATCAGATGAAATGAGCCACAGCTGTATGTTATTTGTGATCACGACCCTATTTTTTGAGTGTGGAAGATGCATCTGCCTCACTCGAGTCAGCTTGACACAATTTTGAGTGAAGGTGAGGGAACTTGCTGCAACTTTTCTGCCTACCTTGGATAGAGTGGATGTGGAGAGGATGTTTCCACCAGTGGGAGAGTCTAGGACCAGAGGTCACAGCCTCAGAATTAAAGGACGCTCCTTTAGGAAGGAGGTGAGGAGGAATTTCTTTGGTCAGAGGGTGGTGAATCTGTGGAATTCTTTGCCACAGAAGGCTGCCGAGGCCAAGTCAATGGGTATTTTTAAGGTAGAGGTAGATAGATTCTTGAGTAGTAAATGTGTCTGGGTTATTGGGGGGGGGGGGGGGGGGGGGGGAGGGGAGGGGGGGGGAGGGGGGGGGGGCAGGAGAATGCAGTTGAGGGGAGAGATAGATGAGCCATGATTGAATGGTGGAGTAGACTTGATGGGCCGAATGACCTAATTCTGCTCCTATCACTTATGAACGGTAAATTGCGGCAAAAGATTCCAGAGTCAGAAAAAATGGACTGATTTTTGAAAGAATTGTCGCCTGGTGTGTCAGGAAGAGTGGGACTGTTCCCCTCCAAACACAAGTAAATTAGTGCCCCTCCTGTCTCACAACCATCCTATCACACTCAAGCCCGAGGGCCAGTACTTCAGATCCCTGGAAATAGACATCAGCCCCTCGAGACCCCATGTCCATCGCCTGCCTACTCAAGTTTAAGCAGAGAGACAAATAGCAAGTACTTGGAAATGACCTTGGACAATTTCTAGAATTTGAACAGTAAAGGACAGCACAGCTCGATGCACCTCAATCCCAATTATACATTCTCCTTTGGTGTCGAAATTAGCATGAAAGCTATTTCCTACATCTAAACAATACAACTTCAAAGAAAAAAAACATTTTAATATTGTTCATTATTACCTGAATAGTGTAAACTTCTTCTCTGCCGTTGTACCAGATCTCAAATTTTTTAATGTCACCCTTTACATTTTCCGTGATCCCAACAGCACTCATCTGAAAGCACAGCATGTACAGTATTAGCTGCAGGGTTAGGATTGCCAACTGTCCCGTATTAGCCGGGACATCCCGTATATTGGGCTAAATTGGTTTGTCCCGTACTGGACCGCCCTTGTCCCGTATTAGGCCCAGAGAGCGCTGTAGACCCGGACAGTGCAGGCCCGGGGGCCGCTGTAGGCCCGGACAGTGTCGGCCCGGAGGCCGCCTAACGGAGGTTGCGTAGCCACCTGCCTCCCGGCCCAGGCGGCCGCCATTGGTGGAGCGGGAGCACGTTGTCGCTGGCTGGGTGAGGTCACGTGGGGCGCGGGATGGTGACGTCACCCTTTGTCCCTTATTTGGGAGTGAGAAAGTTGGCAACCCTATGCAGGGTTAATCAAATCATAGAGTATACAGCACGGAGCCAGGTCTTTTAGGACCTGCCAACTTAGCCAACCATGTGCCCATCTACACTAGTCCGATTTGCCCATATTTGACCAAGCTTGCCAAAGTCATACCTGCATTATGATATATATTTTTTAAATGTTGTAATAATTGCAAGACATGAAACATTCTGTAAATATTATTTCAGTCCAACATCAATTGTACTTTGGCTGAAGAAGGGTCGCAACCTCAAACGTCACCCATTGCTTCTCTCCAGAGATGCTGCCTGTTCCGCTGAGTTACTCCAGCATTTTGTGTCTATGTTCGGTTTAAACCAGCATCTGCAGTTCCTTCCTACACATCAATTGTACTTTTATGGGATCAAATGGATGGATCTGTTTAGCATATACTGCGTACTGTTAAGAAAAATATGTATTTCCATTCTAGGCCTGGACAGCAGAAGACTTGGGCATTAAACAGGACTTTGATACGTAAAGCACTAACCTGTGCTTTAATCTTCCACAATGTCCACCTTGGCATCTTCAGTCAGAGGGTGGTGAATCAGTGGAATTAATTGCCACAGTAGGCCGTGGAGACCAAGTCAATGGATATTTTTAGGGCAGAGATAGATAGATTCTTCATTAGTACGGGTGTCAGGGGTTATCGGGAGAAGGCAGGAGAATGGGGTTAGGAGGGAGAGATAGATCAGCCATGATTGAATGGTGAAGTGGACTTGATGTGCCAAATGGCCTAATTCTGCTCCTGTCACATATGAACATAAACTTTAGTGCTCTCTGTCAGGAAGGGTATCATGAGAAGAGACTTCAATGCTCAAAATGTCCTTAGTCTCCGATTGGAATCTTGCAACTGTCTAATAGACAATAGACAATAGGTGCAGGAGGAGGCCATTCGGCCCTTCGCACCAGCACCGCCATTCACTGTGATCATGGCTGATCATCCACAATCCGTACTCCGTTCCTGGCTTCTCCCCATATCCCTTGGCTCCGCTATCTTTAAGAACTATCTAACTCTCTCTTGAAAGCAATCAGAGAATTGGCCTTCACTGCCTTCTTGAGGCAGAGAATTCCACAGATTCACAACTCTCTGGGTGAAAAAGTTCTTCCTCATCTCCGTCCTAAATGGCCTACCCCTTATTCTTAAACTGTGGCCCCTGGTTCTGGACTCCCCCAAGACCAGGTGAAAGGAAGTTCCAGGAGCACAAACAGTTAGATGCTTGTGCTCAAGGAAGTAATAGAGCTTTATATAATGAGCTGACAGTAGAAGGATGAATGTGGCATCAATTTTGCCCAGACACTAATACTATAGTCTACCTTCAACGAATGTTTGAAGCTGTACGAGGGAGACTTCTCATGCCCATCGGCATTTTCCTCTCTTTTCTTGCAGAACAACAGCAATTTTGTGTACAGGAATAAATGTCTTTGCATTGGTTTGAACCGTGCCAAATCCTTGACCTTGCTGTGAACCTTCTTGTGGTCTGTCCACACATTAAACGATCCTTGCATCAAGAGCTTCCCAAGATCATTCAAATTTCCCTGCAAAAATAATATATATCCAAAGCAGAAATAAGATCAATACACCACAGGAGATTACACGACAACTTTAGACATTTTAACAGGATAAAACCAAAATCAAAACCATGGTCGTTTTCCAAGCACTAACTTCTGATCGGAAGGCAGAATAGAAAGAATGTTTGCAATTGTCCACGCATTTTTAAGTAAACAACGATGCATTAAAATAATGATAAATTAGCAAAGGATTAACATTTTGGGGAAAATCCTCAGTATGCCATTAAAATAAGAATAACATTTTTGTGGTGGAAGCAATTGATTTGGAGAGCAGGGGGGGGGGGGGAGAAAACGTGAACGTGATTGTGGAGTTCAGCATAGTAAATGTTCCCATCTATTTTGTATGAATAAATCTCAAGCAAATGAGGGAAATGGTAGAGCTTGGCAGCATTGTTGTTCATAGAACATGGAACAGTACAGCATCAGAACAGGCCCTTCGGCCCACAATGACTGTGCCGAACATGATGCCCAGACTAACTCCTATCTACCTGCACGTAATCCACATCTCTCCATTCCTTGTAAACGCATAGGTCTGTCCAAAAGTCTCTTACATGCCTCTGACATATCAGCCTCCACCACTACTTCTGGCAGTGCATTCCAGGCTCCCACCACTGTGTGTGTAAAGAAACATGTCCCACACATCTCCTTTAAACTTTGCCCTGTCACCATAAAACTGAGCAAAGACTCAATGTCTTTCACACCCTACAAAAAAGGTTCTGACTGTCTTCTCTATCGATGCCTCTCATAAGTTTATATACTTAGAGTCATAGAGTGATACCGTGTGGAAACAGGCCCTTTAGCCCAACTCGCCAACAATGTCCCAGCTACCCTAGTCCCACCTGCCTGCGCTTGGTCCTTAACCTTCCAAACCTGTCCTATCCATGTGCCTGTCCAACTGTTTCTTAAACAATGGGATAGTCCCAGCCTCAACTACCTCCTCTGGCAGCTTGCTCCATACACCTACCACCCTCTGTGTGAAAAAGTTACCCCTCGGATTCCTATTAAATCTTTTCCCTTTCACCTTGAACCTATATCCTCTGGTCCTCGATTCCCCTACTCTGGGTAAAAGACTGTGCATCTACCGAATCTATTCTTCTCATGATTTTGTACACCTCTATAAGATCTCCCCTCATCCTCCTGCGCTCCATGGAACAGAGACCCAGACTTTTCAACCTCTCCCTACAGCTCACACCCTCTAGTCCTGGCAACATCCTCGTAAATCTCTTCTGAACCCTTTCAAGCTTGACAATATCTTTCCTATAGACTGAACCCCAGAACTGAACATAATATTCTAAATGCGGTCTCACCAACATCTTATCCAACTGCAACATGACCTCCCAACTTCTATCAGGCCTCCCCTCAACCTCCGGCGCTCCAGAGAAAACAATCTAAGTCTGTCCAACCTCTCCATGTAGCTAATACCCACTAATCCAGGAAACATTCTGGTAAACCTCCTCTGCACCCTCTCCAAAGCCACAACATCCTTCCTGTGGACGCAATGCTCCAAATGCAGCCTGACCAAAGTAGTATAAAATTAAATCATGACTTCCTGACTCATACTCAATGCCCTGTCTTTTTAGATTTAGATCTAGAGATACAGCTTGGAAACAGGCCCTTCGGCCCTCCGAGTCCGCGCCGCCCAGCGATCCCCGCACATTAACACTATCCTACACACACTAGGGACAATTTTTACGTTTGCCCAGCCAATTAACCTACATACCTGTACGTCTTTGGAGTGTGGGAGGAAACCGAAGATCTCGGAGAAAACCCACGCAGGTCACGGGGAGAACGTACAAACTCCGTACAGACGGCACCCACAGTCAGGATCGAACCTGAGTCTCCGGCGCTGCATTCGCTGTAAGGCAGCAACTCTACCGCTGCGCCACCGTGCCGCCTCCGTCTTTGAAAGTAGGCATACTTTTGACTCCTTTACCACTCTATATATACTTGTGTTGCCACTATCAGGGAGTTATCGAATTGGATCCCAAAATTCTCTGTAGATCAATATCATTATGGGGCAATGTTATTAATTGTATATTTTCCCCTTACATTTGACCTCCCAAATTGCAGCACCTCACACTGGCTCAGATTAAACTGCATCTGCCATTTGGCTGTAGCTGACCTCTATCCTGCTGTATACTTTGGCAGTCTTCCTCACATTCGATCACCCCAGCAATCTTAGTGTCATCTGCAAACTTACTAGCCAACACGCCCACATTTATGTCCAAGTCATAACACATGCGGCACGGTAGCGCAGCGGTAGAGTTGCTGCTTTACAGCGAATGCAGCGCCGGAGACTCAGGTTCGATCCTGACTACGGGTGCTGCACTGTAAGGAGTTTGTACGTTCTCCCCGTGACCTGCGTGGGTTTCCTCCGAGATCTTCGGTTTCCTCCCACACTCCAAAGACGTGCAGGTTTGTAGGTTAATTGGCTGGGTAAATGTAAAAATTGTCCCTAGTGGGTGTAGGATAGTGTTAATGTACGGGGATCGCTGGGCGGCACGGACTTGGTGGGCCGAAAAGGCCTGTTTCCGGCTGTATGTATATGATGATATGATGATGATAAAACAGATCCCCTCACAGATACCTGCAGAACTCACTGGTTACAGACTCCAACCTGAATATTGTCCTTCTGCCACAATCCTCTGTCACCTATCAGTAAACCAGTTCTGAATCCCTATAACCAACTCACCGTTAATCCAGTGCTCTTAATCTTCTAGTTCAGTTTACCATGGGGCCTTTATCAAATGCCTTACTAAAATCCATGTACCATCCTACCCACATTGATCACCGTCATCACCTCCTCAAAAAACACGATCAAATTAGTAAGATATGACCTGCCATGTACAAAGCCATGCTGACGGTCTGTAATTAACCCATTCCCTTCCAAACTATTAACGGGGTACTGATTGAGAGTGTTCAGCCATGATCGCATTGAATGGCGGTGCTGGCTCGAAGGGCTGAATGGCCTACTCCTGCACCTATTGTCTATTGTCTATTGTCTAAACTGCAGTAAATCCTATCCTGAAGAATCCTCTCCAATAACTTCCTTACCACTGACATTAGTTCACCAGTCTTTAATTTCTGGATTCTCTCTTTGGTATTACAGGAACCAACATAACTGACTTATTATTAAGCTGACTTAAAGTTGTCATTGCATGTGACATCCATTTAACATTTGGAAAGTATCTAAGGATTTTATTATCCACCTAAACATACACAATTAAGTTCGGGTTGAATGAGCATTTGTTTGATTAATAAGTATATTCATACATGGCTCTTAGAAGAGGTTGCACCACATACCTACAGCATCACTAAGACTATCAGTCCCACAACGTTGTTTGGCTAGACTCGAACCTCAAGGTATGTAATCAAACCACTCATGTTGGAAATTCCTACCCAACATTCCTCATTCCATTCTTCATAGGTACGGCATCATCTGAAATGTTAGCCACAACCTAAGTCCTGTCATATCTTTTGCATCTATCATCCCTGTGCTTAACTACACATATACACCGATCAGCCAAAACATTATGACCTGATGAGTCAAAACATTATGACCACCTTCCCAATATGCTGTTTGTCCTCCATGTGCAGCCCCGTACGCAGCAGGGTGCGATGCACTGTGTATTGTGACACATTCCTCCCGTGACCACCATTTAAATTTTCTGTGACTTGTGCCACAGTCGACCTTCTGTCGGTTCGGACCAGACGGGATAGCCTTCGTTGCCCTCGCGCATCGATGAGCCTTGGGCGCCCAACACCCTGTCTGTCGCCGGTTTGTGGTTTGTCCCTCCTCGGACCACTGTCGGTAGGTACTCACCACTGCTGACCGGGAGCACCCCACAAGCCTTGCCGTTTCAGAGATGCTCTGACCCAGTCGTCTGGCCATAACAATTTGGCCCTTGTCAAAGTCGCTCAGGTCTTTACTCCTGCCCATTTCTCCTGCATCCAACACATCAACTTCAAGAACTGACTGTTCACTTGCTGCCTAATATATCCCACCCCTTGACAGGTGCCATGGTAACAAGATAATCAATGTTATTCACTTCGGCTGTCAGTGGTCATAATGTTTTGGCTGATCGGTGTAATACCTTAATTTTAATGTTTGTCATCATGTTTTTTTATAAATTCCTCCATGTCATCATTCTCATCTGTAAACTTGTCTGACTTGACAACCTTCAGAAATCCTCGAATTCTTGTCTTTTGACCATACTGAAATCTAGTTTTTCCACCATTTGGTCACCAATGTTCGCCACCAATTTTCAAAAAGGAACTGGATAATTTCTAAAAGAGTTGGTGGAAGATTGGCACCAGCTGCTTTGCAATTGCATAGAACTAGTTGGAACTCAAAGGGCCGAATACCTTCCTCGGCCCTGCAACCATTCTATGCTTCTGTGCTATAGAAACATAGAAACATAGAAACATAGAAAATAGGTGCAGGAGTAGGCCATTCGGCCCTTCGAGCCTGCACCGCCATTCAATATGATCATGGCTGATCATCCAGCTCAGTAACCTGTACCTGCCTTCTCTCCATACCCCCTGATCCCTTTAGCCACAAGGGCCACATCTAACTCCCTCTTAAATATAGCCAATGAACTGGCCTCAACTACCTTCTGTGGCAGAGAATTCCACAGACTCACCACTCTCTGTGTGAAGAAATGTTTTCTCATCTCGGTCATAAAAGACTTCCCCCTTATCCTTAAGCTGTGACCCCTGGTTCTGGACTTCCCCAACATCGGGAACAATCTTCCCGCATCTAGCCTCTCCAACCCCTTAAGAATTTTATATGTTTCAATAAGATCCCCCCTCAGTCTTCTAAATTCCAGCGAGTATAAGCCTAGTCTATCCAGTCTTTCTTCATATGAAAGTCCTGCCATTCCAGGGATCAATCTGGTGAACCTTCTCTGTACTCCCTCTAAGGCTAGAATGTCTTTCCTCAGATTAGGAGACCAAAACTGTACACAATACTCCAGGTGCGGTCTCACCAAGGCCCTGTACAACTGCAGCAGAACCTCCCTGCTCCTATACTCAAATCCTCTTGCTATGAATGCCAACATACCATTCGCTTTCTTCACTGCCTGCTGCACCTGCACACTTGCTTTCAATGACTGGTGCACCATGACACCCAGGTCACGTTGCATCTCCCCTTTTCCTAATTGGCCACCATTCAGGTAATACTCTGCTTTCCTCTTCTTGCCGCCAAAGTGGATAACCTCACATTTATCCACATTATATTGCATCTGCCATGCATTTGCCCACTCTCCTAATCTATCCAAGTCACTCTGCAGCCTCCTAGCATCCTCCTCGCAGCTAACACTGCCACCCAGCTTCGTGTCATCCGCAAACTTAGAGATATTGCATTCAATTCCCTCGTCCAAATCATTAATATATATTGTAAATAACTGGGGTCCCAGCACTGAGCCTTGCGGTACCCCACTAGTCACTGCCTGCCATTCCGAAAAGGACCCGTTTATTCCTACTCTTTGCTTCCTGTCCGCCAACCAATTCTCTATCCACCTCAAAACTGAACCCTCAATACCGTGTGCTTTAAGTTTGTACACCAATCTCCTATGTGGGACCTTGTCGAAGGCCTTCTGAAAGTCCAGATATAACACATCGACTGGTTCTCCCTTATCCACTCTACTAGTTACATCCTCGAAAAACTCTATAAGATTCTAAATTCTATATGTATATAAATTCTATTTATAAATTCTATATGGGCGTGGCTGTGTTCTGCAGCTGCGGCTCACCGGCAGTCTCTCCGTTTTTTTTGGTGTTTTTTTGTCATTGTCGATGTTAAATGTACGTTTTGTTTTATTTTTAATTCTGTGTATGTAGGGGGGTGGTGGGGGGGTTGGGGGAAACCTTTTTTAAATCTCCTCCTCAACGGAGATGCGACCTTTACCGTGTCGTATCTCCGTTCGCGCAACGGCCAACATCGTGGAGTCGGCGGCCTCCAGCTGGGATCGACCTCAAAGACTCCGGTCGCAGGGCCTGGACTTACCATCTCGGAGGCTTCGGCCGTGGGCCCTGCAGACCGCAACATCGGGAGCTCGCAGGTCCCTGGCTGGCGACCGGCTTTTGGGAGCTCCAGCCGTAGCAGCTTCGACCACCCCGAAGCACGAGGCACGATCAACACGCCCGCAGGCCCTTCATCGCCCTGCGTGGCTCGGCCGCGGCACTTTACATCGCCCGGTGGGGGCTCAGGACTCTCATCGGTCTGCTCGGCTCGGCCGCGGCATTTTCCATCGCCCGGTGGGGGCTCAGAACTTTCATCGGCCTGCTCGGCACGGCCCTGGGACTTTCCATCGCCCGGTGGGGGCTTCAAGGGGTTGGGAGCCTCGATCGCCTCGTGGCGCCACGGGAGAAGAACGAGGAGGAGATAAGACTTTGCCTTCCATCACAGTGAGGGTATGCCTAGAGCAATCACTGTGATGGCTGTTTTGTGTAAAAAATTGTATCTGTGTGTCTTGTGTTCTTTAATGTCTACTGCCGGACCCTGACGTGAGAGGACGCTGGCATTGATTATTCGCCGCTTTTCCGTCAGGATAGTTTGTCTGTTTGTCTGTTTGTTTCTATGTTAATTGTATTTGTAAAGCGCTTTGAGCATGTGTTAAGGCGCTATATAAAATAAATATATTATTATTATTATTATTATTATTATATGTTGTGGTAAATATTTGAATATAATAATAATTTGAATTAAATAATGCAAACAAAAACAATATGCAAATATCAGTTGGAGGCTCAGCACTCACTGGTATGAATTAGCAGATAGTTCCAATGGTAAGTTCTAGAAACATGCAACAAATACTAAGAATATTATAAAGGAGAGAAGGAATGGGTAACGTTTCGGGTCGAGACCCTTCTTCAGACTCTCAGTCTGAGGAAGGGTCTCGACCCGAAACATCACCCATTTCTTCTCTCCTGAGATGCTGCCTGACCTGCTGAGTTACTCCAGCATTTTGTGAAATAAATACCTTCGATTTTGTACCAGCATCTGCAGTTATTTCTTACAAGAATATTATATAGTTTTATAGATGGCATTTTATATACCAAATTAAAATCATTAGTTGTTATGTGAAGTACAAATATCAGCGATCAATCGAGAAAATCAAGTAGGGCAATGCTTAGGATTATTCAAAACTAAAATAGACCACATCTTTTACTCTTACCTCAAATCCTGTAATGGCAATCTGATGCATTGAGTCATTCACTGATTTAATGATACTAATCATGGTCTCCAGTGCTTCCTCCAGTTCAGCAGTGCCTTCTGAATTCTTACTGCACTTCAGCATTTCCTGGTAGAATCAACCACTAAGTCTTAATGGACAGTCATTACTGAGTGCACAGTCAGATGCATGTGAAATAAGAATATATGAACATAAGACACAGGAGACGTAAGACGCAGGACATTTGGCATGGAGCTTGTTCCACCATACTTCAGGATCATGGCTGATAGTTTAGAGATACAGCACTGAACAGGCCACTTCGGCCCACCGAGTCCACACCGAGCAGCAATTCCCGCACATTACTGCTACCCTACATACACGAGGGACAATTTCACATTTACACCGAGCCAATTAACCCTACAAACCTGTACATCTTTGGAGTGTGGACGGAACGGTGTCACAGCGGTAGAGTTGCTGCCTTACAGCAAATGCAGTGCCAGAGACTCAGGTTCGATCCTGACTACGGCGCCGTCTGTACGGAGTTTGTACGCTCTCCCCGTGACCTGCGTGGGATTTCTCCGAGATCTTCGGTTTCCTCCCACACTCCAAAGACGTACAGGTATGTAGGTTAATTGACTGGGTAAATGTAAAAATTGTCCCTAGTGTGTGTAGGATAGTGTTAATGTGCGGGGATCGCTGGGCGACGCGGACCCGGTGGGCCGAAGGACCTGTTTCCGCACTGTATCTCTAAATCTAAAAAACTGAAGATCTCGGACAAAACCCACTCAGGTCACAGGGAGAACATCCAAATTCCGTACAGACAGCACTGGTAGTCAGGATCAAAGCAGGGCCTCTAGCGCTGTAAGGCAGCAACTCTACAGCTGCGCCACCTTGCCGCCCTGATCTTCTGTGTCAGTGTCATTTTCTTGCAATATCCCACATTTCTTCATATCCATAAATCTACAAGAGGAATTTTCTCCTTACCAAGAATAACATTTCCACCATTTGGTGGTTGCACCTTTAGCCATCAATTTTCACAAAGGCACTGGATAATTTCTTAAAGGATACAATTGCAGAGTTGGGGAAAGAAGGTGGGAGAGGCATTCTTTTCTCGTTATTCAAGGACAAAAGGAGGGCATCAAGGATGAAGGTGGGTATCTATATGGAGTTGGAGGATGTAGGTGAGGTGCTAAAAGAGTACTTTGCATCTGTATTCACTGAGGAGAAGGACTTGGAGCAGAGCAAGTTCAGTGCGGAGAATACAAATATGCTGGGGCAGTTAGAGTTCGAGGAGGAGATGGTGCTGAGGGTCTTGACGAGCGTTAAGGTGGATTAGTCCCTAAAGTCTGATGGGATCTATCTCAGGTTATTGAGGTGGGCAAGAGAGGAGGTTGCGGGGGCCTTGAGGAGGATCTTTGTTTCTTCTCGAGCACAGACAAGGACCAGGAGGACTGGAGAATGGCTCATGCTGTTCGTCTAGCATGGTGAAGAAGGTTTATGGTATGTTTGCCTCCATTGCTACGTGAATTGAGCACAAGAGTCCGTAAGATTTTGGTTCGTCCGCATTTGGAGTATTGTCTGCTGTTCCGGTCGTCCCATTACAGGAAGGATGTGGAGGCTTTGAAGAGGTGCGGAGGATGTTTACCAGAATGCTGCATGGATTAGAGAGTTTCAGCTACAAGGAGAGGTTAGATAAACTTGGATTGTTCTCCCTGGAACATTGCAGTATTATGAAGAGAGACTTGAGAGTAGTATGTAAAGTTATGAGAGGCATAGATAAGGTAGACATTCAGAACTATTTCTCTAGGGTAGAAAGATCTCACACCAGAGGGCACAGCTATAAGGTGAGAGTGGGAAAGTTTAATGTGACTAGTGGTGTGCCTCAGGCTTCGGTGCTAGGCCCATTCCCCTGTGACTAGTGGTATGCCTCAGGTTTCGGTGCTAGGCCCATTCCCCTGTGACTAGTGGTATGCCTCAGGTTTCGGTGCTAGGCCCGTTACCCTGTGACTAGTGATGTTTCTCAGGGTTCGGTGCTGGGCCCGTTACTGTTTGTCATCTACATCAACATACAGGGCAAGATTAGCAAGTTTGCTGCTGATACAAATGTGTGTGGTTTTGCAGATAGCGAAGATGGTTGTGAACGATTGCAGCAGGATCTGGATCGATTGGCCAGGTGGGTGGAGGAAAGGTTGATGGAATGTAATACAGAGAAGTGTGAGATGTTGCATTTTGAGACATCGAACAAGGTCAGGACCTACACCGTAAATGGTAGGCCTCTGGGTAGTGTTGAAGAGCAGAGGGATCTAGGAGTACAGGTGCATGGTTCCTTGAAGGTCGAGTCGCAGGTGGATAAGGTGGTCATAAAGGCTTTTGGCACTTTGGCCTTCATCAGTCAGAGTATTGAGTATAGAAGTTGGGAGGTCAGCTTTCAGTTGTATACGACATTGGTGAGACTGCATTTAGAATATTGTGTTCAGTTCTGGGCTCCGTGTTATAGGAAAGATAATGTCAAGCTTGTCAGAGAAGATTTACGAGGATGTTGCCAGGACTAGAGGGTGTGAGCTATAGGGAGAGGTTCAGTAGGCTGGGACTATTCCTTGGAGCTCAGGTGGATGAGGGGTGATCTTTCTCGAGGTGTACAAAATCATGAGAGGAATAGATCGGAGTCTCTTGCCCAGCGGAGGGGAATCAAGGACCAGAGGACATAGGTTTAAGGTGAATGGGAAAAGATTTAATAGGAATCTGAGGGATAACTTTTTCACACAAAGGGTGGTGGGTGTATGGAACAAGCTGCCAGAGGAGGTAGTTGAGGCTGGGACTATCCCAGCGTTTAAGAAACAGTTAGACAGGTACATGAATAGGACAGGTTTGGAAGGATTCACACTGTATCACTCTGTGACTCTATGAAGGGCCTGTTTCCACACTGTATCACTCTATGACTCTATGAAGGGCCTGTTTCCACACTGTATCACTCTATGACTCTATGAAGGGCCTGTTTCCACACTGTATCACTCTATGACTCTATGAAGGGCCTGTTTCCACACTGTATCACTCTGTGACTCTATGAAGAGCCTGTTTCCACACTGTATCACTCTATGACTGTATGAAGAGCCTGTTTCCACACTGTATCACTCTGTGACTCTATGAAGGGCCTGTTTCCACACTGTATCACTCTGTGACTCTATGAAGAGCCTGTTTCCACACTGTATCACTCTATGACTCTATGAAGGGCCTGTTTCCACACTGTATCACTCTGTGACTCTATGAAGAGCCTGTTTCCACACTGTATCACTCTATGACTGTATGAAGAGCCTGTTTCCACACTGTATCACTCTGTGACTCTATGAAGGGCCTGTTTCCACGCTGTATCACTCTGTGACTCTATGAAGGGCCTGTTTCCACGCTGTATCACTCTGTGACTGTATGAGATGTGTGGAGCAGGTTTTTTAACGTAGAGAGTGGTGGGGAGTTGAAATACACTGCCAGAGGTGGTAGTGGCAGCAGATACGATTGTGGCATTTAGGAGGCCTTTAGATAGGCACATGGAAGCAAAGAATAGAAGGATATGGATCATGTACAGTCAGGTGAAATCAGTTTAACTCTGCTTCATGTTTGGTGCCGACAAAGGCCCATTGCTGTGCTATACTGTTTGATGTTCTATGTTCTATCTCAATCCCAGTGACCTATCCCTGATTCTGGAACAATAATATTTAGTTCTGGACTCCTGCATGCAATTAGTCTGTCGTGCCCTGTCAGAATTTTGTATGTTTCAATTAGATCTCCCATCATTTCTCTAAACTCCAGAATATGCAGACTTAATGTACTCAATCTGTCTTCATTTGCCACATCTGCTACCCCCTGGAACCAGTTAAATGAATATTTGCTGCATCCTCAATGGCAAATATATCCTTTTTTTAGGAAAGGAGATCAAAATTGTAGACATTATTGCAGGCAGCATCTCTGGAGAGAAGGAATGGGTTTTGTTTCGGGTCGAGACCATTCTTCAGACCTGTCTGAATAAGTGTCTCGACCCAAAACGTTATCCAGTCTGTAGAAGGATCTCCACCCGAAATGTCACCCATTCCTTCTCTCCAGAGATGCTGCCTGTCCCGCTGAGTTACTCCAGCATTTTGTTTCTATCTTCGGTGTAAAGCAGCATCTGCAGTTCCTCCCAAGAGACAATATTCCAGGTACACTCTCACTGAGGCCCTATGTTGTACATTGAGACATATTTCCTCCTGTTCTCAAATTCTCATGTATAAAGGAAAATATTGCATTCCTCTTCTGAACACATTTGTTTTCAGTGGCTTGTGTACAGGAGTCCTTAGTCATTTTGAATGTCAACACCACCTAAATACTCACCCTTTACAATTGCACTGCAAAGTGAATGACTTAATTTACCCGAAATTATTTAGCACCTGCCGTGCTCCTGTGCACTCACCTAGCTTGGCAATGTGCCCTTGAAACCTCACTATATACTCCTTGCTTTTCACACCCAAAGATTTCATCAGCAGACTTTGAAATACAATATTTGATCCACTCAGTCATTCATTGATATTTAAGTTAGTTTAGTTTTAGTTTAGAGATACAGTGTGGAAACATGACCCCAGTCCGCGATCCCCGTACATTAACGCTTATCCTACACCCACTAGGGACAATTTAAATTGATACCAACCCAATTAACCTACAAACCTGTACGTCTTTAGAGTGTGGGAGGAAACCGAAGATCTCAGAGAAAACCCACACAGGTCACGGGGAGAACATACAAACTCCGTACAGACAGCACCCGTAGTCAGGATTGAACCCGGGTCTCCGGCGTTGTAAGGCAGAAGCTCTACCACTGCACCTCCCCAATAAATTTAGATTGTGAATTGTTGAGCCCAAGTGCCTTTCCCTGGGATACCTGCCAACCTGAGAAAAATCCATTTATTCCCATATTTCGACGTCTGTTCAATAACGAATTCTTAATCTATGACAGTATATTACCCTCTAATATTGTTGACCAATGTCTATTTTATGCACATTTCACCGTCCGGCGCGGCCTGAAAAAGGCAGCGGGATTTCTTTCTGCTCGGCGGGGGCTTCTATGTCGGGAGCCACGACCGCCCTGACCCCCGTCGACGTGCAGCGGCAGCGACTTCGCCCGCCCCGGATCGCGTGGCTTGGGTCGGCCCGCTGCGGACCTTTCACCGTCCGGCGCGGCCTGGAACGTGGCAAGTTCAACAGCCTGACCGCGGGAGAAGACGGCAGGGGAAGAGAAATGACATTCTGGCCTTCCATCACAGTGAGGAGGGGACTGGAGGAGACTCACTGTAATGGATGTTTCTTTTTGTTTTGTGTTGGTTGGGGTTGTGTAATTTGCTTATTTTATTGCTCTATTGTTGGACTGTGTGTGACGAAATCTCGTCCAAAAGACCTGTTTTTTTGGATGACAAATAAAGGTAATTCTGATTCTGATTCTGATTCTGATATAGTCATTTTATTCATAGTTTGCTTGGATGACTTTCATCTACACATGATAGAGAAAGAAGAGTAAGGGATAGGCATGGGCAAATGGTTTACTAGTACCTGTCAATTTTTCATGACTGCCCTCAATGTCATGTGGTTGGCATGGTTCCAGCATAAACTTTAGTTCATCTAAGAGTAGTAGGTAACTCAGGCATTCGGGATAATTGTGAAGTGTTATTACGACTTTTCCATCGCAAAAACAAAAGTTAAATGCAAGAGAGTTAGTAATAAACCTAATGGAAAATCAGGAAGATCCTTTTGTATTAAGACAGTGGTTTGCACTGCAGGATGTGATTGAAGCAAATAGCTGAGATGCCTTAGATGGAAATGAGATGAGTGCATTAGACTAAAAGGCAGAGGAAAAACTGGGAGAAGGCATTTGGAGTGGGAAGAGTTTGTGGGCATCATAAACATTCCTTTAATCGACATTAAAGGAAATACGAAGTCAACGTTTTTTACAATCATTTTCTTTGTTGTTTCATCAATGTGAAATGTAGGTGTATCTGAAGTTACATCAAAGACACCAGCCGCTAAATTAAGAAAAACAGCAAGCTTTTGATTGTTGTTAATTCCTCTCCCTGTTTACCTTTAATAGAAGCTGATACTTTGTGATCCTCTGAACAGGTTTCAAAAGGTAGGCATCCAGTGAAAGTTTATGATCCAGTTTTTGCTGGCATTCCTGGAAACAAAATACAATCTAATTAAGGCTTGAAGACTTGTCATTCATTAAGCACCTCCTGTTGTATTCAAAACCGGCACAGTTCTCATAAACGGAAATACAAATGAATCTAAATGGAGGTGTGCTCAGTATAAGAAACACCGTTGAAAGAGAAGAGGGAATTACAATAAAGGCTACCGTGTCCTTAGTGTTTGAAATGATAATGAACAGGACAAGTGGTCAGGGAGTCAGGTTTAAGGAGACAGGCAATTGCATAGGTAAAAGGAATCAGGTAGTACCTTGTGTAGGAAAAAAACTGCAGATGCTGGTTAAAATCGAAGGTAGACACAAAATGCTGGAGTAACTCAGCGGGTCAGGTAGCATCTCTGGAGAGAAGGAATGGGTGACGTTTCGGGTCGAGACCCTTCTTCTGACCAATCCAAAATGTCACCCATTCCTTCTCTCCAGAGATGCTGCCTGTCCCGCTGAGTTTCTCCAGCATTTTGTGTCTACCTTCGGTTTTAAGCCTGCATCTGCAGCTCCTTCCTAAGCATTTGGATAGACATGGATTGATTCAGGATAGTCACTTTATTTAATTATTTAATTCCCCTTCCCACACTGACCTTTCTGTCCTGGGCCCTCTCCACTGTCAGAGTGAGGCCAAATGCAAATTGGAAGAACAGCACCTCATATTTCGTTTAGGCAGCTTACAACCAAATTTTAGTTTCTCTAACTTCAAGTAATCATTGCATCCCCCCTCTCTCCATCCCTCCATAAGTCGTACCAGCTTCAAAGTCATCTTTGTGAGTCTCATTGTCAGTAAGTTGAAGTTTTCAATGAGCTCAGCTAACAATGCCTGTTTCCTTTATTATCGTTACTTTTTTGCATATCAGTCGTTTGTTCTGTATCTCTCTATATCACCGTCTTTATCTCAAGTTTCCATTTCCCCGACACTCAGTCTAAAGAAGGGTCTTGACCCAAAACAAAAGGATGGTTGTGGACAATAGACAATAGACAATAGGTGCAGGAGGAGGCCATTCGGCCCTTCGAGCCAGCACCGCCATTCAGTGTGATCATGGCTGATCATTCTCAATCAGTACCTCGTTCCTGCCTTCTCCCCATACCCCCTGACTCCGCTATCCTTAAGAGCTCTATCTAGCTCTCTCTTGAATGCATTCAGAGAATTGGCCTTCACTGCCTTCTGAGGCAGAGAATTCCACAGATTCACAACTCTCTGACTGAAAAAGTTTTTCCTCATCTCAGTTCTAAAGGGCCTACCCCTTATTCTTAAACTGTGGCCCCTTGTTCTGGACTCCCCCAACATTGGGAACATGTTTCCTGCCTCTAACGTGTCCAACCCCTTAATAATCTTATACATTTCGATAAGATCTCCCCTCATCCTTCTAAATTCCAGTGTATACAAGCCTAGTCGCTCCAGTCTTTCAACATATGACAGTCCCGCCATTCCGGGAATTAACCTAGTAAACCTACGCTGCACGCCCTCAATAGCAAGAATATCCCTCCTCAAATTTGGGGACCAAAACTGCACACAGTACTCCAGGTGCGGTCTGACTAGGGCCCTGTACAACTGCAGAAGGACCTCTTTGCTCCTATACTCAACTCCTCTTGTTATGAAGGCCAACATTCCATTGGCTTTCTTCACTGCCTGCTGTACCTGCATGCTTCCTTTCAGTGACTGATGCACTAGGACACCCAGATCTCGTTGTTCCTAACTTGACACCATTCTGATAATACTCTGCCTTCCTATTCATACCACCAAAGTGGATACCCTCACACTTATCCACATTAAACTGCATCTGCCATGCATCCCCCCACTCACACAACCTGTCCGTCACCCTGCAACCTCATAGCATCTTCCTCACAGTTCACACTACCACCCAGCTTTGTATCATCTGCAAATTTGCTAATGGTACTTTTAATCCCTTCATCCAAGTCAAGTGGAGAATTGTTTTTCTGAGTAGAGGCTCGTGACCAGTGTCCAGTGACCAGTGACCAGTGACCACAGGGGTCTGAGCTGTGCCCCTTGGTGTTTGTTATCTACATTAATAATTTGCATGACAGTGTAGATAACATCGTCAGTAAGTTTGCAGATGACACCAATATTGGTGGTGTAGTGAAGAGTGAGGAAGGACATCTACAT
Organism: Rhinoraja longicauda; assembly: GCF_053455715.1. Lineage (NCBI taxonomy): Eukaryota > Metazoa > Chordata > Chondrichthyes > Rajiformes > Arhynchobatidae > Rhinoraja > Rhinoraja longicauda. The sequence continues at coordinate 2,579,475 of NC_135965.1, read as the reverse complement.
TTACTGCAGGCTGAACACCGATTTTCTGGCAACTGATGGTCTGCCCACTCCTATAATCCGGACAAAATAACGAGAGGTCAGTTGAAATTCCCTGAGGGGCCACAGAGGGCATTGCGAGTGGCGAGGCTCTTTCCGGTCGCCCCTCCATCGTGAAAGTGTTATTTATTTACATCTAAATATCAAAATCCCTCCATGGCCTCGTCTAATTCTATCTCTCCTGGCTCAATGTTTAAGCTTTTTGTGTTTCAACTGTGCCTGGTCCCCACGCACCATCCCACTACCCCTCCTCCTACCAATCTGTTCAATTTACCTCTTGCCCTCTGGAACTCTGAACTTCCGGTCAAGCCTTCTCTAATTTACTGGGCACCTTAATGCTGCCTCCCAAGATCCCTTTTCAACCATCTTCTCAATCTTCTCTCCTAACTGTTTCACAAAGACGATACAGTAAACACTCATTTTAATGGACCCACTTATAACCAATTTTGGATATAGCGGACGGACCTGGCTACTCATCCCCAGCCGTTCATACCCCTGGCTTCTGACCCCAATCCCAACTCGCAAGGTAAATGAGGGAGCCCTTGTTCACCCACCGCACGGACCGGTGTCAAATAGGGGTGCCAACTATCTCACTCCCAAATACGGGACAAGGTGACGTCACTGCCCAGCGCCCCACGTGACCTTACCCAGCCAGCGGCCACGTGCTCCCGCACCACCAATGGCGGCCGCCCGGGCTGGGAGGCGGGTTGCTACGCAACCTCCATTAGGTGGCACCTGAGCCTCCATACCTACACAGTTCGGACCTACACTGTCCAGATCTATACTGTCCGGGCCTACACTGTCTGGGCCTACACAGTTCGGATCTACACTGTCCAGATCTACACTGTCCGGGCCTACACTGTCCGGACCTACACTGTCCGTGCCTACAGCGTCCGGGCCTACACTGTCCGTTCCTACAGCGTCCGGGCCTACACTATCCGTGCCTACACTGTCCAGATCTACACTGTCCGGGCCTACACTGTCCGGGCCTACACTGTCCGGGCCTACACTGTCCGGGCCTAGACTGTCCGGGCCTAGACTGTCCGGGCCTACACTGTCCGGGCCTACACTGTCCGCGCCTACACTGTCCGGGCCTACACTGTCCGCACCTACACTGTCCGGGCCTACACTGTCCGGGCCTACACTGTCCGGGCCTACACAGTCCGGGCCTACCCAGTCCCGGCCTACACTGTCCGCGCCTACACTGTCCGCGCCTACACTGTCCGGGCCTACACTGTCCGCGCCTACACTGTCCGGGCCTACACTGTCCGTGCCTACACTGTCTGGACCTACACTGTCCGGGCCTACACTGTCCGGACCTACACTGTCCGGGCCTACACTGTCCGGGCCTACACTGTCCGGGCCTACACTGTCCGCGCCTACACTGTCCGGGCCTACACTGTCCGCGCCTACACTGTCCGGGCCTACACTGTCCGCACCTACACTGTCCGGGCCTACACTGTCCGGGCCTACACTGTCCGGGCCTACACAGTCCGGGCCTACCCAGTCCCGGCCTACACTGTCCGCGCCTACACTGTCCGCGCCTACACTGTCCGGGCCTACACTGTCCGCGCCTACACTGTCCGGGCCTACACTGTCCGTGCCTACACTGTCCGGACCTACACTGTCCGGGCCTACACTGTCCGGGCCTACACTGTCCGGGCCTACACTGTCCGGGCCTACACTGTCCGCGCCTACACTGTCCGCGCCTACACTGTTCGGATCTACACTGTCCGCGCCTACACTGTCCGGGCCTACACTGTCCGCGCCTACACTGTCCGGGCCTACACTGTCCGTGCCTACACTGTCCGGGCCTACACTGTCCGGGCCTACACTGTCCGGGCCTACACTGTCCGGGCCTACACTGTCCGGGCCTACACTGTCCGCGCCTACACTGTCCGCGCCTACACTGTTCGGATCTACACTGTCAGAGCCTACACTGTCCGGGCCTACACTGTCCGGGCCTACACTGTCCGGGCCTACACTGTCCGGGCCTACACTGTCCGCGCCTACACTGTCCGCGCCTACACTGTTCGGATCTACACTGTTCGGGCCTACACTGTCAGAGCCTACACTGTCCGGGCCTACACTGTCCGGGCCTACACTGTCCGGGCCTACACTGTCCGGGCCTACACTGTCCGGGCCTACACTGTCAGAGCCTACACTGTCCGGACCTACACTGTCCGGGCCTACACTGTCCGGGCCTACACTGTCCGGGCCTACACTGTCCGGGCCTAGACTGTCCGGGCCTACACTGTCCGGGCCTACACTGTCCGCGACTACACTGTCCGGGCCTACACTGTCCGGGCCTACACTGTCCGGGCCTACACTGTCCGCGCCTACAGCGTCAGGGCCGACAGCGTCCAGGCCAACAGTGCGCCCCGGGCCTAATATGCGACAAGGGTGGTCCCATACGGGACAAACCAATTTAGCCCAAAATACGGGATGTCCCGGCTGATACGGGACAATTGGCAACGCTAGTGTCAAACCAGGGCAGGACATTCACAGTAAATGGTGGTGTCCTGGAGAACGTTGCAGAGCAGAGAGATTAGGGAGTACAGCTGCATGGTTCTCTGAAAGTGTCAAGCTAGTTGGACAGTATGGTGAAGAAGACCTTTGGCTCGTTTGACTTCATTGGGAAAGGTCTTAAGTACAAAAGCTGGGTCACCATGATGCAACTGGACAAGTCGTTGGTAAGATCACACTCAGAGTGTTGTGCCCAGTTCTTGTTGCCCAGCTATAGGAAGGCTCTCATTAAGTTGGAAAGGGTGCAGGAGAGATTCATCAGCATGTTACCTGGACCTGCGGGCTTGTGTTATAGGGAGAGGTTGGATGGGCTTGGACTTTTGAACTTGCAGCACAGGAGGCTGAGGAGTGACCTTTTTGAGGTGTACAAGATCATGAGGGACAAGGATAAAGTGAACATTCACAGTCCTTTTCCCAGGGCAGAGGATTCTAAAAACAGCAGATTCTAAAAGTAGATGGCATAGTCTTAAATTGAGAGGGGAGAGATTTACAAGAGACCTGAGGGGCAACTTCTTCACTAACCATGTCTGATGCTCTATGACTCCATAACTCTATAAATGAACATTGTGATTAGAAATCTGTTCTAGTAATATTTATGATATGCAAGGGTCTCTTATTCGAAGGCACTAAAAATATTGATACATTTTCAATCCAATATAAAATTGAATCCAATATCTCACAAATACTCACATAAATGTAAAATTTGTAAAATACTATGCAGACATTTTGAAGCACTATCAATAAGCAGTTTAATAGAATCATATACATACTGTATATAGCAAAGAAATAGGCCCTTCTGCTACACTCATGCATGCTGACCAAGATGTCTTCCTCAGCTAGTCCTCTTTGTCAATACTTAGGCTATGTACCTCAAAATCCTTCCCATCCATGAAGCTGATCAAATGTCTTTAAAACTTGGTAAATGCACACGCTTCTATCATGTTCCATATAATCCGCTACCCTCTGTGTAAAAAATGTGCTCCTTACATTCCCTTTAAAGTTTGTTCTTCACGCCTTAAACCTATCCCCGGTAATGTTCCATCTATTTCACAATATTAATCATTGAAAAGAAAATACGTTAGGACGATCCTTTCAGAAACTCTACAACCATAAACTGATATCCCTGCTTTGGGTACAACGAGTGGCCTCTAATGTACAACAATGCGTTAAAGCCCTTTAGAAAAGTGATTGTCAAAGGATGACATGGTTCCTTCTTACAGACCGAGCGAGACAAGAAAAGTTTTAAAATGGGGAACAAGGAAATGGAAAGAAAGAAGAAGCGAGATTTAAAAAGGAAATTCTAGACCACTGCTTGACCGCCAATAATGAAGACTATGGTGAAAATACAAGTGGTTAGAAGAATAGAGAGTTCAGGGAGATTATAGATTTTAAGGTATAATAGATGTAAAGGTGAGATGCACAGGTAGGCTATGGAAATATGGTGGAGCTGGCAAAACAGCTCCTAGTTCACAAAGCAGATCTGTTCCTATCAACCTGGAATACATCCCAGATAAACCCAGAATTTCTGGCTGCTATTTCTATATATATATCTATCTTATACTACTAAAACTCAGATCTTGTATATAAATATATGAATCCCTATGTATCTAGGTATCAGTGATTTCGGCAAAACGGTAACCGTTGCGCCACAATTTATGCACCGCCTTAATCGCCAATCTCCCGGCCGGTCGGCCATGATATTTTCATTTAATTTGGTCGTGTATTTTTTAAGTTACAGAGGTTTTAAAGTTTAAACATTTAATTTCTAACCGATTTATTGAAGATCTTCAGCGGGGGTGGGGGGTTGGTGCTGGGAGCAAGAGAGAGTAGGGGAAAGGGGTGTGCTGGGGAAAGGGGGGGTGGGGGAGAGTAAGAGTGTGTCTGGGGGAGAGTGAAGGGGGGGTCTGAGAATGGGGACTGGGGAGGGGGACAACAGGGGTCGTGCGGAGGGGGCTTGGTGGTGGGGGAAAGAGGGGTACTGGGAAAAGGGGAGGTCGTGGGGAAAGGGGGGGTGTGGGGAGAGTAAGAGTGGGGCTGGGGGAGGAGAGAATGGGGGGTGTGGGAATGGGCCCAACGGGCCCGCTTTGCTAGTATATTACTAAAACTCTCATCTTGTATATATATTCGTAGTTTTGTATGTTCCCGAAATACAGCCAAAACGGTACACGAAAGCGCAACAATTTTTTGCCCACCCTACTCACGATTCCGCTGCGGTCAAGCTTTGTTACATTTTAAAAACAATTAACTTAATAAACTTTAATAAATGCGCCCCCCCCCCCCCCCCATGAGGACCGGCACCCGTCCCGGCGTGACCTTCCTCCCATGGTGCAGTGCGGCGGCAAAGGGTCAAACAAGATGGCCGTCGCACACTGAGCTGCAGCTGCAGAAGAGGTTTCCACCCAACGGGTCCACCGTTCGCTCTGGCCGACGCGATGGCCACCCGGGGCCGTGGTGAGTGGCTCCCTCTCCCCTTTCCTCTACCCCCTCGCCCGCCCATGGCCCCGGGCAATGGGCCCACGGATTGTCTGTTGGGGGTGGGCTGCTGGGCCGGCAGGAGAGGCTTGCACCCAACCTGGGGGTTGCCAGGCCCGCAAGAGAGATTTGGACCCAATGGGCCCACGGCCGTCTAGTACCACATAATACCCAACGTGCTATACTGTGTATGTTTCTATGTTTAAAAAATGGACAAAATATGGTATGCAGACCTGAAAGAATTGGCAATCTCCACACTGCCTCCAGAGTGCTTCTGAACGTGGCTTGTTTTGACAGTACTTTTCATAAATCTGTAACTCCTCTTTCTGAAAACAAAAACAATGTCTTTATAATAAAAGCAGAGACAACTGTGAAATGAATAACTTGATGAATTAGTGAAGTACAATAACTTGGGCACTGAGGCCATCAACAACATGATTAGTTCACAAGAAGGAGATTTGTGTGCGTGCTTCATCAGTTTGCCTTTGCTATCTTGAGGTACATCTGGTGCCTATGATTTGAGAGTATTTCTGTATTCTCCACCCCCTACACCTGCAATCCATTTTCAATTTGTTGTTATCTACTTATTGATTTCATGCAGACTTGTGCAACCTTGACCAATTCTCTGGAGACACAGGAGATTACAGATGCTGAATCTGGAGCTAAAAGCAAACCACTGGCGGAGGAACTCAGCGGATCGAACAGCATCTGTGGAGGGAAAGGAATTGTTGACGTTTTCGGTCGAGAGAGGAGTGGGGAAGGAAGGTAGCTGGTGTAAAGAGGAGAGAGGGCGGGGTGAGACAGAGGACTGAGGAGGGGGTGAGGAATGACGGGAGAAGGAGTCAGGTGTGGGATGGGAGTCAGAGGCAGGTGGGTAATAGGTAGAAGTGGACAAGGGGCAAAGAGGCGGGCAGATAGAGCCAGCTGAGGAGAGGTGAGGGTGGAGGTGGAGAGGGAGGCCGCAAGGTAATGGGGCAGAGATACCTCTGATTAGAAAGGAAGGTGTTAATGACAATCGTGTAGAGAGATGAGAACGTGGAAAAGGTAAGGGGAGGTGGTCTGATGGCAGTGATTTAGATGTTTGAGAGTTTTCCACATGTGATGAAAGCTTTAGGCTTGGAAGATGCATCCTTCTCCTGCTGCCATGGATGTTGGGGGGATGGGGCAACAACAGGGACAATGGCTGCCATGCAAACATTCTCTGCACCTTGCTGCGGCAGGGCAGCTGCAAGAGAGTAAGTCCCAAATGTCATTGACAAAGATGCAAATAAAGAGTGTAAGGCCGGCCCGGTGGCGCAGCGGTAGAGTTGCTGCCTTACAGCGAATGCAGCGCCGGAGACCCGGGTTCCTTCCCGACTACGGGTGCTGTCTGTACCGAGTTTGTACGTTCTCCCCGTGACCACGTGGGTTTCCTCTGAGATCTCCGGATTTCTCCCACACTCCAAAGACGTACAGGTTTGTTGGATAATTGGCTTGGTACAAATGCAAAACAAAATTGTCCCTAGTGGGGATCGTGTTAATGTGCGGGGATCGCTGGTCGGCGCGGACCCGGTGGGCCGAAAGGGCCTGTTTCCACGCTGTATCTCTAAATTAAATGCTATTTTGTCCTGCTGCTTATATCTTACAGATCCAGCTGTGACCGTGTGGATTTTTCTAATATAAATTTAGATATGGATATGCAGCCAAATTGGAAATGATTGTGAGCTTCAAATTCCCTGGAGTAGAAATTACCAACAATCTGTCGTGGATCAACCACATTAATGGCAAGAGGGAATTCCGGACTAATCTGGGGTCCCAAGGCAATGACATGTGTACTGTGGAAAGGATTGCATGCTGGATCAGGCTACAAAGTGAAGGCAGGCCTACTTTAATGACAACAACAGGTCCCTCTGCAATGCGCTCAATGCATTCAATGCTCAGTTCCAACGAAGATGGTGGAACAATGTCCCATGCCCCATCAGCCTTGTGTGAGCCTGTACTAATGATTACTGTGACAGACGCAAGATTGGCCTTCTTGAGAGTAAATCCATGGAAGGCAACTAGCCCAGATAGGATCCTTCAGGACATATATGGACCAGCTGGTATTTATTCACAAAATGCTGGAGTAACTCAGCGGGTCAGGCAGCATCTCGGGAGAGAAGGAATGGGTGACGTTTCAGGTCGAGACCCTTCTTCAGACTGATGTCAGGGGGGCGGGACAAAGGAAGGATATAGGTGGAGACAGGAAGATAGTGGGAGAACTGGGAAGTGGAGGGGAAGAGAGGGACAGAAGAACTATCTAAAGTTGGAGAAGTCAATGTTCATACCACTGGGCTGCAAGCTGCCCAGGCAAAATATGAGGTGCTGTTCCTCCAATTTCCGGTGGGCCTCACTATGGCACTGGAGGAGGCCCATGACAGAAAGGTCAGACTGGGAATGGGAGGGGGAGTTGAAGTGCTCGGCCACCGGGAGACCAGTTTGGCCAACGCGGACCGAGCGCAGGTGTTGAGCGAAGCGATCGCCGAGCCTGCGCTTGGTTTCGCTGAGGTATGTACAGACATCCTTAACAGAGTGAAAGGCCTGGATAGAGTGAATGTGGAGAGGATGTTTCCACTAGTGAGGGAGGCTAGGATCAGAGGCCATAGCCTCAGAATACAAGGACGTACATTTAGAAAGGAGATGAGAAGGAATTTATTTGGTCAGAGGGTGGCGAATCTGCGGAATTCATTGCCACAGACGCGGTGGAGGTCAAGTCAGTGGATATTTTTAAGGCGGAGATTGACAGATTTTTGATTAGTTATGGGGTCTGGGATAATGGGGCAAAGACAGGAGAATGGGGCTGAGGGGGAAAGATAGATCAGTCATGATTGAATGGAAGAGTCGACCTCATGGGCCGAATGTCCTTATTTGGCTCCTAGAACGTATGAACATCAGTTTAATAATAAGGGGTAGGCCATTTAGAACGGGTTTGAGGAAAAACTTTTTCACCCAGACAGTTATGAATCTGTGGAATTCTCTGCCTCAGAAGGCAGTGGAGGCTGATTCTCTGGATGCTTTCAAGAGTTAGATAGAGCTCTTAAAGATAGCGGAGTCAAGGGATATGGGGAGAAGGCAGGAACAGGGTACTGATTGTGGATGATTACCCATGATCACAGTGAATGGCGGTGCTGGCTCGAAGGGCCGAAGGGCCTACTCCTGCACCTATTGTCTATTGTCTATTATGGGGTCCACCTTTCCTTGGTCATCAGTGCTGGCTCTGATTTGTTCTGTACCTTTCCATACCTCTAGTTTGCCTCTCCCGTGACTATCAGTCTGAAGAAGGGTTTCGATCCAAACATCACAAATCCTTTTCTCCAGAGATGCTGCCTGACCCGCTGAGTTACTCCAGCAGTTTGTGTCTACCTTTGGTGTAAACCAACATTTATGGTTCCTAGCTTAAGGAATCAGGTTTAAATCACATTGCATTTTTCCCTGGACATTTCTAAATGGAAAACACTGCCCACAAAAACAATGCGAAATTTGAGAAAAGGTGAAAAGGGTCCATTTTTGAAGCAAACAAAATGGTATGATTCAATGGAAACTCATCTCATTAACATTATTGTTGTAAAATTATCAGCTCAAAAACAAAATGTTTCTCTTACCCGCTTTAAAAAACACGTTCCTACAAGCTCAGGATTCTCCACACAATTTTCAAGCTCCTTAAGAAATATCCTTAAAACGAATAATAAATGTTATTGTTTTAAGTATCATTGGTACAAAGGTTTCAGTTAACATCCTAACCAGAGGGACATCATCTTTGGGATGAAATAGGTTCAATAGATGGTTCACAACGCCCTGAAAATATGCTTGTGTATGATGGAGACATTTCACATTATTTTAACTTGGATGTTTTCCTTAAAGACGAAGTTGTCCTCTCTGCACAAAGTTGAAAGTCTACATGATAAATTCACAGTCGCAATTGTATTTATATTCTGTGTGGGTCGCTGGGTGGAGAAGCCTTTTCTCATTTTGCATGCATGCCAGTATGCAAACTTGGCTTAAGGAAAGAAAAGAGGTACAGGTGAGAAATATTATTAACTACTGTTCATTTCCATACAATGCTTGGATCCTAGAATCAGTAAACAAAGTTCCAAAATTTGTAGACGCGAACAAATTATGCATGTGATTAAAATTGAGGAGGATGGTTATAAAATATAATAGGTCACCAAAAAACCTACAAATGCAACTATTTAATTTGGAATAAATATCAATATTTGATGGTTATATACTTTTTGGATGAGTCCTTTTGACGTGGGGTCATAAAGGGTTTGAGAATCACAAATTTTCAGAGAATAAGCTAATGAAAACCATTGGATTTAATTCTAGAGGAAATGAACCGGGAATTTTGATAGAACCTTGGTTCGGCCACACTTGGCATTTTGTGTACAGTATTAGTTTCCATATTACAAATGGGATGTAGAAAGTGAAAAAAAAATTACAAGGATGGTGCCAGAAATGAGAAATTACACACAAAGGCAAAGATTTTGGCAGAGACAAAAGAGACAGCAGCCAAGCTGTTTCTATTCAGGAAAGAGAAAGGTGAAGGAAGAAATAGAAATTTGTACGTTCAATAGAAGGAGTGATCTGTCAGTGTCTTCGCCTCAAGTGGAGGCCAGTTCGTTGGATGCTTTCAAGAGAGAGCTGGATAGAGCTCTTAAGGATAGCGGAGTGAGGGGGTATGGGGAGAAGGCAGGAACGGGGTACTGATTGAGAGTGATCAGCCATGATCACATTGAATGGCGGTGCTGGCTCGAAGGGCTGAATGGCCTACTCCTGCACCTATTGTCTATTGTCTATTGTCTATTGTCAACTAAAAATATGAATATAACATTGTCAAAAATGAATCAAATTGGGAATTTGGATAAAACAGTTTTACCCAAAGGTTGTGGAATTCACTCTTACAAGGAGGAATTGAGATACATGTCTCAAATGTATTCAAGGGATCAAATCACTAATTGCTAGTGAAGAAGCATATGTGGGGAACAAAAGGAAAGGGAGGAAGGAAGGAAGAAAGAAAGAAAGGTATCATTTCAGGTCTTCGACCTTGCAATACAACATAGAACATAGAACAGCACAGGAACAGGCCTTCGGCCTTCAATGTTTCTGCCGAACATGTCACTGAGTAGGGTTGCCAACTGTTCCGTATTAGCCGGGACATCCCGTATTTTGGGCCAAATTGGTTTGTCCCCTACGGGACTGCCCTTGACCCGTAGTAGGCCTGGGGGGGAGCTGTAGGACCGGATGCTGTAGGCTCTGGCACTGTAGGCCCCAACGCTGTAGGCCCCGACAGTTTAGGTCCTTACACTCTAGGTTTCCGACATTTTAGCTCTGGTCAGTCTAGGTCCGGAGGCCCGGGCGGCAGCCATTGGTGGAGTGGGAGCATGTGGCTGCTGGCTGGGGGGGGGGGGGGGGGGGGGGGGAGGGCGCAGGGCGGTGACGCCACCTTGTCCCGTATTTTGGAGTGAGATAGTTGCCACCCCTATCACTGAGATAAACTAGCCTCATCTGAGATAAACTGGGACAAGTGGAAAAAAAACTTGCTTTTAGACGAGATTAGGAAAGGGTTTAAAGAACAAAAAGAATGCCTGTGATAAGGAGAGCAAGCAAATGTAGAAGATACAGTATATCTGTAATTGTAGTTGTTGTGATCGTCCAGACAAATCAATTATGATCAAGCCACTTGTTCTCCTCAGATACTGCCTGATTTGATGAGTATTTGTGATATTATTTCAGACAATCAGCATCTATATATATATTTTTGCTTTTAAATTACTATATTTATGAGAAAACTGGGAAAGCACAAGAGGGAGAAAAGTGCACTGGAGTATGCACACACAGGGAGAGGTCATTGGCAATTTTATGGCTGAATGATATGTTTTTGTGCTGTACATTTAATGGAAATGGTGGTCATTTGTAAAGTTGATTAACTTACTCTCCTTTTTTCTATTTCCTCCTGTGGAGATAAGCTTCCCTTTCAAGCTGCAGCACCTTTGTTGTGACTGAAATGCTTTATAGGTAATTGGCTCAGACTCACTGCCCATTAATTTGTAGCACACCAACCTGGAACGTACTATTTCAGTTGCTTAGCACCTGATGCATTGAGGAACTAAAAACATTGTGTAAATACACTAGTACGTAGGTATAGCTTAAATGTACATTGAGAAGGGGCAGGATGCAATGTGCCACAAAATGCCCCCGAATTGTTTATGTAAATCCAAAACCAATTTAATTTCATTTGATTTCAATTTTGTGTACACACATTGCATTGGATTTCCAGGAGGACTTCAGACTATGATGCTATGATTGTCTCAATACCTCAAATATTTATCTTCACTGTAGTAGATATAAATCAGAGAAACTCATGTGGAACAAATTCGTTTCTTCTGCGACAGAACTTGTGTAGCGAGCACAACAATGTGAGAGAAGAATAAATGCATTTATATTTTACATTTATATAATGCATTTATGTATTTCTGCAATATATCATTACATGACATACACTGATAAAATGTCTTAATTCAGCATTACAGGAAAATATCTGACAATTTGCGCCTCCGGTTTTAATTCTTATTATAAAGCCAACATTGTTGGAGTCATTGGTATCAGGGGTTATGGGGAGAAGGCAGGAGAATGGGGTTAGGAGGGAGAGGTAGATCAGCCATGATTGAATGGCAGAGTAGACATGATGGGCCGAATGGCTTAATTCTACTCCTTTTCCTTGTGACCTTATGAACCTTACTTATACATATATTCTATTTCTGTCAATGAAGGTCTATAACTATTCTGAATAAATGTTATCAGGAAGCATGCAGGTACAGCAGGCAGTGAAGAAAGCCAATGGAATGTTGGCCTTCATAACAAGAGGAGTTGAGTATAGGAGCAAAGAGGTCCTTCTGCAGTTGTACAGGGCCCTAGTGAGACCGCACCTGGAGTATTGTGTGCAGTTTTGGTCTCCAAACTTGAGGACGGACATTCTTGCTATTGAGGGCGTGCAGCGTAGGTTCACGAGGTTAATTCCCGGAATGGTGGGACTGTCGTACGTTGAAAGACTGGAGCAACTGGGCTTGTATATCTCTGGAATTTAGAAGGATGAGAGGGGATCTTATTGAAACATAATTGGACACGCTAGAGGCAGGAAACATGTTCCCGATGTTGGGGAAGTCCCAAACCAGGGACCACAGTTTAAGAATAAGGGGTAGGCCATTTAGAATGGAGATGAGGAAGAACTTTTTCACTCAGAGAGTTGTGAAGCTGTGGAATTCTCTGCCTCAGAAGGCAGTGGAGGCCAATTGTCTGGATGCTTTCAAGAGAGAGTTAGATAGAGCTCTTAATGACAGCGGAGTCAGGGGATATGGGGAGAAGGCAAGAACGGGGTAGTGATTGTGCATGATCAGCCATGATCACAGTGAATGGCGGTGCTGGCTCAAAGGGCCGAATGGCCTACTCCTGCACCTATTGTCTATTGTCTATTGTTATCACTCAACTGCACAGTGTTAAGTGTCCAAAACACACATGCTTAAAGGAGGAAAGGCTACTTCTGAAAAAGAGAAAAGCAGAACAGGTTTTTATTCTGGTTTCAAAAGAAAGTATGTATTGAAAAATTCAGCGATTGTGATTCGTTATTAGACCACTTTGAAACAATCCATAGGAAGACACAAATATGTGGAGCCTCTTCATTTGGCAATCTCTTCCCCTCTTGAGAGGAAGTGTTTGACTTATGGTCACTTGATTGTCCATATGAAAATGGTAGCCCTGTTTCTGTGCTTTATGACTCCATGTCTCTAATAATTCAGTAACTGGAAAATAAGAGCAGTCCATTTTTCATCCTCACACCCATACCATACTATTTTTTCAGCTCATTAAAGTCGAAACTGTTTGTTTGTCAATGTTATGGCAGAACAATCAGCAATGTTATATTACAACCACTGACAGATTGCATCATAGCGCAGACAGATCTTTGCCTTCTGTTTTGTTCTGAATGCATGTTTCAAATTGAAATATGATCAACTTTTATCATTGGCTTAGATATTTAAGTACAATATAATGAAAGAAACATCACCTATTATGAAAATCATAGATTTCTGGAAGGTTTCCAAACAGGATTTCCTTTTTATTCTTAAGTGCAGCTGGGATCAGAGGAGCCAGCTCTTGATTGTCCATTTCAACAGCATAACCCTGCAAAGGAAATAAGGTAATGAAGTAATTGCCAATTTAAAGAGGATTACAGTGTGTAAAAGGCAAAGTTGACGATAATATTGGATTAATTATCCAGTGGTTTGGCAAAAGGCTCATCATGGAAATAATATCTGAGACAGTTTCAAGACTGTCAAAACAAGCTATGTTCTGCAGAGAAGCAAATCTCACATCTTTATCAACAGTAATCTCAAAATATATTGCTCTTTCGATGTATTTAAATGCCAAGGCAATTTTCACACAAGGTTTAACACACTGCCGCGTAAAACGTGTGATAATCCTTGTTAGCACAGAGCGGTATGTTTTGGTAAACACCTTCAATGACGGAAAATGGTGAAAATTGAGAGATTTGAAGAAGTTAAATATGTTGAGGTGTAGAACATAGGAGGACCCGGAGTGGGGTAACTGCTGTGTGGGGGGGAGGGGGGGGGGGGAAACATGGCGTGGGATACTTTTGTAACTTTGTTGGCGCCCTTTATGTGGCGACTCTTTGCATACCTCGGGTATGGAAAACAAAGAATATCACTGTGAATTGTCACATGTGACAATAAAGTATTCATTCATTCATTCATTCATTCATTCATTCATTCATTCATTCATCCATTCATTCATTCATTCATTCATTCATTCATTCATTCATTCGGTTCCGAGGGATGGAATATCGCCCACCAACTACAACGCCCACTCTCATCGCCCACCAACTACAATGTTGATGTGCAAAGTAATACCTTGTTCAGTGGTACGGAGGTTCAAGATAATTGGAGATCAGGCTCTACACCATACACTTGGCATACAGTCATATGCAGACACACATGTGCAATCCAAGACCATAAAGAGGCGTTCTAATTACACTTGCTTGTACACACCCTCTTATGTACGGGGATCGCTGGGTGGCATGGACTTGGAGGGCCGAAAAGGCCTGTTTCCGGCTGTATATATATGATGATGATGATGATGTATGATGATGTGGCTTCCCAGTTCCACTTTTGTTCCCTCTTAACCTAATTTACACCCTGCTTCAATCCTTTCTGTTTCAGTTTCCTTACGTCAGTCCTCCAAACCCTGTCTGGCTCCCTCAGTCTCACTACATTTGAACAGGAAACTCCATCTCTGTGACTCTATGCCTTACTGGGACTGAATCTGCCTTGGGAGTCACTCATTCCAAGATAATTTCCACCCGATGCACATCAGAGGTTATGAGATTGATTATCATGATAGACACAAAAACCTGCAGTAACTCAGAAACAGTATCTCTGGAGTAAAGGAATAGGCGATGCTTTGGGGGTGGAGGGGGTGGAGGGAGGGGGGGAGGCGGAGTGGGGGGGGGGAGAGGGGAGGGGGGAGTGGGGGAGGAGAGGGTGCTGCACCAATGCAAGAGAGGTTTGGGCCCAACGGGTCCACTTGGTCTAAAGATTTGTTTTAGATTTACTTTTCCTGTATTGTTAATTGCTCTCCATACTTTAAGGCAGTTCTACCTGTGTTTAAATCCTATTCCTTCCCAATAAAGCAAAACATAGACTACTTCTAACCCTTGATGATTGTTCTAGAACATGTTCATAGTTTGACAGATTATTAATGGTGGTAGGCTCGCTTTTTATAAAAATTGGAGTCAGTAGTGCACAAATATTCAGTTGCATTTAAATAGTATTTAAAAGGTACACAATCAAGGAACTTAACATTTAAAAATCAGGACAAGAATTATTGCTCAAAGAAAATAAATTTAAGGTCAGCATCTGTAAAGATGTATTAAATGTGTAGGAAGGAACTGCAGATGCTGGTTTAAACCGAAGACAGATACAAAAAGCTGAAGTAACTCAGCGGGTTAGATTGCATCCCTGGAGTATAGGTGAAGTTTCGGGTCGAAACCCTTCTTCAGACTAAGAGACAGGGGAAAGATAAACGAGAGATTTAGACGATATAGAGAGGTATAGAACAAATCAATGAAAGATATGCAAAAAAGTAACAATGATAAAAGAAACAGGCCATTGTTCGCTATGGCCGAGTTACAGGTAATGAGACTCAAGAAGACGACTTTGAAGCGAGTACAATGACTTGGGTGGGGGGTGGCGGGGGGGGGGGGGGGGGGGGATGGAGAGAGAAGGAGGATGCAAGGGTTACTTGAAGTTAGAGAAATCAATATTCATACCACTGGCTTGTAAACTGCCCAAGCAAAATATGTCGGATTCTGACAAATCAACAAATGCTTAATTTCTGTACCTTCTGCTCGGTAATTAGAGTCATAAAGTGATACAGTGTGGAAACAGCCCCTTCGGCTCAACTTGCCCACACCAGCCAACATGTCCCAGCTACACTACTCCCACCTGCCAGCGTTTGGTCCATATCCCTCCAAACCTGTTTTACCATGTACCTATCTAACTGTTTTATAAACGTTGGCCTCAACTACCTCCTCTGGCAGCTTTTTCCATACACCCACCATACACCATTGTGTGAAAAGGTACCCCTCAGACTCCTATTAAATCTTTCACCTTCACCTTAAACCTATATCCTCTGGTCCTCAATTCACATACTCTGGTCAAGAGACTCTGTGCATCTACCCGATCTATTCCTCTTATGATTTTATAGACCTCAATAAGATCACCCCTCATCCTCCTGCACTCCATGGAATAGAGTCCTGGCCTACTCAACCTCTCCCTACAGCTCACACCCTCTAGTCCTGGCAACATCCTCGTAAATCATCTCTGTACCATTTCCAGCTTGATAACGTCTTTCCTACAACATGGTGCCAAGAACTGAACGTAATACTCTAAATGCGGCCTCACCAATGTCGTATACAACTGCAACATGACCTCCCAACTTCTGTACTCAATACTGACTGATGAAGGCCATTGTGCCAAAAGCCTTTTTGACCACATTATCTACCTGCGACTCCACTTTCAAGGAACCATGCACCTGCAGCCTCGATCCCTCTGCTTGACACTTTCCAGAGTCCGACCATTCATTGTGTCCATCCATTGCTCATGTTAGACTACCCAAAATGCACCACCTTACACTTCTCTGTATTAAATTCCATTAACCATTCCTCTGCCCACCTGGCCAATCGATCCAGATCCTGCTGCAATCTTTGACAACCATCTTCACTATCTTCAGAATCACTAACTTTTGTATCATCAGCAAACTTGCTAATCTTGCCCTGTATGTTCTCTTCCAAATCATTGACGTAGAAAACAAAGAGTGACGGGCCCAGCACTGAACCCTGAGGCATACCACTAGTCACAGGCCCCCAAGTCTGAGAAGAAACCTTCCACCATCACCCACTGCTTCCTTCTACGAAGCCAATTTTCCATCCGTTCAGCTATTTCTCCTTGGTTTCCATGCGATCTAACCTTCCAGAGCAGCCTATCAACAAGTCCTAAGAAATCATCTGTTACTGGGCAGGCCTTAGTGTGCAGACCTTGCCATAGATATCATGTCGTCAATGTAGACCAAATATGTTCCGTTCTTATTTTAAATTTGCCTGCATGCACACCAGAATCAAAATGAAGGTGAAATAAGCAAATACTGATTGAAATCTTTTCATATTGAACCACACATTTTCCCTACCTCAATGATGCCCTGGAGTTCTTCAACGTATGCCCTTTCTGTGTCAATCAGTTCATTCATGATGTGCCTGAGAAGTAGAGGATTAGCATTAAATTTCAATATTATCAGTTGTGAATCAAAAATAAATCATACAAAGAGTGACTCAACGGGTCAGGCAGCATTTCTGTAAAACATGGATAGGTGATATTTCGGGTTGGGATCCTTCTTCAGACTGATTGTAATGAGGGAGGTGGTAGGACAAAGGCTGACAAGTGATAGGTGGATACAGGTGAGGATTATTTTTCGACAAAAGGTGTGAGATAAGGATAGAATGGTTGCAAATTGTGAAGTCTGAGGAAGGAATGTAAGTGGAACGGGAGGTTGAGAAGAGAAATAGGTGCGAGTGCAGGTGGGACACAGGAGGAGGAGGGGAGGGGGAGGTGGATGGAGAACAAATAGGAGGGGAAATTCGTTTGTTACCTAAAATTGGAGAATTCAATGTTCATATAATTAGGTTGTAAGCTACTCAAACGGAATACAAGGTGCTATTCCTCCAGTTGACATGTGGCCTCATTATGGCAATGGAGGAGGCCCAGGACAGAAAGGTCAGTATGGGAATGGGAAGGGGAGGTTAAAATGTTTACCAACTAGGCGATTGCCGAGTCTGTGGTAGGTCTCGCCAATGCAAAGGGCGTGCAGGGATCATGAATGCAGTAGATGAGGTTAGAGGAGGTGCTCTGTCTCACCTGGAAGGACTGCTCGGATCCCTGGATACATGTGAGGGAGGAGGTATAAGGACAGGCATTATTTATCCTGTAGGGAAAGTACTTGGGGAGGGGTTAGTTTGGGTGGGAAGGGATGAGGGAACTAAGGAGTTACTGCGGGAGCGGTCTCTGTGGAAGGTGGAGAGGGGTGGAGATGTGAAGACGTGACTGGCGGTGGGACATCTTCCCATCACAGTCACATCTTCCCATCCCCACCCCTTTCCCCAAACTGGAAGAGCAGCAGCTTGGGTAGCTTACAACCAAATGGTATAAACACTGAAGTCCCCAATTTTAGGTTATTATCCACCCCTCCTCTCTCTCTTCTCTGTGCCCCAGCTGGGTTTGCTCCTATTTCTCCCCTCTACCTCCCCTTCAACCTTCATTACTTCCTCTGGCTTCATAATGCACAACTCTTCTGTCCTTATTTCACACCTTTTGTGTTTTCATCTCTGGCCTTTGTCTAACCTGTAGACCGAGGAGCACGTGTGAGGGCCTGGTATGGAAACCTCCACTTGGGCAGATGCGGTGCAGATGGAGGAATTGAGAGTAGGGGATAGAGTCTTTGCAGGAGGCAAGGTGGGAATAGTGTAGTCTAGATAGCTGTCGGAGTCAGTAGGTTTACAAAATCCTTATGTGGTCTGACAGGGCAGATGTAGCATATAGAACCATGGGTCAGTCTTAAACTAAAGGGTTAGCTTTGAGGACAGGGACAAGAAGAAATGTCTTCATCCACGCAATAGAGAATTCTCCGCATAGGAAGGCTGTGCAGACCAGATTGCCGACTAAATACAGGAAATAGATCAGGATTTATTTTGCTTATTTAGGGAATTAAAGTACAGATTATCCTCAGTTTTTGAAGCCTGACTTATGTATTGTTGGTACATAGGAACGAGTGTCTGGGAGACCAGCTGTATGGATTTGCCAGCCACAGTTCACAATCTCAGGTCAGGAGTATTTAATTGTCATATACATCAGGACTGGAACAATGAAATTCTTACTTGCTACAGCTTTACTAGCACATTAACGCAAAAAAAACCCCAACAAATTAATATATATTAAACAATAATACAATAACTTATCAGTTATAAGTTATCCAGACCATAATACTGCAATCTGAAGTCCTCACTGTAAACAAAGCCCATGGTAGTTCACTGCTGAGGTATGCCCCTGTACCTTCTTGTTTTGTTCTTCATTTTGTTCTTAATTGTTTTCTCTGTGTCATGTTACTTGCGAGCAAAGCACCAAAATTCCTTGTATGTGTACAAACTTGGCTAATAAAATTTATTCAATTCAATTCAATTCAATTCTTCTGGATAGAAGCAGAGAGATACGATGTGACCAGAGTGGGGTGGGTCTTTGATGATATTAGTTGCCTTCTTGAGGCAGTACTTTGTAGACGTGGCTGCATTTCCGACATGCTCGCCATCCGAGTGGCAAAATACGATACGGTGCGTAGACTTGTACATTATTATTACTTGGTTGTGTAGTTTACATCGGTCATTTACACAATCATTTTTAATGAATTTTGTGTAAATATGTAACAAGCCGGAGATAATCAATACTAATTGATTCCTTCCTTCTCCCATTCCTTCTCTCCTGAGATGCTGCCTGACCTGCTGAGTTACTCCAGCATTTTGTGAATAAATACCTTCGATTTGTACCAGCATCTACAGTTATTTTCTAATACTAATTGATTGATTGATTACTGAAAGGCGTAAAAGCAGCAGGAGGGCGGATGACCTACTCCTGCTGCTATTTGTTATGCATTCATCATTCTGCGTGTAAAATGCTGGAGTAACTCCCGTTAATTTTTATTGTTAGATCCTTTTTTCTTTTTTTTTTTTAACCCTCTTACTCTCTTTCTCCCCAAGTTTATAGTTTTATATTTTTATTTTTATTTTCTCTCTTCAAAAATTTAAAAATTGAAGCTATGTAAGAACTTTGTAACAAATGTGTTTTTTCTTATTTCGATTTGTACATATGCTTTTCAAAAAAAAAATAAAAAAATAAAAAAAAAAAATGCTGGAGTAACTCAGCAGGATAGACAGGATCACTGGAGAGAAAGAATGGGTGACGATTCGGATCGAGACTCTACGTTAGACTCGGCTGATGTGCGGCAGTCCTAACTGTGGCTCCACGTGTCAGCCGCCCCGCCCCAGTCCTCTCGCAGGGTGGTGAATCTGCGGAATTCTTTGCCACAGAAGGCTGTGGAGGCCAAGTCAATGGATATATTTAGGGCAGAGATAGATAGGTTCTTGATTAGTACAGGTTACGGAGAGAAGGCAGGGTTGTAGACCTGATGGGCCGAATGGGCTAATTCTGCTCCTATCACTTATGACCTTAGGATCTCTCCAGGCCGCTCCTTTCCGCTGGCCTCCCGCTACCGGACGGACCGAGCACCCGGCAGACCGCAACACTGGGGGGCCTGAGCGCTCGGCAGACCACGTTACCGGGGGGCCTGAGCGCCGGCAGACCGCGTCACTGGGGGACCTGAGCGCCCGGCAGACCACGTTACCGGGGGGCCTGAGCGCCCGGCAGATCGCGTCACTGGGGGACCTGAGCGCCCGGCAGACCACGTTACCGGGGGGCCTGAGCGCCTGGCAGACCGCGACACTGGGGGCCTGAGCGCCTGGCAGACCGCTTTACCGGGAGGGGCCGAAGCGCCCAGCGGACTGTGTTACCAGGGGTCCGTGTGCGCGGCGGACCGCGTCACCAGGGGCCTGTCACGTCACTGGGGGCCTGAGCGCCCGGCAGACCACGTCACCAGGGGGCCTGAGCGCCCGGCGGACCGCGTCTCTGGGGGGCTGAGCGCCCGGCAGACCACATTACCCGGGGAGCCGAAGCGCCTGGCGGACCGCGTCACCAGGGGCCTGTCACGTCACCGGGGGCCTGAGCGCCCGGCAGACCACGTCACCAGGGGGCCTGAGCGCCCGGCGGACCGCGTCTCTGGGGGGCTGAGCGCCCGGCAGACCACATTACCCGGGGAGCCGAAGCGCCTGTCGGACCGCGTCACCAGGGGCCTGTCACGTCACCGGGGGCCTGAGCGCCCGGTGTACCGCGTCTCTGGGGGGCTGAGCGCCCGGCGGACCGCGTTACCGGGGGCCTGAGCGCCCGGCGGACCGCGTCACTGGGGGGCCTGAGCGCCCGGCGGACCGCGTCATCGGCGGACACTCCTCTGCTTGTCCGCGCCCAACTGGCCGCTGGCGCGCATGCTCGGTGGCGGCCGGGGTCGGGGACGGAGCTGGAGCCATTTTCCAGGTCGCTCGGCAGTTCCCGCACGGCCGGCCGGCCGCTCCCTCACAACGCGTGGCCTGGTGCCGCCTCCCCGCTCCCTCCTCCCCTCCTCCCAGCTCCCCGCCCCCCAGCCAGCCAGCCAGCCCGCCCACCCGCCGGCCGCTGTCTCCCTCTGTTTCTCGGCCAGGAGCAGCACGGGATGCGGCAGCGGCAGCGGCAGCGGCGACCGTGTGGAAGTTTCGAGGCTGAGGTTGAGTGAGGTGACGGTTCAGGTACGTCTCCGACCCACTCAGTTACTGTCTTTATTACAGGGGGTTTCATGGGAACGTTATGGTAGGTGGATGCTGGAGTTCTCCAGCGCAGAGTGTGGAAGTAACTGAAATACTTAGTTGGTGCTAACTTCTCTGCAGTCAGACTTTTGTTTCCCGTTGGGCTTGAACCAGCCCAGCCCAGCCCTCCCCTGCCCTCCCCTGCCCTCCCCAGCCCTCCCCTGCCCTCCCCAGCCCTCCCCAGCCCTCCCCAGCCCTCCCCTCCCCACCCCTGCCCACCCCAGCCCTCCCCTCCCCAGCCCTCCCCTCCCCAGCCCTCCCCTCCCCAGCCCTCCCCTCCCCAGCCCTCCCCTCCCCAGCCCTCCCCTGCCCAGCCCTCCCCAGCCCTCCCCAGCCCTCCCCAGCCCTCCCCAGCCCTCCCCTGCCCTGCCCTCCCCAGCCCTCCCCAGCCCTCCCCTCCCCTGCCCTCCCCGGCGAGCTGGTCACAGACGGGCGAAAGCAAATTCCACCGCTCTTGGAGAACTAGGTTAACCATTACGTTTGTAGCAGTATTAATGTCCATGAACTATAACGTAATCCCAACTGATAAATATAGTTGGAGGAAAGCATATCTGCCGCCCTTAACTTGATCTGGGTGATGTGAAGTCGAAACTCACGAAATGGAATTGCATTCTTTTCTGATTTGGCAAACAAGCAACTGTAATTGAATATGTAGACAACTGAATTTAGGAGGTTTCATACAATCCAGTGAATCGTATACAACATTGTGAGAACTGTATTACTTTCATCAGACTTTTGTATCGTATCAACGATATTGTTCCTCCCTGTCAACATCCATTCATGAAAATCACTGTCCCACAGACCCAGTGTTGGATCTACAATGGTATACAGATATGATAGAATAGGAATGGTCCTAGGAGTTCTTAACATTGACTTCAGAGTCCATGATGTCTCAAGAATTAGTTCAAGACTGCCTCTATCCCTTGATTCAATACTTCGGCTGCCTGAGACAATAGACAACAGGTCCTGGAGTAGGCCATTCGGTCCTTCGAGCCAGCACCTCTCAAGTAGTGTTCAACATGAGATTCCAAATGAACCGTGTTTAGAGTTAGCAGCGTCTATCAATGAGAAGAATCTTTCTTATCAAATTTGTTGAGTCTTGCATATAATGGCCAGACTGAGTCTGTGCAATGATGAGGGTTCCAATGTAAAAAAGTTTATCTAACCTCATTTTTGACAATTGATTTGAACTGTCTCCAATGAAATCTTTCCTAAAACAGAGGAACCAAAATTGTTTATTCCCTGGATGGATAACTGTACGAGTGCCCTGTACAGTTGTTGTAAGGCTTTCCTGCTGGGGGGAAAAAAGCAGAAAATTGTTCATGTTTCCTGCCTGTCCATGCCAATATATCCTCTGTCCATGCCAATATATGGCTACTTTATGATATTTTGTGAGGCATCTTGTTGAACATTTGGAAACAGGAAGGTGGTGCAAATAGGCAATGTAGACATAGTTCGATTGAGTGTGCAAAGATCTGGCAAATTAACTATTTTATGGGCAGATGTGAAAATACAAAGAAGCATCTATTCTATACAGTCTGAGCTTGCAGAACTCTGTTGTGCAGAGGGATCTAGCAGTTTTGGTGTATGGTTAGCAAAAACCATATCATCACTAGTATGCAAATTTGAAAACGCTGAATAATGTTTAATAAATTTACAGATTCTGGTTTAGTTACTTAGGTAATGGTAGAGTGTATCAGCAATACTGTAGATTGTTTAAGGAAGTAAGTAAATCCATTGAAAATAGTTCAGTGTAAGCATACACGATTAACCACTGGAATAGATAAATTGTCTTGAATAAACTAGGCTTTCATGTGCAGAAGTTAAGGAGAATGAGAGGAGACGACTGAAAAAAAATGTTTGGAGAACTTTACAGGGTGGATGTGGAAGAATCTTAAAATAGGGGCTACTTTTTAAAATAAGGGGTAATGCATAAGATGAAGTATAGGTTTGCTTTAGAGGGTTGCTTTAGAGGGTTCCTGAAAGGAAGACTCCCAAAGTAGATATTTAGTCAATAAGCAAAGTCTAGAAATGTTACCGGAGATGCTTGGAAATATGGAGTTGAGATTGCAAGCAGTCTTAAGGGGTTAAGTGGCTTAATCCTATTCCTGCAAATTTGTATTTGTGAATTAATTTCCTGTACAACATCATCTCGTCTTTTGAAGTATTGCTATCTGAAAAGATTGGCTTTGAGATCCAATTCTTGTAGACTATTTGCTTTTTCAGGAAGGGTGGGTTTTTAGGAAGACCTAGTAGATTCTCCTCTTCTGAGTGGTGGTAGAGTTTGTGCTGGATGGCCTCGTTGGAAAGGTTTTTTGTTTACAAATATAAATGGAAGACTTGGGTCTTGTAGCGTTGTAATTTTTTACTTAAAATATGAAGTGATTTGGCACATTATACCACAAGAGACCCATGGTGACTCATAAATTAGTACTGCTGTTTCACAGCTCCAACAACCCAGATTTGATCTTGAGTCTGAAAAACAACATTCCTCCACCACTCTGTTTCATACCATGAAACCAATTCTGCTTTCAGATTGTTAGCTCTGCCTTGATCCCAGGCGATCTTAACTTCTTACTATGCCGAACCTTTCAAAGCTCTTGCTCAAGTCCACATAGACTGCATCCAAGGCCCTGTCCTCTGCAATCTTTCTGGTTACTTCAAAGAACGCAAATCAAATTTATGAGACTCTATCTCTTATGCTTCCCACAATGTCCTTTGATCTATCTGATCAGGCCTTGGAGATTTGTATCTCTTGCATTTGAGGACATCCAGCACCTCCTGGAACTATAGTAGAGATGATTCTCAAGACATCTCCTAGTTCTCTTGTCATCTTGTCCTCTGTGTTAAAAATAGGGGACAAATATTCATTGAGGATCTTGTCCATCTCCTGCAGTTCTATTGCTCTATACCAAAAGACAAATACATTTTCCATTGATACAGGAGTTTGGTAATTGAAAGTATCTAACCAAATGCAGAGGACTTACAAGTTATTTTGTTGTGCTTGTTTCCAGGGAATATCCCTGTGATTAATTGCACAGTTAGCATAGAAAGCTTGTAATTAGATAACAAAAGTTTGAGATTTATAGCAATGGGAGCCATGGAATAGCTTCAGAAATGTGGATATTTAACACAGTACGAATTATACTTTCTACATGGAGAGGTATTAAATCAGCGTGAGTCAGAGTCAAGAGTGTTTTATTGTCATATGTCCCAGATAGAACAATGAAATTCCTACTTGAGCATTTGTTTGTCCAATGCAAGAGCAGTTAATTAGGAAGAATGTGTAGGAAGGAACTGTGATGCACCGAAGATAGACACAAAATGCTGAAGGAACAATAGACAATAGGTGCAGGAGTAGGCCATTCGGCCCTTCGAGCCAGTACCACCATTCAATGTGATCATGGCTGATCATTCACAATCAGTACCCCGTTCCTGCCTTCTCCCCATACCCCCTGATTCCGCTATGCTTAAGAACTCAACGGGACAGGCAGTATCTGTGGATCGAAGGAATGGGTGACGTTTCAGGTCGAGACCCATCAGACAAATGTCACCCATTCTCTCCAGAGATGCTGCCTGTCCTGTCTTTAAATTAGGAAGAACATTGCTTTGGATGACAAAAAGAATTGAGTTTACAGCAATTTGTATGTAAATTAGGTGCACGAGGTCCAGTTTGTACCCATATTTGTTTTAAAACTAGTAGCTCAGTCAGTTTATGTTGGCAAATGGGATTAAACTGAGTTTCAACATTAATGCGGCTTCAGCAGGTTTGTTTATCTGGCCTTTGGATGTAAAATCACTTGACAGATGTTTTTTTATTAAAGCCATAAATGCATTTAGTAATTTTTCAAAAGTTGGGTTCTTGAGTTATGAATAACCAGTTAGAGTACTTTGTATTATGGCAATCTTCGCTGACACATGGCTTTATTGAAGTTGCACAAGAACCTGTCATTTCATGTTACTCATGATGGATGTCAGCTGTCATTTGCAAACATCTGTATATCGTGAGTTCTCCTTTGTCACGTTTAAGTCGTCGACAAATGCAAGCCATGTTTTTCTTTTCATCAAAGAAAACAAAATCTTCTAATTCAATTCTTAACAAAGCTTAAAACTCTGAAATTCTGTGATAATACAGAATCGGACATGTTTGAGCATTAATTAATGTTAGTAATTTTTCATTGACGTATGCTTCATTATGCAGGCTATTTATATGCTGTAATCTTGAAAAAAATACAAAATGTTAAGGGAACTCAACAGGTAGCATCTGGAAGGGAATAGATAGGTGACATTTCAGATTGGGGCTACTCTTTGGACTGGAGTCTGAAGGGTCCCGACCTGAAACATTGACTTGCTGAGTTCCTACAAAACTTCGTTTTGCTGAATATGTTGTCCAAATATCTGTACTATTTTGGTTTGGTGCAATTTGAAGAAGTCTGTTACTCATAGTAGTTGTTTTTTCTGCATGATGTGACAAAAAACTGATTCTGTAGTGGCACATTTACTGCTGTGCTTGTAGGCATAGCGTTAATCATTCTGAGGTTTCCAATAGGCACTGATTGAATGAGGCAGGGTTTGGGAACGGGAAGATGAGTGTTTGTACAGTCAGTTTGTACAGATGTCACTTTAATTTGCTCCTGGACTTTGGTGCTGCTGACTTCCCTGGTATAACACAAGGAAATTCCATCCAGGATCCTGCACCAATTTAAACATGGTGCAAGGTCTGAAACCCCATTGAATTCAGTGGGGAATTGTTTAGGTTCAATGTGAAATAGTGAAGGTAGGTACCTTAAGATTAGTTTATCTGATTTTAATTAGTTCATTGTAAGCAGAATTTTGCTGAGTTTTGTTTGAAATTCCAGTTGGAACAACTAATGCTTGGACGCCCCAGATTTAAAAACACGTGGAAGTCCATGACCATGTGAATGATAGGTGATGCAGCATCTGACATGTGAAAGGGAAGATGTCTGTCGTGCACGGATTCTCAGATTATCCCGGGGAATTGTCTCCTGGATCTTGTTTGTGAGATTAGCAGGATCTGAGACCCTTATGATTTCAATGGGGTTTCTAGCCTTTTAGTTGAAGAGGCAAAGGAAAGATTCTAATTATTGTATTCTACTTTAATGTTTTTAATTATTTGTTTTCTTACTTGACTTTTAATTTAATTCAATTTTAGTAGGCTTTATTTCTGAACATTAGGGTAATCAGCCAACTATTAAAAGGCCTTGCAGCTTTCAAAGCTGCACCATAGTTTTGTTGGCTTTGAAAGTCTATTGGGAATGAGATCCACACACTGCAGTTCTGTCATTATCCAGGCAATGCCTCTGGTTGCAGAGACCCAACAAGATATGCCTTTTTTTCCAGCTTAGTTAAGTACGGGTATTACAGCCTGTTATTCCAGCGAATTAGCCCAATCTAACATGATCCAGACCATATTTAAACAAAAAAGTAGTTGTAATGTAAAGTTGAATTAAATAATGCTTTTGAATATCAGTTGCCTTCACATTAAATCCAATTTAAATTACAATTTTCATCTGACCTCCAGTCTGCCAGTCTCTGTTGAATTCTGCTGCAATGTTGCTCACTGTGCTGCTTAGCTTTGTACAATTTGCAAACTGCAAATTTTACTCGGTCTGGTTATTTTACTCTACAGGTTATTTGGAAAAGTTTAAATTTCAAATGTTCGAGCTCGTCAATAAATTTCCTGGATTGGAGAATCAAGGTCCTCTGGTAGGAGGGAATGAAAAAAGTTGCAGTCGCTGAATTTAGTGCATTTTTCAAACAATACTGGAAAATTATATTTTGTATTGTTTTAAGATAAAAACATTAATCTCTCAAATTGTGAGGAAAAGGAAGGGAACACAACATTGCACGCTTCAACTACAGATGGGTGGGGAATTGGTTCACCTGAATGAGTTAGCAAACAAGATCTGTATGGAATATTCAAATATGGCTCCAACTTAAAATTGAACTCCCATAAAATAGAAAAGTAGGGAGCGTCACAGAATATTAACATATAACATATAACAACTACAGCATGGAAACAGGCCTGTCCGGCCCTACCAGTCCACGCCGACCATTCTCCCTGACCTAGTCTCATCTACGTACACTCAGACCATAACCCTCCAATCCCCTCCTATCCATATACCTATCCAATTTACTCTTAAATAATAAAATCGAGCCAGCCTCCACCACTTCCACCGGAAGCCCATTCCATACAGCCATTCCATACAGCCACAACCCTCTGAGTAAAGAAGTTCCCCCTCATGTTACCCCTAAACCTTTGTCCCTCAATTCTGAAGCTATGTCCCCTTGTTGGAATCTTCCCCACTCTCAAAGGGAAAAGCCTACTCACGTCAACTCTGTCCGTCCCTCTCAAAATGTTAAAAACCTCTATCAAGTCCCCCCCAGGCAAAAGGATAGTGAATCTTTCAAATTCTCCATCCAAGGGGTTCAGCAGCTGTGTATATTTAATGTAGATTGATGGATTCATTGTTATTTTTGAGGGATATGGTGCTACTGCAGAATATGCCACTGGTAAAAAATCTTATTGAATGAATGGACCAGGATTTAAGGGGCAAATTGTGGTGTAGGATTCACCCTCATTCAATTTGCATTGATGTTGCTGAGTAAGTAATTTTTCTATCACAATAATAGCCTGTATCAATTCCAAAAAAAAAGTGGCACCAGGAATTGTGTTGGTAATAAATGGGGCTATTGAATAGTCTGTTCATAATACTAATATTTGATATGACCGTGGGATAAACTTTTTAGTTTTTCCCTATTGGCATTTCTAATCAGGCTGGTACTTATTGATCACTTCTACCTCTTTGGAGGTTAATGTTTCAATCGTGTGCTCTATTTATGAACATATGGTAAATTCTCCTGTCTTTGGGTTTGATAAGGCAATGGGATGATGGAACAATAAGGTGCAGAGGTGTGTAACTTGAAGCTGATGCTGCTTCCATGATTTTTGGACCTTGCTCCTATGTGGTGCAGATTGGGAGATGTTTTTGAAGAATTCTTGACAAGTTGCATCAGTAAATAATGCACACTGCAGCCACAGTTTACTGGTGTAATAGTCATATAGCATGGATATGGGACTTTTGACCCAACTCCAGAGATATTTTTCCTGAGAAATAATTAACCATGCCCACTTTTGTTAGCTCTCAGATTCTGATGAATGTATTACAAGCTATTCTGTCCATGAAGTCACTCAAAACTCAGTGCCTGATGTGACGCTTCACTCACCTATTTCCTTTTGGTAATCTGTATTAGCTCCCAATGAAGACCAACTACATCTAATTTCCATCAACTTTACGTCCTGTGGAACTGGGTTTGCAGCCACATTTCCGATGTGAACCATTTAGGTTATAGGGAACTGAATACTGCTGTAACCAGGGGTAGGCCTATAAAGTGTTGTTTAGGGACTGAGGTGAGGATTTTTTTTCACCCAGAGAGTTGTGAATCAATGGAATCCACTGCCACAGAAAGCAGTGGAGGCCAATTCGCTGGATGTATTCAAGAGAGAGTTGGATATAGCTCTTAGGGCTAACGGAATCAAGGGACTTAGGGAGAAAGCAGTAACAGGGTATTGATTCTGGCTTGAAGGGCAGAATGGCCTACTCCTGCACCTATTTTCTTTGTCTGTGTTTCAATGTTTAGTATTTGTGATATCTTCATTGTGTTATAGACAATAGACAATAGGTGCAGGAGGAGGCCATTCGGCCCTTCGGCCCTTAAATGTGATCATGGCTGATCATTCTCAATCAGTACCCCGTTCCTGCCTTCTCCCCATACCCCCTGACTCCGCTATCCTTAAGAGCTCTATCCAGCTCTCTCTTGAATGCATTCAGAGAATTGGCCTCCACTGCCTTCTGAGGCAGAGAATTCCACAGATTCACAACCCTCTGACTGAAAAAGTTTTTCCTTATCTCAGTTCTAAATGTTGCTAGCTAAATTCTTGTGGTTTGGATATGTTCTTATGCATTCCTATTTTTAGTTGGTGTCTATGTTAATGATCAGTGAGGCTGTGCACGCGTGTGTGGAAATTGTGGTGGAATGCAATTCTGCTTATGCACTGGTTGTATTGAACTCTATCTGTTAACCTATTGAGTTTGCTGCTGGACGTGTGAGGAAATGTAGTGTTCACTCTTGCCAACAGCCATGGATGGGTACATATGCAACAACAGATACGATTAAGTGAAACATTCCATCAGTTTTGTTCTTTTGTAAACTGGAAAGTCCAGTCAGGCAGGAAGCTGCCAACTCAGCGGCACTCTATGAATATGGGATGTGTTCCCAGAAATATTCACTATATCCACTTCCTTCTGGTTTGAGTAGTGAATTACTGCCTCAGAGGGCGGTGTATGTTAAATATTATGAAGCTTTCTATCCTAGTTTAGGCCAAATCAGTGGATTTATTTAAGGGGGGGTCCAAATTCAATGTTTCAAACTTCCATCAGACTATATGAGTGTAGTGATTTTGGTTGTCCCGGAGTTGAAGGACCCATCCAAGGATGGGTGAGGGATGAGCCTGGAACATTGTTCCTTTTCCTTCTTTTCAAAATTGTCATTAGGTTGTAGTCTTCCACGGGTTTTGCGTCCTATCGCGTTCACGGTACCTCCAGACAATGAAAGGTTGTTTCAGCAACACCTGCCAAATAATTCCAAGTAGATCAGCGTGGGCACAATTTCTTGTGTATTTGTACACGCACTTGCTGTGTTAAAACTAAAATCATCTTGATTTAGCAATGCTCTTTAAGGATAAATATTCAAAGTATTTCTGTACTGTGTAGCATTTTGGATTAATGCAAGAACAATACCCTATGCAGCACAATATTGAATTTTAACCGTCACCACATGGATTTCCCTGAAATCCTGATAGTAAAAGGGAGAAAAAAGCTTGGCTCAGAGCCAAATGGTGTTTTCACAACCTAATCAGGTGAGGACTCTCTGGGGGGGGAGGGAGGAATGGACATTTTATTAAAGGGGTTTGCCTATCAGTTGTAGACATTCCCTTGTCCAGCTGGAAACATACAGAGCTCAAGTCAACAGTTGTGACAAGACTTGAATCAGTTGTGGATTTGTTTAATGCAACTATCAGGCAAAGTGGAGTAACTCAGCAGGTCAGGCAACATCTCGGGAGAGAAGGAATGGGTGACTTTTCAGACTGAAGAAGGGTCTCGACCCGAAACGTCACCCATTCCTTCTCTCCCGAGATGCTGCATGGCCTGCTGAGTTACTCCAACATTGTGGGTCTACCTTTGATTTTAACCAGCATCTGCAGTTTTTTCCCGACATATCAGGCAAAGTATCTGAATGTAAATAAATGGAGCGAGGATTGAAAACCTGTTGTAAGATTAGAGCCGGATGCCTTGAGTATAAATATCACATGTTAAAGATGAATATCTTGTAGGTATAATTATTTCCTACATGGTGTTCACAGTTAAAGCTTGCTAAAAGTTATGTGTCAAAAAAAAATCATATAGAATAGATATTTGTTGCCTCCTCTGTGCAGTGTATTCCTTCAACCCTGCACACATGGCTCAATTTGTATATTATCTAAAGTAAAACTGTTTATTTTAAGTTAAAACTTGAAAATATAGATCTCTTGGGTGTAAACGCATTCCTAGACATGAATGAGCAACACTGTAATTGCTTGTAATATGTATTCAAGCAGGAAGAAAATCTGAAACCTTGTTAATTTGAGCAACATGCATATTTTTTTCTGCATTTACATTTTAAACTTTTTAAATTCTTTAATCTAATACATTTATGTTAATTGTGTTTTTGACAGGTTCCATTAGGTGTTGGAATAATTACGAAGCGGAATGATTTAATTAAAAATTGGAATTGAAGATGAAGACTATGGATTCAGATTCTTTTTTGATTTCTCCCTCACACTGCCCCATTAGTTTCTGGGAATAGGCACTGGAATTTTCAACCTGCGAGAAATAAAACTGGAGAAGGTGCTTCATTGATTTATATAACTCAAACATCTAATTTTATGTATTGGAAAATATTCTACCACAGTAGATCCATTTGGTTATATCAGCTATGCAAGAGGGCACGAAAATCTCGAAACAAAACACAAAAACCTTAAATCCTGCTTGACTGTCAAATAAAAACTAGATTTTCAAGATGACTACAGTGTATAGAAGAAGAAAACGTCAGTTTCTCCAGTTAGTTATCACTTGTTTTTCCTGTTGCTTTATCCTCGTATATTGGGAGCAGTTCGATGCAAATGTCATCAGTCATTTGAAGTCTTATTCCTACAGATATCTCATCAATAGGTACAGTTTTTTAAATGACAGCATGAGTCTGAACAAGGAGACGGCAGCGAGCCTCCACAGTTACCGGTACCTGATCACCCATGAAAACAAATGCAAGGATGAGGATGTATTGCTCCTTTTGTTTGTGAAAACCTCTCCTGAAAACTGTCCTCGGCGGGATGCAATTCGTCAGACTTGGGGCAATGAACAATATATAAATTCAGAGTTAAAGGTTACCATTAAGGTAATTTTTGTTTTGGGAGTACATAAAGATCATTCACAAAGAGACATTGTACAGCATAAGTTATTTCGAGAAGATCAACAGCATTCTGACCTTATCCAACAGGATTTCTATGATGATTTTCACAATCTTACACTGAAACTAATCTTCCAGTTCACGTGGGCAAATACTTACTGCCAAAATGCTAAATTTGTCATGTCCTCTGATGATGATGTTTTTGTACATACTCCAAACCTTGTAAACTACTTGCGACAGCTAGATAAAGAAACAAGTAACTTCTGGATAGGTCGAGTGCACAGGGGTGCACCCCCTGTAAGAAATAAAGAAAGCAAATACTATGTTCCGTATGAAATGTACCAATGGCCTGCTTATCCAGATTATACAGCAGGTGCTGCATATGTTGTGTCTCAAGATGTTGCAGTGAAAGTATACGAGGCCTTAATGACCCTAAACAGCAGCCTCTATATTGATGATGTTTTTATGGGCATTTGTGCCAAAAAGATGGGAGTTCCACCGCAACACCATGTATATTTTGCTGGTGAAGGAAAAGCTCCATATCATCCATGTATTTATAACCAAATGATGACCTCTCATGGACACGTAAAAGATATCCACCATTTGTGGAGAGAGGCCACACATTCTAAAGTGACTTCTCTCACCTCTGGATTCTGGGGACAACTGTACTGTCGACTGATCAAAGTGTTCCTTCTCTGCAAACCATACTATGTGGACACATATCCTTGTGTTGCTGCATTTTCCTAGTGCACTATTTACATGAAGAAAAAAACAGCACTGAATTTATTGCTTTGGTTAGGTGGAGGAAAGAGGGTAAATAAATCATAAAGATCAAATGGAACAGTTTAAATGAGAACAAGTTGACCTTTAACTACTCTTAACTGTATTTTTGTCTGTGTGTATAGATTTTTTTCCAATTAAGTGCAAGATACCAAGTATCAAAAGTTTACAAAATGGAAAACCAAATGATTCAAGTCAAGTAAATGGAGACTTATGCCAGTGTCTGCTGGTGCAATTCTCCAGAAGCTATGTCTGTTAAGGTCTAGTTGGAGAAAATGGTGAGCAGTGATTAAATGAGGAGCAATAATAATAGCAATATCTAGCTAGCCCGATTACTCTGCCTTGACCCATTTTGCCAGCTGGTCCACAGATTCTAAATTGTACACGTTTTAACTGATTTAATTAGAATTTGATATTGTTTAAAATAAGTAATGGCTAAATATAACATTTGGCTCTTGTCACATTTTGTGCTGGTAGCAGTATACTAAGCAGTAACTATTCTGTTATCAATTAACATTAAGATTTACATCCTGAGAATTTCATGTAGCAGTGCCTTTTCTTGCATGACTTTTACGCACATTTCCTTTCGGGACTAAAATTTACATGTGGTCAAAATTTCTCCTCCACCCAACACTCCTGTATATTTCAACAGTGTTGGTACCTTGTAAAACTAAAATCGAGTAACTTTTTCTGAAAGTCAAACTTATTAAATGTTCATCCGGGTATTCTGGTCTCCATCTTATTTAGAAAAAAATACAATTGAAAGTTATGTTCAAACTGATTACATAGCACGTACAAATCAGTGCTTTTAAGAAACCAAGTAAAATGATAGCTAAATACTTCTGTTTGTAAATTTGAGCCAGTGGTATACATATATATCTAAAGACAGTTTCCTTTTGCCTCTTAAATTCATTTTTTTTAAATGAGTGAAAAATGGAGCATTCTGTTAACTGCTAGTTTTCTCTCATCCTATTACCGATCTCTCCTCCCTGAACAGCAAAGGTCATTCATTTCATCCCTTGCACTGCAATGGATAACGGCAGAAGAGTGCCGTTTGAAGTGAGCCAGCTTTTGATTGTATTTTAGAGAGCATGAGCATTGCAAGTATTGGCCATCCCAGAAATGTGAAATGGTAAAAGAAATCTGGACTTAGTGTGGAAGTTGTTGAGCAGCCAGCTTGCCTAGTTTATTGTATTGCCTCTGACATAACTTCTCTTAATTTATTTTAGCTTTTATAATTTTTTCCCTTCATTTTGTGCAAATGAAAAGCAAACTGATTTAAAAACAGATCTTTTAAAGTTTAAAAGTAATGTAATTGCACAAGCTGATAACTTCTGATTTAAAAACCCTTGCTTTAATTTTATTATACGTTTGGGCAACATATAATATAGATACACATTAACTAATCTTAACTCTACACCATCACTAAGATCTATCATTTCTGATCAAAGGCTGATTTTTATTGAGGAGTTAAATAATAAAATCTTCTATCAGCATGTATCTATTTCTGCTTAAATAATAAATCCTCCTTCCCATTTGCCCCCATTCTCCGTCATTGCTGTTACTACAGGTTTTTGTCTTTTAATTTCAACGGGGAAGTTCACTGTGGTGGAATGGCTTGGAAGGAAAAATCAGCTTGGAATTCAGCTGGAAAAAAATTAACAAACTTAATATAATTTACATTAATTTACATTAATTCAGAGCTGGAAATAAACTAAGCATTACTGGTCCACCAAAAAAAGAATCCAAGTTTGCAAGCCTCAACATCTTTCTCAATGAATTTCATCCTAGAAGTTAGTGTTAC
The DNA here is from genome assembly GCF_053455715.1 of Rhinoraja longicauda. Classification (NCBI taxonomy): domain Eukaryota; kingdom Metazoa; phylum Chordata; class Chondrichthyes; order Rajiformes; family Arhynchobatidae; genus Rhinoraja; species Rhinoraja longicauda. Next base: position 2,545,252 of record NC_135965.1, on the reverse strand, counting down.
TTTTACGTGGCTCTGTCATGGGTTTAGAAATTTGAACTGAGTGATATTCTCCTTTAGGCACGTGTTTTGCTGCAGCTATGGATTTCAAGCAGTATCTTGATGCTAAATACTGTATTTAACGCTAACTTGACAATTAAAGAAAATTGCAACTCCCCTTATTAGCCTGACAGTCTGATTTGGCTCTGTCTGATTGTCATAATTAGTTATGTGAAGTTGAGTTTGGCGATCCAACATAGCACACCAGAATATTTGGTTAACTGCTCTGATTTCCATATTTGTACACCTGGAAGAATGATGTGCAGTTTGCTTGCTTAATAAACTTTACTTCATCCGGACGTTTATTTTAGTTCCAGGAGATCAATCCATTGTATTTATATTATGGGGCTTGGCTTTTTAATGCAGCATTGGCTTCGTGTACAACCCAAATATTAATTGGCGTATGTCTACTGTAAGCAGAGAAAATACTTGCATACTAGTTTAAATGCTCGGAGTTGATTTTCTGGAATCAAAACAACGTTATAGTTTAAAAAAGAGGCATTTATCAGTTTTAAGTTATCTATTTTACGTCCTGATTAATTGTGCAGTAAATTAAAATGAGAATTAGGATGTGCTAGCCACTGGCATTTGGATTCTCGGCAATTGATAATAATATTTCATGCTTTTATAGTGGGAAAAGCTAGAGGTGAATGTAGGATCCCCCCTCAAATATCTGACTTACAGATTTTTGTATAATTTATAAGTACCTTATTTGTTTTAAAAGCTATATGATGGATTTAGGAAATTGAGCTATGTACCTGTCTAAAGAACATACAAAGTTTTTATTTAAAAGATTTGGATTTGGATTCCGAAAGTTTGGATGGGAGTGCAGAGGAGAAATTTCACCCATGTCAGGTTTTGTCACAAAGCTTGTTGTGGACATCTGTTCAACTTGCTTGGCTGTGATATTCAAGTTAAAGTCGACATCTCTGCTTCACTTTGAATTCTATTGCAGTTTTAAAGGTTTGCCTAAACTCTGTTTTGGATTAATTTATTGTATCTGGTGACAATGTTGTAGAAATTATAATAGCCATTTGGTGTTTTTTTAAAATAGCATGCCAGTTGCAATTATTCTTTCCTTTACCAAGAAATTATTTAAAAAATAGGCGTGCATTTTTAAAGAATATAACATTAATTTTGTCATTGACTAAAACAAACATTTTACTTGACCAGCTGCAATTCTTTTGAGGAAATGGTGTAATGAAAATGTTTGTTCTAATGGCAGACTACACCCAGTTATTATACAGTAATTCATTCCCACAAAATTGATAATTTGTATATAAAATGGCACCTTCACTTTGACACAGTGTGGGATATAGGAAAACTCATTAATTTGTAATGGATGAACTTTTTGTTGAGTTGGGCAGTTTTGAGGGAATGTTGCGGTTGATCTTAACTACGTTGTATCACAGCAGTTTGAGTGGCCAGAAGTGGGAAGACTTGTTTCATTCTTCACAGTCATTTATACGCACATTATATAAGTCTACATTCTTTTTTTTTCCCACATCAAACCCCCATTTGCCAAATATCACCACAATGTTCAAGGTAGCACGGAGGTAGATTGTAAATGCATCACTGAAGAAGAATTACAAGTAGATTTTTAAATGCTATCAGGATGGTATCCTGTTTTTTCTCATATTAAGTTAAAGGATTTCTTCACTTATACATTTTAATATGAATAAATCTGAGCCACATTAAATTTGTGACAATTTTAGCATTTTCTAATACATCCCCATAATTTTTTTAATTAAATTAACTAAACAGTTTGAACACTTTCTCCGAAAAGGCTCAAAAGTCTTGAATGTTTGCAGTTGGCATCTTGCAGTTACCGTTTTCTGTGCCATAAGCTGTTTACCAGCAGCTGGCAAAGGCTAGAAGTTTGCACTAATGGTATAGTTGATTACCCTCTTCATTTAGTACGTGTGACCTATGTCTCACAAGCTTTATTAATTCAATTTATTTAATGAACAAGTTTGAGTTTTATCTTTTGTGGTCACTTAAAAATTGTCTGAAATGCAGTGGCAGAATTTAAAAGTGAAATTGTGTACTTTACCTCATACTGAATTTTTACTCCATTATAAACCTTGTAGATGTATTTATGAAAGGGTTTGATGTTTTGTTACATACTTATGTTGGAAGCCTCATGCTAGTTTTGCACCTGTTTACATTTTCTGGTTCAGCTGGAAAATATATATTTTTGTATTTTGACATTTTTCAAGTATGTTCTGGATAACTTGTCCAAAAAAATAAAAGTCGTATGAAGTAACAAATTTTGTATCTGCTAAATTTTTAAAACATTGAAATTCTGCACAAAAAAATGTGCAAGTCAAATATTGTTATAAAAAACATTCACAAAACATATACCCCAAATATTTTATCAGTTTAAAGTTAATGTAGCAAAGAAGATGCATGCTTCATGACGGGCATGGGAAGGCTGGCAAATGGCTAAAATCTTTGAAGGCAGGGAATAAATGGGAAAGCAGTATTTGCAGAGATTTGGGGAGACAACTGGAGAACCTGGATTGTGCAAAGAGGAAGTAACAGAAATAAGTGTGAGGTGTTGCATTTTGGGATGTCGAACAAGAGCAGGACCTACACAGTAAATGGCAGGCCTCTGGGTAGTGTTGTAGAGCAGAGGGATCTAGGAGTACAGGTGCATGGTTCCTTGAAGGCCGAGTCGCAGGTAGATAAGGTGGTCAAAAAGGCTTTTGTCATTTTGGCCTTCAGTCAGAGTATTGAGTATAGAAGTTGGGAGGTCATGTTGCAGTTGTATATGACATTGGTGAGACCAGATGTACATACCCAAATTAATTTTTACAACAAATTTAACAAAAAGCAAGGGGAAATCTTCCAGCCTGCCCAACATTTCAATATCATCATAGCTGAACATCAATCACATATCATATCATCACATATCATGAACATATCATCACATCAATACTGTGTTCCTGCTCTCTCCCCAGGCTGCTTAACATCTAGAAACCCATGCATCTCCTCAAATATATTCAATGACTTGGCCTCCACAGCCCTGTCGTAAGGAATTTTGAGGAAGGACATCCTTGCTATTGAGGCAGTGCAGTGTAGGTTCAAAAGGTTAATCCCCGGGATAGCGGGACTGTCATATGAGGGAAGGTTGGAAAGACTGGGCTTTTATTCACTGGAATTTAGAAGGATGACAGGGAATCTTATAGAAACGTATAAAATTATAAAAGGACTGGACAAGCTAGATGCAGCAAAAATGTTCCCAAAGTTGGGGGAGTCCAGAACCAGGGGTCGCAGTCTAAGAATAAAGTGGAGGCCATTTAAAACTGAGACGAGAAAAAAGCTTTTCACCCAGAGAGTTGTGATTTTGTTGAATTCTCTGCCACAGAAGGCAGTAGAGGCCAATTCACTGGATGAATTTAAAAGGGAGTTAGATAGAGCGCTAGGGGCTAGTGGAATCAGGGGATATGGGGAGAATCTGTAAGATTGTGGACGATCAGCCATGATCACAATGAATGGTGGTGCTGGCTCGAAGGGAGAAATGGCCTCCTGCACCTATTTTTTATGTTTCTATGAATTCCACAGGTCCACTGTCCTGAGTGAAGATATTTCTTTGCTGTTGTAAATGTTATTCCATGTTCTTACCCTGACTTTCCCCCACCCTCGCCACTCAGTTCTAGATACTTAAGCTTGGAAAAGCATCCTCCCTGCAGCCAGTCTGTCAAAGGTTTGTGCCTTTCAATGATGGCTCTCATTGATCTAAACTATAATGAATGCAGGCCTCGTCTAACCTTGTCTCTCCTTGTCTTATAATCCTGTCATCCAGGAATCAGTCTGGTGAACCTTTGAACGGTGTGGCAAGTTTGAGCAAAGACATGGGGCATTCCTGAAGAACAATGAGCAGGCATCTTACCCCCTCCTTGTAGACAGGTTTTCTTCACTTTCAGCTGTTGCTTGGATGGGACTGGATCCCCCCTGACTGGCTTCAAGCATCACTTCAATCTAAAATGGAGGAAGTGGGAAGACATTAAGCAGCTGCATCTGTGACTCGTGTGCAAAGACTTTCAATGCAGTAATACCAAACAAATATCTTGTAATAAAGTTCAATTAATGTCCCGCTGTTCTTGAAATTAATGTAGAAAACTACCTCAGATCAGGTTACAGATCCTCGTGCCAGATAATCTTTGCACATTCGAAGTTTGTCATTTTTATTTATCGAGGTATAGCGTGGGAACACTTCCTTTGCCCCCCATCCCGAGACCGAGCTCTACCATCTGTGCCACTGTACAGTGTATGCCTTGTCGTGTCACAGCGGCAAAGACTAGGTTCAATCCTGACCTCGAATGCTGTCCGTGTGAAGTTTGCACACTCTGCCTGTGACTTGAGGTTTCCTCCAGGTACTCTGGTTTTCTCCCACTTCTCAAAAGACGTGCAGGTTTGTAGGTCAATTAGCCACTGTAAGTTGACCTTGGTGTGCAGGCAGTAGATGTGAATGTGGGATAACATGGAATGAGTATGAATGGGTGATCAATGGGCCGTGTGGATTCACTGGACCTATTTTCATGCTGCCAATTATTTCAATCAATTCAAACCGCATATAAAATTATAAAAGGACTGAACAAGCTAGATGCAGGAAAAATGTTCCCAATGTTCCCAATGGGTTTAAGTAAAATATAATATTTAGATACTTTTAGCACATCTTCGGGCATTTGAATGTATGCAAATTCATATGCATATTATAAGCAAAGACAAACTAGAGTTTGTTTACCTTTAAGTTTCCTTTTGGTTTCTTCATATTTCTTTTCTTTGCTAATTCTGTTTCTGTTGGCAGCTTTGTATTGCTAATGTTATCTAAACTCCTTCTACTGGGAGCTGTGAAATGATAAAAACAAAGTGTTGATGGTTAGTAAGGAGCATGTTGTACTTGTTCTGACCCAAAACGTTACCTATCCATGCTCTCCACATACTTTATGCTGCCTGACCCGCTGAGTTATTTCAGCATTTTGTTTTGGTGTGCAAGGATGCAGGTGCTTGTTCTTCATATATTATAATTGGTCTTTATCTAATACATTGGCATGTACACCGATCAACCAAAACATTATGACCTGATGAGCCAAAACATTATGACTAATATGCTGTTGGTCCTCCGTGTGCAGCCCCATACGCAGCAGGGTGCGATGCACTGTGTATTGTGACACATTCCTCCCGTGACCACCATTAACATTTTCTGTGACTGGTCATAATGTTTTGGCTGTTCGGCGTGCAATAGGTATAAATAAAGTACAAGCAAGAAAATTGGTGTTATTTCTCCAGCATTAACAAGTCATTGGTATTTATAGCCATTTCAAAATGTTTTCTTAATAAAAAGTGGAAAAAACTTCAGGTGATGCTGATGTATTTCTCAAACTGTGGGCATTGATGTTGAAGCTCCTGCATTCACAACCCCTTTCCTCAACGCTAACCTGAAGAACTAGCCTTTAAAAGATCAGTCTGTAATGCAACCAACTAATGGGTACTTTGACAAAGAATGAGTGCATGCTTGAGTGCATTGGAGGCAGAAGTCCTGTGGATTTAGGGACAGCGTGGATTGGGTGGTAGCAGAGTGGTGTAGCAACGATGCCACCAGAGGCAGGAGGAGGAGATGTGTTACAAAGGCCAGCCCGCCTTCAATTAACTTGTGCAGTGGTGCTTTCCACTCGTCAGAACCAAAGTCTAAGTGCTGCCCCCCGGCTGGAAAGGAGACGCCGCAGGCGGTGTGAGAGGAAGCAGAAGAGGGGTAAGTGCGGAGGCATCCGGGCTAGGCTAGCGGCTAGCCCACACAGACCGGCTATTCCGAGCATGCTAATGGCTAATGTACGCTCACTGGACAATAAAATGGACACTATAAGACTTCTCCGGTCGACCCAGCGTGAGGTGAGGGAATGCTGTGTTTACGTTTTCACGGAAACATGGCTTAATGACAACATCCCGGACTCTGCTGTTCAGCTCGACCGGCTAACATGCTACCGATCGGACAGAGCTACGGTTAGCGGGGGGAAGACTCGCGGCGGCGGTGTGATTGTCTACATCAGTGATGCTTGGTGTCGGGACGCTGTGTTGGTCTACAAACACTGTTCACCGCTGGCGGAGTTTATGTTTGTGAAGTGCCGGCCTTTCTACCTCCCGAGGGAGCTAACAGCTATCCTGTTAGTCGCTGTTTACATCCCTCCGAGTTCCAACAACAAGGACAGAGAGGAGGCACTCTGTGAACTGTACCGGGCCATCTCTGAGCAGCAGACAGCACACCCAGATGGCTTTCTCATCGTAGCTGGGGACTTCAACCATGCTAACCTAAAAACTGTCATGCCTAAAGTATACCAGCATGTTGATTTCCCAACACGAGAAAACAACACCTTGGACCTTGTTTACACGACCATCAAAGGAGCATACAAGGCTTCCCCCCTCCCCCACATCGGCCTCTCTGATCACCTCACCGTTCTGCTGAAACCGGCATACAGACCCCGGGTGAAAGTCACCAAACCGGTTTCAAAGGAGGTACGTGTGTGGTCAGAGGACAGCACAGCTGCACTCCAAAACTGCTTTGAGACTACAGACTGGGACATGTTCAAGCAGGCAGCAACATACAACAACACAACCAACATTCAGGAATACACAGAGACAGTTACAGGCTACATCACCAAATGCATTGATGATGTGACCCACACCAGAGCCATCACCATCCGGGCTAACCAGAAGCCATGGCTGACAGGGGAGGTCCATGGGCTGCTGAGGGTCCGCAACGTTGCCTTCAGAGAGGGCAATCCAGCCGGTCTCAGAGCAGCCAGGGCCAACCTTTCCAGTGGCATCAGGAAAGCCAAACAACATCACAGCCCACTTCAGTGACAGCAGAGACACACGGAGCCTGTGGAAGGGTATTAGGACTATCACGGACTACAAACCCTTACCACAGACCTGTGACAGTGACACCTCTCTCCTGAACGACCTCAACGGCTTCTTCGCACGCTTTGAAGCACAGAGCAACACACCTGCGCAGAAAACAACTCCCCCCGTCCCCAACGACCAGGCTATTTGTCTGTCTCCAGGCAGTGTGAGGAGCACACTGTTAAGGATTAACACCCGAAAAGCTTCTGGACCTGACAACATTCCTGGTCGTGTGCTAAAAGACTGCGCAGCTGAGTTCACAGATGTCCTCACAGACATCTTCAACATCTCCCTGAGCCAGGCTGTTGTTCCCTCGTGCTTCAAAGAAACCACCATCATACCTGTACCCAAGAAGTCTTCTCCATCCTGCTTCAACGACTACCGCCCTGTAGCGCTGACTTCAACCATCATGAAGTGCTTCGAGAGGCTGGTCATGAAGCAGATCAGATCCAACCTCCCCCCCTCCCTGGACCCGTTTCAGTTTGCATATCGAGCTAAGCGGTCCACTGAGGATGCCATCTCCTCTGCTCTACACCCAGCCCTCACCCATTTGGACACTAAAAGCTCATATGTTAGGATGCTGTTCATAGACTTTAGCTCAGCATTCAACACCATCATCCCCCAGCAGCTGGTTTGTAAACTAACAAATCTGGGCCTCAGCCCCCTTCTCTGCAACTGGCTGCTGGACTTCCTCACTGCCAGACCCCAGTCTGTACGGGTCGGCAGCAACACATCGGACACCATCACGCTGAGTACGGGGGCCCCACAAGGATGTGTGCTAAGCCCCCTGCTCTTCACCTTGCTGACCCACGACTGCACACCCACCCACAGCTCCAACCACTTCGTCAAGTTTGCGGACGACACAACCGTGGTGGGTCTCATCAGCAACAACGACGAGACCCACTACAGGAAGGAGGTGAACCAGCTGGCCGCGTGGTGCACAGACAACAATCTCTTCCTGAATGTGGAGAAAACAAAGGAGATTGTTGTCGAATTCAGGAGAACGCACACCCAACACCCCCACCCACTGACCATCAATGGTGCTGCTGTGGAGCAGGTGAGCAACACCAAATTCCTGGGGGGTGAACATCACCGAGGATCTCTCCTGGAGCAACAACACCACGTCCATCGCCAAGAAAGCCCAGCAGCGCCTCTACTTCCTCCGCAAACTGAAGAGAGCGGGAGCCCCCACACCCATCATGTACACTTTTTACCGAGGCGCCATTGAGAGTATCCTCAGCAGCTGCATCACTGTGTGGTTCGGAAGCTGCACAGCCTCCAGCCGTAAGACCCTGCAGCGCATAGTGAACACTGCTGAGAGGATCACTGGCGCCTCACTCCCAACACTCCTGGTCCTTTACACCACCCGCCTCACCCGCAAAGCACTGAGCATTGTGGGTGACCCCTCCCACCCCTCCAACAGCCTCTTCACCCTCCTGCCTTCAGGGAGAAGGTTTCGCAGCCTGAGGTCGAGCACCACCCGACTAAAGAACAGTTTTTTCCACCAGGCTGTCAGGATGCTGAACTCTCTCCCCTCCCTCCCTCCTCTCTCCCCTGCCCCCATTGGACCTGGACTTTAACACCCCGCACATCCAGCACCAGACACTTTTTTTTTTTAACGCTGCTATGGACAGGCTTTGCACTACTGTTCATTATTTTTTATTGTAATATATTCATCTTCATCTTTTTTTCATTGAAGTGACTATATTTTATATTGATTGTTGTTTGCTGTGCCTTTTTAATTTTAACTTAATTTAATGCACTTTATTCCTCGGGATTGTGGGAAACGGTATTTTGATTTTCTGTCTGTGTAAACTAACTGGAAATTGACAATAAAGTTGACTTTGACTTTGACTTTGACTAAGCAATATGTTTAGGAAATAAAAACTGCAGATGCTGGTTAAAATGGAGAGTAGACACAAAATGCTGGAGTAACTCAGCGAGTCAGGCAGCATCTCTGGAGAGAAGGAATGGGTGACGTTTCAGGTCGAGACCCTTCTTCAGACTGATGTCAGGGGGGCGGGTGGGACAAAGATAGAATGTAGTCGGAGACAGGAAGACTAGTGGGAGAACTGGGAAGGGGTTCCACCCCAGCAGTATGAACATTGATTTCTCTAACTTCAGATAGTTCCTGCTTTCCCTCTCTATCCCCTCCCCTTCCTAGTTCTCCCACTGGTCTTCCTGTCTCTGACTACATTCTATCTTTGTCCCGCCCCCTCCCCTGACATCAGTCTGAAGAAGGGTCTTGACCTAAAACGTCATCCATTCCTTCTCTCCAGAGATGCTGCCTGACCTGCTGAGTTACTCCAGCATTTTGTATCTACCTTCGAAGTGAAAGCAAGTCATCCTTGAGCATCACAAGCTGCCTGAGGAACATGCTGCAATGTGGAAGACGGCAGCAGAATCCTCTTGGAGCTGAATGAATCGGTGTCTGTATCTGGAGAATGGTGCATGCAGCTGGCAATTTCCTTGTGCAAAGAATGCTGATCATAGGGAACTGCCTGCAAGGCAATGAGTGCCTTTGTGCACGTATGCGAGCCTTGCACTGTAGCCAATTGCTCCTTCCATTCTTAATGCTCTACTTCATTGTTTTAGCTTTTTTGGGGGATTTTTTTTTGTTTTGCCATGGAAGAATGACCAGCAGAGTTAGCGTGCAAGGATCATTTGCCAAGGTTTCTGAGATTGGGGATGACTGGCTTTTGCTTGCTTCCGCACAATATATTTGGTTGTGTTTGGTTGCTAGGCAAAACCTCCAGTAGCAACCAAACACAATGGCCTCCACTGCTCTCAAACTGTGTCACCTTTTCTCTAAAACCTTGGCTCGGGCTCTTGCAATCTGCCCCTGCTAGTCTAACCATATGTGCCACTTTGCCACTCACTTGCTCTGCAAGGTAGAAATGGCTGGTTTTAACAATTGAACACTGGTAATGAAAGTGAGCGTCGACCATTTGGCTTCTTGTGTGTCAGTTCCATTATTCAAGAAGATGACGGGCGATCTTTTATCTTGCAATTATTTTCCTGCACTAACACCACAGCCCTTGATTTTCTTAATCATTAAACATCTTGTTAATCTTTGTCGTTACTCAGCAATTGAACCTCCGCAACCCGATGATGCCAATGGTTCATCACCCTCTGAAACTTCTCATCCCTGTTCTGAACGGTTGACCCTTTTATTGAGAGTGCAGTCTTAGGTTTGGACTCCAACCAAGAAAGCATTAACACTGCATAAACCTTGCCGAAATCCTTCAGTACTTTGTATGTTTAATGAAATTACTACTTTCTTCTAAATTCAAGACTATCAACCTATCCCAGTAAATCTCTCCGCATGCAACAACATTACCATCCCATTAATCGATTTGGTGAAGCTTTGCTGCTCTTGTGATTTATTTTTAAAATTCACAATAGGAAAAGGCACTAAGCTGATGCCTCCCAAAAATGTAGGTGTTTGTGGGTATATAAACACTTCACTGACAATTTGCTGCCATGAGTCTTGCCTCTTGTCAGATAATTTTCTTCAATTATTTTACTCAATTCTGATCTAAATGACATTTCCAAGCTGTAGGAAGGAACTGCAGATAGACACAAAATGCTGGAGTAACTCAGCAGGACAGGCAGTATCTCTGGAGAGAAGGAATGGGTGACGTTTCAGGTCGACACCCTTCTTCAGACTTCCTACGGAAGGAACTGCAGATGCTGGTTTAAACCGAAGATAGACACAAAAAGCTGGAGGAACTCAGCAGGACAGGCAGCATCTCTGGAGAGAAGGAATGGGTGACATTTTGGGTCGAGACGACACACCACCTATTCCTTTTCTCCTGAGATGTTGTCTGACCTGCTGAGTTACTCCAGCTTTTTGAGTCCATGTTTCCAGCCTGTTTCTCTCAGTCTTCAGTGCAATTTCCCTTGGAGTGCGTTGGCCTTCCATTCAACAGGTAGGTTCTTCTGAATGATGGTCATCTGAAATATCATCAGCATCTGACAAGTACAGCTGTCCAAAAACTCTCAGCTATTCCCTTGTGTATATAGAGTTTTAAGTAACTATTTCAGATTTCTAGCACAGGCAGTTTTTTTTCTTTATTTCTCTGTATTAGTGTAAACTGATGCGGCTGATCATCTGAATGCTACTGAAATGCTAAAAGCCAAGTAATAGGTTCATTTATTTCTAATAAGCATTTCATCAAACGACTTGATCTGAAAATGGACACAAAAAGCTGGAGTAACTCAGCGGGACAGGCAGCTTCAGTTACTACTGCTTTTTGTGCCTACCTTTGATTTAAACCAGCATCTGCAGTTTCTTCTTACGCAACTAGTTCTGAAAAATCTATTTTTGAATTTAGCTTGCACTAGATGGGCGTGGAGCCGTTAGGTCCAAACCTCTCCTGTGGGCCCGGCAACGCTCCCCCAACTGACGACCCGTGGACCCGTTGCCAGCCGGGGAGTCTTCCCCGGGGCCAGGGCTGGCGAGTAAAGGGGAGAGGGATCCACTCACCCCGGCCCCGGGCGGCCATCGCGGCGTCCAGAGGGACCAGTGGACCCGTTGGGTGGAAACCTCTCCTGCAGCGGCAGCTCGACAGCGATGGCCGTTGCTTTGAGCGGGAAGATGCACCGGTGGACAACCAGCGAGCTTTGAGCGCACGCGCGGATCCGGCGGCCATCTTACGTAAGTATTAGATCAACGGGCCCCAACTGCCCAGGCGCGGACCCGTTTGTTCTGCGCACCCGTGGATCTGGCGGCCATCTTACGTAAGTATTAGATCAATGGCGCCCAACTGTGTATGCGCGGACCCGTTGGGTTCCCATTGTGATGTCGAACATGGAGGTATTACTGCGCAGGCGCGGCTGACGGGCAGGGAAAGTGGAAAAGGGATTCATTAAAGTTTAAAAAGTGATTTTTAAAGTTTAAAAAGTGAATAACTTTTAAAATATAACAACCATTTGAACCGCAGGCCAATGGTGAGTGAGGTGGGCCTAAATTCTTTGCGCTATTGTGCACCGTTTTGGCTGTATTTCGGGTACGCACAAACAAATTAATATACAAGATGAGAGTTTTAGTAATACATAGATTATTCCATCAGTGTTAACTTTGCCGTAAATACAGCTGGTTATACTGTAATTAAGATTATTTAGTTACGAGTACAGGCCCACCACCGATTTTCCGGCATCTTTGATTCCAGAGCCTTTCTGGATTACCTATTTAATATAGGAGTCCACTGGTACCAGAACGGTCGGCCTAATCTGCCAAGGAGCCGAGATACTGGCCTTTAAAGTGGGCTATGGCTCTGAAGTTGGCTATGGGAACGGATCTGCTGGCTCCAGCCAGGCCGGAGTTCCAGAGGCCTGGCCACAGGTGGCAAATCCGGCCCCGCCCATCAGCCACCGAAGCAATGGATCTACCGGCTCCGGTCAGACCAAAACTCTGGAGCTACAACCGCAGGGGATACATTCAACCCTCTGATCGGCCGCGGATGACGGCTATGGGAACGGATCTGCCGTTTCAGGCCTAGGCCCCACATTTTCGGGGGAACTTCATAATTTTGCTCTCTTGTAATTTTGTCCGGATTAAAGGAGGTGGAAATTCAAGGTCCACCAGTTGCTGGAAAATCGGTGGTGGACCTGAATTTAAAAAAAGGAAACCTTAGAATGTGTAATCGCAACCGTATCAATTTCTTTTTGAACCAGGAAATAAAATTCTTAAGAATTTTCATTAATAATTACATAATGCCTGGTAAAATATTCCCCAAAACTTTAACATGATAACATTTCTAATGGATGCTCTCAACAGTTTAGAAAATTATTCTTCAGCTAATATAACTATTTTGAATGTAACCTAACTCTCAACATGAAGATGAAATATTACCTCTGGTCACAGTAAATAATTATTTAGTTTTACCTGATAGTTGACCCACTTTGTCCTTGTACAGCTTTGAACACCTGTTCTAACATAGTTCTAATTGTTTAAATGTTAACATCTGTAAATATGCTTTTATAAAGAGATGACATTCATCCCTCAATCTAATACCATTTCAGTTTAATTTATAATGATCTATAAATTTTAGGGCATGGGTTTAAGATGAGAGAAAATAAATTTAAAGAGGACCTATGGGGCAACCTTTTCAGAAGGTGGTGCATATATGGAACTAGCTGCCAGAGGATGTGGTAGAGGTGGGTACTATTATATTTAAAAGGCACTTGGATAGGGTCATAGATAGGAAATGTTTGGAGGGATATGGGCTAGGCCCAGTCAAGTAGGACTCACTCAGTTGGATGGCATGGTACGATACGCTAGAAGTTTATTTATCCCAGGAGGGAAATTGATTTGCCAACAGTCATAAAACACAAGATATTTGAAGCATGAAATTAAAGTGAGGAGTGGAAAGGATTGGGGATGTGCAAAGGTGGGGGGAGGGGAGTCAGTCTACCCCACGACAGAAGGGGAAGGAGTTGTACAGTTTGATAGCCACAGGGAAGAAGGATCTCCTGTGGCGTTCTGTGCTGCATCTTGGTGGGACCAGTCTGTTGTTGAAGGTGCTGCTCAAATTGACCAGTGTGTCATGGAGGGGGTGAGCTGTATTGTCCAAGATGCTCCGCAGTTTGAGGAGCATCCTCCCCTCCAAGACCCCCTCCCTGGTGAGTTGGGACGAAGGGCCCTGTATTAATCGGACTCTTAATATTAACATGTCTCGGTACTCAAAAATAACTAAGTTATGGAATATTGATCATACAAGTTAGGTGGTTATAGGTAGGGTTGCTAAATTGGTTTGTCCCGTACGGGACCGCCCTGTCCCGTATTAGGCCCGGGGGGGGGCTGTAGGCCCGGACACTGTAGGCCCGGGCACTGTTGGCTAACAAAGTGTTTTTGGGGAGCGGGGCCGAGTGTGTTTGCCTAACGGAGGTTGCGTAGCAACCTGCCTCCTGGCCCGGGTGGCCGCCATTGGTGGGACGGGAGCACATGGCCGCTGGCTGGGTGAGGTCACGTGGGGCACGGGCAGTGACGTCACCTTTTGTCCCTTATTTGGGAGTTAGAAAGTTGGCAACCCTAGTTATAGGTGCTACATTAATATTCACAGTAAGGGTGCAGACAAAGATTTAATGGTTGATCTCAATGACATTGCAACATAACAAGTTACAAATCAAAAATAAAAATGCAAAATGCTGCAATCACACGACAGGTTAGGCTGTATCTGCGGAATGATGTGACGTTTCGGGTCAAGACCCTTCTTCAGACTGGTTAGTCAAAGTTAGTGTTAAACTGTGGGGAAGGTGGAGCAGGCAGTCTGTACATGCAGTCCCTGGGTAGCAAAACTTTCTCCATAAGTCAGAAAATACAGAAAAGTAATGTGATATGTGAACCATACTTCCACAATACACTATTGAATGGCATCAAAAGCACAGGACTGATAAGAAAGAATAGTTACCAAAAGTGTGGAGAGATGAAGCTATTTGTGGCAGCTGGAGCGTATTTTTGAATGTTCACAAGTCCAGTTAATAACCCAGGGTGGCTTGACAGAAATGATGGGATCACTCGGAGAGGGTGATGTTACAGCTGCCTTGGAGAATCAGCGGTAAATGAAGTTATCTGGTTGTGGATTAATGGGGACAGCGACAGAGGGATATCATGATCCTGCTGAAGGTCTTGACGTGTGTGGAGGTGCATCAATCTCTCAGCTGCTCTGGAAGATTAGATCGCTTGGGTTTCAAGGAGACAGATAGCTGAATGGATTGAAAATTGGCTCCATGGAAGGAAGCAGAGGGTGATGGTGGAAGGTTGCTTCTCGGACGAGAGGCCTGTGACCAGTGGTGTGTTTCAGGGTTCGTGCTGGACACGTTACTGTTTGTCATCTATATCAATGATTTGGATGAGAACGTACAAGGCATGATTAGTAAGATTGCTGAGACATGTACCTAGTGGGTGGTATTGTAGATAGTGAAGATGGTTTAAACCGAAGATAGACTCGAAAAGATGGTTGTCAAAAACTGTAGCAGGATCCTGCCTCCGTGAAAATGGTTGTGAACGATTGCAGCAGGATCTGGATCGATTGGCCAGGTGGGCAGAGGAATGGTTGATGGAATTTAGATTTAGATTTTTAGATTTAGAGATACAGCGCAGAAACAGGCCCTTCAGCCCAGCGATCCCCGCACATTAACACTATCCTACACCCACTAGGGACAATTTATTTTACATTTTCCCACCAATTAACCTACAAACCTGCACGTCTTTGGAGTGTGGGAGGAAACCGAAGATCTCGGAGAAAACCCACGCAGGTCACGGGGAGAACGTACAAACTCCATACAGACGGCGCCCGTAGTCAGGATCGAACCTGAGTCTCCGGCGCTG
The DNA here is from genome assembly GCF_053455715.1 of Rhinoraja longicauda. NCBI lineage: Eukaryota > Metazoa > Chordata > Chondrichthyes > Rajiformes > Arhynchobatidae > Rhinoraja > Rhinoraja longicauda. Next base: position 2,529,978 of record NC_135965.1, on the reverse strand, counting down.
CATTCGCTGTAAGGCAGCAACTCTACCGCTGCACCACCTTAATACAGAGAAGTATGAGGTGTTGCATTTTGGGACGTCAAACAAGGGCAGGACCTAAAAAATAAATGGTAGGCCTCTGTGTAGTGTTGTGGAGCAGAGGGATCTAGGAGTACAGGTGCATGGTTCCTTGAAGGTCGAGTCGCAGGTAGATAAGGTGGTCAAAAAGGCTTTTGGCACTTTGGCCTTCATCAGTCAGAGCATTGAGTATAGAAGTTGGGAGGTCATGTTGCAGTTGTATAAGATGTTGGTGAGACTGCATTTAGAATATTGTGTTCAGTTCTGGGCACCATGTTATAGTAAAGATATTGTCAAGCTTGAAAGGGTTCAGAAAAGATTTACGAGGATGTTGCCAGGATTAGAGGGTGTGAGCTACAAGGAGAGGTTGAGCAGGCTGGGTCTCTATTCCATGGAGCGCAGGAGGATGAGGGGAGAGCTTATAGAGGTGGACAAAATCATGAGAGGAATAGATCGGGTAGATGCACAGAGTCTTTTGCTCAGAGTAGGGGAATCGAGGACCAGAGGACTTAGGTTCACGGTGAAGGGGAAAAGATTTAACAGGAATCAGTGGCATACTTTTTCACACAGAGGGTGGTGGGTGTATGGAACAAGCTGCCAGAGGAGGTAGTTGAGGCTGTTAAGAAACAGTTGGACAGGTACATGGGTCGGACAGGTTTAGAGGGTTATGGACCAAGCGCAGTCAAGTGGGACTAGTGTAGCTGGGACATTGTTGGCCGGTGTGGGTGAGTTGGGCCGAAGGGCCTGTTTCCACACTGTATCACTCTCTGACTCTATGAATCTATGATCCTGATTGGTTCAGCAGGTGGGCTGAGGAATGGCTGATAGAATTTACTACAGAGACGTGTGAGGTGTTGCATTTTGGGCAGTCTAACATGGGCAGAACCTACACAGTGAATAGTAGGCCTCTGGGGAGTGTTGTGGAGCAGAGGGATCTAGGAGTACAGATTCAAAGCTCCTTGAATGTTGCATTACAGGTGGATGGGATGGTGAAAAATGCTGTTGCACATTGGCCTACATCAGTCAGAATACTGAGTACAGAAGTTAAGAGTTCATGTTACAGTTGTGTAAGACATTGGTGAGGCCACATTTAGAACATTGTGTTCAGTGTTGGTCACCATGTTGTCAAGCTAGAAAGGGTGCAGAGAAGATTTACGAGGATGCTGCCAGGACTAGGATTTTAATCCTTGGAGTGTGGGAGGATGAGGGGTGATCTGATAGCCTGTACAAGATCATGAGGGGAATGAGGAATAGATCGGGTTAATGCACAGTCTTTTGCCCAGAGTTGGGAAATTGAGAACCAGAAGGCATAGGTGCAAGGTGAGGAGGGGGGGGGGGGGGGGGGGGGGGATTTAATAGGAACCTGAGAGGTAGCTTCTTTTACACAAAGGGTTGTAGGTTAATGGAGCGAGCTGCTGGTGGAGGTAGTTAAGATGGGTACTATCATATTGTTTAAGAGACATTTGGACCAGTACAGGGATAGAATAGGTTTAGAGGGTTATGACTAAGAGCCAGGCGAGGGCAGGTGGGGCTAATGTAGATGGGACATGTTGGTCGGCGAGGGCAATTTGGGCCGAAAGGCCTATTTCCATGCTCGATGACTAGAAAAACGATAGTTTTTTTTAGATTTAGATTTAGATTTAGATTTAGAGATACAGCGCGGAAACAGGCCCTTCGGCCCACCGGGTCCGCGCCGACCAGCGATCCCCGCACACTAACACTATCCTACACACCCTAGGGACAATTTTTTTTTAACATTTGCCCAGCCAATTAACCTACATACCTGTACGTCTTTGAAGTGTGGGAGGAAACCGAAGATCTCGGAGAAAACCCACGCAGGTCACGGGGAGAACGTACAAACTCCGTACAGACGGCGCCCGTAGTCAGGATCGAACCTGAGTCTCCGGCGCTGCATTCGCTGTAAGGCAGCAACTCTACCGCTGTGCCACCGTGCCGCCCTTAGTATAGTTAGAGTGAGAACACAAACAATGTAAGAGTTCTGAAATGCTGGCATGCAGAACATAGCCAGCAGGTTGGGCTGCACTAACAGAGAGGTGTAGACTCGGCCACTCTGACAGATGCATGACCCGTTCCTCTGTGGTGTAGACAGAGAAGGCAAGTTATCTACATTTGTACAATGTCATAGGGAGTTCAGAATGCTACCAGATGGAAGATGAGAAGCTTTTCTTCAAACTCATGTTGGGTCTTACTATAACAGTGCAGGAGGCCACCAACAGGTCTGAGTGGGATGGAGATTTGGGAGGCACGGTGGCACAGCGGTAGAGTTGCTGCCTTACAGCGAATGCAGCGCCAGAGACCCTGGTTCGATCCTGACTACGGGCGCCGTCTGTACAGAGTTTGCACGTTCTCCCCGTGACCTGCGTGGGTTTTCTCCGAGATCTTCGGTTTCCTCCCACACTCCAAAGACGTACAGCTTTGTAGGTTAATTGGCTTGGTAAATGTAAAAATTGTCCCTAGTGGGTATAGGATGGTGTTAATGTGCGGGGATCGCTGGGCGGCGCGGACCCGGTGGGCCGAAGGGCCTGTTTCTGCGCTGTATCTCTAAACTAAACTAAACTAATTAAATGGTAGGCAGCAGGAAGCTTAGGATCATCCCAGCAGACTGAACACACATGCTCCACAGAGAGTCATCCCATCTACATTTGATCTCACCATTGTAGAGGAGACCACATTGAGCACCAAATACATTATGCCAGAATGAAAGAACAGCTGAATGCTGTTGAATTGACTAGCTGAAGGTAACACTCTTCCCTGTGTGTACCAGAACGGACCAAAGCATCCACGTATGATATTGGCCTCTCCCCCACTCCCCCCCTCCCTCCCTCCCTCTCTCCCTCTCTCTCTCTCTGCAATGGCCTTGCTTACAGCTTGTCCCCAGGCAGCATGGGCCTTGCCCGATAGGAGATATTTATTTTGCCCTGTCCCAGCCCCATTACCCTGCAGCCTGACACATACTTGCTTACTAGTGCTGAAGGATCCTCATCTGTAAATATTAACAATTTTAGTTTAGAGTTACCGCATGGAAGCGGGCCTTTCATCCTGTCGAGTCCGTACTGACCAGCGATTCCCCTGTACACTGGTTCCATCCTAGACACCAGGGACAACTCACAGAAGCCAATTAACTTACAAACATGCACATCTTTGGAATGTAGAAGGAATGTAGAAGTGCACCTGGGGAAAACCCACACGGTGACAGGAAGAACGTAAAGCATTCTGTGCAGGCACCACCTTTAGTCAGGGTTGAAGCCGGATATCTGGCACTGTAAGGCAACGTCTCCAGCGTTGCACCACAGTGCCACCCATGTACAGACAGCACCCATAGTCAGGATTGAACCTGGGCCTCTTGCGCTGTAAGGCAGCAACTCTACTGCTGCGCCACCATGCCACAAACCTTGCTTTACCTTCTGCAGGTACTGCCTGACCTGCTGAGGTTTCCCAACACTTTCACTTTTCTCATTTCTAGCAAAATAATCTGAAATCTAAGATATCTGAAGTGTTGACAAAATGGAGAGAGGCGAATGAAGGGGACGTCTGGGTGGAACGGAGGGAAACCTCCTCCCAGTAACAGGCAGTCCCTTTGATCTCTCCATCAGTTACGTACTTCCTTGCAGCTTTCATTTCTAAATTCTCATACTTCTGAAGAAAGGTAATCAATCGGAAGCATTAACTGCTTCTCTCTCCACAGATGCTGCCTAACCTGCGCACGACATCAGCAATTTTAGTTCCTCCTTTTTGTTCCTCTTAAGAGCTAGATAGAGCTCTTAAGGATAGCGGAGTCAGGGGGTATGGGGAGAAAGCAGGAACGGGGTACTGATTGAAAATGATCAGCCATGATCACATTGAATGGCGGTGCTGGCTCAAAGGGCCGAATGGCCTCCTCCTCCACCTATTGTCTATTGTCCATAGCAGAGATAACGTTCCATTTAAAGTGTTATAGAACACTTTTCTTCTCCGTGGATTGTCACCTTGTGGTGGTGGAGAAGCTTGTGTGGTCCTGAGATCCTGAGAGCGATGCCGTCTGGAGCTACGCTCCTGGTAGGGTCACCCATGGCAGTAAGGTCGAGGGGGAGGTCCCTGACAAAGAGCAATCCAACCAAGACCTCAACGGTGCAACAGGCGGAGGGAGGATGACGGCTGACTTTAGTGGAGCGTCACAACGGCTGGGAAGGTGGATGGATGAAGGCAGCAGCAGAAAAGGGTCCCTGGATCCTGACCCAGATCTGTCAAGGACCGTGTGGTGGCTGTCTGTGCACCAGTCTCCCCACGTTAAACAAAGTCACGCACAGGCGTCCGACCCTATGGAGAGGACAGTCACACTCGCTTCCAGTGACCGTCGATGAACAAATGTGCCAAGTCGAAGTTAATGACTACAGTCCAGGTAAGGTTTAAGATATCTGGCACTTTGTAATTAATATAAAAGTATTCTCAAAATGAGTTTGTTGAATAAAATAACGAGATGCATTATTCCATTAACTTTTCCTTTTACATTTCACTCACCTTCCACCCCATCAACGGGATACACCACTTGACACATCTTCCCCTCTCCACCCCTTTCCACCTTCTGCAGAGATCATTTCCTCTGTAACTCCCTGGTTAACTTGTCCCTTCCCATCCAAACCACCCCCTCCCCAGGTATTTTCCCATGCAACCACAGGCAACCTGTCCCTTTACCTCCTCCCTCAACTCTGTCCAAGGACCCCGACAGTCTTTTCAGGTGAAGCAGAGGTTCGCTTGCACCTCCTCCAACCTCACCTACTGTATCCGCTGTTCCAGGTGTGCACTCATATACATCGGCGAGACCAAGCGCAGGCTCGGCGATCGTTTCGCTGAACAACTCTGCTCAGTCCGCCTGAACCTTCCTGGTTGCTAAACACTTTAACTCCCCCTCCCATTCCCACACTGACCTTTCTGTCCTGGGCCTCCTCCATTGTCAGAGTGAGGCCCAGCACAAATTGGAGGAACAGCGCCTCATATTTCACTTGGGCAGCTTACACCCCAGCGGTATGAACATTGACTTCTCTAACTTCAAGTAACCCTTGCTTTCTCTCTCTCTCCATCCATCCCACTTCCCAGTTCTCCGACCAGTCTGACTGACCCCAATTACATTTTATCTCTGTATGCTTTGTTGTTACCTCCGAGCTAACAATAATCTATTCTACATTTTCCTTGATTTCCATGCCCTTTGATGTCTCATTTTCACACCTTCCACTTCCTTATCTCTCTGTCTCCCTCTCCCCTGACTCTCAGTCTGAAGAAGGGTCTCGACTGGAAACGTCACCCTTTCCTTCTCTCCAGTGATGCTGCCTGTCCCGCTGAGTTACTCCAGCATTTTGTGTCTATCTTCGGTTTAAACCAGCATCTGCAGTTCCTTCCCACACAGTGTGTTAACTTCTGTTTGTTTAACGCTGCTCTATGGAATGAAAGAGCACATGCAATGGGCTCTCCAGGAATTGAACTATTTTTGGAGATATGAAAACACATTAGATGCACACATCACTCATCCTACAGTGATTGTTGATGGGCTGAGAGAGAGGTACAAAGCCTGCTTGCTTTTGCCACTGTTATACATACCCCCTGACTTTGTAGCTTTAAATAAACTCAGTATTGATTGTCACACCTCACCCTCCATCTCCAGTCTCCCACTCCCCTGACTCTGTGAGAAGGGTCTCAATAGACAATAGACAATAGATAATAGGTGCAGGAGTAGGCCATTCAGCCCTTCGAGCCAGCACCGCCATTCAATGCGATCATGGCTGATCACTCTCAATCAGTACCCCGTTCCTGCCTTCTCCCCATACCCCCTCACTCCGCTATCCCTAAGAGCTCTATCCAGCTCTCTCTTGAAAGCATCCAACGAACTGGCCTCCACTGCCTTCTGAGTCTCGACCCGAAACGTCACCCATTCCTTCTCTCCAGAGATGGAGAGTTGAGTTACTCCAGCATTTTGTGTCTCTCTTCAGTTTAAACCAGCATCTGCAGTTCCTCCCAACACAACCTACAAACCTGTACTCCAGCATTGTATGGCTATCTTCAGTATTGATAACTTGTTGGTTGGATAATATCTTTGTATTGAATACAACTGTTACGATACTTGGAGATCTGAAATCAATCGCTGACTCATTGAAATTTCATCAGATGGGGGAATCAGACGTCATAATTCATGATATCCATGAAATAAGTCTCTTAGATAGACACATGAAGCTAGAGTAACTCAGTGGGACAGGCAGCATTTCTGGAGAGGAGGATTGGGTGACGTTTTGGGTCAAGACCCTTCTTCAGACTGAAGAAGTCTGAAGAAGGGTCTCGACCCGAAACGTCACCCATTCCTTCTCTCCAGAGATGCTGCCTGTCCCGCTGAGTTACTCCAGCTTTTTGTATTTATCTTCGGTTTAAATCAGTATCTGCTGTTCCCTCCTACAAATAAGCCTCTTGTTCATCCTATTTTGAAGTCTGCACAATTACATCACGGTCGCTTCTCAATGTTCTGAGCCATGAGAGAAACCTCATTTGTACTTACTGAGGACTGGTGCTTTGACTGGTTTTGGAGAGGAGCGTTTTGGAGATGATTCAGGTCGCGGGGCAACAGGCTGAACAGGCCGAGTCTGTTTCGCTGCTAATTTCTTTAAACTAGCTTGACGTTTTTCAATCATTTCGTAAACATTTTCAAGCTTTCCAAGAATTGTTTGCATTTTGGCCTGGAACAGAAATGAAGTATTAGAGTTGTTTGTTGCCTTTGCTTTCTCTTGGGAGTTTTCTGCCCGTCCCATATTTAGATTTTTTTCCTGTGCTATGTCGGCCCGTTGCGGACATTTCACCGTCCGGCGCAGCCTGGAACATGGCAACGACAACAGCCTGACCGCAGGAGAAGACGGCAGGGGAAGAGAAAAAGACATTCTGGCCTTCCATCACAGTGAGGAGGGGACTGGAGGAGACTCACTGTGATGGATGTTTCTTTTTGGGGGGTTTTGTGTTGGTTGGGGTTGTGTAATTTGCTTATTTTATTGCTCTTATTGTTGGACTGTGGGTGACGAAATTTCGTCCAAAAAACTTGTTTTTTGGATGACAAATAAAGATATCTTGAATCTTGAATCTTGAATCTTGAAGTCCTCAGAAGTCTATTTTGCACTAACAGCTTCCCCCAGCTCCCCCTTCAAAATTGTTTGTTATCATTAATAGAAGACTCTGCAGCGAATGATATATCCTGTTTTGCATTGTTTAACCAGAGCCAGGGGCCACAATCTAAGAATAAAGGGGAGACCATTTAAAACTGAGGTGAGAAAAAACATTTTCACCCAGAGAGTTGTGAATTTGTGGAATTCTCTGCCACAGAGGGCAGTGGAGGCCAATTCACTGGATGAATTTAAAAGAGAGTTAGATAGAGCTCTAGGGGCTAGTGGAATCAAGGGATATGGGGAGAAGGCAGGCATAGGTTCGATTGTGGATGATCAGCCATGATCACAATGAATGGCGGTGCTGGCTCAAAGAGCCAAATGGCCTCCTCCTGCACCTATTTTCCATGTTTCAATGTAACTCAAGTGATTCGCGTTTACCCTAATCTCTGAGGTAAGGAACAGCTCAAATTGTTTATGGAACTCCTCAGGGTTGGTCAGCTTGTGGTGAGCGGTGGTTTCGAGAAAGCCCTCGATATCTTGGAGGGCAGCCTCTGCTCCTTCCTGGGACTGGCATTTATCCACGGCCTGTGATGCCAGGAGATAGATCCCTGCTTCGCACCACTCCTTGGCCTGGGAAGAAAAGAAAATTAAATAACGAACAAAGGAATATCACCAAACAGTCATCTGTTTAATTGTTGAAGATTAGAGGCAGTAAATTACTCTATCCAGTTGCCTGTGGACGTCAAGTGATTTTCCAAGCACGTCGTTCTTTTTCTTCATTTCGTTGATGAAATCATCACATATTCGCCTGAGTTCATTGCACTTTGGTCGGATGGAATCGACGGCATAGTGGTTGCTTTGGATAAGCTGGTCCCCAAGTAGAGCTAAAGATTGTGCCTTTCCTAAGGATTCCTGCAAAGATGTGCAACATATAAAGTCACAGTCACGAGATGCAAAATTAAATTGTTTCAACGGATCTGCAGTTTTTTAAAAAGCCATGTGTCAGAAATTGAAAACTGTTGCCTATACGCTTCATGTTTTATGATACCAATTTTATCACTAAAATGAAGGATTTCTGGAATAACCCTCACCAAGATATGTAAGAATACCTGAAATTATGGAAATTATGTCTTTATTTACCTGTCAATGATATCTTTATTTTCAATGGTAGAAATCTCTTCCAAGAATATTGCAAAGAATTGAATTCTATATTTGTTTTGGTAAAGGTCTTTCATTTTGGTTTGCAAATATCCAGTCGGGTTTCCGAGAGACAAGAGAAATCTCCGGGTGACATTCACATGGGAAGCGATCCCTCTGAGAAACTCCCACCAGGTTCCGACCAACCGTGGATAACCTGGCGCCGTCTCAACAGACTGCGGACAGGCGTGGGGAGGGGCAAATCGAACGTGCTGAAGTGGGGATACACTGAAGATGCGGCAGACTGTGAGTGTGGACGGGGCCTCCAGACTATGGAACATCTCCTGAGCTGTGACATGCTGCATGACACACGCTCTGTAAAGGATCTTGCAGAGGCCAATGGCATGGCACTAACATTTGCTCACTATTGGCTAACAATTGTGTGGTGACATGAAATAAAAAACATAACTGGTTAAAGGGGAGCGTTTTCATTCCAGTTCTGGCAATCTGGTTGTTATTCTGGAAAGAAGAACGTTTGAGAAACACTTCCAAAACACTATGGCTGAGGTGGGATTTATATTTGAATAGGCATCATTGGAAGACTATAAACCACAACTTTATTTTTGAAAAGGATACAAATAAGATATTTTAAAGGAATGGAAAACGATAGATTTATTGCTTAGCAGTTGTACTTTCAGCTTTATTATCATGCAGTATTTGTAAGAAGTATAAAGACTGTTAATCAGTATTTTGAAATATTCAACCTGCTAACACAACAATTTTTTGTTCAAGTATAAAGATTTAGATTTAGATTTAGAGATACAGCGCGGAAACAGGCCCTTCGGCCCACCGGGTCCGCGCCGCCCAGCGATTCACGCACATTAACACTATCCTACACATACTGGAGACAATTTTTACATTTGCCTAGCCAATTAACCTACATACCTGTACATCTTTGGAGTGTGGGAGGAAACCGAAGATCTCGGAGAAAACCCACGCAGGTCACGGGGAGAACGTACAAACTCCATACTTAAATTTCCTTGCAGATGAAAGTAATTATGAATCTAGGACCTGCTTTTATCATAAAGGTATTATCATAACTGCTTTTGGCAAGCTTGAAATGAATGCTCACAATATTATGTGTAGGAAGGAACTGGAGATGCTAGTTTCAACCGAAGATAGGTACAAAAAGCTGGAGTAACTCAGTGGGTCAGGCAGCATCTCCGGAGAGAAGGAATAGGTGACGTTTCGGGTTGAGACCCTTCTTCAGACCAGACCTCTTCACAATATTATGCCGGTGATGTTGATATGTGGGATTCTAGACTACTAACTGAGGAAATAATTGGAATATGAAATAAATACTTTTCATCCTGGGATGGGTGGACATGTGAATGGTTAATTTGTGACGCAATGCCTATCCTGCAGTTTAAAACAAATTGTTGTTGTGATTTGCCATGGGATTAAAAAATGTAATCGGAGTAAATATGGGAAAGTTCATGTGTAAACTTTGAAGGTTGTATTAGTATCATTTACCTGCGCTTTCTCCTCTTGAAGTTTAAGTTCCTTTAGGAGGTGTTCCACACATGCTACGCTGTCTCCAATGTCAGTCAATGAAGCCTGTGTTTCCGTCAGACAATCCAAGGTGATCTTCACCTGCAAGCAGACAAAACGTTTATCCAAACTCCTACCCTCTACGGCCAGAATCTTTCAAAATCATGTTTGATTTTTCAGTGGCCATCAGTTGAGAACTCCAACCTTTGAGTTAGACAAAATATGTTTAGTATTTCAACAATATTATATGATTAGGTAAGATTGAATCTCATTTTAAAGCTAATACTATAACTTGCCAATAAAACCGAAGTTCCAATCATAGAAATGGGCAGGAGAAAAGGTTGATGCCAAATGCATTATGAAGGTTTAACATTTTATCTAAGTATGGATTTTCCAATATGTTGTAATAAAAACACAAAATGTATTTATTTTTAATAACTTTATTTTTCTAATACTCCATTGATACTCTACACCAGTGCTTCTTAAACTATTTCAGTGTCATTCATCCTTAAGTCTTTAAATTTCATTCTCCCTCGACTAAATGTTCTTATGTTTTTTGGTAATTTTTGTCTTATCCTCCCTGGTGTATAATTTTATATATAATTTATTTTGTCACATGAGCAAAAAACATAAACCAACTCATTTCTGGTGTGTTTATTTTATTCAACTTTTTGAACATCCAAAAAATATGTAAAGAAAACTAGGAGTGAAAAAAAAGAACTTTAATTACCACTGGAGTTGGAAAATCATTCTATTAGAATGATTAAAAAAAACATTCCAACGACTAAACACTGGGCTTCGGCCCCATCCGACCCTTTTGGGCTTTGATTTCATGGAAAAGTAATCTTTTCTTGGAAAACTAGCTCAAAAGACCATGGAGTATGTGATTTAATATATTATTATCCAACTAATATAACTTTCTATAACTCTCCCCGACGAAAGCTTACAATACCACCAAATATCAATAGACAATAGACAATAGGTGCAGGAGGAGGCCATTCGGCCCTTCGAGCCAGCACCGCCATTCAATGTGATCATGGCTGATCATTCTCAATCAGTACCCCATTCCTGCCTTCTCCCCATACCCCCTGACTCCACTATCCTTAAGAGCTCTATCTAGCTCTTATATAAGTATAATACAGCGACCCGTCACAGACCTATTTGCACTTTATACTGTTTTAACTGTTTCTAATTTTGTTTCTCTGGGTTGTCTAAATTTCTGTTGACTAGCTAATTAATTTATTGCATCGAATGGAGGTCGCATTCCCAATCTCGTTGTACCCCTGTACAATGGCAATAAAGATATATTGTATTGTATTGTATTGTACAGGTATTGTGGGCTGTCGGGCCTGTTCCTGTGAACCTGGAAAGGCTGTTTGGGTCCTTGGATGGAGTTGAGGGGGGAGGTAAAGGGACAGGTGTTGCATCTCGTGAGGTTGCAGGGGAAAGTGCCCGGGGATGGGGTGGTTTGGGTAGGAAAGGACGAGTGGACCAGGGAGTTACGGAGGGAAGATATGGCCAGTGGTGGGGTCCCGTTGGAGGTGACGGAAATGTTGGAGGATGATTTGTTCGATTCGCTGGCTGATGGGGTGGAAGGTGAGAACGAGGGGGATTCTGTCCTTGTTATGAATGGGGGGGAGGGGGAGCAAGAGCAGAGCTGTGGGATGTAGAGGAGACCCTAGTGAGAACCTCATCTATAATGGGAGAGGGGGACCCCTGTTTCCTGAAGAACGAGGACATCTCTGATGCCCTAGTGTGAATCAAGAATCTATCTCTGCCTTAAAAATATCCACTGACGGCGTCCAGGGCCTTCTGCGGCAATGAATTTCACAGATTCACCACTCTCTGACTAAAGAAATTCCTCCGCATATCCTTCCTAAAGGAACGTCCTTTAATTCTGAGGCTATGACCTCTAGTCCTAGACTCTCCCACTAGTGGAAACATCCTCTCCACATCCACTCTATCCAAGCCTTTTTCTATTTGGTAAGCTTCAATGAGGTCCCCCCTCGTTCTTCTAAACTCCAGTGAGTGCAGGCCCAGTGCCGTCAAACGCTCATCATAGGTTAACCCACTCATTCCAGGGATCATTCTTGTAAACCTCCTCTGGACCCTCTCCAGAGCCAGCACATCCTTCCTCAGATGTGGGGCCCAAAATTGCCCACGATACTTTAAATGCGTCCTGACCTCCTCCTGTCTGCTGGAAAGATAGGATCTAACCATCTCCATTTGATGATCAGTGGCTTTGCCATCTGCTCCATTGTCAATGGCCAATTGATCAGACACATAGATTGATTAGCCACATAAGTATGAGGCTACAATAGTTAGTTGGAGGCTACGAATCCTGTGACAATTTTCTCACTGACTCCAAAAGATTTTCTATGATGAACTTGAGTGAAAGTATCAGATTTCCAGCTAAAGCATTAGTTGAAAATTTAATAAGACAGATCTTTTTCTAAAGGCTATTATTTTTCAGGTCAATAGTTAACGGCATTCCACCTGCATAGGTGCGATGAAACCTCGAGACCAGTACAATTGCTGTTAAGTTCAACCTTATTATCCCACATATTATTTACGTTTTGCCGTACACTAACTGTACGTGATTCGTCTGTTCACAATTTCCTGTAAAATTAAATGTCAATGACGGATGACATTCAATCTTCCAGAGTGGCTTCATTGTAAGTTATCACATTTCAGTTCGCACTTCCAGGACAACACATTGACTCTTTGGGTTGGAGGATAAAACAAGGCGGCAATGTTGCTCAGGCAGCTGAACACAGTGCAAATAAAACATGAACAACAAGCATCATGCAAAGACCATAGGCTGCAATTAGAATGTTATGAGCAGAGAGAATAGATATCACAACACCAATATTTCCTTTGATAAGGATATTTAATTGGCTGGATCAAAACTAATTACTTGCATGGTTGACTCAGCAATTCAGAGCCAAAAGTCTATGCATACAATGCATGCAGGCCCTTCCTCTATATTGAACTTTATGTCCATAACACTTGGTATATTCGCAAGGATTCTGCTTTGATAAGAATACAGAATGTCACAAGTTATAGGAGTAGAATTAGGCCGTTCGGCCCATCGAGTCCACTCCACCATTCAATCATGGCTGATCTCTGCCTCCTAATCCAATTTTCCTGCCTTCACCCCATAACCTTTGACACCCGTTCTAATCAAGAATTTGTCTACCTCTGCCTTAAAAATATCCACTGACTTGGCCTCCACAGCCCTCTGTGGCAATGAGTTCCACAGATTAATTACCCTCTGACTAAAGAAGTTCCTCCTCACCTCCTTTCTAAAAGAGCGCCCTTTAATTCTGAGGTTATGACCTCTGGTCCTAGACTCTCCCACCAGTGGAAACATCCTTTCCGCATCCACTCTATCCATGCCTTTCATTATTCTGTAAGTTTCAATGAGGTCCCCCCTCAACCTTCTAAACTCCAGCGAGTACAGGCCCAGTGCTGTCAAACGCTCATCATTTGCTAACCCACTCATTCCTGGGATCATTCTTGTAAACCTCCTCTGGACCCTCTCCAGAGCCAGCACATCCTTCCTCAGATATGGAGCCCATATTTGCTCACAGCACTTGTCCTTGCATGTATATACTAAAACTCTCGTGTGTTATCTTGTTTGTGATTGAACTACAGCCTAACACGATAGCTTGACAATTTTAGGCCCACCTTATTCACCGTCATCGCTTTAATGGTAAAGCAAGTCGTTTTATTGAAATCGGTGTTATATTTTAAAAGTTATTCACATTTTAAAGTTTAAATCTATCTCCTATGGAGGGAGGAGGGAGGGAGGGAAAGGGGGAGGGAGGTGGATAAGGGGGGTTGAGGGGGATGGAGAGGGGGAAGCGAAAGGGGGGGAGGGGGAGGGGGATGGGGAGGGAGTGGGGAGAGGGTGCTGCACCAATGCAGGAGAGGTTTGGGCCCAACGGGTCCACTTGGTCTAGTTTATCATAAAGTTGGAACACAAACTTTCTCCAATCTTTCCTGAACATAAAACCTTTCATTAAAGGAAATAACATTCCAATAGACTCCAAAGACGTACAGGTATGTAGGTTAATTGGCTGGGCAAATGTAAAAATTGTCCCTGAGGTGTGTAGGATAGTGTTAGTGTGCGGGGATCGCTGGGCGGCATGGACCCGGTGGGCCGAAGGGCCTGTTGTGGCTCTAAATCTAAATCTGTATCTCTAAATGTTAATTCTATTTTAGCACTATTTAATACATTATCCTTTGCTATGGACTTAATTCTTCTTCGCTGCTCTAGATGTCAACTTCTCTACATCGGCGAGACCAAACGCAGGCTCGGCGATCGTTTTGCTCAACACCTTCGCTCAGTCCGCCTTAACCAACCTGATCTCCCGGTGGCTGAGCACTTCAACTCCCCCTCCCACTCCCAGTCTAACCTTTCTGTCATGGGCCTCCTCCAGTGTCATACTGAGGCCCACCGGAAATTGGAGGAACAGCACCTCATATTTTACTGGGGCAGCTTGCAGCCCAGCGGTATGAACATTGACTTCTCCAACTTTAGATAGTTCCTCTGCCCCTCTCTTCCCCCCCCCTCCCCCTTCCCAGTTCTCCCACAATATTCTTTCTTTGTCCCGCCCCCCTGACATCAGTCTAAAGAAGGGTCTCGACCCGAAACGTCACCCATTCCCTCTCTCCTAGATGCTGCCTGACCTGCTGAGTTACTCCAGCATTTTGTGATACCTTTGATTTGTACCAGCATCAGCAGTTATTTTCCTACACTAGATTCTTGATTGGTACGGGTGTCAGGGGTTATGGGGAGAAGGCATGAGAATGGAGTTAGGAAGGAGAGATAGATCAGCCGTGATTGATAAGCCATCATTCTGCTCCTATCACCTATGAAGTATGTACTTCTGTGTCAATTCTGAGTCAATGCTTTGATGCGTGTTGGTTTAAATATGACTTCATCTTTAGTGAGTTGCAAGTCAATCGAACACAGAAATCATCAGCAAACATTCTCCTCGAGGTAAAGGGAAGTTCAATGGTGATGCAGCACTGTGGGCCAAGGGACTTCCTGGAATTCAGATGAGTGCCCTTTGATCACTTCAACCATCTTCCTTTGAGCCACACAAAACTGCAGCCAGTTGAGACTTCCCCTTGATTATCGTCAACTTTGACCAGGATGTTTTAGACAATAGACAATAGACAATAGGTGCAGGAGGAGGCCATTCGGCCCTTCGAGCCAGCACCGCCATTCAATGTGATCATGGCTGATCATTCTCAATCAGTACCCCGTTCCTGCCTTCTCCCCATACCCCCTGACTCCGCTATCCTTAAGAGCTCTATCTAGCTCTCTCTTGAATGCATTCAGAGAATTGGCCTCCACTGCCTTCTGAGGCAGAGAATTCCACAGATTTACAACTCTCTGAGTGAAAAGGTTTTTCCTCATCTCCGTTCTAAATGGCCTACCCCTTATTCTTAAATTGTGGCCCCTGGTTCTGGACTCCCTCAACATTGGGAACATGTTTCCTGCCTCTAACGTGTCCAACCCATTAATAATCTTATATGTTTCGATAAGATCCCCTCTCATCCTTCTAAATTCCAGTGTATACAAGCCTAGTCGCTCCAGTCTTTCAACATACGACAGTCCCGCCATTCCGGGAATTAACCTAGTGAACCTACGCTGCACTCCCTCAACAGCAAGAATATCCTTCCTCAAATTTGGAGACCAAAACTGCACACAGTACTCCAGGTGCGGTCTCACTAGGGCCCTGTACAACTGCAGAAGGACCTCTTTGCTCCTATACTCAACTTTTGATGGTAAGGGAAGACATTTTCATCGCCTACTTTGAAATTTGGTATTTGGTAAACATTTGAATGCTAATTGAGGGGTAAGTATTGGATTCAATATAGGACAATTCCTATATTCTTAAAAAAAAGCTATGATATATTTTATGACCACCTGAGAGAGTAGAAATTACTTTCATTTAATTTGTCATCCAACTGTTGATACACCTTGTATTCCAGCAGTACCTACATGATGGGCTGTCCTGCCAGTCCACACCTCAGTACCTACATGATGGGCTGTCCTGCCAGTCCACACCTCAGTACCTACATGATGGGCTGTCCTGCCAGTCCACACCTCAGTACCTACATGATGGGCTGTCCTGCCAGTCCACACCTCAGTACCTACATGATGGGCTGTCCTGCCAGTCCACACCTCAGTACCTACATGATGGGCTGTCCTGCCAGTCCACACCTCAGTACCTACATGATGGGCTGTCCTGCCAGTCCACACCTCAGTACCTACATGATGGGCTGTCCTGCCAGTCCACACCTCAGTACCTCCATGATGGGCTGTCCTGCCAGTCCACACCTCAGCACTCAGATCATAAGGACGAAAGTGGCAACCTTATGCCTTTTGAGTGGTTCATTCCTGCCATTTCACGAGATTTAGTTTCGTTTAGAGATACAGCGCGGAAACAGGCCCTTCGGCCCACCGAGTTATCACTGACTACTGATCCCTGCACATTAACACTACCCTACACACACTGGGGACAACTTTACATTCATACCAAGCCAATTAACCTACAAGCCTGTACGTCTTTGGAGTGTAGGAGGAAAACAAAGATCTCGGAGAAAACCCACGCAGGTCACGGGGACAAACTCTGTACAGACGGCGCCCGTAGTCAGGATCGGACCCTGGTCTCTGGCACTGTAAGGCAGTAGCTCTACTACTACGCCACCATGCTGCCTGAGATAATGTGAGTAATTTAATATTTGAAATCTACACGAAGCAGCAAATAATAAATGTGCATGCTGAAAGGTACCTCACGGAAGTCTTGTTCAAAATGGCGAAGCTGGAGGCATTGTTCAAGTTTCAGATGGTGTTTGCACCAAAACTGGTCAAAGGCATTTTCCGTTTCATCCAGTTGCATGAGTAACCTATTACACAGAACTTTGCATGACAACAACATTCCAACATGAACAGCAATAGACAATAGACAATATCCCCTCTCATCCTTCTAAATTCCAGTGTATACAAGCCTAGTCGCTCCAGTCTTTCAACATATGACAGTCCCGCCATTCCGGGAATTAACCTGGTGAACCTACGCTGCACGCCCTCAATAGCAAGAATATCCTTCCTCAAATTTGGAGATGAAAACTGCACACAGTACTCCAGGTGCGGTCTCACTAGGGCCCTGTACAACTGCAGAAGGACCTCTTTGCTCCTATACTCAACTCCTCTTGTTATGAAGGCCAACATTCCATTGGCTTTCTTCACTGCCTGCTGTACCTGCATGCTTCCTTTCAGTGACTGATGCGCTAGGACACCCAGATCTCGTTGTACGTCCCCTTTTCCTAACTTGACACCATTCTGATAATAATCTGCCTTCCTATTCTTACCACCAAAGTGGATAACATCACACTTATCCATATTAAACTGCATCTGCCATGCATCCGCCCACTCACACAACCTGTCCAAGTCACCCTGCAACCTCATAGCATCTTCCTCACAGTTCACACTGCCACCCAGCTTTGTGTCATCTGCAAATTTGCTAATGTTACTTTTAATCCCTTCATCCAAGTCATTAATGTATAATAAATGTGCAAGATAAAATATACAGTGAATTATTACATACTTTCAAACTCTAGGTTAAAATGAAGTTTCCAATATAAAATAATGAATATAATTAAAAGCTGGTTTAAAAAATATTTAAATGCAAGTAAAAACACCATATTTCTGTCATCTGCCCTGGGTTTTATCAATGATCTTGCAACGCATCTAAAGCACCATTTGTGCAGGAAGGAACTGCAGATGCTGGTTTACACCGAAGATAAACACGAAATGCTGGAGTAACTCAGCGGGACAGGCAGCGTCTCTGGAGAGAAGGAATGGGAGATGTTTCGGGTCGAGACCCTTCTTCAGGCTGAGAGTCGGGGGGAAGGAGTCTATAGGTGTGGAAGGGAAAGGTGTGAAAGCACTGTTTAATTGATCTAAGTACATGATGTGCTGAGGTTGGGTTGTGTTGGGGTGGAAATTCATCAAAATATTTGCAGGTAATCCCAGCCCATGATCTCCTGGAAAGCACACAAGAACACAAGAAAGCACACAAGGACACCTGTTTGATAAACAGCAGGATCATCTTTGGCTTTGATCCCTATATTGTTTGAGATGCCAATTAACACAAACCATATGGCATCGCATATCATGAATATTCCATCTTGACTAGGTGGCTGATATTACTTAGCAGTTGTGAATTGTTTTTTAAAATAAAATTGTGCCAACTGAACCAAATTTCACTAATGTTTTTAAATGAGGCGGGAAAGATATTTTCATTTAAAAGAATGAAGTATGTTCTGCTGAGCCTGCGTGGTGTCAAGAAAATCTGAGCTGCTTAATATGATCAATGAGTGGCATGTAGACAGCATCATTTAATTTTTATCCTGTCATTACTCCCTGCATTCAATCTCTCTGTTTTTGAGATTCCATTATCCTTCTTTTGTACATTATTTTCCTTTTCTGGAGCTTAGATTCGGCAGGGCCTCTGCTCTCTGTTTTCACCATGCTGCACTGAGTCATCTTTAAGATGCAATTAGCAAAACTCCACATTTGCAGATTGATTTGAAAGCTACATTTTTTTTTAAACCATGCATTTTGTAAATTACCATGCTCTACCTATGATTACATCTGTCCACCATACAAATGATTCATGTCTATTAAATCTCATGCAAGTTATGTCCAACTCACTAGCAGTCACATAGCAATAGGTATGATAAAAAATCTTTGGCTTTTTGTCGTTTTCTTCCTATGCGACAGTGGAATAAAGTTCTTATATATGACTATAATTCAAAATAAAATATAGCTTTCAATTTCTGATGGTGATTCATTAAACTGAACTTAATATAACTTTGTTATTAATTGTCATTTTTATAGAACTGGCAAATACAGTGAATATTAACTTAGTTCTGGACAGAGACAGTTCAATTTCAGATTTGGCTAAAACAGTAGTGGCAGGAGTCTAATGGCATAATTTGTCATTAGCTTGGAATTGATATGAAGTTTCTCAATTAGTCAGTGAAATAATGAACAGCCAATGCACAAATTCATAAGATAAAGACTTCAATGCTGACATTTGTCTATCTTAAAATATAAAAAAATATTTCTGGTATGGAATTATTGGAGGCATTCTGATTATTTAATTGCAGTTGTAAAATATTTAGTATTCTTAAACACAGATTGGCTCGGTGTCAGTGGTGGCGCCATTAATGTTTTAGTTATGAAATTATGTTGTAACGATAAAAAGTCTGATGTGAAGAATCCCACTAACCTTTCGACAGTAGTCATATTTTCCAGTTCATCGGAATTCAGTGCAACAGTTCGATTTTTAATAAGTGGCTCCTTAATACACACTAGTAAAGTATTGCCTTCTTTAACTGCCAATTTCAGTTTCTCCTGAGAAAAGCAAGAAGCATTGCTTTAAAATAACATTTGACACCTTAAATTAGGAACATTTGCAATAAAAAGAATCAATATTTAGGGCGGTACGGTAGCGCAGCGGTAGAGTTGCTGCTTTACAGCGAATGCAGCGCCGGAGACTCAGGTTCAATCCTGACTACGGGTGCTGCACTGTAAGGAGTTTGTACGTTCTCCCCGTGACCTGCGTGGGTTTTCTCCGAGATCTTCGGTTTCCTCCCACACTCCAAAGACGTACAGGTATGTAGGTTAATTGGCTGGGTAAATGTAAAAATTGTCCCTAGTGGGTGTAGGATAGTGTTAATGTACGGGGATCACTGGGCGGCACGGATTTGGAGGGCCGAAAAGGCCTGTTTCCGGCTGTATATATATGATATGATATGATATGATTCAATACTCAATTTATTGTCACGTGTACCAATTAAGGTACAGTGAGATTTGAGTTACCAGGCAGCCATACTAAGTAAAAAAGCAACAAGACACACAGCCACATAAACAAAATCTAACATAAACATCCACCACAGCTGATTCCACATTCCTCACTGTGATGGAAGATAATAAAGTTCAATAAACTTCCTCTTTGTTCACCCGCAGTCGGGGCTGTTGAAAGATGTTACACATCACTTGAATGAATATACATTCTTTGCAAATTTTGTCATGTGAATAATGGAATGTAAATTGTGTGACACTGAACACAATAACACAATAACAAATTGTTACAAACCACTTTCTTTGGAATTATTGATTTTTAAAAATGTATACGCTGCCAGAGTTTGAAAAATATCCCCATATTTATTCACTTTCTGTACAGTTGCACAGAGATAACACATTTTTATGACTTTAGCACATGAGACATGCTTTCCTGTGTGACCTGTGATGTGAGACAAACATCTGCAAATGTAGCATTTAATTATGGAAATCAATAATTTGTGCCAAACCTTCAAAGAAAATGTAATCAGTCTTGCATGCACGGTTATCTCTGCGTGCATGACCTCTGTTTGGATGAGAATGAAACATGAGGATTACACTTGTCTGAGTATATATTTAGTTCCAGATCTTCACTTTGTTGAATTATCCTGAAATGGTCACTGGCAACCTTTAAACTGTCCCAGAGACACAGATTTCAGAACAGTGTAGGAAGGAATTGCAGATGCTGGTTTGCACTGAAGCTAGACACAAAGTACTGGAGTAACTCTGTGGGACAGGCAGCATCTCTGGATAGATGGAATGGGTGACATTTCGGGTCGCGACCCTGCTTCAGACTGAAACGTCACCCATTCCTTCAATCCAGAGATGCTGCCTGTTACTGAGTTACTCCAGTATTTTGTGTCTATCATTGCAGAACAGTGTTAGATTAGAAGTTTGCTTGCAGATCAAGGGCAGATTCCTAATTGTGGTCACCACAATTGGTAAAGGAACCCTATATCTAGACTAGGGGGATAAAGTCACTGGATTCTACTCTTCCAACAACTTCTGCTTAGTTAGTTGATTTTGGGAGTTGCAGGAATGAAGGACATAGAAGTACTCTCCAAAGCAGGATATCCTGATGACATGCGTTGCCTTGACCTGAATTTGGAACAATGGTAAGCACAGAAAAACATCACAAGACCGGAAGAATTAGATAACTGCTGGCATGTGAGTTACAGTAAGTCGCAGTGATCCTGCTTCTAAAAGAATGGAGCTAACTCTTGGATGGAAAGCAACGCCTTAAGGATTGGATGCAATAAAGTTAAAGCCAATCTATAAAGCCTGTGTGCTTAGCTATGATACTGAATTGATTTTGATTGGGATATTAACAAGTTTTACAAGCTAAGAATTTTTTGAGAAATGCTTTCCAATGACTTCAGGAAACCTTCAGGAAGCAAGCGGAAACCTTCAGGAAACCTTCAGGAAGCAGTTTGCATTGATGGCACCGAAGTAGAGATTGTTGAAAAATTCAAATTCCTCAGAGTAAATATCACCAACAACTTCTCCTGGACCACCCATATTGAAGCAATGAGAGCACACCAATGCCTCTACTTCCATGGAAGGCTTAGGAGGTTTGGCATGTCCCCATCAACTCTCACCAACGTATACAGATGCACCGTGGAATGTATTTTATCAGGATGCGTCACAGCTTGGTTTGGGAACAGCTCCATCCCAAGACCACATGAAATTGCAGAGAATTGTGGGCGCAGCCCAGACCATCACACAAACCAACCTCCCTTCCATTGACTCCATTTATACCTCACGCTGCCTCGGCAAGGCCAGCAGCATAATCAAGGACCAGTCGCACCCTGGCCACTCCCTCTTCTCCCCTCTCCCATCAGGTAAATGGTACAGAAGTGTGAAAAGGCACACCTCCAGATTCAGGGGCAGTTCCTTCCCAGCTGTTATCAGGCAATTGAACCATCCTACCACAACTAGAGAGCTGTCCTGAACCACTGTCAAGCTCATTGGAAACCCGTGCACTATTTTGATTGGACTTTACTGGCTTTATCTTACCCTAAATGTTATTCACTTTATTCCCTTTATTATGGATTTACACACTGTAAATGGCTCGATTGTAATCATGTATGGCCTATCCGCTGACTGGTTAGCACACAACAATTTTTTTCACAGTGCCTTGGTACACGTGACAATAAACTAAACACAAAGTCAAACTCAGGTTTGCCTATCAAACCATTATTGGCAACTGGATCTACATCAACAAGGGGCCGGAGTACAGGAACGAGATCAAGAACCTTGTGTCAGGAAACAACCTAGCACGTAAACCTCCCCCCTCGACTCCATCCAAGGACCCAAACAGTCTTTCCAGGTGAGGCAGAGGTTCACCTGCACCTCCTCCAACCTCATCTACTGTATCCGCTGTTCCAGGTGTCAACTTCTCTGTATCAGCGAAACCAAGCACAGGCTCGGTGAGTAACTCAGCAGGTCAGGCAGCATCTCGGGAGAGAAGGAATGGGTGACGTTTCGGGTCGAGACCCATCTTCAGACTGATGTCAGGGGAGGGGGGCGGGACAAAGATAGAATGTAGTCGAAGACAGGAAGACTAGTGGGAGAACTGGGAATGGGGAGGGGATAGAGAGGGAAAGCAGGGACTTTCTGAAGTTAGAGAAGTCAATGTTGATACTGATGAGGTGCTGTTCCTCCAATTTGCACTGGGCCTCACTCACTCTGAGAATGGAGGAGGCCCAGGACAGAAAGGTCAGATTTGGAATGGAAGGGGGAGGGGGAGTTTATGTGCTGGGCCACCGGGAGATCAGGGTGCTGCACCAATGCAGGAGAGGTTTGGGCCCAACAGGTCCACTTGGTCTAGTACATTAACAAAGATGTCTTTCTGCAATTATTTAGGGCCATGGTATGACCACACCTGGAGTATTGTGTAGAGTTTTGGTCGTTCTTAAAAATATATACTTGCCATAGAATGAAAGCAAGAAAGATTCACCAGACTTGTTTTTGGATTGGTGTGTTTGCAATAAACTGTATGTTGAGTGAGTAGAATAGGTACAGGTGCTCCTCACCTTACAATGGGGTTACGCTCCGATAAACCCATCGCAAACCGAAAATATGGTACGTGGAAATGCATTTAAATACACCTGTTTAACGTGGCCGTAAGTGAGCTGTGGGTGGCTGCCGTTGCCCGGCGTTTGCACCGTTGTAAAGTCAAAATATCGCAAGTCGAAGCATCTTTAGTCGGGGAGCACCTGTATATATTTTCCAGAGTTCAGAAGAAGGATAGCTAATCTAATTGAAACTTGCAAAATTGAACATTCAGCTTAACAGAGTGCAGGAAAAATAAACCTCTAACTGAGGAGTTTAGAAATGGGAGGTACATTCTCTCAAGAAGGAGTAAGCCAGTGAGAAGTGAGATGGGGACAGTAGATCTTGGCAATTCTCCACCCCAGACAGTTGTGAAGACTCGGTCTGTGAATTCCCTCAAAAATCTCCACACCTCCAGATTCATGGACAGTTTCTTCCCAGCTGTTATCAGGCAAATAAATCATCCTACCACAACTAGAGAGTAGTCCTGAACCATGTAGGAGGGAACTGCAGATGTTGGTTGACACCAAAGACACAAAATGCTGGAGTAACTCAACGGGTCTGAAGAAGGATCTCGACACGAAACGTTACCCATTCCTTCTATCCAGAGATGCTGCCTGTCCTGCTGAGCTACTCCAGCATTTTGTCTATCTTTAGCAGTGCTGAACTACTATCTAGCTTATTGGTGACCCTCAGACACTAGGTGTCCTTGTACATCAGTCACTGAAAGTAAGCATGCAGGTACAGCAGGCAGTGAAGAAAGCTAATGGCATGTTGGCCTTCATAGCAAGTAGATTTGAGTAGAGGAGAAAGGAGGTCCTACTATAGTTGTATAGTTGGTGAGACCACACCAGTTTTGGTCTCAAATTTGAGGAAGGACATTCATGCAATTGGGGGAGTGCAACATAGGTTCATCAGGTTAATTCCTGGGATGGCGAGACTGATGTATGATGAAAGAATGGATCGACTGGGCTTCTATTCGCTTTAATTTGAAGGATGAGAGGGGATCTAATAGAAACATATAAAATTCTTAAGGGATTGGACAGGCTAGATGCAGTAAAAATGTTCCTGATGCTGGGGGAGTCCAGAAATAGGGGTCACAGTTTAAGAATAGGCCATTTCGGACTGAGATGAGGAAAAACATTTTCACCCTGAGAGTTGTGAATCTGTGGGATTCTCTGCCCCAGAGGGCAGTGGAGGCCAATTCACTGGATGTTTTCAAGAGAGAGTTAAATATGGCTTAGGGCTAATGGAATCAAGGGATATGGGGATAAAGCAGGAATGGGGTACTGAATTTAGATGATCAGCCATGATCATATTGAATGGCAGTGCTGGCTCGAGGGGCCGAATGGCCTACTCCTGCACTTGTTTTCTATGTTTCTATGCTTCGATGGTACAGGTGATAATAAACTAAACTGAACTGAACTAATCGATAGATTTCCCGACAAGAGAATCAGGGGAATCTGGGGATAACATAGGAGGTCGGAGCTGAGGTGGATGATCAGTCGTGATGTTAATGAATCACAAAGCAGTCAATAAGAGGCAGGTGGGCTGATCCTAATTCTCCTGCTCTCATGCTCCTGGGAGGGTTGTAAAGCTGCAGGAGTTTGTAAGGATAGGAGCATGAGAAAGGTGAGACAATCTAAATTTAGTTACTAAAACGCTCGTTTGTTTGTTTGTTTGTTCCTGTAGTTCTGAACTACAGCCAAAGCAGTACACGATAGCGTGACAATGTTAGGCCCATCTTACTCACCGTCATCCCTTTGGTGCTAATGGAAGACGTTTCATTGAAATGGTGTTGTATTTTTAAAGTTATTCATGTTTTAAAGTTTAAATCTATCTCCTAGGGAGGGATGGGGAAGGAGGGAGAATAAGGGGGGGTTGAGGGGGATGGAGTGGGGGGCGGGAAGGGGAGGGGGAGGGGGTGAGAGGGGAGGAGAGGGTGCTGCACCAATGCAGGAGAGGTTTGGGTCCAACGGGTCCACCTGGTCTAGTAACATTTAAAACGGTGGCACAGCGGTAGAGTTGCTGCCTCACAGCGCCAGAAACCTAGGCTCAGTCCTGACTACGGATGCTGTCTGTAGGGAGTTTTATGCGTTCTCCCTGTGACTGCGTGGGTTTTCTCCAGGTGTGCCGGTTTCCTCCCACATTCCAAAAACATACAGGTTTGAAGGTTAATTGGCTTTGGTAAAATTTGTAAATGTTCCCCAGTGTGTAGGATGGTGTTAGTGTACGGGGATCGCTGGTCAGCGCAGACTCAGTGGGCCGAAGGGCCTGTTTCCACGTGATATCTCTAAACCAGACAGTCACTAAGTCAAAGGGAGACACAAAATGCTGGAGTAACTCACCCATTCCTTCTCTCGAGATGCTGCCTGAGTGCCTGAGTACTGCTGAGTTACTCCAGCATTTTGTGTCTACGTTCTAATTTAACCAGCATCTGCAGTTTTTTTCCTAGTAACGGACTGTTCCAGATGCTACGATCAGGCAAACGCCTCCGCTGTCACGCTGTGAAAACGGAGAGGATGAGACGGAGCTTCTTCCCACAGGCCATCAGGACTGTCAACTTTTATAACCCCAGAGTCTAAATTTTTGTCGACACTAATAGTAACTTATTAACTTTATTTATATGCTGTAACTGTAATTCTTTTTGCGCACAACCCGCAGGCATTGCCACTTTCATTTCACTGCACATCGTGTATGTGTATGTGACAAATAAATTTGACTTGACTTGACTTGACTTGACTTGACTAGTCACTGTAAGTCAGCAAGCTCAGGCTGAATGCATGAGCGAACATAGAATGGATAAAGGAATGGTTACCATAGTTATGGAAGTAAGGAGGAAGGCATAAACTCCTAGTAGAGTATTGGAACTGTTGAGTTGTACGTTACTAATTAATGAAAGATTCAGGCAGGGGATGAGTCAAGGCTGCTGCTCCTGAACTGTGCAAACAGGAATTAGCATGAACAACGTCAACACAATACAGATACTACTTCACGGTGACAAACAGCACAATAACAAACGTGTGGAGTAAGGGCGTCTAGTTTAGTTTTAATTTAGAGATACAGTGTGACAATGCCCAATTCATTTTTGAAATTATTTTAAATATATAATTTGCACTTAATATCAGAAGGCATTTTCTGATATTATTTGCCTTCTGATATTATTTGCAAATTATATATTTTAAATAATTTTGGTAGCTTGGTAGCTTGTTTTTGGTAGCTTGGTTGCTTGGGTACCCAATGGTATGGATGTTGAATTCTCCAATGTTGGGGACGAGCTGTCTGTCCGTGGGCGTGGGGAAGAGAGTGGAAGTTTTGTTGCCTCCATCACAGTGAGGGGGTGTTTGGAGTCACTGTGATGGACGTTTGTGTTGGGGTCATGTGTCTTGTGTTCTTTTTTTTGTGTGACTGCTATGTAATTTCGTTCGGTACCTCGGTACCGAATGACAAATAAAGCTCTGTATTCTGTATAAATCCCGCCAATCTCTCCCCACCCTACCCATCCCCCTGCTTTCCGCCCCCCCCCACTCGCACCTACTTCTCCTCTCCTCCCCCACTTCTCTTCCTCTGGTGCCACTATTCGCATCTCTCCAATCCCTTTCTCTTACACATTGTGGTTTAAATCTCTGGCCTTTGCTCCAACCTTCTGCTTATCAATCCCCCGCCCCCCTTGCCTGTGCCTATCACTTGCTCCGCTTTGTCCTGCCTCTCCTCTCTCAGCTGTCTCCCCCATCCCCACGATCATTCTGAAGAAGGGTCCCGACCTGAAATGTCACCTATCCATGTTCTCCAGAGGTGCTGCCTGAGCCATTGAGTTACTCCAGCACTTTTTTTTTTTTTAGATTTAGAGATACAGCGCAGAAACAGGCCCTTCGGCCCACCGGGTCCGTGCTGCCCAACGATCCCCGCACACTAACACTATCCTACACACACTAGGGACGATTTTTACATTTGCCCAGCCAATTAACCTACATACCTGTACGTCTTTGGAGTGTGGGAGGAAACTGAAGATCTCGGAGAAAACCCACGCAGGTCACGGGGAGAACGTACAAACTCCGTACAGACGGCGCCCGTAGTCAGGATCGAACCTGTGTCTCCGGCGCTGCATTCGCTGTAAGGCAGCAACTCTACCGCTGCGCCACCGTGCCGCCCATACTTCTTTGTAAACCAGCATCTGCTACCCCTTGTTGCTACATTTTACCCCTGTCCCTGCCCAGATGTTGTTTGTGTGGACAGCATGCTATCATTTACTGCCCAGGCCCAAGCACTTCAGAAGGTAGTTCAGAGCAAACCACCAGGCTGTGGGTCTGGAATTACATTTCGCCTCATCTGATGAAAACTTAGATCCCCAAATGATCTTTAGTTGACATAATGTGTAAGAAGGAACTGCAGGTGCTGGTTTACACTGAAGATAGACACAAAATGCTGGAGTAACTCAGTGGGACCGGGCAGCATCTCTGGAGAGAAGGAATGGGTGATGTTTCTTCCTTCTCTCCAGAGATGCTGCCTGTCCCGTTGAGTTACTCCAGCATTTTGGGTCTATCTTAGTTGACATGATATTTCAAGCCAATTAACCAAAACCATCAGTCTGAAGAAGACCCGAAACGTCACCCATTCCTTCTCTCCCGAGATGCTGCCCGACCTGCTGAGTTACTCCAGCATTTTGTGAATTAACCAAAACCATAATCATTTGATTGAGGTAACAACTCTATTCAGATTGTCATCTGGCATCCTTCAAAGACATCGCTGCCAGTCCCCCAAGCTGCACCATGATACATAGAAGGCACCACAATATTCATTCTGAAGAAGGGTCTCGACACGTCACCCATTCCTTCTACTGCAGCATTTTGTGTGTACCTAGGATTTAAACCAGCATCTGCAGTTCTATCCCACCACAATATCACCTACCTTGAGATCAGTGTGCTTTTCTGTGTGAGTGGCGAGGAGCATTTTTGTGCACTGGATGTCGTTTGGTAATTCGGTCTCTGCAAGTTCAGTGCCAAATGACTGCAGCAGCTGGGCTGTTACCTTCACTGTCATTGCAAAATTTTCAATGGCCTGAAGGGAAATATTTGAGATTTAGTAAAATCATAAACCTAGACATAAACATAGAACATCGAAGAGTACAGCACAGGAACAGGCACATGTCTGTGCCGAACATGTTGCCTGGTAAAACTGATCTCATCTGCCTGTACATGATCCACATTGAGGTTTATAAATGACTGTTAGTGACTGCACACTACCAGACTGTACACTCTCTGCAAAAACCCCAGCATTTCGAAATGACTGCTGCTCCTGTCTTAACTTGTACCAAGTCCTACCCACCCATCAGCCATTGCCTGCTTGCCTACAGTGGTCAGTTACACCTTAATTCTCTGACTCTCCGCTACCATCTATAATCTTGGTCAAGCTTCACTTCTTGATTAATATGGGTGTCAGAGGTTATGGGGAGAGGGCAGGAAAAAGGAGTTAGGAGGGAGAGAAAGATCAGCCATTATTGAATGGCGCTGTAGACTTGATGGGCTAATTCTACTCCTATGACCTTTATTCCCTGCACTTCCAAGTGCCTATCTAAATGCCTCCCAAACGCCACTGTCATATCTGCCTGCACTCACCTGGCAATGCATTCCAGGCTCCCACCACTCTGTGCAAAAGTCATCTCCATTAAACTTTCCCCTGATACCCATGTCCTCCTGTGTTGGGCATTTCCACCCTTGAAAAACAGGTTCATACTGTCTACTCTATCTATGCCTCTCATATACATCTATCAAGTCTATACCCTTGTCCCCTGATATTCCAGAGAAATATCCTCCAGAACAAGGGGCCACAGTTTAAGAATAAGGGGTAGGCCATTTAGAACGGAGATGAGGAAGAACCTTTTCAGTCAGAGAGTGGTGAAGGTGTGGAATTCTCTGCCTCAGAAGGCAGTGGAGGCGAGTTCGTTGGATGCTTTCAAGAGAGAGCTGGATAGACCTCTTAAGGATAGCGGAGTGAGGGGGTATGGGGAGAAGGCAGGAACGGAGTACTGATTGAGAGTGATCAGCCATGATCGCATTGAATGGCGGTGTTGGCTCGAATGGCTGAATGGCCTACTCCTGCACCTATTGTCTATTGTCTATTGTCTATTGAAAACCATCAAAACCTATCCACCCTCTCCCTGTGGCTGAAACCCTCCAATCCAGGCATCTGGTAAAATTCCTCTACACCCACTACAAAGCCATCTCATCTTCCCTGTAAGGGCTCGATCAGAACTGCGCGCATTACCTCAATTGTGGCCTAACATTCCTATGGAGCTGCATCATGACCTCCTGACTCATATACAATGCCCTTTGCAATGAAGGCAAGTACACCACACCCCTTCTTCACCACCCTACCTACTCATGCTGCCATCTGCAGTGAGCTATCAACCAGGACTCCAAGATCCCTCTGCACATCAATGCTGTTGAGGGTTTTGTCATTAACTGTATACTCTCCCTCACAATCAACCTCCCGAAGTGCAACACCTCACACTTGCCTGAGTTAAACTCCATCTACCATGTCTCTGCCCATTTCTGCAGCTGATCTCTACCGCATTGTATCTTCTGACAGCCTTCCTCGCTGCCTGCAACTTCTCCAATTTTGTTGTTGTCAGCAAACTTGCTCACCAACTCATCTGTACACAAAACCCTCGTCATAACAGACCATATGGGCCGTTATTGCCATAACAGACCAAGTGTGGCCATTATTGCCGATTGTCTGTTATGCCCGAGTAAGGAATTATCATTGTATGGAGTCATAGAGTGATACAGTGTGGAAACAAGCCCTTTGGCCCAACTTGCCCACACGGGCCAACAATGTCCCAGCTACCCTAGTCCCACCTGTCTGCGCTTGGTCCATATCCCTCCAAACCTGTCCTATCCATGTACCTGTCCAACTGTTTCCTAAACGATGGGATAGTCCCAGCCTCAACTACCTCCTCTGGCAGCTCGTTCCATACACCCACCACCCTTTGTGTGAACAAGTTACCCCTCAGATTCCTATCAAATCTTTTCCCCTTCACCTTGAACCTATGTCCTCTGGTCCTCCATTCCCCTACTCTGGGCCAGAGACTCTGTGTATCTACCTGATCTATTCATCTCATGATTTTTTATACCTCTATAAGATCACCCCTCGTCCTCCTGCGCTCCAAAGAATAGTCCCAGCCTACCCAACCTCTCCCTATAGCTCACACCCTCTAATCCTGGCAACATCCTCATAAATCGACATTGAACAGAAACAGGCCCTTCAACCTACAATGTTTGCGCCAAACATGATACCAAGTTAAATTGATCTCTGTCTGCAAATGCATATATATATATATATATATATATATACACATTTTCCTCCACATATATATATACACGATAAGCCAAAACATTATGACCACCTGCCTAATATGCTGTTGGTCCTCCGTGTGTAGCCCCATACACAGCAGGGTGCGATGCACTGTGTATTGTGACACATTCCCCCCCGTGACCACCATTAACATTTTCTGTGACTTGTGCCACAGTCGACCTTCTGTCGGTTCGGACCAGACGGGATAGCCTTCGTTGCCCTCGCGCATCGATGAGCCTTGGGCGCCCAACACCCTGTCGCCGGTTTGTGGTTTGTCCCTCCTTGGACCACTGTCGGTAGGTACTCACCACTGCTGACCGGGAGCATCCCACAAGCCTTGCCGTTTCAGAGATGCTATGACCCAGTCATCTGGCCATAACAATTTGGCCCTTGTCAAAGTTGCTCAGGTCTTTATTCCTGCCCATTTCTCCTGCATCCAACACATCAACTTCAAGAACTGACTGTTCACTTGCTGCCTAATATATCCCACCCCTTGACGGGTGCCATTGTAACAAGATAATCAATGTTATTCACTTCGCCTGTCAGTGGTCATAATGTTTTGGCTGATCGGTGTATAAATATCATTGTTACTATATATTTAAAGCCTCTTTGTAATTTTCTATAACATCTCCCAGGAAATGCAATTTGGCATGAAATTAATAGGATTATTGGTGTATGATATTATTTATGGTTAAGTTCAGGTAAGGAGTAAGTACAGTCAAATCTAAATATTCAGAAAATTCTGCTGAAGTACTGCAGTTTCACAAGAATGGCACCTTGATCCCTTTTTTGAGCAATTTGCTACATTAGCCTAGTATTTGCACATTCGCCTTGCAGAGAATTAAGTCCAGTGGCCTTGCAATGCAAAGTATGTTAAACTCAGACCAATCAAATGTTCTGGCATTGAAAATTAGCTGGTAACGTTGGTGAATCTTAATTTTCCATATGTGTGTGGTGAATTTGCAGAAAACTACAATTTACAGTTAATTTGACTTGTTATAGTGACTTGTTAAAAACAACTGAAAGTGTTACGAACTCTAATCTTCGGCCAGCTGTTGCCATATTTCTTAATGATCTGTTGTTTCTACCTATGCTGCTTGGCACATTAGGGGTGTCAATTAGAAAATATATGTCATGTACCCAACTGGCAAAATATATCATTAGTACAGATTAAAAAATCCATTTGGAATTTGTTTTCATTAATGTACTGGTGAGAATATTCTCAGGTACTAACATGAAACAGCTGATAGGGAGCAGGTTTTGTGGTTTATGCTTCGCCTGCCAAATTGGTTAGGATGAAATATGTGGTATCCTGAGCATGGCATTTCTGCTGGTGCTGCTTAAACCAGTGGTACCAAAACCAAAAGACAGAGGACGTCAGGAATCCAAGTACTCAATTGCAAGTTGAAGACTGTAATGTGATCACCCTTCCTTACCTGGAATATGGAACGAGCTATCAGAGGAGGTACAATAACAACATTTGAATTGAATTGAATTGAATTGAATTGAATAAATTTTATTAGCCAAGTATGTCCACATACAAGGAAGTAACAACACCCTTGGACAGATACATTGATAGGAAAGGTTTAGAGGGATATTGACCAACTGTGGGCAAAGGGGCTCAGATGGTCCATTTTGTTCAGCGTGGATGGAATGTTTCTGTGCTGTGTGACTCTGACTATATATTAGGAAGCCCATCAACACCTCTATTTGTTTAGGAGATTGCGGAGATTGGGTATATCACCAAATACTCTCTTGAACTTCCACAGGTGTACAGTAGAGAGCACATTGACTGGTTGCATCATGGCCTGGTTCGGCAACTCGAACGCCCAGGAATGAGGAAGACTGCAAAAAGTTGTGAACACTGCCCAGTCCATCACGGGTACTGACCTCCCCACCATCGAAGGGATCTACAGGAGTCACTGTCTCAAAAAGGCAGCCAGCATCATCAGAGACCCACACCACCCTGGCCACGCTTTCATTTCACTCCCACCATCAGGAAGAAGGTCCAGGAGCCTGAAAACTGTAACATCCAGGTTCAGGGGCAGCTTCTTCCCAACAACCATCAAGCTGTGAAACACTACAACCTCCAAATTGGGCTCTAAACTATATATAGACAGGGGCATTATTTTTGACTTTACACTATTATTGTTTATTTATTTATCTGCTTTTAAGATATACATACTGATTTTTTTTGTTGGTTATTATGGGTGTTCCAGAGTACTATGTTTACATATCTGTTGTGCTGCTGCATGTATGAATTTCATTGTTCCGGTTTGGGACATACGACAATGAAACACTCTTCACTCTTGGACTTTGTTCACAAAATTGCTACTGGCAATTTAATGCCTCAAATTTGAAAATCAATGCCATAGATATCTAAAAAG
The DNA here is from genome assembly GCF_053455715.1 of Rhinoraja longicauda. NCBI lineage: Eukaryota > Metazoa > Chordata > Chondrichthyes > Rajiformes > Arhynchobatidae > Rhinoraja > Rhinoraja longicauda. Next base: position 2,497,381 of record NC_135965.1, on the reverse strand, counting down.
TGGACTGAAAGGTTATGAGAATAAAGTTATTGCACTCACAGTTCGATGGTGAATCCACTGGTTGTGGCAGTATTCCAGGGTGCCTCCTAATTCTTTTGTCAACTGACTTTTTTCGATGTAGTTATACAAGTCCGTTATGGAGTTTAACATAATTATCTGGAACAGATGCAACAAATAGTTTTTTGAGCTGACAAAACCTATTTATCGAAAGCCAGGATATCATTGCAATGCTTAGTCAAAGGAACTGTCAAAACTCACAATTGGATTTGGTACAAATATAATAATGAATTATAAACTGAACTAGATATAATAGACCAGCAGATCCACTTTGGGAATATATAGGAAATCACAAACATTTCTCCGCATATATGAATGATAAAATATACAAGATACACATGGACAGAAGTCACTTCTTACTTGATTTATTATTAATTTTTCCAAATATTACAGCGAGTCCATGTGTATAATATGGGTCAGTCGTGTCCTTAGGTTACATGAGTTTAGTTTAGAGATACTGCGCGGGAACAGGCCCTTCGGCCCACCGAGTTCGCGCCAACCAGCGTTCCCCGCACACTAACACTATCCTACACACACTGGGGACAAGTTTACATTGATAACAAGCCAATCAACCTACAAACCTGCACGTCTTTAGAGTGTGGGAGGAAATCGAAGATCTCGGAGAAAACCCAATCCCATGGGGAAAACCCATGGAGAGAACGTACAAAAACTCCATACAGAAAAGCACCCATAGTCGGGATCAAACCCGTGCCTCTGGCGCTGTGAGGCAACAACTCTACCGCTGCACCACCATGCTGTCCATGAAGTCACAGTAAATGTAGATAATCCTTGGGTAGCTTAACATTCTATATGTTCTTCCTTTGATGTTCATGTCAGATTATCCTGTCCAGAGGCTGCAGTTAGCTCAAACCATAATGAACAAAGATCTAATAGTATCAGTCTAAGATATGTTTTAAATACTATATTTTATTTCTGACATTTTACATGACGAGAAAAAAGGCAAATACGGTTCGGAAAAACTGTTGAAATATTTTGAGAAATAATATTTTCTGTGTGTTTCCACAGTTGGACATGTGATTTACAATTTTGCAAAAAACGCAAAGGAATTTGAGCCTCAATTGAATTAGAGTCAGAGTTCCATTTCTGAAGTATATTGTTCACCATATAATTCTGAGGAGGAAGTTGTAACTGTTGGAGTTTGAAGCCATAGCCATTTGATTTTCTGATGAACTTGTGATGGGCTTCTGGCAAGAATGACATTCATTGCCCGTCCTACTTATTCTGGAAAGATGGTGGTGCTTCCTTTCTTGAATTGCTGACAAGATATACGGTAAGATAAGATTCTCAACAATGCAGCGAATTGTGGAAGCAGCCCAGACCATCACACAAACCAACCTCCCTTCCATTGACTCCATTTGTACCTCACGCTGCCTCGGCAAGGCCAGCAGCATAATCAAGGACCAGTCACACCCTCTTCTCCCCTCTCCCATCGGGCAAAATGTAAAGAAGTGTGGAAACGCACACCTCCAGATTCAGGGACAGTTTCTTCCCAGCTGTTGTCAGGCAAATGAATCATCCTACCACAACCAGAGATCAGTGCAGAACTACTATCTACATCATTGGTGACCCTCGGACTATCCTTGATCAGACTTTGCTGGCTTTATCTTGCACTAAACGTTATTCCCTTATTATGTATCTGTACAGTAAGATGACAAGATTGTAAACATGTGTTGTCTTTCTGCTGACTGGTTAGCACGCAACAAAAGCTTTTCACTGTACCTCAGTACACGTGACAACTGAAACTGAAACTGAAACTGCTGTTAGTTGTAAGGTTCCAGGATATGATTGAGATGCCATAAAAGGATGGCATGGTATATCCAAGCCAGGCTGGTACGTGAGAGATGGTAGTGGGCCCTTGTTGCCCTTTGCAGGTTCTTTCCTGTATTCCTCTTTGTAAAATATAGTTTATGGTTTGCAGAAGAAGCCTACAGAGTTGGTGCAACAAGCTCTACAGATATGACAGTGGAATTATGATGCATTGATGGTACCTGAGATGTTTGGGATTGTGAATGAAGTGTTGATCAGTAAGTACAGCAGAAACAAGGAACTGCAGATGGTGTTTGATGAATAAAAGGACACAAAGTGCTGGAGTAACTTAGCACTTCAGGCAGCATCTCTGGAGAACTTGGATAGGTAATGTTTCAGGATGAGACCCTTCTTCAGAAACTTCTTAAGTACAGTATCTGGAACTGCTGGGGAGATGATAGAACATAGAAAAACACCGCTGAACGGTATGCCGACCAACTCTTGTCTGCCTGCATAAAATCCATGTCCCCCCATTCCCTGCATATCCGCATTCCTATGCAAAAGGCTCTTGCATACCACTTTCATATCTGCCTCACCCACCACTCCTGGCAGCTTGTTCCAATCACACTCTGTGTAACAATATGTGCACTACACACCTCCTTTAATCTCTGGTGGTATAGAGTGTCAACAATCTCCAGTTTAGAAGGTGATTGTCTCTTTGCATTTCATTCTTACCAACATCTGTGGAGTCATTTAAGTTCCTTGGAACTATCATCTCCAGGGACCTTAAATGGGGGGCCACCATCGACTCCACAGTCAAAAAGGCCCAACAGAGGATGTACTTCCTGCGGCAACTGAGGAAACACAATCTGCCACAGGCAATGATGGCCCAATTCTATACTGCTATCATTGAGTCCGTCCTCACCTTCTCCATCATGGTTTGGTTTGGCTCAGCCACCATGCACGACATCCGGAGGCTGCAACAGATCGTTCGATCAGCTGAGAAGGTTGTTGCTGGGACATGTTGGCCGGTGTGGGCAAGTTGGGCTGAGGGGCCTGCTTCCATGCTCTATGACTCCATGAGTAACTCAGCAGAACAGGCAGCATCTCTGGGTAGAAGATGCTCTATCCTGATAGATGCTCTATCCCCCCTCCTCTCCAGAGATGCTGCCTCTCCCTCAGTGTAAACTAGCATGTGCAGTTCCTTCCTGCATTGTATATGACTTTATGACTCTAGATTCATAGAATACTGGATGTAAGCAAATGAAGAATATATCTGAACCATCAAAAAAAACAATGAACATGTTTAGATTTATTAAAATAATAGCCATTTCATAATTGGGATGGTGGTGCAGTGGTAGAGTTACTGCCTCACAGCGAATGCAGCGCCGGAGATCTGGGTTCGATCCCGACTACGGGAGTTTGTACGTTCTCCCCGTGACCTGCGTGAGTTTTCTCCGAGATCTTCGGTTTCCTCCCACAATCCAAAGACGTACAGGTTTGTAGGTTAATTGGCGTGGTAAATGTAAAAATTGTCCCTGGTGGGTGTAGGATAGTGTTAATGTGCGGGGATCGCTGGTCGGCGCGGACCCGGTGGGCCGAAGGGCCTGTTTCCTCGCTGTATCTCTAAACTAAATTAAAGTGCCGTGGGCAGGATTTTGCACATGGGTATATTTCAGGCAATACACTTATGTTAAATTAGAAATGAATAAAAACTATTATATTGAAATGGACTAAATAGGTACAGAGGCATAATTTCATTTATAGTCAGAATTCTAGTTAGTTTGACGTTGAAAAATTGCACTGCAATCAATGGTATTAGTTCAAAATAATTGAGGATGCATCAGTATTGTGATGATATCAGACACTAGAACCTCCTGCCAAAAACAATGATTTCTATATGTAATCCAATAAATACATTTCCAAGACATGAATTTTCACGTCAGTAATCTGATCAATTATAAAAGACACATTGAAGGCAACAATACCTCTTTCCTTTTTTGCTGTAGAATTTAATGAACAGATTTGTGCCATTTGTACACTTGGTCAGGTGCAAAAGATTATAAGTGCAGGAAGGAACTGCAGATGCTGGTCCAAACCAAAGATAGACATAAAAAGCTGGAGTGACTCAGTGGGTCAGGCAGCATCTCTGGAGAAAAGGAATACGTGACATTTTGAGTCCCGACCCGAAACTTCACCGTTTCCTTTTCTCCAGAAATGCTGTCTATCCTGCTGAGTTACTCCAGCTTTTTGTGCAAAAGATTATATATGCGCTTGGTATTGCAGTGGGCAGGAATGAACTGCATATGCTAAAAGTAAAGTACGATCACTTGATGATATCATCTAAAATGCGAGAATTATTCCTCTCCAATAAATTTATGTCATCTTAATTGTAGAAAGCAGATACAAGTTAATGTAATCCACATGGCCCTTTGTTTTGTGCACAGTTTGTTGTGTTCATAAGGCCCAAAGTGACTGATAGAAAGCAATAGAAAAAAATATGTATTTTGGTGGTGGGAAATATTCCAATTGATATTCCGACTAATATTCCAATTGATATTCATAAGAGATCTTTCCTGAAATCAGCAGTAAACTGTCTTGTATGTCTGGAATGCTAAGAGTATCTAAACTGTTTTTGTGTCAAAACTGTAACTGACTAAACTGTTCAGAATACTAACCAGATTCCATGTGCAAGGTGATGAAACCCTCGAAAACTACATCCCAGAGTGGAATTGTACTTTTGATGCAAGCAAACATCAGAAATAGATTAGTGCTGTCATTCTGTATATACGGAGACAAGCAGTCCAACATGGGTTGAAACATAGACATAGAAACATAGAAAATAGGTGCAGGAGGAGGCCATTTGGCCCTTCGAGCCAGCACCACCATTCATTGTGATCATGGCTGATCATCCACAATCAGTAACCCGTGCCTGCCTTCTCCCCATATCCCTTGATTCCGCTTGCCTCTAGAGCTCTATCTAACTCTCTTTTAAATTCATCCAGTGAATTGGCCTCCACTGCCTTCTGTGGCAGAGAATTCCACAAATTTACAACTCTCTGGGTGGAAAAGGTTTTTCTCACCTCAGTTTTAAATGGCCTCCCCTTTATTCTTAGACTGTGGCCCCTGGTTCTGGACTCCCCCAACATTGGGAACATTTTTCCTGCATCTAGCTTGTCCAGTCCTTTTGTAATTTTATAATTTTCTATAAGATCCTCTCTCATCCTTCTAAACTCCAGTGAATTGGTTGTGCAGGAAGGTGTTTAAGTGCATCCTATTGCAGGCTCACCATCAGCCTGACTGAACCATCAACAGACAGTGAGGAATACAGTGAGGAACAGCTCGAGTGCGAAGTGCCAATAGTTAGATGTCAACTGTTCTGTATTGCCCGGAGCAATGACAACGGATTAAGTAATTAGACAGTCATTTACTAATTGACTTTGAACACGGTACATCAGCCTAACTTACAGAAAATGGCTGCAGCCTTTCAAACTGTGGCTCTTCAAGTCCCACACAAGTCCCGCATCGCCGTCCTCTGATTGGATGGTGTTTCCAATCTTCCGCACATAAGGTCATAGGTGATACGAGCAGAATTAGGCCATTCGGCCCATCAAGTCTACTCCCCCATTCAATCATGGCTGATCGATCCCTCCTAACCCCATTCTCTTGCCTTCTCCCCATAACCCCTGACACCCGAACGAATCAATAATCTATCTATCTCGGCCTTAAAAAGATCCATTGACGGCCTCCACAGCCTTCTGTCAAAGAATTCCATAGAGTTGTGAATCTGTGGAATTCTATGCCTCAGAAGGCAGTGGAGGCCAATTCTCTGAATGCATTCAAGAGAGAGCTGGATAGAGCTCTTAAGGATAGCGGAGTCAGGGGGTATGGGGAGAAGGCAGGAATGGGGTACTGATTGAAAATGATCAGCCATGATCACATTGAATGGCAGTGCTGGCTCGAAGGGCTGAATGGCCTCCTCCTGCACCTATTGTCTATTGTCTATTGTCTATTCACCACCCTCTGACTAAAGAAATTCCTTCTCATCTCCTTCCTAAAGGAACGTCCTTTAATTCTGAGGCTATGACCTCTGGTCCTAGACTCTCCCACTAGTGGAAACATCCTCTCCACATCCACTCTATCTATGCCTTTCACTATTCTGTACATTTCAATGAGGTCCCCCCTCATTCTTCTAAACTCCAGCGAGTGCCGTCAAATGCTCATCGTATGTAAACCCACTCATTCCTGCGATCATTCTTATAAACCTCTTTTGTGAAGCCAGCACATCCATCCTCAGATATGGTGCCCGGAATTGCTCACAATATTCCAAATGCGGCCTGACCAGCACCTTATAGAGCCTCAGCATCACATCCCTGTTTTTGTATTCTAGCCCTCATGAAATAAACGCTAGCATTGCGTTTGCCTTCTGTACTACCAATTCGACTTGCAGATTAACTCTTTGGGAATCATAATGTTCCAGGCCGGCAGAGATGCCGTGCTGATGTGCTTGCGTTATCCGTTCAGGAAGGTCCATTAACCTGAAAATGTTATAATACACACAGGCTAAATATGTAGATCTATCAATTCCAAAACAATCGCTTTTGCAAGCCTGCTGCTCCACATTCAGTCATCATTCACAGTAGTCAATTGAGTCAATCGTTTGAGAAAGAAGCTGAGCCTAATATCAAAACAAAATCTTTAAGATTTTGAAAGCAGTTTCAGGGGAAAATGCCAAGCAGTCGAGTCATAGCCCTTTCATGAGTTTCTATACCTTCACCTGATATTAATCAACCACTCACTTAACATCAAAAAGATGAATGAATGAATGAGTAAGTTTATTGGCCAAGTATGTGCATATACAAGGAATGTGCCTTGGTGCTCCACTCACAAATGACAACACAAACATACAGTTAACAATTAAGAATAAAGCGTAAACACATCAAAACAATAAGGATACAACATTACGGTCTAAACATGTGGGTGAAAATAAACCAGAGCAAAAAAGAGACTACAGACTTTGGTTATTGAGTAGAACTACCACTCATAGAAACATAGAAAATAGGTGTAGGAGGAGGCCATTCGGCCCTTCGGCCCTTCGAGCCAGCACCGCCATTCATTGTGATCATGGCTGATCGTCCCCAATCAGTAACCCGTGCCTGCCTTCTCCCCATATCCCTTGATTCCACTAGCCCCGAGAGCTCTAACTAACTCTCTCTTAAATCCATCCAGTGATTTGGCCTCCACTGCCTTCTGTGGCAGAGAATTCCACAAATTCACAACTCTCTGGGTGAATGGCCTCCCCTTTATTCTAAGACTGTGGCCCCTGGTTCTGGACCCCCAACATTGGGAACATTTTTCCTGCATCTACTCGTGGATAAAAGTGACTGAAGAAGGCGGCCTCAGCTGTCTAATCATTATAAATTCAAATCTTATGGAATCTTTTGTTATTATAATGACCATTGGTGTCCTCAGTACTGATCATACAACAAACATAAAAAACGGAAAGTATAGCTAGATAACAAAATGTGCCTTTCCGGGAAACTTAGATAAGAGCAAAAGGGAAACAGACAAGAGACAGTTGAGTTTTTTAGCTTAGAGATACAGCGCGGAAACAGGCCCTTTAGGCCCACCGGGTCCGCGCCGACCAGCGATCCACACACACTTGGTATTACACATAGGACAATTTTTACATTTACCAAGCCAATTAACCTACAAACCTGTACGTCTTTGGAGTGTGGGAGGAAACCGAAAGTCTAGGAGAAAACCCATGCAGGTCATGGGGAGAACGTACAAACTCCGTACAGACGGCACCCGTAGTTGGGATGGAACCCGGGTCTGCGGCGCTGCATTCGCTGTAAGGCAGCAACTCCACCACTGTGCCACCGTGCCACCCCAAGCTTAGATGACGTAGAGTGGCAAGTGGTTCATGTGAAGCATCATCACAGATACAGATATGGTGGCGCAGCGCTACTGCCTCACAGCGCCAGAGCCCCGGGTTCCATCCTGACTACGGGTGCTGTCTGTACGGAGTTTGTACGTTCCCCCCGTGACCTGCGTGGATTTTCTCTGAGGTCTTCGGTTTCCTCCCACACTCCAAAGACGTGCAGGTTTGTAGGTTAATTGGCTTGGTAAATGTAAACATTGTCCGTGGCGTGTGTAGGATAGTGTCGGTGTGTGGGGATCGCTGGTCGGCGCGGACTCGGTGGGCCGAAGGGGCCTGTTTCCGCGCTGTATCTCTGAACTAAAGCATGGTGGCCGAGGTATGTGTTGTGCATTCTTTTTGATGGTTCTATGCAACACCTTTGACTGTCATTAGAATCAAACTGCTGACTTTATAAGAATGCAACATAAAAGCAATGCTTACCGGTACCTTCATTTTAAAGTCATCTCGTTGAAGCCTGATGCCAATATCAGCGATGGTCCGCTGGATGAACCGTGAAGGTCGCAGCACAAACACAAGCTGCAGGTTCCCTGGAAATGCCCCCTAGAGGAATAAGAGACAGACAATGAGATCACAGCCATCATATCCTTATGAATGGCAAACGTCAAAGTGCAGGTGTAGGCCGGCATTTAACGATGATATCAACAAAACTAGGTCCATTTAGTTTAGAGATACAGCGCGGAAACAGGCCCTTTCGGCCCACTGGGTCCGCGCCGACCAGCGATCCCCGTGCATTAACACTATCCTACACCCACTAGGGACAAATTTTACATTTACCAAGCCAATTAACCTACAAACCTGTACGTCTTTGGAATGTGGGAGGAAACCGAAGATCTCGAAGAAAATGCACGTGGTCACGGGGAGAACATACAAACTCAGTACAGACGGCACCCGTAGTTGGGATGGAACCCGGGTCTCTGGCGCTGCATTCGCTGTAAGGCAGCAACTCTACCTCTGCGCCACTGTGCCGCACTTTGAATGCTAGAACTCCACATATCTTCAATGCAAGTCTCAATGCTAAAAAAGGTTGGTTCCTGAGTTCACTGTCAGCACAAATTCTCACAAGAGAAGGGATTCTTTCTGGCAAAATAAATACATGAACAGACCGTTGTGGGAATGGTGTCTGTTATTGCCGATTGTCCACAATGACCAAGTAAGGTGTTATCATTGTGTGTAGTTGATGGTTAATGCACAAAGGACACAAAATGCTGGAGTAACTCAGTGGGTCAGGTAGCCTCTCTGGAGAAAATGGATGGGTGACGTTTTGAGTCAGGACTTGAGGTTAGAGAAATCCCTGCATTCAAGTAATCCCTGTACTCCCTCTCTCTCCATCCCTCCCCCACCCAAGTCACACCAGCTTTACATTCTCACCTTGTAGACAGCTAACAATGGTCTGTTTCCTTTCTCATTGTCTGAAGAAGGGGGGGTTAGAAAGGAGCTGAGGGGCAACTAGAATCCATTTACCACTGAAACCCTCACCCATGCCTCACAATTTTAACCAATGCTGTGCACAACCTGTCTTGCCCAACATCCCAGCTTTTGCTAACCTCCAAGTGGCACAATTGTGTGGCCGAATGGTGGTGGTGATGTGTCTAGGTGGTTGCATGGTAGCACTGCAGTGTGCTAGTGGTTATGTTAGTGCTTGTGTTAGTACTTGTGTTAGTGCTTGTGCTAGTGCTTGTGTTAGTACTTGTGCTAGTGCTTGTGTTAGTGCTTGTGTTAGTACTTGTGTTAGTACTTGTGTTAGTGCTTGTGTTAGTACTTGTGCTAGTGCTTGTGTTCGTACTTGAGTTAGTGGTTGAGTTGAGTGCATGTGTTAGTGGTTGAGTTGAGTGCTTGTGTTAGTGCTTGTGCTAGTGCTTGTGTTAGTGCTTGTGTCAGTGCTTGTGTCAGTGCTTGCGTCAGTGCTTGCGTCAGTGCTTGCGTCAGTGCTTGCGTCAGTTCTTGCGTCAGTGCTTGCGTCAGTGCTTGCGTCAGTGCTTGCGTCAGTGCTTGCGTCAGTGCTTGCGTCAGTGCTTGTGTTAGTGCTTGTGTTAGTGGTTGAGTTAGTGCTTGTGTTAGTACTTGTGTTAGTGGTTGTGTTTGTGCTTGTGTTGGTGGTTGTGTTAGTGCTTGTGCTAGTGCTCGTGTTTGTGCTTGTGCTAGTGCTTGTACTTGTGTTAGTGCTTGTGCTAGTGCTTGTACTTGTGTTAGTGCTTGTGCTAGTGCTTGTGTTAGTGCTTGTGCTAGTGCTTGTACTTGTGTTAGTGCTTGTGCTAGTGCTTGTGTTAGTGCTTGTGCTAGTGCTTGTGCTCATGTTTGTGCTTGTGCTAGTGTTTGTACTTGTGTTAGTGCTTGTGTTTGTGCTTGTGTTGGTGGTTGTGTTAGTGCTTGTGCTAGTGGTTGTGTTAGTGCTTGTGCTAGTGCTTGTACTTGTGTTAGTGTTTGTGCTCGTGTTTGTGCTCGTGTTTGTGCTCGTGCTTGTGTTAGTGCTTGTGTTAGTGCTTGTGTTAGTGCTTGTGTTAGTGCTTATGTTCGTACTTGTGTTAGTGGTTGTGTTAGTGGTTGTGTTAGTACTTGTGCTAGTGCGTGTGTTAGTGGTTGTGTTAGTACTTGTGCTAGTGCTTGTACTTGTGTTAGTGGTTGAGTTAGTACTTGTGTTAGTGCTTGTGTTAGTGCTTGCACTAGTGTTTGTGCTCGTGTTTGTGCTCGTGCTTGTCAGTGCTGCCGACCCTCGCTGTCAGCTCACCACTGGCTATCAGCAATGTGTTTGTGAGCCGAGTGTGCAAGTCTCTCTCTACCGGTACAGCAAGCCTCCTGCAGCGCCTCCTCGTGGCGGCACACGGACACTGAGCACCTTGCGGACTCAGGCTGGACTACAGAGGCCTCGCAGGTGGTCAGGGCCCCGGACATGCCCCAGACACACAGGCCCACTGGGTGCAGGGTTGCCAACCGTCCCTTATTAGCCGGAACATCCCGTATTTTGGGCTAAATTAGTTTGTCCTTGCCCCGTATTAGTAGGGTTGCCAACTTCCTCACTCCCAAATAAGGGACAAAGGGTGACGTCTCCGCCCCGCGCCCTACGTGACCTCACCCAGCCAGCGGCCACGTGCTCCCGCTCCACCAATGGCGGCCGCCCTGGCCGGGGGGAAGGTGAAGTTCCACTAGACACCATCGCAACACGACAAGAATATGGGGGACAGTAATAATTAGTCTCTGCGGTCATATGCCTGGGTTTTTTCCGAAATCTTCAGTTTCCTCCCACACTCCAAAGACGTGCAGGTTTGTAGGTTAATTGGCTTGGGTTTGTATACTTGGTATAAGTGTAAATTGTCCCTAGTGTGTGTAGGATTGGGTTAATGTGCGGGGATCGCTGGTCGGTGCAGACTCAGTGAGCCGAAGGGCCAGTTTTTGCTGTATCTCTAAACTAGACTAAAGCACCTTCATAAAGTCATATGAGGAAAGATTGGAAAGACTGGGCTTGCATTCAATGGAATTTAGAAGGATGAGAGGGGATCTTATAGAAATGTATAAAATTATAAAAGAACTGGACAAGCTAGGTGCAGGAAAAATGTTGGGGGAGTCCAGAACCAGGGGCCACAGTCAGAGGCCATCTTGTACGGCCAGCTGGCAACTGGCTCCTGGCAAAGGGCACGGGCTGCTCTCCGCTTCAAAGATGCCTGTAAGCGGGATGTGAAGGCCAGTGGCATCAACACTGACAACTGGGAGCTCCGGCAGAGGATCGCTCCACGTGGCGGAAGAAAGTCCAGGAAGGCATTAGGAGGGTGGATGCGGGCAGCAAGTAGCGTGATGCAGAGAGCAGGGGCGGCAGCAAGAAGGCGAGCTTCTACTTTGCGCGGTGGCGCAGCGGTAGAGTTGCTGCCTTACAGCGAATGCAGCGCCGGAAACCCGGGTTCGATCCCGACTTCGGGTGCTGTCTGTACGGAGTTTGTACGTTCTCCCCGTGACCTGCGTGGGTTTCATCCGAGATCTTCGGTTTCCTCCCACACTCCAAAGACGGACAGGTTTGTAGGTTAATTGGCTTGGTAAATGTAAAAATTGTCCCTAGTGGGTGTGGGATAGTGTTAGTGTGCGGGGATCGCTGGTCGGCGCGGACCCGGTGGGCCGAAAGGGCCTGTTTCCGCACTGTATCTCTAAACTAAACCCCAATGGCTTCCTTTATCTGTTCCCATTGCGGCAAAGACTGACACTGGAGAATTGGGCTGGTCAGCCACTGAAGACGTTGCCAATGTCTGCAAAGACCCTGGAGACCTCAGTCTTTCCAGACTGAGAACTGCCAGTGAATTGATGGCTCCATCAAAGGTTTGCTGCCTTTAAATTAAATTAAATTAAAACTTATTATCATCATGTTTAAGTTCCTCCGTGACCGAGCTATTTCTATCTTTTCAGCATCAATTAAATCTCTTTCAATCCTGTCCCAGAATACTCCCACACCCTCTCCCAGGTTTTTATTTCCTTACAGTCTGGCTTCTTTACCTTCACACCTCCAGCATCTACGTTTCCAACTGCATAGAACCCGACCCTTAAACCTTCCCATTGTGCCAGACTTTAGTCCTTTGACCTTCCTTACAACCTGACACTGTGAGCAAGCTGAGGTTATTACACAAAAAGCTGGAGTAACTCAGTGGGACAGACAGCACCTCTGGAGAAAAGGAGTAGGTGACGTTTCAGGACGAGTCCTTTACAATCTGAAGAAGGGTCTTGACCCAAAATGTTACCTATAATAGTCTGAAGGGTCTCGAATCGAAACGTCACCTATTCCTTTTCTCCAGAGATGCTGTCTGTCCCACTCCAGCTTTTTAGTTTAGTTTAGAGATACAACGCGGAATCAGGCCCTTTCCTATATCCTCTAGGGACAATTTCTACATTTACCAAGCCAATTAACCTACGTCTTTGGAGTGTGGGAGGAAACCGAAGATCTCGGAGAAAACCACGCAGGTCACGGGGAGAACGTACAAACTCCGTACAGACGGCACCCGTAGTCGGGATGGAACCCGGGTCTCCGGTGCTGCATTCGCTGTAAGGCAGCAACTCTACCGCTGCGCCACCGTGCCGCCCTTTTTGTGTCTATCTTCGGTTTAAAGCATCACCTGCAGTTCCTTCCTACACTGTGAGCAAGCTTCTTGTACTCCTTACTAGTGACTCCATCCATCGTTTCCATATTCTTCCATGAATAATTTTTAAACATTTCTTCATTTTTTTAAAAGGTGGTCTAAGTACTTTTTGTTTGAGAAATGCAATTCGTTATTCTCAATAAATGTTTTCCGTGCTTTGTCGGCCCATCAGGCGAAGTCTGTACAGCACTAACCTTTGCAGCACTAAATTTCTCTGCTGCTTGCTATGCTGCTTTGAATGTGTTTAGTTGAGGAAGAGCTTAGGATGGTCATGAGAAAGAAGCAAACAGTAGACTGGCACAGAGAAGGAAAAGTGGAATAGGAAGTATGTCTCCCTCTCCCCTGACTCTCAGTCTGAAGAAGGGTCTCAACCCCGAAAAGTCACCCATTCCATCTCACCAGAGATGCTGCCTGTCCCGCTGAGTTACTCCACCATTTTGTGTCTATCTTCGATGTAAACCAGCATCTGCAGTTCCTTCCTACACAGAAACATGTAGACACACTCTGGCCACATTTTAACCTAAACATCCTTACAGGAAATGTGCAAGACAGCTTAATTCCTGTTATCTTTCATCATTTCCAAAAGTGTTAATCAGCTACGATTATGATAAACGTTGGTATAATTTATGAAATATTTAACAATTAACGCTAATAATATTATGAATAGGAAGAATAATTAAGTTTATCTGCATGAGGTTTGAATTAATATCGAGTAGTAGCCAGTGTTAACCTCTTTATCGGCATCAGCTTGACGAGAAAAGCCTATTGACAACAAAAGTCATGAATTCTATTGTCATTTCTTAAGCTGCCAAAATTTTTTTAAATCTTTAGTTTAATAGTTTAAATAGTCTAGATAGTTTAAGGGCGGCACAGTGGCGCAGCGGTAGAGTTGCTGCCATACAGTGCTTACCCAGTTTGACCCAGTTCGACTACGGGTGCTGTCTGTACAGAGTTTGTACGTTCTCCCCGTGACCTGAGTGGGTTTTCTCCAAGTTCTTTGGGTTTCTCCCACACTCCAAAAATGTACAGGTTTGTAGGTTAATTAGCTTTGTATAAATATAAAATTGACCCTAGTGTGTGTAGGATAGTGTTAATGTGCGGGGATCGCTGGTCGGTGCAGACTCGGTGGGCTGAAGGACCTATTTCCGCGCTGTATCTCTAAACTAAATTAAACTAAATTAAACTAAATCTGTTTTCCACTGCTATGTGGAACAGAATCATTTTTTTCTCTTATCAATTATATTATCAATTGGATCAAAATGTACAAGGGATTCATGTAACCACTTACATATTGTTATTACTTATTATTGTTATTACTTATTTATCTATTTATTCACTTCCCTATGTTCTCTAAATCCCTGTAAAGCGTCTTTGAGTATATGAAAAGCGCTATATAAATGTAATGCATTATTATTATTATTATTATTATATGTATCATGTTAGCTTTTTGATGAATAAATATACCAATTTGGATAGCTTTTATTACACTGTGGTGTGCCTAAAATGTCTTAGTTCTGAATGTTCCTACGGAACAGAGCTCTCTCACACCTGGAGAGGCCGGATAGCACTGTGAGAATCATGTCCTTTGATTTCTCCAGTGCATTCAACACCATCCAGCCGGGGCTTCTGCGGGGCAAGCTGGAGCGCACAGGAGTGGATCACCACTTCACATCCTGGATTCTGGACTACCTCACCAACCGACCACAGTATGTGAGGACAAAGGACCTGGTCTCGGACAGGGTGGTCTGCAGCACTGGGGTTCCGCAGGGAACAGTGCCAGCTCCATTCTTGTTCACCCTGTACACTGGGGACTTCAGGCACAGCTCTGCAGACTCCTATCTACAGAAGTTCTCTGACGACTCTGCCATCGTCGGCCTCATCACGGGCGACGAGGACAGGGCGTACAGAGAACTGATCAAGGAGTTTGAGGACTGGTGCCAGCGGAACTGCCTCCGGATCAACGCAGGGAGAACCAGGGAGATGGTGGTAGATTTCCGCATGTGCAGCCAGGTCCCCCCGACACTGGTGAACATCCAGGGAATGGACATCGAGAGGGTGGATTCTTATAAGTACCTGGGTGTCTACCTCAACAATAAGCTGGACTGGACTGAAAACACCGATGCGCTATACAGAAAGGGCCAGAGCAGACTTTATCTGCTAAGGAGACTCAGGTCCTTTGGAGTGCAGGGGGCACTCCTAAGGACCTTCTACAACACGGTGGTTGCATCGGCCATTTTCTATGGAGTGGTCTGCTGGAGCAGCAGCATCTCAGCGGCGGAAGGGAAGAGACTTGACAAGCTGGTCAGGAAGGCCAGCTCTGTCCTGGGTTGCCCCCTCGACTCAGTGCAGGTGGTGGGAGAGAGGAGGATGATGGCAAAGTTAACATCGCTGCTGGACGACTCCCACCCCATGCAGGACACTGTCACTGCACTGAGTAGCTCCTTCAGTGACAGACTCCTTCACCCCGTGCGTGAAGGAGAGATATAGGAGGTCCTTCCTTCCCGCTGCTGTGAGGCTGCACAACCAGCACTGCTCCCAGCAGACGAGTCAACAATAACAGCTAAGAACACACAGAAAACTGATGACAATTTATGTATCTATTATTTATAATGAATGATCTCTTGCTATCCACTTTGCTGCTGTAACACTGTAAATTTCTCCGGTGTGGGATGAATAAAGGAATATATTATTATTATTATTATTGAACAAAATAAAACATTCCTTAAGATAAAGAATTGCTTTCAGATGATCATTAGCTTATTTCTGAGAAGAATGCAAGTATCCGAATAACTGAAGTTGTACTCACTGCTATTCGCATTAAAGATGCTTTAACTGAACTCCATTTGTCTTTTCTTCTGTCTATAATTATGATAAATCCAATGCTGGCAGCATCCAGACTGGAACAAAACAGTCACAAAAGATCAGAGTCAGCACAGGTCTTCAAAACCATACAATACAATACAACTTATTTATTATCCCAGAGGGAAATTGGTCTGCCACCAGTCACAGTTACAAGGCATTGAACGTGTCATGTGCATTATAATAATAACTAGGCGATCCGTGGACCCGTTGCGTTCCCCTTGTGACGCCAGCGATCTCAAAATGGTGATCTCATCTTGTATATATATATATATATATATATTTATGTTCCTGAAATACAGCCAGCGATCTCAAAATGGTGATCTCATCTTGTATATATATATATATATATATTTATGTTCCTGAAATACAGCCAGCGATCTCAAAATGGTGATCTCATCTTGTATGTATATATATATATATATATATATATATATATATATATATATGTTCCCGAAATACAGCCAGCGATCTCAAAATGGTGATCTCATCTTGTATATATATATATATATATATATATATATATATATATATGTTCCCGAAATACAGTCAGCGATCTCAAAATGGTGATCTCATCTTGTATATATATATATATATATATATATATATATATATATATATATATATATATGTATATATATATGTTCCTGAAATACAGCCAGCGATCTCAAAATGGTGATCTCATCTTGTGTATATATATATATATATATTTATGTTCCCGAAATACAGCCAAAACGGTACACAATAGAGGAACAATTTGAACGAAGCTTGCTACTGCACACTGCAGGCCAATGGTGAGTAAGGTGCCCCTAAAATTGTTGCACTATCGTGTGCCGCTTTGGCTGTATTTCGGGAACATACATATATACATACAAACAAGATGAGACTTTTAGTAAAATACAGATGACATTTAAGTGACCAGTTATTGCACAGCACATATGTAATATTGCACTAACATGAAAGTAAATTATTGAGTGGAAAAGTCCAGGATGAGGAATGTGCAAAGATGAGCGATGTGTCGGTGGGGGGGGGGGGGAGGGGGGGTGGGAGGGGAATCAGTCTACCCCACGACAGAAGGGGAAGGAGTTGTACGGTTTGATAGCCACAGGGAAGAAGGATCTCCTGTGGCGTTCTGTGCTGCATCTTGGTGGGACCAATCTGTTGCTGAAGGTGCTCCTCAGGTTGACCAGTGTGTCATGGAGGGGGTGAGCTGTATTGTCCAAGATGTACGTGTCCAAGATAAAAGTGAATGCAATATAAATTTCTAAAACTTTAAAAATACTTTAACATAATAAACATTCAATGAAATATCAAGATTCAATACAGCTGAAGATATTAGAGAGTAGGGATTATCAACAAAAAAAAACAGAATTCAATATTGAGGCACAGAACACCTTCTCTGATCAGTTCCCCAGTGAAATTCATATTTCAACAAAGTAGAGTGGTTAACCACATCTTTATTTTCCTGTCAATTGTCTCCCCTGGTCTCTCTCCCTCTCCTTTCCTGCAGGACCGAAGATCGACACAAAAAGCTGGAGTAACTCAGCGGGACAGGCAGCATCTGTGGGGAGAAGGAATGGGTGACGTTTCAGGTCGAGACCCTTCTTCAGACAGATGTCAGGGGGGAGGGAAATACATAGATCAGGAAGTGTAAGCTGTGAAAGTAGGACAAAGGGAATGGAGATCAAGAAAAATGTCGAATAGATCACTATGCCACTAAGACGTGGCTTAGCTGGGAGAAGGTAACAACAATGCAAACAGAGTTTAAAATGTAGCCAGAGACAGTAAGACCGGTCAGAGAACTGGGAAGGGGGAGGGATGGAGAGGGAAAGGGTCCTATTTGTCCTATTTTCACACACAACCCTTGCTTTCATTCTTCCATCCCTCTCCCTTCCCAGTTCCCCAGCATTCTGTGTCTATCCTAGGTTTGTGTCATGTAATCTTTTCACTTTACTCACAGCCGCACCCTGAATTTTTTTGAAATGTTATTTAAATCATTAAAATCATGAATTTAATAAGTTTGTCAGCCTAATTTCTACACATTTCACAGCACATTCTGATAAGAATTATAATGAAAATAAGTTCAGATACAGATTTAATTAATTTTCTTGTGCAAATCTAGTGCTTTGCAACACAGGAGGGATTTAGTTTTAGTTCAGATTGGAGAAACAGCGCAGAAACAGGCCCTTCGGCCCACCGGGTCCGCGCCACCCAGCGATCCCCACACACTAACACTATCCTATACCCACTGGGGACAATTTTTACATTTACCAAGCCAGTTAACCTACAAACCTGTACTGCTTTGGAGTGTGGGAGGAAACTAAAGATCTTGCAGAAAACCCATGCAGGTCAGGGGGAGAACGTACAAACTCCGTACAGACTGCATCCATAATCGGGATCGAACCCACGTCTCCGGTTCTGCGTATGCAAAATGGCGGCGATGCGCAGCAGCTGCGGCTCACCTGCGGTCCGTTTGTCTTTTGTGTTTTTTGTTGTTTTTTGTCTTAATTGTAGTGTTTAGATGTGATGTGGTGTGTTTTGTGGTTGTGTACTATGTGTGGGGAGGGGGGGGAAACTGTAAAATTGTCTCTTCCGAACGGAGACGCGACCTTTGTTTCTGGGTGGTGTCTCCATTCCTGCTGCGGCCTACCATCGGCCAAACACCTGGAGCTGGCGGCCTCCACCTGGGACCACCTGAGCTCTGGTTCGCCATCTGCGGAGCTGGCTGCCTTCGGAGGCTGTGGTGGCGCTGCTGGAGCGGCTGCGACTCGCCTTCGGAGGCTTCGGCCGCGGGCCACGTGGACGTCGGAAGCCCGCAGGCCCCTGGGTGGGGGCCGACATCGGGAGCTCCGGCAGCGGCAGCGTCTTCGCCCGCCCCGAATCGCGGGGCTTGGGTTGGCCCGCCGCGGACCTTTCACCGTCCGGCGCGGCCTGGAGTAGGCTGCGGGATTTTCTCCGCCCGGTGGGGGCTTCAATGTCGGGAGCCCCAACCGCCCCGACGAGAAAAGACATTCTGGCCTTCCATCACAGTGAGGAGGTGACTGGAGGAGACTCACTGTGATGGATGTTTCTTTTTTTCGTTTTGTGTTGGTTTGTAATTGTGTGTGTTATTGTTTATTTTTATTGCTCTTACTGTTGGACTGTGCGTAATGGAATTTCGTCCAAAAGACTTGTTTTTTTGGATTACAATAAAGGCGATTCTGATTCTAATTCTGATTCTGATTCTCTACCGCTGCGCCACCGTGCCTCCCATATTAAACTAGAGAGGCAGGTGGGAACCAGAGCAGGCGGTCAGAAATTGTAAGGAGTGATGAGAAGGTGGAGGTTAGGATCAGTAGGACTCAAAGGAAGGAACATGGTGAAGCAGTGGGCTGAACTGTGTTTATTTCAATGCAAGAGGCATTGCAGAGTAAGCTGATGAACTTAGAGCCTGGGTCAGTGCCATGGACTATGATGTTGTGGCCATTGCGGAAACATGGTTGTAAGATGACCAAGACTGGCAGCTTGATGTCCCGATCAAGAGGGAGGCAGAAAAGGTGGGGGAGTTGTGTTACAAATCAATGTCTAATCGAGCGGCACGGTGGCGCAGCGGTAGAGTTGCTGCCTTACAGCGAAGTTTGTACGGAGTTTGTACGTTCTCCCCGTGACCTGCGTGGTTTTCTCCGAGATCTTCGGTTTCCTCCCACACTCCAAAGACGTGCAGGTTTGTAGGTTAATTGGCTTGGTATAAAGGTAAAAATTGTCCCTAGTGGGTGTTAATGTGCGTGGATCGCTGGTCGGCACGGACCCGGTTGGCTGAAAGGGCCTGTTTCCACGCTGTATCTCTAAACTAAACTAAAAATAGGGTTGTCTTAGTGCATGACTATAACTTCTCCAATATTGACTGTGAATTGCTGAGTACCAAAGGGTTAGACGTGGCAGAATTTGTGAGGTGTCTCCAAGAGGGCTTCTTGAAACAGTATGATGATAGTCCAAACCGAGAAGGGAACACACTTGGCAGTGTGTTGGGAAAGAGGTGACCGGAGTTTCAGTGGAAGAGCAATTTGGGAATAGCGATCATAATTCTATAAACTTTAAGATTGTTTTGAATAGGGAGGAGGCTCAAACTTGCGGGAAAGTATCAAAATGGAGTAAGGCAAACAAATGAATCATTAATCAGGATGAAGAAGGGTCTCGACCCGAACGTCACCCATTCCTTCTCCCGCTGAGTTACTCCAGCATTTTGTGTCTATCTTCAAGGCAAAGTGCAACATTATTAGGCGGGAGCTTGGGAGGATACACTGGAGCTGTTGTTGGTGGGTACGTCTACATCTGACATGTGGGAGGTGTTTAAAGACCAGTTGATTGAAGTTCAGGACTGGGATGTTCCAGTGAGGAGGATGGCAAAGGTAGGGAACCTTGGATGACCAAAGACGTTCTAAATTTGGTCAAAAAGAAAACGAGATAAAGGGAGATTTTAGCAGGATGGAATCAGACAGGTCCTTTGTGGAATATAAAGAAAGGAGGAAAGAACTCAAGCGGGCAATTTGAAGCTCCAAAGAGGGCCACAAAATTTTAGTTTCGAGATTCAGTGCGGAAACAGGCCCTTCGGCCCACCAAGTCCGCACCGACCAGCGATCCCCGCACACTAACACACTAGGGACTATTTACACTTATACCAAAACAATTAACCTACAAACCTATGAAGGAAAGAACTGCGGATGCTGGTTTAAATCGAAGGTAGACACAAAATGCTGGAGAAACTCAACGGGTCAGGCAACATCTCTGGAGAGAAGGAATGGGTGATGCCCTGAGTTGAGACCCCTCCTCAGCCAATTGATTTGGTAAATCAGTTTAAATAAAATCCTAAAGCTTTATTAAAGTCAAGAGAGTAAGTAGTGAAAAGGTTGGACTGTTCAAGACTGACGAAGGTCATTTGTGCTTGGGCTCTGGGCATGTGTAGGAGAGGTACTGAACAAGGACTTTGCATCTGTTTTCACCAAAGTGAAGGAAATGAAGGACAGTGAGAGTGGAGAAGACATATGTGTAAGGATAGTTTGAGATTAAGAAGGATGAGGGGGCTCCAAGGGGAAAAGTATTAAGGTGGGTCACTCCACAGGATCTGATGGGATTTATCCCAGGGTATTGAGTGAGTCAAGAGAGGAGATTACAGGAGCATTGACGAAGATCATTGTGTCTTCACTAGCCAGAGGAATGAAGAGTAGCTAATGTTGCTCCTTTATTTACGGTAGAGAGAATCCAGGGAATTATAGGCTGCTGAGCCTCATGTCAATGGTGGAGAAGCTATTGGAGAGGATACTTTGGGATAGGATTTAGTCCTACTTGGAGGGGAATGGGTTAATTAAGAACAGTCAACATGGCTTTGTACATGGCAGGTCACGTCCTACTAATTTGATTGAGTTTTTGGAGGAGGTGACAGAGGTGATCAATGAGGGTAGGGCAGTGGACGTTGTCTACATCGATTTTAGTAATGCATTTAATAACGGTCCCCATGGTAGGGAGATCCAGAAGATTAAAATGCATGGGATTGGCAGTGACATGGTCATTCAGATTCAGAGCTTGCTTACTGATAGTGGTGGAAGGAAGATATTCAGGCTGGAGGTCTGTGACCAGTGGAGTTCCACAGAAACTGTGCTGGGACCTCTTTGTTCATGATATTTAAAAATGATTTGGACAGAAACAAGGATGGAAGATAGACACAAAGTGCTGGAGTAACCCAGCGGGTCAGGCAGCATCTCTGGAGTAAAAGGATGGGTGATGTTTCGGTCGAGCAAAGATGTCAGCCATCCTTTTAGTCCAGAGATGCTGCCTGACCCGCTGAGTTACTCCAGCACTCTGTGAAACTTCACCTATCCATGAGCTCCAGAGATGCTGCCTGACCCGCTGAGTTATTCCAGCACTCCAGCACTCTGTGAAACGTCACCTGTTCTCCAGAGATGCTGCCTGACCCGCTGAGTTACTCCAGCATTTTGTGAAACGTCACCTATTCCTTCTCTCCAGAGATGCTGCCTGACCCGCTGAGTTACTCCAGCACTCTGTGAAACGTCACCTCTCCATGTTCTCCAGAGATGCTGCCTGACCCGCTGAGTTACTCCAGCATTCTGTGAAACGTCACCTCTCCATGTTCTCCAGAGATGCTGCCTGACCCGCTGAGTTACTCCAGCACTTCGTATAAACCAGCATCTGCAGTTCCCTTTTTACACATAAACGAGTAGGGTTGGACAGGAAGTTTGCAGATGACACCACGATTACTGTCACCACCTCTGGAAATGGAGATGGAGCAATTGAATACCACGAGCAAACAGCTTTCAATCCTTAAAGGGCCTGTCCCACTTAGGCGATTTTTTAGGCGACTGCCGGCGACTGTCAAAGTCGTAGCAGATCTCCAAAATTTTCTTTTACCCGACGACAATGACCACGACAATGCCGAGTCAGGTCCGATACAAGTTACTTTTTTTGTGAAACTAGCACCTGGCTAAGAGATTACACCGTCTTCGGAAACATCGCGAAATTCCCACGCTTACCTGACCGTCAAACTACAATCTACCTGTCAAATGTCCTGACGGTAAATAAATTGGTTAAACAAAACTATCTTCTGGTATCTTCAAATGTCTTTTCTTAATTTAATATTACGTGCTTCTAAATGCATCTGTGACAACCTAGCAAACCTGGGGACAGCGTGCGACAGGCAGCGCCCGCAATAAGCTACGATAGCTTTAGGTACGTGAAGAGGAAAAAAATAGTCAAGGCAAATGTGGGTCCCTTGAAGACAGAAGCAGGGGAATTTATTATGGGGAACAAAGAAATGGCAGACGAGTTAAACCGTTACTTTGGATCTGTCTTCACTGAGGAAGATACACACAATCTCCCAAATGTTCTAGGGGCTGGAGAACCTAGGGTGATGGAGGAACTGAAGGAAATCCACATTAGGCAGGAAATGGTTTTGGGTAGACTGATGGGACTGAAGGCTGATAAATCCCCAGGGCCTGATGGTCTGCATCCCAGAGTACTTAAGGAGGTGGCTCTAGAAATAGTGGAAGCATTGGAGATCATTTTTCAATGTTCTATAGATTCAGGATCAGTTCCTGTGGATTGGAGAATAGCAAATGTTATCCCACTTTTTAAGAAAGGAGGGAGAGAGAAAACGGGTAATTATAGACCAGTTAGTCTGACATCAGTGGTGGGGAAAATGCTGGAGTCAATTATAAAAGACGAAATTGCTGAGCATTTGGATAGCAGTAACGGGATCGTTCCGAGTCAGCATGGATTTACGAAGGGGAAATCATGCTTGACAAATCTACTGGAATTTTTTGAGGATGTAACTAGGAAAATTGACAAGGGAGAGTCAGTGGATGTGGTGTACCTCGACTTTCAGAAAGCCTTCGACAAGGTCCCACATAGGAGATTAGTGGGCAAAATTAGGGCACATGGTATTGGGGGTAGGGTACTGACATGGATAGAAAATTGGTTAACAGACAGAAAGCAAAGAGTGGGGATAAATGGGTCCCTTTCGGAATGGCAGGCAGTGACCAGTGGGGTACCGCAAGGTTCGGTGCTGGGACCCCAGCTATTTACGATATACATTAATGACTTAGACGAAGGGATTAAAAGTACCATTAGCAAATTTGCAGATGATACTAAGTTGGGGGGTAGTGTGAATTGTGAGGAAGATGCAATAAGGCTGCAGGGTGACCTGGACAGGTTGTGTGAGTGGGCGGATACATGGCAGATGCAGTTTAATGTAGATAAGTGTGAGGTTATTCACTTTGGAAGTAAGAATAGAAAGGCAGATTATTATCTGAATGGTGTCAAGTTAGGAGGAGGGGGAGTTCAACGAGATCTGGGTGTCCTAGTGCATCAGTCAATGAAAGGAAGCATGCAGGTTCAGCAGGCAGTGAAGAAAGCCAATGGAATGTTGGCCTTCGTAACAAGAGGAGTTGAGTATAGGAGCAAAGAGGTCCTTCTACAGTTGTACCGGGCCCTGGTGAGACCGCACCTGGAGTACTGTGTGCAGTTTTGGTCTCCAAATTTGAGGAAGGATATTCTTGCTATGGAGGGCGTGCAGCGTAGGTTCACTAGATTAATTCCCGGAATGGCGGGACTGTCGTATGTTGAAAGGCTGGAGCGATTGGGCTTGTATACACTGGAATTTAGAAGGATGAGGGGGGATCTTATTGAAACATATAAGATAATTAGGGGATTGGACACATTAGAGGCAGATAACATGTTCCCAATGTTGGGGGAGTCCAGAACAAGGGGCCACAGTTTGAGAATAAGGGGTAGGCCATTTAGAACGGAGATGAGGAAGAACTTTTTCAGTCAGAGGGTGGTGAAGGTGTGGAATTCTCTGCCTCAGAAGGCAGTGGAGGCCAGTTCGTTGGATGCTTTCAAGAGAGAGCTGGATAGAGCTCTTAAGGATAGCGGAGTGAGGGGGTATGGGGAGAAGGCAGGAACGGGGTACTGATTGATAGTGATCAGCCATGATCGCATTGAATGGCGGTGCTGGCTCGAAGGGCTGAATGGCCTACTCCTGCACCTATTGTCTATTGTCTATTGTCTATTGATACCTGGCGACAAGCCAGCTGTCGCCCAGAAATTTCTATCTGGAAACTTTTCCGCGACGTGCCGAGATCCGCTAGGATTCATTGAAGTTTCCTCACGATCATGCCCGCGACACCCCGGCAAACGTTCAGCAACAACCTAGTCACCGGCAGTCGCCTTATAATCACCTAAGTGGGACAGGCCCTTTTAAGTGTCATTTGCAAGACTACAACACAGCGTCGTATACAGGCAGTAGATAAGAACAGGCAGGTCTCCAGTCAGTGCACATTGGAATGTATAAACCTTAAAGACTAAAATGGCTGTACTTCAATGTCGATGAAATGTGGTCATGTTAAGGTTAAGTCATTTTTTTGGTACTATAATTCTATGTCTAAGATGACTCTCAAATCTGCTCTGCCATTTAGTAAGACCGTGGTTGACATGAACGTAAATCACAACTCTGCATTCCTGACTGCAACTGGTGAATTTCCCGTTTAATTTATCAAGTATCCATCTACCTCTGCCTTCAAAAGATTCAGAAATAATTGCTTTGTGGATGACTGTTATCTTATTTCTGGCCTACAGCATTTGAGAAGTGTCTTGGAATAATTCAGTGTTGGTAACCAAATAACTGCAATACGTATTTAAGAAGCTTTGGCTGACCTCAATTTGCCTCTGCCTCTGAATGTTTCCAGCATCTTTTGAGAGAATTCCAAACACCCAGAACCCTCTGACATTCTCTCCAGTTCCACAAGTATCAAGATTCTATCTGTCTGTCTGTCCGTCCGTCCGTCCGTCCGTCCGTCTGTCTGTCTGTCTAAGAACTGCAGATGCTGGTTTAAATCAAAGGTAGACACAAAATGCTGGAGTAACTCAGTGGGCCAGACAGCATCTCTGGAGAGAAGGAATGGGTGACGTTTCAGGTCAGTCTGAAGAAGGGTCTCGACCCGAAATGTCACCCATTCCTTCTCTCCAGAGATGCTGCCTGTCCCGCTGAGTTACTCCAGCATTTTGTGTCTGTCTATCTATCGACCCACCTGATTATCATCAAATGAATACAAGTCCATCCCGTTCAAAATATATTGTAAAACAACCTGCCCATTCAAGGTGTTTATCCAGTGATCGTGATGCTGTTCTATGCAAAGGAAAATCTCACTCTATGGGCAGCTAAAGTACAATATAGCTAATGCTACCTGCCCCAGAATGTGTTGCCATTTCCACAGCATCAATTGATCGTGGTCCATCACGATCACTGGATAAACACCTTGAATGGGCAGGTTGTTTTACAATATATTTTGAATGGGATGGACTTTCTATTCAAAATATATTTTAAATGGGATGGATGCAGTGAAGAAAGCCAATGGAATGTTGGCCTTCAAAACAAGAGGAGTTGAGTATAGGAGCAAAGAGGTCCTTCTGCAGTTGTACAGGGCCCTAGTGAGACCGCACCTGGAGTACTGTGTGCAGTTTTGGTCTCCAAATTTGAGGAAGGATATTCTTGCTATTGAGGGCGTGCAGCGTAGGTTTACTAGGTTAATTCCCGGAATGGCGGGACTGTCATATTTTGAAAGACTGGAGCGACTAGGCTTGTATACACTGGAATTTAGAAGGATGAGAGGAGATCTTATCGAAACGTATAGGATTATTAAGGGGTTGGACACGTTAGAGGCAGGAAACATGTTCCCAATGTTGGGGGAGTCCAGAACAAGGGGCCACAGTTTAAGAATAAGGGGTAGGCCATTTAGAACTGAGATGAGGAAAAACTTTTTCAGTCAGAGAGTTGTGAATCTGTGGAATTCTCTGCCTCTGAATGTATTCAAGAGAGAGCTAGATAGAGCTCTTAATGATAGCAGAGTCAGGGGTATGGGGAGAAGGCAGGAACGGGGTACTGATTGAGAATGATCAGCCATGATCACATTGAATGGCGGTGCTGGCTCGAAGGGCCAAATGGCCTCCTCCTGCACCTATTGTCTATTGTCTATTGACTTGTATCCATTTGATGATAATCAGGTAGGTAGATAGAATTCTGACAAAATCCATCACACTGTTTTTTTCTCCTGTTTGGATCTAGCATACACTCATTTCTACTGGATACATTTAATGTTAGCATCGTCTACTCTTAGCAATCCATTCTTCCTCTTTGAAGCATTGCAAAATGTGTTATTCTTCTTAAGGATCAATTAGGTAATCATTTAATGCTTACTCACTCTGATAAAAGACACAGCATTAAGCCAGGGTGGAATAAACATGTGGCTGCTCATCATGCTGAAGCTAAGGATGCCTTTAAGGCTTGGGTCCTGGCAGGTAGGCCCAGAGAGGGGCCTGTCCTGGATCACAAAAAGCTTAGTAATGCTCGGTATAAATATGCAGTTCGTTATATCAGCAAACACGAACAATTAATGAGAGCAGACTCTATGGCTGATAAGCTCCTTGGTAACGATGTTACTGGCTTCTGGAAGGAGGTGAGAGCTCTGAACAGAGGCAGTACATCGTTACCATGTACCATAGAAGGAGTCTCAGGAGCCGACAACATAGCTGATTTGTGGAGGCAACATTACTCTGAGCTATTCAATTGTATTAAAAGTGATCCCTACAAAGTGGGCAACATTGCCAACAGTGACAAAGTGGGAATCACAGCCAATAAGGTCTATCAAGCAATCACACAGCTAGCTGATAACAAAGCTAGCGGCTTAGATCAGATCACTGCAGAGCACCTCAAACTTGCAAGCCCGAGGGTTGCTGCCCTTCTTGCAATCTGTTTTACTGGCCTTATGAATCATGGTCTGTTACCGGACTCCATGTTGTCCGTTACTCTGGTGCCTGTCATCAAGGACAAAGCGGGCAAGGTGGGGAGCTTGGATAATTACAGACCGATTGCTCTAGCCAGTGTGTTATCCAAAGTCCTGGAAAGAATTTTATTAGATAGATTATGTTTTTATTTGGGTACTACAGACAACCAGTTTGGCTTCAAGGCTAAGCATGGTACTGATTTATGTATCTATGCCCTGAAGGAAATGGTTGAAATATATAGAAGGCAGAATTCCTCTGTGTTAATTGGTTTTATTGATGCCTCTAAAGCTTTTGATCGAGTCAACCATCATAAGCTGTTCCAAAAACGGAGTCAAAGAGGAGTGCCTAACAGTATAATTAGGGTCCTGGCATATTGGTGCGCCAACCAGAGCATGCAGGTCAAATGGGGTAATGCAGTCTCTGTACCATTTGGTGTTGGTAATGGGGTTCGCCAGGGGGGGCTACTTTCACCAGCCCTCTTTAATGTGTACATGAATGATTTATCTGACCAGCTTAGAGGCTGTAAAACAGGATGTATGATTGGTAACACCCTGGTAAACCATCTTATGTATGCCGATGATCTGGTGGTTTTTTCTCCTAGCAGTGCTGGGTTTCAGCAGATGTTGAATATATGCTCTGAGTATGGTGTCCAATTTGACGTGAAATACAATGCTAAAAAGAGCGTTGTCATGATTTGTAAAGTAAAAGGGGACAAAGATCTAGTCTTCCCATCATTTTACCTGTCAGGGCAGGTTCTATCTGTCTGCTGTAAAGCTAAGTATCTGGGACATGTCATAACAGATCAAATGTCTGATGATGAGGACATGTATAGACAGCGCCGCATGTTGTATGCACAAGCTAACATGTTGGTTAGGAAATTCCACTGGTGCTCAGGAAATGTCAAGATAAACCTGTTTAGAGCGTACTGTACTCCTCTTTACACTGCTCCTTTGTGGATAAAGTTTAATAAGTCAAGCATCCATAAACTTAAAGTTGCCTATAATGACTGCATGCGCATATTGCTTAGAAAGCCAAGGTGGTGCAGTGCAAGTGAACTGTTTTGTAGTGCAGGAGTCAATACGACAGTGGGAGATCTGGGAAGGGGGAGGGGAAGAGAGGGACAGAGGAACTATCTAAAGTTGGAGAAGTCAATGTTCATACCGCTGGGCTGCAAGCTGCCCAAGCGAAATATGAGGTGCTGTTCCAATTTCCGGTGGGCCTCACTATGGCACTGGAGGAGGCCCATGACAGAAAGGTCAGACTTTGAGTGGGAGGGGGAGTTGAAGTGCTCAGCCACCGGGAGATCAGGTTGGTTCAGGCAGACTGAGCGAAGGTGTTGAGCAAAGCGATCGCCGAGCCTGCGTTTGGTTTCGCCGATGTAAAGAAGTTGACATCTAGAGCAATAGATGAGGTTGGAGGAGGTGCAGGTGAACCTCTGTCTCACCTGGAAAGACTGTTTGGGTCCTTGGATGGAGTTGAGGGGGGAGGAAAAGGGACAGGTGTTGCATCTCGTGCAGTTGCAGGGGAAAGTGTCCGGGGATGGGGTGATTCGGGTAGGAAGGGACAAGTGGACCAAGGAGATACGGAGGAAATGGTCTCTGCGGAAGGCAGAGAGGGGAGGGGATGGGAAGATGTGGCCAGTGGTGGGGTCCCATTGTAGGTGACGAAAATGTTGGCGGATGATTTGTTGGATACGCTGGCTGGTGGGGTGGAAGGTGAGAATGAGGGGGATTCTGTCCTTGTTACGAGTGGGGGGAGGGGGAGCAAGAGCGGAGCTGCGGGATGTAGAAGAGACCCTAGTGAGAGCTTCATCTATATTGGAAGAGGGGAAGCCCTGTTTCCTGAAGAACGAGGACATCTCTGATGCCCTAGTGTGAAACACCTCATCCGGGCGCAGATGCGGCGTAGACGGAGGAATTGGGAGTAGGGGATAGACTTTTTGCAGGAGACCGGGTGGGAAGAAGTGTCGTCCAGATAGCTGTGGGAATTAGTGGATTTATAGTAGATGTCAGTCACTAGTCTGTCTCCTGTGATGGAGATGGTGAGGTCCAGAAACGGGAGGGAGATGTTGGAGATAGTCCAGGTATATTTAAGGGCAGGATGGAAATTGGAAGTGAAGTGTATGAAGTCAGTGAGTTCTGCATGGGTGCAAGAGGTAGCACCAATGCAGACGTCGATGTAGCGGAGGTAGAGTTCGGGGATGGGGCCGGTGTACACCCGGAACAGGGATTGTTCGACGTACCCGACAAAGAGGCAGGTGTAGCTAGGGCCCATGCGAGTGCCCATAGCTACGCCTCTGGTTTGTAGGAAGTGGGAGGAGTGAAAGGAGAAGTTGTTAATGGTAAGAACCAGCTCTGCTAGGCGGAGGAGAGTGTTGGTCGATGGGGATTGGCTGGTTCTACGGTCGAGGAAGAAACGGAGAGCTTCGAGACCATCCTTGTGGGGGATGGAAGTGTCGAGTGACTGGACATCCATGGTAAAGATGAGGGAGTGGGGGCCTGGGAACCGGAAGTTATCGAGGAGATGGAGAGCGTGTGAGGTGTCTTGGATGTAGGTGGGGAGGGATTTAACCAGGGGGGATAGGATGGAGTCGAGGTAGGTGGAAATAAGTTCGGTGGGGCATGAGCAGGCAGAGACAATGGGTCTGCCGGGACAGTTCTGTTTGGGGATTTTGGGTAGGAGGTAGAATCGGGCCGTGTGGGGCTGGGGAACTATGAGTTTGGAGGCATTGGGGGGTAGATCGCCGGAAATGGTGAGGTCCGTGATGGTGCTGATGATAAAGGTCTGGTGTTTGTCGGTGGGGTCATGGTCCAGGGATAAGTAGGAAGAGGTGTCTGAGAGTTGTCGTCTGGCCTTGGTCCGATGGAGGTCAGCACGCCAGACTACCACAGCCCCTCCCTTGTCAGCGGGTTTGATGACTAAGTCCGGGTTGTTGCAGAGTGAGTGGAGGGCTGCACGTTCAGGAGGGGAGAGGTTAGAGTGAGTCAGGGGAGTGGAGAATTTGAGGCGGTTAATGTCACGCCAGCAGTTGGAGATGAAAAGTTCTAGTGAGGGTAGTTGGCCAGCCGGGGGGGTCCAAGAGGAGGGGGTCCATTGGAGACGGGAGAAGGGGTCATCACTGGGGGGTGAGGGCTCCTTCCCATGGAAAATGGAAAAGGAAACATTTCAACTCTGTCCTGTCTCCCCCTTGATCAGTCCACTCCCACCCACATGCAGTGCACCTCATATCCCACACCATAGAAATATACAAAATAGATGCGGGATAAGGCCATTGGGCCCTTCGAGCCTGTACGCACCGCCATTCATTGTGATCATGGCTGATCATCCACAATCAGTAACCCGTGCCTGCCTTCTCCCCATATCCCTTGATTCCACTAGCCCCTAGAGCTCTATCTAACTCTTTTTTTAAATTCATCCAGTGAATTGGCCTCCACTGCCCTCTGTGGCAGAGAATTCCACAAATTCACAACTCTCTGGGTGAAAAAGTTTCTTCTCACCTCAATTTTAAATGGCCTCCCCTTTATTCTTAGACTGTGTGGCCCCTGGTTCTGGACTCCCCCAACATTGGGAACATTTTTCCTGCATCTAGCTTGTGCAGTCCTTTTATAATTTTATACGTCTCTGTAAGACCCCCTCTCATCCTTCTAAACTCCAGTGAATACAAGCCCATCTTGACAACTTCCAATTCCCTAGTTCCATGCCTTGTCTTTACTATGGACATCCTGTCTTATACACCTTCATCAGCGATCAGGAAAGTGCTAGCGTCCTCTAATTATTTCTGAAACAATGACAGCCAGTTCCCCTTCCCTCTCAACTGGTGGCAGAACTAATCCTCACCCTCATAAACGTTTCTGTTGATCCCTCCCAATATCTACACATCAGAGGTGTAGAGATATAAGAGTCCACCACTATCTAACTTTATTTCCCCCTATCTGTTTTCACCTGTCATCTTGCAGCCCCAGTCTCAACACTCCCTCCTCCATCTTCCCACTTAGCTCCATCTGCACATCATCTGGGTTCCACCCAAAGATAATAGAGCAGAGCAAGATAGACCACTCGCCCCTAAAAACCGTACTATGCCACGGCGCCATTTTAATGGGCAGAAACTTGCAGAAACATTTTTAAAGAAAAATAACAAAAATCTGTGAATTGATAGATGAGATATATTCTGCATTTTTATGGTATCATCACACATACTGTTCCCCAAAACACTGATTACACTGCGATTGGCATAGCGATCAGTGGGTTTTGCCTACTAAAATGGCGGACGTTATGCTCCATTGCGTACTGCACTTCAGTATAGGCGATTTCAACGGAGTGGTTCATCTTGCTCCTCTAGTATCTTTGGTTCCACCCATCACCTCCTGGCCTCAGCCTCTCACTGGCTGCTTCCCCTATCCACTCTTAGATCCGATGCTGGCTCTCAACCGCGACATCAGCCATCTCCTTGCCTCCTGTTTGTTGCTGTTTGCCCCCTGGGTTCTTCACAAAGTTTAACTTTGCTCTGTACACCCACTCCTTTTCCCAAACCCCACCTCCTCTTCAATCTCTTCTGTTTATGGGATAAGATGCGGAGGCTTAATGACTTTACCCCTCTCTCCACCACCCCATTTTAATTAAGCCACCCACTAACTGCAGTCCAGCCTTGGCAAGGCCAGGAAACATTGGTGTGGGCAGCACATAGACAGCGTTGGAGTTGGAATCCGCTGATCCAGGTGTGGACTCTTATACATCGGCGAGACCAAGCGCAGGCTCGGCGATCATTTCACTGAACACCTCTGCTCAGTTTGCCTGAACCTACCTAATCTTCCGATTGCTAAACACTTTAACTTCCCCTCCCATTCCCGCACTCACCTTTCTGTCCTGGGCCTAGAGTGTCAGAGTGAGGCCCAGTGCAAATTGGAGGAACAGCACCTCATAGTTTGCTTGGGCAGCTTACACCCCAGCGGTATGAACATTGACTTTGCTAACTTCAAGTAACTCTTGCTTTCCCGCTCTCTCTATCCTTCCCCTTCCCAGTTCTCCCACCAGTCTGACTGCCTCTGATTACACATTATCTCTGTTTGCTTTGTTGTTACCTTCTCCTAGCTAACAATGATCTATTCTACATTTTCCTTGAACTTCACCCCCTTTGATGTCTCGTTCTCACACCTTACCCTTCCTTATCTCTAGTTTTCCTCTCCCCTGACTCTCAGTCTGAAGAAGGGTCTCGACCCAAAACGTCACCCATTCCTTCTCTCCAGAGATGCTGCCCGTCCCACTAGTCACTCCAGCATTTTGCGTCTAACATAGTAACTAATGCTAGTAGTAGGAAGGAAAAACTGCAGATGCTGGTTTAAATTGAAGGTCGACACAAAATGCTGGAGTAACTCAGTGGGTCAGGCAGCATCTCTGGAGAGAAGGAATGGGTGACGTTTCGGGTCGAGACCCTTAATAACTAAACCTCGTTGGCTAAGAAACTACCACTGCACATTATCTGAAGTTTGGCATAGAAGATTAAAAAAGTTTGTGGTGGGCAAATGGTATGAATATCCAACATCTGTCAAGGGTAGAAAATAATGCAAGTCAATACCCCTTATCCTGGCAGCAATACCTATGCCTCCATTTTGCCATTCATGCCATGCCAACTGTATTCCACCAGGCATGGCAAACCAAAGGATGACGCCAGTCAGTAAAGGCTTTCAACTGATGCACAGCTGATGATCAATGATCACGCAGTCAATTCACATGTTCAAAGATTAGAAACAGTGTTACATGAAACAGTAATTATAGAGTCACAAAGCAGGTCAAACGGGCACTTCGGCCCAATGGTCCAGCCAGTGCAAGATGCCCATTCTATGTTTAGCCAATTGGACTGTTGTGGAGGAGCATCGCAGTACTTAGGAGGGCAGCTGGCAAAGTTTGCAGTGGTCTGGCACATGATTCATAACCTTGGTATTAAGAGGGTTAGCTCTTTGCCACCAGCTTGATATGAAGAAACAGCTGAAGATAAGGAGGAGGACAAAAGTACGATCCTGTAGCATAATAAAACATGTGTTAACTGTACATTATCATTTACAATTTTGTGAATTACACGCATTAAAACATTAATTACAACACAGCTCACCTTGGGATGCTGGTCAAATATGTTACGACATTCAGAAAATCCTCATCAGAAAGGTCCCCAAAGGTAGCGTGTTCTGCAAAAGTGATGATTGGTGCCCCATCTCTGCTTCGTCCCCCTGTGTTAAACATATCTGAGTTAAAGGTATCTGCCAGAATAAACTCTGGAACAATATACAGTGATAACACTTGAAATAAACAGTTTTCATCATCCTCATGAGGACCGACTAGCAAATGCGTGACAGAGGGCTAAACCACACAGATCAGGAGAATACAGCCTACAGTCTGCAACATGTTAGTTCATCTCAGCAGGAACGTCAGCAAAGCTCTATTAATTGGCTTTAGCTTCTTCCGTGGGTTAGAAATGCGAAAATTAGCCAGTGTCTTTGTTCATATTTCCAACACCTGGCTAATGTTGAAAATGTAACATTTGATTTAGTTTTAATATTCCCTTTTGTGGAATATCATGCCTCAGGCAGCAAGTCTAAAGAGTTGTAGGAAAAAAAACTGCAGATGCTGGTTCAAATCGAAGGGAGACACAAAATGCTGGAGTAACTCAGCGGGTCAGGCAACATCTCTCCATGATCACATTCGAAGGGTCGAATGGCCTACTCCTGCACCTATTGTCTATTGTCTCCCCCACTCACCCACTCCATCTCCCCTCAAACCCCCTTATAACCCCCCTCCTCCCCTCCCCCCCCCCCTGCCGTTTGCACCGGCGCAAAGTCGAAATAGCGCAAGTCGAAATATCGTAAGTTGAAGCATCGTAAGTCCGGGAGCATCTGTTTTAGATCAACGGGCCCCAACTGCGCACGGACGAACCTTCTCCCATTGTAACATCGAAAATGCAGCTTGGTGGCGATGGCCTTCTTGTTTGACCCTCTGCCGCCGCGCTGCACCACGGGAGGAAGGACAGGCATCCTCCACATAGAGTGGGGGAGCCAGGAGCAGCAGTACAGGCAGGATATGTAGGAAATGGAAAGATATGGACCGTGTGCAGGCAGATTAGTTTAACCTGACATGTCCAGCACGGACACGATGGGCTGAAGGGCATATTACTCTGCTGTACTGTTGTATGTTCTTTCTATATGTTCTTTGTTTTCTGGGTGTTGTCTCCGTTCCTGCTGCGGCCTACCATCGGCCAAACTCCTGGAGCTGGTGGCCTCCAGGGTTCTGGGTCGCAGAGCCCGCGGACCAGACTTACCATCAGCGGAGCCGGCCGTCTTCGGAGGCTGCGGGAGCGGCTGCGACTCGCCTTCGGCTCGGGCCGCGTGGATGCCGACATCGGGAGCTCCGGCAGCGGCAGCGTGTTCGCCCGCCCCGGGTCACGGGGCTTGGGTCGGCCCGCCGCGGACATTTCACCGTCTGGCGCGGCCTGGAATAGGCCGTGGGATTTTTCTCTGCTCGGCGGGGGCTTCAATGTCGGGAGCCATGACCGCCCCGACGTGCAGCGGCAGCGGCAGCGTGTTCGCCTGCCCTGGATCGTGGGGCTTGGGTCGGCCCGCCGCGGACCTTTCACCGTCCAGCGCGGTCTGGAACATGGCAAGTACAACAGCCTGACCGCGGGAGAAGACGGCAGGGAAGAGAAAAGACATTCTGGCCTTTCATCACAGTGAGGAAGGGACTGGAGGAGACTCACTGTGATGGATGTTTCTTTTTTTTGTGTTTTGTGTTGGTTGGGGTTGTGTAATTTGCTTATTTTATTGCTCTTTTTGTTGGACTGTGGGTGACGAAATCTCGTCCACAAAACTTGTTTTTTGGATGACAAATAAAGATATCCTGGATCCTGAATCCCACATAACCAAGAGGATTGATGCGGGCAGGCGAGTGCACATTGTCCAAATAGACTTCAGCAAGGCTGTTGACAAGGTCCGCATTGGAGGCTGGTCTGGAAGGTTGTATCACATGGAATCCAAGGTGAACTAGCCAACTGGATTCATAACAGGCTTGGAAGAAGGAGTCAAAGGGTTATTGTGGCGGGTTATTGGATGTGTGTTACTTGTGGTGTGTTGCGCGGTCAGTACTGGGCGCACTGTTGTGTACTATTTACATTAACGATTTGAATGATAATCATATAGTTAACACTGATAGTCATTTTGCACATGATAGCAAACTGGTGGTCTTGTGGATAGTGAGAGACACTTCTCTGTGGATTGTCACCTTGAGGTGGTGAAGAAGCTCGTGTGGTCCTGAGATCCTGAGAGCGATGCCGTGGTAGGGTCACCCATGGCGGTGAGGTCGAGGGGGAGGGAGGTCCCTGACAAAGAGCAATCCAACCACAACGGCTGGGAAGGCGGATGGATGAAGGCTGCAGCAGAAAAGGGTCCCCGGTCGTCTTGGACTCCACGCCACTGGATCCTGACCCAGATCTGTCAAGGACCGTGTGGTGGCTGTCTGTGCACCAGTCTCCCCACGTTAAACAAAGTCACGCACAGGCGTCCGACCCTATGGAGAGGACAGTCACACTCGCTTCCAGTGACCGCCGATGATGATGAGTGAGGGATGTTATACCAGGAACCTGATCAGTTGGGAGGGGGGTGGGGGGGGGGGGGGGGCAAGGCATGGCAAATGGAATTTAACTGACAAATTAAGATGTGACGGACTTTGTTATGTCAAAACAGGGTAGAAACTACGCAGGAAACGATAGAGCCATGGAAAGTGGAGTGGAGCAGAGAGATCTGGGCGTGTATCGTTTGTTGAAGGTGAAGTGGGTAATGAAGAAGGCGTTTGACACGCCTGCCTTCATTGGGAGGGACAGTGAGTACAAAGGTTGGCACATTATTATGCAGCTGTACGTCATCACTAAGACCACACGAGAAGTATTACCTGCAGATCTGGTTGCCCAGCAATAAGAAGGATGTCACTGATTTGCAAAGGGTAGGGACAAAATTCACCTGGATGTTTTCCGGACGTGGTCTTGAGTTATGGGGAGATGCTGGATAGGCTGGGGCTATTTCTTTTGGAGCATAAGAGGCTGAGGGATGACCTCATTGAAATACAATATCATGAGGGGCATGCATAAAGGGAATAGAATCATAGAGTCACAGAGTGATACAGTGTGGAAACAGGCCCTATGGCCCACCTTTCCCACACTGGCCGACATGTTCCAGCTACACTAGTCCACCTGCTCGCATTTGGTCCATATTCCTCCAAACTGCCCTAACCATGTACCTATCTAGCTGTTTCTAAAACGTTGGAATAGTCCCTGCCTCAACCACCTCCTCTGGCAGCTTGTTCCATACACCCACCACCCTTTGTGTGAAAAAGTAACCTCTCAGATTCCTATTAAATCTTTTCCCCTTCACCTTAAACCTATGTCCACTGGTTCTCGATTCACCCATTCTAGGCAAGAGACTCTGTGCATCTACCCGATCTATTCCTGTCATGATTTTATACACCTCTATAAGATCTCCCCTCATCCTCCTGTGCTCCAAGGAATAGTGTCCCAGCCTACTCAACCTCTCCCTATAGCTCACACCCTCTAGTCCTGGCAACATCCTCGTAAATCTTCTCTGCACCCTTTCCTACGACCTGGTGCCCAGAACTGAACACATTACTCTAAATGCGGTCTCACCAACGTCTTTTCAATTGCAATATGATCTCCCAACCCGGGAGGCGGGTTGCTACACAACCTCTGTTAGGCGGCGCCCAGGCCTCCGGACCTATTCTGTCCGGACCTACACTGTCTGGACCTACAGTGTCGGGCCTTATAGTGTTTGGGCCTACAACGTCTGGGCCTACAGCGGCCCCCGGGCCTAATATGGGATAAGGGCGATCCCGTACGGGGCAAACCCGTAATTAGCCCAAAATACGGTATGTCCCGGCTGATACGGGACAGTTGGCAACCCTAGTCCTACCCATGTTAGACCTCCCAGAATGCAACACCTCACATTTCTCCGTAATGTCTGTGAATGATGATAGACTGTATCCCCCAGGGTAGAGTATTGCAAATCTAGAGGGCAGAGACTGAACGTGAGTGAGGAAAGATTTAAGGGGAGCCTTCAGGGGTGTCCATATTTGGAACAAACTGCCAGAGGAAGTGAGAGTAGCGTTGCAATTACAACAGTGATTGGACAGATATATGGACAGGGAGGGTTTGGGGAGGATAGACGATATGGTACGTTATGGTACGATACAAGAGAACTTCACTTCATGAGTGGAAAGGATTTGGGATGTGCAAAGATTGGGGAGGGGGAGCGTGGGGGGGGGGGGGGGGGGGTTGGTGATATGGCCCTATGTACGAAAAAGAGACTGAATGCCAAGGATGCCAACTTGGGTTTTTTTCTAGAGATACAGCGCAGAAACAGGCCCTTCGGCCCACCGGGTCCGTGCCGCCCAGTGATCCCCGCACATTAACACTATCCTACACTAGGGACAATTTTTACATTTACCCAGCCAATTAACCTACATACCTGTACGTCTTTGGAATGTGGTAGGAAACCGAAGATCTCGGAGAAAACCCACGCAGGTCACGGGGCGAACGTACAAACTCCGTACAGACGGCGCCCGTAGTCAGGATCGAACCTGAGTCTCCGGCGCTGCATTCGCTGTAAGGCAGCAACTCTACCACTGCGCCACCGTGCCGCCGTTTGTCATGGACAGGTTGGGCTGAGGACCCGTTTCCATGGTAGTAGCTCCACGACTCCAAGGGAGGTGGGGCTGGTTTAGGAAAGTGTAGTTGAAGTAAAATATACACCCCGAGAGGCAGCGCCGTCGACTCAGGTTCGATCCTGACTACGGGTGCTGTCTGTACGGAGTTTGTACGTTCTCATACCATATCTATTGCTCTCTTGATCTTATACATCTCTATAAGATAACCTCTCATTCTTCTACGCTACAATTAATATAGTCCTGTTCTGTCCAAACTCTCCCTATAGCTTAGGCCCTCAGGTTCAGGAAGCATCCTTGTAAATCTTCTCTGGATTCTTTCCAGTTTAGCAACACCTTTCCAAGAGCAGGGTGACCAAAACTGAAGACAGTTGTCCATCTGTCACCTCACCAGCACCTTGTACAGCTGTAACATAACTTCCCAGTCTCTGCATTCATTAACCTGACGGATGAAGGCCAAAGACTTCTTGATCACCATATCTACCTGTGAGGGCGCCTTTAAGGAACTATTGACCTGCGCTCCTAGATCCCTCAGCTGTACAACACTCCCCTGAGCCCTGCCATTTATGGTGAAGGTCCGGCCCTGGTTAGACTTCCCAAAATGCAACATCTCACATTTATGTGCATTAAACTCCATTAACCATTCACTGCCCACTTGCCCAACTGATCGCGATCCTGCTGTAACCTTTGATAACTGTTTTCACTATCTACAGCACCACTCACTTTAGAAACATAGAAACATAGAAAATAGGTGCAGGAGGAGGCCATTTGGCCCTTTGAGCCAGCACCGCCATTCATTTTGATCATGGCTGATCATCCACAATCAGTAACCCGTGCCTGCCTTGTCCCCATATCCCTTGATTTCACTAGCCCCTAGAGCTCTATCTAACTCTCTTTCAAATAATTCAACCAGTGAATTGGCCTCCACTGCCTTCTGTGGCAGAGAATTCCACAAATTCACAACTCTCTGGGTGAAAAGGTTTCTTCTCACCTCAGTTTTAAATGGCCTACCCTTTATTCTTAGACTGTGGCCCCTGGTTCTGGACTCCCCCAACATTGGGAACATTAGTGTCATCTGCAAACTTACTAATCCTGCCTTGTACATTCTCATCTAAATTATTAACATAAACCACAGCACCAATCCTTGAGGCACGCCACTAGTCACAGGCCTCCAGTCCGAAAAGCAACCTTCCACCATTACCCTCTGCTTCCTTCCATGAAGCCAATTTTCTATGCTTTCAGTTAGGTTTCCCTGTATCCCATGTGATCTAACCTTCCAGAGCAGCCTACCAAGTGGAACCATGCCAAATCAGGTTGTGCTGTTATTTTATTAGTAACCTGACAATTATTTAATGAGTTCTTAGCGATCTTCCCAAAATTAAACATTGATCTGATCTCATGTCCATTGTTAGTTACAATTGTTGGTTACAATCCAAACCAATTACTGGCCCTAATGTAAACAATAGTTCAGGTTTTATTTTTTCTGCTTACATAAACAAGTATTTAAACAGGAATCGGGTAACAATACAACCAACAGCTGAAAGATGCAGCTGAAAGATGCATACAAGATTATGGCACGCTCCTGGCTTTGAAGTCATAATTTTGAGACAATAAAGATATATTGTATTGTATATATTGATTTGTAGTCTTGCAATTTCCTGACGTGTAAATCTCCCCAACATTTGTTTCCAGCAACCAGCAGATGGATAAATAATCTTTTCACGAAAGTTAACCAGTACACGTTTCAATAGCTGCTAATTCATGAAACTCAACCAGTCAAGCAATGAAAAATATCTTCGACTCTCCAGGTCAATGTTAAACTATTGTGAATCACATGGATACTTGCAGCAAAATGATTACACCCGCCATTGTTCAGAAAATGGAGAATAGTTTAGTTTAGTTTAGAGATACAACATGGAAACAGGCCTTTCAGCCCTCAGAGTCCGCACCGATCAGCGATCTCCGCACACTAACACTATCCTACACACACTAGGGACAATTTACATTCACACCAAGCCAATTAACCTACAAACCTGTACGTCTTTGGAGTGTAGGAGGAAACTGAAGATCTCGGAGAAAACCCACGCAGGTCACAGGGAGAATGTTGTAGCGACCATAGAGATTAGTCCTGGGAGTCGAACCCTCAGATTGGCCGGCAAGGTCACGTGTGGGTGCGACCGTAGGGATTGGTCCAGGGAGTTGAGCCCGCTGATTGGACAGCGACGTCACGTGTGGTTTTGACGCCCAAAACCGGGGAGTTAGGAGACTTCTTCGAAGTGAACAGTTAGAATTAATGGTTGTCTGTAACCTCGTTCGTTATACTTTGTAATCGAATGTTGCTGTCGCAATAAACTTCTTTAACAAAGAACGAGTCTCCAGACTCGCCATATTGGTGACCCCGACGTGATCCAGCCGATCATCTACCATGGGTGAACAAGACGCCTCGTCTTCGGTTCCTACGCCTGGCACACCGCAGCTAAGCGCGGTCAGCGTTCACCTTCCGCCGTTTTGGGCACATCAACCACAATCTTGGTTTGTCCATGCCGAAGCTCAGTTTCACCTAAGAAACATCTGGATGGACGCGACAAAGTACTATTACCTCGTCAGCACTCTACCGCCGGAGACGTCCGCGTGGGTGATGCGGTTCATCATCGCCCCTCCTGCAGACGGCAAGTACGAGGCACTGAAGGTACTCTTGTTACGGACCTTCGGATTCAGTAGGCATGACCGAACTAAGAGGCTTATGCACTTACCGGATCTCAGAGATCGGCTGCCATCCGTTCTCATGGCCGAAATGTTGGCGCTAGCAGGTGAACACACAGATTGCCTCATGTTCGAGCAGGCATTCCGAGAGCAGCTTCCCGAAGATGTCAAGCTCATGCTCACGGATTGTTCTTTTAAGGACCCCGTGGCATATGCGGAGAAAGCTGATGTGCTCATAGCGTCCAAATCAAAAAGAAACAGTTCGATCAACAAGGTCTCGGCATCAGCGGGCAAAAGCCCGCCAAAAGGATCCGCACAAGCGCGGCTGGTGCTATTACCATCTACGATGGGGTGGAGAAGCCCGCAACTGCCACTCACCTTGCACCTTCTCGGGAAATGCCTCGGCCGATCGTACATAGAGGCGGTCGCGATTGGCCAGAACCGACGCCTCTACGTCCGAGATTGATTCACGGACACGGAATTTTTGGTTGACACGGGAGCCATAGTCAGCATCGTGCCGCCGACCGACCTTGAGACCAGATCGGGTAAGAAAGGGCCTACCCTCATCGCGGTTAACGGCAGCTCCATCCGCACGTACGGTACGCGGACAATGTCTCTGGCTTTCGGCACCCGCACGTACGAATGGCCATTCATCATCGAGGAAGTCGGTCAGGCGATCCTGGGCGCAGATTTCCTCTGGGCCTTTTCACTAGTCCCCGATGTCCGCGGTAACGGCCTTCGACCCTCCACCAGCAGCGATGAGCCCGCCGCTCCACCGGCCGCCACCCTGCCCAGCCCGACTGTCCAGGCTGTCGTCGCGGCCCCCGACACGTATGCTGCGGTCCTGGCGGACTTTCCGGAGCTGCTCGTTCAGCGGTTCGATGCCCCTTCTGCCCGGCACGGCGTGGTCCACCACATCCGCACCGAGGGACCCCCCGTCTTCGCTAGGGCCTGGAGGTTACCGCCCGACAAACTGGTGGTGGCGCGGGCAGAATTCTGGAAGATGGAACAAATGGGCATTGTCCGTCAGTCCGACAGCCCGTGGGTCTCTCCGTTGCATATGGTCTCCAAAGCGTCTGGGGGGTGGAGACCATGTGGTGATTATTGGCGACTCAATGCCGTCACCACGGCTGACCGCTACCCCATACCGCACCTCCAAGACTTCTCGTCTGGGCTGGAAGGTGCGGTGGTGTTCTCCAAGATCGATTTGGTGCGAGGATACCACCAGATTCCTGTGCGGCCGCAGGACATACCAAAAACTGCCATGATCACTCCGTTCGGGTTGTTCGAATGGTTGCGTATGCCTTTCGGTTTAAAGAACGCGGCACAAGCTTTTCAGCGACTCATGGACCGTGTTGGTCGAGATTTGCCTTTCGTTTTCATTTATTTAGATGATATCCTGGTCGCCAGCCCCTCAGTGCAGGAACACCGGGCCCATTTGCGGACCGTATTCCGGCGGCTCCAAGACCACGGGCTCATCATCCAACCCTCCAAGTGTCAATTTGGCCTCCATTCTCTCGATTTCTTAGGGCACAGAATCACCCCTGCCGGCGCCACCCCTTTGCCCGAGAAGGTGGAGGCTGTCCGTGAATTACCGCGGCCCACCACAGTGAAGGATCTGCAGGAGTTCGTGGGCATGGTGAACTTCTACCATAGGTTCGTCCCGGCAGCGGCACGGGTCATGCGTCCGCTCTTCCAGTGTCTCGCGGGCAAACCTGTGGAGTTAGAATGGTCCGCGGCCGCTGAGACGGCCTTTGAGGCAGCTAAAGCGGCTCTGGCAGACGCCACCATGCTCGTCCACCCGAGCGCCTCCGCCCCCTGACAGTTTTAGGCCCACCTTACTCACCGTCGTCCCTTTGGTGCTAATGGAAGAAGTTTCATTGAAATCAGTGTTATATTTTTTAAGTTATTCATATTTTAAGGTTTAAATCTATCTCCTAGGGAGGGAGAGGGGTGGAGGGAGAGGGGTGGAGGGAGAGGGGTGGAGGGAGAGGGGTGGAGGGAGAGGGGTGGAGGGAGAGGGGTGGAGGGAGAGGGGTGGAGGGAGAGGGGTGGAGGGAGAGGGGTGGAGGGAGAGGGGTGGAGGGAGAGGGGTGGAGGGAGAGGGGTGGAGGGAGAGGGGTGGAGGGAGAGGGGTGGAGGGAGAGGGGTGGAGGGAGAGGGGTGGAGGGAGGTGGGAGAAGGGAGGATAAGGGGGGTTGAGGAGGATGGAGTGGGGGGGAGGGGAAGGGGGGAGGAGAAGGAGGAAGGGGAGGGGGAGGGGAGGGGAGGGGGGGAGGAGAAGGAGGAAGGGGAGGGGGAGGGGGAAGGGAGAGGGGGAGAGGGGGGGGGGAGGGAGGAGGGAGGGAGGTTGGGAGACGGAGGGGACAAGGGAGGGGGTGGAGGGGGAGAGGAGAGGGAGGGGGGGGGAGAGGGTGCTGCACCAATACTGGAGAGGTTTGGGCCCAACGGGTCCACCTGGTCTAGTGAACATTTAATTTTCCATTTACCCCAGTGCTCTCCTCCTTGGCACCTTTTTTTGTTGCTTCCTTTGTTAATCCCTCCGATCCTCAAGCCCACCTGGGTCCAACTGCTCATCATCTCCTTCCGAAATGACCCCTCCAATCACCTGCACCTACTGCTATGTACTGGCAACCTTTCCTATTCCTTCTCAGTCCTGATACAAGATTGAATGATAGCTTCTCTCTCCACAGATGCTGCTTGACCCACTGAGTTCTGTTCTTGTGTAAAGACAATACAGCCCAGCTAATGATGTCATTTAAGGTAGACACAAAATGCTGGAGTAACTCAGCGGGTCAGGCAGCATCTCGGGAGAGAAGGAATGGGTGACGGGTCGGAAGGGTCTCGACCCAAAACGTCACCCATTCCTTCTCTCCAGAGATGCTGCCTGACCCGCTGAGTTACTCCAGCATTTCGTGTCTACCTTCGATTTAAACCAACATCTGCAGTTCTTTCCTACACTAGAAACATAGAAATGTAGAAACATAGAGAATAGGTGCAGGAGGAGGCCATTGGCCCTTTGATTCATTGTGATCATGGCTGATCGTCCACAATCATCCACTAATGATGTGATTTCTTCTGCAAGGGAGGAAAGACAGTTTATCACAATGGGGAAAAAGCCTCTCAAACCTCATTATTTATGCAGACAGAACATTTCTTGGATAATAATCAATGTTGAATAATTAATCTACTTGTGGACCAAACCAATGATTGCACAATCAGGAGTTGGGGCAAGAATTGTAGGGGTTTGCAACATTGGGGTTTGCAACTGTAGGGGTTTGCAACCATGGTTTCCCTAGGAGAGATTTTCCATTAAAACCTATAATTTGACATAAACAATATATTGTTCCTGGAGAGAAGGAATGGGTGACAGTTTGAAGGTATCAGGGGATTCGGGGGGGTTATTGCATACTTAGCTTTGGGGGA
Source organism: Rhinoraja longicauda (assembly GCF_053455715.1). NCBI lineage: Eukaryota > Metazoa > Chordata > Chondrichthyes > Rajiformes > Arhynchobatidae > Rhinoraja > Rhinoraja longicauda. The sequence continues at coordinate 2,453,473 of NC_135965.1, read as the reverse complement.
TTAATGCATATTCAGCTAAAGCTAAAAGGTTGATACATGGTGTAATTCGGCCCTTAACCACACGAGCTTGTAAGTCAAGTCAAGTCAATTTTATTTGTAGAGCACATTTAAAAACAACCCACGTTGACCAAAGTGCTGTACATCAGTTCAGGTACTAAGAAACGAACATACAATGGCACACAAACATAACAGCACATACATAAACAGTTCACAGCGCCCCCTCAGAGGGCCTCAAACGCTAGGGAGTAGAAATAGGTTTTGAGCCTGGACTTAAAGGAGTGGCTGGAGGGGGCAGTTCTGATGGGGAGAGGAATGCTGTTCCACAGTCTAGGAGCTGCAACCGCAAAAGTGCGGTCACCCCTGAGCTTAAGTCTAGACCGCGGGATAGTGAATAGCCCCAAGTCGGCCGACCTGAGGGACCTGGAGATAGAGTGGTTGGTTAGAAGATTTTTGATATGGGGGGGTGGGGGAAGCCCGTTTAGGGCTTTGTATGTGAATAGGAGGAGCTTGAAGTTGATTCTGTACTGTACTGGGAGCCAGTGGAGAGAGGCCAGAATCGGGGTGATGTGGTCCCTTTTACGGGTACCCGTCAGGAGTCTCGCTGCGGCGTTTTGGACCAATTGCAGGCGGGACAGGGATGATTGGCTGATCCCAGTGTATAGGGAGTTACAGTAGTCTAGGCGGGAGGAAATGAATGCGTGGATGATTTTTTCAATGTCGTCAAATTGGAGGAATGGTTTGATTTTAGCTATGGTACGAAGCTGGAAGAAGCTGGCTTTTACCACAGCGTTGACTTGCTTGTCAAACTTTAATGCAGAGTCAAATATCACGCCAAGGTTTTTGACATGCGGTTTGACTAGGGAGGATAGGCTTACAAGGCTGCCTGTTATCGTTTTGATGGTCAGGGGGGCCGAATAGGATGACCTCAGCCTTGCTCTCGTTTAGTTGAAGGACGTTCTGTGCCATCCAACATTTTATGTCCTCAAGGCAGTGCATGAGGCTGATTAAATTTGACCGGTTGTTGGGTTTCAGGGGGAGATAAAGCTGTGTGTCATCCGCATAGCAGTGGAAATAAATGCCGTGCCTTTGAATGATTTGGCCGAGGGGGAGCATGTATAGAGAGAAGAGAATGGGGCCTAGGATGGAGCCTTGTGGAACCCCGCAGGAGAGGCTAGCTGGGAAAGAGGAATAATTGCCTATGTTGATGGAGAAACTCCTATTTTTGAGGTAGGAAATGAACCAGCTCAGGGCAGTGCCATCAACGCCAACCGCATACCGGAGACGGTCAATAAGGATGGTGTGGTCCACTGTATCAAACGCTGCGCTGAGGTCGAGAAGGAGCAAGAATGCACAGTCGCCGGTGTCGATGACGAGAAGCAGGTCGTTGTGTACCTTCAACAAGGCAGACAGGAATGGCAGTTTGGAAATGGGTCTGTAGTTGCTAGGCAAGGTGGGGGTCTAGGTTAGGTTTTTTCAGGAAGGGCTGGACCACCGTGTGCTTGAAACAGGTTGGAACGGTGCCAGTGGCCAGAGAACTGTTGATAATAGAGAGGATGCTGGGACCGGCTATTGCAATGACATCCTTCAGAAGGGCAGTGGGGACAGTGTCAAGGGGGCAGGTTGCAGGTTTCATAGTGGAGACAAGCTTTGCAAGGGAGGATAGAGTGACGGGTTGGAAACAGTCCAATTCAGATGAACAGACCAGTGAGACAGCTAGGTCACGGGTGGGAGGGGAAATATTCATTCTAATGTTCTCAACTTTGCTAGTGAAAAATTTAGAGAATTCTTCGCACTTATCAGGGGACCCAACTAAGCTGGTACTGGGGGCTGGACATATGACAGAGGTAATAGTGCTAAATAGGACCTTGGAATTATGAGAGTTAGTGGAGATAAGGTCGGATAAGTATTGTGCTCTCGCAGAGTTTACTACTTCCTGGTATTTGAGAAGATTGTTTCTCAGAATTTCGAGACTTATCTATAGCGGTTGAGACACGGTGTAATCAGATCGTTAAATGCAAAGATTCCATGGCTGGGCTCATGTTGCTAATGATTGGCTGACACAAGGCACCGTTAACCACAGAGGGGTAACACATGCACAAGGGATGGGGAACTGTTAGCAAAATGGGGAATTAACCCAGGGGTCCATACCTAAAACTGGCCATATCTAAGTGTGGTAAATGATGAATGTGCAAATAACTGATCTTGTGACTAGATATAGTATCGATGGTATTATGTAATTATTGGCCAATCAACAGACCAAAACTGCACACAATACTCCAGCTGCGGTCTCACCAAGGCCCTGTACAACTGCAGCAGAACGTCCCTGCTCCTATACTCAAATCCTCTTGCTATGAATGCTAACATACCATTCGCTTTCTTCACTGCCTGCTGCACCTGCACGCTTGTTTCTATGAGAGACTTAGGGTCATGGAAATAGAACAGAGAACCACAGAGGCACAGTTAATGGTGGACATCTGAAAAATGTTGCCCAGAAAGTTGTTCTGACGCTAGAATGTGGTGGTTATTGCTTTTACCCGATATAGTTGTAAATAGCATCAACAATAGAACACAATGGGCTTGTACAGAGCCAGTGATCTGACTTCTTGCTCCATCCCAAGATCCCCCACTAATTAATGATGTTTTCAAATAGCTTTTACACTCCCAAGGTCCCTGGTCTTTACCTTGTTTGTCCAGTTAGTATTTGATGTAGCAAAGTGCATTACATCAGACTTGTTACATTATCTCACAATTAATTTAAGAAAATAACTGCGACCCAAAACGTCACCCATTCCTTCTCTCCTGAGATGTTGCCTGACCTGCTGAGTTACTCCAGCATTTTGTGAAATAAATACACACAATTAATTTAGTTTAGTTTAGAGATACAGTGATGAAACAGGTCCTTCTGCCCACCGAGTACGCACCGACCAGCAATCCCTGCACACTAGGGACAATTTTACATTCATACCAAACCAATTAACCTACAAACCTATAGGGCTTGGAGTGTGGGAGGAAACCGGAGCATCCGGAGAAAGCCCACGCAGGTCACGGAGAGAACGTACAAACTCCGTACAGACAGCACCCGCAGCCAGGATGGAACCCGGGTCTCTGGTGCTGCAAGGTAGCAGTTCTACCGCTGCGCCATTGTGCTGCCCCAGTTCTGAATTGTTCAGAACGCAGGAAATAACTCCATCACTCTACCAACAGGAGCACTTCAGGATGTTCAAAGACATCTACCAGCATTTAGCAGTTTGCAATCCAGCATATTTTAGATTTCTGCATTTGCGCATTAAATAGGGTTGCCAACTTCCACACTCCCAAATACGGCCGCCATTGGTGGAGTGGGAGCACGTGGCCGCTGACTGGGTGAGGTCACGGGAGGCGCGGGGCGGAGACGTCACCTTGTCCCATATTTGGGAGTGAGGAAGTTGGCAACCCTACTACTATGGGACAAGGGCCCTCACTGCCCACTAGATCGCCCGCTTTGGTGTGCCAGTGAACATCTCCTCTGGCAGAGGTGCGCAGTTCACCTCCGAGTTGTGGTCAGCCATGGCCCGGCTGCTTGGCACTAAGCTGAACCACACTACAGCCTCGTGGAGTGATTTCACCGGCACCTGAAGGCATCCCTAAAGCACGGCTCACGGGCCCAGACTGGATGGACCTGCTGGGCATACGCACTCCCCCAAAGGAGGACCTGGCAAATTCCTCGGCCGAGCTGGTGTACAGCACCCCGCTTACAGTCCAGGGAGACTTCATCCCAGCGGCACGTGGACATCAGAAACTGCTCACGACCATGCTGACGCGCCACCGTGAGAAGGTGGGCACGCTCTCTTCAGTCCCAACGTCCCGCCACAGACTCACCTCCACATACGTCCCACCCGTCCTCCAGGACTGCAAGTGTGTTTTCCTTCGCCGCGATTCCCACCGTACGCCACTGCAAGGGCCTTACGAGGGACCCTTCAAGGTACTGCAACACAGCGCCACGACGTTTGTCATCGACATGGGTGGCAGGCACGAGACTGTCTCCATGGACCGTCTTAAGCCGGCTCACTTGGACATTGACCAACCAGTGCAGGTGGCACAGAGGTGTCCACCATCACGACCGCACCCGCCCTCAACTCTGCCAGCCCTGAACACAGGAGACACGGACACACGATCAGGCCGCCTCACTCGACAGCCAAACCACCTCCATTACTCCGGTTCTGGGGGGGTCATGTGGCGGGCAGAGCCATTCTGGTATCGAATCTTCGTTTGTCGGGCTCGAACTCTCGCCTGGACTGGCCGTGATCTGGACCGACCAGAATCAGAAGAATCAGAATAGCCTTTATTGTCATCCAAGAAATGTCTTTTGGATGAAATTCCATTACCCACAGTCCAACAATAAGAGCAATAAAAATAAGCAATAACACACACAATCACAAACCAACACAAAACAAAAAGAAACGTCCATCACAGTGAGTCTCCTCCAGTCCCGTCCTCACTGTGATGGAAGGCCAGAATGTCTTCTCTCTTCCCCTGCCGTCTTCTCCCGCAGTCAGGCTGTTGAAATTGCCACGTTCAAGGCCGCGCCGGACAGTGAAAGGTCCGCAGTGGGCCGACCCAAGCCCCGCGATTCGGGGCGGGCGAATACGCTGCCGCTGCACGTCGGGGCGGTCGTGGCAGAGGGGGTGGCCGTCGAGTGCAAGGAGAACAATGTTATCAGCCATGATCACGTTGAATGGCGATACTGGCTCGAAGGGCCGAATGGCCTCCTCCTGCACCTATTGTCCAATGTCTATTGATATGGCAGTTGGGATTTGAACTCGGGCTCGCGCGGGTGAGTGACGGAACTCGGTCATGCGCGGGTGAGTGACGGAACTCGGGCTCGCGCGGGTGAGTGACGGAACTCGGTCATGCGCGGGGTCTCCAGCAGAGGCCGCCAGCTCCTCGATGTTAAGCCACAGTGCGGACAGAGATACGATACGGAACAAAATCGCATCTCCGTCGAGGTAAGAGATTTAAAAAAAGTTTTCCCCAACGCCCCCACATCCCCCACCCCCCTTATAAAACAAGCTAAAGAACACTAAAACATACATTTAACACATACTATAAGACAACAAAGAAGGAAGGGATGGACAGACTGTTGGCAAGGCAGCCATTGCTGGCGCCACCCGGTGGAAAGCTGAGGGCGGAAAAGATTTAATGGGAATCTGAGGGGTAACTTTTTCACACAAAGGTGAACGTCCTGGCAACGCCCCTAATGGAGGCTGTATGGAACAAGCTGTCAGATGAGGTAGTTGAGGCAGGAACTATCCCAACGTTTAAGAAACAGTCAGACAGGTACATGGATAGGACCGGTTTGGAGGGATATGAACCAAATGCGGGCAGGTGGGACTAGTGTAGCTGGGAAATGTTGGCCGGTGTGGGCAAGTTGGGTCGAAGGGCCTGTTTCCATGCTATATCACTCTATGACTATGACTGTCTGACTCTAAAATGATCAGCACTTTATTTCGCTGAAAAAATGGCATCTTCAGATGTTTAGCAATCCTGCACTACTGCATTAAAGTGGCAGCTGCAAGTAAACTCATTATCGGGTCAGCACAGAGAGATTTGACATGGAAACAGCTCCTTTGGCCCACCGTCCACCCTGACCATCAGCCACCCAACTTGAACCTAACACGAAGTTACTGCTACAAACAGATGCAATGATTGCCTTCTGCAATGTTAAAATGGCAATATTACAATGGCAAAGATCTCAATTCATGCATTTAGGTAAAAAAGCACCTGAATAGTTTGAAATGAGTATTGACTGATATTCTCAGCTACTCCCTTTTCTTAGATTTATTGTTTTGCACCAGTGATTTTCAACCCCCTCCCAGAGTCCCCCATCACACGATCAATTCCTGTCCGCTCATGCCTGTTCCAGGTGAGTACTTTCATCCAGCTGGGAGGAGGAACAATTAGGGTTGCCAACTGTCCCGTGTTAGTCGGGACATCCCGTATATTGGGCTAAATTAGTTTGTCCCTTACGGGACCGCTGTGGTAGATGTTTACGTTCAATTTTATTTGATGTGTCTGTGTGTCTTGTTGCTTTTCACTTAGTACAGCTGTATGGTAACTCAAATCTCACTGTACTTTAATTGGTACATGTGACAATAAATTGATCTTGAAATCTTGAAATCTTGAAATCTAATCACTTCTAATCTTTTGGCTGACTGGAAAGCACGCAACAAAAAAGCTTTTCACTGTACACGTAACAATAATAATAAATGAAATATAGAATTGGGAGCATTGTTTTTGTCTTTGGGTGTTTACAGAGTCCTATGTTTACATATCTGTTGTGCTGCAGTGAGTAAGAATTCAATTTTCCTGTTCCGGGAAAAATGACAATAAAACACTCTTGACTCTTGACTCTGCGTTCCGCAGAAACCGTTCCCTCCGTAACTCCCTGGTCCACTCGTCCCTTCCTACCCAAACCACCCCATCCCTGGGCACTTTCCCCTGCATCCGCAGGAGATGCAACACCTGTCCCTTTACCTCCTCCCTCAACTCCATCCAAGGACCCAAACAGTCTTTCCAGGTGAGACAGAGGTTCACCTGCACCTCCTCCAAACTCAGCTATTGTATCCGCTGCTCTAGATGTCAACTTCTTTACATCGGTGAAACCAAATGCAGGCTCGGCAATCGTTTCGCTCAACACCTTCGCTCAGTCTGCCTTAACCAACCTGATCTCCCGGTGGCTGAGCACTTCAACTCCCCCTCCCATTCCCAGTCTGACCTTTCTGTCATGGGCCTCCTCCAGTGCCACAGTGAGGCCCACCGCAAATTGGAGGAACAGCACCTCATATTTCGCTTGGGCAGCTTGCAGCCCAGCGGCATGAACATTGACTTCTCCAACTTTAGATAGTTCCTCTGTCCCTCTCTTCCCCTCCCCCTTCCCAGTTCTCCCTCCATCTTCCTGTCTCCACCTATATCCTTCCTTTGTCCCGCCCCCCTGACATCAGTCTGAAGAAGGGTCTCGACCCGAAACGTCACCCATTCCTTCTCTCCTGAGATGCTGCCTGACCTGCTGAGTTACTCCAGCATTTTGTTAATAAATACCTTCGATTTGTACCAGCATCTGCAGTTATTTTCCTACTTGACTCTTGAGTATTTCTCGAAATAATATGTAGATTGTGCAACCAGGGAAAATGATTCTACCGAACCATGTGTTGGGAAATGAGGCTGACCAAGTAATCAGAGTTTTAGCGGGTGAGTATTTAGTGAACAATGATCATAACTGCATATATTTCAAGACAACAATGGATTAGGAAAAGACTGGACCTCAGAGGAGAGCAGTAAATTGGAGGAAGGCTCATTGTTAGGCGAGAGCTGGCGAGAGTAGATTGAGCTTGGCTGCTACTGGACGTGTCACATTAGAGACATGGGCGTCGTAGAATCACGCAGCATACAAACAGGCTCTTCAGCCCACTTCGTGCCGACCAAGATCCTTCTCATTTACTCCCATTAGCCTGCGTTTGGTACATTTCATTCCGTCTTTCATATTCATAAACCTGTCCAAGTGACTTTCAACTGTTGTGATAGTCCCTGCATCAACTACCTCCTCTGGCTGCTCGTTCCATGTACCCACCTCCCTGAGTGAAAGGTTGCCCCTTAGGTTCAGGTAAGATTTTGCTCCACTAAGTTTAACGTGAATGTTTTTCATTCCTCTATCCTAGGTAAAAGACACTGTGCATTCATCCGATCGATCCCCCTCAAGAGTTTATACACCTCTCTATGATTGCCCCTCAGGGTCCATGGAACAAAGTCAGGGGGTATGGGGAGAAGGCAGGAATGGGGTACTGATTGAGGATGATCAGCCATGGTCACATTGAATGGCGGTGCTGGCTCAAAGGGCCGAATGGCCGAATGTCCTCCTCCTGCACCTATTGTCTATTGTCTATTGTCTTAGTCCTAGCCTGCTCAACCTCTCCCCACAGCTCAGGCCCTCGAATCCTGTCAACATCCTCGTAAATCTGATCAATTGCATCCTGTCAAGCCCTTGGCACCAGCAGTCCCGGTCTATATTTGAAAAGTTAAAATCCCCGACTATGACAACTGCATTAGGCTTGATGCTGCTTGCAATCTTTATGTTTATGTTTAGAGATACAGCGCGGAAACAGGCCCTTCGACCCACCGGGTCCGCGCCGACCAGCGATCCTCGCACATTAACACTATCCTACACCCACTGGGGACAATTTTTACATTTACCAAGCCATTAACCTACAAACCTGCACGTCTTTGGAGTGTGGGAGGAAACCGAAGATCTCGGAGAAAACCCACAAGGTCACGGGGAGAACGTACAAACTCCGTACAGACGGCACCCGTAGTTGGGATCAAACTCTGGTCTCCGGCGCTGCATTCACTGTAAGGCAGCAACTCTACCGCTGCACCACCATGTATCTCTCGGCATATTTGTTCTTCTAATTCACATCGACTATTTAGGAGCCCATAGTACACTCCCAACAACATGATCAACCCTTTTTTATATGTCAGCCTCACTCATACAACCTCACTGGACAAACCATCAGTAATGTCCTCTCAGATTACTGCTGTGACATTCTCCTTAATCAATGAAGCAACATCCCCCTCCTCTTACTCCTCTAACTCTATCTTTCTTGCAGATCTTGAACCCTGGAGCATAAAGCTGTCCGTGTGGAGGAAGGAACTGCAGATGCTGGTTTAAACCGAAGATAGACACAAAAAGCTGGAGTAACTCAGCGGGACAGACAGCATCTCTGGAGAGAAGGAATGGGTGATGTTTCGGGTCGAGACCCTTCTTCAGACTGGTTAGGGATAAGGGAAACGAGAGATGTGTTGGAAAAAACTGCAGTTGCTGGTTTAAATCAAAGGTAGACACAAAATGCTGGAGTAACTCAGCGGGACAGGCAGCATCTCTGGAGAGAAGGGATGGGTCTCGACCCAAATCGTCACCCGTTCCTTCTCTCCAGAGATGCTGCCTGTCCCGCTGAGTTACTCCAGCATTTTGTGTCTACCTTCAAGGGAAGCGACAGGTATAGGCGATGATGTAGAGAGATAAAGAACAATGAATGAAAGATTTGCAAAAAAGTAACGGTGATAAAGGAAACAGGCCATTGTTAGCGTAAGAAAATAACTGCAGATGCTGGCGCAAATCGAAGGTATTTATTCACAAAATGCTGGAGTAACTCAGCAGGTCAGGCAGCATCTCAGGAGAGAAGGAACCTCCTTCAGACTGATGTCAGGGGTGGGACAAAGGAAGGATATGGGTGGAGACAGGAAGATAGAGGGAGATCTGGGAAGGAGGAGGGGAAGAGAGGGACAGAGGAACTATCTAAAGTTGGAGAAGTCAACGTTCATACCGCTGGGCTGCAAGCTGCCTAAGCAAAATATGAGGTGCTGTTCCTCCAATTTCCGGTGGGCCTCACTATGACACTGGAGGAGGCCCATGACAGAAAGGTCAGACTGGGAGTAGGAGGGAGAGTTGAAGTGCTCAGCCACTGGGAGATCAGGTTGGTTAAGGCAGACTGCGCGATGGTGTTGAGCGAAACGATCGCCGAGCCTGCGTTTGTTTTTGCCGATGTAAAGAAGTTGACATCTAGAGCAGCGGATACAATAGATGAGGTTGGAGGAGGTGCAGGTGAACCTCTGTCTCACCTGGAAAGACTGTTTGGGTCCTTAGATGGAGTTGAGGGGGGAGGTAAAGGGACACGTTTGCACATCCCCAATCTTTTCCACTCGTCTCCTTAGTTTCATGTTTCATGTATTTGCGTTTTATGACTGTTGGCAGATCAATTTCCCTCCTGGGATAAATAAAGTTGTATCATATCGTATCGGGTTACACGGATCATTAAAACATGTGCAGATACAGAAAATGATCAGAATTGATAAGGGAATGCTGGAGGTCAGAAAAAAGATTGACCAGAATCTTATCTGAACTCTAAGGGTTAACTACAAAGAAAGGTTACAGGAACTGGTTTTGGATTCACTCGAATTTGGGTAGTTTAGGGATGATTTAATTTATTTAACTTAATTGAAGTAACTTAATATAAATCATAAAATAGGAAGAGTGCAGCAGAATTGCACAATCTAAACACAGTGGAGTTATTGTTTTGTTATATTATATACAAATAAACACAACCTTTTTCTACACGGGTTGATTATCGAGAAGTAGATCATGAGTTGAGCAAACTGCCTCTAGCGCTGTATCACATTGACACCTAAACAAAATACTCCATTAAGAAACATTGCTTCATGTTCCAGGCAGCATCACGTAACGAGAAAGGAAAAGTTGCGAATTTCCTACCTGATAGGATAGCAAACTGTTTCTGTAGCTGTTCAATGATGTCAACTGCTAGCAGGGGTCTGATTTCTTGTTGCATAATTTCATCTGCAGAGAGAGAGAGAGCAACAGAGTAATCCAACGAGTTAAGTTCAGGACTGAAACAAAGTTGTATTGTCAGTTAACAGAGATGCTCAGAACACTAAATCTGCAATGGTTTCCCAAGATGCTGCTTAGATTTCAGTCACAAGACTTCCTTTGCTCCAAAGTTACAAAAGCCATTGGAAATTCTTTCACAATCTTCAGTTCACATAACCCTTACATCAAATCATTTGTCAATAACATTAGTTTGGCCATGAATTCTTTGATTAAAACACACAGTATCGTTTATTCTCATTTAAATTGTAATTAACCCTTGTTTTCCACCCTACCAGAATGTACATCAGCTCTACCAGAATGTACATCTCTTTAAAAAGATCACATATTTTACTCATGGATCGATTTTCTATCTTTAGCCATTTTATTCCTGGTAGACGACAAGTACAAAAATAAACTAGAACGTGACTGTGTCTTAAAATGTACTTATAAATTAATATCAGTTCATGAGACACAAAAATAGCAATTTGCATCTTCTCATTAATAATTATATACTCCAACAAGTTACTGCTTTTGTCTCAGATCTTAATTGAAACTGTGCTGGAAATCTAAATAATTACCCTGATGACTAGTTAGAACCAAGAGCATGATTATATAAGGAGAATCGCAAAGGTTACGTGGTGCCACCTTGTGATTTAAACTTCAGTAAAGCGGGGATTCAAAGCAGCAACTGCAACTTACATTCATTTAACATGTCCAACATAATAACATTTCACAAGGCACTGGACCAGACTTCTGTTCAACAGTAGCTCCAGGATGGTATGACTAGACAGAAGCCGAGGAAAAGGAAGGGAAGTCTAGAACACGGAACTATGCAGCTGAAAGCAAGGCCTCACGGTGAAAGGACTGAAATCAGGAGCGCACAAGAAGATTGAGTTGGAACCGAGCACAGTTCTAGACAGGCATTGAAATGTTCATGGAAGGAGCAATGGGGAGGATTTTAACATGGAGATATCAACAGGGGTATAATGTATAAGAAAATAACTGCAGATGCTGGTACAAATCGAAGGTATTTATTCACAAAATGCTGGAGTAACTCAGCAGGTCAGGCAGCATCTCAGGAGAGAAGGAATGGGTGACGTTTCGGGTCGAGACCCTTCTTCAGGCTGATGTCAGGGGGGCGGGACAAAGGAAGGATATAGGTGGAGACAGGAAGATAGAGGGAGATCTGGGAAGGAGGAGGGGAAGAGAGGGACAGAGGAACTATCTAAAGTTGGAGAAGTCAATGTTCATACCACTGGGCTGCAAACTGCCCAGGCGAAATATGAGGTGCTGTTCTTCCAATTTCCGGTGGGCCTCACTATGGCAACAGGGGAGCAGCTAATGCATGTTAACAAGCTTTGAATAAAGAGATTTTCATCATGTTAGTACACAAGCAACACAAGGCGTTGTCGGGAAGAAGATGGGAACATCTGCTACAGAGGTACGAGTAATGGATTAGGGAATCAGCAGTAAATGAGCTGAGCTCTGATAGAGCTGCCCAAGGTTAGAGGTGGGACCTGCCACGCAGAGATGCTGCAGCACCTGGACAATGAACACTAGAGTTGTGACACACTGAAACGGGTTTGAGCACCTTTGCTGGAAGTGACATTGCTCCAAGTCCTGGACCAGTTTTCAACGGGGCTGACATTCTACCTCACAAGCCCAATGCAAAATGCCCATGGAGCATGCACAGGCAAGCACACAAGGCACTGTCCTCAGCACCCTGCCGTGAACTTCCACATGTGATGTCCATTGGGCTTTGACACCACACACTTGCCCAACAGTCTCCATATCTAAAGAAAGTGAGATGGTCAACAGAGCCAGAGTACAGACCGTAGGAAATAGGAGCAGCAGCTGGCCAGAGTTTCCCTGGAGTCTGCTCTGCTGTTCAATGGGCCATTACGATCGTTGGCTTCAACTCAATTTTGCAGCTCAATCCACATGACCCCTTGATTCCCTTGTCGTGCAAGAATCCAACAAGCACAGACTAACAGGCAGCATCTCTAGATAGAAGGAATGGGTAGGACGTTTCCCTGGTCTTTACTGAGATTGGGTTGTTTTTTTTGTCCCATGGGTTAGCATGAGGCTTCCATACTATCATGGACCATTTTTGAGTGAGGTCAAAAACAGATATGTACAGTGGCCAATGCTACTCCCTGCATTTTTCTTGGAAGCAATGAAGACCACGTCTACTGTGTGAGTAGATCAGCGTTTCTCAACCGGGGTTCCCTGGAACACTCGGGTTCCGCTAGAGGTCGCCAGGGGTTCCACGAGAAATCCCCCGCGCCCTGGAAGTCTCCACGAAAATGTGGCACCTAGGCTGGGCAAGGCAGCCAATCTCCACCTCATCGGGACTTCCATGGCCGATCGATGGGTTGAATTTGCAACCTGTGGCCGGGACTCTGGAACTCCAGCCCAGCTGGAACCAGCACATCTATCCCCATAGCCGACTTCCTTGGCCAGCTGGATAAACCAGCAAAGCTCTGGAACCAAGAGCGCCAGAAAATCAGTGGTGGAACTGTAATGAGTAAATATTACATTTAAGTGCAAGATTATATAACCATATTCATTAATTAAGACAGGGTTAAAATATAAAACACAGCAGAAAAGCCAATTGCCACCTTTTTGGGCTGATTATCAATTTATGTGCGAATTTACTTCAACAAGTACTTCAATATGTACTTCAATAAGCAGGATGACATCATACTCTAAATGACTGCAATCAGTGGTCATTATGTGTGTTTGTTTCCCCCAGGACTAGAACCAAGGTAGAGCAGAAATGCACATCCTTACTAATCACATGCAAATGCATTTGAGTCATTTTTGCATTTAACCATATAACCATATAACAACTACAGCACGGAAACAGGCCCGTTCGGCCCTACCAGTCCACGCCGACCACTCTCTCTGACCTAGTCTCATCTACCTGCTCTCAGACCATAACCCTCCAATCCCCTCTCATCCATATACCTATCCAATTTACTCTTAAATAATAAAATTGAGCCTGCCTCCACCACTTCCACCGGAAGCCCATTCCATACAGCCACCACTCTCTGAGTAAAGAAGTTACCCCTCATGTTACCCCTAAACTTTTGTCCCTCAATTCTGAAGTTATGTCCCCTTGTTGGAATCTTCCCCACTCTCAAGGGGAAAAGCCTACCCACGTCAACTCTGTCCGTCCCTCTTAAAATTTTAAAAACCTCTATCAAGTACCCCCTCAACCTTCTACGCTCCAAAGAATAAAGACCCAACCTGTTCAACCTCTCTCTGTAGCTTAAGTGCTGAAACCCAGGCAACATTCTAGTAAATCTCCTCTGTACCCTCTCCATTTTGTCGACATCCTTCCTATAATTTGGCGACCAGAACTGCACACCATACTCCAGATTCGGACTCACCAATGCCCTGTACAATTTCAACATTACATCCCAACTTTTATATTCGATGCTCTGATTTATAAAGGCAAGCATACCAAATGCCTTCTTCACCACCCTATCCACATGAGATTCCACCTTCAGGGAACAATGCACAGTTATTCCCAGATCCCTCTGTTCCACTGCATTCCTCAATTCCCTACCATTTACCCTGTAGGTCCTATTTTGATTTGTCCTACCAAAATGCAGCACCTCACACTTATCAGCATTAAACTCCATCTGCCATCTTTCAGCCCACCCTTCCAAAAGGCCCAAGTCTCTCTGTAGACTTTGAAACTCTACTTCATTATTAACTACACCACCTATCTTAGTATCATCTGCATATTTACTAATCCAATTTGCCACACCATCATCCAGATCATTAATGTAAATGACAAACAACAGTGGACCCAACACAGATCCTTGGGGTGCTCCACTAGACACTGGCCTCCAACCTGACATACAGTTGTCAACCATTACCCTCTGGTATCTCCCATTCAGCCATTGTTGAATCCATCTTGCAACCTCACTATTAATACCCAACGATTTAACCTTCTTAATCAACCTTCCATGTGGAACCTTGTCAAATGCCTTACTGAAGTCCATATAGACAACATCCACAGCCTTGCCCTTATCAATTTCCCTGGTAACCTCTTCAAAAAATTCAAGAAGATTAGTCAAACATGACCTTCCAGGCACAAATCCATGTTGACTGTTTCTAATCAGGCCTTGTTTATCCATATAATTATATATATTGTCCCTAAGTATCTTTTCCATTAATTTTCCCACCACAGACGTCAAACTAACAGGTCTATAATTGCTAGGTTTACTTTTAGAACCTTTTTTAAACAAGGGCACAACATGCGCAATGCGCCAATCTTCCGGCACCATCCCCGTTTCTAATGACGTTTGAAATATTTCCGTCATAGCCCCTGCTATTTCTGCACTCATGTTTAATTTCTTATTCGTGTGGAACGGCCTTTAGTGGTCAGTGGACAGGAGCTGTACGTGACGAATATTTATGTAGGGGTTCCCTGAGACATGAAAATTATTTCAAGGGTTCCGCAAGGGTAACAAGGTTGAGTAACACTGGTGTAGATGGACATAATTCACACTGTGATCTTTGGCCACTGACGAGAGGTGATTGAGGTGGACTCTGTGGCAGACATCGTGAGACCCTCCATTTTGTTTTACCACAGTTGGGCTTGTCACCATTTCGATAATGGATATAGTCAAGTCAATTTTTTATTTGTATAGCATATTTAAAAACAACCCACGTTGACCAAAGTGCTGTACATCTGATTAGGTTCCAATGGAAAAAAAATGAAACATACAGTAGCACGCAAACAGTTCACAGCGCCTCGTCAATGAGCCTCAAACGCTAGGGAGTAGAAATAGGTTTTGAGCCTGGACTTAAAGGAGTCGATGGAGGGGGCAGTTCTGATGGGGAGAGGGATGCTGTTCCACAATCTAGGAGCTGTAACCGCAAAAGCGCGGTCACCCCTGAGCTTAAGCCTAGAGCGCGGGATAGTGAGTAGCCCCAAGTCGGCCGACCTGAGGGACCTGGAGTTAGAGAGGGGGGTTAGAAGATTTTTAATGTAGGGGGGGGGAGTGTCCATTTAGGGCTTTATACGTGAATAGGAGGAGCTTGAAGTTGATTCTGTACCGTACAGGGAGCCAGTGGAGAGAGGCCAGAATCGGGGTGATGTGGTCCCTTTTACGGGTACCCGTCAGGAGTCTCGCTGCGGCGTTTTGGACCAGTTGCAGGCGGGACAGGGAAGATTGGCTGATCCCAGTGTATAGGGAGTTGCAGTAGTCTAGGCGGGAGGAAATGAAAGCGTGAATGATTTTTTCTGTGTCGTCGAATTGGAGGAAAGGTTTGATTTTAGCTATGGTTCGAAGTTGGAAGAAGCTGGCTTTTACCACAACGTTGACTTGCTTATCAAATTTTAATACAGAGTCAAATATCATGCCGAGGTTTTTGACATGCGATTTGACTAGGCAGGATAGACTTCCAAGACTGCCTGTTATCAATTTGATGGAGTCGGGGGGGCGGCTGAATAGGATGACCTCAGACTTGCTCTCATTTAATTGGAGGAAGTTCTGTGCCATCCAACATTTTATGTCCTCAAGGCAGTGTAAGAGGCTGTTTAAATTTGACTGGTTGTTGGGTTTCAGGGGGAGGTAAAGCTGAGTGTCATCGGCATAGCAGTGGAAAGAAATGCCGTGCCTTTGAATGATTTGGCCAAGGGGGAGCATGTATAGAGAGAAGAGAATGGGGTCTAGGATGGAGCCTTGTGGAACTCCGCAGGAGAGGCTAGCTGGAGCAGAGGAATAACTGCCTATGTTGATGGCGAAACTCCTATCTTTGAGGTACGAAGCGAACCAGCTCAGGGCAGTGCCATCAATGCCAACCGCGTACCGGAGACGGTCAATAAGGATGGTGTGGTCCACTGTATCGAACGCTGCGCTGAGGTCGAGAAGGAGCAGGATTGCACAGTCGCCGGTGTCGATGGCGAGTAGCAGGCGATATAGTAGCCATAATTTTGAGATATGTTCCTATATCCCCCTCCTCCCAGATGTAACAATGGGAAAGTGGATTTAGCATTGAAACATTCCCTGCCATATCGTTAGATTTCAGTGGGGATACTGTATGTTCCCAAGACTCTGTTACTTCTGATGGGTGCAGGAATGAGAGCTATATGATGAGGGAGGACATCAGTGAGGAGTTGAGGGAGACTTTATTCTCTCACAAGATCATGAACCTTTGGAATACTCCACCTCAGATCTGTGGAGACCGGCAAGTTGAATGTTTGCGAGGGAACAAGCAGGAAAGTTTAGCTTGAGACCAAGATCAGGTGAGCCACAATCTTATGGAGTGGCAGCAGGGGCTACTTTGTCTACTCCTCCTCCGATTCCTTGCATTCTGATGAACAACTAAAAGGGGAAGGGGGAGGGGGGAGAGAGGGAGGGTCATGCTTTCAACAGGGACAAAGACATAAACTATGGTAAAATTTAGCAAATCCGTAGATGGAAAAGATAGACACAAAATGCTGGAGTAACTCGGGTTGTAAGTTACCTGGAATTCGAAGTGTTGTTCGTCCAGTTTGTGTGTGGCCTCACTCTGGCAATGGAGGAAGCCCAGGACATAAAGGTCAGTATGGGAATAGGAGGCAGAGTTCAAATAGTTAGCAACCAGGAGATCCAATAAGCCTTGGCCAGATTAAGCGCAAATGTTTGGCAAGATGGTTGCTGAATCTACACTTGGTCTCACCGATGTAAAATAGGCCACATCAGGAACACTGTAGGTTAGGTTAGAGGAGGTGAATGTGAACCTCCGTCTCTCCTGGAAGGACTGCTGGGGTCCCAGGATGGATGTGAGGGAGCAGATAGAGGGACAGGTGTACGTCTCCTGCAGTTGCAGGTGGTAGCACCGCAGGACGGGGTGGTTTTGTGTGGGAAGGGATTAGCGAGGCGAGTTGTGGAGGGAGCGGTCTCTGCAGTAGCTGGAAAGGGGTGGAGATGGGAAGATGGGACTGGTGGTGGGATCACGTTGAAGGAGTCGGAAAATTATGTTTTGGATGCGGTGGCTGGTGGGGAGAAAGGCAAGGAGCTGGGGCACTCTATCTTTGTTCCATCTAGGGGGAGCGAGAGCAGAAGTGTGGAACATAGAGGAGGCACAGGTGAGGGATCCCTCTATGAGAGCCGGGCAAAGCCATGTTTACTAAAGATAGAGGACATCTTGGAGGTCCTAGAATGGAAAGTCTCACCCTGGGAGCAGTTCCAGCGGAGAAAGAATAATGAAGAGTAGGGGATAGTGTCTTTGCAAGAGGCAGGGTGGGGGGAGCTGTAGGGAGTCAGTGGGTTTGCAGTAGATGTGGGGCTGGCTCCTGGGATGGAGACAGAGTCATCAAGAAGGGGGAAAACTGTGTCTGAGACAGTCCAAGGGAATCTGAGGGCAGGGTGGAAGTTAGTGGTGGTTAACAACGTCCATGAGTTTTGCATGGGTGCAGGAGGCAGCCCTGATGTAACCATTGATGTAGTGGAGAAAGAGACAGGGGATGGTTTCAGCATATATCTGGAACAAGGAGTGGACGACATAATCAGGCGTACAGTAGCTGAGCCCTTGTTAGTTCCCACGGCCACCCCTCTAACTTGAAAAATGTGAGAATTAACTTAATGTAATTTTGTGACTAGGGTTGCCAACTTTCTCACTCCCAAATAAGGATCTAAAGGTGACATCACCGCCCGCGCCCCACGTGACCTCACCCAGCCAGCAGCCATGTGCTCCCGCTCCACCAATGGCGGCCACCTGAGCTGGGAGGCGGGTTGCTACGCAACCTCCGTTCGGCGAACACACTCGGTCCCGCTCCCCGAACATACTCCGTCAGTCTACACTGTCCGGGCCGACAACGGCTCCCAGGCCTACAGTGCCCGGGCCTACAGTGTCCGGGCCTACAGCGACCCCTGGGCCTAATACGGGACAAGGGTGGTCCCGTAAGAGACAAACCAATTTAGACCAAATTACGGGATGTCCCGGCTAATACGGGACAGTTGGCCACCTAGCCATGACCTTCTCCTTAATCAGTAAAGCAACACCCTGTCCTCTTTCACCCCCATCTAGCTATCAGTCAGGTCCCTCCATTAATCAGGCATTCATGTCCCAGACGGAAACATACCCACTCATGCCCAGTTCATGCTAATGGCACGTTGGCCTTCATAATAAGAGGATTTAAGTGTAGGAGTAAAGAGGTCCTTCTGCAGTTGTACAGGACCCTGATGAGACCACATTTGGAGTATTATGTGCAGATTTGGTCTCTCAATTTGAGGAAGGACATCCTTGCTATTGAGGCAATGCAGCATAGGTTCACCAGGTTAATCCCCGGGATGGCGGGACTGTCAAATGGGGAAAGATTGGAAAAACTGGGCTTGTATTCACTGGAATTTAGAAGGATGAGAGGGGATCGTATCGAAAAGTATAAAATTAAAAAAGGACTGGACAAGCTAGATGCAGGAAAAATGTTCCCAATGTTGGGGGAGTCTAAGAATAAAGGGGAGGCCATTTAAAACTGAGATGAGAAAAAAACTTTTTCACCCAGAGTTGTGAATTTGTGGAATTCTCTGCCACAGAGGGCAGCGTAAGGCCAATTCACTGGATGAATTTAAAAGAGAGTTGGATAGAGCTCTAGGGGCTAGTGGAATCAAGGGATATGGGGAGAAGGCAGGCACGGGTTACTGATTGTAGATGATCAGCCATGATCACAATGAATGGCGGTGCTGGCTCGATGGGTCCAAATGGCCTCCTCCTGCACCTTTTTGCTCTGTTTCTATCAGCCTTGTAATGTCTTCTGTAAGACCCTGTTGTGGCTAGCACAATGAATATACGCCCGGACATCTTGTAAGAAGATTTTATTACTGATCCTTCACCAGGAAACTTCTAGAAGGTCACCTGACCTCAGTCACAAGGCACCAGCCCATTGGCCCTGGAAGGTCACCTGACCTCAGTCACAAGGCACAAGCCCATTGGCCAGCTTCTGCTCTTGGCCTCAAGGGGGTACTGGCATTTACATTACATATACATCACAAGCCTAACCCAGCATGTCTCTGGCAATAAATGCAGCTTAATCCAACAGCCCTGCCTCAATCCCTGCTGTGCTCCTGCCTGCTCAACGTGCTTTCATCGCCCTCCGCACCAACGTCTAACACACTCACCCACCTCACTCCTGTATGGGATCCCATCCCCTGCCAATCTAGTTTAAACCCTCCTGAGTAGGACGGACATTTGGTTCCTGTGCAGTTCGTGCATGTCGTCCCTCTAGAACAGGCCACCTCTGCCCCAGAAGACATCCCAATGGTCTAAGAATCTGAATCCTTGCCCCCTGCACCAACCCCTCAGCCACGCATTCACCTGTCCTATCTTCCTGTCCCCGCCCTCACTAGCCCCTGGCTCCCGGAGCAATCCCGAGATGACTATCCTGGAGATACTGGTGTTTACCTTCAGCCGAGCTCCCTGTGTTCAAGCTGCAGGACCTTATGCCTTTTCCTACCTGTGACATTTGTGACAACGTGCACGGAGACTTCCAGCTGCTCGCCCTCCCCCGAGAGAATGTTCTGCTACCGCTCCGAGATATTTTGAACCCTGGCTCCCGGAAGGCAACACGCCATCCTGGAGTCGCAGTTACAGCCACAGAATCCTCCTCACTAAGCAGTCTCCCATCACCATGGCTCTGCCAGTCTTCACCCTTCCCCACTGTGCCGCAGAGCCGGGCACAATGCCACAGGCCCAACTGCTGCCAACCGCTCACCCTCCCCACAACTAGGGTTGCCAACTGTCCCGTATTAGCCGGGACATCACCTATATTGGGCTCAATTGGTTTGTCCCGTACGGGACCGCCCTTGTCCCGTATTAGGCCCAGGGGGATGCTGTAGGCCCGGGGGAGCGCTGTAGGCCCTGCGGGCGCTGTAGGCCCGGGGCGGGGTGCTGTAGGCCCAGGGGGGGCGCTGTAGGCCCAGGCACTGGAGGGCCAGGGACCGCTGTAGGCCTGGACAGTGTAGGCCAGGAGGCCTGGGCGCCACCTAATGGAAGTTGCGTAGCAACTCGCCTCCCGGTCCGGGTGGCCACCATTGGTGGAGCGGGACCACATGGCTCACGTGGGGCGCGGGACGGTAACATCACGTTTTGTCTGTTATTTGGGAGTGAGGACCTTGGCCACCCTACCCACAACACTGTCCAAAGGGGCATGTCTGTTGTGGAGGGGAATAACCCCAGGGGACTCCTGCAATCTCTGCCATTCCTGTGGTCACCCATCTACCCACAACCCAGGCTTGCCCGCCTCACTGTTACTCCCATCTATGACATTCTCCTGGATCATCCTGGGGACATCCTGCTGCTCCAGCTCCCTGACGCAGCCTGTGTACGGGCGTCAGGGGTTATGGGGAGAAGGCAGGACAGTGGGGTTAGGAGGGCGAGATAGATAGGCCCGGACACTGTAGGCACGGGGGGCCACTGTAGGCCCGGGCGGCCGCCATTGGTAGAGCGGTAGCACGTGGCCGCTGGCTGGGTGAGGTCACGTGGGGCGCGGGGTGGTGACGTCACCTTTTGTCCCTTATTTGGGAGTGAGAAAGTTGGCAACCCTATTGCTCACTGAATATGACCTTCTGACCTGCTGGCCTTTCAATACTCTGACCTCCTTTCAGTTGCAAAAAACCTTAGTAGGATGTGTGAACCTAAACACAGTACAAATATTAAGGGTTTATTATCTTTGATGGTGGATAAATTACCAGGCCCTGATAAAATAGATCAAAAAGGAAAAGTCCTTGGGATGCAAAGGGGGGTAGCAAACAGGATTTTTAAAAATTGCCTTATCATATAACATATAACATATAACAACTACAGCATGGAAACAGGCCTGTCCGGCCCTACCAGTCCACGCCGACCATTCTCCCTGACCTAGTCTCATCTACCTGCACTCAGACCATAACCCTCCAATCCCCTCCTATCCATATACCTATCCAATTTATTCTTAAATAATAAAATCGAGCCAGCCTCCACCACTTCCACCGGAAGCCCATTCCATACAGCCACAACCCTCTGAGTAAAGAAGTTCCCCCTCATGTTACCCCTAAACCTTTGTCCCTCAATTCTGAAGCTATGTCCCCTTGTTGGAATCTTCCCCACTCTCAAAGGGAAAAGCCTACCCACGTCAACTCTGTCCGTCCCTCTCAAAATTTTAAAAACCTCTATCAAGTCCCTCCTCAACCTTCTACGCTCCAAAGAATAAAGACCCAACCTATTCAACCTCTCTGTAGCCTAAGTGCTGAAACCCAGGCAACATTCTAGTAAATCTCCTCTGTACCCTCTCCATTTTGTCGACATCCTTCCTATAATTTGGCGACCAGAACTGCACACCATACTCCAGATTCGGCCTCACCAATGCCCTGTACAATTTCAACATTACATCCCAACTTCTATACTCGATGCTCTGATTTATAAAGGCAAGCATACCAAACGCCTTCTTCACCACCCTATCCACATGAGATTCCACCTTCAGGGAACAATGCACAGTTATTCCCAGATCCCTCTGTTCCACTGCATTCCTCAATTCCCTACCATTTACCCTGTACGTCCTATTTTGATTTGTCCTACCAAAATGCAGCACCTCACACTTATCAGCATTAAACTCCATCTGCCATCTTTCAGCCCACCCTTCCAAAAGGCCCAAGTCTCTCTGTAGACTTTGAAAATCTACCTCACTATCAACTACTCCACCTATCTTAGTATCATCTGCATATTTACTAATCCAATTTGCCACACCATCATCCAGATCATTAATGTAAATGACAAACAACAGTGGACCCAACACAGATCCTTGGGGCACTCCACTAGACACTGGCCTCCAACCTGACATACAATTGTCAACCATTACCCTCTGGTATCTCCCATTCAGCCATTGTTGAATCCATCTTGCAACCTCACTATTAATACCCAACGATTTAACCTTCTTAATCAACCTTCCATGTGGAACCTTGTCAAATGCCTTACTGAAGTCCATATAGACAACATCCACAGCCTTGCCCTTATCAATTTCCCTGGTAACCTCTTCAAAAAATTCAAGAAGATTAGTCAAACATGACCTTCCAGGCACAAATCCATGTTGACTGTTTCTAATCAGGCCTTGATTATCCAAATAATTATATATTATAGGCAGGAAGCTGGAGTAGCGTTTGACAGGTATATTTGTCACTTGCTAGAAAGAGTGCAGAGAAGACTTATGAGGATGCTGCCAGGATTTGAGGGCCTGAGCTATCGGGAGAGGTTGAGCAGGCTATTCCTTGGAGCACAGAAAGCTGACGGGTGATTTTTCTTTTAGATGTTTATTATATCGTGTGGGGAATAGATAGCGTAAATGCTCAGAGTCTTCTACCCAAGTTTGGGGAATGAGAACCAGACGACATAAGTTTAAGGTGGGAGGGAAAAGATTTAATAGGAACCTGAGATGCAGCATTTTCACTCAGACAGTGGTGGGTACATGGAACGAGCTACTAGAGGAGATAGATGAGGCAGGATGTAAAAGACACTTGGACAGGTACGCGGATTGGAAAGGATTAGAGGCAAATGGGCCAAATGGGACTAGTTGGATGGGGAATATTGGTCAGCATGGGCAATTCGGGCCAAAGGAAAGGCCTGTTTCCATGCTGTGTGACTCTATGACACAAAGACTGGCACCAGTGGAGTTCCACAGGGATCAGTGTTTTCATTCTTGTCTTTTGTAAAATACACGTCAAAATAATTAATATAAAGACATAGAGTCGTGGAGCCTTACAGCGTGGAAACAGACCCTTTGGCCCAACTTGCCCACACCAGCCAATATGTCCCATCTATACTAGTCCCACCAGCCCATATCCCTCTCCATGTACCTGTCTAAACGTTTCTTAAACATTGTGACAGTACCTGCCTCAACTACCTCCTCCGGCAGCTCGTTCCATACACCCACCTGTGAAAATGTGAAAAAAGTTACCCCTCATATTCCTATTTAATCTCCCCCCCCCCCCCCCCCCCCCCCCTCCCCCCCTCACCTTAAATTTATGTCCTCTGGTTCTTCATTCCCCTACTCTGGGCAAGAGCCTCTGTGCATCTACCCAATCTATTCCTCTCATGATTTTGTACACCTCTATAAGATCACCCCTCATCCTCCTGCACTCCAAGGAATAGAGTCCCAGCCTACTCAACCTCTCCCTATAGCTCACACCCTCTAGTTCTGGCATCATCTTGTAAATCTTCTCTGCATCCTTTCCAGCTTGACAACATCTTTCCCATAACATGGTGCCCAAAACTGAACACAATACTATTGTGGCACGGCGGCACGGTGGCGCAGCGTTAGAGTTGCTGCCTTACAGCGAATGCAGCGCCGGAGACTCAGTTTCGATCCTGACTACGGCGCCGTCTGTACGGAGTTTGTACGTTCTCCCCGTGACCTGCGTGGGTTTTCTCCGAGACCTTCGGTTTCCTCCCACACTCCAAAGACGTACAGGTATGTAGGTTAATTGGCTGGGCAAATGTAAAAAATTGTCCCTAGTGTGTGTAGGATAGTGTTAATGTGCGGGGATCGCTGGGCGGCGCGGACCCGGTGGGCCGAGGGGCCTATTTCCGCGCTGTATCTCTAAATCTAAAAATCTAAATCTAAACGCAGCCTCACCAACATCTTATACAACTGCAACATGACCTCTCATTTTCTATACTCAATGTTCTGACTGTTCAACCACCGGGTGGCGCCATATTTCGAAACGTCACCCATTCCTTCTCTCCAGAGATACTGCCTGTCCCGCTGAGTTACTCCAGCATTTTGTGTCTGTCTTCAGTGTAAACTAGCATCTGCAGTTCTTTCGTACACATTTCATTTGTACCTGGCAGGTTGTGTCTCACTAACAATTGAGTTTTTTGAGGAGGTGCAAAGGAGATTGATGAAGACGGGACTGTGGATGTTGAAGATTAAGGTGTACAGGATCCAGGGTGACTTGGTCGTGTGGATTCAGAACTGGCTTATTCGTGGAAGACAGAGGGATGTGGTGGAAGCAAGATAACTGTCTGGATGTCAGTGACCAGTGAAGCTCCACAGGGATCTGTGCGGAGATCTCTGCTGTTTGTGGTATATATAAATGACCTGGACATGAATGTAAATGGGTTGGTGAGTAAGTTTGCTAATGCCACCAAAGTTGGAGGAGTTACAGACAGTGAGAAATGCTGTCAGAAGATACAGCAGGATATAGATCAGCTGCAGAAATTGGTGGTGAAATGACAGACGGACGTTAACCTGAGCAAGTGTGAGGTGTTGCATTTTGGGGGGGAAGTTGAATGTAAGGAGAGACTTCATGAAAAGACCCTTAACAGTATTGAAGTGCAGAGGAATCTTTGAGACCAAGTTCATAGCTCACTAAATGTGGCAGCGCAAGTGAATAGGTTGACGATATACAATAGACAATAGGTGCAGGAGGAGGCCATTCGGCCCTTCTCTCCAGCACCGCCATTCACTGTGATCATGGCTGATCATTCTCAATCAGTACCCCGTTCCTGCCTTCTCCCCTACCCCCTGACTCCGCTATCTTTAAGAACTTGATCTAACTCTCTCTTGAAAGCATCCAGAGAATTGGCATCCACTACCTTCTGAGGCAGAGAATTCCGCAGATTCACAACTCTCTGGGTGAAAAAGTTTTTCCTCTTCTCCGTTCTAAATGGCCTACCCCTTATTCTTAAACTATGGCCCCTGGTTCTGGACTCCCCCAACATCGGGAACATGTTTCCTGCCTCTAATGTGTCCAATCCCTTAATAATATTATATGTTTCAATAAGATCCTCTCTCATCCTTCTAAATTTCAGTGTATACAAGCCCAGTCACTCCAGTCTTTCACCGTATGACAGTCCCGCTATCCCGGCTGGTAAGAAAAAAAGGCACATGGTCTACTTGCCTTTATTGCTAGGGGCAGTGAATATATGAATCAGGAAGTCATGGTGCAGTACTACAGCATTGGCTGCATTTGGAGCATTGTGTGCAGTTCTGTTGCTCCCATTACAGGAGAGATATGGAGGCGTTGGAGACGGTGCAGAGGAGGTTTACCAGAATACTGCCTGGATTAAAGGGTTTCAGCTGCAGGGAGAGGTTGGATAGACTTGGATTGTTTTCTCTGAAATTCAGAAGTGGAGAGGAGACGATAGAAGCATGTACAGTAAGATTATGAGAGACATAGAAAGGGTAGACAGTCAGAACCTTCCTCCCAGGGTGGAAACGTCCAATAGCAGAGGGTACAGCTATAAGAAGGGGTAAGTTTGCTGGAGATGTGTGGGGCAAGAGTGCTGGGGCCTGCAAAGCATTGCCAGGGCTGGTGGTGGAGTAGGGTTGCCAACTGTCCCATATTAGCCGGGACATCCCGTATATTGGGCTAAATTGGTTTGTCCCGTACGGGACCGCCCTTGTCCCGTATTAGGGCGGTAGGCCCGGACACTGTACGCCCGGGGGCCATTGTAGGCCCGGACACTGTAGGCCCGGACACTGTACGCCCGGGGGCCATTGTAGGCCCGGACACTGTAGGCCCCAACACTGTAGGCCCCGACACTGTAGGCCCCGATACTGTAAGCCTAGAGGCCTGGGCGCCACCTAACGGAGGTTGCATAGCAACCCGCATTCCGGCCCAGTCGGCCGCCATTGGTGGAGCGGGAGCACGTGACCGCTGGCTGGGTGACGTCGCGTGGGGCGCGGGGCGGTAACGTCACCTTTTGTTCCTTATTTGGGAGTGAGTAAGTTGACAACCCTATGGTGAGTGAAATATGAGAGTTGCATTTATGAGGCTTTTAGGTCGGCGCGCGAAAGTGCAGGGACTAGAGGGATACAGATCATGTACAGGCAGACGAGGTCAGTTCAACTAGGCATCATGTTTGCTACAAACCTTGTGGAATGAAGGTCCCATCTCCGCGTTGACTGTTCTATGTTCTAAATGGCAGCAGTGTGCAAGGGTATACCATCGGATAGGTGGCACAAGGTAAGGGAATGAGCAGTCAGGGTAATTTATTCAGTGATCTGAAGGGGCAAAAAAGCACCATGGAGTGGATATCTAGAAATCCTTAAAAATGGAGTAGAGCAGGTAAATAGGTGATTAAAATGACACACGAGATCCCTTTCTTTGGTAGTTTAGAATGAAGAGATTATGCCAGAACTCTACAAAACACCACTAATTAGAGCACAGCTCATTAACAGTAGAGTCAGGACCAGAAAATATATAAGAGGATGGTGACAGGACTGGAAACTTGAAACTCTGGGGATAGAGTGGATTAGCAAAGACTGAATCTCTTTTGGAAACACAGGATACTGAGGGAGAACATGGAACAGCACCACACAGAAACAGGCCCACAATATCAGTGCCAAACATAATGCCATCACCAACTATTCACTGCCTGCACATAATTCATTACTCTCTATTCCCTGCATATTCGTGTGCCTATCCAAGAGTTTCTTAAACGCCACTCTTGCATCTGCCTCACCCACCACCTGCTGCAATGTGTTCCAGGCACTTGCCATTCCCTGTAAAATAAACTGTCCTACACATCTCCTTTAAACGTTTCCCCTCTCACCATAAGATTTCAAGATCAATGTATTGTCACATGTACCAATTAAGGTGCAGTGAAATTTGAGTTACCATACAGCCAGACTAAGTGAAAAGCAACAAGACACACAGCCACATCAAATAAAATTTAACATAAACATCCACCACAGCGGTATTTATTCACAAAATGCTGGAGTAACTCAGCGGGTCAGGCAGCATCTCGGGAGAGAAGGAATGGGTGACGTTTCGGGTCGAGACCCTTCTTCAGACTGAAGGAACGTCACCCATTCCTTCTCTCCTGAGATGCTGCCTGACCCACTGAGTTACTCCAGCATTTTGTGAATAAATACCTTCGATTTGTACCAGCATCTGCAGTTATTTTCTTATATTATTCCACCACAGTGGATTCCACATTCCTCACTGTGATGCAAGGTAATAAAGTTCAAGCATCTTGCTCTTTGTTCACCCGCGGTCAGGGCTGTTGAACCATCCACGGTCGGGGCTCCCGATCAACAGCCGACGGTCTGAAGCCCGCTTGTCGGGATGATCGAAACTCCGGCGTCCGGACGGTTGAAACTCTCCGCGGCATGGAGCTCCCGAGTCGGCCTCTTCTTACCAGAGACCGCGGGCTTCACGATGTTAAAGTACACAGGCCCCGCGGTTGGAGCTCTCCACAGTCGAACCCCGGCAAAGGATCGCAGCTCCGTGATGTTAAAGTCCGCGCCACGCCCGCGGCATGAAGCGCCCCATAGTATTTGAATGAGATTTTATAGAATTTGGTCAAGTTGAATAAAATTATAGAGGGTCCAGAAAGAGCAAATAGAAAGGGCTTATTCCCCTCAGGAGCCGGGTCAAACGCTGGGGACATTGATTTAAAGTTATGCTCGAAGAATTACAGAGGGGATGAAGAAAAATATTTTCACCCTGAGGGTTGGAGTCCAGAACTCTGCTTGAAAAATAAACAAAAGGTGCAGGAGGAGGCCATTCGGCCCTTCGAGCCAGCACCGCCATTCAATGTGATCATGGCTGATCATTCTCAATCAGTACCCCGTTCCTGCCTTCTCCCCATACCCCCTGACTCCGCTATCCTTAAGAGCTCTATCTAGTTCTCTCTTGAATGCATTCAGAGAATTGGCCTCCACTGCCTTCTGAGGCAGAGAATTCTACAGATTCACAACTCTCTGACTGAAAAAGTTTTTCCTCATCTCAGTTCTAAATGGCTTACCCCTTATTCTTAAACTGTGGCCCCTTGTTCTGGACTCCCCCAACATTGGGAACATGTTTCCTGCCTCTAACATGTCCAACCCCTTAATAATCTTATACATTTCGATAAGATCTCCTCTCATCCTTCTAAATTCCAGTGTATACAAACCTAGTTGCTCCAGTCTTTCAACATATAACAGTCCAGCCATTCCGGGAATTAACCTAGAAAACCTACGCTGCACGCCCTCAATAGCAAGAAAAATAATCAGCACACAGTTGGGTGTATACGTTAGGAACCGTGAGGTGCGTGCCGACAGTGGTGGACGTTAGATTGAAGGTCACAGTTTTGATAGGGACAGTACAATGGGCTGAATGGACTCCTTGTGTATCATAGATTTTGTATGATTCCAACAACTCAGCTCCATGCACAGTACCAAACATGTACAATTATGGAACAGGATTTGTTTAGTTTAGTTTAGAGATACAGGGTGGAAACAAGCCCTTTTGGTTCACCGGGTCCACACTGACCAGCGATCCCCGCACATTAACACTATCCTACACCCACTGGGGACAATTCTTTTTTTACATTTACCAAGCCAATTAACCTACAAACCTGTATGTCTGGAGTGTGGGAGGAAACCGAAGATCTCGGAGAAAACCCACGCAGGTCACGGGGAGAACGTACAAACTCCGTACAGACAGCACCCGTAGTTGGGATCAAACCCGGGGTCTCTGGCGCTGCATTCGCTGTAAGGCAGCAACTCTACCGCTGTGCCACCGTCACCCACCCCATTTGCTCAATATTGAGAATGCAAATAGAACAATCACATTCTTTACAATGTTACAAAGTTTAAAAAGTCTACATTATTATGGAGTGTGGACCAAGGAAACGTAATGGGAAGGCAATTGGGTAAATGAATAATATCCTTGAAATATTACATTTATATATCTCAAATATGTGATCACAACTCCTTAAGTTTTAAGATTGTCTTCAACAGGGGCAGGTCTGGATGTTGGGGGAAGGTACTTAATTGGGACAAGGCAGGTTTGCTCTTCAAGGTTGGAGATTAAGGGGTGATTTGATTGAAGTACAGTTGCTCCCCGCCTTACGATGCTTCGACTTGTGATATTTTGACTTTGCGATGGTGTAAACGGCAGTGAACCGTAACGAACCGCCGCTCGCTTCCGGCCACGTGATCACGTGTATTCAATACGTTTTCGACTTACGATATTTTCATTTTACGATGGGTTTCTTGGAACGTAACCCCATCGTAAGTCGAGGAGCGTCTGCATGTAAAATTATTAGAGGCGTAGACAGGGTAGACAGTCATGACCATTTTCCCCAGGGTGCAAATGGCCAACACTAGAGGGCACAGCTATAAGGTGAGAGGGGGAAGTTGAATGGACATGTGCAGGGCAAGGTTTATTTTACAGAGATGGTTGTGGGGGATCTGGAACGTATTATAAGAAGATAACTGCAGATGCTGGTACAAATCGAAGGTGTTTATTCACAAAATGCTGGAGTAACTCAGCAGGTCAGGCAGCATCTCAGGAGAGAAGGAATGGGTGACGTTTCGGGTCGAGACCCTTCAGTCTGAGGAAGGGTCTCAACCCGAAACGTCACCCATTCCTTCTCTCCCGAGATACTGCCTGACCTGCTGAGTAACTCCAGCATTTTGTGAATAAGGTGAATAAATACCTTCGATCTGGAACGTATTGCTGGGGCTGGTGGTGGAGGCTGAGGCAATAGTGGTATTTAGGAGGCGTTTACATAGGCACATGGAAGTGCAAGGATTAGGGAGGGATGTGGATCATGCACAGGCAGATGAGACCAGTTTAACTTGGTATCATGTTTGGCACAAACATTGTGGGCTGAAGGGCCTGTCCCCGTGCTGTACTGTCCTTTTAATAGAAATGTTGTATTTCAAGGTGATTGAAATTGCTTTGGATAATGGCGATAGTGTGCAGGTTGTACTGATAAATTCTCTCATAAATGTTTGTTTTCAAATTCATTTGTTGGGAGTAATCATAGCAGAAAATTACAATGATGGTTTATACCAGAAAATAGTGCGGCACGGTGGCGCAGCGGTAGAGTTGCTGCCTTACAGCGAATACAGCGCCGGAGACTCAGGTTCGATCCTGACTACGGGCGCTGTCTGAACGGAGTTTGTACGTTCTCCCCGTGACCTGCGTGGGTTTTCTCCGAGATCTTCGGTTTCTTCCCACACTTCAAAGACGTACAGGTATGTAGGTTAATTGGCTGGGCAAATGTAAAAAAAAATTGTCCCTAGTGGGTGTAGGATAGTGTTAATGTGCGGGGATCGCTGGGCGGCGCGGACTCGGTGGGCCGAAGGGCCTGTTTCCGCGCTGTATCTCTAAATCTGAATCTCAAAATCTAAAAATTACAACAAAAGGTTAAAACCCAGGAAAAAGAGTTACTGGGAATTCCATCCTTGGGGATTTCCAGTGTGTCATTTCCTAATCCACAGGAATAGGAAAATAGAGAGAGATGAATTACATTATTTTGGAGTAATTGCTGTACAACTGGAAGTTAGAAGGATGAGAGGGGATCTTATTCAAACATGTGAGATTATTAAGGGATTGGACACGCTAGAGACAGGAAACGTGTTCCTGATGTTGGGGGAGTCCAGAACAAGGGGCCACAGTTTAAGAATAAGGGGTAGGCCATTTAGAATGGAGATGAGGAAGAACTTTTTCACCCAGAGAGTTGTAAATCTGTGGAATTCTCTGCCTCAGAAGGCAGTGGAGGCCAATTCTCTGGATACTTTCAAGAGAGAGTTAGATAGAGCTCTTAAGGATAGCGGAGTCAGAGGGTATGGGGAGAAGGCAGGAACAGGGTACTGATTGAGAATGATCAGCCATGATCACATTGAATGGCGGTGCTGGCGCAAAGGGCCGAATGGCCTCCTCCTGCACCTATTGTCTATTGTCTAACTTTGACAGAAGCATGTTGTTACAGAGCATTACCTTGATTGCAAAGGAATAGAAATTGTGTAATGTGGCATATCTAATACTGGTCACAAACAACACTTACTTTAGTGCTCTCACTCCTTCAACAACTGTATCAATAGACAATAGACAATAGACAATAGGTGCAGGAGGAGGCCATTCGGCCCTTCGAGCCCGCACCACCATTCAATGTGATCATGGCTGATCATTCAAAATCGTGTGACTAGATGCTGCCTGGCCAGTGTAGAAATAAAACCTTTAGTATCGCAAAGCTGGATCGGATATTTGACACAATATTGTATCACTGGGTGATTGATGCAAACTCAGCAACATGATTAACACATTAACACCTGTCCCTATACCTCCCCCCTCAACTCAGTCCTTTCAGGTGAGGCAGAGGTTCACTTGCACCTCCTCCAACTGCATCTACTGTATCTGCTGTTCCAGGTGTGGATTCTTATATATTGGCAAGACCAAGCGCAGGCTCGGCGATCGTTTCGCTGAACACCTCTACTGTAACCGTCATTCCAGGTGTGGACTGGGCAATTGTTTTGCTGAACATCTTCGCTCAGTCCGCCTGGACCTAACTGATCTCCCGGTTGCCAAACACTTTAATTCCCCTTCCCATTCCCACACTGACTTTTCAGTCCTGGGCCTCCACCATTGTCAGAGTGAGGCCAAACGCAAATTGGAGGAACAGCACCTCATATTTCGCTTGGGCAGCTTACACCCCAGTGGTATGAATATGGATTGCTCTTACAATACAATACAATACAATACAATATATCTTTATTGTCATTGTACAGGGGTACAATGAGATTGGGAATGCGCCTCCCATACGATGCAATAAATTAATTAGCTAGTCAGTATTAATTTAAACAACAACAACCCAATGAAACAAATTGTAACAGTTTTAAAACAGAATAAAGTGCAAGTAGATCTGTGCCGGTTCACTGTGCGATGTGACCATCCGGCTCAGCAGGACCGGTTCATAGCAGCTATGGCCCGGGGGATGAAGCTGTTCCTGAGTCTGGAGGTGCGGGCGTAGAAGGCCTTGTATCGTCTGCCCGATGGTAGAAGTTCGAACAGACTGTTGCAGGGGTGTGAAGAGTCTTTGTGGATGCTGGTGGCTTTTCTGAGGCATCGTGTGTTGTAGATGCCCTCCAAGGCTGGTAGCTGTGTTCCGATGGTCCTCTGAGCTCTATGGACTACCCACTGAAGAGCTTTCCTCTCTGCCTCTGTGCAGCTGAGGTACCACACAGGGATGCCATGTGTTAGGATGCTCTCTATGGTGCAGCGGTAGAAGGTCGTCAGCAGCTGTTGGGGTAGACCAGACTTCTTCAGTGTTCTTAGGTAGAACAGTCATTGTTGTGCCTTCTTGACCAGCGCAGCAGTGTTAGTGGACCATGTTAGGTCCTCCGAAATGTGAGTGCCCAGAAACTTGAAGCTGGACACTCTCTCCACACTGTCCCCGTTGATACAGATCGGGGTGTATTCCCCGTTATGTGACCTACGGAAGTTGATGATCAGCTCCTTGGTCTTGGTGGTATTTAGGGACAGGTTGTTATCCGAGCACCAGTCCGCCAGGTTCTGCACCTCCACTCTGTATTTTGTTTCATCACCGTTGGTGATAAGCCCGATCACCGTTGTGTCGTCTGCAAACTTGACAATGGTGTTGGTGTCGAATGCAGGAACACAGTCGTGTGTGAAGAGGGAGTAGAGCATGGGGCTCAGAACACAGCCCTGTGGTGTGCCGGTACTCAGGGTGATAGTGGAGGACAGGTGCGGGCCCATTCTCACTGCCTGCGGTCGTTCCAGCAGGAAGTCCAGGATCCAGTCGCATAACGACGAGCTGAGGCCTAGCTGGTGGAGTTTGGTGATGAGCTTGGTGGGGATGACCGTGTTGAAGGCGGAGCTATAGTCAATGAATAGCATCCTCACGTACGTGCCCTGTCTCTCTAGGTGAGTCAGGACAGTGTGAAGGGCCAGAGAGATGGCGTCCTCTGTGGATCTATTTGCCCTGTATGCAAATTGATGTGGGTCCAGTGAGTCAGGGATGCTGGATTTGATGTGTGAGAGGACCAGCCTTTCAAAGCACTTCATGACTATCGGCGTTAGGGCAACCGGGCGGTAGTCGTTCAGGTTGGAGATCTTTGCTTTTTTCGGCACCGGTACTATGATAGCCGACTTCAGGCATTTGGGGACCGTAGCCAGAGATAACGACAGGTTAAAGATCCTGGTGAATACCTCAGCCAGCTGTTCAGCACAGTCCTTCAGTACCCTTCCTTGAACTCCATCCGGTCCTGCAGCCTTGCGTGGGTTGACCCTTTGCAGAGCATGTTGTACTTCCTGTGTGCTCAGTTGCAAGACCAGTCCCTCCGCCTCGGCTGGGGTTCTTCCACTCAAGGTGGTTTTGCCAGTATCGAAGCGGGCAAAGAAGGTGTTAAGCTCGTTGGTCAGTGCCATATCGCTGTGGGGGCAGGCAGGGCTGCTCTTGTAGCCAGTGATGTCCCTGACACCCTGCCACATGCTTCTGGTGTCCGTGGTGTTGAAGTGGTCTTCCACCCGTTGCCTATGGGTGTCTTTGGCCCTTTTAATACCTTTGTTCAGGTGTGATCTGGCAACACTGTATGCTGAAGTGTCACCAGATTTAAAGGCATTGTTGCGTGCCCTCAGCAGGTTCTGTACCTCCTTGTTCATCCAGGGTTTCCGGTTTGGGAACATCTTTATCTCCTTGTCCTCCGTGACATTCTCCACACAGCAGTTGATGTAGGAGAGCACAGTGGATGCGTATTCCTCCAAGTCTACCTCTGAACCGTAGGTGGCCTGTTGTGCAAACAGGTCCCAGTCGGTGCGATCAAAGCAGTCCTGGAGTTGTAGGGTGGCATCCTCGGGCCATATTTTGACCGTCTTTATTGTGGGTTTGGTCTTGCGGATGAGGGGTTTGTATGCGGGCAGTAGAAACAGTGAGAGGTGATCGGATTGTCCCAGAGGTGGGCAGGGGAGAGCTCTGTAGGCGTCCTTTACGTTGGTGTACACTTTATCCAGCGTGTTTGAGCCCCTGGTAGGGCACTGCACATGCTGATGGAGTTTGTGGAGCACGGCTCGTAAGTCGACCTGATTAAAGTCCCCGGCAACAATGAAGGCACCGTTGGGGTGGGCATCCTGCTGCTTACTGATGGCCGAGTGCAGCTGTGCTAGCGCTAGATTAGCATTAGCCTGTGGGGGAATGTATGCGGCCATGTTGATGACCACAGTAAACTCCCGAGGCAGATAGAACGGCCTACATTTAAGCAGTAGGTACTCCAGGTCTGGGGAACAGTAGCTCTCTATTGCAGTGTGGTTGGTGCACCAGTCATTGTTGATGTAGATACAGAGCACACCGCCCTTGCTCTATCTTTATCTCTATCTCCGTCCTTTGTTCTATCGGCCCGCTGTAGTGACCGGTTCATGAGCTCCACAGCCCCGTTGGGAAGCAGCACGTTCAAGTAACCCCTGCATACCCTCTCTCTCCATCCCTCCCCCACAAATTCCTGGGCGTGCATATTTCCGAAGATCTTTCCTGGACCCAGCACACTGATGCAATTATAAATAAAGTACATCAACGCCTCTACTTCCTGAGAAGATTGCGGAGATTCGGTATGACAGAGAGGATTCTCTTGAGCTTTTACAGGTGTACAGTAGAGAGCACATTGACTGGTTGCATCACGGCCTGGTTCGGCAACGTGAACGCCCAGGAGCGGAAAAGACTGCAACAGGTGGTGAACACAGCCCAGTCCATCACCGGCTCTGACCTCCCCACCATCGAAGGGATTTATCAGAGTCGCTGCCTCAAAATGGCAGCCAGCATCATCAGAGACCCACACCACCCTGGCCACACACTCATCTCACCCCTGCCATCGGGAAGAAGGTACAGGAGCCTGAAAACTGTAACGTCCAGGTTCAGGAACAGCTTCTTCCCTACAGCCATCAGGCTATTAAACACTACAACCTCAAACAAGCTCTGAACTACAATAGACTATTATTATTATTATTATTTACAGTGTACAATGTTTGCATATTCTGTTGTGCTGCAGCAAGTAAGAATTTCATTGTTCTATCTGGGACAATAAAACACTCTTGACCCAAGTCGTGTACTTTTTTCACAGTTGTCTTGTTGAGTCTCATTGCCTGTAACTCATTTTCACCTAGCCCACAGCTAACAATGGCCTGTTTCCTTTATCATCGTTAATTTTTTTGTTTGTCTTTCATTCATTTCTTCTATACATTTCTACCTCTCCGTCTATATCTCTCATTTCCCTCTCCCCTGACTCTCAGTCTGAAGAAGGGTCTTAACCTGAAACGTCACCTATTCCTTTTCTCCAGAGATGCTGTCTGACCCGCTGAGTTACTCCAGCTTTTTGTTTCTATCTTCATGATGAACACACTGATCTACTTAAGTCGGCGTCTTTGTGTATTATACCCAACCATCAAAAGTCGTCTTCCTGGTGTATTATTTGTAGACTTGATGATTAACAATATTCAACCTCTCCTTGGCCAAGTCCGTGGTCCCTGCATGCTTCAAAAGGCCCCTCATTGTACCCGTGCCAAAGAATGCCTCTCCAGCGTGTTTAAATGACTACCGACCGGTGGCCCTCACCTCGGTTGTCATGAAATGCTTCGAGAGACTAATCAAGAAGCACATCTGTGCCCTCCTTCCTCGCAACATGGACCCACTACAGTTCGCATACCGTCCGAACAGGTCCACGGATGATGCGGTCTCCCAGGTTCTGCACACACCGCTCTCTCTCATCTGGACAGCCAGGGGGGCTATGTGAGGATGCTGTTCATTGACTTTAGTTCAGCTTTCAATACAATAGTCCCCAGCAGACTGGTTGAGAAGCTGCTGGAACTGGGGCTTAGCACCCCTCTGTGTGCCTGGGTCCTGGACTTTCTCACCGCCAGGCCCCAAGTGGTCAGGATGGGGGAACACACATCTAGCTCCCTCACCCTGAACATAGGATCCCCCCAGGGCTGCGTCCTTAGCCCCCTACTGTACTCCCTGTACACACATGACTGTGGGGCCAGGTTCAGCTCAAACTCCATCATCAAGTTTGCTGATGACACTGTGGTGGTGGGCCGGATCTCCAACAACGATGAGAAGGCCTACCGGGAGGAGGTGGCTGACCTGGCACTCTGGTGTCAGGACAATAGCCTCCTCTTGAATGTCACTAAAACTAAGGAGCTGATTGTGGACTTTAAAAGGGCTCAACATCCAAGGACGTACACGCCACTGGAGATAAATGGGTCTACTGTGGATAGGGTGAGCAGTTTGAAATACTTGGGAGTCCGCATCTCAGAGGATCTGACATGGGCAACGCACATTGCCGTACTGGTGGGTAAGGCTAAGCAGCGCCTTTACCACCTCAGACAGCTGAGGAAATTCAGAGTGTCTCTGAGGATCCTTCATTGCTTCTACTCTGGGGCTGTAGAGAGCATCCTGTCCGGCAACATTACAGTCTGGTTTGGGAACAGCTCTGCCCAGGACAGGAAGGCCCTGCAGAGAGTAGTGCGTTCGGCAGAACACACCATGGGAACTACACTCGCCCCCCTGCAGGACCTATACATCAGGAGGTGCAGATCCAGAGCAAGCAAGATTATGAGGGACCCCTGCCACCCCAGTAACGGACTGTTCCAGATGCTACAGTCAGGCAAACGCCTCCGCTGTCACGCTGCGAAAACGGAGAGGATGAGACGGAGTTTCTTCCCACAGGCCATCAGGACTGTCAACTTTTATAACTCCAGGGACTAAATTTTGTCTTCTCTATATTAACTTTAATTTATATGCTGTAACTGTAATTCTTTTTTGTGCACAATCCACAGGCGTTGCCACTTTCATTTCACTGCACATCGTGTATGTGTATGTGACAAATAAACTTGACTTGATTAACACGTTGATCTACTTAATAGTCGTCTTGGTGTATAAATATCCTGTTGTGTCAACTAACGTTGGAGATGTGATCACTGCCTTTAACTGAGACACATCTCCCCTTACGCAAGCAAATTAAACCAACTGC
Source organism: Rhinoraja longicauda (assembly GCF_053455715.1). Taxonomy (NCBI): domain Eukaryota; kingdom Metazoa; phylum Chordata; class Chondrichthyes; order Rajiformes; family Arhynchobatidae; genus Rhinoraja; species Rhinoraja longicauda. Next base: position 2,416,328 of record NC_135965.1, on the reverse strand, counting down.
AGATAGTTAATGATTTGAGTTCTTGTGTCTTATTACGGAGAGACTTCGACAGAATAACAATGCTTTACAGTAGAAAATGTCAGAAGAAAACTGCTGTTCGGAATGTCAGCTCTACAAAGCCGATTCTTAAATACTTTCATGGAAGAAATAAATTACTGAATATTTTCTGGCATCTTGGGAGTGCGTGGGGGAAATAATGCAGCAAAATGCGTCTAATCTACAGGCTGTGGACATTGTGTATCATGCTTTGATCCAGTCAGTAAATGCTGATGTCTGGAGAAGGGTCTTGACCCGTAACGCCACCCATTCCTTCTCTCCTGAGATGCTGCCTGACCTGCTGAGTTACTCCAGCATTTTGTGAATAAATACATTTCTGATACCCAGATCACCAACGTTGAGAAAGCTGAAGATCAACACAAAATCCCTTGGAGTGCATCGGCCTTGCATTCAACAGGTAGGCCCTTCTGAATGATGGTCATCTGAAATATCATCAACATCTGACGTACAGCTTATATATAGAGTTTTCAGTTACTATTTCAGATTTCTAGCACAGGCAGTTTTTTTTCTCTTTATTTCTCTGTATTAGTGTAAACTGTTGCGGCTGATCATCTGAATGCTACTGAAATGCTAAAAGCCAAGTAATAGATTCATTTATTTCTAATAAGCATTTCATCAAACAACTAGATCTGAAAATGGACACAAAAAGCTGGAGTAACTCAGCGGGGCAGGCAGCACCTCTGGAGAGAAGCGGGTCGAGACCCTTCTTCAGACATCTGAAGAAGGGTCTCAACCCAAAGTGCAGCATTTTGTGTCTATCTTCGGTATAAACCAGCATCTGCAGTTCCTTCCTACACATAAAGCTGATGTGGGAACGGAAGAAATGGCAAGAGGGAACGAGCACAAGAACAGAACACAAGCAAAATGAAGAGTGAAATCAACCATCATCAGGACCAGGGTAATGAATTATGCATAGCTGCTGAACGGATTGTTGACATTTAAATGACATCTTCTAATTAGAACTATTCCTCTGTGTAAAATAGAGCTGGCCATGTTTACAGACACAAAACGTAAAATACTGCCATTGCTGGAAATCTGAAGCTACAAAAACAAACCAAGACTACTGGAACAACGCAGGGCGTTCAGGCACCATCTGCAGAGAAAGAGGCGACGTTTCAGTTGAACTGATTCATCAAGTTTCTTTCAGATGTCACCCAGCCTGTGCATTTGGTGAAGCAAAAATAATCACGCACCAAACATAGACACAAAATGCTGGAATTACTCAGCGGGTCAGGCAGCATCAACATTTCCTTTCCTTTTCTCCAGAGATGCTGACTGACCCGCCGAGTTACTCCAGCATTTTGTGTCTATCTTTGGTATAAACCAGCATCTGCACTTCTTTCCTAATCATGCATCATTTTGTAATGTAAGCGGGCATGCACAGCTTTGACCAATGCCAAAGTTTCAGTCATGCACAATTCAATCATTGTTTAGTTACGTGATAAATATTTCTGTTCCAACAGCCATCAAACTTGATTTACTTGGAAATTCTGAGTAATTATGGTTTTGTTAGGTTCAACAGATTGTGCATTAAAGCACTAACCCATTGTATGTTTTAAACAGAAACATTCTGCTGGAGGAACTCAACGGATTAGGCAGCACCTGTGGAGGAAATGGAGAGACAAATCTTTGGGTCGGAATCCTTCCTCCGATAGTTAAAGTATATTTTAAAATCAATGCAGAAGCTAAATTAAAAAATGTTCCTAATGTTAATTTGAAAATGTGCACGAATGCATGACTGTTGTGACTTAAGCAATTCATTTGGAATTTTCGCACACGCACACGCACGCGCACACACACACGCGCACACACACACACACACACACACACACACACACACACACACACACACACACACACACACACACACACACACACACACACACACACACACACACACACACACACAGTACCTGACAACAAAAGCTCACAGGTTAACACAGTTAACCAATATGCTGCTTTATAAGAGCCCTTTGAAAACAAAAATAATCCGCAAGACATCATTATTTCGAGGAGCACATAATCAAATTCAGAAATCATCTATTGTGTTATCACAGGCTTAATAATTATCACATGGCTGTAAATAAAAACTGCATTAAACCGTGTACTTAATCAACAAAAATATGCAAGTTATCTTCTATGACCAGAGGTTTTTGACGTATATAACAGGAATGGATACCATTTCTCCTTTGGTCATCGGACCTAATATTATCAAGTATGCCTTGGGACTACATTTTGTTTGATGTTGTACCCTGAAGTACATTGAAAGAGGCATATCAACAAGTTGTTTGTTATTGCTGTAATGCTGTCCATGCTTTAAATAGTTCTCTGCTGGTGTTGACATAATACCATCATTGAGTTAACTTCATTGGCCACTCATAGTTAGGGATTTCATATTTTAATAAACCTCTGATTGAAAATTCTTGCAGGAAGTTGAGCTGCAGGAAGTTGTCTGATCTAACTAAAGAGTCCATGCAAAAATATTGTGCGTTTATTTGTACAATCTGATACCATAAGCTGCATGATTCGTATTTATAGCAATGCTTCAGACAAATTAAAATTTTAATCCAAGAAAGAAACCCGATTTTAGATTAAATTAATTGTACGTAATTGCTCGTGTGAAAATAAATGATTATTTACTTTGTTGACATTTGCTGGTAATTATTCATGCTTTGGCTCCAGGCTACATCCTTACTAAAGAGAAACAGTTTTAAAACACACATTTTTATAATGAGAACAAATAATCTCAGCATTCACCTGGTTTTAAATTTTACGAAAATGATTCTGACGTCAGGAACATTTGTATCTATATAGTAATCGTCTGGTTTTCTATTTATTTCTTAAATGATTAAATATTGTATTGCAGAAGTTGTTCGAATATACGAAATAAACATTGTGAAACGCAGTACTTACTTCTCAGTTGTGTGAAATACAGAAATAAAAATTTCTCAGATGAACTGAAAACAGAAAAGCAGACCTGATTTTCCTCTTTTACTTTGTAAGTTGGAAGGAAAAGCAATTTTAAATTTCCTTCCTCTGCTCCAGCTATTCTGAAACTTGGCAATAACTTTGCTGAATACATTGGCAGTGTGATAAATTTATGACAAGTGTGATAAATTTTGCCATATAATACCATTTGTTCCCCATTGTGACTTGTAAGCTACTTCTGTAAAGCATCCAGAATGTAATGTTGTATATTTAAAGTTAGTGCATTGTAAACCTGCTGCACAAACATTTCACTATTCAGCTTCAATGTCCTATCTGGAAACTCACATTAGAGATCGACCATTACGCACATTTAATACCCAACCCTGACCATGGGGAAGCCAAAAACCAATTAATCCAGAGTCAAACCATTCCTGACCTCAGCTTAACACTCATAGATGTCTCCCATCATCTGTTGGCCATACAGGTTCTAAGTATAATACTAAGAGGCGGTGCTTTTACTAATAAAGACCCAACCCAACCCAACCTGAAGCTCAGGACTTCTCACTTTCTTTCTCTCGAACTGACTGGAACCCGAGATAGAAAGCTGGATCCTGTTGTTCGTGAGTCCAGTAGCCAAGATCTAAATCATGTGGATCTAGTATCATGTGCATCCTGAAACTATTTACCAAATAAAATTCGTACAAGGCACATGAAGGCCAAAAGTTCAAGCAGTGTTGTGAAATAAGAGACCCATTATGGCACGGCAATCTAGCTTCAGAATAAATGCTAGTTGTGAAACAAATGGCGCTGTATACAGTACTTCAAAATGAGAACATATTCTGTGTTTTCAAAAGATGAACCTTTAGGAGATAGCTATTAAAAGCCAGAAACTACTGCTTCCAATGGCTTTTGGTAAAACGTTGACCATATTGCTATTAAATGCTATTTAATTTAATGAATTAGTTTAGTTTAGTTTAGAGGTACAGCACGGAAACAGGCCCTTTCGGCCCACCGGGTCCGCGCCGACCAGCGATCCCCGCACATTAACACTATCATATACCCACTGGGGACAGTTTTTACATTTACCAAGCCAATTAACCTGTACGTCTTAGGAGTGTGGGGGGAAACCATGGAGATCTCGGAGAAAATCCACGCGGTCACGGGGAGAACGTACAAACTCCATGCAGACAGCACCCGTAGTCGGGATCGAACCCGGGTCTCCGGCGCTGCATTCACTGTAAAGCAGCAACTCTACCGCCGCGCCACCGTGACCGCCGTGAATGTATAATCAACAAATTATTGGCTAAATAAAAAATAACAAACGTCAGAGTTGATACGTGTATTGGTTGTTTGCAAGAATAGGTGCAGGAGTAGGCCATTCTTCGAGCCAGCAACTTGCAATAAAAACAATGAAATGGTTTCTGCATGAAATAATGTTAATTTATCTCATGACAGAGGAGAATATTTGGCCTGTCGAGTCAATGTCAGCTCTCAAAGCAATGCCCTCCTCCCACTACTTTCCCTACAGCTTTTTATCTCTCCCACATTCTAGGGACAATTTACACCAGTACATTAAGCCACCAGCCGACACATTTCAGAGGTGTGGGAGGAGATGGGATATTTTCGTGCAGAAATCATCTCAATATGTAGTTTCCCTAATATATGCAGCAAATAACATCATTCCCCTGGCAAGAAGGGTCTCGACCTGAAAAGCCACCCATTCCTTTTCTCCAGAGCAGCACTCTGTGAAACGTCAACCATTCCTTCTCTCCAGAGATGCTGCCTGACCCGCTGAGTTACCCCAGTACTCTGTGAAACGTCACCCACTCCTCTCCAGAGATGCTGCCTGACCCGCTGAGTTACCCCAGTACTCTGTGAAACGTCACCCATTCCTTCTCTCCCGAGATGCTGCCTGACCTGCTGAGTTAATCCAGCATTTTGTGTCTACCTTTCATTCCCTGGCAACATTTATCTTAGAGCACCACTGTGTAGAGAATGTGGCTGATGGAGAAATAGAACCTTATGTGGACGCTAATGCAAGTTCAATAGAGAGCGCTGTAACTGGAATTATTATCATGCATGTTTTGAAGAGGCCACCAGGAGGATTGATGAGGGAAGGGTACTGGATATTGATGAGATGGACCTTAGCAAGTTCTTTGACAAGGTTAGATCACATGGGATCCAGAGCAAGCTAGACAACTGGATTAGTGTGCTTGCAAATGACAATGTGGAGGTGAGATTGGCCAATTGCAAAGGAAAGGAATAAGTTAACTCAGACAAAATAAACTCAGTTTGACTCGAGAACTTTAATGCCACCTGAGGTAGCTGTTGGAGTAACTCAGCGGGCCAGACAGCATCTCTGGAGAGAAGAAATCGGTGACATTTCGGGTCGAGACCCTTCTTCAGACAGCATGACATGGTAGTTGATCTGAATTTTTTCTCTGTAACTGTAACACCACAAGGCAGCAAAACTGTACTGTGCAGTCTGGTATTTTTCTTTGTGCACTACCTGTTGTACTTGTGTATCCTTTGTTTACACAGAGGCATAAGGTCATAAGGTCATTAGTGATAGGAGAAGAATTAGGCCATTCGGCCCACCAAGACTACTCCGCCATTCAATCATAGTCGATCTATCTCTCCCTCCTCAACCTATTCTCCTGCCTTCTCCGTATAACCCCATAGAGAAGGATTGCCTTGATGGGATATCACACAACCAAAAAGCTTTTCACTGAATCTCAGTTCACGTGACCATAATAACCCAGTGCCAATAGCAGTACGAGTCTGAGGTCCATATTTTCTTTATCTCATAGATATTTTCTTTATCTCTGTCTCTATCTCTCTCCCACGATAAACTAATGTAGGAATTGGAAATCTTCATGGATTCTGGCCATTTTGTTATTTCTAGATGCTGTTGATGGGAAAGTTAATCAGATCTTCATCGGAAATACAATCTGTCCCAATTTAAATCCAATTTCACGGAAATGTACATGCTGATAAGCAAGTCAAAGCTAAACATAATTACCAAAACCATCAGACATTATTACCCAACCACAAATCTGTGTGCAACATCTAACCAACCTTAAAATAGGTGCAGGAGTAGGCCATTCGGCCCTTCGAGCCTGCACCGCCATTCAATATGATCATGGCTGATCATCCAACTCGGTATCCCGTACCTGCCTTCTCTCTATACCCCCTGATCCCTTTAGCCACAAGGGCCACATCTAACTCCATCTTAAATATAGCCAATGAACTGGCCTCAACTAACTTCTGTGGCAGAGAATTCCACAGATTCACCACTCTCCATGTGAAAAAAAAACGTTCTCATCTCGGTCCTAAAAGACTTCCCCCTTATCCTTAAACTGTGACCCCTTGTTCTGGACTTCCCCAACATCGGGAACAATCTTCCTGCATCTAGCCTGTCCAACCCCTTAAGAATTTTGTAAGTTTCTATAAGATCCCCCCTCAATCTTCTAAATTCCAGCGAGTACAAGCCGAGTCTATCCAGTCTTTCTTCATGTACCGTCTAGATGGAAAACCGAATTTAAATAAATACGCACCTAGGTGTTTTTCAAAGGCCAACCACTCCTGAATCTCTTCTGTAAACTGATAAAATATTTCACAATTCATCTTGTTCAGTTTATCATTTATCCTTGAAAGTGCACTTTCCTCCGATCCTGCTTGCAGAAATGCATGCAACAACTGTCTCGTGACTGTCAGTACAGTTGTTGTTTGTAAGTGTTATTGAGTTCACGGTTTCAAGGTTTCATGGTCAGTTTATTGCCACATGTACCAATTAAGGTACAGTGAAATTCGAATTACCATACAGCCATACTAACTAACAAGGCTAAAATGTGGATAAAAGGGTTGCATTGTGATCAGATGTTGAGCAGTTAATGTCCAGCAACTCCCAACTGAGCAGTCATCAGACAACAGCGACTCTGCCATAAGACTAACAACAACTGTATCACGCCCAACAATTGTAAGCATTCTTTTATATGTATTCAAGAGAGAGTTAGATAGAGCTCTAAGGGCTAACGGAATCAAGGGATATGGGGAGAAAGCAGGCACGGGGTACTGATTGTGGATGATCAGCCATGATCATATTGAATGGCGGTGCTGGCTCGAAGGGCCGAATGGGCCCGGAAGAGGGGCAGACAGCCGCCTCTGGAGTGACCATCGACCGTCCGCTGCCTGGACTCGCGAATGGCCATCTTGGCCAGGCCCAGGAGCAAAGCGACAGGGAACTCCCACCCTCCCGACCGGCCCTCCCCATTCCCAGCCCCGAGCCCAAACACGCTGACTGAAGATGACCAGAATTCTCACTCTCAACACATCGCGGTAAAAACATGGCATGTCCCGTGTGGTGGCTCGACTGATGGCCGACACCGGGAGCCGCCAAACCCCGGTGCAATGGCCCTGGCGGAAAAAGCGCTCTCTCTCTCTCTCTCTCTCTCTCTCTCTCTCTCTCTCTCTCTCTCTCTCTCTCTCTCTCTCTCTCTCTCTCTCTCTCTCTCTCTCTCTCTCTCTCTCTCTCTCTCCCTCCCTCTGTCTCTCTCTCTCTGACTCTCTCTGTCTCGCTCTCTGTCTCTGTCTCTCTGTCTCTCTCTGTCTCTCTCTGTCTCTTTCCCTCTCCCTCTCTCTCGTCTCTCTCTCCCTCTGTCTGTCTCTCTCTATCTCTCTGTCTCTCTCTCTCTCCCTCTCTCTGTCTCTCTCTCTCTTTCTCTCTCTCTCTCTCTCTCTCTCTCTCTCTCTCTCTCTCTCTCTCTCTCTCTCTCTCTCTCTCTCTCTCTCTCTCTCTCTCTCTCTCTCTCTCTCTCTCTCTCTCTCTCTCTCTCTCTCTCTCTCTCTCTCTCTCTCTCTCTCTCTCTCTCTCTCTCTCTCTCTCTCTCTCTCTCTGTCTCTATCTCTCTCCCACGATAAACTAATGTAGGAATTGGAAATCTTCATGGATTCTGGCCATTTTGTTATTTCTAGATGCTGTTGATGGGAAAGTTAATCAGATCTTCATCGGAAATACAATCTGTCCCAATTTAAATCCAATTTCACGGAAATGTACATGCTGATAAGCAAGTCAAAGCTAAACATAATTACCAAAACCATCAGACATTATTACCCAACCACAAATCTGTGTGCAACATCTAACCAACCTTAACACAACTACATTAGCACTTCATTTTCCTAATATTTTTGTTGCAGAAATTCTAGCGTTGCTTCGTAATTCATTTAATCTAATTTTGGCTCCACACTTTCAACACATCATAATAATCAAGTTTCCCTCCTTCAGTATGTGCCACTAACATTTCTAGTGCCATTCCATTTGTTATAATTCACAAAACTCAAAACACTAAACGATAAGGAGTTTTTAAACAGATGTTTTAATACATACACTGTTTTGTGCAATCCAGAATCCGGCACATTTGTACAAAGTGGAAATAAGACTTCATTTCTGCTTCTGAAATCCGGACGACAGTGAAAGGCACAGCACAAATTAAACGGTGATCATATTTGCAATATTGGCAGGTCATTGATTATTCCCAGAGCTTGGATCCTCATTTATTGCAGCTGTTTGTCAGAAATGCTCACAATGCTTCACAGGCACACGATTCCTCATGACCTCACCCAAGGTCAGCTTTATCCAGCGGAAATCTCACCAGCAGCTTATTAGTTAGTGTTGTGGGGATGATTAGCTATTCTCCCAAATGCTTCTCACACTTTCTGGAAGATTAGTGCCAGATGCACTAAAACAAATGTATGACTTTTCACACGAGTTTTTATGCTTAAGTATGTTATGAAATCTTCAAGCTAATTGGCAAACGCCCAAGCACAATATAAAATGTAACCGCCTGCTACAAGCTTCAATTAAGTTTTTAACCATTTTAATCACAAGTGAAGATTTATCTCTAATAAATGCTTGAATTACCAAATGACAAAAGATTGTTCTATTTTAAAGCATCTCCAATTTAAGGTTTTATCCTTCACTAATAATGAAGGAGCTAATAGAGTTTCAATGTATAATGTTTCCTCAAAACTTGACGTAATAAGAGAAAAGATTTAGATTATTCTTCTCAAATGTCAGAAGGCCAAATTGACCATAAATAATTTGAGAATAAGCCAATGATATTAAACATGTTGGGAAAAGACTAAGGGTTCTTAGGCGGTCACGGTGGCACAGCGGTAGAGTTGCTGCCTTACAGCGAATGCAGCGCCGGAGACCCGGGTTCCATCCAGACTACGGGCGCCGTCTGTACGGAGTTTGTCCATTCTCCCCGTGAGTTTTCTCCAGTATCCTCCCACACTCCAAAGACGTAAAGGTTTGTAGGTAAATTAGCTTGGTGAAATTAAAAATTGTCCCTAGTGGGTGTAGAATAGTGTTAATGTGCGGGGATCGCTGGTTGGCACGGACCCGGTGGGCCGAAGGGCCTGTTTCCGCGCTGTATCTCGAAACTAGTTGCATCTTTACTTCCTGGCTGTTTTAGTCCATGAGGGGTAAGATGAATTAAGGTGATTTGATTACAAGTAACTCAAAAGCCACCATGATTTTGACAATGCAATATTCCTGTAAAATAGTTCATGCTGCTGCATTATTTTTAGCTCTGGTTTCCAAATTGTAATCTGCTGCGTCACTGCTCCAACAGCTGTATATCACACAACACAGATGGCCTGCTTCCTGCTGTTACAGATGGCACATTAATATATCATCGCACATGGACTAACACAGCCGGGAAGTATAGATGTAACTCCTGGTCTTTTCCCAACAATATTAATATTGTTGTCCTATTCTCAAATGATTTATGGTCGATTTGGCCTTCCAATATTTGAGAAGATTCATGAAAATCTTTTCCCTTATTACATCGTATTTAGGAATACAATGTATTATTAGATTAAACTCTTACAAGATAAGCTTCTTTTCGTTGATTACTTGGATTGCTTTTCATCTCTGCTGTAGGTGGCAGTGCAACCATTTCTTATATAAATGAAAGCTGTTGGGCCAACATACGAGTGTGATATAATATTGGTTATGTTTAGTTTAGTTTAGAGATACAGCGCGCGTGCAGGCCCTTCGGCCCACCGGGTCCGCGACGACCAGTGATCCCTGCATATTAACACTGTTAAAACAACACACACCAGGGACAATTTATTAAATGTACCAAGCCAAGCCAAGCCAAGCCCAGAGCCCACGATCAGCGATCCCCGCACACACTTAACACTATCTTACACACTAGGGACAATTTACCTTTTTTTTGACCAAAGCCAATTAACCTACATGCCTGTACGTCTTTGGAGTGTGGGAGGAAACCGAAGATCTCGGTGAAAGCCCACGCAGGTCACAGGAAGAACGTACAAACTCCGTACAGACAACACCCGTAGTCAGGATTGAACCCGGGACTCTGGCGTGAACCCGGGACTCTGGCGCTGTACGGCAGCAACTCTACCGCTGCGCCACCGTGCTGCCCAGTTAACCAGCCGTATAGCTATATTTGATCACATGATCTGATTCTAATCTCTGCCAGGCATTCAGAGTAAGAGATTGAACGGAGCTCAATCTCCTACACACATACTCATGGAAATAACACACAGAGGAAATTAAAACATCCTCTCCATTAACTTTAGTACATTGATTAATATATGGGCATCAAGCTTCTAAGTGTGCTCTTTCTAAAAATGGCCAATTCCAAGTGACTCGGTGGGTCAGGCAGCATCTCTGGAGAAAAAGGACGGGCGATGTTTCAGGTCGGGACCCTTCTTCAGTCCGATGAAGAGAGAAACCGAGGGGTGTGGGGGGGGGGGGGGAGTGAACAAAGGGGGGTGCTGATAGGGGGGGGGACGTGCTGCCACGTGCGAGGACAGACCTGCTTCACCACTGCGAGACAAAGATAAGACTGTTCAATTAACTTTTCGTAACTTTGTCAGTGGCAGAAACATGGCAACTCCTTGTGTACAGTCTGGGTGGTGTGTGCTCTACGATTTTACCAGGTAGTACCCAAGCAAAGCATTTCACTGTACCTGGGCACATGTGGCAATAAAGTATTATCCAGGGCGCACATTTCATTTTTGCTGAATTAAACTGATATGCCTTTATAATTTTAATTAACCCCATTGTTAATTTACTTCATAATAAATGGACAATAGACAATCATCAAGGTTTAAAAAAAAAAGAAATTAAACAAACAAGCAGATGAAATCCAGACAAAGAAAATTATATTTTAAATAAATGTATGAGTGACATAAATTTATACCGAGAGGATTTGAGTAAAGGAGTAAAGAGGTCCTTCTGCAGTTGTGTAGGGCCCTGGTAAGACCACATCTGGAGTATTGTGTACAGTTTTGGTCTCCTAATTTGAGGAAGGACATCCTTGTAATTGAGGCAGTGCAGCGTAGGTTCACGAGATTGATCCCTGGGATGGCGGGACTGTCATACGAGGAAAGATTGAAAAGATTAGGCTTGTATTCACTGGAGTTTAGAAGGATGAGAAGGGGATCTTATAGAGACATATAAAATTATAAAAGGACTGGACAAGCTAGATGCAGGAAAAACGTTCCCAATGTTGGGGGAGTCCAGAACCAGGGGCCACAGTCTAAAACTGAGATGAGAAAAAACTTTTTCACCCAGAAAGTTGTGAATTTGTGGAATTCTCTGCCACAGAAGGCAGTAGAGGCCAATTCACTGGATGAATTTAAAAGAGAGTTAGATAGAGCTCTAGAGGCTAGTGGAATTAAGGGATATGGGGAGAAAGCAGGCACGGGTTACTGATTGTGGATGATCAGCCATGATCACAATGAAGGGCTTGAAGTGGCCAAATGGCCTCCTCCTGCACCTATTTGTATGTTTCTATGCTGAACACCTGCGCTTGGTCTGCATTAACCAAACTGATCTCCCGGTGGCCGAGCACTTCAACTCCCCCTCCCATTCCCAGTCTGACCTTTCTGTCATGGGCCTCCTCCAGTGCCATAGTGAAGCCCACCGGAAATTGGAGGAGCAGCACCTCATATTTCGCCTGGGCAGTTTGCAGCCCACTGGTATGAACATCGACTTCTCCAACTTCCTCTGTCCCTCCCTTCCCCTCCTCCTTCCCAGATCTCCCTCTATCTTCCTGTCTCCACCTATATCCTTCCTTTGTCCCGCCCCCGACATCAGTCTGAAGAAGGGTCTCGACCCGAAACGTCACCCATTCCTTCTCTCCCGAGATGCTGCCTGACCTGCTGAGTTACTCCAGCATTTTGTGAATAAACCTATTTTCTATGTTTCTATGTTTCCATAAATGGGAAAATCCATGATCCAAGATCCTATATCTACTTTTTTAAAGGTTCTGCCAAAACTGATAAGCAGTTCTCAAGTGGGAGTTAACAAACTAATTGCAAACCTAATTTTCCGTCAGTATCTTTCCAGGCAGCATATGTGTGGTCCCACGTACAAGATAAATCTTGTCTCCCACATCACTTGTGGTTAGTCAAAGCCATTATCTTATCATAAATGGCATATTCCTATCTCCAATATATCCTTAAATAAGATCTGTGCAAAGTCAGTTAAGTAGGCAAATATATCAAGGTCGAACATGAACAGAAAATAAAGTTGGTAACCTCCTATAAGGGATGGAAAAAAATGCTTGTATCAAAATTAGATTACTTAAATAAGGCTTTTCAATGATAGCCTTAGATTTACTCATTATCTCCAGCATTTATCAGGCCCTGTTATTAGTAAACGACTCCAAACTAAATGGCTTTTTTCCTCCCAAACGTCTTTCTTTCGTAGGTCAACTACAACAATCATAAGTGACAATTGGTGCTTCAGAGTACCATAGTTGACGCTTTGCTGCAAATGTTGCCAGTTCCGTAGAATTACCCAGGGTGGACGACCAGGAAGTAAAGCAGCTCCCACCCTCCCCCCCCCAAATGTAGTTCATACAGATTAGCAGATACCTAATTTCATTGATGATATACTTGCTCCAGTGGTCTTCAACAGCAAATCACAATGATCCAGGCCCCCCCTACTCCCCTCCCACCCCCCTCTGCCCCCTTTCCCCCCACCTCCACTCCCCCTCCCCCCTCCCCTCCTCCCCCACACCCACTCCCCTCCCCTCCCACCCCCACTCTCCCCCTCCCTTCCTCCACTCCCCCGACCCCCACTCCCCCCTCCCACTCCCCTGCACCTCATCATGACTCCCCCGCACCCCAACCTCCCCCCCCCCATTCACCCACCCCATCCCCTCTCAACATCAACGGGCCTCACGCTCAGCAGCGAGGCCAGGCCAGCAATGAGAGGCGAGGCGAGGCGGGGCTAGCGGCGAGGCGAGGCCGGGCCAGCGGCGAGGCGAGGCCAGAGGTGAGGCCAGAGACGAAGCGAATATAGGCCAGCGGCGAGGCGAGGCTGGGCTAGCGGCGAGGCGAGGCCAGATGCGAGGCGAATATAGGCCAGCGGCGAGGCGAGGCCGGGCTAGCGGCGAGGCGAGGCCAGAGGCGAGGCGAATATAGGCCAGCGGCGAGGCGAGGCCAGGCTAGCGGTGAGGCGAGGCCAGAGGCGAGGCGAGGCCAGGCTAGCGGCGAGGCGAGGCCAGCGGCGAGGCGAGGCCAGGCTAGCGGCGAGGCCAGGCCAGAGGCGAGGCGAGTATAGGCCAGTGGCAAGGCGAGCGGCGGGGCGTGTGTTTTGCAGAAAAATGTGAGGCAAAATCGGAATGGCGGAAATGTAATACGAAAGCAGAAACTTTCCGCCAAATGCGGAAGGGTTGGGAGGTCTGCGCTGGGTTGCAGGCTTCCCAACATAGTGTACAAGATTGCCCAATACTCTCCATCAGGGTAAATTTCAATCTAGCTAATTAGTGATAGATGAGGGGAACAGGTCAGGGACAATGGGGAGGTCAATGTATCTGTGTGTCTTGTGCTTTTTGTTCTCTACTGCCGGACCCTGACGTGAGAGGACGCTGGCGCTGCTTGTTCGCCGCTTCTCCGTCAGGATAGTTTGTCTGTTTGTTTTTATGTTATGACTGTTTTTGTAAAGCGCTTTGAGCACCTGGTAAAGCGCTATATAAAATAAATGTTTATTATTATTATTATTATTATAATGCTGTGGAGGAACGATAGACTGAAGAATGAAGACAAGTTATTGACCTATCGAGCACTGTCCACCTTTTGTCATTCTTGGTACGATGGCATTCAAATTACCTGCATCGTCTCAAAAAGAAGAATATTATCCAATGTGACACTGATACATAAAATGCTTGTGGGGCATAATTAGACACATATACAAAAATTTCCAGAACAAAAATACATAACAGGGAGGCGCCAGCAATGGCCGCCTCGCCAACAGTCTGCCTGTCCCTTCCTTCTTTGTTGTTTGTTTGTATGTGTTAAATGTATGTTTTAGTGTTCTTTAGCTTGTTTTATGTGGTGGGGTGGTGGTGGGGGGGAGTTGGGGGAAACTTGTTCTAATCTCTTACCTCGACAGAGATGCGATTTTTTTCGGTATTGTATCTCCATCTGCACCACGGCCTAACATTGAGGAGCTGGCGCCTTTGCTGGAGACCGACTTCGAGAGCTCCACCGCGGGAGCCTGCGGGACTTAACATCGCGGAGCTCGCGGTCTCTGGTTAGAGACTGACTTCGGGAACTCCAAGCCGCGGGACCTTCGATCGCCCCAACGTGGGACCTTCGACCGCCCCGACTGCGGATGGTTCAACTGCCCCGACCGTGGAAGAATAAAAGAGGAAGGTTTGGGCATTATTGCCTTCCATCACAGTGAGGAACGTGGGGAATCCGCTGTGTTATGTTAACTTTTATGTAGATGTTTGTCTTGTTGCTTTTGTTTAGTATGGCTGTATGGTAATTCGAATTTCACCTTAATTGGTACACGTGAAAATAAACGGACCTTGAAACCTTGAAAAGGTCATTATTATGCTCCATCCTAAAAAAGGTTTTAAATCTAATTAGATTGTAATAGTTGTAGAGGAGAGAAAACAATCTCCATTGTGCAATTGTATTTCCAGGTAATGCTAGGTGAACATACAGTGCATTCAGAAAGCATTCAGACCACTTCACTTTTTCCACATTTTGTTACCTTACAGCCTTATTTTAAAATGGATTAAATTCATTTTTTTATCATCAATTTACACACAATACCCCAGAATATAAAAGCAAAAACAGGTGTGTTTAGAAATTTTTACAAAGTAATTAAAAAGAAATAACTGAAATATCATATCTACATAAGTATTCAGACCCTTTACTCAGTACATTGTTGAGGCACCTTTGGCACACCTGTATTTGGGTAATTCCTCCCATTCTTCTCTGCAGATCCTCTCAAGCTCTGTCAGGTTGGATGGGGAGCGTCGATGCACAGCTATTTTCAGGTCCCTCCAGAGATGTTCGATCAGGTTTAAGTCCATGCTCTGGCTGGGCCACGCAAGAACATTCACCAACTTGTTACGAAGCCACTCCTGCGTTGTCTTGGCTGTGTGCTTAGGGTCGTTGTCCTGTTGGAAGGTGAACCTCCACCCCAGTCTGAGGTCCAGAACGCTCTGGAGCAGGTTTTCATCAAGGATCTCTCTGTACTTTGCTCCGTTCATCTTTCCCTCGATCCTGACTAGTCTCCCAGTTCCTGCCGCTGAAAAACATCCCCACAGCATGATGCTGCCATCACCATGCTTCACCGTAGGTATGGTATTGGCCAGGCGATGAGCGGTGCTGCTTGGCATTCAGGCCAAAGAGTTCAATCTTGGTTTCATCAGACCAGAGAATCATCTTTCTCAAGGTCTGAGAATCCTTTAGGTGCCTTTTGGCAAACTCCAAGCGGGCTGTCATGTGCCTTTTACTGAGGAGTGGCTTCCGTCTGGCCATTCTACCATAAAGGCCTGATTGGTGGAGTGCTGCAGATATAGTTGTCCTTCTGGAAGGTTCTCCCATCTTCCCAGAGGAACTCTGGAGCTCTATCAGAGTGACCATCGGGTTGGTCACCTCCCTGACCAAGGCCCTTCTCCCCGATTGCTCAGTTTGGCCGGGCGGCCTGCTCTATGAAGAGTCCTGGTGGTTCCAAAGTTCTTCCATTGAAGAATGACAGAGGCCACTGTGCTCTTCGGGACCTGCAATGCTGCAGAAATTGTTTTATACCCTTCCCCAGATCTGTGTCTCGACACAATCCTGTCTCGGAGATCTAGGGATAATTCCTTCGTCTTCATGGCTTGGTTTTTGCTCTGACATGCACTGTCAACTGTGGGACCTTAGATAGACAGGCGTGTGCCTTTCCAAACCATATCCAATCAATTTAATTTACCTCTGGTGGACTCCAATCAAGTTGTAGAAACATCTCAATGATAATCAATGGAAACAGGATGAACCTAAGCTCAATTTTGAGTGTCATTGCAAAGACAATAGACAATAGACAATAGGTACAGGAGTAGGCCATTCGGCCCCTCGAGCTGGGTCTGAATACTTATGTAAATGTGATATTTCAGTTATTTCTTTTTAATTACTTTGCAAAAATTTCTAAACACCTGTTTTCGCTTTTTTATTCTGGGCTTTTGTGTGTAGATTGATGATAAAAAAATGAATTTAATCAATTTAAAAATAAAGCTGTTACGTAACAAAATGTGGAAAAAGTGAAGGGGTCTGAATACTTTCTGAATGCCCTGTATTTAGCTGCAAAGGTTGTTCAAGCCTTGGCCCATTCCCCAAACAAGAAAGAGAATGGATGTATAGCACCTCTTCTATTAGATAGCATTTCTTTCATAAGGACTGCTAGCTTAAGAATGCAATGGCATTGTCATTTATGACGATGCATAGTCAGTCTGAAGAAGGGTCTCGACCTGAAACGTCACCCATTCCTTCTCTCCAGAGATGCTGCCTGTCCCGTTGAGTTACTCCAGCATTTTGTGTCTACCTTCGATTTAAACCAGCATCTGCAGTTCTTTCCTACACAAATAGATGTCCATGTTTCTCTAATCTCTTCTCTTATTCTCTCCATTATTTGACAAAGTCAAGGTAAAAGTTATAATATAATTCCAAATACAATGCATTACTGGATTGGAGAGGCAATCCAATTCTCTAATAAATGCATACAAATCATTTACTCGGATCATGGAGTCAGTGCAGTTCACGACTGTGAAAAATGCAAGGGAATTAACTCAAGTAATATAACTTCATATTAGGTACAACACAGTGACATTATAATTATCGAGTCATTTAATTATTTAATTATTTAATTATTTAATTATTAAATCAGTCTGAAGAAGGGTCTCGACCCGAAACGTTCACCCATTCCTTCTCTCCTGAGATGCTGCCTGACCTGCTGAGTTACTCCAGCATTTTGTGAATAAATACCTTCAATTTGTACCAGCATCTGCAGTTATTTTGTTATATTATATATATATGAAAGACAATACAGGATTACAATCGAGCCATTTAGAGTGTACAGATACATGATAAGGGAATAATGTTTAGTGCAAGGTAAAGCCAGCAAAGACCGATCAAGGATAGTCCGAGGGTCACCAATGAGGTAGATAGTAGCTCAGCTCTGCTCTCTGGATGTGGTAGGATGATTCAGCTGCCTGATAACAGCTGGGAAGAAACACCTCTGTAAGGTCACCCCTCAGTCTACTGCACCCAAGGAATTAAATCCTGGCCTCCCAATCTCTCTTTATAGCTCAGGCCCTCATGTCTTGGCAACATCCTCATAGATCTGCTCTGCACTCTTTTTAATGTAACAACAACCTTCCCATAGACGAAAACTGAACGTAATGCTCCAAATGTGGTTGGTCTCACCAATATCTTGTACATAACATAACATCCCAACTTCGGTACTCAATATCCTGACTGATGTACGAAAAGCCTTCTTGACCACCTCATCTCCCAGTGACACCACTTTCAGGGAACTATGTACCTGCATTCATAGATCCCTCTGCTCCACAACACATCCAAGGGCCACACTGTGAAAGCCTTGCCCTGGTTTGACTTTTCAATATGCAACACCTCACACTTATCTGTATTCAACTCCATTAACCATTCCTCAGCCCACTTGCCCATCTGATCAAGATCCTGCTGGAATTTTTTAATAACCATCTTCGCTCTCTACGATACTGCCCACTTTAGTGCTTTCTGCAAATTTACTAATCATGCCATTAAAGCGAGATAAAGCGAGTCTCACGTGAGAACGCAAGAAGAAGCTTTATTAAACAAAAGGAAATCCAAAACAATGGCAGTGTTGTTGAGCTCAGAGTAACTGCGTGTGGCTGGAGCCAGGCACTCCCCCGAACACCTCTCTGCCGCCCCAGTCACGTGCCTCTTGCCACATGATGAACGAGGGTTTCATTAACCAGTGGCCCGGCCACCAGATGGCGCCACACAACCCCCCCCCTCCCCCCCCAGAACCGGAGGAACAAAAACGTGCAGGCGGACAAATACAGCGGCGTGTTCCGTAACCACAGGGTCCGCGTTCGGACACGGCACAGGCACGGGCGACCGCACAGCCGGAATGCAATCACCAGGAACCGTGAGCAGAGTACCGTGCACTAATCCAGTAGAGGACGTAGCCAGACCCTCCTTGGGGGCAGTGCCAATTCCCAACAACACTCCCGGTAACTCAATGACCCAATCCGGACCTGTGAGCCGTGCTTTCGAAGCATCCTTGAGACGGCGGTGGGAACGCTCAACCAACCCGTTAGATTGCGGATGGTATTCCGCGATGTGGCGCAATTGAGTCCCCAACAGCCAGGCCGTGGCAGACCGCAACCCGGAGGTGAACTGTGCGCCCCTGTCAGAGATGTCCATCGGCACACCAAAACGCGCGATCCAATGCGCGTCGAGCGCACGGGCGCATGCAGCAGCAGAGGTATCAGCAATCAGAACAACCTCCGGCCATCGATGGAAGCGATCAATGAAAGTAAACAGATGAGTAACCCCTCTAGACGGAGGCAATGGACTCACAATGTCAACATGTATGTGGTCAGAACGTCGCTGGGGCACAGCAAAACCCTGACATGACGCTGGATCCTGGACATCTGACGGGAGATACACGTTCTGGCCCAGTGACCGGCCTGCTTACACAGACCATGCCACATAAACATGGCCGCCACCCAGGCAATCGTCGCACGGATGGATGGATGAGCCAAACCATGAACGAGATGGCGCCACACCATGTACATTCTCATCCAAATCGTTGCAATAAATGACAAACAGCTATGGGGCCGGCACCAATTCCTGAGGCACACCACAAGTCACAGGCCTCCAGTCCAAACAACTACTTTCCACCATCCCACTCTGCTCTCTTCCATGAAGACACTTCTCTGTGCAGTTGAGGGCAGAGCTGTAGATGTTGTGTACATGGACTTCAGTAAGGCGTTCGACAAGGTTGCATGCTCTGGTTAGATCGCATGGGATCCAAGGAGAGATAGCTGAATGGATAGCAAATTGGCTCCATGGAAGGAAGCAGAGGGTGATGGTGGAGGGTGGACCTACACAGTAAATGGTAGGCCTCTGGGTAGTGTTGTAGAGCAGAGGGATCTAGGAGTACAGGTGCATGGTTCCTTGAAGGTCGAGTGGCCGGTGGATAAGGTGGTCAAAAAAGCTTTTGGCACTTTGGCCTTCATCAGTCAGAGTATTGAGTATAGAAGTTGGGAGGTCATGTTGCAGTTGTGGGGGGTTTCCCCGGTCCTCTGGTTATCTGAGGAAAGACATTCTTGCCATAGAGGGAGTACAGAGAAGGTTCACCAGATTGATCCCTGGGATGGCAGGACTTTCATATGAAGAAAGACTGGATAGACTCGGCTTATACTCGCTGGAATTTAGAAGACTGAGGGGGGATCTTATAGAAACATATAAAATTCTTAAGGGGTTGGAGAGGCTAAATGCGGGAAGATTGTTCCCGATGTTGGGGAAGTCCAGAACCAGGGGTCACAGCTTAAGGATAAGGGGGAAGTCTTTTAGGACCGAGATGAGAAAACATTTCTTCACACAGAGAGTGGTGAGTCTGTGGAATTCTCTGCCACAGAAGGTAGTTGAGGCCAGTTCATTGGCTATATTTAAGAGGGAGTTAGATGTGGCCCTTGTGGCTAAAGGGATCAGGGGGTATGGAGAGAAGGCAGGTACAGGTTACTGAGCTGGATGATCAGCCATGATCATATTGAATGGCAGCGCAGGCTCGAAGGGCCGAATGGCCTACTCCTGCACCTATTTTCTATGTTTCTATGTTTCTATCTCCCACATCCCAAAGACGTGCAGGTTTGTAGCTTGATTGGTTTGTGTGAATTGTCCTGTGTAAAGGATGGAACTAGTGTACGGGTGATTTTTGGTCGACGAGGACTCAGTTGGCCGAAAGGCCTGTTTTCACTCCCTATCTCTAAACTAAACTACTAGACAGGGTAAAGAACTGACAGGCAAGGACTGAAGAACTCACCGAAATGTGACAACACTATTCACCACGGAAACATAGATATCTGAGACAAATCTACTTAATGAGTCTTAGAAAATATTGATTTGAATATATTCCTGGAAGCATCATCCATGCCTCTATATAAAGCTTTATAACATAAATTCCAGAAACACAAGCATACTTAAATAAATGCAATTTCAATCAGAACCAATTAATATGAAAGATAATTGTCACCATTGTAACATTACAAGGCACCGCTAAAAGTCACTATATTCAACAGATGTATAGGATGTTAGACAGAAACATCTAAGCTACAGAAACAATTCTGTTTCGATGACTACCTTTGTGAAGACATGGGTTTAAATGTATCATAAGCTGTAAAAAGGTCATTTTGGTCAAAATTAAAAATCATGAGATAAATTAAGAGTGACCAGATGACTCCTTAATTAAATGTCATAATTAACCCCGCTATCTTCATTGTCATAATTCAGATTTTTTTTACTTCAACTCAACAGAAAAACTATCATTTCAAAATATAAAATCAATACCCAACTAAAAGAATAATTTTCATTCACGTGGCTATTAAAATTATTCTCCAATATTATAAAATATGATATGAAACATTGATTACAGTAAAGAATCAAATTGCTTAAATAATTCTATGAGATTAAAAGTGTACTGTTAGACAATAGACAATAGGTGCAGGAGTAGGCCATTCGGCCCTTCGAGCCAGCACCGCCATTCAATGTGATCATGGCTGATCATTCTCAATCAGTACCCCGTTCCCGCCTTCTCCCCATACCCCCTGACTCCACTATCCTTAAGAGCTCTATCTAGCTCTCTCCTGAATGCATTCAGCGAATTGGCCTCCACTGCCTTCTGAGGCAGAGAATTCCACAGATTCATAACTCTCTGACTGAAAAAGTTTTTCCTCATCTCAGTTCTAAATGGCCTACCCCTTATTCTTAAACTGTGGCCCCTTGTTCTGGACTCCCCCAACATTGGGAACATGTTTCCTGCCTCTAACGTGTCCAACCCCTTAATAATCTTATACGTTTCGATAAGATCCCCTCTCAGCCTTTTAAATTTCAGTGTACACAAGCCTAGTCAGACTTTTTAATTAAAGCTTGCTGATTCTAGACTGCAGAAGGTAGACAAACGATGGTTGGTGTATCAAACGGAGGTAGATTGACCAGAGTAAGTCAGCTGTTCATTTACCTTGTTATATAAACTTTAAAATAACTCACTCATTATGTCTGAATCACGCAGTGCTCTATTAGCAGTGGAATTCAGAGATGAGAGTGGATTTTTGATGAGGGTTGTAAGGGTTTTGATGGAAAAATAGAAATTTACGGAGAGATTCCCCCTGGACGAAAGACTACAGCAGGTTGAATCAAGCTTTTACTTGTCTATTTTCAATTCATTCCACATTTGCAAATGCAAATCACAGTGTTTCATTTGAATTAAATATCAATGTGTGCCAAGTCAGACAAGAACTGAAGACTCCTGCCACTCCATCTAACCAAAATGGGTACAGCATTAATGACAGACCTGAATTCATAGAAGTCCTCACCAAGGCCTTATTGCCATGTCCAAATGGTAATTCGAATATCGCTGTACCTTAAATGTTGCACGTGAGAATAAAATACTTTTGACACCTTTGAAATGCTATTTACTTAAAACATTATGACAAGGCCAAAATTAGGTTTTGAAAACAACCATCTTTCAAAGTAAGAAGTCAAACAAAAATATTAAATGACATTCATTTACTATTTTTTTATGATAACCTTAATGTCAGGTTAATATTAATACAAAAATGTATTCAACCTTCTTAAAAGGATTCCATCCGAGTGGATGGGTGGTGACTAGGGTTGCCAACTTTCTAACTCCCAAATACGGGACAAGGTGACGTCACCACCTCGCGCCCCACGTGACCTCACCCAGCCAGCGGCTACGTGCTCCCGTTCCACCAATGGATGCCGCCCGGGCCGGGAGGCGGGTTGCTACGTAACCCCCGTTAGGCGGCGCCCAGGCCTCCGGACCTAGACTGTCCAGAGCTAAAATGTCAGAAACCTAAACTGTCGGGGCCTACAGCATCCGGGCCGACAGTGTCGGGGCCTACAGCGTCCGGGCCTACAGTGTCAGGGCCTGCTGCGCCCCCCCGGGCCTAATGTGGGACAAGGGCGGTCCCGTACGGGACAAAACAATTTAGCCCAAAATACGGGATGTCCCGGCTAATACGGGGCAGTTGGCAACCCTAGTGGTGAATCTGGGGAATTCTTTGCCACAGAAGGCTGTAGAGGCCAAGTCAGTGGCTATTTTTAAGGCAGACATCAATAGATTCTTAATTAGTACGGCTGTCAGAGGTTATGGGGAGAAGGCAGGAGAATGGGGTTAGGAGGGAGAGATAGATCAGCCACGATTGAATGGCGGAGTAGACTTGAAGGGCCGAATGGGCTAATTCTGCTCCTATCACATGAACTTATGAGTAGTAACCCAGCATAACATGACTAAGGCTTCACAGAATGAGCAGTCCTTCGCACATTCAGCATATTTATCCTGCTACATTTCTGCATTAATTTTCTATTCTACGAAAGCCCCTGGCATTGTGAAGCTCTTCCACGTTCTACATGTGCTTCCTACTTCTGAGCTGCTGCCCACAGGCAGAGTGAGACCGGTTGCTACAGGGCATTTTAGTTAACAGCGTGGCTTTAAACTGTGTGCTCTGCAGTTCAGCCAAGAAAATTGGGACAGCAATCAAAGAATGCTGGAGAAGCCAAATACTGCAGACCGTGGAACTCTGAAAGATAAACTTGGATTGTTTTTTTCTGGAAATCCTGAGGTTGAGGAGAGATGCGATAGAAGTATATAAAATGATGAGAGGCATGGACAGTTAGAACTAGGGGTGCCAACTATCTCACTCCCAAATACGGGACAAGGTGACATCACCTCGGCCAGCCAGCGGCCACGTGCTCCCGCTCCACCAATGGCGGCCGCTCGAGCCAGGAGGTGGGTTGCTACTCAACCTCCGTTAGGTGGCAACCGGGCCTTCAGACCTACACTGTCCGAACCTAGACTGTCCGGAGCTAAAATGTCAGAAACCTAGAGTATCGGGACCTAAACTGTTGGGACCTACAGCGTCGGGGCCTACAACGTCTGGGCCTACAGCCTAATATGGGACAAGGGCGGTTCCATATGGCACACACCAATTTAGCCCAAAATACAGGATGTCCCGGCTAATATGGGACGGTTGACAACCCTAGTCAGACCCTGAATGACGAAATGATAAGATTTTTTATTTTGCATTCAGAAGATGGTGGGTGCCTGGAACATGCTGCAGTGGGTGGTGGTGGAGGGAGATACGATAGTGACATTTAAGTGTCTTTCAGATACGCACGTGGATACACAGGGAATGGGGGGATATGGACAGGTTCACAAGCTGTAGTACAATTAGGCCATTCGGCCCATCAAGGCCATTCGGCCCATCGAGTCCACTCCTCCATTCAATCGTGGCTGATCTCTCTCTACCTCCTAATACCATTTTCCTGCCGCCTTCCCATAACCCTTGACACCCGTTCTAATCAATGCAGGCAGAGAAGATATTGGCATAAATATAGATAAATGTGAGGTTATCCACTTTGGCGGCAAAAACAAGGAGGCAGATTATTATCTCAATGGTGTCAGGTTAGGTAAGGGGGAGGTGCAGCGAGACCTGGGAGTCCTTGTACACTAGTCACTCAAAGTTGGCGTGCAGGTACAGCAGGCAATGAAGAAAGCTAATGGCATGTTGTCCTTCATAACAAGAGGATTTCAGTATAGGAGTAAAGAGGTTCTTCTGCAGTTGTATAGGGCCCTGGTAAGACCACATCTGGAGTATTGTGTGCAGTTTTGGTCTCCTAATTTGTGGAAGGACATCCTTGTAATTGAGGCAGTGCAGCGTAGGTTCACGAGATTGATCTCTGGGATGGCGGGACTTTCATATGAGGAAAGATTGAAAAGACTAGGCTTGTAGCAAGCAGCAGCAGCAGCAGCAGCAGCAGCAGCAGCAGCAGCAGCAGCAGCAGCAGCAGCAGCAGCAGCAGCAGCAGCAGCAGCAGCAGCAGCAGCAGCAGCAGCAGCAGCAGCAGCAGCAGCAGCAGCAGCAGCAGCAGCAGCAGCAGCAGCAGCAGCAGCAGCAGCAGCAGCAGCAGCAGCAGCAGCAGCAGCAGCAGCAGCAGCAGCAGCAGCAGCAGCAGCAGCAGCAGCAGCAGCAGCAGCAGCAGCAGCAGCAGCAGCAGCAGCAGCAGCAGCAGCAGCAGCAGCAGCAGCAGCAGCAGCAGCAGCAGCAGCAGCAGCAGCAGCAGCAGCAGCAGCAGCAGCAGCAGCAGCAGCAGCAGCAGCAGCAGCAGCAGCAGCAGCAGCAGCAGCAGCAGCAGCAGCAGCAGCAGCAGCAGCAGCAGCAGCAGCAGCAGCAGCAGCAGCAGCAGCAGCAGCAGCAGCAGCAGCAGCAGCAGCAGCAGCAGCAGCAGCAGCAGCAGCAGCAGCAGCAGCAGCAGCAGCAGCAGCAGCAGCAGCAGCAGCAGCAGCAGCAGCAGCAGCAGCAGCAGCAGCAGCAGCAGCAGCAGCAGCAGCAGCAGCAGCAGCAGCAAGCAGCACCAAGCTGTGTTGCTTGGGTAGTAGTGTGTGGGGATTGTGTGGAGATAGTAAGGAGTAAGACCTGTGTGATCTCCCGGACTAGTTTTGATCGCCTAGCTTGGGGTCGGAGAGGAATTTCCCGGATTTTTTCCCAAATTGGCCTGGGTTTTTTATCCGGTTTTTCGCCTCTCCCAGGAGATCACTCAGTTCTTTTGGGTGGGCGGTTGGAGCGGTTGGAGTAGCGGCCGGGCGGTAGGTTTAGTAACCGAGCGCGGGGCTTTGTTTGGAGAGTATGACTGCCAGGGCAGTTTTTTGTTCTGGGTGTCAGATGTGGGGAATCTGGGAGTCTGATAGTCTTCCAGACATCCACATCTGCGCCAGGTGTGACGAGATGGGGCTCCTAAGGGACCGTATTAGGAACCTGGAGCGGCAGATTGATGACCTCCGTCTGATCAGGGAGAGTGAGGAGGAGAGGTGGTCACTCCTAGACCACGGGAGGTAGACAAGTGGGTCACTGTTAGGGGGGGCAAGGAACAGAGGCAGGGACTAGGGAGTACCCCGGTGGCTGTACCCCTTGGAAATAAGTACTCCTGTTTAAGTACTGTTGGGGGGGACAGCCTACCTGGGGGCAACGACGGTGCCCGGGCCTCTGGCAAGGAGTCCGGCCCTGTTGCTCAGAAGGGTAGGGAAAGGAAGAGGAGAGCAGTAGTAATAGGGGACTCTATAGTGAGGGGGTCAGATAGGCGTTTCTGTGGACGCAGTCGGGAGACCCGGATGGTGGTTTGCCTCCCTGGTGCCGGTGTCCGGGATGTGTCTGAGCGTGTCCAGGATATCCTGAAAGGGGAGGGAGAGGAGCCAGAGGTCGTGGTACATATAGGTACCAACAATATAGGTAGGATAAGGGAAGAGGTCCTGAAAGGAGAATTCAGGGGGCTAGGAAGAGAGTTAAAAAAAAGGACTTCCAAAGTAATAATCTCAGGCTTACTGCCTGTGCCACGCGATAGTGAGAATAGGAATGGAGTGAGGTGGAGGATAAATACGTGGCTGAGGAATTGGTGCAGGGAGCAGGGTTTCAAGTTTCTGGATCATTGGGACCTCTTCTGGGGGAAGTATGACCTGTACAAAAAGGACGGGTTGCATCTGAACCCGAGGGGAACCAATATCCTGGCGGGGAGATTTGCTAAAATAACTGCGGAGACTTTAAACTAGTACGGTTGGGGGGAGGGACTCAAACACAGATAGCTAATAGGCAGTGTGTGAGGCAGGAGGCAGAAAAGGGAAACACTCAGACCCAATATGTAGGAGAGAAAGAAGGGAAAAGAAATAAACTGAGAATAAGAAATGATGGGTCCCTTAAATGTGTATATTTTAATGCTAGGAGCATTGTAAGAAAGGTGGATGAGCTTAGAGCCTGGATTGACATCTGGAAGTATGATGTTGTGGCGATCAGTGAAACATGGTTGCAGGAGGGTTGCGATTGGCAATTAAATATTCCAGGATTTCATTGTTTCAGATGTGATAGAATCGGAGGGGCAAGAGGTGGGGGTGTTGCATTGCTTGTCAGGGAGGATATCACAGCAGTGCTTTGGCAGGACAGACTAGAAGGCTCGATTAAGGAGGCTGTTTGGGTGGAACTCAGAAATGAGAAAGGTTTAGGAACTCTTATAGGGGTGTATTATAGACCGCCAAATAGGGAACGAGAATTGGAAGAGCAAATATGTAAGGAGATAGCAGATATTAGTAGTAAGCACAGAGTGGTGATTGTGGGTGATTTCAATTTTCCGTATATAGACTGGGAATCACATTCTGTTAAAGGGCTGGATGGTTTGGAGTTTGTAAAATGTGTGCAGGATAGTTTTTTGCAGCAATACGTAGAGGTGCCTACCAGAGAAGGGGCAGTGTTGGACCTCCTGTTAGGAAATGAGATGGGTCAGGTGACGGAGGTATGTGTTGAGGAGCACTTTGGGTCTAGTGATCATAATGCCATTAGTTTCAATATCATTATGGAGAAGGTCAAATCTGGACCAAGGGTTGAGATTTTGGATTGGAGAAAGGCTAATTTTGAGGAGATGAGAAAGGATTTAAAAGGAGTGAAATGGAAATTGTTGTTTTATGAAAAGGATATAATAGAGAAATGGAGGATATTTAAAGGTGAAATTTTGAGAGTACAGAGTCTTTATGTCCCTGTTCGGTGGAAAGGAAAGAATAATAATTTGAAAGAGCCGTGGTTTTCCAGGGAAATTGGACACTTGGTTCGGAAAAAGAGGGAGATATACAATAAATATAAGCGGCAGGGAGTAAATGAGGTTCTTGAGGAATATAAAGAATGTAAAAGGAATCTTAAAAAGGAAATTAGAAAAGCGAAAAAAAGATATGAGGCTGCTTTGGCAAGTAATGTAAAAGTAAACCCCAAGGGGTTCTACAGATATGTCAATAGCAAAAGGATAGTGAGGGATAAAATTGGTCCATTAGAGAGTCAGAGTGGACAGCTATGTGCTGAGCCGGAAGAAATGGGGGAGATATTAAACAATTTCTTTTCTTCGGTATTTACCGAGGAGAAGGATATTGAATTATGTGAGGTATGCGAAACAAGTAGAGTAGTGATGGAAATTAGGAGGATTAAAGAAGAGGAGGTACGGACACTTTTGAAGAATATAAAAGTGGATAAGTCTCCAGGTCCTGATAGGATATTCCCTAGGACATTGAGGGAAGTTAGTGCAGAAATAGCAGGGGCTATGACGGAAATATTTCAAACGTCATTAGAAACAGGGATGGTGCCGGAAGATTGGCGCATTGCGCATGTTGTGCCTTTGTTTAAAAAAGGTTCTAAAAGTAAACCTAGCAATTATAGACCTATTAGTTTGACGTCTGTGGTGGGAAAATTAATGGAAAAGATACTTAGGGACAATATATATAATTATTTGGATAATCAAGGCCTGATTAGAAACAGTCAACATGGATTTGTGCCTGGAAGGTCATGTTTGACTAATCTTCTTGAATTTTTTGAAGAGGTTACCAGGGAAATTGATAAGGGCAAGGCTGTGGATGTTGTCTATATGGACTTCAGTAAGGCATTTGACAAGGTTCCACATGGAAGGTTGATTAAGAAGGTTAAATCGTTGGGTATTAATAGTGAGGTTGCAAGATGGATTCAACAATGGCTGAATGGGAGATACCAGAGGGTAACGGTTGACAATTGTATGTCAGGTTGGAGGCCAGTGTCTAGTGGAGTGCCCCAAGGATCTGTGTTGGGTCCACTGTTGTTTGTCATTTACATTAATGATCTGGATGATGGTGTGGCAAATTGGATTAGTAAATATGCAGATGATACTAAGATAGGTGGAGTAGTTGATAGTGAGGTAGATTTTCAAAGTCTACAGAGAGACTTGGGCCTTTTGGAAGGGTGGGCTGAAAGATGGCAGATGGAGTTTAATGCTGATAAGTGTGAGGTGCTGCATTTTGGCAGGACAAATCAAAATAGGACGTACAGGATAAATGGTAGGGAATTGAGGAATGCAGTGGAACAGGGGGATCTGGGAATAACTGTGCATTGTTCCCTGAAGGTGGAATCTCATGTGGATAGGGTGGTGAAGAAGGCGTTTGGTATGCTTGCCTTTATAAATCAGAGCATCGAGTATAGAAGTTGGGATGTAATGTTGAAATTGTACAGGGCATTGGTGAGGCCGAATCTGGAGTATGGTGTGCAGTTCTGGTCGCCAAATTATAGGAAGGATGTCGACAAAATGGAGAGGGTACAGAGGAGATTTACTAGAATGTTGCCTGGGTTTCAGCACTTGGGCTACAGAGAGAGGTTGAACAGGTTGGGTCTTTATTCTTTGGAGCGTAGAAGGTTGAGGGGGGACTTGATAGAGGTTTTTAAAATTTTGAGAGGGACGGACAGAGTTGACGTGGGTAGGCTTTTCCCTTTGAGAGTGGGGAAGATTCCAACAAGGGGACATAGCTTCAGAATTGAGGGACAAAGGTTTAGGGGTAACATGAGGGGGAACTTCTTTACTCAGAGGGTTGTGGCTGTATGGAATGGGCTTCCGGTGGAAGTGGTGGAGGCTGGCTCGATTTTATTATTTAAGAGTAAATTGGATAGGTATATGGATAGGAGGGGATTGGAGGGTTATGGTCTGAGTGCAGGTAGATGAGACTAGGTCAGGGAGAATGGTCGGCGTGGACTGGCAGGGCCGGACAGGCCTGTTTCCATGCTGTAGTTGTTATATGTTATATGTTATATGTATTCACTGGAGTTTAGAAGGATGAGAGGGGATCTTATAGAGACGTATAAAATTATAAAAGACTGGACAAGCTAGATGCAGGAAAATATTCCCAATGTTGGGGGGAGTCCAGAACCAGGGGCCACAGTCTTAGAATAAAGGGGAGGCCATTTAAAACTGAGGTGAGAAAAAACTTTTTCATCCAGAGAGTTGTGAATTTGTGGAATTCTCTGCCACAGAGGGCCGTGGAAGCCAAATCACTGGATGGATTTAAGAGACAGTTAGATAGAGCTCTAGGGGCTAGTGGAATCAAGGGATATGGGGAGAAGGCAGGCACAGGTTACTGATTGGGGACGATCAGCCATGATCACAATGAATGACGGTGCTGGCTCGAAGGGCTGAATGGCCTCCTCCTGCACCTATTTTCTATGTTTCTATGTCTATGTTTCGATGGCATCATGTTCGGCACAGACATGATGGGCATAAGGGCTTGTCCCTGTGTTGTACTGTTCTATGTTCCAAGGACTATGATCTAATTTCAAGAAATATTCTACAGATCAGGCAGCATCCCTGGAGACAGAAAAGGAGTCAACATTGAAGATCAAATACCTTCCATCGGATCACAGTTGATTGGATCTACAACCTAATTTAAGCTGAAGCATCATCACTATTTACTCAGGGCCTGGTGTTACTCTTTGATGGGGGGTTTGGAGTCTGAACCTACAATGCAGAATCTGTGGATAACACTATCTAGAGGAGAAATTCCACTGCATTTTTCAATCCTAATTTTGCTGTAACAAACCACTCATTTTAATCAACAAATAGATCAGAGGCAATCTGTAGGTTCGCTTGCTACCAACATAATTTTGTCAGAAGCCAGAAAATTAAATGAGGATAGAATTGTAGTGGAGTATCAGCCATCACTATATTAATTAGTGGAGCAATTTTAATGGAGAGTGCCATTTACATCTGTACTTAACTTGATATCTTAAATACCTGATACAACTGGAACATTTTTGTTCTGATTTTTTGATTTTTAAAAAAAGATTTACACTATTCTTTGCTAAACTGAATGGTCTGCTTTATCATTTTAAAGAATACTAGAAAAGGGTGGACCCATTGGGCCCAAACCTCTCCTGCATTGGTCTAGCACCCTCCCCTCCCCCATTCCCCACCTCCCCCCCCCACCCCTCCACCCCCACTACTCCCCTTCCCTTCCCCCCACTCCATCCACCCTCAACCCCTCTTATCCGCCCCTCCTCCCCTCACCCCCTCACCCACTCACCCATCAACCCCCCTTATCCCCCCTCCTCCCCTCACCCCCTCACCCACTCACCCATCAACCCCCCTTATCCCCCCTCCTCCCCTCACCCCCTCACCCACTCCCCCATCAACCCCCCTTATCCCCCATCAACCCCCCTTATCCCCCCTCCTCCCCTCATCCCCTCACCCACTCACCCATTCCATCCCCCTCAACCCCCCTTATCCCCCCTCAATCACCCACTCCATCCCCCCGAACCCCCCTTATCCCCCACCTCCCCCCCTCACCCACTCACCCATTCTATCCCCCCTCAACCCCCCTTATCCCCCCTTCCCCCCTCACTCACCCATTCTATCCCCCCTCAACCCCCCTTATCCCCCCTCCCCCCCTCACACTCACTCCATCCCCCCTCAACCCCCCTTATCCCCCCTCCCCCCCTCACTCACCCACTCCATCCCCCCTCAACCCCCCTTATCCCCCCTCATCCCCTTATCCCCTCACCCACTCACCCATTCTATCTCCCTCAACCCCCCTTATCCCTCCTTCCCCCTCACTCACCCACTCCATCCCCCCTCAACCCCCCTTATCCCCCTACCCCCCCTCACTCACCCACTCCATCCCCCCTCAACCCCCCCTTATCCCCCACCACCACCCCTTCCCCCCTTATCCCCCACCTCCCCCCTCACCCACTCCATCCCCCCTCAACCCCCCTTATCCCCCTACCCCCCTCACTCACCCACTCCATCCCCCCTCAACCCCCCCTTATCCCCCACCACCACCCCTTCCCCCCTTATCCCCCACCTCCCCCCTCACCCACTCCATCCCCCCTCAACCCCCCTTATCCCCCCTCCTCCTCCCGCACCATCGCAAAGTCAAAATGCCGTAAGTGGAAGCATCGTAAGTCGGGGAGCATCTGTATTAGATCAACGGGCCCCAACTGTGCCGTTGGGTTCCCATCGTGACGTGGAACACGGAGGTATTACTGCGCAGGCGTGGCTGACGGGCGGGGCGAGTGGAAAAGGGATTTACTAAAGTTTAAAAAGTCATTTTTAAAGTTTAAAAAGCTAATAACTTTTAAAATATAACAACCATTTGAACCGCAGGCCAATGGTGAGTGAGGTGGGCCTAAAATTGTTCCGCTATCGTGTACCGTTTTGGCTGTATTTCAGGTACGCACAATCAAACAAACAGACAAGATGAGAGTTTTAGTAATATACTAGACCAAGTGGACCCAAACCTCTCCTGCATTGGTGCAGCACCCTGTCCTCCCCCCGCCCCCTCCCCCCTCCCCTCTCTCCTCAACTCCCCCCCTCCCCTCTCCCTTCTCCCCCACTCCCCCCCTCCCCCTCCCCTCCTTTTAAACTTAAAAATGCGAATAACTAAAAATATAACACCGATTTCAATGAAACTACTTGCATTATCACTAACGTGACAATGGTGGGTAAGGTGGGCCTAAAATTGTCGCGCTATCGTGGACCGTTTTGGCTGAAGTTCAGTCACAAACAAGATAACAAACGAGTGTTTTAGTATATAGATATATAGATAGATTAGGTCTGGCATTTGCAGCATAAATGGATTTATATGGAAGATAGACTAAAACACAAATAATTTTCAAAGCTTCTGCGGGAAAAATAATAAATCCGTCATGTATTCACAACACTGACCAGGGTTCACTCTCAAATTAATGCACTGGCTGAGAAGGCAGGAAGTTATCTTCAAACAGCTCCATGTTACTAAAATGCAGTAAATTGTTTTTCCCAAATTTAATATTTTTATATAAAATAAGGCTATAAGAAGCTCAAATAAAAAAACACCAAAAGGATTTGCATTGAGAATAGACACAAAAAGCTGGAGTAACTCAGCGGGTCAGACAGCATCTCCGGAGAAAAGGAATAGGTGGCGTTTCGACGTTTTTCCCAGAGATGCTGCCTAACCAGCTAAGTTACTCGAGCTTTTTATGTCTATCTTCGGTTTAAACCAGCACCTGCAGTTCCTTCTTACACAAAAGGATTGCATTGTTGAGATTAATTTTTGTAGTTTGAAAATATTAACTGATGCTGACGTGATGCTGGAAGGTAAAATTACTGTAACCATCAAATCTATTTTCTTAGTCCATTCGTTACCAGCCAAATCATATCATCCACCCTGTCGTGGAGGCACGAGTAGTCTTGAGGTTTATTTTATCAAATTATCCTCCTGATGTGCCTGGATTTCTGATCAAATGTTCTGAAGAAGTAAGCTGCTCGATCTGCAACGCCATCATCGTCTCTACTTTCCTGTCTGTGCAGAGCAGCCTGAAGGACCAGTTCATGATTTCCTGCTAAAAATGGTCAACAACGTGAACATCCCATCCAGAAAAACATGTAGGAGAGGCAAAGCAGAGGTGCTCCACTTGGATCAGACCGGAAAACCTCAAGCAGCATATTTCAAGGTAGTGTTGAGTTTCCGAAAGCTTTTTTACATATAGAGGGATTGGAACTCATCATTTGGTTTTCAAACTGATTTTCACAACTATTTCCTCTTTGCCCCAAGTGAAGCGATTCTCATTCCA
This sequence comes from Rhinoraja longicauda, assembly GCF_053455715.1. Taxonomy (NCBI): domain Eukaryota; kingdom Metazoa; phylum Chordata; class Chondrichthyes; order Rajiformes; family Arhynchobatidae; genus Rhinoraja; species Rhinoraja longicauda. Next base: position 2,383,344 of record NC_135965.1, on the reverse strand, counting down.
CATTACACTACAACAGTGCAGTGTTTATAATAGTGTATACAATGGCAACTGGAACTTTAACAACTGAGTAATATGTCTTTAGTCAGAGGGTGGTGAACAGGAAGGGAGAGAGGATCGTCCACTGTGGGCCCCTGTGTTGCTCACCACCATGTCCGAGACACAGTTCTGTAGCCTGACATACTGTGGGCGTCCAGTCAGGTAGTTGGTGATCCAGGACACCAGTGGAGCATCCACCAGCATCTTCATCAGTTTGCTCCCCAGCAGTGCAGGCCGGATGGTGTTAAAAGCACTGAAGTAAAAAAAACATGATGCTCCCAGTGCTTCCCGGCTTATCCGGGTGAGCACAGGAACGATGGAGCAGGTGGATGATGGCGTCCTCAACCCCCACCTTTGTTTGGTGAGTGAACAGCAGGGGGTCCAGGTGGGGTTTAACCAGCGGTCACAGGTGAGTGAGTGGGCACCAGCCTCTCCAAGGACTTCATAATGTGTGAGGTCAGAGCCACCGGTCTGTAGTCATTGGAGGAGCTGGGACACATCCTCTTTGGTCCAGGAACCAGGCAGGATGTCTCCACATCACAGGAACCCTCTCCAGGCTCAGGCTCAGGTTGGACATATGCTGGAGTACCCCACACACCTGGCTGGCACATGCCTTGAGTACCCTGGGGCTGACACCATCAGGACCCGTGGCTGTGCCCGGGCAGAGTCTGCTCAGCTCCTTCCTCACCTGCTCAGCCTTGATGGTCAGGTGTGGCAAAGACAGGGCAGAGGAAGTGGGCCAGGGGGATTGAGGGGGAGAGACTGTCAGAGAGCAGGGGGGAGGGAGGGCAGAAGCCCCTCCATCAAATCTGTTAAAAAAACCTATGCAAGCATTCGTTAATTTCTTGCAACTGTGTTAGTGGGCAAAGCCAGGGCTCTGTGCAGAGAAGTAGCCAGCCTAATACACCATTGCCTTATGTATAGGAAGGAATTGCAGATGCTGGTTTACACTGAAGATAGACATAAAATGCAGGAGTAACTCAGCGGGACAGGCAGCATCTCTGGAGAGAAAAAATGGGTGACGTTTCGTGTCTGAAGAAAGGTCTCAACCTAAAATGTCACCCATTCCTTCTCTCCAGAGATGCTGTCTGTCCCGCTGAGTTATTCCAGAATTTTGTGTCAACTCCTTTGCTCTAAATCAGTAACCATATTTTCTTGGTCATTAACACATAGAAGCAGAGAAATATAGAAAATAGGTGCAAGAGGAGGCCTTTTGGCCCTTCGAGCCAGCACCGCCATTCATTGTGATCATGGCTGATCATCTACAATCAGTAACCTGTGCCTGCCTTCTCCCCATATCCCGTGATTCCACTAGCCCCCAGAGCTCTATCTAACTCTCCTTTAAATTCATCCAGTGATTTGGCCTCCACTGCCTTCTGTGGCAGAGAATTCCACAAATTCACAACTCTCTGGGTGAAAAAGTTTTTTCTCATCTCAGTTTTAAATGGCCTCCCCTTTATTCTTAGACTGTGTCCCCTAGTTCTGGACTCCCCCGACATTGGGAACATTTTTCCTGCATCTAGCTAGTCTAGTCCTTTTATAATTGTATACGTTTCTATAAGATCGCCTCTCATCCTTCTAAATTCCAGTGAATCCAAGCCCAGTCTTTCCAATCTTTATGTTGTTTTCATGGTAATTTCAGTATGCCTTCAGCAACAGAGTCTCCCAAGCCTGACGTTAATGGGTCCTCAGCATCATGAAATGTCATTATTCACAGAGCTACTGAAGTGGTGTCAAAGTGTGTCCAGTCATACCTGCATTATTCCGAACATGTTAAGACTATTCCTTATGCGTGTTTTATGAATTCCAGACATGTGCTTATTTGTACCATCATGTTTCGGAATCAAGGATTTGACGCAACAATTACAAATGTCAGCACTTGCGTAATGATTATTCCATTTCCATGGTATTTATGCCTTTGGCAATTATTGGTGTAGACTTGTTGACCCAAGCATAAAGGCATCCAAAATGTGCCTTTAATCCTTGCCTTCTCGTAACTTTATCATCGAGCTTTTTGAAGTACTGCTTACGACATCACCCAGAGAAGCATAGTCCATTATTCTGGAAATACACTGTTGAAGCGAGGACAAAGCGATGGAAATGGAGGAGAGAAGTGGACTGGGTGTTGATATCCCTTGGAGCTGACAAGATGGTAGCACGGTAGCGCAGCGGTAGAGTTGCTGCTTTACAGCGAATGCAGCGCCGGAGACTCAGGTTCGATCCTGACTACGGGTGCTGCACTGTAAGGAGTTTGTACGTTCTCCCCGTGACCTGCGTGGGTTTACTCCGAGATCTTCGGTTTCCTCCCACACTCCAAAGACGTACAGGTATGTAGGTTAATTGGCTGGGTAAAATGTAAAAATTGTCCCTAGTGGGTGTAGGATAGTGTTAAATGTACGGGGATTACTGGGCGGCACGGACTTGGAGGGCCGAAAAGGCCTGTTTCCGGCTGTATGTATATGATATGATATGATATGATAACATGTATATTCTTGCTATTGAGGGCGTGCAGCGTAGGTTTACTAGGTTGATTCCCGGAATGGCGGGACTGTCATATGTTCAAAGACTGGAGCGACTAGGCTTGTATACACTGGAATTTAGAAGGATGAGAGGGGATCTTATCGAAACATATAAGATTATTAAGGGGTTGGACACGTTAGAGGCAGGAAACATGTTCCCAATGTTAGGGGAGTCCAGAAACAGGGGCCACAGTTTAAGAATAAGGGGTAGGCCATTTAGAACGGAGATGAGGAAAAACTTTTTCAGTCAGAGAGTTGTAAATCTGTGGAATTCTCTGACTCAGAAGGCAGTGGAGGCCAATTCTCTGAATGCATTCAAGAGAGAGCTAGATAGAGCTCTTAAGGATAGCGGAGTCAGGGGGTATGGGGAGAGGGCAGGAACAGGGTACTGATTGAGAATGATCAGCCATGATCACATTGAATGGCGGTGCTGGCTCGAAGGGCTAAATGGCCTCCTCCTGCACCTATTATCTATTGTCTATGATTGATAAAAATATTAGAAGGAGTGGTTAAAATGTAGATCTATAAAGTGTAAAAGGTCTCACTCAGCAAGTGCATAGGAGATGTTTTCTGCATGTTGAGCACTATATGTGGAAGGTGGGCCCTATTGAAGAATTCTACATGTTAATTTTGGAAATTGCACAACATAATGAATCCACATAGCGACCGAAACCTCCAAGGGCAAGGAAAAGCTTCATGCAGTGAAGCCAGAAAACTAAAGGAAGGAGATCGTGTCAAGGAAGGTACAGTATTTGGCTACATTTCTAATGTCTGTGGCAGAAGCAACAAAAATGTATAAAAGTGCTCACAACAAACACTTAAATCTAACTGTATTTTTTAAATGGGAACTGGACTGAAACATGATCTGGCAAACATGTTAAGCTAAAACTTTGAGTTGCCAATTAAACATTTGTAGTAAATTGATGTGTAAACTGTGCAGAAGATAGACAGACCATGCTGGAGTAACTCAGCGGGACAGGCAGCATCTCTGGAGAGAAGGAATGGGTGACGTTTCGGGTCGAGACCCTTATTCAGCAATATTGTTACATGTATTCAGTGAAAAGAGACTCAAAGTAGAAAGGGAGTACAGAGGGAAAATGTACAGAGAAATATTGATATATATTTATTGGAATGGGGAGAAATGATCGGAAAATACATTCTTTCATGGAGAAATTCTGGACCCAGATAACATTTAAATGGATGCCTTGAGAAATAGTTTAATGGGAAAACTACTGAAGTAAGATGCTTTAACAACTCAGTTACACCAACTCCACAGATAGCCTTGCCAGCTTAATACCACTGGTTAGACAGTGTGGAACTAAACAGCAACCACTCGAGACAGTAATCAAAGACATTTTTCCCTGGATGTCATGGGTTTGCCAGACCCATTCATTTACTTTGTTAAAATGTGAAATGGTTTATAGAATAGTGTCTTGGTTGTGATTTACAAGCACAGGAAGGAATGATTCCGTTCCACCATAATACGTTCATTTTCCTATTTATTTGCCTGAAGTAATCATTAGCCATTCGACTTTTCATAGGTCCATTTCACAAGATGCTACAACTTAGGGTGGCACGGTGACGCAGTGGTAGAGTTGCTGCCTTACAGCGAATGCAGCGCCGGAGACTCAGGTTCGATCCTGACTACGGGTGCTGTCTGTACGGAGTTTGTACGTTCTCCCCGTGACCTGTGCGGGTTTTCTCCGAGATCTTCGGTTTCCTCCCACACTCCGTACAGGTGTGTAGGTTCATTGGCTGAGCAAATGTAAAAATTGTCCCTAGTGGGTGTAGGATAGTGTTAGTGTGCGGGGATCGCTGGGCGGCACGGACCCGGTGGGCCGAAGGGCCTGTTTCTGTGCTGTATCTCTAAAAAAAAAATCTACATCTAAACTTTAGTTGAGTTTTGAGATACAGCGTGGAAACAGGATCTTCGGCCCAGAGTCTGCACCGACCAGCGATCCCCGCACATTAACACTCTCCTACACACACTGGGGACAATTTACACCTACACCAAGCCAATTCACCAACAAACCTGTACGTCTTTGGAGTGTGGGAGGAAACCGAAGATCTCAGAGAAAACCCATGCAGGTCACAGGGAGAACGTACAAACTCCGTACAGACGGCGCCCGTAGTCGGGATGGAACTCAGGTCTCTGGTGCTGCATTCGCTGTAAGGCAGCAACTCTGCCACTGGGACACCGTGCCTCCCGTCCCAGTATGGAAATAGTAGTGGGAAGATGAGAATTTTGAGATTGACGTTGATGTAGAGGCCAGGGTTCGATATCTATTGAATAATCGATCATGCAGAAAGATCACTTTAATTTTATCACTTTTGGTTTTGACAGTATTTTATGAAGGCATAAAGGGGAGTTTTGAAAAAGCTACGAGGCATTTTGCGAGTTTGCTTTCCAAAATCTCTCCAGTACTGCAGTAAGGAAATCCTTATCCTTAGATTTATTATAAAAATATAGCGGATTTCTCTACCACAGAGGGCAGTGGAGGCCAAATCACTGGATGGATTTAAGCGAGAATTAGATAGAGCTCTAGGGGCTAGTGGAATCAAGGGATATGGGGAGAAGGCAGGCACGGGGTATTGATTGGGGACGATCAGCCATGATCACAATGAATGGCGGTGCTGGCTCGAAGGGCCGAATGGCCTCCTCCTGCACCTATTTTCTATGTTTCTAATAGTTTCTCTCAGGAACACATCTTTTCCAGAGGTTGGTGAAGGCAGGAATTGCAGACGCTGGTTTACACTGAAGGTGGACACACAATGCTGGAGTAACTCAGCGGGACAGGCAGCATCCCTGGAGAGAAGGAATGGGTGATGTTTCAGGTCGAGACCCTTCTTCAGACTGAGAGAAGTTTAATCATTAAAAAAAAAACAGGAATAGTGTTTCCTTTAAAATATTAAAAAGCAATGACAAATACATTTAGTTTTTATTGATTTAAGTTTATAAATAACTAATATAGCTTAGTTTAGTATAAGAAAATAACTGCAGATGCTGGTACAAATCGAAGGTATTTATTCACAAAATGCTGGAGTAACTCAGCAGGTCAGCCAGAATCTCGGGAGAGAAGGAATGGGTGACGTTTCTGGTCGAGACCCTTCTTCAGACTGATGTCAGGGGGGTGGGACAAAGGAAGGATATAGGTGGAGACAGGAAGATAGAGGGAGATCTGGGAAGGAGGAGGGGAAGGGAGGGACAGAGGAACTATCTAAAGTTGGAGAAGTCGATGTTCATACCACTGGGCTGCAAGCTGCCCAGGCGAAATATGAGGTGCTGTTCTTTCAATTCCTTCTCTCCTGAGATGCTGCCTGACCTGCTGAGTTACTCCAGCATTTTGTGAATAAATAGCTTAGTTTAGACACAGCGTGTGGAAACAAGCCCTTTGGCCAACTGAGTCCACGCCGACCAACAACATACGTGTTCCACGTTATCCCGTTTTTGCTCATCCACTCCTTATGCACTAGGGACAATTCACAGAGGCTAAGCAACCTGCAAACCTGCATCACTTTGGGATGTGGGAGGAATCCAGAACACCTGGAGGAATTCCTATGTAGTCACAGGGAGAACGTGCAAACTCCACACAGACAGCACCCAACGTCAGGATGGAATCCAGGTCTCTGGTGCTGAGAGTCAGTGGATCGACCAGCTGCACCACAGAAGATAATGAACTAAATTAACTGTTGTTCCCCGTGAACAAAATAAATTGCAAAAGGAAAAGTATTTTTTTGTGAATTGTATGGAACAATGTAACAATGGCAACACAAGTGGTGAAGAATGCAAGTGGCATGCTCGCCTTCATTGATCGGAGCATTGAGTGGGGAAATCATGATGTAACTTTGTAGGAGTTTGTCCAGGCCGCATTTGGGTTATTGCAAGCAGTTCCGGTTGCCCCAATACTGGACGGGTGTAGAGGCTGAGAGAACGATGCCTGTATTAGGGGGTATTAGCTATCGGGAGAGGTTGGGCAGATTGAAGGGCTTGTCCCACTTAGGCGATTTTTTAGGCGACTGCCGGCGACTGTCATAGTCGTAGAAGGTCGCCGAAAAACCGGCGACTGGACCCCCCTACGCCAATGTCTACGACAAGCTACAACAACCTACCACCTAGTCGACGTCAAGCTACGGCAAGCTACCGACAACCGGCGACCCAGCCGTCACGACTTAGGACGTCCACCTTCGACCGCACCTACGACAACCTACGACCACACAGGCGACAACCTACGACAATTAAAGTCAACCTACTTCTACCTGCGACAAGCTACGACACTGTCGGCGACAATTGAAGACAATTCACGTCATTTTCGCCTCCGTTTTGTGGTTGATGTGGTTGACGTAGGTTGTCGCCAATGGAATTCACCAAAGTCAGCACCGGCGACAACCTACGTCACCTGGCGCCAACCTAAGACAGCGCCTACGTCAGGAGATGTCAAGCTACGATCATTGGCGTCAAACCCACTGTCGCCAAAAATTTGTAAACATTTCAAAATCCAGCGCTGACCAGAAAGACGCTACGACTCTTTGGAGACGACTCACGACCGGACAGGCGTCACCCCAGCGACCGTGTCGCCCGTAGTCGCCTAAACGATCGCCTGAGTGGGACAGGGGCTTTAGATTGTTTTCTCTGGAACGCAGGAGATCGAGGGGACACACAAAAGATGTATATAAAATTATGAGGCATGGGTAGGGTGGACAATCAGAATCTATTACCCAGGATGGAAATGTCAAATACTAAAGGGGCAAGGGTTAAAGGAGATGTGTGGGGCAGGTGTTATTTCTTACACAGGGTTGGCGAGTGCCTATAACGTGTTGCCAGGTGTCATGGTGGAGGCAGATATGATAGAGACTTTTGAAAAGGCACATTGGTATGCAGGGAATGAAGGAATATGGATTGTGTGCAGAGGGTGGTACGGTGGCGCAGCGGTAGAGTTGCTGCCTTACAGCGAATGCAGCGCCGGAGACTCAGGTTCGATCCTGACTACGGGCGCCGTCTGTACGGAGTTTGTACGTTCTCCCCGTGACCTGCGTGGGTTTTCTCCGAGATCTTCGGTTTCCGCCCACACTCCATAGACGTACAGGTTTGTAGGCTAATTGACTGGGTAAAATGTAAAAATTGTCCCTAGTGGGTGTAGGATAGTGTTAATGTACGGGGATCGCTGGGCGGCGCGGACCCGGTGGGCCGAAGGGCCTGTTTCTGCGCTGTATCTCTAAAAAAAAATCTAAAATGATAGGAGTTGGCCCATGTTTGGCACAGATATTGTAGACAAAGGTACTCTTTTAAAATGTATTTTTAAAATAAATGATATCAAAATCCCGCCTTAAGGATTAATAAGTGAACATAATACATTGCTATTTATAATCTAAAATATCTATTTCAATTTCCTTTCCAGCAGTAGCATAAGCCTAAATGTAAAAAAAAAACAAAATGCAGATTTAAAAGATGCAATTGAGGAAGAACATTTTAATTAATGAGCAGTAAAGATCCAGAATCCACTGCCTTTAATGGTGCAAGTCTGAGGGATGTGGGGGGAAACCGGAACACCTGAAGGAAACGCAGGCTGTGGCAGGGAAAACGTGCAAACTCCACACAGACAGCACCCAAGGTCAGGATCGTACCCAGGATCTCTGGCACTGTGAGGGTGCAGGTCTACTCTGCGCTACTGTGCTGTCCAAGAATAATCTCCACTAAGAAGTCAGAGATGAAAGCTAGGAAATTCTAATCCATAAGTAACGTATCCAATTTATAATATTTACCGCGTGATGTAGACTAAAGGAATAATCTTTACTCCTCCACCATTAGCTAACATCTATATTTACTTTTTTTAGTTTAGAGATACAGCACGGAAACAGGCCCTTCGGACCACGCCGGCCAGCGACCCCCGCACATTAACACTATCCTACACACACCAGGGACAATTTTTACATTTACCCAGCCGATTTACCTACAAACCTGTACGGATTTGGAGTGTGGGAGGAAACCGAAGATCTCGGAGAAAACCCACGCAGGTCACGAGGAGAACGTACAAACTCCGTACAGACAGCACCCGTAGTCAGGATCGAACCCGGGTCTCCGGCGCTGCAAGTGCTGTAAGGCAGCAACTCTACCGCTGCACCACCGTGACCGCCCAATGTCAGGTATTTAAATAGATGCTTGTAATTATGCCTAATTCTACCCTATTTCTCAAATATTAGTGAAGGATATAATAAAAAAACATTAGTCAGCACATAATTATCCCAGCGCGCACCTACGCTCAATCCCCTGGACTTCGTGTAATTTTCATGCCTCGTGGATCTTATCAAGCCCTGCCTTGTTGCTGGAGTACCGTTTAAGCTGCAACTCATCAAGACGTGGATGGTACTGATGGTGTCTTGACAGCTTCAGCTCTCAAAGATCAACAGTTTCTAAATACCTTGAATACATTTAAAACTATCCTATTTTTAAATCATTTAAATTAATGTATATTTAACTTGTGCAAATAAATTCCTCTCCCTCTTCCTCCCCTTCTCTCTCTCTCCCCCTCTCTCTCTCTCCCCCCTCTCCCTCCCCCCTCCGCCCCCCCTCTCTCTCCCTCCCCCCTCTCTCTCCCTCCCCCTCTCTCTCCCTCCCCCCTCTCTCTCTCTCCCTCCCCCTCTCTATCTCTCCCCCCATCTCTCTCTCTCTCTCTCTCCCCCATCTCTCTCTCTCTCCCCCCCTCTCTCTCTCCCCCCTCAATATATTTACATCTATTGCATCCGCTGCTCCAGATGTCAACTTATTTACATCGGCGAAACCAAGCGCAGGCTCGGCGATCGTTTCGCTCTCTCTCCCCCCTCTCTCTCTCCCTCCCCCCCCTCTCTCTCTCCCCCCCTCAAGGCCCCTTTCGACCTCATTTCCTGTTTGAATCCCATGCTTTATATTCCTCAAAGCCCTGTCCGATTCCATCTTCCTAAACATTATATATGCTTTCTTTTGTAATTTGAGTTTCCGCAATTTAGCACTCTCCCCTCCACCACCCAGAGGGTTTAGTTTAGAGATACAGCGCGGAAACAGACCAGAGTCCGCGCCGACCAGCGATCCCCGCACATTAACACTATCCTATACACACTAGGGACAGTTTACATCTCTATCAAGCCAATTAACCTACTAACCTGTACGTCTTTGGAGTGTGGGAGGAAACCAGAGCTTCCCGGAGAAAACCCACCCAGGTCACAGGGAGAACGTACAAACTCCGTACAGACAGCACTCATTGTCAGGATTGAACCCATGTTTCTGGGGTTGTAAGGCAGCAACTCTACCACTACGCCACCGTGCCGACTAATCCTTAATCATAACTATCAATAGACAATAGACAATAGACAATAGACAATATCTTATTGTAAAGAGTTGTGATCACGGTTTAGAAAATACTCTCCCACTGAAACCCAAATCATCTGGTCAGGCTCATTTCTCGCTACAAGGCCTAGAGTGCTAGGATGCTACTTGAATTAGAGAGTATTAGTTAAGTGGAGAGGTTGGGCAAACATATTTTTCTGGAGCATCAGAGGCCGAGGGGAGATCTGGCCGACGTTTATAAAATGATGTGAGGCACAGATAGGGTAGACAGCCAGAATCTTCTTCCCAGGGAAGAAATGTCAATTACCAGAGGGCATCGTTTTTTTCAAAATAGTTCCTATTTTAGGTGCGCAAAATGTGTTGCCAGGGGCGATGGTAAAAGAAGATATAGTAGAGGCGTTAGTGTAGGAATTCGTTTCAGTAGATTCAGCCAGACCTGGTGAGTCAGAGGGCCTGTTCTAGTGTTGCACTCATTATTGTCAGTGTCATCTTGTGTCATTATTTATGTGATACAATTGGTGTAATATTTATCAAAACGTCTGTGAACACTGAACCACAAGAGTTGATTCATCCAGTATGTTCAATTGCACAATTTGCAAGGCTCAGGTGAAATGTTTACATTTTATTTGGTGTTTTCTGGCACATTGAATGTTCTGTTGTTTTGGTTGCATAATTAAATCTAATTGCTAAACAGATATGAATGTGCTACTTTAACCTATCTGCGCATAAATATTGAAAACAGCGTCTTTGGGTCCCAGAGCTCAGAGGGTCTATTTCAAAGACGAGCAGGGATCAAGTAGATCAGCCACTATAACTTTTTATCCATTGCTGGAGTTAGTCAATCACATTAATAGATTCTGTCTTTCCAGGTGAGACAGAGGTTCACCTGCACCTCCTCCAACCTCATCTATTGTATCCGCTGCTCCAGATGTCAACTTATTTACATCGGCGAAACCAAAGGCAGGCTCGGCGATCGCTTCGCTGAACACCCGCACTCGGTCCACATTAACCAACCTGATCTCCCGGTGGTCGAGCACTTCAACTCCCCCTCCCACTCCCAGTCTGACCTTTCTGTCATGGGCCTCCTCCAGTGCCATAGTGAGGCCCACCGGAAATTGGAGGAACAGCACCTCATATTTCGCCTGGGCAGCTTGCAGCCCAGTGGTATGAACATCGACTTCTCCAACTTTAGATAGTTCCTCTGTCCCTCTCTTCCCCTCCTCCTTCCCAGATCTCCCTCTATCTTCCTGTCTCCACCTATATCCTTCCTTTGTCCCGCCCCCCCCTGACATCAGTCTGAAGAAGGGTCTCGATCCGAAACGTCACCCATTCATTCTCTCCTGAGATGCTGCCTGACCTGCTGAGTTACTCCAGCATTTTGTGAATTAATAGATTCAAAGGTAGACACGCAATTGTGGAGTAACTCAGCTGGTCAGGCAGCATCTCCTGGAGAAAAGGAATGGGTGACGTTTCGGGTCGAGACCCTTCTTCAGACTGATGTCAGGGGAGGGGGTGGGACAAAGAGAAAATGTAGTCGGAGACAGGAAGACTAGTGGGAGAACTGGGAAGGGGGAGGGGATAAGAGTGGGAAAGCAGGAGCTATCTGAAGTTAGAGAAGTCAATGTTCATACTGCTGGGGTGTAAACCAAAGATACTAGGGGAACAAGATAGACCACTCGACCCTAAAAGCCGTAGCATGTCATGGCGCCACTTTGGTAGGCAGAAACCTGCAGAAACATTTAAATAGAAAAATAACAAAAATCTGTAAATTGATAGATGAGATATATTCTGCATTTTAATGGTATCATCCCACATACTGTTCCCCCAAAACACTGATTACACTGCGAGAGGCATAGCGATCGGTGGGTTTTGCCTACTAAAATGGCGGACGTTACGCTCCTTTGCGTACTGCACTTCAGTATAGGCGATTTCAACGGAGTGGTCCATCTTGTTCCTCTGGTATCTTTGGTGTAAACTACCCAAGCGAAATATGAGGTGCTGTTCCTCCAATTTGCGCTGGGCCTCACTCTGACAATGGAGGAGGCCCAGGACAGAAAGGTCAGATTGGGAATGGGAGTGGGAGTTGAAGTGCTGAGCCAATGGGAGATCCTTTTTGAGTTTTTATTACCTTCTAAATATAATGAAAGATTACACCCTTGATGTAAATGTAAATCAAGAAACTGCAGATACTGGAAATCTGAAATAAAAAATAGCAAGCACTAGAAAGTGTCACGATGAACATCCTACACACAATCTCAAAAGGCCCAGCATCTGTGGTCAGAAATTTACTAGAGAGTATTCTAAGGGACGATACACATGCATTTAGATGCACAAGGGCTGATTAGCAATAGTCAGCATGGTTTTGTAGGCGGGTGGTCACGATTGAGATGTTTGAAGATGTGACCAAAAAGGTGGATGAGGACAGAGCTGTAGATGTTGTACAAATGGATTTCAGCACGGCATTTGACAAGGTTCCGCATGGTAGGCTGCTCTGGAAGGTTAGATCAGGTGGGATCCAAGGAGAGCTAGCCGACTGGATAGCAAATTGGTTTCATGGAAGGAAGCAGAGGGTGATAGTGGAAGGTTGTTTTTCGGAGAGGAGGCCTGTGACTAGTGGTGTGCCTCAGGGTTCAGTGCTGGGCCCGTTACTATCTGTCATCTATATCGATAATTTGGATGAGAACATACAGGGCAAGATTAGCAAGTTTGCTGATGATACAAAAGTGGGTGGTTTTTCAGATAGTGAAGATGGTTGTGAAATATTGCAGCAGGATCTGGATCAATTGGCCAGGTGGGTGGAGGAATGGTTAATGGAATTTAATACAGAGAAATGTGAGGTATTGCATTTTGGGAAGTCTAATGTGGGCAGGACCTACACAGTAAATGGTAGGGCTCTGGGGAGTGTTGTGGAGCAGAGAGATCTAGGATTGCAGGTACATAGTTCCTTGAATATGGTGTTACAGGTGGATAGGGCAGATAAGAAGGCTTTTGGCACATTGATATTCAATACTCTGGCTGATGAAGACCAATGTAGTGAGTTCATGTTACAGTTCTATAAGACATTGGTGAGGCCATATTTAAAGTATTGTGTTCAGTTTTGATCACCATATTATAGGAAAGTTGTTGTCAAACTTGAAAGTGTTCGAGATTTACCAGGAATATTGCTAGTTCTCAAGGGCCTGAGCTATAGGGAGAGGTTGACCAGGCTAGGGGTTTATTCCTTGGAGCACAGGAGATGATGCGGGGTCTTATGGAGGTGTACAAAATCATGAGAGGAATAGATCAGGTAAACATACAGAGTTGTATGTGCAGCACAGTGGCGCAGCGGTAGAGTTGCTGCCTTACAGCGAATGCAGCGCCGGAGACTCAGGTTCGATCCTGACTACAGGCGCCATCTGTACGGAGTTTGTATGTTCTCCCCGTGACCTGCGTGGGTTTTCTCCGAGATCTTCGGTTTCCTCCCATACTCCAGAGACGTACAGGTATGTAGGTTAATTGGCTGGGCAAATGTAAAAATTATCCCTAGTGTGTGTAGGATAGTGTTAATGTGCGGGGATCGCTGGGCGGCGCGGACCCGGTGGGCCGAAGAGCCTGTTTCTGCGCTGTATCTCTAAATCTAAAAAATCTAAATCAGAGTAGGAGAAATCGAGAACCAGAGAACATAGTTCCAAGTTCTCCATGGTAAATACTCATTGAGGACCTAGCCCATCTTCTGTGGCTCCACACATTCCTTTGATTCCTGAGGGCCCCATTCTTTCTCAGGTTACCCGTTTCCCCCTATTGTACCTGCTTATACCTGCCCAGTGCCTCCTTCTTATTCTTGATCAGAGCCTCAGTTGCTCTCATCATCCAAGCTTCCTTGTGCCCACCTGCCCTGCCCTTCACTCCAACAGCAACATGCATTCCATGAACCTGTCAGCACAGTTTTAAACACATCTCACTTTCCATACATTACTGTTCCATCAAACGACCTGCTCCAATCAACTCCAATTCTAATCAACTCCAATTAACATCAAAGGTATTTATTCACAAAATGCTGGAGTAACTCAGCAGGTCAGGCAGCATCTCTGGAGAGAAGGAATGGGCGACCTTTCGGGTCGAGACCCTTCTTCAGACTGATGTCAGGGGGGTGGGACAAAGGAAGGATATAGGTGGAGACAGAAAGATAGAGGGAGATCTGGGAAGGGGAAGGGAAGAGAGGGACAGAGGAACCATCTAAAGTTGGAGAAGTCGATGTTCATACCGCTGGGCTGCAAGCTGCCCAGGCGAAATATGAGGTGCTGTTCCTCCAATTTCCGGTGGGCCTCACTATGGCACTGGAGGAGGCCCATGACAGAAAGGTCAGACTGGGAGTGGGAGGGGGAGTTGAAGTGCTCAGCCACCGGGAGATCAGGTTGGTTAAGGCGGACTGAGCGAAGGTGTTGAGCGAAGCGATCGCCGAGCCTGCGTTTGGTTTCGCCGATGTAAATAAGTTTTTTTTTCAAAATGTGGTCACAGAGCAGGAGGGCAGGAGAAATCACAGAGGGGGAGCAGTGAGAGAGCATGTTGCTAAACTCTCGTCGAAGAGAGGAGGAGAACTTCTTCAAAGTTGACATACCTTGAGGAGAAATCGCAGTGGAGCAAAAGGTAGTGTAAAAGGAAATTAACATTAGATATGTTAAGAGAAAAGGATTAGCAAAGACAATCCTTGAAGGCAGACACGGGTGAAATTATTATGTGTAACAAGGAAATGGCAGAAGAGTTGAACAGGTACTTCGGATCTGTCTTCACTAAGGAAGACACAAACAATCTCCCAGATGTACCAGAAGACAGAGGATCTAGGGGGGTAAAGGAACTGAAATAAATTTTCATTAGGCGAGAAATAGTATTGGGTAGACTAATGGGACTGAAGGATGATAAATCCTCAGGGCCTGATGGTCTGCATCCCAGGGTCCTCAGGGAGGTGGCTCTAGAAATAGTGGACGCATTGGTGATCATTTTGCAATGTTCAATAGATTCAGGATCAATTCCTGTGGATTGGAGGATAGCTAATGTTATCCCACATTTCAAGAAAGGAACGAGAGAGAAAATGGGGAATTACAGACCAGTTAGACTGACATCGGTGGTGGGGAAGATGCTGGAGTCAATTATTAAAGAGGTAATAACGGTGCATTTGGATAGCAGTAAAAGGATAAATCCAAGTCAGCATGGAT
The DNA here is from genome assembly GCF_053455715.1 of Rhinoraja longicauda. Taxonomy (NCBI): domain Eukaryota; kingdom Metazoa; phylum Chordata; class Chondrichthyes; order Rajiformes; family Arhynchobatidae; genus Rhinoraja; species Rhinoraja longicauda. The sequence continues at coordinate 2,368,279 of NC_135965.1, read as the reverse complement.
TTATGAAAGGGAAATCATGCTTGACTAATCTTCTGGAATTTTTTGAGGATGTGACAAGTAAAATGGATGAAGGGGAGCCAGTGGATGTAGTGTATCTAGACTTTCAGAAAGCCTTTGATAAGGTCCCACACGGGAGACTGGTGAGCAAAATTAGAGCACATGGTATTGGGGGTAGGGTGTTAACATGGATAGAGAATTGGTTGGCGGACAGGAAACAAAGAGTAGGAGTAAACGGGTCCTTTTCAGAATGGCAGGCAGTGGCGAGTGGAGTGCCGCAAGGCTCGGTGTTGGGGCCACAACTGTTTACCATATATATTAATGATTTGGATGAAAGAATTAGAAGTCACACTAGCAAGTTTGCAGATTACACAAAGCTGGGTGGCAGTGTCAACTGTGAAGAGGATGTTAGGAGGTTGCAGAGTGACATGGACAGGTTGAGTGAGTGGGCAGATGCATGGCAGATGCAGTATAATATAGATAAATGTGAGGTTATCCACTTTGGCGGCAAAAACAAGGAGGCAGATTATTATCTCAATGGTGTCAGGTTAGGTAAGGGGGAAGTGCAGCGAGACCTGGGTGTCCTTGTACACTAGTCACTGAAGGTTGGCGTGCGGGTACAGCAGGCAGTGAAGAAAGCTAATGGCATGTTGGCCTTCATAACGAGAGGATTTTACAATAGGAGTAAAGAGGTTCTTCTGCAGTTGTATAGGGCCCTGGTAAGACCACATCTGGAGTATTGTGTGCAATTTTGGTCTCCTAATTTGTGGAAGGACAACCTTGTAATTGAGGCAGTACAGCGTCGGTTCACAAGATTGATCCCTGGGATGGCGGGACTGTCATCTGAGGAAAGATTGAAAAGACCAGGCTTGTATTCACTGGAGTTTAGAAGGATGAGAGGGGAGCTTATAGAGACGTATAAAATTATAAAAGGACTGGACAAGCTAGATGCAGAAAAAATGTTCCCAATGTTGGGGGAGTCCAGAACCAGGGGCCACAGTCTTAGAATAAAGGGCCTTCATTTAAAACTGAGGTGAGAAAGAACTTTTTCACCCAGAGAGTTGTGAATTTGTGGAATTCTCTGCCACAGAGGGCAGTGGAGGCCAAATCACTGGATGGATTTAAGAGAGAGTAAAGGGCCTGTCCCACGTAGGCGATTTTTTTAGACGACTGCCGGCGACTGTCAAAGTCGTAGCAGATTGCCGAAATTTTCTTTTACCCGACGACAATGACCACGACAATGCCGAGTCAGGTCGAGATTACACCGTCTTCGGAAACATCGCGAAATTCCCACGCTGTCAATGCTTCTCCGGCGTCCTAATTTTCGCTGAAATCACTGACAAGTCGGTAATTACTTGAGAGTTTTGAACTATGACATCTTGCCCGGGTTACTTGAAAACCAAGCTTCACGGTAACAAGGAATAAACTGGATTGACTTCTAGTTTACTAATAGCAGTATTAAGAAATTTAATTTTAAATGTGGTTGAATGGATTTTTGTGCGGTGTGTGGGCATTCTTTGAAAATGTACGGGAGATGCATATCTGGTTTCTGGGTTGCATATCTGGGTTGGGAGCCTACTTTAAATGTAATCGCTGATGGCCATAAACATCGCGAAAATTCCCACGCTTACCTGACCGTCAAACTGTCGCCTCCAATCTACCTGTCAAATGTCCTGACGGTAAATAAATTGGTTAAACACAAGTATTTGATGGTATCTTCAAATGACTTTACTTAATTTAATATTACGTGCTTCTAAATGCATCTAAGAGAACCTAGCAAACCTGGGGACAGCATGCGACAGCGCCCGCAATAAGCAACGATACTTGGCGACAAGCCAGCTGTCGCCGAGAAATTTCACTCCGGAAGATTTCTCGGCGACGCGCTGAGTTCCACTACGATTCTTGGAAGACTCCTCACGATCATGCCAGCGACACCCGGCGAACTGTCGGCGACAGCCTAGTCACCGGCAGTCGCCTTAAAATCGCCTAAAGTGGGACAGGCCCTTTAAATAGAGCTCTAGGGGCTAGTGGAATCAAGGGATATGGGGAGAAGGCAGGCGCGGCTTACTGATTGTGGATGATCAGCCGTGATCACATTGAATGGCAGTGCTGGCTCGAAGGGCTGAATGGCCTCCTCCTGCACCTATTTTCTATGTTTCTATGTTACTCAATAACCAAAAGTCTGTTGCCTCCTTTTGCTCAGGTTTATTTCATTCACATGTTTAAACTATAATGTTTTATTCTTAATGTTTTAATGTTTTATGCTTTATTCTTAATTGTTTACTCTATGTTCGTGTTGTTACTTGCGAGCACATTCCTTGTATGTGTACATACTTGGCCAATAAACTTATTCAATTCAATTCAATTCTCATGTTAGTGTTAAGTAAGCGATTGAAGAGGATATTTCGGGATGGGATTAACTCCCATTTGGAGGAGAATGGGTTAATTAGGGACAGACAGCAAGGCTTTGTACATGGCAGACCATAACGATTGAGTTTTTTGAGGAGGTGATGAACGGTAGGCTGGTGGATGTTGCCTGCATGGATTTTAGTAAGGCATTTGATAAGGTCCCCCATGGTGGGCTGATCCAAAAGAAAAATCAGATGCACTGGATTAACAGTGACTTTGTCGAATGGATTCAGAATTGGCTTAATGGCAGAAGACAGAGGATTGTGGTGCTTGGGCAATATTGAGGCTGGAGGTCTGTGACCTGTGGAGCAGAGATCTGTGCTGGGACCTCTGCTGCTTGTGATGTATATAAATGACTTTACTTAGTTAGTAGGTTTGCAGATGACACCAAGATTGCTGGGGCCGCGGACCGTGAGGAGAGCTGTAAAGGTAGAGAGTGGGATATAGATCATCCACAGAGATAGACGGAGAAATGGCAGGTGGTTTAATCCAAGCATAAGTGAGGTGTTGCACCTAGGGAGGTCAAATGCAAGGGCAAAATATACCATTAGTGGCATGATCCTCAACAGCATTGATATCCAAAGGGACCGTCGGGCCCACAGTGCCCTGAAAGTAGCAACACAACTAGATAAAGTTGTAAAGATGGCACATGGTACGTTTGCCTTTATACGTTGGGGTGCTGAGTACAAGAGTCAGGATGTCATGAAACAGCTTTATGGGACTTTGGTTCGGTCACATTTGGAGTATTGCGTGCAGTTCTGATCACCCCCGTTGTAGGAAGGATGTGAAGGCTTTGGAAAGGGTGCAGGGGAGGTTTACCGGAGTGGTGTTGGGGCTTCGACTAGGGGATATTTGCCACAAGGAAGGGTCGCACACACTTGGGCTGTTTTCTCTTGGATTGTTATGTTTTTCTACACTGAGGGTGGCGCGTGCCTGGTGGTTGAAGCACATGTGACCCTGGTCTTTCAGAGGCATTTGGATGGGTCTATTGACATGCAGAGACTGAAGGGATATGGATTATACACAGGTAAATAAGAGATGGTCTTGGCATGATGTTCTGCACAGACATTGTGATCCTAAGGGCCTGTTCTTGTGCTGTACTGTTTTATGTTCTATGTTCTAAGGAACAACAGTAGCTACTCTCCAGACCTCAGTGACCTCACTTGTGGCTAGAGAAGATGCAAAAATCTTAGTCAAGGCTCCTGCAACTTCATCTCTTGTCTCTCTCATAACCTGGGAGAGATCTCACCAGGTCCTTGATGCTCTTCAAGAGCCACAACCTCTCCTCCTTCTTTATCTCATCGTGCCCTTGCATCTACATATTCTCCACACTGATCTCACTGTCCTCCATGTCCTTCTCCCTGGTGACTATAAATGCAAACTACTTGCCCACATTCCCAGACTCCAAGCACAAATTCCCTCCTTTATCCTTGAGTAGCCCTACCTTCTCCCTAGTTACCTTCTTGTTTTTAATGTAGGTGTAAAGAGCTTTGGCATTTTGTGCTCCTTCTAATGATCCGCTGAGTTATTTCCTCCTTCCTTGATCTGATTCCGAATTGTTAAACCTTAGTTGCACCTAGTTTTTTTTCTTTTTGATCAAACTTCCAACCTCTCTGGTCTTAACTAGCTACCTTTATTTGCCATCCCTCCTTCTCCTGGAACATGTTGGCTCTGAACTATAATCAACTGGCCTTTAAACGATTCCAGTGTTAGATGTGGACGTCCCTAATAACATCTGCTCCCAGTGTATCCTCCCGAGCCACTGCCTAATAATGCTATATTCTCCTTTACTCCAATTTAGTTTATTCCCACAAGGTCCAGATCTCTCCTGAATCTAATTAAACTAAAAACTTCTGGAGTTGCAATCACCGTCCACAAAATGCTCTTCCACTACCACACCAGTCACCTGGCCAGGCTCATTTCCAAACACAAGGCCCAGCATGTTCCTTTCTCAGGTTGGACTATCCACATACAGCTTAAGGAAACGCTCTTGGATGCACCCAACGCATTATGCCCTGTCTAAGCAATTTTCATAATCATAATCATCATAATCATCATAATCATACTTTATTAGCCAAGTATGTTTTGCAGCATACGAGGAATTTCATTTACCGTACAGTCATACCAATAAAAAGCAACAGGACACACAAAATACATTTTAACATGAACATCCACCACAGTGACTCCTCCACATTCCTCACTGTGATGGAAGGTGAAAAAAAGTTCAACCTCTTCCCTTCTTTGTTGTCCCGCGGTCGGGGGCCTCGAGCCTTCCGTTGACGGGGCGATCAGCTCCCGTAGCCGGCGGCGTTTGGATTTTCTGCATCGGGGCGATCAAGCTCCTGCATCGGGAGGGAATCTCAGCTCCCCCATGCTGGGCGATCAGACCCGGGTCAGGGCTAGCTGAACCTTCTGCGATTTGGAGCTTCCCGACATCGGTCTCTACCCAAGACTGCGAGCTCCTCGATGTTGAAGTCCGCAAGCCGCAGTTGGAGCGTGGATCCCAGGCAAGGAATCGGAGGCTCCGATGGTAAGTCCACGACCCCGCGATGGGTCTCAAAGTCAGTCCCGAGCAAGTTGCATTTTTGCATTGTGCAAGCCCCAGACAATATTGTAGAAGTTAAAGCCACCCACGAAGATAACCCGAGATAAACACACAATGGAGGAGTAGCTCAGCGGGACAGGCAGCATCTCTGGAGGGAAGGAATGGGTGACGTTTCAGGTTGAGACCCTTCTTCAGGCTGGTAACCCTGGTGCTTTGGCATATCAGTTTTAAACGGCCTCCCCTTTATTCTTAGACTGTGGCCCCTGGTTCTGGACTCACCAAACATTGGGAACATTTTTCCTGCATCTAGCTTGTCCAGTCCTTTTATAGTTTTATATGTCTCTATAAGATCCCCTCTCATCCTTCTAAACTCCAGCGGATACAAGCCCAGTCTTTCCAATCTTTCCTCATATGACTTTATGAAGGTGTTTTAGATTAATTTAGTTTAGTTTAGAGATACAGCGCAGAAACAGGCCCTTTGGCCACCGAGCCTGCACTGACCAGCGATCCCCGCACATTAACACAATCCTACACACACTAGGGACAATTTACACTTATACCAAGTATACAAACCCAAGCTGATTAACCTACAAACCTGTACGTCTTTGGAGTGTGGGAGGAAACCGAAGATCTCAGAGAAAACCCAGGCGGTCATGGGAGAACGTACAAATTCCGTACAGACAGCGCCCGTAGTCGGGATTGAACCTGGGTCTCTGGTGCTGCAACGCTACAAGGCTGCAACTCTACCCCTGCGCCACCGTGCCGCTGTTGCAGACTTGCAGCTGCTTTTGGAAATTGAACAGGATCAGTCTGAAGAAGGGTCTCAAACTGAAATGTCACCCGTTCCTTCTCTCCAGAGATGCTGTCTGATCCGCTGAGTTACTCCAGCATTTTGTGCCTCTCTTAGGATGGTCACTCAGTTTTTCTATACAATTTCGAGTATTGCTTTACCCAATTAATGTCCAAGGCAAATAATTTGCTTGTAATACTGATAACATAGTTTTAAATAGTTCTGTATTACCCATGTTAAAGGATGTGCGGCTTGAAATTATTCCCTTAAATGTGATGGGCACCATGTTAGAGAAAAGATGCAGTCAACATGGAAAGGGTACAGAGACGATTTACAAATATGTTGCCAGGGCTAGTGGGTTTGAGCTGTAGGGAGAGGTTGAGTAGGCTGGGACTCTATTCCTTGGAGCGCAGGAGGATGAGGGAGGGTCTTATTGAGGTGTACAAAATCACGAGAGGAATAGATCGGGTAGATGCACACAGTCTCTTGCCCAGAGTAGGTGAATTGAGGCCAGAGAACATAGGTTTAAGGTGAAGGGGAAAAGATTTAATAGGAATCTGAGGGGTAACCTTTTCACACAAAGGAGCAGTTAGACAGATCCATGGATAGGACAGGTTTGGAGAGATATGGGCCAAGCTCAGGCAGGTGGGACTAGTGTAGCTGGGGCACGTTGGCTGACTTGGGCAAGTTGCGCCTGTTTCCATTTGTATCACTGTATGACTCGAAGATGCAGGTGGAGTTGGCAAAGGTGGTGGTGAGGTGGCAGAATGGGCAGTCACCAAACACTCCAACCCTGTCCTCTGAGATTGGCAGTGGTCTCACCACTGCTGGAAGCCAAGTACATGATAGGATAATCCCCCTAGATTTGGTTTCAGCAATAATGCAGCATGAAAGCAAACAACGACTTACTGTAAGCGTAATGAATCGATTCCTACCACCAATGATTGTGCAGACTGCAATAATATATGTCTAATGGGACTATGTATTCATTTCCGAACCAAGCAGTTTTGAAATTTGAGTCAGAAGTCATCTATTCCTTTTCCCCCCGACTCTCAGCCTGAAGAAGGGTCTCGACCCGAAACATCACCTATTCCTTTTCTCCAGAGATGCTGTCTGACCCACTGGGTTCTTCCAGCTTTGTGTGTGTATCTTGGATCAGAAGAACGTGGACAGATCCATAATGTGCAGTCTTAAACTTTATGTTCAAACTTAAACGTATCTATAACACTATATTCAGTATTCTGTTTCCTTTCTCTATTTGCACCACCTGTTGTACTCAAGGAAGATTGTGAATATGCTTACTGAAGTCTGATGGGATACTTTTAGTGCAGGAAGGAATTGCAGTTGCTGGTTTAGAAACAGAGAAACATAGAAAATAGGTGCAGGAGGAGGCCATTTGGCCCTTCGAGCCACCACCGCCATTCATTGTGATCATGGCTGATCATCCACGATCAGTAACCCATGCCTGCCTTGACACATATCCCCTTGATTCCACTAGCCCCTAGAGCTCTATCTAACTCTCTTTCAAATAATTCAACCAGTGAATTGGCCTCCGCTGCCTTCTGTGGCAGAGAATTCCACAAATTCACAACTCTCTGGGTGAAAAAGTTTCTTGTCACCTCAGTTTTAAATGGCCTCCCCTTTATTCTTAGACTGTGGCCCCTGGTTCTGGACTTCCCCAACATTGGAAACATATTTCCTGCATCTAGCTTGTCCAGTCCTTTTATGATTGTATACGTCTCTGTAAGATGGAGTAACTCAGCAGGTCTGACAGCATAGAAACATAGAAAAATAGGTGCAGGAGTAGGCCACTCGGCCCTTCGAGCCAGTACAGGTATTCAATATGATCATGGGTGATCATCTAAAATCTGTTCCCCATTCCTGCTTTTTCCCCGTATCCCTTGATTCCTTTAGCTCCAAGAGCTAAATCTAACTCTCTATTGAAAACATCCAGTGAATCGGCCTCCACTGCCCTCTGTGGCAGAGAATTCCACAGATTCACAAATGCATTCATAGGTGCAAGTCTGAGAAAACTCCAGAGAAGCTGTCTGACCCACTGAGTTACTCCAGCTTTTTGTGTCTATCTTCGAGATAACTTTTAGTTTTCAACTGCAAATAAAGCCAGGCTCCTCAGCAATTGCTTCCTTCAGCTTGTGATGAGCAGCCACACTAATGAGAAGGCACTTCATAAAATATCAGGGAAGAGAGAATTAGCAGTCTTTATCCATGACGCTGTGCTGCAGTTGGGCATTTGATAAAATATGCCGTGGATGATCCAATAAAAGATATACTGAACTTTTCACTTCATTTCAATGCTCATTCACCCATTTTGAATTGTGATTTTGTAGTCTTGTAGAAAGAAAACTATTTCTATGTTTCATGTTCATGGGTAGCACGGTTGTGCAGCGGTAGAGTTGCTGCCTTACAGCGCTTACAGCGCCAGAGACCTGGGTTCCATCCCGGTTACTGGTGCTGTCTGTGCGGAGTTTGTACGCTCTCCCCGTGACCTGCGTGGGTTTTCTCCGAGAACTTCTGTTTCCTCCCACACTCCAAAGACGTACGGGTTTGTAAGTTAATTGGCTTGGTATTAATGTAAAAAAAATTGTTCCTAGTATAGGATAGTGCTAATGTGCGGGGATCGCTGGTCGGCGCGGACCCGATGGGCCGAAGGGCCTAATTCCGTGCTGTATCACTAAATTAAACTAGTAAGCACCCTTCATGACATCATGAAGTACTTGACATCCTATGAAGAAATGTGAACAAAATAGCTGTGATGGTGATTCAGGAATAGATGCTAGACTCGGTCAATAGACAATAGACATTAGGTGCAGGAGGTGGCCATTCGGCCCTTCAAGCCAGCACCGCCATTCAATGTGATCATGGCTGATCATTCTCAATCAGTACCCCGTTCCTGCCTTCTCCCCATACCCCCTAACTCCGCTATCCTTAAGAGCTCTATCTAGCTCTCTCCTGAATGCATTCAGCGAATTGGCCTCCACTGCCTTCTGAGGCAGAGAATTCCACAGATTCACAACTCTGACCGAAAAAGGTTTTCCTCACCTCCGTTCTAAATGGCCTACCCCTTATTCTTAAACTGTGGCCCCTTGTTCTGGACTCCCCCAACATTGGGAACATGTTTCCTGCCTCTAATGTGTCCAACCCCTCAATAATCTTTTACGTTTCGATAAGATCCCCTCTCATCCTTCCAAATTCCAGTGTAATTCTTCACTGAGAAGACAAAATTCAAATTGATCCTTTTTCCTTTTTGTTTCATTCAAAAGCATTTCCAATGGTAGTGCACCCATAGTACTGCACTGAACAGTTGGCATGGAACAGGCAATTCAGTCTCTGGGGTGAATCTTGAAACCGAAACCTTCTAACTCAGATGGGGAAACTCAACAATGAGTCATGCTGCTGCTGCTGTTGTTGGCACAATTAGGGCCTCCTTTCAAAATGTCCTCTCAAACACCTTCTGTCAATTGTTTAACCCTTGTGGCAGGCCGAGCCACCTTGGTCTGGGACTGTCGCTCATCGAGCTCGAGCTCGAGCACTCGCGTGGGCCTGGCGTGATCAACGCCGACCTGGGTGGTCTGCTGGCGGTAGGCAGAGGACACTGGAGCTGGTCTCCACCTCACAGACAACACGTCAACACACACCTTGCCCTCTTGTACTGATTGTTGAGCTGCATCGTTGAAATATTAAACTGCGTGTTTATACAGCACGTGAGTCTCTGCACCCTTTTTATATTTTCTTGAAGAATATTGTGCTGTTCTTCAAATAGCACAGAAGGGGAAAGGAGCAGGGTAATTGGGGTTGGGGGAGATAGCGGGAGAAATGGCTGCACTCTAGGGTGGGATCGGCACAGAAACAGAGGGGCTAGGGAGGTATTACTTAACATTGGAGAATTCATTGTTCATAATCATTTGGCTGTAACTGGTTTATTGTTCATAAATTCTAGGAGCAGAACTAGGCCATTCGGCCCATCAGTTCTACTTGGCCATTCCATCATGGCTGATCTATCTCTCCCTCTCAACCGCATTCTCCTGGCTCTATAACCCCTGACACCCGTACTAATCAAGAATCTGTCAATCTTAGCCTTAAAAATATCCACTGACTTGGCCTCCACAGTCTTCTGTGGAAAAGAATTCCACAGATTCACCACCCTCTGACTAAAGAAATTCCTTCTCATCTCCTTTCTAAAGGTGCATCCCTCTATTCCAAGGCTGTGCCCTCTAGTCCTAGACTCTCCCACTAGTAGAAACATCCTCTCCACATTCATTCTATCCAGGCCTTTCACTATCCGGTAAGTTTCAATGAGGTCCCCCCTCATCCTTCTAAACCCCAGTGAGTACAGGCCCAGTGCTGTCAAACACACATTACATGTTAACCCACCCATTCCTGGGATCATTCTTGTAACCCTGCTCTGGACCCTCTCCAGAGCCAGCATATCCTTCCTCAGATACAGGACCCAAAACTGCTCACAATACTGCGAGGTGCAATATTGTGAGATGCTGTTCCCCAGATTGGGAATAGAAAGAGGCGTTAAAATATTTAGCAACCTGGAGATCCAGCAGGCCTTGACTGCCAGACAGAACGCATGGCCAGGTGCTAGTTTTCTTAGAAATGTGAAGAGATTCATCTTGTCACCTTGTACTCTCAACAAACTTCTACAAATGCGCCATAGTAAGTATCCTGTCTTGTTGCATCATGGCCTAGTGGGCAGGTCCAACACATAGGGATTAAAGAGGCTGCACAGCGTGGTGGAAGCAGGGTAGTCCAGCATGGCACACTTTCCCCACCATCAAAAGCATCCACTGCCTCATGAAGGTGCCATCCATCCATGAGCCATCAGCCATGAGCCATCGTCCATCGTCTGTCACCCATCGCCCATCATCCTTCACCTATCATCAAGAATTCCCATCATCCATCATCAAGAATTCCCATCATCCATCACCCATCATCAATCATCAAGAATTCCCATCATCATCATCCATCATCCATCACCCATCATCAAGAATTCCCATCATCATCATCCATCATCCATCACTCATCATCAAGAATCCCCATCGCCCATCACACATCATCATGAATCGCCAACATCTGAGCCATGTCCCCTTCTTACTGCTACCACCTGGCTGGAGGTACAGGAGCTTTAAGTCCCACATCACGAGGTTCAGGAACAGCTACTTTCCTGAAACCATCATGTTCTTGAACCAACCTGTAAACCCTATTTCTACTTCAGCAATGGAACATACTATGGTCCACCTCGTGAAGTGCCACAGATATGGTTTCCAATTGTTTTTGCGCTGATGTCTTGTTCTTGAACAGTCCTTTCGTTTTTCACTGACTTGAATCATTTTTGTATACATGTATGATTTTGTGTGCTGCCAGAATCTAAGTGCCTAAGATGTTGTTGCAAGTTTTCCATTGCCCCTGTACCGCAGTGTACTTGATAATCTAATCTAATCGCCGTGCTGCTCATTTCTATTAGCTCTGTACTTGATATGACAATAAACTGACTTGAATCAAAGTCACTAATATGGCCATGTTCTATGGAGAGAAACGCTCCACTTGGGGCACTTGTGTTTTACCAGAGACAAACTACTGGACGATTTAATATCCAGTAAACGACTGGGTATTAAATCCAAATCCACTGCGCTGTTTAAATGCATAGAATTTTTCAGCACAAGAGTAAATTATCATAGTTTAAGCATGATCTTCCCACACCACTGAGAAAAGGCACAACAATTCACAAAGACGATTTCGGTAACAGATTAAAATTCACGTGGGGGTGGGGCAGTTCATCTTGCCCGTTACATTTCCTTTGATTATCTGTGCATGTGCATATAACATTGCTTTTTTTAATTCCCACAATTGAGCAGGAAAAATATATAAATGATAACAGATTGAAATGACCATGTTGCAATATTACGGTTCAAAGGATAGTCCCAAACGGCTTTATCTCTGAGGTTATGACATCATTTGCATCTCTCGTGAGTCATTGTCTTTAGATTGTAATCCACCTTTCATTGTTCTCAGTGAAGCTGCTGTTGCAAAAGGGAAGAGCAAACTAATAGCTGAACCAACGTGTTAGTATTTCACTGAGTTAATTATTTTTGAATACCCATGATGAACCAACAACATTACACAATTTTGCGCCCAAATAAATGGAATTAAGTGCAAACCATTGTTGGAAGTTAATATCACTTGAAGGGCACCAGAAACACACCCATGGATATTCGTTCCAAAAATCTCTGTGCTTTTTCCATTAAAGGAAAAAAATAATCTAGATACTGGGACATATTTCACCTTTAAATAAGAAAATATGATGACTTACCAAGTCAAAGCAAACATGGATCAGATGTCTAATCCCTGACTCTATATATGTTGAAAACCACAAACTCAGTTTCATGCATCTGTAACCTTTATCCTTTATTTATACTCTGCCCCCCTTCCCTCCCTTTAAGAAGTGGTGAGCAAGTGCAGATTAACCATCAAACCAAAGCAGTTTTATTCTGTGAAATCATTTTCTGACCACTGGGATTTGAGTCCTTCCACCCAATACATCAGTCATTAAAGCATCCATATATTTCACTGAATTAGAACAAGTTACATGAAATGGCAGGTGAGTGTTTCAATAATTAACCACAAATTACCAAGCAGAATGTCCTGTTTCTGTGATGTAACACCAGGTTAATTAATTCAAAATAATTTTCCAGCAATATTTTTACATCCTAGCACCTCCAAAGGTTTTTCTCGAAATATATATTTTCTCAAATTGCGCAGGGTTTTGTTTTCGGCCAACATAATGGTTTCAAATGGGTTTATCAAAGATGCTCTTGCTGCAGGAGTAAATGACACAGTTTAGTTATTTCTTACCGACATGGGTGATGACATTGATCAGCCGCTGTGTGAGCTCTTGGTGTGACATTTCTTCCTGTCTGAGGCAGAGGAGCATGTCCCGGTCCCCAGCTCCAGATCTCCAGCTGCTCCCGTGGAAGCCCCTCAAACACACAAAGGCAAGTGCCACTCCCAGTGGCAATATTCCATTCAAGATACAGGAGCTGATGCAGTTATTTTCCACAACAGACCATTATTTTTGTTGTTCATCTTCAACACATTCAAAGAAGAAGAAAAACACAGACTTAAAGCAAGAGGGCTCGGCATCTGGATATTCTTGGAGATGCGAGGACAAAGCTGATGAATTTCTGCATGGTGCTGCTCCAGCTCATTTCTATCAGCGTTGAGTCAGCCTCTAGTAGCAAATCAGTGTGCGGCTACCTGCCTCCAGGGAGATGCTGGGTGGCAGGGCTTTACATCAAAACCTGGAGCAATGGATCCACAGGACTGGAGCCAGCACAGCAGTGAAAGCATATTGATCTGCCCCTTTACTTGTGTAAACATAAACATTCTGCCTTTTTACAGTGGAAGTAAAATTAAATTCCTGCTGACACCGCAATCATTAAGGAGAAAAAAAAAGCCTTTTAGTCTATAGTAAAGATTTATCGGCATGACGTTTTATTTTTCCTTTGGATTTTCCTGTCTACGATCATCGATTAAATAATATTTTTTTGCTGACGCATGTCCATTTGCTGCTTCACCTGACGAACTCTGATAAATACCAGCATGGTTTAGGGATGCCTTATCTGCCAAGGACTCCAAATTTGGTCTCCAAATTTGAGGAAGGATATTCTTGCTATTGAGGGCGTGCAGCGTAGGTTTACTAGGTTAATTCCCGGAATGGCGGGACTGTCATATGTTGAAAGACTGGAGGGACTAGGCTTGTGTACACTGGAATTTAGAAGGATAAGAGGAGATCTTATCGAAACGTATAAGATTATTAAGGGGTTGGACACGTTAGAGGCAGGAAACATGTTCCCAATGTTGGCCTCCTCCTGCACCTATTGTCTATTGTCTATTGACCAAATTGAGTATAGAAGTTGGGAGGTCATGTTGCAGTTGTATAAGACGTTGGTGAGGCCACATTTAGAATATTGTGTTCAGTTCTGGGCACTGTGTTATAGGAAAGATGTTGTCAAGCTGGAAAGGGTACAGTGACATTTGCGAGGATGTTGCCAGGACTAGATGGTGTGGTTGGGTAGGCTGGGAATCTATCCCTTGGAGCGCAGGAGGATGAGGGGAGATCTTATAGAGGTGTACAAAATCATGAGAGGAATAGATCGGGTAGATGCACAGAGTCTCTTGCTCAGAGTAGCGGAATCGAGGACGAGAGGACAGAGGTTCAAGGTGAAGGGGAAAAGATTTAATAGGAATCCGAGAAGTTACTTTTTCACACAAAGGGTGGTAGGTGTATGGAACAAGCTGCCAGAGGAGGCAATTGAGGCAGGGGCTATCGCAACGTTTAAGAAACAGTTTGATAGGTACATGGATAGGACAGGTTTGGAGGGATATGGACCAAACACAGGCAGGTGGGCCTAGTGTAGCTGGGACATGATGGCCGGTGTGGGCGAGTTGGGCCGAAGGGCCTGTTTCCATGCTGTATCACTCTGACGCTATGGGCAAAGCCACTAAAGCCTCCACGAAGGGTCAAAGTGGTGAAGGTTTTTCACACAGTCCTGGGAAAACATCTGAGAACTATCTCCAACACCTCAAGGGGCTGTTTTTGAAAAAAAAAGCAGAAATCAGTATCTTCAATGGTGATTGCACCCCCAACATGTGGTTTAAATGAAAGAAATGCAAACAGGTGCTGTAAAGTTTGAGGATGTACATGTAACAGGCCTTTAAAGAATGCTGCAATTGAGTGGTTCGGGAAGATTTACAATAAGATTCATAATGTAAACAAAACAATTTACAGTACAATAACAATTTACAGTGGGCGGCACGGTGGCGCAGCGGTAGAGTTGCTGCCTTACAGCGAATACAGCGCCGGAGACTCAGGTTCGATCCTGACTACGGGCGCCGTCTGTACGGAGTTTGTGCGTTCTCCCCATGACCTGCGTGGGTTTTCTCCGAGATCTTCAGTTTCCTCCCACACTCCAAAGACGTACCGGTTTGTAGGTTAATTGGCTGGGCAAATGTAAAAATTGTCCCTAGTGGGTGTAAGAAGTGTTAGTGTGCGGGAATCGCTGGGCTGCGCGGACCCGGTGGGCCGAAGGGCCTGTTTCTGTGCTGTATCTCTAAATCTAAAGATCTAAAAACAAATCTGTAAAATTCTGCTGAGCAAGGGAGGGAGAACTAATCTGTGCTGCAGTGACCATTTTTAACTCTTTGGCCCAGAAATTCAATCATGCTTTTTAAGCAGTACATTATTGTATCCTAGCTTAAGAATGATTTGAAAATGTGTTTGTGACCAGATAGCCTGCAAAACATAATAAAACCCTGTGGGTGAAGCAGGCAGACACAACATGCATAGTGCATGTTCTGAAGAAGTGTTTCGACCCGAAAAGTCACCCATTCCTTCGCTCCAGAGATGCTGCCTGTCACGCTGAGTTACTCCAACGTTTTGTGGCTATCTTTGGTTTAAACCAGCATCTGCAGTTCCTTCCTACACAGTGCATGCACAGTGATATTAACCTACACTCGTTGACCAGTTGGTGCCTGTTTTGTGAAATTAATTCATGGGTATATAATTACCATTCTGTTGTTCTAACTAACATGGACCATGCACAATTTAGTTTAGTTTAGTTTAGAGATACAGTGCGGAAACAGGCCCTTTCGGCCCACCGGGTCCGCGCCGACCAGCGATCCCCGCACATTAACACTATCCTACACCCACTAGGGACAATTTTTACATTCACCAAGCTAATTAACCGACAAACCTGCACGTCTTTAGAGTGTGGGGGGAAACCGAAGATCTCGGAGAAAACCCACGCAGGTCACGGGGAAAACATACAAACTCCGTACAAACAGCGCCCGTAGTCGGGATGGAACCCGGGTCTCCGGCACTGCATTCGCTGTAAGGCAGCAACTCTACTGCTGCGCCCTAAGGATGTGGGTTTAACAGCAAATATAGGCACCATGCCAATGTTATTGAAGAGAGAATCTCATTTCTATGCAGTTGCAGTGGGGATTTGTATGATTTTAAAATCTGGACCGCAGTCTATCTAATCCACAGTCCAAATCATTGATGTGCATATTTTCAGAAATAGAAATGAGACAATGACCTCTATCAAACCGGAATCTTGTGTTAAGTGCTGCCCAATTTCTGCCCTGTCATGATTTAATTAAGTTGAGAGTACCCAGCACTTCACTGGATTCCATGTTCTGCAGCTGATGGAAATCAATTCACATCTGAATCAAGGATTTCTCCACCCAAATATCAGTTCCTCCAATTCTGCCATAGTGGTTTATAAAATTATGTAGGTTTCTGACCTGGACTTTTTTTACCGTTAATTTTCATTAACCCACTTAGAATCATAGAGTGATACAGTGTGGAAACAGGCCCTTCATAGAGTGATACAGTGTGGAAACAGGCCCTTCGGCCCAACTCGTCCACACCGGCCAACAATGTCCCAGCTACCCTTGTGCCACTTGCCTGCGCTTGGTCTATAACCCTCCAAACCTGTCCTATCCATATACCTGTCCAACTGTTTCTTAAACAATGGGATAGTCCCAGCCTCAACTACCTCCTCTGGCAGCTTGTTACATACACCCACCATCCACTGTGTGAAAAAGTTACATCTCGGATTCCTATTAAATCTTTTCCCCTTCACCTTGAACCTATGTCCTCTGGTCCTCGATTCACCTACTCTGGAAAAAAGACTGTGGATCTACCCAATCTATTCCTCTCATGATTTTGTACACCTCTGTAAGATCTCCCCTCATCCTCCTGCGCTCCATGGAATAGAGACCCAGCCTACTCAACCTCTCCCTGTAGCTCACACCCTGGCAACATCCTCATAAATCTTTTCTGAACCCTTTCAAGCTTGACAATATCTTTCCTATAACGTGGTGCCCAGAACTGAACACAATATTCTAAATGCGGCCTCACCAACGTCTTATACAATTGCAACATGACCTCCCAACTTCTATACGCAATACTCTGACTGATGAAGGCCAAAGTGCCAAAAGCCTTTTTAACCACCACTTGAAAAAACTTCTCCTCTCTTGGTCCTGCCACTCTTGAATGTCCCCTAGATTCTATCCCACTCTGTCTCCTGTTAAAAACCTTCAAGGCCACCCTGGAGCCCACAACCCTGCAGGCCACATCTCTGTTAATCCCACTTGCCTGGCTGATCCACCATTTCTAAGGGCATCATTAATGTGGCTGGTGTTAGGACGCCCCAGGGCCCAGAGATCAAAATCATTTCCAACAGTATTTGCAGAGTTCAGATTAGAATTTTTAGATGAATCTGGCTAAAATGATTGTTTACTTGTAATCGCAGAATCTCAACAATCTACAGTGGCACGGTGGCGCAGCGGTAGAGTTGCTGCCTTTTAGATTTAGATTTATTTAGATTTAGAGATACAGCGCGGAAACAGGCCCTTCGGCCCACCGAGTCGGCGCCGCCCAGCGATCCCCGCATATTAACACTATCCTACACACACTAGGGACAATTTTTACATTTACCCAGTCAATTAACCTACATACCTGCACGTCTTTGGAGTGTGGGAGGAAACCGAAGATCTCGGAGAAAACCCACGCAAGTCACGGGGAGAACGTACAAACTCCATAGTCGGGATCGAACCTGAGTCTCCGGGTGCTGTCTGTACAGAGTTTGTACGTTCTCCTTGTGACCTGTGTGGGTTTTCTCCGGATGCTCCGGTTTCCTCCCGCACTCCAAAGACGTGCAGGTTTGAGGGCTAATTGGGTCCGTTAAAGATTGTAAATCGTCCCTAGTGTGTACGATAAGGTTGGCATATGGGGAACGCTGGTCGGCGTGGACTCGATGGGCCGAAGGGCCTGTTTCCCTGCTGTACCCCTAAACTAAACTAAATACTAAACTACCACAGAAAATTTACAACACGGGCCATTTGGCCCATGATGTCTGTTGTACCTAATCCAATTCCCACCGACCAGGACTGGACTCGTATTGCTGCAGGTCTCAGCTCCTTCAGTCTACATTGAGATGCTGTTCAAATATGATGAGGGTTCTGCCTCTACCACCACCACCAGCAGTGAGTTGCCATCCCCAACACTCTCTGCGTAAAAGTCGTTTCCCCCTCGTCCTTTTAATCCTTAGACCAATTAGTTTAGTTCAGTTCAGTTCAGTTTAGTTCAGTTTAGTTTAGTTCAGTTTAGTTTAGAGATCCAGCATGGAAACAGGCCCTTCGGCCCACCGAGTCCACGCCGACCAGCGATCCCCGCACACTCGCACTATCCTACGCATCAGGGACAATTTACAATTTTTACCAAAGCCAATTAACCTACAAACCTGTACGTTTTTAAGAGTGTGGGAGGAAACCGGAGCACCCGGAGAAAACCCACATGGTCACACGGAGAATGTACAGACTCTCTGCGGAGACCACCCGTGGTCAGGAATGCCCCAGCTCTCTGCCGCTGCAAGGCAGCAACTCCACCACTCCGTCACTGTGCTGCTCACCATCTATGTACTTTTCTTTTTGACCCTTGTTTAAGGAAAATGGGTTATTTCTAATTCCTCTGTTTAGATCTCCATGACGTATTCACCTCTATTGTCTTCCCTCAGTCGCCTTTCTTCCAGAGAAAACAATCCTGGCGTATTGAATCTTGTATTGGCTGCAATGTTTCAGTCTCTGTGATACCTTCATCAATCAATTCTGCACCCTATTCTGCACATTCTGCACCCTATTCTGCACCCTATTCTGCACCCTATTCTGCACCCATACTGCACCCTATTCTGCACCCTATTCTGCACCCTATTCTGCAGCGTCACATCTTTCCTGCATTGTAGTGACTGAAGTTCTTATCCATTGTACTCATCTGGCATCTAGGTTAATTCCCGGAATGGCGGGACTGTCATATGTTGAAAGACTGGAGCGACCAGGCTTGTATACACTGGAATTTAGAAGGATGAGAGGGGATCTTATCGAAACATATAAGATTATTAAGGGGTTGGACACGTTAGTGGCAGGAAACATGTTCCCAATGTTGGGGGAGACCAGAACCAGGGTCCACAGTTTAAGAATAAGGGGTAGGCCATTTAGAACGGAGATGAGGAAGAACTTTTTCAGTCAGAGAGTTGTAAATCTGTGAATTCTCTGCCTCAGAAGGCAGTGGAGGCCAATTCTCCGAATGCATTCAAGAGAGAGCTAGATAGAGCTCTTAAGGATGGCGGAGTCAGGGGGTATGGGGAGAAGGCAGGAACGGGGTACTGATTGAGAATAATCAGCCATGATCACATTGAATGGCGGTGCTGGCTCGAAGGGCCGAATGGCCTACTCCTGCACCCATTGTCTATTGTCTATTGTTTATTGTCGACCCGAAACGAGAGTCTAAAGAAGGGTCTCGACCTGAAACGTCACCCATTCCTTCTCTCCTGGGATGCTGCCTAACCCACTGACTTACTCCAGCATTTTGTGACACCTTCGATCCAGCATCTGCAGTTATTTTCCTATACATGCACTCATATACATACATACATACACACACCATATATGTCTTTTTAACCATATAATCGTCCAACTCTGCTACCTTTAAAGAAGTTTGGTTTAGTTTAAACCGAAGATAGACACAAAAAGCTGGAGTAACTCAACAGGTCAGACAGCATCTCTGGAGAGAAGGAATAGGTGGCATTTCGGTTCAAGACCCTACTTTTAGTTTTATACACACATACACACACACACGCATAAAAACAAACAATAACTGCAAAGAGACAAAACCAATGCCCTCAAGTTTATGTAGTTCAGAGCGTATTTGAGGTTGTAGTGTTTAATGGCCTGATGGTTGTTGGAAAGAATTTGTTCCTGAACCTGGACATTACAGTTTTCAGGCTCCTGTACCTTCTTCCTGATGGCCAGGGTGGTGTGGGTCTCTGATGATGCTGGCTGCCTTTTTGAGGCAGCGACTCCGGTAAATCCCTTCGATGGTGGGGAGGTCAGAGCCCATGATGGACTGGGCAGTGTTCACCACTTTCTTAGTCTTCTTCACTCCTGGGCATCAACTACATTGCTCTCATCAGTCCTCAATATTACTCCTCAAGAGAGTCACTCATATTGTTCAGACGTTAACTTTCGTTAAGAAATCTGTACTGACCATCCCAGATTAATATGTGCCTTTTTCTCTGAAGACTTTTCTACAGTCCCTCAGAGAGTGTCCAGCTTCAGGTTTCTGGGTACTCACATTTCGGAGGACCTAACATGGTCCAATAACACTGCTGCGCTGGTCAAGAAGGCACAGCAACGACTGTTCTACCTAAGAACACTGAAGAAGTCTGGTCTACTCCAACAGCTGCTGACGACCTGAAGAAGGGTCTCAACCCGAAACGTCACCTATTCCTTCTCTCCCGAGATGCTGCCTGACCTGCTGAGTTACTCCAGCATTTTGTGAATAAATCGAGCTGCTGACGACCTTCTACCGCTGCACCATAGAGAGCATCCTAACACATGGCATCCCTGTGTGGTACCTCAGCTGCACGGAGGCAGAGAGGAAAGCTCTTCAGTGGGTAGTCCATAGAGCTCAGAGGACCATCGGAACACAGCTACCAGCATTGGAGGGCATCTACAACACACGATGCCTCAGAAAAGCCACAAGCATCCACAAAGACTCTTCACAGCCCTGCAACAGTCATAGACAGAGAAACATAGAAAATAGGTGCAGGAGTAGGCCATTCAGCCCTTCGAGCCTGCACCGCCATTCAATATGATCATGGCTGATCATCCAGCTCAGTAACCTGTACCTGCCTTCTCTCCATACCCCCTGATCCCTTTAGCCACAAGGGCCACATCTAACTCACTCTTAAATATAGCCAATGAACTGGCCTCAACTACCTTCTGTGGCAGAGAATTCCACAGACACCACTCTGTGTGAAGAAATGTTTTCTCATCTCGGTCCTAAAAGACTTCCCCCTTATCCTTAAGCTGTGACCCCTGGTTCTGGACTCCCCCAACATCGGGAACAATCTTCCCGCATCTAGCCTCTCCAACCCCTTAAGAATTTTATATGTTTCTATAAGATCCCCCCTCAGTCTTCTAAATTCTAGCGAGTACAAGCCTAGTCTATCCAGTCTTTCTTCATACGAAAGTCCTGCCATCCCAGGGATCAATCTGGTGAACCTTCTCTGTACTCCCTCTAAGGCAAGAACGTCTTTCCTCAGATTAGGAGACCAAAACTGCACACAATACTCCAGGTGCGGTCTCACCAAGGCCCTGTACAACTGCAGTAGAACCTCCCTGCTCCTAAACTCAAATCCTCTTGCTATGAATGCCAACATACCATTCGCTTTCTTCACTGCCTGCTGCACCTGCACGCTTGCTTTCAATGACTGGTGCACCATGACACCCAGGTCACGTTGCATCTCCCCTTCTCCTAATCGGCCACCATTCAGGTAATACTCTGCTTTCCTGTTCTTGCCGCCAAAGTGGATAACCTCACATTTATCCACATTATATTGCATCTGCCATGCATTTGCCCACTCGCCTAATCTATCCAAGTCACGCTGCAGCCTCCTAGCATCCTCCTCGCAGCTAACACTGCCACCCAGCTTCGTGTCATCCGCAAACTTAGAGATGTTGCATTCAATTCCCTCGTCCAAATCATTAATATACACTGTAAATAACGGGGGTCCCAGCACTGAGCCTTGCGGTACCCCACTAGTCACTGCCTGCCATTCCGAAAAGGACCCGTTTATTCCTACTCTTTGCTTCCTGTCCGCCAACCAATTTTCTATCCACCTCAACACTGAACCCTCAATACCATGTGCTTTAAGTTTGTACACCAATCTCCTATGTGGGACCTTGTCGAAGGCCTTCTGAAAGTCCAGATACAACACATCGACTGGTTCTCCCTTATCCACTCTACTAGTTACATCCTCGAAAAATTCTATAAGATTCGTCAGACATGATTTGCCTTTGGTAAATCCATGCTGACTTTGTCCGATGATTTCACCACTTTCCAAATGTGATGCTATCACATCTTTAATAATTGACTCTAGCATTTTCCCCACTACCGATGTTAGGCTAACTGGTCTATAATTCCCCGTTTTCTCTCTCCCTCCCGTTTTAAAAAGTGGGGTTACATTAGCTACCCTCCAGTCCTCAGGAACTATTCCAGAATCTAAAGAGTTTTGAAAAATTATCACTAATGCATCCACTATTTCTGAGGCTACTTCCTTAAGCACTCTGGGATGCAGCCTATCTGGCCCTGGGGATTTATCTGCCTTTAATCCATTTAATTTACCTAACACCACTTCCCGACTAACCTGGATTTCCCTCAGTTCCTCCATCTCATTAGACCCCCGGTCCCCCGTTATTTCCGGCAGACTGTTTATGTCTTCCTTAGTCTGTTCGAACTTCTTCCATCGGGCAGACGATACAAGGCCTTCTATGCCCGCACCTCCAGACTCAGGAACAGCTTCATCCCGAGGGCCATAGCTGCTATGAACCGGTCCTGCTGAGCCGGATGGTCAAAATGCACAGTGAACCGGCACAGATCTACTTGCACTTTATTCTGTTTTAAAACTGTTACAATTTGTTTTATTGGGTTGTTTAAATTAATACTGACTAGCGAATTAATTTATTGCATCGTATGGGAGGCGCATTCCCAATCTCGTTGTACCCCTGTACAATGACAATAAAGATATATTGTATTGTATTGTATTGTATTGTATTGTATTGTATTGTTGAATGGATTTCTATAATTTGTCCACCATCAAAGTGAAACTGGAATCCAATTACTGGAATCCAATTACAAACCATGCAAGCAGTTCTCGAATCCTCCGGCACTATTCCTGTGGCCACTGATGACTGGAAATCTGTGGTCACATCACCATGGGTACTGATGTAATAGACTGGAATAGAGCCAACTATGATGGACTGAGGCACAAGGAACTGCAGAATCTTCTGTGATCTTGAGCAAAGCACAAGGTGCTGGTATAACTCAGAGGGTCAAACAGCATCTGGACCCAAAACATCTGAAAAAGGGTCCCAACCTGAAAAATCACATGCATTCCCTCCACAGATGCTGCCTGACCTGCTGAGTTACTCCAGCACATTGTGTTATTGGAATGTGGATGGAACTAAAGATGATCAGCCGGAAAAGAAATATTGACGGAATATACTTGCTGATTTATTGTGTGGCAAGCAACCGCAGATGCTGCTTGGGACCGAAGATAGACACAAAATGCTCGAGTTACTCAATTGGTCAGGCAGCATCTCTGGAGAGAAGGAATGGGTGGTGTTTTGGGTCGAGACCCTTCATTAGTCTCTTCAATCTGAAGAAGGGTCTCGACTCAAAACGTCACCCATTCCTTCTATCCAGAAACGCTGCCTGTCTAACTGATTTATTGTTGTGGCATGTACCAGGGTACAGGAAAATATGTTGTTTTGAGATCTTTCCTAAACTTATTTGCTTCTTATTATCTTCTCTATTATTTTTGTTATCAGTAGGCTTTTAACTTAGATCAAATGTTATGCTTGGTTTTTTTTGTAGGTCTGCTAAACCTTCCACTTGTTATTAGCTCCTTTGTTCTGATTGATCGATTAATGATTTAATTCTTCTCCTCTTTTGAAAACCAAGGGTCAAGAGTGGTTTATTGTCATGTGTCCCAGATAGAACAATGTCAATCTTACTTGCAGCAGCACAATGGAATATATAAACATAGTACACTGTAAACAATAGAATAAACAAGACAAAAAGTTCTGTGTGTATATATACGCATACTCACATATACACGTATATATACGTATTTACGTATTTCTTCTCCATGGATTGTCACCTTGTGGTGGTGGCGAAGCTTGTGTGGTCCTGAGATCCTGAGAGCGATGCTGTCTGGAGCTACACTCCTGGTAGGGTCACCCATGGCGGTAAGGTCGAGGGGGAGGTCCCTGACAAAGAGCAATCCAACCAAGACCTCAACGGTGGAACAGGCGGAGGGAGGATGATGGCTGACTTTAGTGGAGCGTCACAACGGCTGGGAAGGCGGATGGATGAAGGCTGCAGCAGACAAGGGTCCCCGGTCGTCTTGGACTCCACGCCACTGGATCCTGACCCAGATCTGTCAAGGACCGTGTGGTGGCTGTCTGTGCACCAGTCTCCCCACGTTAAACAAAGTCAATAGACAATAGGTGTAGGAGGAGGCCTTTCGGCCCTTCAAGCCAGCACCGCCATTATATACACTGGAATTTAGAAGGATGAGAGGAGATCTTATCGAAACGTATAAGATTATTAAGGGGTTGGACACGTTAGAGGCAGGAAACATGTTCCCAATGTTGGGGAGTCCAGAACCAGGGGCCACAGTTTATGAATAAGGGGTAGGCCATTTAGAACTGAGATGAGGAAAAACATTTTCAGTCAGAGAGTTGTGAATCTGTGGAATTCTCTGCCTCAAAGGGCAGTGGAGGCCAATTCACTGGATGCATTCAAGAGAGAGCTAGATAGAGCTCTTAAGGATAGCGGAGTCAGGGGGTATGGGGAGAAGGCAGGAACGGGGTACTGATTGAGAATGATCAGCAATGATCACATTGAATGGCGGTGCTGGCTCGAATGGCCTCCTCCTGCACCTATTGTCTATTGTCAATGTGATCATGGCTGATCGCACAGGCGTCTGACCCTATGGAGAGGACAGTCATACTCGCTTCGAGTGATTGCCGATGATGAGAGTTTCAGTGATGGGGCTGTGTGCTGGGATGCTGAGTCTCATACAGACCCTTCCAGTGTATCTGGCAGAATTTGCAGAGACAGTGTGAGTAAAATCTCTCCTGAGCTTTGGGGCACCCCCATTAGTAGTGGGTGGCTCCATTGTGTGCACATTTTCCTGTCGATATTTTGTTCCAGCTTGTCATCTTCAGTTCCACCCTTGTTCCACCACTGTTGGCTTTATTCCAACCTATTGCCTTATATCCATACTCATCTGTCTGCTTCAGTCATTATTTAAATGCTAGCATTTATTTCAAGAGGGCTTATAAATAAGAACAGGGATGTAATGCTGAGGCTCAATAAGGCCCCGGTAAGGCCGCACTTGGAATATTGTGAGCAATTCTGGGCACCGTATCTGAGGAAGGATGTGCTGGCTCTGGAGAGGGTCCAGAGGAGATTTACGAGAATGATCCCAAGAATGTGTAGGTTAACCTATGATGAGCGTTTGTCAGCACTGGGCCTGTACTCGCTGGAGTTTAGAAGAATGAGGGGGGACCTCATTGAAACTTACAGAATACTGAGAGGCTTGGATAGAGTGGATGTGGAGAGAATGTTTCCACTAGTGGGAGAGTCTAGGACTAGAGGTCACAGCCTCAGAATTAAAGGACATTCTTTTAGGAAGGAGATAAGGAGAAATTTCTTTAGTCAGAAGGTGGTGAATCTGTGGAATTCTTTGCCACAGAAGGCTGTGGAGGCCAAGTCAGTGGATATTTTTAAGGCAGAGATAGATTTTTGATTAGTACGGGTGTCAGGGGTTATGGGGAGAAGGCAGGAGAATGGGGTTAGGAGGGAGAGATAGATCAGCCATGATTGAATGACGGGGTAGACTTGATGGGCCGAATGGTGTAATTCTACTCCTATCCCATGACCGTATAGAAACATAGAAACATAGAAAATAGGTGCAGGAGTAGGCCATTCGGCCCTTCGAGCCTGCACCGCCATTCAATATGATCATGGCTGATCATTCAGCTCAGTAGCCTGTACCTGCCTTCTCTCCATACCCCCTGATCCCTTTAGCAAAAAGGGCCACATCTAACTCCCTCTTAAATATAGCCAATGAACTGGCCTCAACTACCTTCTGTGGCAGAGAATTCCACAGACTCACCACTCTGTGTGAAGAAATGTTTTCTCATCTCGGTCCTAAAAGACTTCCCCCTTATCCTTAAGCTGTGACCCCTGGTTCTGGACTCCCCCAACATCGGGAACAATTTTCCCGCATCTAGCCTCTTCAACCCCTTAAGAATTTTATATGTTTCTATAAGATCCCCCCTCAGTCTTCTAAATTCCAGCGAGTACAAGCCTAGTCTATCCAGTCTTTCTTCATACGAAAGTCCTGCCATCCCAGGGATCAATCTGGTGAACCTTCTCTGTACTCCCTCTAAGGCAAGAACGTCTTTCCTCAGATTAGGAGACCAAAACTGCACACAATACTCCAGGTGCGGTCTCACCAAGGCCCTGTACAACTGCAGTAGAACCTCCCTGCTCCTAAACTCAAATCCTCTTGCTATGAATGCCAACATACCATTCGCTTTCTTCACTGCCTGCTGCACCTGCATGCTTGCTTTCAATGACTGGTGCACCATGACACCCAGGTCACGTTGCATCTCCCCTTCTCCTAATCGGTCACCATTCAGGTAATACTCTGCTTTCCTGTTCTTGCCGCCAAAGTGGATAACCTCACATTTATCCACATTATATTGCATCTGCCATGCATTTGCCCACTCGCCTAATCTATCCAAGTCACGCTGCAGCCTCCTAGCATCCTCCTCGCAGCTAACACTGCCACCCAGCTTCGTGTCATCCGCAAACTTAGAGATGTTGCATTCAATTCCCTCGTCCAAATCATTATGACCTTATTATTTTAATCATTATTATTTTAATCATTATCATGTTCCCAATGTTGGGGGAGTCCAGAACCAGGGGCCACAGTTTAAGAATAAGGGGTAGGCCATTTAGAACGGAGATGAGGAAAAGCTTTTTCAGTCAGAGAGTTGTGAATCTGTGGAATTCTCTGCCTCAGAAGGCAGCGGAGGCCAATTCTCTGAATGCATTCAAGAGAGAGTTAGATAGAGCTCTTAAGGATAGCGGAGTCAGGGGGTATGGGGAGAAGGCAGGAACGGGGTACTGATTGAGAATGATCAGCCATGATCACATTGAATGGCAGTGCTGGCTCGAAGGGCTGAATGGCCTCCTCCTGCACCTATTGTCTATTGTCTATTATCATGATTGCAACATCCTGGGTGTTGTTCTACACTTGCCTTAGGTGCACCAGTGCCCAGTGGTGTTGTGCACTTGCCTTTGGTGCACCTGTGCCCCAGTGGAGTTGTGCACTCGCCTTTGGTGCACCTGTGCCCCAGTGGAGTTGTCCACTTGCCTTTGGTGCACCTGTGCCCCAGTGGAGGTGTACACTTTGGATTTCAGGAACGATACCCTCCGAGTAGTCGGCTGGACACTGATTGACAACATGGAACGTAGAAAAGTACAGTGTAGGAAGCAACTGCAGATGCTGGTTAACACTGAAGATAGACACAAAATGCTGGAGTAACTCAGCGGGACAGGCAGCCTGTCTGGAGAGAAGGAACGGGTGACGTTTCGGGTCGAGACCCTTCTTCAGACTGAGAGGCCTGACCTGCTGAGCTACTCCAGCAGTTTGTGTCTATCTTCCACAGGACTGGAATAGACCCTTCAGCTCAAAATGTCCACAATATGCCAAGATAAAACCTTTCTCATCTGCCTGCACATGATCCATATTCATTCATTTCCTGCATATGAAAAAGCATAGGTTCTGACTGCCTACCATAATTTTTAGGCCCGACATAATTTTTGTTGTTTCTTTATGTTTTATGTGTTCTCTCAGCGCAGTGGTAGAGTTACTGCCTCACAGCTCCAGAGATCCAGGTTCAATCCTGACCTTGGGTGTTGTCTGTGTAGAGTTTGCATGTTCTCCTTGAGATCCACGCCGAGTTTTCTCCGGCTGCTCCGGTTTCTAACCTCATTCCAAAGACATGCATGTTTGTACGTTAATTGGCTTCTGTAAATTATCCCTGGTGTGTAAGATGCAAAACTAGTTCGTGCATAGAACTAATGTATGGGTAGACACAAAATGTCGGAGTAACTCAGCAGGACAGGCTGCATCTCTGGATAGAAGGAATGCGTGACGTTTTGGGTCAAGACCCTTCTTCAGTCTGACAAACAGGTAGTCAAGCTGATTACGGCCCAATTAGTCCAATCTCAGTCATTTGCAGATTGATGGAAGGTATTATCAAACGTGTTAACAATTTGGCGGCACGGTGGTGCAGTGGTAGAGTTGCTGCCTTACAAAGAATGCAGCGCCAGAGACCCGAGTTCGATCCCGACTACGGGCGCTGCCTGTACGGAGTTTGTACGTTCTCCACGTGATCTGCGTGGGTTTTCTCCGAGATCTTCGGTTTCCTCCCACACTCCAAAGACGTGCAGGTATGTAGGTTAATTGGCTTGGTAAATGTAAACATTGTCCCTCGGATAGTGTTAGTGTGCGGGGATCGCTGGTCGGCGCGGACTCAGTGGGCTGAAAGGCCTGTTTCTGTGCTTTATCTCTAAACTAAATTAAACTAAATGCCCAGAATGCGTTCCATCCCAGACCTTATCCCTTGTAGTTCAGCATCTAATCAGTCTTCTTGATTATTTTGAACAGCTGAACAATAGTTTAAAACATACATAGATAGTTTCTGGGCTGACACAAGACTGAACACAAAGTCCGGTTACAAAACTGCTGACATATTGCATTTCAGATGGCTTGTAACTCAGAGGTATCTGCGTACTATGTTGTGAAATTAAACCTGTAAAAAATATAATTTGAAGGCATAATCACAGTGGGGCAGGAGTTAGTGCTGTGACCTCACAGCACCAGTAAACCAGGTTTGATTCTGACCTCAGGTGCTGGCTTTGAGGTCTCGATTTGGTGCTCCAATTTCCTCCCACATCCCAAAGATATACTGGCAGGTCAAATGGCCACTGCAACGTACCCCTTGTGTGGGTGGATGGCAGGAGAAGCTAATGGGCATGGGAGAGAGAATCGTTTGCAGGGGTACAAATGGGGGAATGGGACTAATTGGATTGCACTGCTGGAAACAAGAATAGGTCAGATGGGGCAGCACGGTGGCACAGCGGTAGAGTTGCTGCCTTACAGCGAATGCAGCGCCGGAGACCCGGGTTCAATCCTGACTAAGGGTGCTGTCTGTATGGAGTTTGTATGTTCTCCCAGTGACCTGCGTGGGTTTTCTCCGAGAGCTTCAGCTTCCTTCCACAGACGTACAGGATTGTAGGCTAATTGGCTTGGTCAAATGTTTAAAAAAATTGTCCCTAGTGGGTATAGGATAGTGCTAATGTGCGGGGATCGCTGGTCGGCGCGGACACGGTGGGCTGAAAGGGCCTGTTTCCGCACTGTATCTCTAAACTAAACTAAACTTTCTCCTGTGTTGAAATGCTATGAAACGCTCATTTGTTTATAGTCCCTTAACTACATAAAAGTATAAATTTACACAAATCAGCTTGTGTAAGAGTAAAGAAACATCCATGAATAATCCTTCTCAAATGCGGCGAAACTCAACGCCATGCTTCATCTGTTGTTGGGTAGCATGCAAGCTATGATCCTATCATACGATACGATATAATATGACTTTATTTATCCCAGGAGGGGCATTGATCTACCTGCAATCAAACTGGTGGCTCTAACTGGTGGGTTCACCACAAACATGGTCCAAACGTAGACTGAGGTCAAAAAAGGCTCTATCATCATTCCTACATTTAAAAAAATCATTCCCACCACACTACCGAACCTCATTTCCAACAAAGATTCTGCCAGAATGGAGCATTTCCATGGGATGAATGTAAAGCTTTTCAATGTAATCTCCATTCCTGCATGTAGACCACTCGAAACTGCACTGCACTGCAATCCAATGATGACATTTGTCTACAGAGTGCATGTGCATTCAAAGGTCTAACCTCCGTATCATCTTTGCCTCATTCTGTGAGGAAGACAAGAGAATACAACTTACATTAAGCATCCGCAAAGCAAAGGAACTTCACCAGTCTGCAGCCTACAACAACGCATCATCTACCTCCCATCTCATCACAGTACACTGTTGTTGGCAATTTTGGAATCATAAGTAAGATGAGTGGGTGAGACTCTGTTTAACATTAGAGCTCACATACTGGGGAAATAGGATGGGGAAAATGGCCAACATAGGGTATTAGAATAATTAGATGTGTCAATGTATTTAGCTCTCGGCACAGCTAGATAAGATAGAATAACGTTGGTGATTGTAAACCAGGCCGAGAGTAATAAAATACTCAGCAAATGGGTCTTTTGCCCAATTGTTAGATATGGGAGGCAGACATTCAAAATAACAAGAAAACACAAGGCTAAAGACAAAGGTGAAAGGTCACAGACATTGATTAATGATGACATATTTCAGATCGACAAGTAACCAATGTGTCATGAGAATATGGGCGCAGCGGTAGAGTTGCTGCCTTACAGTGAATGCAGCGCCGGAGACCCGGGTTCCATCCCGACTACGGGTGCTGTCTGTACGGAGCTTGTACGTTCTCCCCGTGACCTGCGTGGGTTTTCTATTCAGTCAGCTCTCATTGGCAGCTCATGTCACTCACATTCCTGTCACCGGACTCAAACACGTTGATAGAGCACTGGGGGGACAAAGTGCTCTGGGAATAAGGTTTAAGGTGCTTCATAGACACATGGGATTTACGGTCCCATGATCATCCAAAATAGCAGAAAATAATTTAAATCGCACTGCCAACCTGGAGTCTCTATGTTGAGAGAACACAGTCCGGTGGCACGGTTGTGCAGCAGTAGAGTTGCTGCCTTACAGCGAATACAGCGTCGGAGATTTAGGTTCGATCCCGACTACGGGTGCCGTCTGTACAGAGTTTGTACGTTCTCCCCGTGACCTGCGTGGGTTTTCTCCGAGATCTTCGGTTTTCTCCCACACTCCAAAGACGTACAGGTTTGTAGGTTAATTGGTTGGTAAATGTAAAAATTGTCCCTAGTGTGTGTAGGATGGTGTTAATAGACAATAGGTGCAGGAGGAGGCCATTCAATGTGATCATGGCTGATTATTCTCAATCAGTACCCCGTTCCTGCCTTCTCCCCATACCTCCTGACTCCGCTATCCTTAAGAGCTCTATCTAGTTCTCTCTTGAATGCATTCAGAGAATTGGCCTCCACTGCCTTCTGAGGCAGAGAATTCCACAGATTCACAACTCTGACTGAAAATGTTTTTCCTCATCTCCGTTCTAAATGGCCTACCCCTTATTCTTAAACTGTGGCCCCTTGTTCTGGACTCCCCCAACATTGGGAACATGTTTCCTGCCTCTAACGTGTCCAACCCCTTAATAATCTTATACGTTTCGACAAGATCGCCTCTCATCCTTCTAAATTCCAGTGTATACAAGCCTAGTCGCTCCAGTCTTTCAACATATGATAGTCCCGCCATTCCGGGAATTAATCTAGTAAACCTACGCTGCACACCCTCAATAGCAAGAATATCCTTCCTCAAATTTGGAGACCAAAACTGCACACAGTACTCCAGGTGCGGTCTCACTAGGGCCCTGTACAACTGCAGAAGGACCTCTTTGCTCCTATACTTAACTCCTCTTGTTATGAAGGCCAACATTCCATTGGCTTTCTTCACTGCCTGCTGTACCTGCATGCTTCCTTTCAGTGACTGATGCACTAGGACACCCAGATCTCGTTGTACGTCCCCTGTTCCTAACTTGACACCATTCAGATAATACTCTGCCTTCCTATTCTTACCACCAAAGTGGATAACCTCACATTATCCACATTAAACTGCATCTGCCATGCATCCGCCCACTCACACAACCTGTCCAAGTCACCCTGCAACCTCATAGCATCTTCCTCACAGTTCACACTACCACCCAGCTTTGTATCATCTGCAAATTTGCTAATGGTACTTTTAATCCCTTCATCCAAGTCATTAATGTATATTGTAAATAGCTGCGGTCCCAGCACCGAGCCTCGTGGTACCCCACTAGTAACTGCCTGCCATTCTGAAAGGGACCCATTTATCATATCATCATATCATATATATACAGCCGGAAACAGGCCTTTTCGGCCCACCAAGTCCGTGCCGCCCAGCGATCCCCAGACATTAACACTATCCTACACCCACTAGGGACAATTTTTACATTTACCCAGCCAATTAACCTACATACCTGTACGTCTTTGGAGTGTGGGAGGAAACCGAAGATCTCGGAGAAAACCCAAGCAGGTCACGGGGAGAACGTACAAACTCCTTACAGTGCAGCACCCGTAGTCAGGATCGAACCCGAGTCTCCGGCGCTGCATTCGCTGTAAAGCAGCAACTCTACCGCTGCGCTACCGTGCCGCCCCACTCTTTGCTTTCTGTCTGTCAACCAATTTTCTATCCATGTCAGTACCCTACCTCCAATACCATGTGCTCTAATTTTGCCCACTAATCTCCTATGTGGAACCTTGTCAAAGACTTTCTGAAAGTCAAGGTACACCACATCCACCAGCTCTCCCCTATCAATTTTCCTAGTTACATCCTCAAAGAATTCCAGAAGATTAGTCAAGCATGATTTCCCCTTCGTAAATCCATGCTGACTCGGAACAATCCTGTTACTACTATCCAAATGCTCCGCAATTTCGTCTTTTATAATTGACTCCAGCATCTTCCCCACCACAGATGCCAGACTAACTGGTCTATAATTTTCCTTTTTCTCTCTCCCTCCTTTCTTAAAAAGTGGGACAACATTAGCTACCCTCCAATCCACAGGAACTGATCCTGAATCTATAGAACATTGGAAAATGATCACCAATGCGTCCACAATTTCTAGCGCCACCTCCTTAAGTACTCTGGGATGCAGACCATCAGGCCCTGGGGATTTATCAGCCTTCAGTCCCATCAGTCTACCCAACACCATTTCCTGCCTAATGTGGATTTCCTTCAGTTCCTCCCTCACCCTAGGATCTCTGGCCACTAGAACATCTGGGAGATTGCTTGTATCTTCCTTAGTGAAGACAGATCCAAAGTACCGGTTCAACTCATCTGCCATTTCCTTGTTCCCAATAATAAATTCCCCCGCTTCTGTCTTCAAGGGACCCACATTTGCCTTGACTATTTTTTTCCTCTTTACATACCTAAAAAAGCTTTTACTATCCTCCTTTATATTATTGGCTAGTTTACCCTCGTACCTCATCTTTTCTCCCTGTATTGCCTTCTTAGTCATCTTCTGTTGCTCTTTAAAAGAGTCCCAATCCTCTGGCTTCCCACTCTTCTTTGCTTTGTTGTACTTCTGCTCTTTTATTTGTATGCTGTCCTTGACTTCCCTTGTCAGCCACGGGTGTCTCTTACTCCCCTTGGAATCTTTCCTCCTCTTTGGGATAAATTGATCCTGCAACTTCTGCATTATTCCCAGGAATACCTGCCATTGCTGTTCCACCGTCTTCCCTGCTAGGGCCTCCTTCCAGTCAATTCTGGCCAGCTCCTGCCTCATGCCTCTGTAATCCCCTTTGCTATACTGTAATACTGACACTTCCGATTTTCCCTTCTCCCTCTCAATTTGTAGAGTAAAACTTATCATATTGTGATCACTGCATCCTAATGGCTCTTTTACCTCGAGTCGCCTTTATCAGATCAGGTTCATTACACAACACTAAATCCAGAATTGCCTTCTCCCTAGTAGGCTCCAGTACAAGCTGTTCTCAGAATCCATCTCGGAGACACTCCACAAACTCTCTTTCCTGGGGTCCATTACCAACCTGATTTTCCCAGTCAACCTGCATGTTGAAATCTCCCATAACCACCTTAGCATTACATTTGCGACATGCCAATTTTAGCTCCTGATTCAACTTGCACCCTATGCCGAGGCTACTGTTTGGGGGCCTGTAGATAACTCCCATTAGGGTCTTTTTACCCTTACAATTCCTCATTTCTACCCATACTGATTCTACATCTCCTGATTCAATGTCACCCCTTGCAAGTGAGTGAATATCATTCCTCACCAACAGAGCGACCCCACCCCCTCTGCCCACCTGTCTGTCTTTTCTATACGTTGTGTATCCCTGAATATTCAGTTCCCAGCCCTGGTCCTCTTGTAGCCATGTCTCAGTGATTCCCACAACATCATACTTGCCAATGTCTAACTGAGCCTCAAGCTCATCCACTTTATTTCTTATACTTCGCGCATTTAAATACAACATTTTAACTTCGGTATTCACCTCCCCTCTCACATTGGTCACAATTGGCCCTGACCTTACTCTCTTATCCCTTCTAGAACTTCCCTCCCCATTCATTCGAGAGTCCTTTGCAATATCTCCTGTATTTGCTTCCCCTTTAACTCCATGTCCATATTCCCAGTTTGTCAACCCCTCCCCCCCACTACTTAGTTTAAAGGCACACTTGTAGCACTAGCAAACCTACCTGCCAGAATGTTGGTCCCCCTGCTGTTGAGGTGCAACCCATCCCTTTTGTACAGGTCACCCCTACCCCAGAAGAGATCCCAGTTGTCTAGAAATCTAAACCCCTGCTCCCTGCACCAGCCCCTCAGCCATACATTCATATCCCCGATCTCTCTATTCCTGCCCTCACTAGCACGAGGTACAGGTAGCAGTCCAGAGACAACCACCTTCGACGTCCTACTTCTCAGTCTTCTTCCTAACTCTCTAAACTCACGTTGCAGTATCTCCTTCCTCTTCCTCCCGACGTCGTTAGTACCCACATGCACAACTACTTCCGGTTGATCGCCTTCCCTCACTAGGATGTTCTGAAGCCGCTCCGTGATGTCTTGAACCCTGGCACCAGGGAGGCAACAGACCATCCTCGAGTCCCGCCTGTCGCCTCAGAATCTACTGTCCGTACCTCGGACAATGGAGTCACCCACTACTATGGCTCTTCCAGACTTCGGTCTCCCCAGTCAAGTTTCCTTGCCTCGGTTAGAACCGCCAACACGTCCGCCGCTCGGACTGGAAGCGTCTTCTGCCCCAACAGCTCCCAAGAGGGTGTACCTGTTTGCAATAGGCACAGCCACTGGGGTCTCCTGTAGTCCACGTTTGCTCCCCCCTGAAATGGTCTCCCACCTTCGCTCGACCTGGACCCTTGGCGTGACAGCCTCACAATAGGTCCTGTCCAGGAAACTCTCGCATTCCCGGATGGCCCCGAGTTCATCCAGCTGCCTTTCCAACTCCACTAAACGTCCCTTCAGGAGCTGCACCTGGACACAGTTCTTGCAGGTGTAGCTCCCAGAAGCTCCAACAGTGTCTCTACCTTCCCACATCCTGCAGGAAACACACGGCACCAACTTGTCCGCCATTACTTTAGGGAAGTCAAAAACAATTCAGGCGCAAAAACAAGCGTAACCTCCTCACCTCAGCAAAGACTCGCAGCCAAAGACTCGCACTTTTCTCACAGGGCACGTCCCTCGACAGGGCTGCACCCCTTGTGCAAGTCTTGCTTATATCAGTCACTAAATTACTTAATTGGTCAATTTACCAAACATCTACTTTAATTGATCAACCAATCCAGATACTCACTTCTATACTGCCTTCCTGACGAGCTTGGAGTTATGCGCTTTTCTGACTGACTACTTGGTGCTCTTTTTAAACTGCCTTTTCACACAGCAATGACCACTTACATTGCTCTCAGCCAACGGTCTTCCTTGCTCTGTTCCCGACCTTTTCTGACTGGTCGGGAACATGTTACCTTGATATGGTAATACGGTGGGTGTATCTCTAAACTAAACCCCCAGTGAAAATGGTGGACATCTCCCTAGACCCAACAATCTTCCCTGCTAAGCACCTCCTGTTATAACCATGGCCAACTGAGCAGAAGGCATGTTGAGTTAGTCATCAGTCACCACATAACCCCCCGAACTGCATTTTATCTTGGCGTCATGTGGACACTGTAAGTTGAAGGGTCTATTCCTGTGCTATACATTTCTATGGAAGATTGACACAAAATGCTGGAATAAGCTCAGCAGGTCAGGCTGAAGGATCTCCACCTGAAACATCGCCTGTTTCTTTTTGCCAGAGATGCTGCCTGTCCTCGCTGTTATGTCTGTCCAGCATTTTATGTCTAAAGTCCTGACTTTGTGCCATATTTAGGGTCATGAATTACCAACACTCTTTTGCTCAGAATTCCTTAATTTATATCGACCTCAGGAAAAGTGGTTCCAGTGAAATGGGTGAAGGCCCGTTTTCCAGTGTCTGGTGTGGAATCTTTATTGTCAGGAGCTGTGTTGCATGGTGGAGAGGACATAGGGTGATAATGACACTGCACTGGTATTTACGATTAACGCATACTATTCACTCATGCCATCTTTGCAAGAAAATATGAAGTGGGTGGTGCAGCGGTAGAGTTGCTGCCTTACAGCACTTGCAGCGCCGGAGACCCGGGTTCAATCCCAACCACGGGTGCTGTCTGTAAGGCGTTTGAACGTCTCCCACGTTCTCCTCCCACACTCCAAAGACATACAGGTTTGTAGGTAAATTAGCTTGGTGTAAATGTAAATTGTCCCTAGTGTGTGTAAGATAGTGTTAATGTGCGGGGATCATTGGTTGGTGCGGACTCGGTGGGCCGAAAGACCTGTTTCCACATTGTATCTCTAAACTAAATTAAACTAAGCTAAACTAAAGACATAATCACTAAGTTAGTCACAATTAATTTCAATAATTTTTTTAAAAATCAAAAAAATCTATATTTCATAGCTATCAACATATAAATAAATATATAATTATGTTACTCGGTTAAGATACTCAATTACAGTGATAGGATCCTGTTGTATAAGTTATGTTCATTGTTTTTCTATGGCATAGTAATTAAACTGGCTAATAAGGCTGGCTAATTTATCAATTAAGACAAAGATCATCCAGAAAATAACATCCCATTTGATCAGCACTTCACCTCCATCTTAAATATTCACCCCTCCGTCACCAGTTCATCACAACTGCAACATTTTCCATTGTAGAAGAAGCACTGCATAAAGTCAGCAAAACTTCCTCAATAGTATCATCAAACATCCAACCTTTTTAAGAAGGGGAGGAAACCAATGAAATCATTACTATTTCAAGTTTATGAGGATGTTGCCAGGACTCGAGGGTATGAGCTATAGGGAGAGGTTGAGCAGACAAGGACTCTATTCCTTGGAGCACAGGAAGATGAGGGGTGATCTTAGAGAGGTGTATATGATCATGAGAGGAATTGATTGGATAAACGCACCAGTCTCTTGCCCAGAATAAGAGAATCGAGAACCAGGGGACATAGGGTTAAGGTGAGGGGGAAAGATTTAATAGGAACCTGGGGGTTAACTTTTTCACACAAAGGGTGGTGGGTGTATGGAACGAGCTGTCGGAGCAGATAGTTGAGGCAGGGACTATCACAATGTTTAAGAAACATTTGGACAGGTACATGCATTGGACAATTTAGAGGGGTATGAGCCAAATGCAGGCAGGTGAGACTAGTGTAGATGGGACATGTTGGCCGGTGTGGGCAAGTTGGGCTGAAGGGCCTATTTCCATGCTGTATCACTCTATGACTCTACGACTGAGTTGCATACTTGCCTGATTTGGATATATCTCATTCTTCCATTATCACTGTGTCAAAGTCTTGGAGTTCTGCACTCAACAGCTCTGTGGGTATATCGTCACCACTGAGACTGCACTGATTTAGGAAGGTGACAGAAAAGGATGAAGATGCTGGAATCATAACCGGCAAACAACCTGCTGGAGGACTAAATGAGTCCAGCAGTATCTTTGGGTGGAAATTCTGCATCAGGTGCCAAGACCACAGTGGTTTAAGAAGACTGTCCGTGATTATCTTCTCAATGGAAGCTATAACTCCTGGCTTTTCCATGAATACATGTAAACAAAATTGTATTCCTGTTTTGGGTAAAGCAATCTGACAATAGTTCTTTGGAAACTCATTCACTCTCACAGCCTGATTTGTTATCTATACACTAAAACGTTTGTTTGTTTGTTTGTTTGTTCCTGAACTACAGCCAAAACGGTACATGATAGCACAACAATTTTAGGCCCACCTTACTCACCGTCGTCTCTTTGGTGCTAATGGAAGAAGTTTCATTGAAATCGATGTTACATTTTAAAAGTTATTCACATTTTAAAGTTTAAATCTATCTCCTAGGGAGGGAGGGGGGGGGAGGAGGGAGGATAAGGGGGGTGGAGTGGGGGATGAGGGGGAGGGGAGGGGGAAGGAGGGTAGGGGGGGGAGGAGAGGGTGCTGCACCAATGCAGGAGAGGTTTGGGCCCACTTGGTCTAGTCCAATATAAAATCTTAACAGGGGTATTTTACAAAGTCAACTTTTAAAAAACTCCATCTGACATTATGATGACCTTATTTGTGAATCAAACAAGATAGATTTCAGAAAGTGTTTGCCACAATTTCAGGATTCCAGGGTTCCTTAAATACCACACTATCAGAATCAAGATCAGTTCAGTTCAGTTGAGTTTATTGTCCCGTGTACCGAGGTGCAGTGAAAAGCTTGTGTTGCGTGCTATCTAGTCAGAGGAAAGACAATACATGATTACAATCGAGCCATTTACCGTGTACAGATACATGATAATGGAATAACGTTTAGTGCAAGGTAAAGCCAGCAAAGCCAGATCAAGGATTGTCCAAGGGTCACCAATGAGGTTGATAATAAATCAGGACTGGTCTGTAGTTGTGGTAGGATGGCTCAGTTGCCTGATAATCGCTGGGAAGAAGCTGGCTTCTTAAAAGTTTGCATTAGAAACATAGAAACAAGGTACAGGAGGAGGCCATTCGGACCTTCGAGCCAGCACCGCCATTCATTGTGATCATGGCTGTACGGGGATCACTGGGCGGCACGGACTTGGTGGGCCGAAAAGGCCTGTTTCCGGCTGTATATATATGATATGATATGATATGATATGATCATCCACAATCAGTAACCCATGCCTGTCTTCTCCCCATATCCCTTGATTCCACTAGCCCCTAGAGCTCTATCTAACGCTCTCTTAAATTCATCCTGTGATTTGGCCTCCACTGCTCTCTGTGGCAGAGAATTCCACATATTCATAACTCTCTGGGTGAAAAGGTTCTTTCTCAACTCACAGCAAGTACCATTATTTTGTACAGGAAGGAACTGCAGATGCTGGTTTAAACCGAAGATAGACACATCATTCTGGAGTAACTCAGCGGGACAGGCAGCATCTCTGGAGAGAAGGAATGGGTGACATTTCGGGTCGAGACCCTTCTTCAGACAGAGAGTCTGGGGAAAGGGAAATGACATATTGATGGTGATGTAGAGAGATATGGAAGAAATGAATGAAAGATATGCGAAAAAGTAACGATGATAAAGGAAACAGGCCATTGTTTGCTGCCTGCTAGGTGAGAACGAGAAGCTGGTGCAACTTGGGGGGGGGGGTGGAGAGCGAGGGGATGCCGGGGTCACTTGAAGTTGGAGAAATCAATATTCATACCACTGGGTTGTAAGCTGCCCAAGCAAAATATGAGTTATACCTAATAAAATCAATAATTGACTACAGATATTGAATTTGTCTTGCAAAAAGCAAAATATCCATTGTGTAGCCACATGAGGCCGAATAAATCTGATGACGCAAATTTTAATGTGTTTGTATTTAATTCCTCATCCAAGTATTGCACATTGAGAAAAATAAACCAAGTATGTACACATACAAGGAATGAGCCTTGGTGCTCCGCTCGCAAGTAACAACACAACATACAGTGAACAATTAAGAATAAAACATTATAATTTAAACATGTGAAGAATTAAATAAGATACCAGAGCAAAAGGAGGCTACAGACTTTGGTTGTTGAGTGGAGCCACTGCTGGTGGAAAAAAGCTGTTTTTATGTCTGGCTGTGGCAGCTTTGACAGTCTGGAGTCGCCTTCCAGAGGGAAGTGCTTCGAAGAGTTTGTGGCCAGGGTGAGAGGGGTCAGAGATGATCTTGCCCGCTCGCTTCCTGGCCCTTGCAGTGTACAGTTCGTCAATGGGGTGAAGGTTGCAGCCAACAACCTTCTCAGCTGTGCGAATGATCCGTTGCAGCCTCCGGATGTCGTGCTTGGTGGTTGAGCCAAACCAGATCATGATGGAGAAGGTGAGGCCGGACTCAATGATAGCAGTGTAGAATTGGACCATCATTGCCTGTGGCAGATTGTGTTTCCTCAGTTGCCGCAGGAAGTACATCCTCTGTTGGGCCTTTTAGACTGTGGAGTCGATGGTGGCCCCCCATTTAAGGTCCTTGGAGATGATGGTTCCAAGGAACTTAAATGACTCCACAGATGTGACTGTGGTGGTGTTGATGGTGAGTGGGGGGAGGGAAGGGGAGGGGAGGGGAAGGGAAAACAGAAATGCTAGCAATGCCCAGCCTGCTGGAAGAAAAAGGCTTGAGTTGTTTCAGATGGGTGCTCTTTAGTCATAACATGTTATTGAAAAGCCACCAACCTGAAATATTAGAAGACAGACACAAAAAGCTGGAGTAAGTAACTCAACGGGTTAAAAACATTATCTCTGGAGAGAAGGAATAGGTGACGTTTCGGGTCAAGACCCTTCTTCAGACTCTCAGTCTGAGTCTCAGTCTGAAGAAGGGACTCGACCCGAAACGTCACCCATTCCTTCTCCCCAGAGATGCTGCCTGTCCCGCTGAGTTACTCCAGCATTTTGTGTCTATCTTCAGTTTAAACCAGCATCTGCAGTTCCTTCCTGCACAACCTGAAATATCAACTCTTTTCACTTTGCTGCTGCTGCCTGACCTGTTGAATGCTGAGTGATCTCCTGAATGGCAACACCTGTCCCTTTACCTCCCCCCTCAACTCCATCCAAGGACCCAAACAGTCTTTCCAGGTGAGACAGAGGTTCACCTGCACCTCCTCCAACCTCATCTATAGCATCCGCTGCTCCAGATGTCAACTTATTTACATCGGCGAAACCAAACGCAGGCTCGGCGATCGCTTCGCTCAACACCTGCGCTCGGTCCGCATTAACCAACCTGATCTCCCGGTGGCTGAGCACTTCAACTCCCCCTCCCATTCCCAGTCTGACCTTTCTGTCATGGGCCTCCTCCAGTGCCATAGTGAGTCCCACCGGAAATTGGAGGAACAGCACCTCATATTTCGCCTGGGCAGCTTGCAGCCCAGCGGTATGAACATTGACTTCTACAACTTTAGATAGTTCTTCTGTCCTTCTCTTCCCCTCCCCTTCCCAGATCTCCCTCTATCTTCTTGTCTCCACCTATATCCTTCCTTTGTCCCGCCCCCCTGACAACAGTCTGAAGAAGGGTCTCGACCCGAAACGTCGCCCATTCCTTCTCTCCTGAGATGCTGCCTGACCTGCTGAGTTACTCCAGCATTTTGTGAATAAATATCCTGAATGGCTATGTTTGTTTGATTATTTTACAGCATCTTTAATTTTACATTTGGATTTCCCATATTTTATTTTGGCGTCGGATCTACGGAGCTAAAGGTCCAGGGATAGCAGTGCTGAGGAAGGTCGAGGGGCTAGTGTAGTGCATCGTAAATTAAACAATGGTTTGCAGTCGCAAAAAGCTGTTGTGAATAGATGCCGATAGAGGATGCGCATTGATGAAAGAGGAATATGCATGAAAGTGACAGAGGGAAGTTCAGGATATAACAATAACATTTATCGACTCTGTGAGAATGGGGAGAATACAGAACTGATAAGGGTCAGGGAATGCATGACAGGAGAGGGAGCACAATGTATATCAAAGAGAAAGACCTGGATGATGAGAGAAGAAATAATGTGAATGGCAATAATCCATGGGCAGTGGAAGGAAGAAAGAAAGATAATGGAGGAAGGAACTGCAGGTGCTGGTTTAAACTGAAGATAGACAACATTCCATCCCTCCGCAACTCCCTTGTTAACTCATCCCTTCCCACCCAAACCACCCCCTCCCCAGGTACCTTCCCCTGCAACCGCAGGAGATGCAACACCTGTCCCTATACCTCCCCCCTCGATTCTGCCCAGGGACCCCAACAGTCCTTTCTGGTTAGGCAGAGGTTCACTTGCACCTCCTCCAACCTCATCTACTGTCTCTGCTGTTCAGGATGTGGACTCTTATACATCGGCGAGACCCAATGTAGACTGGGCGATCTTTTCGCTGAACACCTTCGCTCAGCCCACCTGGAACCTACCTGATATCCCGGTTGCCAAACACTTTAATTCCCCTTCCCATTCCCACACTGACCTTTCTGTCCTAGTCAAATTCATTGTCAGAGTGAGGCTAAATGCAAATTGCAGGAACAGCATCTCATATTTCGCTTGGGCAGCTTACAGCCCAGTGGTGTGAATTTTGTTTTCTCTAACTTCAAGTAACCCCTGCATTCCCTCTCTCTCCATCCCTCCCCCACCCAGATCGCACCAGCTTCTCGTTCTCACCTAACAAACAGCTAACATTGGCCTGTTCCCTTTATCATCGTTACTTTATTACATATCTTTCATTCATTTGTCTCTACATCAAAGTCTATATCTTTCATTTCCCTTTTCCCTGACATCAGTCTGAAGAAGGGTCTCGACCCTCAAACATCACCCATTCCATCTCTCCAGAGATGCTGCCTGTCCCGCTGAGTTACTCCAGCATTTTGTGTCTATCTTAAGAAAAATAGTGGTACTGTTTTCAATGACGATCTCTTTATATGAGAAAAGAATGAATAGGGAAAATGATAATATAGAGAAAGAAAGGAGAATGCAGGTGTGATATTTTGGGGTGGGTTAGAGAGTGTGGATGATGTCATGAAAGAGCCGAGTTTAGATGACAATAGGAAGGGAATCGCACAGGGATCACACAGGGATCACACAGGGATCACACAGGGATCACACAGGGATCACACAGGGGTCACACAGGGATCACACAGGGATCACACAGGGATCACACAGGGATCACACAGGGATCACACAGGGGTCACACAGGGATCACACAGGGAAGGGAATCACACACGGAAGGGAATCACACAG
Organism: Rhinoraja longicauda; assembly: GCF_053455715.1. Taxonomy (NCBI): domain Eukaryota; kingdom Metazoa; phylum Chordata; class Chondrichthyes; order Rajiformes; family Arhynchobatidae; genus Rhinoraja; species Rhinoraja longicauda. Next base: position 2,325,793 of record NC_135965.1, on the reverse strand, counting down.
GGAAGGGGATCACACGGGGAAGGGGATCACACGGGGAAGGGGATCACACGGGGAAGGGGATCACACGGGATCACACAGGGGTCACACAGGGATCACACAGGGAAGGGGATCACACGGGGAAGGGGATCACACGGGATCACACAGGGGTCACACAGGGAAGGGGATCACACGGGATCACACAGGGATCACACAGGGGTCACACAGGGATCACACAGGGGTCACACAGGGATCACACAGGGAAGGGGATCACACAGGGGTCACACAGGGATCACACAGGGATCACACAGGGAAGGGGATCACACAGATAATGGTTTGGGAACAAGACAAAAAACTATCTCTGTCTATGTTTGGATAGGCAAAAGAGAAATCAAAGCAAAGGTAGTCTGACTGAAGTGACCATCAGAGGGAGACCATGGATCATCTCAAAAGATGTGGAGGGGTAAAGATGATGGTAACAGTTTATTGTTAGGTTTTATGCTTGCAGCAAGTACTACTTGCCCGATCGATTGCCCTGTTGCATATAGATACTGTGCATTCAGAAAGTATTGACTAGCGCCAACACATTGACTCCCACAGTTATCCGGACTACACCTCCCATCCTGCCTCTTGCAAGGATGCCATCCCTTACTCCCAATTTCTCCGTCTCCGCCGTGTCTTTTCCCAAGATGAGGCTTTCCACTTTAGAACATCCGAGATGTCCTCTTTCTTTAGGGAACATGGTGTAGATGGATCCCTCAGCCATGTTACTTCTGTGACCTGCAGTTCTTCTCTCACCCCCCCTTCCCCCAGACGGAACGAGGAAACCTGCCTTCTGCCACCCAGCCAACCCGCTATCCATGCTAGTATCTGCCCTTCAATATCGTGGGCTCTCATCTTCCTCAGCAGCCTGACATGCGGCACCTTATCAAAGGCCTTCTGAAAATCTAGGTAAACAACATCTACAGCCTCCCCTCTGTCTGTCACGCTATTAACTTCCTCCAAGAACTCAAGCAGATTTCAAACAAAGCGCTGGAGTATCTCAGCAGGTCAGGCAGCACCCCTCGGGAGCATGGACAGGCGGCATTTCAGGTCAAGACCTTTCTTCAACTGATTGGGGTGGGGTGGGGGAGAGTGACAAAAGTTGGAAAGGGGGTGAGGCAGTACCTGTGTAGCGGGTAATAGGTCAACACAGGCGAGGAAGGGGGCTTTGGATCGGCAACGGAACATAGGCCAAGGATAAGAAAGCAGAGATGGAGTAAGACAGGCTTGAAGAGTGGTGCATTGTAATGCCAGAGGGAGAAAATTGGCAGGGGGGGGTGGGGGGGGGGGTATGAGAAATATGTGGGTCCGGATGGGGCAGACGGGAGTGAAGGGAGGCAAGACAGTAAGGCAGGGTTTGGGGGAGGCGGGGGGGAAGGCCTTGTTTTGAGAGATTACCTATAATTGGAGGATTCAATGTTCTTAGCTGGACTCGCACCTCTTTTTCCCCTTCACTGCCCTCTCCTCCCACTCTGTGAATATCATCCCTCTGGCTTTACAATCCTCAACTCTTCAAACCTATCTCATACCTTCCTTTCTTATCTTTGTTGCAACCAGCTGCCTGTTAACAGCCATGTGGAAAGCCAGAAGGATTTCAGTGGCATCTATGCGAGGTCCATAATTGCAGCATAACGGCGACACGGTGGCACAGCGGTGGAGTTGCTGCCTTACAGCGCCAGGGACCCGGGTTCGAACCTGACTACTGGTGCTGTCTGTATGGAGTTTGCATGTTCTCCCCATGACCTGCGTGGGTTTCCTCCCACACTCAAAAGACGTACGGGTTTGTAGGTAAATTGGCTTGGTAGAAATGTAAATTGTCCCGAGTGTGTGTAGTGTTCGTGTGCGGGGATCGCTGGTCGGTACGGACTTGGTGGGCCGAAGGGCCTGTTGCCATACTGTATCTCAAAACGAAATTGCTCCCATTCACTCATTGACCAGCTTATCCCCATGTAGGGTTGCCAACTTTTCACTCCCAAATAAGGGACAAAAGGTGACCTCACCCAGCCAGCGGCCACGAGCTCTCACTCCACCAAAGGTGGCCGCCCGGGCCAGGAGACGGGTTGTTACGTAACCTCCGTTACGCGGCGCCCGGGCCTCTGGGCCTACAGTGTCTGGACTTACAGCGGCCTCTGGGCCGACACTGTCCGGGCCTACAGCGCCTCCAGGGCCTACAGCGCCCCCCCCGGACCTAGTGTCCGGGCCTACAGAGCCCCCCTGGACCTACAGTGTCCGGGCCTACAGCGTCCACCAGGCCTAATATGGGACAAGGGCGGTGCCAAACGGGACAAACCAATTTAGCCCAATATACGGGATATCCCGGCTAATAGGGGACAGTTGGCAACCCTATCCCCATGGTCCGCCACAGTTTTACCCTATCGGAGATGTTTCTCCCAGTAGCCTAATGCATTTCTTTTTTCTCCTTCCCAATTATCGACCTGAAATATTGACTCAGTTTCTCTGCCCAGAGATGCAACCTGAGCTGCTGAGGATTTCCAGCATTTTGTTTTTATATTATATTGCAATTGTTCAAATGTCCACCAGAGGGCTACTCTGCCAAACATCAAATCAATACTATATGGACATATCAATCTTAATGGATTTTAAGCCGCAATAATATTTAGTCCACAGGTTAATATTTTTATTAACATCACTGTAAAGGGACATTTCCAAAATATGTTCCAAAACCAGTTTACTCAAGAAATGAGTACCATGACCACCACAGTATGTCAGGCTACTGTGTCTCGGACATGGTGGTGAGCAACACAGGGCCCCACAGTGGACGGTCCTCTCTCCCTTCCTGTTCACCATCTACACCTCGGACTTCAGATATAACTGGGGAGGAGCCAGCGCTGCCGTCGCAGCTGCGGCTTGCCTGCAGTCCGTCTGTCTTTTGTGTTTTTTGTTGTTTTTGTCTGAATTGTAGTTTTAATATGATGTAGTGTTGTATGTTATGTTTTGGGGGGGGGGGGGTGGGAGGGAACGGGAACTGTAAAATTCTCTCTCCCGAACAGAGACGCGACCTTGTTTCTGTGTCGTGTCTCCGTTCCCGTTGCGGCCTACCACCGGCCATGCACCTGGGGCTCTGGTTCGCAGAGCCCACGGCCCGGACTCACCACCTGCGGCGCTGGCTGCCTGCGGATGCTGCGGGCGCGGCTGCGACTCGTCTCCGGAGGCTCCGGCGCGGGCCGCGTGGACGTCGGAAGCCCGCAAGCCCCTGGATGGGGGCCGACATCGGGAGCTCCGGCAGCGGCAGCGTGTTCGCCCGCCCCGAATCACGGGGCTTGGGTCGGCCCGCCGCGGACCTTTCACCCTCCGGCGCGGCCTGAAATAGGCCGCGGGATTTTTCACCGCCCAGCGGGGGCTTCAATATCGGGAGCCCCGACCGCCCCGACGTGGCAACTCCAACAGCCTGACCGCAGGAGAAGACGGCAGGGAAGAGAAAAATACATTTTGGCCTTCCATCACAGTGAGGAGGGACTGGAGGAGACTCACTGTGATGGATGTTTCTTTTTGTTTGGTGTTAGTTGTGATTGTATGTGTTATTGCATTTTTATTGATTAATCTTATTGGTCTTATTGTTCAACTGTGGGTAATGTTTCATTTCACTACACATTTATGTGTATGTGACAAATAAACGACTATTGACTATTGACTATTGACTAACTCGGACTCCTGCCACCAGCAGAGGTTTCCAGATGACTCTGCAATTGTGGGCTGCACCAGTGTGGGGAGGGAAGTTGAATACAGAGGTGTAGTCAACGACGTTGTTGAGGGGTGTGGGCTGAATCACCTGCAGCTCAACACCGACAAGATGAAGGAGTTAGTGGTGGACTTTAGGAGGAGAGGAATACCCTTGTCCCCTGTCTCCATCAATGGTGTGGATGTGCAGTTTACCAGGGAGTACAAATACCTTGGAGTGTACCTGGACAGTAAACTGGACTGGTCCAGGAACGCTGAGGCCCTGTACAAGAAGGGACAGAGACGGCTGTACTTTGTGAGAAGGCTCCGCTCCTTCAACATCTGCAGTGAGATGCTGCAGATGTTCTACCAATCGGTGGTGGCCCGTGCCATCTTCTTCGCTGCTGTGCGCTGGGGCAGCAGGGCGAAGGCCGCGGACACCAACAGGATCAACAAACTCATCAGGAAGGATGGATCCTGGGAGTGGAGTTGGATTCATGGGCGGTGGTCTTGGAGGGGAGGATGCTCCTCAAACTGCAGAGCATCCTGGACAATACAGCTCACCCCCTCCATGACACACTGGTCAACCTGAGGAGCACCTTCAGCAACAGACTGGTCCCACCAAGATGCAGCACAGAACGCCACAGGAGATCCTTCTCCCCTGCACATCTCCAATCCTTTCCATTCGTCACTTTAATTTCATGTTTCATCTATCAAGTGTTTTATGACTCTTGGCAGATCAATTTCCCTCCTGGGATAAATAAATTTCTATCGTAAATTATGCATTTTTTAAAAATTGTATTTGAAAAATAATTCACTATGCCAGAGAACAAAAATATGAAATGAAAGCAGAAGCCACCTCAGTAGATCAGGCAGAATGTTAAATTGCAGAAAAGGGGACATTTGTGATGTGAGACTGGTCAAATGGGGTCCTTTGGAGGGATTATGTTTCTCTGTGTTACATAAGAAACCAAAATCATAAACAATGAGGCATAACCCTCTCTAAATGTACAATTAATTCACCTGGAGGTAGATATAAAATGCTGGAGTAACTCAGCGGGTCAGGCAGCATCTCTGGAGAGAAGGAATGGGTGACATTTCGGGTCAAGACCCTTCTTCAGAAGAGTCTGAAGAAGGGTCTCGACCCAAAACGTCACCCATTCCGTCTCTCCAGAGATGCTGCCTGACCCGCTGAGTTATTCCAGCATTTTGTGTCTACCTTCCATTTAAACCAGCATCTGCAGCTTTTTTCCTACACATTAATTCACCTGACTTGGTCTCACCCACCAACACAGATATTCCCATTGTCCTGTCCATTCGCCTAGTTTTGACTAATGGTCTCCAACTTGAAGTAATAACTGTTTATCTTTCCATGGACGCCGCCTAACTTGCTGAATGTACTCAGCATTTTCTTTTTAAAAAATCATTGTATAGATTACGTCTAAATTTACTGTCACCATTAGGTGCAATAGTGGATTAATATTGAATCAACTCAATAAAATGTACTGATGACATGCAATGTCTTCTGTTTTGTTTAATGGTCTTCATCTTTCTCCCAAATCTCTGGGGAAGTACAGTATGTCAATGACTGCCCTCTATAAAGTTGCTTTTAAATGCAGCATTTTAATTGTCCATGTAGTAGCACGTATATGCATTAGAATGAGCCTGAAACTAACTTTGGTATCTCTGAATGACAAAAAAATATTCTTCACCACTCAACATCAGTGAAATTTTAATATATTTCGAATGCTTTATTAATGTGCATATAAATGCTGCTTTAATACCACTCTACATAGGTGTTTCCACAGAAGTTGTAGCAGTCAACAATCTTTTCAAACTAAAGCTTTCTTGACTTTCTGACAGTATAACATTTTCAAAATCAAATTGGTTGGATTCATAGATTACTTACCAAAAGGGGAAATGTATTCATGATTTCAAATAGCTCCATTATTAGCTTGTCAGTGAGTCATAAAAAACATGACACATTCTCAAAGTTCGGCATGTCTTGGGTTCCAAAATTAAATACAAAGAGCACATTGTTACAATCAGATATATCTGTATAATGTATTTCAAAAACAGTGAAAACGTGGGTAATTCGGACAAGCATTATTCCTTCATCATTATGTCACAAACCCTAATTACCATTCCAATTCATATATCAAAAAACAAATCCTTTGAAAAGTGTTTAGTTTAAAACTTACTGATCTATTATGTGGTTCAAAACTTGAGCTTTGGTTGATTGAAAAGCAGAACATTGTTACACAAAAATCACCGTGCAAGGTAACTGTTATGGCAAGAATGTAGCCTTCCATTGCAAAGGTAATGGTGGTAAATTAAGAAAGTGTTCCTTTTTCTATGCAGGGCTACGCCAGCACCTTTGGTGTAATTGCGTGCAATTCTGATGTCCACATTTAAGATGGAAACATAGAAAATAGGTGCAGGGGGAGGCCATTTGGCCCTTCGAGCCAGCACCGCCATTCATTATGATCATGGCTGATCATCCACAATAACTAACCCGTGCCTGCCTTCTCCCCATATCCCTTGATTCCACTAGCCCCTGGAGCTCTATCTAACACTCTTTTAAATTCATCCAGTGAATTGGCCTCTACTGCCTTCTGTGGCAGAGAATTCCACAAATTCTCAACTCTCTGGGTGAAAAAGTTTTTTCTCATCTGTTTTAAATGGCCTCCCCTTTATTTGTAGACTGTGGTCCCTGGTTCTGGACTCCCCCAACATTGGGAACATTTTTCCTGCATCTAGCTTGTCCAGTCCTTTTATAATTTTATACTTTTCTATAAGATCCCCTCTCATCCTTCTAAATTCCAGTGAATACAAGCCCAGTCTTTCCTCATATGACAATCCCGCTATCCCGGGGATTAACCTCATGACCCTAAGCTGCACTGCCTCATTAGCAAGGACGTCCTTCCTCAAATTAGGAGACCAAAACTGCACACAATACTCCAGATGTGGTCTCACCAGGGCCCTGTACAACTGCAGAACCTCTTTACTCCTTTACTCAAATCCTCAAATGATGAAAATGCTTTCATCAGTGGTAGTTGAAGGAAGATATATTAATTGACTCCTGGAAGGATTGGGTGGTCTAATATAAGATGTTGAGCAGGTTGGGGTTTAGAAGAATATGCATTGGAGTTTAGAAGAATTAGTTTTCCTGAAGATACTTAATAGGTATTTACTGAGAGGTGTTTTCTTTTGTGGGGTAAACTATTTTTTTGTATAAGGATTGTCCATTTTACATGCGAATAAGGAGGAACTTTTCTCAGATGTTTGTAAATCAGAGAACTGTGGAAATTAAATCATTCAATATAGTCAAGGGCAAGACAGACACATTTTTGCTCTGTAGGGATTGAAGGGTTATGGGTTTCAGGCAAAAAAGTGGAGCTGAAGCCAATGTCAGATCAGGCATGTTCTTGTTGAAAGGTACAACAGGTTTAAGAGATCGAACAACCTAGTCCCAGTAATGTATTTCGTACATTTTAAGTATTTACTTATTTAGTTAAGTTCTTTGACATTAATTGTTTAACTCCAGTATTTCAATCATAAAATGTTTCAAAAGCCACTCAAATGTATTTTAAAACCTAACATTACTTCTGGACATATAATTACGTGTGCTAATAAATAATAGTTGAAGGAAAAGATTTTGTTTCAAGCAAAAATCTTAAATAGTAGATGCCTCAATGCAGTAGGTCACCAGCTTTCCAATGAAAATATTAAACCTTTATACATGCAAGTACCTGATTAATCTGTTCTATATTCAACCAATTCATTACATAAAATATTAATGAGTAATAATTCATCTGTCGTAATCATTTATCGTTTTGAAATGTTATATTTTCAGTTTTATACCAATGTCTATTGAAAACCATACTTGGGAAAATCAAAAATGAACCTGAATACACTTTAAGGTGGAAAGTCTAACTAACAGGGGATAAAGTTAAGGCACAATTGTATGGAAATGGGTCACAGTCAAACGGGTTTTTGACCCAAATGCCTACTCTGACAAATTATCAGATATGCTGTTGAAGAAGAAAGCTGTCATACCAGATACCAGTTTTTGGGGTTATGTCTTGGGTTGAAAGCTCAAATGAAAATGACATGGATTGTTAAAATCATACGCTTAATCTAATCTTAGATCATGCATTTAATCTCTGCTCATCATCATATTGTTCAAGCAGGGTTGCCAAATCTCCAGCCCCATACAAAGTGTGAATCCTCTTGTTAAAGTATTGTCCTTTAAGCATGGATTGGTTCTGGGCCTGCAAGGGATCGACATTATCAGCCAAATGTCATTGAAGTCTTTGTGGTACTGAATTCAGAACATGTTGCCGTAACTCAGTCAGCATTGCCCACCCATGACTACTTGATCTTTCCTTGCTCCCCCCCATCGCACAATATCGTTTACCAAGTTTGATTCACGCTCTTACTTTCATCTTTGGTAATTCCCCGTATTATGCACACAGCAGAGATTCACCCACAGCTGTCAATTTTCATGGAAGTATTTACTGAATTCTCTGAATATCTTGCACAATGAATCCATTTACTTCAGTTTTCTTGATCATCAAAGATCTCTAAAATCCTACAGTGGTGAATTGCTTACAAATAAACCATGCACATGATTGCAAACTTCAGATGTGTGACTTCACAGGAGAGAACTGATTAATATGCTAAATTGTTAAGCGCATTCATCCTTCTAAAGAAAAGCACTGATTTGAATATGTGTTTTTGTGTGTAACAGGTAGAAAATAAAAATACATTGTTGGTTCTTAGAGCAAAGGAGTCAGGCAATGCTGCAGAGTTTCATGAGCTGTACTATACAATGGAATTTTCCCAAAATGACACATTTGAGACCGAGCAGTGAGCTCGCTCGTAGCATTGTGGAAAGTATTCAGCAGCAGCAGCAGCTTATACAGATAATGGGACACAATGCAAGAATCATCCTGAAAGGCCTTTTCTGTACTGTGTAATCAGTCATTTTAAATTAGCAGGTGTAGAAGCATACTGTGTGCTATCTCCCTACTAATGTAAAATCAAGGGGGGGGGGGGGGGTGGTGAAGGGGTGGAGGTAGCTCTTGTGAAGCTAAACCTCTCACCTAAATAAAAGGTGCACCACCATCTGTATAAAGGAAATGAATGTCCTGAATTTATATTACGTGATGGCGGCTCACTTTGACCAAAGCAACGAACAACCTGCTGGAGGAAGTCGGTCGATTCAGCAGAAGTTGTGGGGGGAAGGCGATAGTCGGCATTTCACATTGAAACCCTGCAGCAGGACTGCATGATATCACACATCTTTGGTTCTTTAGAAATAAACATTAAGCAGCAAAACGGGACAGAATCTTAAATAATTTGGATTGAACACGATGACCAAGGCATTAGATCAGTAATGCATCATGAACAATTACGATTTAAATCTCCACAGGCATGGCAGAAGAAAAATGCGGACTATTTATGTTGTATGTAAAAGATAATATAATTGATCAAGGATAATTCTGACCAAAATCACTCACAACTCTCCATATTTCATGGGCACGTCACATAAAGGCACTGGAATAAGACAAAGAGCTAACAAAATGGTATCTGCTCTCATACAGACTCGAAGGTAGCTCTTACAAGCTTCATCTAAGTAGTAATCTATAAGATTCTGAATTTATCACAAAAGTAGATTTCTTACATATCTATCTTTGCCCAAAGCTATTACCAAGGTACTGCTTTTTAATAACATAATTTCAGCCATCTTTATAATATCTATAATGTAAAATAATATTGACTGTTTTTGATCCCCTGTACTTTAAAAGTAGCTACTCTACTGAGAGTTGCCAGAGACTCCAGCACCTGCCATGAAGTGCTAAACATAACACAACAGGAGATACCCACACACAGTATAAGGCATGATGTAAGAATGACTCCAGCCAGCAAAGCAACATTTATATATCTTGTAATCTTTAAATGTTTCCACTTGCTATCCTCTCCTTGTATTTTGATATTTAAAATACTAATCATATTCCATTGCTTCTTCCCTTCAAGAATCTTTTCCTTCATTATCCTCATTTTACACCAAACATTGCAGGATTCTTGAAAAGTTGTTATTTTGGTTGCATTCCCACCTTTAATATCTTGTTCATATACTATTTTAAAATGTGAGATTATACTTTGTACTGAGGTTTTTATTCACAAAATGCTGGAGTAACTCAGCAGGTCAGGCAGCATCTCAGGAGAGAAGGAATGGGTGACGTTTTGGGTCAATCCTTCTCTCCTGAGATGCTGCCTGACCTGCTGAGTTACTCCAGCATTTTGTGAATAAATACCTTCGATTTGTACCAGCATCTGCAGTTATTTTCTTATACTTTGCACTGATGTATCTAAGATTGTGATTTATTTTCAGTTGTTAAATCTGTAAATTAAAATTCTTACATTATGCACTAATTGTATCTCAACTTTACAGAATTCTCTCTACTGTTGTTTAATCATAATCTGAAGCTGCCCATTTGTGTTAAGACTTCCACTGCCATAGTTATGCAAGCGAGCAGTATATTTATGCTTTTTCTGTTACTCTGTCAGCAAGGACAGGCAATATGAAAGTGGTCTGCAGGACCTATACACCTCCACTGTGACAACAGTTAAAATACAAACTGTCTGCATGATTGGCTAGACGGTTATTTAGTTTCAGACTGTAATATATAATTCACAAAGAATAGGTACAAGTTATTTTGCTTTTTGAATGGCATTGCACAATTAGATTTAAAACTTGCAGCGTAAAATATTTCAAAATATACCGCCTAAGTGTGCCAAACAAGCTAAAATGTTCAATTCATTTAAAAAAGCACAGCTTCAAGGTACTCTGTAATGATGTAGTCACTATCAATCTGCATTGGAAATATGCTTGTATCTACACCTCATATCCTGGATCATGTGGATTTTTTAAAAATACATCAATTTATTCCACTTTATTTCCTCAGAAAGAAGCTATAGATTGTTGTCCCACTTGATAGGTTAGCCTTTGAATCCCACAGGCTAGTGATACACAAGACATGTTCTATGTTTATAACATTTAATAATCTTAACATTTTAGTTTAAAAAGTGCACATTATATTGTATGTCTTCATTTATCATAATTTTCCCTTGGATCAGCATTTCAGCATATTTTTTTCCAATTTTCTGCAAAGATTATCCGGTGTAAAGTTCCATCAGTTCCAACTGCAATTACCACACCTCACACTGCTTTCCTGGATTCATTGGCGTTCCCAAGGGACAATTGAAATGTTCACCAAAGTCTTTGGAATTTGATAATGTTCCAATGACCCGAATTCTTTCTGGGCTGTGTGGATCAGTAATAAGCCCTTCATGCGCGCTCTCTGGCGTACGCACTGAGCACCATACCTGTTAGATAATAACAATTACATCTATTTGCATTATTTATCTGTAACAAAAAATACATCACAATAATACAAGCTTTATCACTTTAGATAGCTAATCTTTAATCAATCATTTTAAATAACCAGCGACTCAATTTTGTAAACAGCATAGACACAAAAAACTGGAGTAACTCAGAGGGTCCCTTCTTCAGACTCGACCCGAAATGTCACCTATTCCTTTTCTCCAGTGATGCTGTCTGACCCACTGAGTTACTCCAGCTTTTTGTGTCTATCTTCGGTATAAATGAATGAACGAATGAATGAATGAACCAGCATCAGCAGTTCCTTCCTACACATTCTGTAAGCAGCAGGTCAGACTTGGACACAAATGTTGAGACCACAGGATCATTGATGAGGGAATCTTTTTGTATTGCCCCAAACAAGACTACCACTAATCTATGACTTGGCTCTACGTATTCCACTGTATACTTTGGTACCTTTGGTTAACAAAAATCTGTTCATCTCAGAGTCATCACCTTGTGGAAGAGTTCCATATTTCTGCCATCTTTTGTATCACATTTGTCAACTTTGACTCTGGAAGGCCTACCTGTATTTTCTATGACAATGCACTCTCAGTCCCATACTCCAAACCAACCTCTCTCTGCGCATCCTCAATCCCCCTTAATATCTATAAAACTTTCACCAAATCATCCATTAGTCTTTGTAACTTAGCCTCATGTTTTTGCTCTTGTAGTACAAGTATCAATGTAGATAGAAACATAGAAAATAGGTGCAGGAGTAGACCATTCGGCCCTATGAGCCAGCGCCACCATTCAAAATGATCATGGCTGATCGTCCAAAATCAGTACCCCATTCCTGCTTTTTTCCTCATATCCCTTGATTCCCTTTGCCCAAAGAGCCAAATCTAACTCTCTCTTGAAATGCACACCTGTAAGGCCAATACAGACATTCTAAGGTATGATATCCTGAACTATTCATGGAATTTGAAGTACATTTAAACTATGAACCTTTGAAGCCATAGGTGAACTTATTTCCTCATTCATTCTAGTCCTCTAGATATGAAAGCAATTGACCGTTTCAATTGCTCTCTGTCCATCAATGATGGGATAATCCTTTAAATTATATAGACCCCCAATTTTTTAGCCTTTTACTTTTAGAAAGTAAAAGAGAGTTAGATAGAGCTCTAGGGGCTAGTGGAATCAAGGGATATGGGGAGAAAGCAGGCACGGGTCATTGATTATGGATGATCAGCATGATCACAATGGCGATGCTGGCTCGAAGGGCCGAATGGCCTCCTCCTGCACCTATTTTCTATGTTTCTAAGTGTGCAGCCATAGTTAAGTCCACAATGGCCTACGGTGAAATTCACTTGCCCATTTAACCCCGTTCATATAATGTACAAACAAATCCTTGTGAATGACTCTTCCTGTCCATATTACTACATTTATACTTATTTTGTTGTTGGCAAACTTGGTTTTATGTGCCTTTATTCAAGTTGTTTCTGGATATATCGTGTCAGTGGGGGAGTACTTTGGGACCAGTGACCAAAATTCTATTAGTTTCATGATAAAGATGGAAATAGATAGACCTGGTCCACAGGCTAGAGTCCTAAACCAGGGAAAGGCAAATTGTTTGTAACTTGCAAAGGTTGATTAGGGAAAGCTGCTTGCAGATAAAGGTACATCAAGCAATTGGGAGGCGCCGTCAGCGATGGCAGCCTCGCCAACGGTCTGTTTGTCTTCTCGTCTTTTTGTTATTTTTAGTGTGTTCTAAAAGTTTGCATTAATGTTCTCTGGTGTGTTTTATGTGGGGGGTGAGGGGGTCGGGGGAAAGTATTTTTTCAATCTCTTACTTTGCCGGAGATGCGATTGTTTTGCGGATCGTATCTCCGGTCGCTCTGCAGCCTAACATCATGGAGCTGGCGGCCTTGCTCGGGACTGACTTTGAGCCCCACCGCGGGGCCGTGGAGTTACCATCGGAGCGTGCGATCCCTTGCCTGGGATCGACGCTCCAACCACGGCCTGCAGACTTCACCATCGAGGAGCTCGCAGTCTCGGGTAGAGACCAATGTCGGGAAACTCCAAAGACACAGAAGGTTCGACTAGCCCCGACCCTGGGTCCGATTGCCCAGTGCGGGGGAGCTGAGATTCCCCCCCGATGTAGGAGCTTGATCGCCCCGTCAACGGAAGGTTCGAGGCCCCCAACCGTGGGAGAACAAAGAAGGGAAGAGATTGAACTCTTTTTCACCTTCCATCACAGTGAGGAATGTGGAGGAGTCACTGCGGTGGATGTTCATGTTAAAATGTATTTTGTGTGTCCTGTTGCTTTTTATTGGTATGACTGTATGGCAAATGAAATTCCTCGTATGTTGCAAAACATACTTGGCTAATAAAGTATGATTATGATTACGATAATGATTTAAAAGTGAGATGGAGAGTTCAGGGACAACATGGCCTCTTAGAATGAAGCGCAGGGTAGGCAGGATGAGAGACCCTTGATGAATACAAGTGATGTTGGAGTATGATTGAATAGCAAGACGTTGGGGTACCAGTACATAGCTGCCTGAAAATGGCAACACAGGTAGACAGAATGGTGGAAGAAACCAAATGGTATGCTTGCATTCATCAGCTGGGGCACTGAGTATAGATGTTGGGGCATCATGATACAATTGTATAAATCATTATTCAAGTTGCACTTGGAGTATTGAATGCAGTTCTGATCACCATGTTGTCGGAAGAATATGATTAAATTAGAGAGAGTGCAGAAAAGATTCACTGGGATGTTGCTTGGGTTAGAGGGTTTAAGTTATAGAGAAAGATTGGATAGACTGTGTCTGTTTTCCCTGGAGCAAAGGATGATGAGGTGTGACATAGAGGTTTATAAAATGATGAGGAGCCTAGACAGGATAGATAGGCATAGTCTCCTTCCCAGGTAGGGGAGTCTAAAACTAATGGGCGTAGTTTAAGGTGAGAGGGGAAAGATTTAGAGGGGCAAGTTTTTTGCAGGGTGTATGGAACCAGCTGCCAGAAGTCGTGATGGGGGCAGAAACAATTACAATTTTTGAAAGGCATTTGGACAGGTACATCGATAATGTTTTTTAGAGGAATATGGATCAAATGCAGGCCAATATTAGTATATATTTGCATCATGGTTGGCATGGATGGGTTGGAAAGAAGGGCCAGTTTCCAAGGGTAGAACTTTGAATCTATAATGAACAGAGTACAGCCTTTAGTTTAGTTTAGTTTAGTTTAGTGAAAGACACTGGTGAGGATATGTCTGTTTGTCCTGTAGCAGAGGAGGTTAAGAGGGGCATGAGTGAAGGATTTAAAATTATGAGGGTTATGGATAGGTTCAACTGCAGGATTTATTTCCCTTTAACAGAGATAAATAAAACTAGAGGACTTACATTTAGGGTAAGGGGAAAGATATTTGAAGGGGATTTTGAAGATGACCTTTCTCATCCAGAGAGAGTGGTGGAAATAGAATTGCTAATGGCATTTAAGAGGTGTCCAAATGAGCACTCAAATATCCAGGCTTTGAAGGCTCAGGCCATGTGCTGGAGTATGGGTTTAATGTATGGCCACTGGGATCGGTGTGGACAGTGAATTGACTTGAATTGAATGGAATAAATTTTATTAGCCAAGTATGTACTCATACAAGGAATTTGCCTTGGTGCTTTGCTCACAAGTAACAACATGACATACAATAAATAATTAAGAATAAAACATAATTTAAACATGTGAAGAATTAAATAAAAAACTAGAGCAAAAGGAGGCTACAGCCTATTGGTTGTTGAATAGAACCACTGCTCATGGCTAAAAGCTGTTTTCATGTCTGGCTGTGGCTGCTTTGACAGTCTGGAGTCGCCTTCCAGAGGGAAGTGCTTCAAAGAGTTTGTGGCCAAGGTGTGAGGGGTCAGAGATGATCTTGCAGTGCACAGTTCGTCAATGGGGGGAAGGTTGCAGCCAACAACCTTCTCGGCTGATCGAATGATGCGTTGCAGCCTCTGGATGTCGTGCTTGGTGGCTGAGCCAAACCAGACTATGATGGAGAAGGTGAGGACAGACTCTATGGTGGCAGTATCGTGCTGGGCCATCATTGCCTGTGTTTTCTCATGGTCATGGCCCAGATGGCCTGATTCCATGCTGATTCTATGACTGTGACCCCTACAAATTACATCATGGTGAATACCTACTTCTTTTCCCAACTCTCTGCCTCCTGTTTTGACAGGTAGCCAGCTCAATAGTTTACATTCAATTCCATGAGTATCAACCTTAACCAGCAATCTCTTTTCAGAGAATCTATCAATTGCCTTCAGAAATGCATTTGTTAAATAGCTGACTGACATGTACAAATTTCCAAGTCACAGGAAAACATGAAGAACTTGGAAGAATCTAGTAATGAAATGTGTAATGTTCATTTAATCAAGTTACTTTAAAACAGGAGGGGGAAAACTTCTGGAATTGGGCAAGTTTTACTCTTCACATGCTATTTTCTTCATTGATTTTGCGGAGTGTCGATACGGAATCCAATATCGGCGTGCTTGGGAATTCCAGGAGGCATTCTTTCTCCTGTGTACACTGCTCTTTTAAAACTACTACCAGACCCTGGCTAATTTATACATTAACGCAATTCCTAAAACATGGTTGATATAATTGAACCTATACATAAATCTCAGAAGTCCTAAAACAATTTATTAATTCTAGTTATAAACTCAAAACTATTTGCTTACCTTATGTTCTCTTATCATCAAAATGATTTCCTCCTAAATTACTAAGATAGTTATTCTTCTATCATTTTCTCTATCTTTCCTGTAGACCTAGTGACCTGGTCTATTTGATTCCCAGTGTAGATTGTCTTGTGGTCATAGAGACACCATGTCATCCAAGTTGAATTTGTGCTTCCAGCTCATTCAGTTTTCTCCTTCTACTCTGTGTGTACAAGTAAAGAATGTTTCTTTGCGCCCTTGAGCTTATCGGCCAATTCTGCTTCATTTCATTACTCAAAAAATTGCTTTCTGACAATTACCTCTATTCCCATTATATTCAATAATTCACAGGATGATGGAGTTAGCGGCATTTACTACTCAGCCTTGAATACCCTTAAGAAGTGTTGAGCCAATTTCTTGAAATGCAGTCTTTCTAGTGAAGGTTCCCCAATGACAAATGAGGAGAAAGCTCCAGTACTTAGATTCAATGATGATGAAGGAATTGCTTGGATTTCAGTCACAATGGTGTGTGACTTGAAGGGGAACCTGCACCTGGTGGTGACAGATGCCCGCTGCCTTTGCCCAGGCAGTTGGCAGAGGTTACAGGCTGGGAGATGCTACTGGAGTAGCCCAGCTGAGTAAATGCAGTGATGTTAATGCTGTAAATGTTTTAACTTTAAAGTTCACTCTCCCACTTTGCTGAAAATGGTAGAAATGCTCCACAAATATCTCCCTAATTTTTTCAAAAACGTTTCAAACATTGATGTTCAATTTGATTCTTTAAAGTTTTAACGTTTTAAATGTGAAGAATGAACTCGGAAAATAATCTTCTTCCAATCTATCTAACTTTTCTCTTACTTGTGCAAATCCTACAAAAAACAGTTGATGGTTGGTCAGTCCAACAGCAGGCAGGATGTTTTCTTCTCCATTCTGTTTCACCCAAGTTTTGTAAGCCTGAAATGTTTACAAAAGATGATTAAGGTTGCAGCCAATTTAAGGATGGTAAATGGTAATGGTAAATGGTAAAATTAATCAGTATATTAATGGTTACATCCAGCTCACTTTCAGGAAAACTATATATACACCAAACCCTCCTATAAAAACTCACAGGGATGGGCGATGGTCCTCCCAGCAGAGGGGGGAGCACATTTATTAAAGTTTATTAAGTTAATCGTTTTTTAAATGTAAGAAAACTTGATCAATTGAGACCGCAGGGAAATGGTGAGTAGGGTGGGCCTAAAATTATTGCGCTATCGTGTACTGTTTTGGCTGTATTTCGGGAACAAATATATGATCAAATATACGAATATACAAGATGAGAGTTTTAGTAATATACTAGCGGAGGGCCCGTTGGGCCCATTCCCACACCCCCCATTCTCTCTTCCCCCAACCCCAATCTTACTCTCCCCCACCCCCCCTTTCCCCAGCACACCCCTTTCCCCTACTCTCTCTTGCCCCCAGCACCAACAGGTCCCGGGGGGGGGGAGATAGCGGGGAGAGGGTCTCCCGGGTGTGGGAGAGAGGAGAGAAGCAAGGGGAGAGAGGAGAGGGGACCCCATACGCACGGACGCACCACGCTGAAAGCCCTCAATAAATCAGTAGGAGGGGGGTTGCGCGAGCTCTTGTCACATGGGCATTTTGACGTCACACGCTGAAGGCAATGGAAAAAGCGGCTGGAATTTTTTTTTATTTACTAAAACCTCTGTAACCTAAAAAATACACGACCGAATCAAATAAAAAAATCATTTTCCATCAGCTTTCAGCTTGGTGATTAAGGCGGTGCAAAAACCGTGACGCTACGGTTCACCGTTTTGCCGTAATCAGCCGAAATAACTGAGAGAAAAAAAGTCTTGACTTTTAAACCTCTGTAACTTAAAACATAAACGACCGAATTAAATAAAAAAATCATTTTCGGCAAGCGTCCAGCGGTGTGATTAGGCGGTGCAAAAAATGTGGCGCTACGGTTTACCGTTTTGCCGTAATCAGCCGAATCAGTGAAATATATATACAAGTGAGGAGATGCCGCGCATGCGTACTGAGCACAGCCGCCCGCACCAGAGCGCCCCCCTAAAAACCTTCAATAAACCAGGGGGGGCAGCGCTTTAAAACCTCTGTAACTTAAAAAATATGCGACCGAATTAAATTAAAAAAGCATTTTCCAGCAGCTGTCCGCGTTGTGATTAAGGCGGTGCAAAAACCGTGGCGCTACGGTTCACCGTTTTGCCGAAATCAGCGAAATCACAGATATATATATATATATATACATTCACAAGATCTGAGTTATAGATAGAACGGTACAGCACAGGAACAGGCCCTTCGATCCACACTGTCTATGCCGAACATGATGCCAAGACCACCAACTCTCATCTGCCCGCATGTAATGCATACCACTCCGTTTCCTGCACATCCATGTGCCCATCCAAAAGTCTCTTCAATATCACAGTCACATCTACCTCCACCATCTCCCCAGCAGTGTGTTCCAGGCACTAACCACCCTCTGTGCAAAAAATGTGCCCCACACATTTCCTTTTAACGTTGTCCCTCTCTCCTTAAAGCCGTCCCCTCTAGTATTTGACATTCCATCCTGGGGAAAAAGTTCTGACCACCCTTTCTATACCTCTCATAATTTAATATTCTTCCATCAGGTCTCCCAGCAACCTCAGGCATTCCAGAGAAAACAATCAAAGTCTGTCCAATTCAATCCAATTTGCAACTCTTATATCCATTTGTCTCACATGCACATTCATCTCTGGCCTTTGTCCACCATCTGTCTATCAAAAACCCACCTCAACTCTATCAACCTGCCAGGTTTTGTCCTGCCCCTGCACTCTCCCAGCACCTCCCTCCTCCCCCTCCAATCAGTCTGAAGAAGGGTCCCAACATGAAATATTACTTGTCCATACTCTCCAGAGATGCTGCCTGATTCATTGGTATGAACATCCAGTGGTATGAACATCGACTTCTCCAACTTTAGATAGTTCCTCTGTCCCTCTCTTCCCCTCCCCCTTCCAAGATCTCCCTCTATCTTCCTGTCTCCACCTATATCCTTCCTTTGTCCCGCCCCCCTGACATCAGTCTGAAGAAGGGTCTCGACTCGAAACGTCACCCATTCCTTCTCTCCTGAGATGCTGCCTGACCTGCTGAGTTACTGTGAATAAATACCTTTGATTTGTACCAGCATCTGCAGTTATTTTCTTATACTGCATTGAGTTACTCCAGTACTTTGTGTCTTTCCAAGTCTGTCAAACACTCTCCCTGAAGCTAATACCCCCTAAACCAGGCATCATTCTGGTAAACCTCCTCTGTACCCTTTCCAAAGCCTCCATATCCTTCCTCTAATGGGCAACCAGAACTGCACACAATACTCTAAATGCATTCTAACCACAGTCCTATAAAGCTGCATCGTGACTTCTTGACTCTTGTACTCAAGGAAGGCACGCATACCATATAGGACAAAACGTGCTGGAGTAACTCAGAGGATCAGGAAGCATCTATGGAGAACATGCATCCAAGCTGGGATACTCCAGCACTTTGTGTCCTTTAGTGTAAAGCAGCATCTGCGGTTCCTTGTTTCTAAAATAATACCATCGTTTTTTTCACCACAGAGAGGATCCTGGAGGAATGTTTTTCCTTTATATAGTAGAGAGATTCCAGGGAATTACAGGCCATTGAGCCGCACTTTGGTGGTAGGGAAACTATTGGAGGGGATCCTTTGGGATAGAATTTACTCACATGGGGCCATTTGATTGATGAAGATACAGCATTGGATGTTGTTTACATGGATTTTGGTAAGGCATTTGATAAAGTCCCTTATCATAGGCTGATGCAGAAGATTAAGATGCACAGGATTAATAGGAACTTTGTTGCATGGATTCAGAAATGGCTTACTGATAAAAGACAGAGGGTTGTGATGAAAGAATATTCAGGCTGGTTCATACGTTCATAAGTTATAGGAGCATAATTAGGCCGATCAAGTCTACTTTGCTGATCTATTTTTCCCTCAACCCCAATCTCTTGCCTTCTCCCCAAAACCCCCTGACACCAGTACTAATCAAGAATCTGCCTTAAAAATATCCATTGGCTTGGCCTCCACAGTCTTTTGTGCCAATGAATTCCACAGATTTACCACCCTCTGACTAAAGAAATTCCTTCTCATCTCCTTTCTGAAGGTATGGGAAAAAAATTGCAGATGCTGGTATAAATCGAAGGTAGACAAAAAATGCTGGAGTAACTCAGTGGGTCAGGTAGCATCTCTGGAGAGAAGGAATGGGTGATGTTTTGGGTCGTGACCCTTCTTCAGACTGAAGTCACCTTTCTGAAGGTACTTCATTTTATTCTGAGGCTATGCCCTTGGGTCCTAGACTCTCCCACTAGTGGCAATATCCTCTCCACATCCACTCTATCCAGGCCTTTCACCATTTGGTAAGTTTCAATGAAGTCCCTGCTCATTCTTCTAAACTCCAGCAAGTACAGACCCAATGCGGTCAAACGCTCATCGTATGTTAACCCACTCATTCCTGGGATCATTCTCGTAAACCTTCTCTGGAACCTTCTCAACAGCATATCCTTCCTCAGATATGGGGCCCAAAACTGCTCACAATATTCCAAGTGCGGTCTGACCAGTGCCTTATAAGCCCTCAGCATTACATCCCCTGTTTTTATATTCTAGTCCTCTCGTTATAAATGAGGTCCTCTCATTTATTGTATTTGCCTTTCTTACTACCGATTGTATTTGCCTTTCTTACTACCGATTCAACTTGCAAATGAACTTTTTGGGAATCCTGTGCCGGCACTCCTAAGTCCCTTTGCACCTCTGATTTCTGAGTTCTTTTTCAATTCCGAAAATAGTCTACAGCTTTATTTCTAAAATGCATGACTCCACACTTTCCATCTGCATTCCATCTGCCACTTCTTTGTCACTCTCCCAACCTGTCCAGGTCCTTCTGCAGTGTCCTTGCTTTCTCTACACTATCTTTGTATCATGTGCAAACTTGGCCACAAAGCCTTCAATTCCTTCATCCAAATGGTTGATATATAACATGAAGAATAGCGGCCCCAGCACCGAGCCCTGCGGAACTCCGCTAGACACTGGCAGCCAACCAGAAACAGCCCCCTTTATTGCCACTCTTTGCCTTCTACTATCCAGCCAACCTGCTATCCATGCTAGTATCTTCCCTCTGATACCATGGGCTCTCATCTTCTTTAGCAGCCTCACCTTATCAAATGGCTTCTGAAAATCCAGGTAAACGACATCCACTGTCTCTCCTTTGTACATCCTCCTATTGGCTTCCACAAATAATTCCAACAGGTCTATTGGTGGTCTGTGACATCTCCATCTTAATGTATCCTCTACAATTTCTAGCCTGCTTTGTTTGCAATGTATCAATAAGATACCAAATGCTTCACATTATTAAATGCCCATATATTTTTGTAAAACTCTCCAACTTACATGATATGCAGCTTTGAGGCCTCCGCTGTCAGCAATATTTTCACCCAAGGTTTGCTTTCCATTGATATGCTCTCCATTTACGGTGTACTCATTGTATTGGTTGACCATACATTCAGTTTTGTTCTTAAAAGTTTCAAGTGAAGAGTTTTGCCACCAAGGTCGTAAATTGCCATCTTTATCATGTTCTCTGCCTGCACACGATAATGTTACAGAGTAAAATGTAACATAACACTACATAGCTGTGATAATGCTGTGGCCCAAACTTAGCATCCTGTTTGCTATAAAAACATCCGACAAATAAGCCCCTCTGCCCACACACCCACGTGCAACATTACATTGAAAGTGAAATTCGTTCTGTAGATCGGGTTGCCAACTTCCTCACTCCCAAATACGGGATAAGGTGACGTCACCGCCCCGCGCCCCGCGCCCCAAGCGACCTCACCCAGCCAGCGGCCATGTGTTCCCGCTCCACCAATGGCAGCTGCCATTGGTGGAGCGGGAGCACGTGGCCGCTGGCTGGGTGAGGTCGCGTGGGGCGGTGACGTCACCCTTTGTCCCGTATTTGGGAGTGAGGAAGTTGGCAACCCTACTAATACGGGACATGGACGGTCCCGTACGGGACAAACTAATTTAGCCCAAAATACGGGATGTCCTGGCTAATACGGGACAGTTGGCAACCCCATCTGTAGATGAAGGATTTCAGCTGCGGGTCCAAACTGTTCTCTTTTTGTACTGAAGAAGGTTCGGGAGAGATTTGAAGGAGGTATCCATTCCTATTAACAGGTAGTTTAAGGATCAGGCAGCAGAGTTAAAATTTGGAGTAAAAATTACTCGGGGAACATGTGGAAAAACCTTTTCTCTTTGAAGGATGATTATGACCTGAAATTCACTGCCTCCATGTGCGAATGGAGTTGAGAATTAATCAATACCTTCAAAAGAGAACTAGATAGGTAATGGAAGAGAAAATATTTGTCTGTTCTTGAAGGAGGAATGGACTGCTGAGATTGCACAGACATGATCGGTCGAATGTCTGCTACTGTCCCATAATAATTCTATGGGTCTGTCATAAACTTAATTAACTTGAAATGATAACTCAGTCTTTGTTTTGTCTCCAATGTTGCTGAGTATTTCCAGTATTTTCTGTTTGGTTACATTTCTAGCTATGAACAGTGGTTTCACCAAGTACCCAGCCCATTACACCTTTCACATTTCATGGGATAAATACAGAATTATTTCTCAAAGAGCTAACCCCACTATGGTAATTAATGCTAGACAGATCAACAGTAATTGGAATCCAGCTTGAATACGGACTACAACTAAATGGTAGAAGAGTAATATTTGATTTTATCGTGCAAATCATTCATGAGCCTGGCTTGTCCAATACAATGGATACAGTGAACTGCTCCAAAATTATGATGATTATGGTTATCTTAATATTGAAACAATCCCACTCCAGTTAAGGTACGCCCTGGTAAGAGTTGCAAGTTTATGCCTGCAAAGTTCCAGTGACAAAATAGCCAAAACTGTAAATATTGGAGTTTGTTTCCATTACTGTACCTTGGTCATCAAAGGCATGTGTTAATTCATGACCCATCACCACACCAATGCCACCAAAGTTCAAAGACCTACAGTTAAGCCAGAGAGAAAGATCAGTAATTCAGCATCCACACAATGAGCATTTTGATTTAGATGTCATTCCTCAAAGGTGTGATGGGAAGTACTTACTTCGGGCTACTTCTGGCATAGAACGGGGCTTGCAAAATACCCGCAGGAAAGACGATCTCATTTTTTGTAGGCACATAATATGCATTAACAGTAGGAGGTGTCATGCTCCACCTGCACACAAACGACAAGGACAAGACTGAGTATTCCATCTGCTCATAATTACGGTTTATCAGCATACAATTACCACAGACTTTACATGTCAAGACTTTATTTATAATTTCTTTCGTTACATCTCTCAGAAGTGACAGAAATGCTCCAAACATGAGTAAATGCTCTGCAGCCAGCATTAATATTTTTATGGGGACTGTATTCATTTAATGAACATTCTGTCAGATAGGTAAGGGGAAAGTATAGAGTTAATGGCATAACCTGTAACAGCATTGATGTGTAGGGGGATCTTGAGGTCCAGGGCCACTGCTTTCAGTGGCAACATGGATAGATAGAGTGATAAAGAAGGTATATTGCATGCTTGCCTTTATCAGTCAGGGCATTGAGTGTAAGAGTCGGGAGGTTATATTGCAGCTTTATAGGACTTAGGTTAGGCCACATTTGTAGTAATGTGCAGTTCTAGTCGCCCCATCACAGGAAGGATGTGGAGCTTAGGAGAGGCTGCAGAAGATGTTTACCAAAATGCTGCCAGGATTAGAAGGTATTGACTATAAAGAGAGGTTGGACAAATTTAAATTGTTTTCGCTGAAGCATCGGATGCTAAGGGGAGACCTGGTAGAAGTATATAAAATTACGAGAGGCATAGATAGGGTAGACAATCAGAACACTTTTCCCCATGGTGGACATATAAAAAACTAAAGGTATAGCTTTAATGTGAGAGGGACACAGTTTAAAGGAGATGTGCAGGCCAGTTTTGTTGACACAAAAAGTGGTGGATTCCCAGAATGCACTGCCAGGGTTGGTGGTGGAGGCAGATTTGATTGCAGCATTTAACAGACTTTTTGGATATGCAGGGATATGGATCATGTGCAGCAGAGGAGATTAGTTCAACTTGGCATCATGTTCAACTCAGACTTTGTGGGCCAAAAGGCCAGTTCATGTGTTGCATGTAGACATGCATTGAAGTAGACAACTTCCATTGTATGCAAAAGGATTTTTAGCAATAAATCTTTTACAATTTCCTCGAATAGCACCGGGACGTTTCAGTGCCCGGTGCGGCTCGGCTGCGGGCCTTAACATTGCCGGCGCAGCTCGGCCGCGGGACGTTTCAGTGCCCGGTGCGGCTCGGCCGCTGGACTTAACATCGCCCGGTGCGGCCGCGGGACGTTTCAGTGCCCGGTGCGGCTCGGCCGCTGGACTTAACATCGCCCGGTGTGGCCGCGGGACGTTTCAGTGCCCGGTGTGGCCGCGGGACGTTTCAGTGCCCGGTGCGGCTCGGCCGCGGGACGTTTCAATGCCCGGTGCGGCTTGGCCGCTGGACTTAACATCGCCCGGTGTGGCCGCGGGACGTTTCAGTGCCCAGGGCGGCTTGGCCGCTGGACTTAACATCGTCAGCGCTGTTCGGCCGCGGGACGTTTCAGTGCCTGGTGCGGCTCGGCCGCTGGACTTAACATCGCCCGGTGCGGCCGCGGGACGTTTCGGTGCCCGGGGCGGCTCGGCCGGGGGGCCTTCCATCCCCTTGCGGGGGCTGTGCGTTTCGTTTGCCTCGGTAGGGGTCGAGCTGCCTGTCCGTGGGTGCGGGGGGAAGAGAGGGGAAGTTTTGTTGCCTCCATCACAGTGAGGGGGTGTTTGGAGTCACTGTGATGGATGTTTGTGTTGGGGTCGGGTGTCCTGTGTTTTTTTCTTTTTGCTGTATTTTGTGTGACTGCTGAAATTTCGCTCGGTGTTGTGCCGAGTGACAATAAAGTGTTGTTATGTTATGTTATGTTGTAAAAAAAGTACTGTGCAGTGTTCATCCTTCAAATTTTAAGGTCTTAACCAAGTAGCACAACTGTAAAAATGGCACAAATTATGTTTTCACTATTTGAACTGAATAAACTCTCCAAACTGCTTAATTGCATCCTGAGAAACATGTACGTGTGTAGCAACTGCTCTTCCTTGTCCTGGAATTAAAATTGAAAACTTGGATGTAAAGACCAATGAACTCTTAAGTAATTTCTGTCCATGAAATGATATCAACATCGTTGTTCGCTGGAGCGGAATCCTCAGCTTCCGGCACAAATCTGCAAAGTCTACTCTGCAGTTATTGAGAAGCGCAACAGAAACTAACTAATTAAAATTCTTTAATAACTTTTAAAATGTACAATTTCATCAGAACTTTTGCCCGAGGGAAGCAAAGATAAGTAATGCAAGGTGAGCAGATATATCAGAACACATACTGGTCTCGGTTGGGGGTTTTCCGAAGTTGGTCGGCCATAATCTTGGCTGAAAAGTTGTAGAAATTCAACATGTTTTGAAAGAATGAATCCTCCGATACTTCATACTGAGTAAAAATGGAAAGATACAGATTATTGGAAGAGAGTTCAGCAATTTTAAAAAAACAATGCGCATTAGGTTTAGTATGGTACAGGTGCTCCTCAACTTACAATGGGGTTACGTTCGGATAAACCCATCGCAAACCGAAAATATCATACGTCGAAATGCATTTAATACACCTGATCACGTGGCCGGAAACGAGCTGCGGGTCGCTGCCGTTGCCCGGCGTTTGCACCATTGTAAAGTCAAAATATCGTAAGTCGGGGAGCACCTGTATAGTTTAGTATGGTTTAATGGTACAGCATTGGAGCAGGCCTTTTGCCAATAATTGATCACCTAGTCACATTAGTTCTATGTTATCACACTTTATCATCCACTCCCTACACACTTGGAGCAATTTAGAGGACAATTAACCTATAAATCTGCATCTCTTTGAGATCTGGGAGGAAACCCACACGGTCACAGGGAGAACATGCAAACTCTACACTGACAGCACCCAAGGTCAGGATCGAACCCGGATCTCTAGCACTGTGAGGCAGTTGGTCTACCACTGTGCCATCCTGAAACAGAGCTAGGCTTCATTTGTTATTTGCGAAATTCCATTGATAATTCTTAAATAGTTGACAAGTACATGATCCCATAAGAAGCATCAGGAGTAACTACTTCTCAGATACTCTCTGCACCTTCACCCCACAATCCTGAACTTAGGAAAACAATGAACAGACACAAAAACAGAAAAAAAGACACAAAATGCTGCAGTAACTCAGTGGGTCAGGCAGTATATCTGGAGAACATGGATAAGTGACATTTCAGGTCAGAACCCTTCTAGATAGTTCTTTTAAATATTTCTGTGCAACCTCATTGCTCCATTGTTGTGGGAGTGGTTTCGGGACTACCGGTCAAAGGTGCCTTCCCATTTGTAGAAAAAATACAAGGAAAAAGTCAAGAGGGTTTACATTTGTGTTACACTTACCAGAGAACACTCACCACTGTCCTCACCACCAGTCCAATCATTATAGCTCCATACGAGTCTTGGTGAAGCATGTTATTTGGACGCAGTTTCCAGAATTGAACCTTATAAAGAATGCTGGGTCTCAAGCACGATGCTTTTCAACTATTTTCCCTGCCTCAATTCACCTGAAAAGCTTAGTTATATCAGATTCACTGCCCCTTTACATTGTTTCATAGAGTCATAGAATGATACTGTGTGGAAACAGGCACTTCGGCCCAACTTGCCCACACCGGCCAACATGTCCCAGCTACACTAGTCCCACTTGCCTGCGCTTGGTCCATATCCCTCCACACCTGTCCTATCCATGTACCCGTCTAACTGTTTCTTAAACGATGAGATAGTCCCAGCCTCAAGTACCTCCTGTGGCAGCTTGTTCCATACACCCACCACCCTTTGTGTGAAAAAGTTACCCCTCGGATTCCTATTAAATCTTTTCCCCTTCACCTTGAACCTATGTCCTCTGGTCCTCGATTCCCTTACTCTGGGCAAGAGACTGTGCATCTACCCGATCTACTCCTCTCATCATTTTGTACACTTTTCAGTATCTTAAATCGTTTTTTTATTTTATTTACTCACGCCATCATAGACTTCATCCAATTCTCTGGCATCGAAAATGAAGTCTGGAAAACCAATCATGTCATAAATAGCATCAGCCTAACAGAAAAGTGGAAAAAGTGCAAAATGTGTCAGAAGAGTGACTTTTTACATATGATAAAGTAACCATTTAAAACTTGTTAATTGTTGTGCTAAAAGAAATTCAGATGAAGCCCTGTTTGTTGGAATCCCAACAAAAGACAAATAAGCACACAAAGCTGGAGTAACTCAGCGGGTCAGACAACATCCCTGGAGAAAAGGAATAGGTGACGTTTCGGGTCGAGACCCTTCTGAAGAAGGGTAGCTTGGTTTGAGAATAGCTCTGCCCAAGACCACAAGAAATTGTAGAGAGTTGTAGATGAAGTCCAGTGCATCACACAGACCAGACTTCCCATCATTGACTCCATTTACACTTCAGCTTAGGGTTGCCAACTATCTCACTCCCAAATAAGGGACAAGGTGACCTCACCGCCCCGTACCCCACGTGATCTCACCCAGCCAGCTGCCACGCGCTCCCACTCCACCAATGGCGGCTGCCCGGGCCTGGAACCGGGTTGCTACGCAACCTCCGTTAGGTGGCGCCTGGGCCTCCAGACATACACTGTCCGGACCTACAGCGCCCCCGGGCCTACAGTGCCCCACCCCCCCTGGTCCCATACGGGACAAACCAATTTAGCCCAAAATATGGAATGCCCAGCTAATATGGGACAGTTGGCAACGCAACTTCAGCTGCCTCAGAAACGCAGCCAATATAATCAAATTAATTACTCCAGCTTCTTCAGAAGGGTCTTGACCCAAAACGTCACTGATTCATTTTCTCCAGACATGCTGTCTGACCCGCTGAATTACTCCAGCTTTTTGTGTCTATCTTCGGTTTAAACTAGCATCTGCAGTTCCTTCCTATCCAAAGACAAATACGCAATTCTTTCCATGACATCAATGAGCTGAGTTAGTGACTGCAGTCAATGATATTGTCAGCAAAAGTTTAACCACTGCAGTATGTAAGATGCAAACATGACCAATTTCCTCTACATAAACAGATGAAGTGCTAAAATACCATTATAGTGTGGTTGTGCAAACAACTTCAATGAAGGGCAGACTGACAGATCTAAAAGCGTGAATTTCAAGGTAGACACAAAATGCTGGAGTAACTCAGCGAGTCAGGCAGCATCTCGGGAGGGAAGGAATGGGTGACGTTTCGGGTCGAGACCCTTCTTCAGACTCGTGAATTTCAACCTGCATTTACCTCCAGTGAGTGGGTCATGCACATGCAACCAACCTCATTGACAAGAAGATTGTTCATTGCAATATATCAATTACAGCATTATTAATTTGGGTTCTGAGGTTTGATTCTTGGAGCTTAAAAATGGAAGCAAAGTTGAGAAGCATCTACAAAACGAGGGACCTAACACTTGGATATATAGAGCCATTTTCCTGCACTGCAGTGGAAAGGTTTTTTCCACAGTTCTTGTGCTGAGAGATTACTTTACACACTGTGGAGGCATTGGCTACATTTTGGAAGTTTTGAGGTTCACATTGTATTTTAAGTTCTGATTAACTTTGGACCCGAGCTCTGACCACCAGAACAGAAAGGGCTCCAACAGGATTTAAGCTTCCGAAGATAGACACAAAAGGCTGTAGTAACTCAGCGAGTCAGACAGTATCTCTGAAGGAAAGGAATAGGTGATGTTTAGGGTCTCGACCTGAAACGTCACCCATTCCTTCTCTCCTGAGATGCTGCTTGACCTGCTGAGTTACTCCAGCATTTTGTGAATAAATACCTTCGATTTGTACCAGCATCTGCAGTTATTTTCCTACACTATCAGCTTTTTGTGTCTATCTTTGGTTTAAACCAGCATCTGCAGTTCCTTCCTGCACAGAGTATAAGCTACCTTTGATATGTTGGAATCGCAGCGCCTGAGGAATTGTATAAAGAGGTGGCAGGCATTTGCAATATATGAGAACAAGTTCAAATTGAACCTTCGGGTCCTGTTTTATGCATGGTGACTATATTACAACAAGAAATGTCAAGGGCACAGCACATCTGGAGGGTTTCATGGCATGGTATAAATACTACTATGCCCCAAGAGTCTTCTTTCTTTCGTATGTCAACTACAACAATCACCTATTCCTGGCAATTGGTGCTTCAGAGTACCGTAGTTGACGCTTTGCTGCAAATGTTGCCAGTTCCGTAGGACTACCCAGGGTGGACGACGAGGACGTAAAGCAGCTCCCACCCCCTCACCAAATGTCTGAGAGCTCTTCTACCAGGAACAGCAATTAGTTTAGTTTACTTTAGTTTAGTATAGAAATACAGCGCAGAAGCAGGCCCTTCGGCCCACCAGGTCCCCACCGGCCAGTGATCCCCGCACATTAACACTATCCCACACCCACTAGGGACAATTTTTACATTTACCAAGCCAATTTAACCTACAAACCTGTACGTCTTTGGAGTGTGGGAGGAAACCGAAGATCTCGGAGAAAACCCACGCAGGTCACGGGGAGAACGTACAAACTCCGTACAGACAGTACCCGTAGTTGGGATCGAACCGAGGTTTCCGGTGCTGCATTCACTGTAAGGCAGCAACTCTACCCTGTGCCACCTCAACAAGAACACCCCTCATTCTCCTGCGCTCCAAGGAATAGAGACGCAGCCTACTCAACCATGTGGCGGCACAGTGCCACAGCGGTAGAGTTGCTGCATTACTGCAAATGTAGCGCCAGAGACCCGGGTTCCATCCCAACTATGGTGTGTAAAGGGTTTGTACGTGCTCCCCGTGGGTTTTCTCCGAGATCTTTGGTTTCTTCCCACACTCCAAAGACGTACAGGTATGTAGGTTAATTGGCTTGGAAAATGTAAAAATTGTCCCTAGTGGGAGTAGGATAGTGTTAATAAATGTGGATCGCTGGGCGGCGCGGACCCGTTGGCCGTTTTGTGCTGTATCTCTAAACCTTTCCCTATAGTTCAGACCCTCTAGTCCTGGCAACAATCTTGTAAATCTTCTCTGAACCCTTTCAAGCTTGACAATAGCTTTCTTATAACATGGTGCCCAGAACTGAACACAATGCTCTAAATGAGGTCTCACCAACGTCTTATACAACTGCTGTACAGTCTCATCAACGTCTTGTACAGTTTGTTGAGTTGTGCGAGCAGCAACCTTTTCAAGCAAGTTAGAATGCTAGGCTAATTGATAACTAGGTTCTGGTCAAGTGGTCCTCAAACATTACTGTCAAAATATGAAATAAGAGTGCAATTCCTTCCCAGGGAGGGCAACTGACTTTCAGGTTGCCGAGCAAAGAGTTTCACCACAAGTACAGCAACTGAAACATAAATAAACAAATGGACTAAAATAACAAAACATGCTGGTTCAAAAAGCAACACTTCCTCTCATGGTAAAGAACTTGCTATTGCAGTTTAATTAAAATGAAACATACATACAAATACATTTTCTATTAAAAAACTGAGCTCTTCTCTAAATATTTTGCAGAAATGGTTATATATGTCCTCGTCATGTGTGGTCCTTGCAACTGAATTTTCGTACTAAGTGCATCAATAATTCAGACTGCTGCTTAGTGGTCCACTTGAAGGGGCATTATGAGGTCCAGGGTTTGTAAACATGCACAGCGTTTCAGTGCCACAGCTGTAGAGTTGCTGCCTTACAGCGAATGCAGTGCCGGAGACCCGTGTTCGATTCCGTTTACGGGCGCTGTCTGTACGGAGTTTGTACGTTCTCCCCGTGACCTGCAAGGGTTTTCTCCGAGATCTTTGGTTTCCTCCCACACTCCAAAGACGTACAGGTATGTAGGTTAATTGGCTTGGTAAATGTAAAAATTGTCCCTAATTGGGTGTAGGATAGTGTTAATGTGCGGGGGGATCGCTGGTCGGCGTGGACCCGGTGGGCCGAAAGGGCCTGTTTCCGCGCTGTATCTCTAAACTAAACTATAAAGCTATAGGCTCTAGGTGTCACACTGCTGCAATTCTTCAAAGTTATAGTAGATGACGAGGAAATTGACAATATCCTTGATGAACTAGTCGGCAGGATAGCTATCTAAGGCAGCAAAGGATACTGCCATCAACAAACCACAATCTGTGTGCTTCTCGTGTTTAAAAATCGCAGGAAGGATAAAGGCACCATCCAAACTTTCACAATCCTTCACTGATAACAAGGGTGCTTCGCACATTGTCACATGTAATATGGACAGTTTAAGTTCGCCACCCCCCTCCCATTCCTACACTGGCCTTTCTGTCCTGGGCCTCCTCCACTGCCAGAGCGAGGCCAAATGCAAATTGGAGGAACAGCATCTTATATTTCGCTTGGGCAGCTTACACCCCAAGGGTATGAATATTGATTTCTCTAACTTCAAGTAACCCCGGCATCCCCTCTCTCTCTATCCCTCCCTCACCCAAGTCGCATCAGGTTCCCGTTCTCACCTAGCAAACAGCGAACAAATGGCCTATTTCTTTTATCATCATAACTTTTTTGCATATCTTTCATTCACTTGAAACCTGAACAGCACCTCATATTTCGCTTGGCAGCTTACAACCCATCGGTTTGAATATTGACTTCTCTAACTTCAAGTAACCCTTGCTTGCCCTCTCTCTCCATCCCCCCCCCCACCCGCTCGCTGGTTCTCCTACTAGTTTCACTGTCCCTCAGATTAATTTTACTATTTGTATACTCGTAGATCACCAAGTAGTATAAGAAAATAACTGCAGATGCTGGTACAAATCGAAGGTATTTATTCACAAAATGCTGGAGTAACTCAGCAGGTCAGGCAGCATCTCGGGAGAGAAGGAATGGGTGACGTTTCGGGTCGAGACCCTTCAGATCACCGTCTGCTTTGATCTGTCCTTTTCACACCTTACATGCTCTTTGTACCTTTCCATATCTCTAGTTTCTCTCTCGCCTGACTCTCAGTCTGGAGAAGGGTCTCGACCCGAAACGTCACCCATTTACTCAGTTACTCCAGCATTTTGTGTCTATCATCAATTTCATTGCTGGCTTTCCCTGTGCAAACTGGATCAACTTGCCAGATCACTGGAGGTGTGCCAATTACAACCACATACTCTGGCACACAGTTTTACCCGTGGCTGCTTAAAAAAGTAGACACATAACTTTTGAGAGCAATTGTCACCTTCATTTTGTATGTAGCATTATCAGATCGTCCCCTCATTGCCCACATGGTGCTGCCTGCACACTAAGGTTTCTGTGGGATTATTAGAGTCTATAAGCCCCTCATTGCAAGTGTGGTGCAGTGATTACATTTTGAAAACAGTGTCGCTACAATATTTTGCCGTCCCTTTCTCCTGGCACTCCACTTCCAGTGACAATTAAGGGAATACTACTGTGCCACTCATGCGGTAACATCATACAGCAGAGAAATAGGCCCTTCAGCCCAACTTGCCCATGCTGATCAACAGGCTCCATCTACACTAGTCCCACCTGCCTGTGTTTGGCCCAAATATAGAAACATAGAAAATAGGTGCAGGAGGAGGCCATTTAGACCTTCGAACCAGCACCGCCATTCATTGTGATCATGGCTGATCATCCACAATCAGTAACCCGTGCCTGCCTTCTCCCCATATCCCTTGATCCCACCAGCCCCTAGAACTCTATCTAACTCTCTTTTAAATCATCCAGTGAATTGGCCTCCACTGCTCTCTGCGGCAGAGAATTCCACAAATTCACAACTCTCGGAGTGAAAAAGATCTTTCTCACCTCAGTTTTAAATGGCCTCCCCTTTATTCATAGACTGGCCCCTGGTTCTGGACTCCCCCAACATTGGGAACATTTTTTCTGCATCGAGCTTGTCCAGTCCTTTTATAATTTTATATGTCTCTATAAGATCCCCTCACATTCGTCTAAACTCCAGTGAATACAAGCCTAGTCTTTCCTCATATGTCAGTCCTGCCATCCCGGGGATTAACCTCGTGAACCTACGCTGCACTGCCTCAATGCAAGGATGTCCTTCCTCAAATTAGGAGACCAAAACTGCACACAATACTCCAGATGTGGTCTCACCAGGGCCCTATACAACTGCAGAAGAACCTCTTTACTCCTATACTCAAATCCTCTCATTACGAAGGGTAACATGCCATTAGCTTTCTTCACTGCCTGCTGTACCTGCACGCTTACTTTCAGTGACTGGTGTACAAGGACACCTAGGTCTTGTTGCACTTCCCCCTTACCTAACCTGACACCATTGAGACATCAATCCCTCTAAACATTTCCTATCCATATGATGATATGATAATCCCTGCCACAACTACCTCTTCTGGCAGCTCATTCCATGTACCCACCACCCTCTGTGTGAAAAGGTTGCCCCTCAAGATCCTACTAAAGCTTTCCCTCGCACCTTAAACCTATGTGCTCTGGTTCTTGATTCCCCTACTCTGGGTAAAGGACTTTGTGTATCTTCCCTATCTATTCCCCTCACTTGTACACATCTATAAGAACACCCCTCATCCTCCTATGCTTTAAGGAATAAAGTCCTAACTTGCTCTCATGTCCTGGCAACATTCTTGTACATCTTCTCTGCACTCTTTCCAGCTTAACAATATATTTTCTATGGCAGGGTGACCAAAACTGAACACAACACTCCACAGTAGACAAACTGAACACAACACTCCACAGTAGACAAACTGAACACAACACTCCATATGTTACCTCACCCACACCTTGTACAGCAGCACCATTTTCTATTCTCAATACCCTGACTGATGAAGGCCAGTTACCAAAAGCCTTCAAGACCACTCTATCTAACTGTGATGCCACTTTCAAAAAATATGTAGCTGTGCTCCTGGATCCCCCTGCTCTACAAAAATTCCCCAGAGCCCTGCCATTCACTATGGTTTGACTTCCCAAAATGCAAAACCTCGTCCTTATCTGCATTAAACTCCATTAACCATTCCTTGGCTCACTTGTCAAAATGATTAAGATCTTGCTGTAATTTTTGAGAACCACCTTCGCTATCTACAATACCACTCGCTTTTGTATATGATCAGGCCCGGGAGATTTATCTACCTACATATGTCCGAGTACATTCAGCGCCTCCTTGACTGTAATACTGACTTTCCTCAAGAAACTTCCATTAACTGTCCCAAGTTGCCCAGACTTCATGTCTTTCTCCACAGTAAAAACAGAGGATAAATACTAATTTCGGAAATTGCCCATCTCCTGTGACTCCACACAGAGCCCTTGGTCTCTTGAAGGTCCCTCTTCTCTCCCTATTTACCCTCTTTCCCTTAATGAACATCAAATCTCTTTGAATTACCTTCAACGCTATCTGCTAGATATCTGCCCCATTTTTGCCCCCTGTTTTCCTTCTTAAGTATGCTCCTTAGCTCCCGAAACTCCTCCAGGGATTCACTTGATATCAGCTGCCAATACATTTCCCATACCTCCAATTTTTCTTACCAGCACCTCAATTTCTTTCACAATTCCTGCTTCCTTATGCCCATCTGCCTTCCCCTTCACTCTAACTGCAACACACATGCCCTGAACTCTTGTCATCATACTTTTAAAAGCATCGAGCACGTGGACCGGACACGGCCTACAGCGGTGGAGCAGCAGCAGAGGTCACCACGGCTACGCTTGGCTAGGCTGTCCCTGCCGTGCCACCGGGACAATGGACCTTCATGGTCAGATCAAGATCCCTGCACTTACAAAAACTGGCACGTTAAAATGGCGCTAAATTGGCGACACTGTATACTGTATTAGTGCTATACATTTGAACTGTATCTGAGAGGCTTATCCAATATGTATCCAGGTGCTTATGTATCGTGACACTTGTACTAAACTGTATACAAGAATTAATTTCACTGTACATGCGACCAATGAAGTACCATATCATTCCATGCAACTTTCCAAATATTGCTCTGCTTGCAAACAACCTGGTTCAATCAACTTGAGCACGTTCCTGTCCAATACCATCAAGCCTGGCCTTGCTCCAACTCAGAATTTTCCCTTTCCCCTGACTCTCAGTCTGAAGAAGGGTCTTGACCCGAAACATCACCTTTTCCTTTTCTCTAGAGATGCTGCCTGACCCGCTGAGTCACTCCAGCTTTTGGTGTCTATCTTTGGCTTAAAACAGCATCTGCAGTTCCTTCCTACACATCAGAATTTTAATTCACAGGCCCGCCCGGCCTTTATCCATAACTATCTTAAGGCTAATAGAACAGTCATCGCTCGTCCCAAAAGGCTCGCCTGTGAACACTTCAGTGACTTCCTCAATTCCTGAGACTCGATCAAGCGTTACCTTCTCCCATGTAGGAGCCTCTACATATTGCTTGAGGAAACATTCCTGAACACATTTGACAAATTCCACCCGTCTAAGCCTTTTGCACTATGACAGTCCCAGTGTACACTGGGAAAATTAAAATCCCGATTATAGAGACGTATAAAATTATAAAAGGACTGGACAAGCTAGATGCAGGAAAAATATTCCCAGTGTTGGGGGAGTCCAGAACCAGGGGCCACAGTCTAAGATTAAAGGGGAGGCCATTTAAAACTGAGGCGAGAAGAAACTTTTTCACCCAGAGAGTTGTGAATTTGTGGAATTCTCTGCCACAGAGGGCAGTGGAGGCCAATTCACTGTATGAATTTAAAAGAGAGTTAGATAGAGCTCTAGGGTCTAGAGGAATCAAGGGATATGGGGAGAAGGCAGGCACGGGTTACTGATTGTGGATGATCAGCCATGATCACAATGAATGGCGTTGCTGGCTCGAAGGGCCTAATGGCCTCCTTCTGCACCTATTTCCTATGTTTCTATGATGATATCATTTGTCTTGTATCTGCCTGCAATCTCCTGGCATATTTGCTCTTCTAATTCCCTTTGACTATTTGGGGGCCTGTAGTACACTTCCAATAAGGTGATCATTCCCTTTTTTTAATTGTGTAGGAAGGAACTGCAGATGCTGGTTTACACCAAAGATAGACACAAAATGCTGGAGTGCCTCAGCGGGTCAGGCAGCATCTCTGGAGAGAAGGAATAGATGACATTTGGGTATTTATTCACAAAATGCTGGAGTAACTCAGCAGGTCAGGCAGCATCTCGGGAGAGAAGGAATGGGTGACGTTTCGGGTCGACCCGAAACGTCACCCATTCCTTCTCTCCCGAGATGCTGCCTGACCTGCTGAGTTACTCCAGCATTTTGTGAATAAATACCTTCGATTTGTACCAGCATCTGCAGTTATTTTCTTATGATGACATTTGGGTAGTTTCTTCTTGAGACTCTTCTTGAGACTATATAGCCCACTGGCCAAACCATCAGTCATGTCAGCTCAGACCACTACACTGACTGCCTCCTCTGTCCAGGAGTTTAGAGATGACTTTGCTTAAGATTACGTGTTCAAAACAGAGCAGTATTCAACAACTAGAAACCTGATGCAGGTGTCCTTGTTTAGCTTCAGCTTCTTCCCTGCTGATATTAGACTACAAAACAATCTTCCCCTAAGCTAGCGTGTGCTCCCAATCTTACAACCTATCTTTTGGTGGATGTTGGACATTTCTGTGTAATTGTAGCGCTACGATTCTGTGTAAATGTAAGGCTACAATGTTATAATAGTGCATTCTTCACTTTGGTTATTTTCTCTTTGCATGACATGTTGTTTGTGCGTAGTCACATCTAGTATGATTTGCTCTGACTGGATAGCATACAAATTAAAGTTTGTCAAAAACAAACCAACACATACATTTAAGGTAGACACAAAATGCTGGAGTAACTCAGCGGGTCAGGCAGCATCCCGGATCTCAGCATCTCGGGAGAGCAGGAATGGATGACTTTTCGGGTCGAGACCCCTCTTCAGACCTGGGTCTGAAGAAGGGTCTCGACTCGAAACGTCAGCCATTCCTTCTCTCCCGAGATGCTGCCTGACCCACTGAGTTACTCCAGCATTTTGTGTCTACCTTCGATTTAAACCAGCATCTGCAGTTCTTTCCAACACATACATTTATCTTGCTTATTACAAGAATACCATACCAGATTCTCGCATATTACTGTCACATATTTCACTACAGAGACAATAAGCAGATCACAAGGCAGTTCAGATATTGACAGAACACTCAGGTCAAAAAAAGAGGGCAAGGCTACTATATCAATTTATAAGCTAATAATACACGTTTCGGCAATTCTGTTCCACAGAAATGTTAAATGAGAAGTTTTGAAGGCAATTTATTTAACTTCTGGACATCATCAGCTCCTAGTGCACAGATCCATACAGCCAACATTAGTACAGGAAGAGCAGAATAAGTGGCCTAAGTATACAGTTAAATGAAAGAAAAATCATGTGGATGAAGTTCACAGTGTCATTATTACAAAGTAGACAACTGACTAAAATCTCTCCAACTTTCCATTATAATGTTTTGGTCCAGATATCAAAAATTTAGCATTTCCTCAGAAGGATAAACAAACCTTTTCCTCAGCTGCTTGGCGGGTCTTATCATCCATCCAGGAAAGTTTTTCCAGGCCCTCTTTAAATGCTGTTCGAATTTCATTTATCATTTCTTCTGCCTAGAAAAGAGATCAATTTTGTTATATAAGGTACACTGCAACACAATGTAGCAGCCAAACTCAGCACATGTATTCAATGTGCGTAGGTTTACTAGGTTAATTCCCGGAATGGCGGGACTGTCATATGTTGAAAGACTGGAGCGACTAGGCTTGTATACACTGGAATTTAGAAGGCTGAGAGGAGATCATCGAAACGTACAAGATTATTAAGGGGTTGGACACGTTAGAGGCAGGAAACATGTTCCCAATGTTGGGGGAGTCCAGAACAAGGGGCCACAGTTTAAGAATAAGGGATAGGCCATTTAGAACTGTGATGAGGAAAAACTTTTTCAGTCAGAGAGTTGTGAATCTGTGGAATTCTCTGCCTCAGAAGGCAGTGGAGGCCAATTCTCTGAATGCATTCAAGAGAGAGCTAGATAGAGCTCTTAAGGATAGCGGAGTCAGGGAGTATGGGGAGAAGGCAGGAACGGGGTACTGATTGAGAATGATCAGCCATGATCACATTGAATGGCGGTGCTGGCTCGAAGGGCCGAGTGGCCTCCTCCTGCACCTATTTTCTATTGTCTATTATTTTTGAAGGGTAGCAAGGCCTGACATCAGTGAACCTGACGTGGGAAAGTTATTGGAAGAGATTCTCAGGGACAGGATCTTCCAGTATTTGGATTGGCACGGACTATTTAGTGGTAGTCAGCATGGGTTTGTGCATGGGGAAATAGTGTCTCACAAAGCTGGTAACAATGTTAAAAGAGGTTGCCAAGTGGGTTGATATGGACAGGGCAGTGGATGTTGTCAACGTGGAACGTAGCACGGCTTTGACCAGGTCCCACATGGTTAGATCGCATGGAATCCAAAGTGAGCTAGCCAACTGGATTCAAAATTGGTTTGGAAAAAGTAGTCACAGCGTTCCCATCTCCACCCCTTTCCACTTTCTGCAGATACTGTTCCCTTCACAACTTCCTGGTTAACTCATCCCATACCACCCAAACCACCCCATCCCCAGGTACCTTCACCTGCATCCGCAGGAGGTGCAACACCTGTCCCTATACCTCCTCCGTCAACTCTGTCCATGGACCCCAACAGTTCTTTCGGGTAAGGTAGAGGTTCACTTGTACCTCCTCCAACCTCACCTACTGAATCCGTTGTTCAAGATGTGGACTCCTTTTTATCGGCGAGACCAAGCGCAGACTCGACGATCTTTTCGCTGAACATCTCCGCTCTTTAATTCCCCGTCCCATTCCCACACTGACCTTTCTGTCCTGAGCCTCTTCCATTGTCAGAGTGAGGCCAAAAGTAAATTGGAGGAACAGCATCTCATATTTTACTTGGGCAGCTTACAACCCAGCGGAATGAATATTGATTTGTCTAACTACAAGTAACCCTTGCATCCCCTTTCTCCGATCCTCCCCCACCCCAGTGGTTGTACTAGTTTTACTAGTATACAGTCATCCTGGTGAGTTCCTCTGTTCACTTGTTGTCACCTCTCCAAGACCCAACAAAGGCCTATTGTGGGCCCCACAGTTCCTTCATTATCATTGCTTTTTGCATATCTTCC
Organism: Rhinoraja longicauda; assembly: GCF_053455715.1. NCBI lineage: Eukaryota > Metazoa > Chordata > Chondrichthyes > Rajiformes > Arhynchobatidae > Rhinoraja > Rhinoraja longicauda. The sequence goes on along the minus strand of NC_135965.1, from coordinate 2,286,729 downwards.
ATTCGTTTCTTGTAAGTACTGTCTATATCTCTTGTTCCACTTTCCCCTGACTCTCAGTCTGAAGGTTCTTGACCCAAACATCACCTATTCCTTCTCTCCAGAGATGCTGCCTGACCCGCTGAGTTACTCAGCTTTTTTGTGTCTATCCTTAGTCAAAGGGTAGTTGTGGACAGCTATTCTTCTGATTGCACTGTGATTAGTGAAGTGCCACAGAGTTGTGCTGGATCCACTGTTGTTATCTACATTAACGATTTGGAGACAATGTAGTTAACATTGTCAGTAAATTTGCAGATGACACCATAATTAGTGGCACAGAGGACAGTGAGGAAGGATGCCTTAGTTTCAATCAGGATCTACAGTAGATCCATTGAAAAAGTGGGTGAAAGGAATAGCAAATGGAATTTAACTCTGTCAAATGTGAGGTGCTACATTTTGAAATGTCAAACCAGGGCATGACTAGCACAGTAAACGGTAGAGCCCTGAAGAGTGTTGCAGTCCACAGAGATCTGGGAGTATGGGTGCATGGTTTCCTGAAAGTGGCAAATCAAGTGGACATAGTGGTGAAGGTGTTTGGCAAGCTTGCCTTCATTGGGATGGATATCGAGTGCAAAGGTTGGTCTTTTTCCCCAGAGTAGAGTATTGTAAAATGAGAGGGCAGAGGCTTAAGATGAGAGGGGAGATATTGAACTCATCCGCCCGCACATGATCCATGTCCCTCAATTCCCTGCACTTCTATGTGCTTATCTAAAAGCCTCTTAAATGCCACGATCGTACCTGCCTCCACCACCACCTGTGGCAATGCGTTCCAGGCCCCCACCACTCTCTGTGTAATAAACCCTGCCCTGCACATCGTCATTAAGCTTTCTCCCTCTGGCCTTGTAGCTATGCCCTCTAGTGTTGGACATTTCCACCCAGGAAAAAAGGTTCCGACTGTCTAGCCTATCTATGCCTCTCATACTTTTATATACTTCAATCATAAAAGAAAGCTTAGAGAAAGCAATCCAAGTCTATCCAACCTTTTCCTGTTGCTGAACCCTTCTAATCTAGGCAGCATTCTGGTAAACCTCCTCTGCACCCTCTCCAACGCCTCTAAATAATACCTGGAATGGGACGGCCAGAACTGCATGTAATACTCTAGAATGTGGCCTAAACAAAGTCCTATAGAGCTGCATCATGACTTCCTGACTCTTATTTTCAATGAAGGCAAGCATACCATATACTTTCTTTACCACCTTTGTGCTGACACCTTTCGTGAGCTATGAACTTGGAATATTTCAATGGTATATTTCTTTGCCCAATATAAATAAATTGAAATATCAGAAACTTACTATTACTTTGCTATCTTTGTCAAATGTAAACTTTACAAACAAGGCTCCCAAGGCAAATCCTAGAGTATCATCTGTGTTTCCAATGCAGGTCTGCCATCGTGGAGTGCAGGACTGAAAGAGAACAGGTTTTATCAGTGCAAGTTACAATGCAATACATTAAAAAAATCCAACCTGAAATGTATTTGAAACATTATTGCTAGGCATCGTTAGTTGTAATCATTGAGTCATTGTCAAATAGTCACAAAGGCTCTGTTGCTTCTGAGTCCAAGCAAACCATCAAGCCCCCATTTGTACTAATCCTACACTAATCCCATTTTATTCTTTCAAAATTTCCATCAATCTCCTCAGATTCTATCTCAGTCCAACACACCAGGGGCAATTTAGTGGTTATTTAACCTGTCAGTCCCCATGTCTTTGGAATCTCAGTGCCTCGTGTCACAGAGAGAACTCCACACCGCCAGCATTGGAGGTCAGCTCTGAACACCAGTGCTAAAGCTGTGAGGCAGCACCTCTCCTGGCTGTGCACAGTGCTGTTCATTCATCTATTTGAATAGATGCTTACAAAAATATAATGCTGCCACATAGAATAGTCCTCATAAATTAAAGCTAACATCCTGATGAAAAGATTTATTAGAACAATGCAAATTTTTTACTTTTCAATCTGGTGCTTTTTTGTTCTGTCATGCCACAGTTGACATTGTAAGGCTGATGTTCTGAGGCACTTGTTCCTGTTCATTAATTTTAGAAAATAACCATTTCGCAAAAACTAAAAGGCTGAGAAATACCAAAAACAAATACCTTGCGTTAAAGATTGATTTTAATTCTGATTAATTTAATTAAAAAACAAAGATAGTAAGGTGGACATTTTATCACAAATATAAATGACACTTTAAACAAATAATGTTATTGATATAGCAGCTAAAATGAACCATGAAGTATGGCATGGAAAATGCAAGAAGCCGTTTGTTTAAATCTGAAATATGAATGTCTTTGGTCTCGACCCAAAAAGTCACCCATTCCTTCTCTCCAGAGATGCTACCTGTCCCACTGAGTCACTCCAGCATTTTGTGTCGATCTTCGGTTTAAACCAGCATCTGCAGTTCCTTCCTGCACATCTGAATGTCTTCTGAGATCTGGATCTGCTCCTGTATTTTACCTTACATCTAAAATACCACGGGTAACAAATCTTTCTGTGCAACTCACAGTACCATTGCCCCTAATTCTCAGATGCTAGATCGGATATGAAATGCTCCAACTTATTTCTGGAAAATCTAAACTTTATAGCAAGCAGTCAAAACAACTATGGGAAATGTTTTATACAGTATTTGAGGTAAAAAGTACAATAATAACATTGTGCACTTTGTATTTTATTTCCCCAAACAGCTCTGATATGGGAAATAGCTAAATGTATGATAGATTATTTTGAGAAGTTTTACGTGTCAATAGTTATTCTAATTAACAATCCAATGCTTCTGGATACAAAAATAATCGAATGTGAAATTTAATAACTGTCTTGTCCGCTCATTTCCTGAAGTAGTTTCTGGGTGGTCCAATACTTCTATATTCTCTGGAGCCAACAATGAAACACAAGTCATGATGCATTGAGTTGCATCGCATTGACTTCTTTTTATCAACAATCAATTCCACGGGAATTCTTTTGGAAGTTTCACTGCAGTGATGTTCCCTGAATATTAATGTATCTTTTTTTTTCTAAATCGTGTTCACTAACATACATTTACTATAATTAGTTATGCACTACATGCAAATAAATAAAAATGAATTACAATTTATTTGAAAGTAAAAGCAATTTTTAATTGTTTACAGATGGTGTATTATGTATTATGTGCACATACATGACAAAGTCACCAGAAGGCATTGACAGTTGCCTGCAGCTCTCAAACTGGCCAGGCTACAGATCTTTTGGAGAACATCCACTATGGGAAGTCTCTGGGATGCCAGCTATCTGGAAGACACCACAAACCTGATTGCCATTACGGTTTCGACTTCAAATGGAATAATCTGTTGAAAGCTCCAACATTAGCATGAACCAATAAAGCTGCTTTGATCTCTAATGTTATAATTGCTTGCTAATTTCTTTAGATTGTTAATTTAACTACTTTCAGGCAGATCACTATTTGGCATCATTTCAACTCCGTTACAAAGATCTTGAGAAATTTACTTTCTAAATAAAATTGCAAATAAATTCCATGGCAATCATTCCTTAAACTGATACATTGGCTTTCGAAAGGCTGATTGTATTTGTTGCACTTTAGAATGGAATGTATCTACAATGTTACATCTTTTATTCAGCACAAATTAAAATTTTAAATACTGTACAATGAACTGGACTTTAAAAATTAAGACCATTGCAAATATAGGGATAAACATTCATTCCCATATTTAAATTGTTTAAGCACTAATCCTTTTTGCAGGAAAAGTAAGATATCAATCTCGCTTTCAATTCTTACCTTCTTTGTTCCAAGCAGAGTCTCCATAAATTTTTTATTTGCATTTTCAAACCGCTGGTCCAAGGTGGATGCTGTTTTGTGCACTAAATTCCACATCATGTAATTGTTCAAAATGCTAATTGAGTTAAAATAATAAAGATTCAATGATTTAGGCTTTGGATACAGTATTTGAAATCACAATCTACATCACAATGAAATGAACAAAATCTCAATAGAGGAAACTATCATGGATCAATTTATTTTATGTCATCAATGCAAAAACTATATTCGAATGAGTCCTTCGTTTGCCACAATATTCAAATCCTTCCAACGTTTTAAATTACACTGCATTGCTATCCTATGTACTGGGTGATCAGTTTACTGTAAAACCCAACAAAAGAAACTTTACAAATGAAAGTTAACACTAAGAAAATAGCAAAATAGTAAGTCTTCAAAAAAATTAATACATACAAGATAGGCACAAAATGCTGGAGTAACAGCTGGACAGGCTGTATCTCTGGAGAGAAGGAATGAGTGATGATTCAGGTTGAGACCCTTCTTCAGATATTCAGGTCGAAACGTCACCCATACCTTCTCTCCAGAGATGCTGTCTGTCTCGCTGAGTTACTCCAGCATTTTGTGTCTGTCTTCGGTTTAAACCAGCATCTGCAGTTCCTTCCAACACTAATATTTATATAATGCATAGAAAAAAATCAACTCAAAATACTCTTTAGATTTAAAAACCAATCTGACTACCCTGCTATTGCTTACGGATATTTATAATTGGAAATTACAGATCAAACTCATAAAGGAATAAAAAAAGTCTACTGAACAGATGTATCCTGGTCGTGGTAAATTATGAATGGCAGGTAGCAATCAGTTAGTCAATGTAGGATCATTAGGAAGTCATAGAGGGATACAATATGGAAATAGGGCCTTCTGCCCACCAGGTCCACACCAACCATCAAGCATGCGTTTTTAAATTTTAATCCTACCCTTATGCTAACCACCTATGGCAAGTGTTTCCTTTCTCAGGAAATATTCCAAAACTGCCCAGAATATTCCAAGTGTGATCTGCCAAGGTCCTGTCTAATGGTAGCAAGACACACTTGTTTCTGTCCTCAAATCCTCTTGCTGTGAAGGCTTGCATATTTAAAAAAAGTAGTGTTCCCTCTCCATCATGGAATGAATTTTAGTCATCAGGTGTGTGATGCTCTCAGGGCTGTTGTACTTGGCGCAAGTGTGGCCCGTCCCTCCCTCCTATGCCACAGTGATCACCTGGGGCCGTCTGCTAATTCATCTGGGGGTCAAAGACAGACCGGGTCCGACGAGCCACAAGTAGGCAGACAATGTGGGGAAAAGCGTGCCCGTCAAGTGCAGCTGGAAGGTCATCGGCTCTATGAAAGAGACTCTTTGGTCGGCCCAAAACTCTTGTACCTCGCAGCAGAGCTAGCTGTCCGTCAGGGAATGTTGCCGACTGGCCCGCTCTGGATTGCAGGAGTACGTGCTGAGGGACGCACTGAAGCTCGGTGCAGCCAACGCCAAGGGTCTGTGGGGGTGGACCACAGTCTAGTGTCCTTCCACTGCTGTACAATGGGCGGCAGGATGTAATGGAGACCCCCCTCAAATGGGGGCCGCATGAGTGGCAACACTGCCGGACATAAGGATATTTCTGTGAACACTACCAAATATGACAGTAATGAGTATATACACCGATCAGCCAAAACATTATGACCACTGACAGGCGAAGTGAATAACATTGATTATCTTGTTACAATGGCATCTGTCAAGGGGTGGAATATATTAGGCAGCAAGTGAACAGTCAGTTCTTGAAGTTGATGTGTTGGATGCAGGAGAAATGGGCAGGAGTAAAGACCTGAGTGACTTTGACAAGGGCCAAATTGTTATGGCCAGACAACTGGGTCAGAGCATCTCTGAAACGGCAAGGCTTGTGGGGTGCTCCCGGTCAGCAGTGGTGAGCACCTACCGACAGTGGTCCAAGGAGGGACAAACCACAAACCGGCGACAGACAGGGTGTTGGGCGCCCAAGGCTCATCGATGCGCGAGGGCAACGAAGGCTATCCCGTCTAGTCCGAACCGACAGAAGGTCTACTGTGGCACAAGTCACAGAAAAGCTTAATGATGGTCACGGGAGGAATGTGTCACAATACACAGTGCATCGCACCCTGCTGCATATGGGGCTGCACACGGAGGACCAACAGCATATTAGGCAGGTGGTCATAATGTTTTGGCTCCTCAGGTCATAACATTTTGGCTCATCGTGTATATAACTTCAATCTGAAACCTCATGGCCTGGCATATTCCTGACTGTACAGTCAAGCTAGGGGATCAATCCTGGTTCAATGAAGAATATACAGTATATGGGCACGACAGAAGAGGCACCACTTGCAGCTAAACATGTATTATCAACCTTGCAAAGATGAAACACAGACTGCATATCTGCAGAAGGCAGAGACCTTGTAACTTCTCAACCAACAGATTAAACTTTTCAGTACTACCACATCTAGCCATGAATGGTGGTGGACAATTATAAAGCCGATTGAGGATCAGTGTATTTAGCTGCTGAGAATGTCGGAAAAATGTTTGCAGTTCTTGTTATATATATTTTTTATTAGACAATAGACAATAGGTGCAGGAGGAGGCCATTCGGCCCTTCGAGCCAGCACCGCCATTCAATGTGATCATGGCTGATCATTCTCAATCAGTACCCCGTTACTGCCTTCTCCCCATACCCCCTGACTTCGCTATCCTTAAGAGCTCTATCTAGCTCTCTCTTGAATGCATTCAGAGAATTGGCCTCCACTGCCTTCTGAGGCAGAGAATTGCACAGATTCACAACTCTGACTGAAAAAGTTTTTCCTCATCTCCGTTCTAAATGGCCTACCCCTTATTCTTAAACTGTGGCCCCTGGTTCTGGACTCCCCCAACATTGGGAACATGTTTCCTGCCTCTAACGTGTCCAACCCCTTAATAATCTTATATGTTTCGATAAGATCCCCTCTCATCCTTCTAAATTCCAGTGTATACAAGCCTAGTCGCTCCAGTCTTTCAACATACGACAGTCCCGCCATTCCGGGAATTAACCTAGTAAACCTACGTTGCACTCCCTCAATAGCAAGAATATCCTTCCTCAAATTTGGAGACCAAAACTATTTCTGAATAAAGTTTATTTGATTTTTTAAAAGGTTTTACTCTAGTTCCACTTATAATTTTGTAATTCAGTTACTGATGTACTCGGACATTCAAGTCATCTTGCACATGGATATTTCCCAATCCAAAACCACTTAAATTCTATGCCATTTAACTGTATCAGAGGATTTCAGAGAATCCAGGTACATCGTACTTACTGGTGTTCTCTTAACTATTTCATCAGTTATATCCTCAAACTTCAGTACATTTGTCAAACACAATTTTGGCTTTTGAATTAACTGACTTTGTCTAATCATGTCATTGTCTTCAAAAGATCATTCTACTGTGGTGTTAAGCCAATTGGTCTTCAGTTTCCTGTTTTTTTTAAATCGCCCCTTTTTAAAATAATGGGGTTACTTCTGCCACTCTGCTCTTTGCAGGAACTATTTCATAATCTGAAATTCTGGACAATTCTAACCACACATCCGCTATTTTCTCCCAGCCACCTTCTTCTTTGCACTGCGATGCAAATGGGTTCTGCGGATTTATTGACTTCCAGTAAAAGAACACTCAAAATTGTGTCTATTACCTGAAAGACCTCGTTTAACTCATCCTGTAGGGTTTTTTTTTTGTTTTAAGCATGGACTGTTTATCCTTTCCTATGGGTTTATGTTTAATTCTGGTCTTGGGAAATTATTTTTCCAATCAGTCCAATAACTCAATACATGTTCTTTAAGTGGCAATCAGGTGTATCAAGCCAATTCACACAAGTGGTCAAAATTAGCATTATCAAACAAAGCCCGATGCACCAGCAAGTGTTTTTTTTTTTGCATTACCTCTTGTCGGTATTGTTAATAAGGTCAGACACCAGCTGCAGATATTTTTTGGCATAGACAACAACAGGTTCCGTGTCATTGAGCTCCAGAGGTGCCAGTGCAAATGATAAATAATCCAACCAATCAATGAAAGGTGATAAAGTCTGAGAACAAAACACAAACAAGCGGAGATTTGACGAGTTGTACATAATGTAAACACGTTGTATTACTTTTAACAAAACTGTCAAGTTGATATCAAGAAATTAGTTTATTGCTAATGATAACTAAGTATTTAGAAAGCTTTATTTATAATTTTAATTAATATTTTTTAATTCTTTCAATGTTCATAAGTACATAAGTTCATATGTAAGAGGAGCAGATTTGAGCCATTCGGACCATTAAGTCTACTCTGCCATTCAATCATGGCTGATCTATCTTTCTCTCTCAACCCCATTCTCCTACCCTCTCCCCATAACCCCTGACACCCGTACCAATCAAGAATCTATCTATCTCTGCCTTAAAAATATCAATTGACTTGGCCTCCATAGCCTTCTGTGGCAAAGAATTTCACAGATTCACCACCCTGTAAAATAAGTAAGAATAAATGTTGAATTATCTAAAAGTCACATTATCAACTTCCATCTAACTTTGCTTTGCTGTCTTTGGACAACAGTGATACCACTGGAGCCGTCAGGTTTCAAGATGTAGTCAATGAGCAGCCTTTTGTTAGCAAATACCAAGCTTAAGAATAAGGGGTAGGCCATTTAGAACGGAGATGGGGAAAAAGTTTTTCAGTCAGAGAGTTGTAAATCTGTGGAATTCTCTGCCTCAGAAGGCAGTGGAGGCCAATTCTCTGAATGCATTCAAGAGAGAGCTAGATAGAGCTCTTAAGGATAGCGGAGTCAGGGGGTATGGGGAGAAGGCAGGAACGGGGTACTGATTGAGAATGATCAGCCATGATCACATTGAATGGCGGTGCTGGCTCGAAGGGCCGAATGGCCTCCTCCTGCACCTATTGTCTATCATCTATTGTCTACCACTGCACATAACAACCTGATGCTGATTTGCACGACTGCCCTTCTATTCTTCATCCCCACAACCACATGTTAATTTGCTTTTTTGAGAATTAATCATGCTTTTCTCGATTTTTAAAACACTTTCTCAGACAGGCAGAGGAAGATAATGGTGAAGATAATACATTATCACTTTGTAATACTCTTTCAAGCACTAGCATTTGACTCAATGAGAGATCTGCACCAGTGTTTCAAGAAAAATAGGTGGAGATAGCAAAGAATGTTCAGGAATAAATTAATTGGAAGCCCAGCTCACAGCGTGCTGAATGTGGCGGAGATACATACAGTAATTTGGTGGACCAATCTATTACATCAATGCACCCGCTACTGCTGAATTCATGATTTTATTATGAGCTTTCAGAAGCATGACTGAATCCATTGTTAACTCCTGCATAATCAACAAATAAGTACCATCAAGACCCTAGAGTTAACCATTGATCACAGTATCATATCGTTCATCATATTACTCTAGGGTTAACATACTAATATTGAGCAGGGGATGGATTTAAAGCATTACTGTAGAATATCCTACATAATTCCTATATATATTGTGATGTCTTGAGAGGTCGGGAGCTTTTCTCTTGAAGGTTGGGAGGTGTGGGTGCCGGAAATGAAGACAGAAAAGTTCTTGATTTCAAACTTAAATTGCATATATTTAGTCTTTTCCAAAAACAGGTAAACTTAATTGTTTGCAGTCAGGTACACAAAACCAAAACAGGTAGTTAAATCAAAACTGTAGCTTGCTGCCTTCTTACAAAACTATAACTCAAACACTGCTTCTCTCCCTCTCTGCTCCAGTCGTTGTCCCTCTCTGCTCCAGTCGTTGTCCCTCTCTGCTCCAGTCGTTGTCCCTCTCTGCTCCAGTCGTTGTCCCTCTCTGCTCCAGTCGTTGTCCCTCTCTGCTCCAGTCGTTGTCCCTCTCTGCTCCAGTCGTTGTCCCTCTCTGCTCCAGTCGTTGTCCCTCTCTGCTCCAGTCGTTGTCCCTCTCTGCTCCAGTCGTTGTCCCTCTCTGCTCCAGTCGTTGTCCCTCTCTGCTCCAGTCGTTGTCCCTCTCTGCTCCAGTCGTTGTCACTCTCTTTAAATATACTGCTTCCCTTCCCTTTTAGCTCTCTCACTGAGGCAATCAGCTCAACTGGTTCAGCTGGGCAGCAATCAGTGTCAGCAGCAATCAGTGTCAGCAGCAATCAGTGTCAGCAGCAATCAGTGTCAGCAGCAATCAGTGTCAGCAGCAATCAGTCAGCAGCAATCAGTGTCAGCAGCAATCAGTGTCAGCAGCAATCAGTCAGCAGCAATCAGTGTCAGCAGCAATCAGTGTCAGCAGGGCAGGCAGCCCTGCTAACTATGGGGTTTGTAGTCTTTTGCTGGCAGCCATGATGGTTTGTAGTCCTTGTTGCATCCACCGGGAGGAAATGTATCTCCCCTCTATGACTCTACCTCTCATGATATCACAATATGTTTAGTTTTAGTTTAGAGATACAGCGTGGAAACAGGCTCTTCAGCCCACTGAGTGCACGCCAACAATCACCCATACGTACACCAGATCTATGTTAATCCACTTGTGCATCCTACACTCTAGGGACAATTTTAGAAGCCATTTAACCTACAAACCTGCATGTCTTTGGAATATGGAAGGAAAGCAGAGCACAGTTGTGCAGCGGCAGAGCTGCTGCCTCACACCGCCAGAGACTCAGGTTCCATCCTGACCTCAGGTGCTGTCTGTATGGAGTTTGCACGTTCTCCCTGTGACCATGTGTGTTTCCTCCCATAGCATAAACACATGCAAGTTTGGTCGCTGTAAACCACCCCTAGTGAATGGATGCAAAAGTGGGATAAGATAATATGTGTGATGGTCAGCGTGGACTCGGTGGGCTGAAAGGCCTGTTTCCCTGCTGTACTTCTAAATTAAACTAAACACCCAGAGAAAACACACACTAGTCACAGGGAGAATGAACAAACTCTGCACTGACAGCACCCATGGTCAGGATCAAACCCGGGTCTCTGGTGCTGTGAGGCACCTGTTCTACCACTGTGTCACTGCACTGCCCTGTAACATAATTTGATTGCAGAACATTCTACATGTACTAGAGAGGGTAGGAACAAGAAGATAGGACAAATGAAAGCATGGCTGTAGATTTTTGAACTACTTTTCAAATATAAGATATTGAAGTTTCAAGTTGAAGTAGTTTCCCTTAGATATCTATCTTATTGATAGCAGTAAGGTAACATAAAAGTACAGCTTTCAGTGTACCTGTAAATCTGCAATGGTCATCCTGTGATATATTTTCTCTTCATCTCTACGTTCATCCTGGGGACCTGTGATATTTGCAATAATGGTCTCAAATTCCATTATTTGCTGTATCTGAGTGTATGTTGAATTGTACTCCCCTCCGAGAAGCATACTTAGTTCAACAATATAGTCCAGATATGCAGTTAAAACCTGCAAAATGATAAGGTGACACATTAGAAGATAATGCACAATAAAAACGATCTCATGTGGAATCACAACCTAAATGTCAAAGGTGTCACAAAATGCTGGAGTAACTCAGCAGGTCAGGCAGCATCTTGGAGAGAAGGAATATGTGACGTTTCGGGTCAAAACCCTTCTTCAGACTGATGACCTAGATGTCAATATCAGTTCAGTTTAGTTTTGTATCACGGGTACAGGGAAAAGCTTTTGCTGTGTGCTAACCAGTCAGCGGAGAGATAATACATGATAATACAGGGACAGGATGGAGACGCAGATGGAGCAGCAGGACACCAGGCGCCTTTGGCAGGGGCTACGGACTATAACTAGCTATCGGTGCAGCCCCCCCCCCCCTCAACCGGAAGTGCCGGCTCCTCCTTCGGTTCGGTGCTGGGACCCCAGCTATTCACGATATACATTAATGACTTAGACGAAGGGATTAAAAGTACCATTAGCAAATTTGCAGATGATACTAAGTTGGGGGGTAGTGTGAATTGTGAGGAAGATGCAATAAGGCTGCAGGGTGACTTGGACAGGTTGTGTGAGTGGGCGGATACATGGCAGATGCAGTTTAATGTAGATAAGTGTGAGGTTATTCACTTTGGAAGTAAGAATAGAAAGGCAGATTATTATCTGAATGGTGTCAAGTTAGGAGGAGGGGGAGTTCAACGAGATCTGGGTGTCCTAGTGCATCAGTCAATGAAAGGAAGCATGCAGGTTCAGCAGGCAGTGAAGAAAGCCAATGGAATGTTGGCCTTCGTAACAAGAGGAGTTGAGTATAGGAGCAAAGAGGTCCTTCTACAGTTGTACCGGGCCCTGGTGAGACCGCACCTGGAGTACTGTGTGCAGTTTTGGTCTCCAAATTTGAGGAAGGATATTCTTGCTATGGAGGGCGTGCAGCGTAGGTTCACTAGGTTAATTCCCGGAATGGCGGGACTGTCGTATGTTGAAAGGCTGGAGCGATTGGGCTTGTATACACTGGAATTTAGAAGGATGAGGGGGGATCTTATTGAAACATATAAGATAATTAGGGGATTGGACACATTAGAGGCAGATAACATGTTCCCAATGTTGGGGGAGTCCAGAACAAGGGGCCACAGTTTGAGAATAAGGGGTAGGCCATTTAGAACGGAGATGAGGAAGAACTTTTTCAGTCAGAGGGTGGTGAAGGTGTGGAATTCTCTGCCTCAGAAGGCAGTGGAGGCCAGTTCGTTGGATGCTTTCAAGAGAGAGCTGGATAGAGCTCTTAAGGATAGCGGAGTGAGGGGGTATGGGGAGAAGGCAGGAACGGGGTACTGATTGAGAGTGATCAGCCATGATCGCATTGAATGGCGGTGCTGGCTCGAAGGGCTGAATGGCCTACTCCTGCACCTATTGTCTATTGTCTATTGTCTATTGTCTATTGTCCTTAGCTGATGACCTGAACTCTTTTCATGCACGGTTTGAGACGGGTACCACCCCTAGCTCGCCGTCTAAAAACAACACGGACAGGGCGCTGGCTAGCGAGGCTGGAGGGGGATCCACCGCCGGGGATGTGCACACATTCTCGGTGTCCGAGCATGACGTGAGGTGGGCTCTGACGTGTGTGAACACGAGGAAAGCTGGAGGCCCAGATGGTATATCTGGGCGAGTACTAAAGTCTTGTGCTACTCAGCTTGCTCCAGTGCTCACCAATCAAAAGATCCATCATTGTACCCGCGCCAAAGAATGCCTCTCCAGCTTGTTTAAATGACTACCGACCGGTGGCCCTCACCTCGGTTGTCATGAAATGCTTCGAGAGGCTAATCATGGACTCACTACAGTTCGCATACCGTCCGAACAGATCCACGGATGATGCGGTCTCCCAGGTTCTGCAAAAACCGCTCTCTCTCATCTGGACAGCCAGAAAGGGGGCTATGTGAGGATGCTGTTCATTGACTTTAGTTCAGCATTCAACACAATAGTCCCCAGCAGACTGGTTGAGAAGCTGCTGGAACTGGGGCTTAGCACCCCTCTGTGTGCCTGGGTCCTGGACTTTCTCACCGCCAGGCCCCAAGTGGTCAGGATGGGAGAACAGTCATCTAGCCCCCTCACCCTGAACATAGGATCCCCCCAGGGTTACGTCCTTAGCCCCCTTCTGTACTCCCTGTACACACATGACTGTGTGACCAGGTTCAGCTCAAACTCCATCATCGTTTGATGATGACACTGTGGTGGTGGGCCGGATCTCCGACAACGATGAGAAGGCCTACCGGGAGGAGGTGGCTGATCTGGCACTCTGGTTTCAGGACAATAGCCTCCTCTTGAATGTCACTAAAACTAAGGAGCTGATTGTGGACTTTAGAAGGGCCCAACATCCGAGGACGTACACGCCACTGGAAATAAATGGGTCTACTGTGGATAGGGTGAGCAGTTTTAAATACTTGGGAGTCCGCATCACAGAGGATCTGACGTGGGCAACGCACATTGCCGCACTGGTGGGTAAGGCAAAGCAGCACCTTTACCATCTTAGACAGCTGAGGAAATTCAGAGTGTCTCTGAGGATCCTTCAATGCTTCTACTCTGGGGCTGTAGAGAGCATCCTGTCCGGCAACATTACAGTCTGGTTTGGGAACAGCTCTGCCCAGGACAGGAAGGCCCTGCAGAGAGTAGTGCGTTCGGCAGAACGCACCAAGGGAACTACACTCGCCCCCCTGCAGGACCTATACATCAGGAGGTGTAGATCGAGAGCAAGCAAGATTATGAGGGACCCTTGCCACCACAGCAACGGACTGTTCCAGCTGCTACGGTCAGGCAAGCACCTCCGCTGTCACGCTGTGAAAACAGAGAGGATGAGACGGAGTTTCTTCCCACAGGCCATCAGGACTGTTAACTTTTATAACTCCAGGGATTCAATTTTGTCTTCTCTGTATTAACTTTAATTTATATGCTATAACTGTAATTCTTTTTTTGCGCAATCCACAGGCATTGCCACTTTCATTTCACTGCACATCGTGTATGTGTATGTGACAAATAAACTTGACGACTTGAATCAAGCCATTTACAGTGTATAGATACATGATAAGGGAATAACATTTAGTGTTATTTAGATATATTATTTAGATAACAATGTGGTCTGGAGACATATAGGCTGGTTATTCCCTTGGTGCTGTACTTGCTCAAATGCCTTAACTTTATTGCAACTGCAGTGAAAACCCTTTTAAAATGTGTAGATTTGATGCCGATGTAGCAGCAATGAGGGACCTGTGAAAACAAAATACTACTTTCATTGTTATAATAATTAAGAATTTGGTCCATGTTTTTTAGCAGGATAAGCTATCAAGATAGAGGCCTACATGTGGACCCTCTGCTGGCATCTGGTCTACTCAATAGACAAGACACAAAATGAACTTGAGTGCAATTGAATTTAGTTTTGTTAGGACCTCCCATAATATCATTGAGCACTAGATTATCTGCACCCACAGAGTAGCAGGAGCAATTACAGCAGAATCGAGGCAGAACTTCTCGTAACTGCCACTGTGTCTTCATTCTGCTCTTAATGACCCCAATGCCTGACAAGGAACCTGAAAGCAGGCAATTTAAGATTGCCTCTGCATTAGCAAGATGACCTCTCTTCTGGCAGAGATATAAGCAATTTCTCCTAATATCTACTTCAGACTCCACTGGCTGTAAAAGTGCAATCCAAAATAGGGGCAATTATGTAGAGCTAATTTCCATTGAATTCCAGTTTCTAGCACATTGACTCCATATCGGTTCAATATCACCTACAATTTCTCCTGGACCACCCATATTGAAGCAACGACCAAGAAAGCCCACCAATGCCTATACTTCGTTAGAATGCTTAGGAGGTTCGGCATGTCCCCAATAATTCCCACCAGCTTCTACAGATGTGCCAAGGAAAATATTTTATCGGGATGCGTCACAGCTTGGTTTGGGAACAGTTCCATCCACGACCGCAAAAAAACGCAGCAAATTGAGGACGCAGCCCAGACCATCACACAAACCAACCTCCCTTCCATTTACTCCATTTATGCCTCACGCTGCCTCGGCAAGGCCAGCAGCATAATCAAGGACGAGTCGCACCCTGGCCACTCCCTCTTCTCCCCTCTCTCATCGGGCAAAAGGTATATAAGTGTGAAAACGCACACCTCCAGATTCAGGGACAGTTTCTTCCCAGCTGTTATCAGGCAACTGAACCATCCTATCGCAACTGGAGTGCAGTCCTGAACTACTATCTACCTTATTAGTGACCCTCGGACTATCTTTGATTGGACTTTACTGGCTTTACTTTGCACTAAACGTTATTCCTTTATCATGTGTTTATACACCGTAAATGGTTCGATTGTAATCATGTATTGTCTTTCTGCTGACGGGTTAGCAGGCAACAAAGACTTTTCACTGTATCTCGGTACACGTGACAATAAACCAAACTACATTAATATCATCCTTCTGTCCTTTCGTGATATTCCACTTACTGAAAGCTGAAAATGGCTTGTTATTCTTAAATTAATTTGAACACTTTTCTATACTTCTATTAAAATGCATTTACAAAGGAGTACTAAAACCAAGGACTTATCCGTTAGTATTAAGTATAACTGAATTTCCAAGATCAATGTTACATAACACAGGGTGAATCTTCCTTTAAATACATGTTTCTAATACATTTATGAATACAATTTTGACAATGAGAAAGTTTTGTTAATAGACATAAAAACTTCAATAATATTTCCAAAAACCTGTACTCACACTAAAATAAATTATATTCAAATTCAACAGTTGGTTTCAGTTGGAAACTAGATGTCAATTAGTTATACAAGATAAAGTTATCAATGTAATCAGAAACACATACAGGTCTACCTAATTTACAAACCAGCGTGAATTTAAATAGCTGCATGCATTTTCTTCCTTGATACCTACACTTAAAGCATTCGAATGGAAGGAAAAAACTAAAAATCATTTCCTGCATTAAATTTACTATGAAGCATCACCTTTTCATTTGCTGTTTTATTTAGATAATAATCCCGAGATGGTAGTAGTAAGCTTGGCTGATCGATCTGAAAGACAAAATAAAAAAGACAAAAAGTATTAACCAATAGTAAAGAAAATATTTTGATGGAGTTTTAATTTTTAAACTTACTTTTTTACCAAAATGTTATTGTTTTTCACATTGTAACCCAGTGTGTCTCTTAATATCTCCATTACCTGAAACATGTAGTTTATTCCAGGAAGGTGCTTTTCACAGTTTAGTTGGTGGACTATGTGACAACTGCTCCATATACATTTATAAACAAATGCAAATATTCACAATGTTTTAATGCATTATAGTTTGAATAGCTTAAAACACAATAAACCTAGATACCTCGATGACATTGCTGTTGGAACTTTTAGAGTCTGTACCAATGTCGATTGTGAAAAAAGGACTTGTCCTGTATGTTCCAGAAACTATTTTCAGTACTTCAATGAAGTTGTCTTTATCCCAAGAACCTGTGATATTCCAGCCTCCTGTCTGCATTAGAGATAACAGAATAAAATTGATTAACAATATTGGCATCCAGAATATAGGGGATATATTGTTTTTCTGCAACAATTGAATACATAGATTTAAATTTAGTAGAAATTTGAAGCTCAGCTGAATCCAAGATTTTTTAAATATTTACTGCAGAGAAAGTCGGGGTAAAAAAAAAAATTCAAATATTTTTGTGATTGCTAATGATTATGCTGTTTTTGTCCGAGAATAATGGGCAGCACAGTGGCAGAGTTGTTGCCTTACAGCACCAGCGGTTCAATCCTGATTACA
This sequence comes from Rhinoraja longicauda, assembly GCF_053455715.1. Lineage (NCBI taxonomy): Eukaryota > Metazoa > Chordata > Chondrichthyes > Rajiformes > Arhynchobatidae > Rhinoraja > Rhinoraja longicauda. The sequence continues at coordinate 2,269,676 of NC_135965.1, read as the reverse complement.
CATGCTGTCTGTATGGAGTTTATACGTTCGCTCTGTGACGGCGTGGGTTTTCTCAACATGCCCACGCTGCAGACATGCAGGTTTGCCGGTTAATTGGCTTCCGTAAATTATCCCTACTGTGTAGGATACAACTAGTTGATCCTTGATCATTGTCATTGATCGACACAGACTCAGTGGGCCGAAGAGCCTGTTTCCACATTCTATCTCTAAAATAAACTAAACGGATCAATTTACCACTGGAAGAAGAGCTTACAGGAGGAAAGTATAAAAAAATAACTGCAGATGCTGGTACAAATCGAAGGTATTTATTTCACAAAATGCTGGAGTAACTCAGCTGGTCAGGCAGCATCTCAGGAGAGAAGGAATGGGTGATGTTTCGGGTCGAGACCCTTCTTCAGACTGATGTCAGGTGGGTGGGACAAAGGAAGGATATAGGTGGAGACAGGAAGATAGAGGGAGAACTGGGAAGGGGAGGGGAAGAGAGGGACAGAGGAACTATCTAAAAGGAGGAATGTGCATACACACTAAACTGAAGTGTATTCAACAGCACAATCACTAAACACTTCCATGGAATTGTATGTAATTATTTTTTCTTCAGAAATGTACTTTATTTATAAAAGTTAAAAAATTTCAATGTAGAACAATAGTTTTTAATTCTTTCTCTGTACTTAGCATGCTTCGTTCAATTAGGTTATTTACAAGGCATCATTTTTCAGCTCCAAACATTTCATCAGCAATAATGTCCAATGGTGGAAGGACCCTAAATGTGTGTTTGCGTTGGTTGTCCCAAGCTTCAATGCAACTGAGCCGATGGTTGGATGTGGTCGTCAGCAACATTTTGTTGTGGGCATCTCTTTACTTGGAAGACCTGAGTGCTTATTAACTGAGGTAATAATCATCTTGCAGCAGGTAATGGTCTGCCTTACTACAGAAGGCAACTAAAAAGGCAATATGGGGAGAAAAGATGAAGTACAAAGGTAGGCTAGCCAAGAATATAAAGGAGGATAGTAAAAGCTTCTTTACGTATGTGAAGAGGAAAAAATTAGTTAAGACAAATGTGGGTCCTTTGAAGACAGAAACAGGTGAATTTATTATGGGGAACAAGGAAATGACCGAGGAGTTGAACCGGTACTTTGGTTGTGTCTTCACTAAGGAAGACACAAATAATCCCCCAGATGTACTAGGGGACAGAGGACCTAAGGTGGTGGAGGAACTGATGGAAATTTACCTTAGTCAGGAAATGGTGTTGGATAACCTAATGGAACAGAAGGCTGATAAATCCCCAGGGCCTGATGGTCTGCATCCCAGGGTACTTAAAGAAGTGGCTCTAGAAATCGTGGATGCATCGGTGATCATTTTCCAATGTTCTATAGATTCTGGATCAGTTCCTGTGGATTGGAGGGTAGCTATTGTTATCCCACTTTTCAAGAAAAGAGGGAGAGAGAAAGCAGGGAATTAGAGACCATTTAGTCTGACATCAGTGGTGGGGAAGATTCTGGAGTCAATTATTAAAGATGTAATAGCGGCACTTTTGGATAGCAGTAACAGGATCGTTACGAGTCAGCATGGATTTACGAAGGGGAAATCATGCTTGACAAATCTTCTGGGATTTTTTGAGGATGTAACAAGTAAAATGGACAAGGGAGAGCCAGTGGATATAGTGTACCTGGACTTTCAGAAAGCCTTTGATAAGGTCCCACACAGGAGATTAACGGGCAAAATTAGAGCACATGGTATTGGGGGTATGATATTGACATGGATAGAAAATTGGTTGGTAGACAGGAAACAAAGAGTAGCGATTAACAGGTCCCTTTCAGAATGGCAGGCAGTGACTAGTGGGGTGTTGCAAGGCTCGGTGCTGGGACCGCAGTTATTTACAATATACATTAATGATTTAGATGAAGGAATTAAAAGTAACATGAGCAAATTTGCAGATGACATAAAACTGGGTGGCAGTGTGAACTGTGAAGAGGATGCTATGAGGTTGCAGAGTGACATGGACAGGTTGTGTGAGTGGGCGGATGCATGGCAGATGCAGTATAATGTGGATAAATGTGAGGTTATCCACTTTGGAGGCAAGAACAGGAAGGCAGATTATTATCTGAATGGTGTCAGGTTAGGAAAAGGGGAAGTACAATGAGACCTTGGTGTCCTTGTACATCAGTCACTGGAAGTAAGCATGCAGGTACAGCAGGCAGAGAAGAAAGCTAATGGCATGCTGGCCATAACGAGACGAGTTGAATATAGGAGCAAAGAGGTTCTTCTGCAGTTGTACAGGGCCCTGGTGAGACTACACCTGGAGTATTGTGTGCAGTTTTGGTCTCCTAATTTGAGGAAGGACATTCTTTCTATTGAGGGAGTGCAGCATGGGTTCACGAGGTTAATTCCCGGGATGGCAGAACTGTCATATGACGAAAGAATGGGTCGACTGGGCTTATATTCATTGGAATTTAGAAGGATGAGAGCGGATCTTATAGAAACATATAAAATTATTAAGAGATTGGACACGCTAGATGCAGGAAACATGTTCCCGATGTTGGGTGAGTCCAGAACCAGGGGCCACAGTTTAAGAATAAGGGGTAGGCCATTTAGAACTGAGATGAGGACAAACATTTTCACCCAGAGAGTTGTGAATTTGTGGAATTCTCTGCCACAGAAGGCAGTGGAGGCCAATTCACTGGATGCATTCAAAAGAGAGTTAGATAGAGCTCTTAGGGCTAGCGGAATCAAGGGATATGGAGAGAAGGCAGGAACGGGGTACTGATTGTGGATGATCAGCCATGATCACATTGAATGGCGGTGCAGGCTCGAGGGGCTGAATAGCCTACTCCTATTGTAACATTTTAAAAAATATTTTAAAAATATGTAATGCTGGGAAAAGCTCATAGAACAAGGAGCCCTGTGTTCTACAGCTGCAAGGGATAAATCTCACCAAAGACTACAGCACCTCTTTCCAGACATACTTGGTTAACAGTTCAATGGGAAATGGGTGACATTTTCACCATGGCCACAGCCTTCTCAAAGACAGTGCGTGGAGAGATCAAGAATGGCTGTATTTTGACAATGTAAAGGGGTGATCCATTCTCACCACCAGACACAAACAATGTCTTGGAACTTGAATATACAAATATGAAGTTTTGAATATACAACATTCTATCCAACACCTTTGACAGTCTGCTTGTGGAAACGTCTGACATGAACCAGTGTTCCCTTTTTCAACAGGGATCCAGAATATTCTGTGCAGACCACTGCCTAGTTAACTTATGGCCAAAGGTGTTTTTCTGCACAAACATTTCTCTAAGACATTAGTTATCTAACAGAATGGAACATTCTGCAGCAATATTGCCCGACTCATTCTTCCCAACACTGGGGAAAGGTAGAAAGGTACAGGTGTGAAAATTTAGGAGACAAATCTGTTTTAAGAGGAAAATCTGTGGAATTACATGACTGGATATGGAGCACCTCTTGTATGACCAGTCTTTAAACTTTAGACCTTAGAGATTTAGCGTGGAAACAGGTGCTTTGGCTGACCGAGTCTGCACCGACCAGCGAACACCTTGTACACTGGCACTATCCTACACACCAGGGACAAAAATTACAATTTTACCAAAGCCAATTATCCTACAAACCTTTACATCTTTGGAGTGTGGGAGGAAACTGGAGCACCCATAGAAAAACCCACACAGTCACAGGGAGAATGTATAAACTCTGTACAGACAGCACCCAGAACCCGGGTCTCTGGCGTTGTAAGGCAGCACCTCTACTGCTGCGCCACCTTGCCCACCCTACTCCTGCTGGTTCAGTCCTACTGATCAAACTACAATGATGTTCCCTATGTTGGGGGAGTCCAGAGCCTCGGCGGTAGTGGGGCCTCGGTGTGAAGAACAGACTGCCATGAAGAACAGAGCGGACCCGCTGTGAGGGATGGTGGGAGAACAAAGTGGGACCCACTCCAGTTTTAGAATCCTCTGCCCAGGGGAGTAGTCTGTGTGTTTGTTTGTTTGTTCGTTCCGGTTAGGGTGCTGTGCACACCGCAGCCAGCCAACAGTTGCTTATCTTTTTCTTTTTCTTTCCCCACTTATAATTCAATTTCAAGTTTTCGTGTACCTTGATGTGTGTTATGACTATTGGCAGATCAATTTCCCTCCGGGGATGAATAAAGTTTTATTGTATCGTATCACAAATACTTCCATTTAGATTCAATCTGAGACTGTTAATCTACTGCTGGCATTTCTCTCCTACAGGAAATGGTATGCAGCCCAAAGTGCAATGAGATGTAACTGCTGACTTTTAAGAACCTCAGCTAGAAAGGGTGCAGAGAAGATTTACGAGGATGTTGCAAGGACCTGAGGGCCTGAGCTATCGGGAGAGGATGTGCAGGCTAGGACTTTATTCCTTGGTGCAAGAGGGTGAGGAGTGATTGTTGTGATATTGCTGGGACTACTTTGTGTATCCAAGGACTACTTTGTATGCCTGTGTATATAAGTGATTGGTATGATTAGGCGGTCACTCTGGATCCAGGCGGCCTTGGAATAAACAGCCTGGAGTACAAGCTGCACCATGATAACATCTTAAACACGTGTACTCGTGGTCCGTCCCGAGTCACCAAAGGTACCGGACCACGAAGAACAACATGGTGGCAGCGGTTTGGGTGTTTAGCCTAGAAAAGGAAAACAACAAAAAAAACAACAAAAAAAGGTTAACGTGCATAAAAAAAAAGAAGAAAAAAAAAGAAGGTTAACAAAAAGGAACCCAGCAAAAAGGTTAACAGGAAGATAAGATAGAGCCCTAAAGAACGAAAAAAGTTTCCCGCTCGGTAAGGGGCCAATATATGTAGGTATACTTACCTACTCAGTAGTCAGCGCCGAGCTGCCGACGTGACGCTGCAAGCTGCTGAGGGCAGTGTGTGAAGGCCCACATCGCGCCCCAGCACCTGTGCAGGCCCGAGATTTGGAGCCTGCGACTGCTTCGCGAGGGAGAGACCGGAGGCGACCGGGAGACCCGACACCCACGGAGGTGTGCGGCGACGGGTGGAGACCGACATCCACGGAGGTGTGCGACGACGGGTGGAGACCGACACCCACGAAGGTGTGCGGCGACCAGCAGAGACCCGGAGGAGACCGACACCCAGGGAGGTGTGCGGCGACCAGAGGGGGTCGGCGACCGGAGGGACCGACCACCCGCGGAGGTGCAGCAGCCGGTAAGGCTGAGGCACTGCGTACTTACCCAGGCGCGGCGACCGGAGAGTCGGGACGGCCCTGGGCCCGAGGCAGCGGCAGCGCGTTCGAATTTGAGCGGCAGCTGCCGGGAGCACCTGTGGGCGGGGCCGGGTAGCACCTGTGGGCGGGGCCGGTGCGCACTGCAGCGGAGGCGCGATCGTACCGTGATTCCAGCAGTGGGAGCCCAGCAGTGGGTGCCCAGCAGTGGGAGTCCAGCAGTGGGAGCCCAGCAGTGCCAGCCCAGCAGTGGGAGTCCAGCAGTGCCAGCCCAGCAGTGGGAGCCCAGCAGTGCCAGCCCAGCAGTGGGAGCCCAGCAGTGGGTGCCCAGCAGTGCCAGCCCAGCAGTGGGAGCCCAGCAGTGGGTGCCCAGCAGTGGGAGCCCAGCAGTGGGTGCCCAGCAGTGCCAGCCCAGCAGTGGGAGCCCAGCAGTGGGTGCCCAGCAGTGGGAGCCCAGCAGTGGGAGCCCAGCAGTGGGAGCCCAGCAGTGGGAGGCCAGCAGTGGGAGCGCAGCAGTGTCAGCCCAGCAGTGGGAGCCCAGCGTTGTGAGCCCAGCAGTGGGTGCCCAGCAGTGGGTGCCCAGCAGTGGGAGCCCAGCAGTGGGAGCGCAGCAGTGGGAGCGCAGCAGTGTCAGCCCAGCAGTGGGAGCCCAGCGTTGTGAGCCCAGCAGTGGGTGCCCAGCAGTGGGTGCCCAGCAGTGGGTGCCCAGCAGTGCCAGCCCAGCAGTGGGAGCCCAGCAGTGGGAGCCCAGCAGTGGGAGCCCAGCAGTGTCAGCCCAGCAGTGGGAGCCCAGCGTTGTGAGCCCAGCAGTGGGTGCCCAGCAGTGGGAGCCCAGCAGTGCCAGCCCAGCAGTGCCAGCCCAGCAGTGGGAGCCCAGCGTTGTGAGCCCAGCAGTGGGAGCCCAGCAGTGCCAGCCCAGCAGTGGGAGCCCAGCAGAGCCAGCCCAGCAGTGGGAGGCCAGCAGTGGCAGCCAAATCATGGTGGTGGAGCATCTAGAGCCTACACTACGTTTGATCTACACAGCACGTCTTCTTGAGGGGAAGATATGGAACAAAATGAATATTTTGTGTTTAATGGTCTGTGTAGTGATCTGTGTACTGAAAGCTTAATGTATTATATTTAATGCTTTTGTATATATATATATATATCTGTGGAGTGACCACCCGGATAGTGACCACATGGAGTGAGTGACCACCCGGCGATGAGTGAACTACCGCAGAGGAGTGACCACCATGATGGCGAAAAAAAAGCAATTGTGTTTAATTGTGTTTAGTTGTTATTGGTTTTGTTTGCAAAAAGCAATGGTGTTTTGGTTTTGTTTGTTAAATATATTTTAGCCCTCGAATAGTAAAGAAAACAATTTTATATAAGACAAGGGGGATGTTGTAATATATAAGACAAGGGGGATGTTGTGATATTGCTGGGACTACTTTGTGTATCCAAGGACTACTTTGTATGCCTGTGTATATAAGTGATTGGTGTGATTAGGCGGTCACTCTGGATCCAGGCGGCCTTGGAATAAACAGCCTGGAGTTAAGCTCCACCATGATAACATCTTAAACATGTGTACTCATGGTCCTTCCAGAGTCACAACAAAGGTACAACAGGTACCGGACCACGAAGTACAACAGTGATTTTTTAGAGGTGTCAAGGGAATTGATGTGTAAATGCATAGTCTTTTACCCAGAGTAGAGGAATCAAAAAACAGAGGAAATAGGTTTAAGGTGAGAGGGGAAAGATGTAATAGAACCTGAAGGGCAACATTTTCACAGACAGGGTGGAGAGTATATGGAATGAACTGCCAGAGGAGGCAACATGTGGGGGAAGGAACTGCAGATGCTGATTTACACCGAAGATAGACATAAAAGGCTAGAGTAACTCAATGAGTCAGGCAGCACCTCTGGAGAAAAGGAATAGGTGGCGTTTCAGGTCCAGACCTTTTTCAATCAGAAACATCACCTTATCCTTTTCTCCAGAGATGCTGCCTGACTCGCTGAGTTACACCAGCTTTGTGTCCATCTGCCAGGACGTTGTTGCGGCAGGTACCATCACAAATGTAAAAGACATTTGGACAGGTGCATGGATAGGAAAGGTTCAGAAGAATGCAGCTGGGACTAGTGTAGATGGGCCATTTTTGTCAGTGTGGGCAAATTGGGCCCAAGGGTCTGTTTCCATGATGTCTGACTCTATGACTCTAAGAACATAATAAACAGAAGCAGGGAAAGATCCATTTGGTTCCATTCAATAAGACCATTCACCTCAGCCCTTCTTTCCTGTTCTAATCCTGCATTTCTTGATTCCTTTACAATGTAACTATCTCTCTTAAGAATATATTTACCAAACAAGCCTACCAAAAAGGATGTTCTCATATTTTTCTTTAGGTAGTGAATTCAAAGATTTGCCACTTTGTGGGGAAGAAATGTCTTGTCATCTCAGTCTTTAATAATTGACACTTAATTTTGAGACCCTAATTCTTGCCTTACCTTGCCAGTGCAAACAGTGGAATTACCACATTTTACCACATTACCACATAACAGTGGAATTACCACATTTACCTTGTTAGGCCCCTCAAGTATTTTGTATCAATTAGATCATCTTTCATACTTTAAAATTCTTTGGAGGTTCAATCCGCTTAACCTTTCTTCAGAGGATACTCCCCTATTCCAGGGATCAAACTAGTGTACTCCTTCTACCGCAAGTATATCCCTCCTTAAGTCAGGAGACCAGACTAGTCCATAGTATTCCAGGTGTGCTCTCACCACAGCCTTATTTAATTTCAGTAAAATGTCTTTATTCCTGTACTCAAATCGTCTTGCGGTAAAGATCAATATTCAATATGTCTTCTTAATTGCTTGCCCTGATCTCTCTGAATACACATGTCCGAAGAAGGGTCTCGACCCAAAACGTCACCTATTCCTTTTCTCCAGAGGTGCTGTTTGACCCGCTGAGTTACTCCAGCTTTTTGTGTCTATCTTTAGTTTGGACCAGCATCTCTGGAAGGACCAAGTTCCTTCCTACACATGCCTTTCAATCTCTCACCATTTAAAATATACTCTGCTTTTCTACTTCTTCTACCAAGAAAGATAACCTAGGATTTTACCAAAGATAGACACAAAAAGCTGGAGTAACTCAATGGGTCAGACAGCATCTCTGGAGAAAAGGAATAGGTGATGCTTTGGGTTAAGACCCTTCTTCAGACTGGGGTCTTAACCTGAAACATCACCTATTCCTTCTCTCCAGAGATGCTGCCTGACCCACTGAGTTACTCCAGCTTTTTGTGTCTGCCTCTGGTTTCAACCAGCATCTGCAGTTTGGTTTAGTATAGTTTAGAGATACAGTTCCAAGTTCATTCTAAACACCAAGCTATTACCCCATTGTACTCCATCTGTCATGTTTACACACATTCAATTCATAAAAATATTTTTGAATGGAAAATGCAGGCCTAATAATTCACTAATAATTTTTTTAAGAGATTAAATTATCTTGTTTCTAAGTTTGACAAAGGAGTTCTGACTTTGTAAAAGTTGATTTTGTTTTTACTTTAACAATTTAGACCAACTTAAATATGGCATTTAAATTGTAATTACAGTCTAAAAATATTTATCTCTGTGCTACTGAATTTCTTGAGGCACAATCCTTGATCTCATAGTATGCATTACTCGATAAATAGGATCACTACTGCATACATAGAACATGGAAATAGGACAGTATAGCACAGGAACGGGCCTTTTGGCCCACAATTTTATGCTGAACATGATGCCTGGCTGATAGGGTGGCCAACTGTCCCATATTAGCCGTATTTTGGGCTAAATTGGTTTGTCCCGTACGGGACTGTCCCTGTCCCTAATTAAGCCCGGGGGGTGCTGTAGGCCCGGGCAGTGTGGGCCCGGACAGTGTGGGCCCGGACAGTGTGGGCCCGGACAGTGTGGGCCCGGACAGTGTGGGCCCGGACAGTGTGGGCCCGGACAGTGTGGGCCGGACAGTGTGGGCCCGGACAGTGTGGGCCCAGACAGTGTGGGCCCGGACAGTGTGGGCCCGGACAGTGTTGGTCCGGACAGTGTGGGCCCGGACAGTGTGGGCCCGGGCACTGTGGGCCCGGACAGTGTAGGTCCGGACAGTGTAGGCCCGGACAGTGTAGGCCCGGACAGTGTAGGCCCGGACAGTGTAGGCCCGGACAGTGTAGGCCCGGACAGTGTAGGCCCGGACAGTGCAGGCTCTGACAGTGTAGGCCCGGGCACTGTGAGCCCGGACAGTGTAGGCCCGGACAGTGTAGGCCCGGACAGTGTAGGCCCGGACAGTGTAGGCCCGGACAGTGTAGGCCCGGACAGTGTAGGCCCGGACAGTGTAGGCCCGGACAGTGTAGGCCCGGACAGTGTAGGCCCGGACAGTGTAGGCCCGGACAGTGTTGGCCCGGACAGTGTTGGCCCGGACAGTGTAGGCCCGGACAGTGTAGGCCCGGACAGTGTAGGCCCGGACAGTGTAGGCCCGGACAGTGTAGGCTCGGACAGTGTAGGCCCGGACAGTGTAGGCCTGGACAGTGTAGGCCCGGACAGTGTAGGCCCGGACGGTGTAGGCCCGGAGGCACGGGCGCCGTCTAACGGAGGTTGCGTACCAACCCGCCTCCTGGCCCGGACAGCCGCAATTGATGGAGCGGGAGTACGTGGCTGCTGGCTGGGTGAGGTCACGTGGGGCGCGGGGCGGTGACGCCACTTTGTCCCTTATTTGGGAGTGAGATAGTTGGCAACCCTATTGGCTGAGCATATCTCATCTGCCTGCACATGATTCATATCCCTGCCCTTCCATGTGCCTGTCTAAAAGCCTCTTCAACGCCACCATTGTATCTGCCTCCACCACCACCCCTGGTGATGCCCTCTGGTATTTCATTTTTTCACCCAGGGAAAAAGATTCTGGCTGTCTATCCTGTCTATGCCTCTCGTCATGTTATATATTTCTTTCAGGTCCCCCTGCAACCTCCAGCATTCCAAAGAAAATAATCAAAGTCTGTAAAAATTCTACCTGTAGCTAAAATTCCCTAATCCAGCTATTATTCTGGTAAAACTCTGCTGCACCCTTTCCAAAGCCTCCACACCATTCTGTAATGAGGTGACCAAATACAAGAGTCCTATAGAGCTGCATCATGACGTCCTGACTCTTATATTCGATGCACCCCTAGCAATGACGGCAAGCCTTCTTTACCACCGTATCTACTTGGATTGCCACCTTCAATGAGCTATAAACCTGGACTCCAAGATCCCTCTGCACATCAATGTTTTAAGGGGCTTGCCATTACTTTTATATTCTCTCCTTACATTCAACCTAAAGTGCAATACCTCACACTTGCTCATATTAAACGCCACCTGCCGTTTCTCCGCCCATTTCTGCAGCTGGTCTATATTCTGCTGTGTCTTCCGACAGCCGTACTCACTGTCTGCAACCCGTCCAATTTTGGTGTTGTCAGCAAACTTATTCACCAAACCATCTACATTTACGTCACACTCATTTAGTCCAATGAGTCATTTAGACCGCAGAGGTCCAAGCAGATACCTACAGAACGCTGCTGGCCACAGACCTCCGGCTAGAATTTCTAGCTTTCCGTCTGCCTTACATATTCTCTCTTGTTTCGAAACGTTAAATGGAACAGCACGTTTTTTTAATACATTCAAAAATCTGCCTTTAGTTACCAGTACCTCAGTCAATATCAAGAACTAATCTGTGACAGGTATCCCCATGTTATATCGACCAGAGCTGGAATACTGCTTTTTCCATTATGATTTCTCTCTCTCAATTATTAATAGCTATGAATCATTAAGCCACTATTTTATTGGCAGCAATAATACAATATAACAATTAAAACAAAGGTAATTTACTACAACTTAACCTGAGCCATTTATCTTCAGATGGCTCTCATAAATTACCACATAAGAGGTTGGCATGCAAAGCACATGGAATTGGGTATGGAATAGAAAACTGGTTGGCCAACAGGAAGAAGTGTACACCGAACATAGAGCAGTGCAGCACAGGAACCAGCTCTTCGGCCCATAATGTTTGAAACATAGAAACATAGAAAATAGGTGCAGGAGGAGGCTATTTTGCCATTCGAGCCAGCACCGCCATTCATTGTGATCACGGCTGACTTAATGCACTTTTATCAGGCCTCCCTGCAACCCCTGGTGTTCCAGAGAAAACAATCCGTACAAACTCTCCCTGTAGCTAAAGCCTCCTAATCCAGGCATCATTCTGGTAAACCTCCTCTGGACCTTTTCCAACGCCTCCACATTGTTCCAGTAATACAGTGACCAGAACTGCGCACAATACTCCAAATGTGACCTAACCAAAGTTCATCAAGTGCATCATGACCTTCTGACTCTTACACTCAATATCCTGACCTATGAAAGCAAGCATATCATGCAGGGCCATATCCCTTTGTTACCACTCTGTTTATGTTGACACTTTCAAGAAGTTATGGACTTGGACCCCAAGAACCTTTATGCATCAATGCAGTTAATGGCCATGCCATTAATTGTATATTTTCCCCTTACACTCGACTTCCCAAAATGCAACACCTTACACTTGCTCAGATTAAGCTCCGTCTGCCATTTCCCCCCGTTATTTCTGTAGCTGATCTATATCCCATTGTGTCTACTTTGACAGCTTTGCTCACGGTGCTCTGACTTCTCTCAGTAAGTGAGCTGTGACTCCATACAATCAAGTAATTGTTAATCCCTTGCATCTTATTCTTCCGGAACAGCCTACCATGGGGGACTTTATCAAATGGCTTACTAGAATCTGTGGAGAATATCCACTGCCCTACCTTCAATCACCTCGGGAATTCTAGGTAAAGGAACCATTAGGAGATAGCGACCACAACATGATCAGTTTTAATCAGCAATTTGAGAGGGAGAAGGTGAAATCGGATGTGTCCAGAGTCCAGCAGAGGAGGACAAAGGGCTTAATTAGGAAAGGGAAAATAGATTATGAAAGAAAACTGTCAGGGAACATAAAAAATGACTGTAAAAGCTTTTATAGATATGTGAAGAGAAAAAGATTAGTTAAAACAAATGTAGGTCCTTTGCAGTCAGAAACAGGTGAATTGATCATGGGGAACAAGGACATGGCAGACCAATTGAATAACTACTTTGGTTCTGTCTTCACTAAGGAAGACATAAATAATCTACCAGAAATAGCAGGGGACCGAGGCTCAAATGAGATGGAGAAACTGAGTGAAATCCAGGTTAGTCGGGAAGTGGTGTTAGGTAAATTGAATGGATTAAAGGCCGATAAATCCCCAGGGCCAGATAGGCTGCATCCCAGATTGCTTAAGGAGGTAGCCCCAGAAATAGTGGATGCATTAGTGATAATTTTTCAAAACTCTTTAGATTCTGGAGTAGTTCCTGAGGATTGGAGGGTAGCTAATGTAACCCCACTTTTCAAAAAGGGAGGGAGAGAGAAAACGGGGAATTACAGACCAGTTAGTCTAACATCGGTAGTGGGGAAAATGCTAGAGTCAGTTATTAAAGATGGGATAGCAGCACATTTGGAAAGTGGTGAAATCATTGGACAAAATCGGCATGGATTTATGAAAGGTAAATCATGTCTGACGAATCTTATAGAATTTTTCGAGGATGTAACTAGTAGAATGGATAAGGGAGAACCAGTGGATGTGTTATATCTGGATTTCCAGAAGGCTTTCGACAAGGTCCCACTTAAGAAATTAATATGCAAACTTAAAGCACACGGTATTGTGGGTTCAGTATTGATGTGGATAGAGAACTGGCTGGCAGACAGGAAGCAAAGAGTAGGAATAAACTGGTCCTTTTCAGAATGGCAGGCAGTGACTAGTGGGGTACCGCAAGGCTCAGTGCTGGGACCCCAGCTATTTACAATATATATTAATGATTTGGACGAGGGAATTGAATGCAACATCTCCAAGTTTGCGGATGACACGAAGCTGGGGGGCAGTGTTAGCTGTGAGGAGGATGCTAGGAGGCTGCAACGTGACTTGGATAGGTTAGGTGAGTGGGCAAATGCATGGAAGACGCAGTATAATATGGATAAATGTGAGGTTATCCACTTTGGTGGCAAGAACAGGAAAGCAGACTATTATCTGAATGTTGGCCGATTAGGAAAAGGGGAGATGCAACGAGACCTGGGTGTCGTGGTACACCAGTCATTGAAAGTAGGCATGCAGGTGCAGCAGGCAGTGAAGAAAGCGAATGGTATGTTGGCATTCATAGCGAGGGGATTTGAGTATAGGAGCAGGGAGGTTCTGCTGCAGTTGTACAGGGCATTGGTGAGACCACACCTGGAGTATTGCGTACAGTTTTGGTCTCCTAATCTGAGGAAATACATTCTTGCCATAGAGGGAGTACAGAGAAGGTTCACCAGATTGATTTCTGGGATGGCAGGACTTTCATGTGAAGAAAGACTGGATAGACTCGGCTTGTACTCGCTGGAATTTAGAAGATTGAGGGGAGATCTTATAGAAACTTACAAAATTCTTAAGGGGTTGGACAGGCTAGATGCAGGAAGATTGTTCCCGATGTTGGGGAAGTCCAGAACAAGGGGTCACAGTTTAAGGATAAGGGGGAAGTCCTTTAGGACCGAGATGAGAAAGTTTTTTTTCACACAGAGTGGTGAATCTGTGGAATTCTCTGCCACAGAAGGTAGTTGAGGCCAGTTCATTGGTTATATTTAAGAGGGAGTTAGATGTGGCTCTTGTGGCTAAAGGGATCAGGGGGTATGGAGAGAAGGCAGGTACAGGATACTGAGTTGGATGATCAGCCATGATCATATTGAATGGCGGTGCAGGCTCGAAGGGCCGAATGGCCTACTCCTGCACCTATTTTCTATGTTTCTATGTGTCGGTATTGCAGTTGAGCAAAGGGGACTACAGAGGCATGAGGGAGGAGCTGGCCAAAGTTGACTGGAAAGGGACCCTAGCAGGGATGACGGTGGAACAGCAATGGCAGGAATTTCTGGGAATAATCCAGAGGAAGCAAGATCTTCCTCAAAGAGGAAGAAAGATTCGAGGAGGAGAAAGAGGCAACCGTGGCTGACAAGGGAAGTTAAGGACAGTATGAAACTAAAAGAGAAGGCGTGTAACATAGGAAAGATTAGTGGGAAGCCAGAGGATTGGGAAGAACAACAGAAGGTAGCTAAAAAGGCGATACGGGGATAAAAGATGAAATACGAAGCTAAGCTAGCCAATAATATGAAAAAGAGGATAGCAAGAGATTCTTCAGTTTTATAAAGAGTAACAAATAGGCAAGAGTGGAAGTTGGTCCACTGGAAAATGATGCAGGAGAAGTGATAACGGGGAATAAAGAAATGGCAGAGGAATTGAATTACTTTTTTGCATCAGTCTTCACAGTGGAAGACATGCCTGAAATTCAAGAGAGTCAGGGATTGGAAGTTGGTGGAGTGGCTATTATAAGGGAGAAGGTGCTTTGGAAGCTGAAAGGGCTAAAGGTGGATATGTCACCTGGACCGGATGGACTGCACCCTAGGGTTCTGAAAGAGGTGGCTTTAGAGATTGTGGAGGCATTAATAGTGATATTTCAAGAACCACTAGAGACAGGAGAGGTCCCAGATTGGAAAATTGCCAATATTACCCCGCTGCACAAGAAGGGAGCAAAGCAGAATAGTGGGAACTATAGGCCGGTTAGTCTGACTTCCGTGGTTGGTAAGATTTTAGAGTCCGCTAGACCAAGTGGACCCGTTGGGCCCAAACCTCTCCTGCATTGGTGCAGCATCCCTCTCCTCCCCCCCTCCCCCTCCCTCCCTCCTCCCCCTTCCCTCCTCCCTCCCCTCCTCCCTCCCCTCCCCCCCACTACATCCCCCTCAACCTCCCTTATCCACCCTCCTCCCCCTCCCTCCCTCCACCCCCTCCCTCCCTTCCTCCTTCCCTAGGAGATAGATTTAAACTTTAAAATGTGAATAACTTAAAAATATATAACACCGATTTCAATTAAACTTCTTCCATTAGCACCAAAGGGACGACGGTGAGTAAGGTGGGCCTAAAATTGTTGCGCTATCGTGTACCGTTTTGGCTGTAGTTCAGGAACAAACAAACAAACAAGAGTTTTAGTATATAGATTATAAAGGATGAGGTTACGGAGTACTTAGAAGTTTACGAGAATATAGGCCAAAGTCAGCATGGCTTTGTAAAGATTTAAACTTCTTGCTTGACAAATTTGCTGGAATTCTTTGAAGAAGGACAGACAAAGGAGAGTCCGTAGATGTTGCTTACCTTGATTTCCAGAAAGCCTTTGATAAGGTGCCACGCATGAGGCTGCTAAGGAAGACGAGAGCTTGCAGAAGGACTTGGGCAGGTTGGGAGAGTGGGCAGAGAAGTGACAGATGGAATATAGTGTAGCAAAGTGTGAAGTCATGCATTTTGGTAGTATCTATCTATCTAATCCTGTCATGATCTTATTCACTTAAGAGGCAAAAGAACAGTTGAAATCCAGGGCAACTGGGAGAAAATATTTGGTAAATTCCACTGCAGTCTCCTTGCACATCAATACTACTGTAGATCACATTAGCTCCCAGTTATAAAAATGTATGTCTATTAAGCATGAATGATCTTCACTTCTGAAGAAGGGTCTCGACCCGAAACGTCACCCATTCCTTCTCTCCAGAGATGCTGCCTGACTTGCTGAGTTACTCCAGCATTTTGTGTCTACCTTCGATTTAAACCAGCATCTGCAGTTTTCTTTCCTTCACTTCTACATTAGTCAATACCAATGCTTATAGCCAGAAAGAAAATGATTATGTATTTCCCCACATTGACCACATCTGCAACTCATTAGCTTATATTATATATGTATATGTACCCCAGGCAGAAATTGGTGAACTCTTCGAAAGATTACCGTACATTAACACCAGAATGGACAAACCTGCAACCTCTTCTACAGGTAACACTGCAGATGTTAGAATCTGGAGCAAAACATAAAACCTGCTGGAGGAACTCGGCGGGTCAGGCAGCATATGTGGAGGGAAATGGACGGTCAACACATAGGATTGATATGCTTCCTCAGCATTGGGGAGTGTCTCGATTTGTAAGTTCGATTGTTCATTTCCCTCCACCAATGCTGCCTGAACCTCTTCAACAAATCCACTATTCTTTGCAAGGAAACAGCCTACATCATTCTGCCCTTACAGAACACATATTCATGACCCAGGTCAACCCTAAGCAACCAAGCATAACTGCATGCAAAGCTCAATGAGATAAACATTTTAAAACTCTCTGCTACAAATATATACTGAGTGCATCTACAAGAAAATTATTCTCCTGTGGTATCTCATTAACATTGGCAATTGTCTGAATGGGTAAAATAACCCAACCCATTTGTCTTTTTGTAGGTGCTCAGCGTGTAGCTCCCTGATAGTTTACTTTAGAGATACAGTGAGGAAACAGGCCCCTCGGCCCACCTATTCCGCGCCGACCAGCGATATCCAACACACACTAGGGACAATATACAATTTAACCAAAGCAAATTAACCTACAAACCTGTATGTCTTTGGAATGTGCGAGGAAACCGGGAAAACCCACGCAGGCGATGGGGGGAACGTACAAACTCCGTACAGACAGCACCCGTAGTCAGGATTACACCCGGGTCTCTGGCGCTGTAAGGCAACAACCCAAACGCTGCGCTACCATGCCGCCCAATAGCTTTTATATTTTAATGATGTCATCTAAATTTGAAATTAATATTTCAATAAGGTTCATATCCAAATTCTATCAGTGAAACAATACTGAAACCTGTGAAATTTGTCGGCATTAAATTATTAATAACAAACCATGCTTCATATTTCAAAACTATCATTTATGGATGTTTGTACCATCTTCAAGCAATATCAAAGTGAATCAAAGCTTTCAAAAGGTTTATTTAAACATTTAAGTTGATAGATTAAATATTTTATGGGATAAACAATGCCTTACCAATCTTTCTAATAGGACACAGAAGAGTGCAGCACAGGAACAGGCCATTCGGCCCACAATGTTTGTGCTGAACATGATGCCAAGTTAAACTGATCTCATCGGTCTGACTATGATCCATCTTCCTCTGTTCCTCTGTTCCTCGCACTGCCATGTGCCTGTCTAACATATTCCTGAACAAAACCTACCTTGTTAATAAGGTCAATCAGAGGTTGTGCTCCCAGCTCTTCAATCCTTTGCTCATTCAAGCAGGACAGGTAATAGTGTTGCGATTTCCGCTCTGCCTCACTGCTTGAGTTAAAAGTGGAATTTTCTGTTAAAAAAATCAAATTAATTACAACAAAGCTGTTATAGGCACTTAATAAGTAAGAATGTCTGTTAGTATCAAAACTTTAGACTTTCTAGAAAACATTTTATTTTTTAAAAATCTAAGTAACATCAAGCTTTAAAAAAAATGCAAGTGCGAGGTTTCCATGAACATGTACTTATCTAATACAAGATATCTTGCGAATATGCCCACAATCACATTTAGTACCAAACATATTTCACAGATTTTAAGACAGCTGTCGAATCACCTTTATTTTGGGTTTCTTAAGAACCTGTTATATACCCACGATAAAATAGTCAACTGATTAGAGATAGGTTATATAGAATGATGCACGTGAGTTGTTCTTACATTATCTCCTTTATTTCTTTGCACAGGATCTATACCATACTATTTCCTAGTTGGTATTTGTCTCCAAGCACAGATTATCTGCTCATTACCACATTGCTCTATGTGAAAAATATGTTGTGCTCAAATAGATGATCATATCTTGCAAACTGCTTCAAAGAGTATCTCATTGGTCATACAGCATTTTGCAATGTTCTTAATCTAAAACTGAGTACTAATAGTGTTATAATGTGCAAGTTCGATCAGGAAGACCACACATGTTAATAAGGCCTGTATTGTGCAGATCACAAAATGCTGGAGTAACTCAGCAGGACAGGCAGCATCTCTGGAGAGAAGGAATGGGTGACGTTTCGGGTTGAGACCCTTCTTCAGACTGAAGAAGGGTCTCGACCCGAAACCCCACCCATTCTTTATCTCTAGAGATGCTGCCTGTCCCGCTGAGTTATTCCAGCATTTTGCGATCTACCTTTGATTTAAACCAGCATCTGCAGTTCTTTCCTACACACTGTATTGTGTAGAGTTGGATATAAAAGTTAAATTATGCCCCCTCTTAAAACAATGACAACTTTTTTTGTACTCTAACACCATTTAAAAGGCATTTGGACAGGTACATGGAAGGAGAGGCTTAGAGGGATATTGCCAAATGCGAGCAAATGGGATTAATGTAGACAGGTGCATCTTGGTCAGCATTGGAAAGTTAGGCCAAAGGGCTTGTTTCCTGTATGACTGTGTAGATCTCTACATCTCTGAAGAGGAAGCGACCTGCTTTCCATAGGTACAAGATGAGCAACGGTGTTCGAGGTTTTCCAATTAACATATTTCAGGGAAAGGGTAGAGAAAACAGGATGCCGTTGACAAAATCCTGTAATCGTCATGAACTTCTGCCACATCCATAAATAGCAAAGAACACCACCCTTTTATTGTTTAAATGGTCTACAACCACGTCAGATCAAGTATAGACACAAAAAAACTTGAGTAACTCAGCGAGTCAGGCAGCATCTCTGGAGAAAAGGAATGGGTGACGTTTTGGGTCAAAACCCTTCGGTCTGAAGAAGGGTCTTGGCCCGAAACGTCACCTATTCCTTTTCTCCAGAGATGTTACCTGACCCGCTGAGTTACTCCAGTTTTTTGTGTCTATCTTTGGTTTAAACCAGTCAAATAAGGTATATTGTCATATGTCCAAGTACGGTGGGGTACAGGTACAATGTAAAACTTGCTTGGAGCACCATTGCAGGCACATAGATTAAGACTATGCACGGAACATATAATTAAACATTAATTATTCAAGGCAGAGGAAAAACACTATACAAAATAAGACATTAATGCAAAAACATGGTTAGAAATAAGTCTACAGTGATGCAAGAGGGTCTGTATTGTTCCATTACTAAGCTAGGACTAGGGTTGTGCAGGTTGGTTTAAGAACGATGTTTCTACAAAAATAGCTGTTAACAACCTTGAGGTGTAGGACTCCCGGCTTGTCTACCACTTGCCTATTGGTAGCAAGAGGAAGAGGGCACGACCTGCCCATGACTTGGCCAACAACAGTGGTGTTGCCATCATCAAATAAGGGTGTAAGTGAATGGATGTTTCATAAGACTAGCCCCGACTCCCAAATAACAGCATAGAGAAATTTGAGAGTTTTAGTTTTCAGTTTTTGTTTTAAAGTTACAGCATGGATACATACAGTAGCTCTATCCTTAACACTAGGGACAACATACAGAAGCCAATTAACCTACAAACCTGCACATCTTTGGAGTGGGAGGAAACTGGAGCACCTGGAGAAAACCCAATCCAGATCACAGGAAAAAGTACAAACTGTACAGACAGCATCTATAGTCAGGATCAAACCCAGATCTCTGGCGTTGCAAGACAGCAATTCTAGTGCCGAGCCACCGTGCCGTCCTTCATATAACACAAAATGTTTCACTCCATCGATTACACACGACAATAATAAACCAAAACCAAAAGAGCAGCAAATTGAGCAGCTCTTCATTTGAGCCTTAAAGATATTACAAACTAGAAGGTCATTTAGCCCATCGTCCCTGCTGACTCTAGAGAAACAGGTATTCCTCAGCTTACAATGGGGTTCCGTTCCGAGAAACCAATTGGAAACGGAAAATATTGTATGTCGAAATGCACTGAAAACCTGCGATCACGTGCCCGGAAACGAGCGGCGGCTCGCTACGTGTCGCTGCCGTTTGCACCATCGCAAAGTCGAACTATCGCAAGTCGAACCATCGTAACCTGGGGAGTACCTGTATAATGAACCCCATTTCTTCACAAACTCCATATTTCTATCAATGAGTTATTAAATTTCCTTTTGAATGACTGATGCAGGATGCCACCATTATCCTCGACCAGATCATTTACCAAGTGTTCCACAAGAAAGTCCATCCTTTTGCATTCCTTCCCTACCGTGACGCACAGGTGAGCATTTAATGCCATTGTCTCACAGCCCCAGAAAACACACTTGATCCTGAAAGGACACAAAATGCTGCAGCGACACAGCGGGGCAGGCAACATCTCTGGAGAACAGGAGAACATGGATAGATGATGTTTCAGATTTTATTTGCTTTATCTAAAACTGTCATAATCAAGTGCCTAGACACAAAATGCTGGAGTAACTCAGCGGGTCAGGCAGCATCTCTGGAGAGAAGGAATGGGTGACATTTCGGGTCGAGACCCTTCAAATTCTCCTCAAGGTATGTCTACTTTGAAGAAGTTCTCCTCCTCTCTTCGACGAGAGTTTAGCTGAAGAGGGGTCTCGACCAGAAACGTCACCCATTCTTTCTCTCCATAGATGCTGCCTGACCCGCTGAGTTACTCCAGCATTTTGTGTCTACCTTCGATTTAAAGCAGCATCTGGAGTTTTCGTTCCCACATAATCACGTGCATCCCCGACTAAGCCCTTCTCAACCTCTTTTGGTGTAAGGAATAAGAGAAGAAGAAGAAGGTGCAGAAAAGGATAAAGAAGATGCAGAATCAAGCATACGGCACATTGAGCCTGTTCCGCCACTCAATGAGATCATGACATCAACTCCACTTTGTTAGCTGCTCCCCATAACCCTTCACCTTCTAACGGTGAAGGACTAACCAGCCTTCTTGTTTTCTGGAGTAGAGCATAAAAAAGATTCAAGATTATGCATGAGAATTCCTCCTCATGTCAAACTAGTAATCCCCAATTCAGATGGTTCCAGATTCTCCCAGAAGAGGAAACATTCCCTCAGCATCTACCTTGCCTTTTATTTCATTAAAAAAATCAATTTGGTTAGTCCAACACAGCCAGCCTCAAACAAATCTGTGATTGTTCTCCATAATTTGCTCAGACTCTCCAATTTGCCTGATTATTATTTTTTAATTCTTACTCACTATCAGTTTTCGGCTGACCGGCTTATAGTTACAAGCAATGTCCTTGTACCCTTAATTAAACAAAGCTTTACCATTGCTATTCCCAATCCTCTGAATCTAACCTGTATCAAGAAAAGATTGGAAGATTTTCCAAGCTCTTCCATTACCCCTACTTTCCATCGCCACCAGGAATACAGTTAATCTGCCTAGGCAATGTATCCACTCCAAGTACAACACATCTTGCTAATCATTTTTACACAGTTTATTATCACCAACTTTTTTGCTATAGGGTACATAACATATACTTTTTCCTAACTAATATTGATATTAGAATTTCTGGAAATTGTAAGAAGATTTGGCAGGTTTGTTAAATGGTTAACCTAATAGTTTACATATTGGAGAACCATGATGGGAAAAGAAGCCAACATGGTAAAGGTAACTCAAAGGTCATGTTAAGAGAAGCAATAAACTTTTAGAAAGTGTTTGGATTGCAAGTTATAGCTAACTGGAGTAAAGATAAACATAGGATGTTGTAGACCAGGCTGAGGGCAATAAGACTGATCATGAGAGATGAGGTGTCATTTTATATCACACACTAACAGGGAAAAGGAGAGAAAGGTTTTCTAAACAACAGGAAGAAAATTCTCAGCTGTCAGAAGGTTAGAGGCAACCCCAGCAAAGATGAAACAAGATCACAGACGACAAAGAAAGTTGATTACTGGTGAATTATTAAAAAAATGTAAAATGCGAATGTAACCATTGTATCACAAATGATATAAGATGCTGTGAGTAAGGTGAGTCAGTGAAGCACGTTGAGTCGTCTCAGAACGCCTCCCAGTATATACTGCTCGGCCCCGAATACATCGACTTGTTCAAGCAACTCACCACTACTCCATGAGATTATCCTTGTATATGTCCCGATCTGAGCCTTAATTAACAGGCCGACTTGGCCCCTCGTGAAAGCCTGATTAAGGCTGACACAAGTCAACGACAGCATAAACTTAAAGGGAAGACATATAATATTGCAATGATTAGTGGGAAGCTTTTTAAAATCAACAGATGGCAACTGCAAAGGCAATAAGGGGACAAAAGATGAAATTCGAAGGTAAGCTCGCCAATAATATAAAAGAGGATACCAAAAGTTGCTTCAGCTATATAAAGAGTGAAATAGAAGCAAGAGTGGAGATTGGACCACTGGAAAATGATGTTGGAGAAGTAGTAATGGGGAATAAAGAAATAGCGGATGAACTGAATACATTTTCTGCATCAGTCTTCAAAGTGGAAGACACCAGCAACGTGCCAAAAATTCAAGAGAGTCAGGGGGTGGAAGCTGGTGGAGAGGCTATCACTAAGGAGTAGGTGCTTGAGAAGCTAAAAGGTCTGAAGGTGGATAAGTCACCTGGACCAGATGGACTAGACACTGCAGGGTTCTGGAAGAGGTGACTTTAGAGATTGTAGAGGCATTAATAATGATCTTTTAAGAATCACCAGAGTCAGGAGTGGAGCTAGAGGACAGGAATATTACAAATGTCACTCCACTGTTCAAGAAGGGAGTGAGGCAAAAGGGGGGAAAGTACAGGCCGGTTAGCTTGACTTCAGTGGTTGGTAAAATTCTTGAGTCCAGTCTAAAGGATGAGGTTTCCAAGTACTTAGAAATACATGATAAAGTAAGCCAAAGTCAGTATGTTTTTGAGAAGAAGAGATCTTGCCTGACAAATCAGTTGGAATTAATTGAGGAAGTAAATAGCAGGATAGACAGAGGAGAGTCAGTGGATGTTATTTAGTTAGATTTTCATGATGCCTTTGATAAAGTGAAGCACGCGAGGCTGCTGAATAAGATGAGAACCTATGGTATTAGAGGGAAGATGCCAGTATGGATAGAAGATTGGCTGAATGGCAGAAGACAAAGAGTGGGAATAAAGGAGGCTTTTTTATGATTGGCTGCCGGTGACTAATGGTGTTCCCCAGCAGTCGGTGTCGAGTCCGCTACTTTTCACATGGTATATTAATGATTTGGATGACGGAGTTGATGGCTTTGTGGCCAAGTTTGCAGATGATGCAAAGATAGTTGGAGGGGCAGGTAGAGGAAGCAGGGAGTCTGCAGAAGGACTTGAACAGATTGGGAGAGTGGCCAACGAAGTGGCAGAAGGAATACTGCGTGGCAAAGTGTGCAGTCATGCACTCTGGTAACAGGAGTAAAGGCATAGACTATTTCTAAATGGAGAGAGGATTCAGAAATCGGAGATGCAAAGGAACTTGGGAGAGTGCCGGTGTAGGATTCCCAAACAGTTAATTTGCAGATTAAAATTGCTAGTAGGGAAGGCAAGTACAATGTCAGCATTCTTTTTGAGAGGACCACAATGTAAAAGCAGAGAAGTAATGCTGAGGGTTTATAACACACTGGTCAGACCGCATTTGGAGTATTGTGAGCTATTTTGGGCCCCATATCTGAGGAATATGCGACCATTGGAGAGGGGGCTGCCATTGGAGAGGGGGCTGCCATTGGAGAGGGGGCTGCCATTGGAGAGGGGGCTGCCATTGGAAAGGGAGCTGCCGTTGTTGTGGGGGCTGCCATTGGACAGGGGGCTGCCATTGGACAGGGGGCTGCCATTGGACAGGGGGCTGCCATTGGAGAGGGGGCTGCCATTGGACAGGGGGCTGCCATTGGAGAGGGGGCTGCCATTGGAGAGGGGGCTGCCGTTGGAGAGGGGGCTGCTGTTGTAGAGGGGGCTGCCATTGGAGAGGGGGTTGCCGTTGGAGAGGGTTCAGCAGAGGTTTACGTGAACTCAGGCGGTTGTGGGGGCAAGTCTTTGGATATTTTTAAAACGCAGATGGACAGGTTCTTGATCAGTAAGGGTGTCAAAGATCAAGGGGAGAAGGCAGGAGAATGGTGTTGAGGAAAGATAGATCAGCCATGGTGGAGTAGACTCGATGGGCCAAATGGCCCAATTCTACTCCTATGCCTTATGAATTTACAAACTTATGAATTTATGAGTCTCTCCGACAATTGGCACTGAGCAAGATAATCGTCTGCAATATGGCTCCTGATCGGCCCAATAAGTTTATTTTTAACCACCCATATTTAGTGGAGTAGATCCCATATTATTGTCAGACAACCATAATTTGTGGTACTATAATTGGAGAGAAATAGCACGTGGTGACTTTGCTGGCCAAGATCGGTGGAGGGTTATGATATTATGACAAATGCGGTGACATACACCACCAGCAACTGTAGTAGTGATATGTAAGACAACAGGTACTGGCGTAGTGAAATATGACATAGAGCAGCTTGTGTTGGTAAAAGGTGGTATACCATAATACCACATATTGGCAGGGCACTTAACATACTGATGAAAGTCACTGATAAGAAGTGCACTGACATCAAACGTTCATTCAAAAGATCCGTCGTAAAAGCAATAATGAATCACAATTTTTTTTAAAAATTAATAATAATCGAGAAAGGATACAACTTGGAAACATCTCTCACTGCACAAAAATCTTGGTGGCAGGAACAAGGAAATGGTAAATGTGAAAAAGGACAAATTATAATCGCAGCCATGGCTAAGAACTGACTGGAAAATAGCAGTAGAAAAGCCCGCACAGAGGACAAGGAACAGAAGAAACTGTACAGGAGAATGTGGGGCACTCTGACAGCAACAAGGGAAAGGTTCAGGATGTTTAAATGCTAAAGGGAATTGGAAGCTACTGGAGTCTGGGTTGATGTGGAGATTTTTAAATGCATGTCTTTGCATGTACAATGTCATCCAGCATTCTCGTGGATCAAAGTCTTAAGGGTATGAATAAGTTCCTTGGGGCATACAAGATTCGGTTGCTCTTTTTGGATTGTTGAATTTAGTTTTAGTTTTAGTTTTAGTTTAGAGATCCATCACGGAAACAGGCCCTTCAGCCCATCGGGTCCACACCGACCCCCGCACATTAACACTACCCTACACCCACAAGGGACAATTAAAAAAAAAAATACCAAGCCAATTAACCTACAAACCTGTACTTCTTTGGAGTGTGGGAGGAAACCGAAGATCTCAGAGAAACCCACGCGATCATGGGGAGAACGTACAAACTCCGTACAGACAGCACCCGGAGTCTGGATCGAACCCGCTGTGAGGCAGCAACTCTACCGCTGCCCGTAAATGTAAATTAAATTGTGTTTAAAGTGTGTGAATAGTCTGTGAGTTTTAGCAAATAGCATAAGGTGGGGGGTGGGGAGGGGGAGGGGAGGGGGAATCCTCCAACCCATTCACCTTTTATTCTTATGACTTTGCGTGATAGATTTTCACTGTGAAAATAACTGTTTATTCTTAGTTCTTGTTTAGCTACTTTGAAGGTTCTACAGAGGAGAGGTGCAAGTTTTGTTTGGTCTTAAGTGTAGTTTATTTTATTTTTCTATTTCTTTCCTGTAGAATTGATTTCAAAGAAAGACCCAGATCCACACTGGTCAGATTAAAATGTTAGAGATGTGAATGTCAATCCCAGATATGAGATGCCAACATTTCAGAAAGACTTTGGCATTTGGGGGAATTGCTGATTAGTGTATATTTGAACTGGGAATTTGAAATTGATATTCCGGGTGATAGATTAGAATAATTGGTGAATAATCTTGAGTTTTTCCGAACAACAATGCATTTTCAATATGTTAAAGACTTTTGAATTATTGTTTTTGAGTTGTTTTGGGAAAGCTTGTTTGGATGTAATCAGTGTTTATCTTGTAAAATGCAAATGAGAAGCCAGGATTCCTGTTCCCTCATGTAAATGTAATATTGAAGTTAGGCACAAAATGCTGGAGTAACTCAGCAGGACATGCAGCATCTCTGGAGAGAAGGAATGGGTGAAGTTTTTGGCATCTGCAGTTACTTCCTGTACTGTAAAATTGAAGTTCAGCCTATGTCTGGTAAAGTGCACTTGTAGGCCACTTTGCTAGTCAAATACATCAGACCTTATTGAACAAAAAGGGGTTTGGAGAATTGTTTTTAAAAATCTAATGCAACAGAGGAAACTGAAAGAGTTCCAAGCAAATGACCCACTGTGAGTAAATGCACTATTTTCCCATCAGCTATGACTAAAGTGGAAACAATATTCTCCATTTAAGATGTAAACAAGAATAGGTAGAAGCAATCTTAACACTTTAACTCCCCCTCCCATTCCCACACTGACCTTTCTGTCCTGGGCCTCCTCCATTGTCAGAGTGAGGCCCAGCGCAAATTGGAGGAACAACATCTCATATTTCGCTTGGGCAACTTACACCTCAGCGGTATGAACATTGACTTCTCCATTCTTGTTCACCCTGTACACTGCGGACTTCAGGCACAGCTCTGCACACTCCTATCTACAGAAGTTCTCTGACGACTCTGCCATCGTCGGCCTCATCACGGGCGACGAGGACAGGGCGTACAGAAAACTGATCAAGGAGTTTGAGGACTGGTGCCAGCGGAACTGCCTCCGGATCAACGCGGGGAAAACCAGGGAGATGGTGGTAGATTTCCGCAGGTGCAGCCAGGTCCCCCCGACACTGGTGAACATCCAGGGAATGGACATCGAGAGGGTGGATAAGTACCTGGGTGTCTACCTCAACAATAAACTGGACTGGACTGAAAATACCGATGCACTATACAGAAAGGGCCAGAGCAGACTTTATCTGCTAAGGAGACTCAGGTCCTTTGGAGTGCAGGGGGCACTCCTAAGGACCTTCTACAACACGGTGGTTGCATCGGCCATTTTCTATGGAGTGGTCTGCTGGAGCATCAGCATCTCAGCGGTGGAAGGGAAGAGACTCGACAAGCTGGTCAGGAAGGCCAGCTCGGTCCTGGGTTGCCCCCTCGACTCAGTGCAGGTGGTGGGAGAGAGGAGGATGATGGCAAAGCTAACATCGCTGCTGGACAACGACTCCCAACCCATGCAGGACACTGTCACTGCACTGAGTAGCTCCTTCAGTGACAGACTCCTTCACCCCGTGCGTGAGGGAGAGATATAGGAGGTCCTTCCTTCCCGCTGCTGTGAGACTGCACAACCAGCACTGCTCCCAGCAGACGAGTCAACAGCAGGCGAGTCAACAGTGACAGTTAAGAACACACAGAAAACTGATGACAATGTATCCTTGTCTTTACTTTTATTTATAATGATTGATCTCTTGCTATCCACGTTGCTGCTGTAACACTGTAAATTTCCCCAGTGTGGGACGAATAAAGGAATATATTATTACCATTCTCTATTTCCAACAAGCTGATGATGTAATGATCACATTTATTCACAAAATGCTGGAGTAACTCAGCAGGTCAGGCAGCATCTCGGGAGAGAAGGAGTGGGTGACGTTTCGGGTCGAGACCCTTCTTCAGACTGATAAAGAAGGGTGTTCCCCCCTAGATACCTAGTTTATTTCTCAGCATCATATCTGGTAATGCCTATAGGCTGAGTTAAGAACCATATTGGTGAAGGAAGCTCCTCTGAACTATCCTGAACACTTGGGGTCATAATAGCACAATCATTATCTTTTTGATTTCCAATTCTAAACATATGGATTCTGTCCTTGCCTTCCTACAAAGACATTCTCTTTGCTACAGGACAATATCTTTCCTCTGATTTCCCTCGTCCCCTTTTCTGAAGCCACTGCATCTTGTACCATTCTTTTCTAAATGAAGGAATTATTAGCAGTTTGGTTTTGAGCTAATTAAGTATTCCAAAGTAAATCAACGTCTACAAAGATGGAAATATTGAAAATAACAGTCATGCTCTAGTGCATCTACAGCTTGGTGTGGCCTACTTTCTGCTTGTGATAGCTGAACTAGTCTGCATTTTATTTACATTCAATTATCCTACAATTAGGAGCTAATTATTGTTCAAAAAGCAAACAAAAGTCACTTTCCCCATCTACAGCTAAAAATTCTGTACAACTATTACACAAAATGCTGGAGTAAATCAGCAGGTTAGCCAGCATCTCAGGAGAACATGGATAGGTGAAGT
Source organism: Rhinoraja longicauda (assembly GCF_053455715.1). Lineage (NCBI taxonomy): Eukaryota > Metazoa > Chordata > Chondrichthyes > Rajiformes > Arhynchobatidae > Rhinoraja > Rhinoraja longicauda. The sequence goes on along the minus strand of NC_135965.1, from coordinate 2,241,526 downwards.
TTTGGGTTAAGAACAGTTCTTCAGACTAATTGTACGGGAGCGAGAAGGCAGCAGGAAAAGCAGTAATAAAGGATCTGATTCTGATGAAAGGTCATCAACCTGAAGAGTCTACTATGTTTCCTATCTCCACTTCTTGACTTCCACCACTTTCTGTTTTTATTTCAGACTGCAGTCTCTAGTTTATTGTATTTTAATGTATTATTGAAAAAGAACTTAAGCAAATGCAATCAACATTTATGTCTTAAATGTTTCTTTCAATGGCAAACTTGAGTCAATCAACATCTACCTCCATAGAAACATTTTGCAGACTATAATTACAAATCTTGATTTTATATTCAACAAGGCCGGCATTTCTTTGCAGGAATCATGATTGAATGGCAGAGCAGACTAATTCTGCTCCTATCACTTATGAACTTATTTACAGCTTCTACTTATAAACTTATTTACAGCTGCTACATTGAGCTTGAATGTAATGACTCCCCATAGTTCAATTAAGAAATAAAACAGATCCCACATTACAATTGTTCTTCAAATTTAAAACAAAAATCATTCACTGCCAGGAATGCATGCAGGGCTAAACACTATTTTGCTTGTTGATGGACCAATGTTCTTTTTGATGTTTCTGTCAATTAGAAGGTTGACTGTGATATGGAAATTATAATATTTACACAGTGAAGGGTGTTCTGTATTTTGGGGAAACCATGGATTTAGTTAAACATTGGTTACTTTATTTTGCTGTTAGCTCTAAGATTTATTTTACAGCAAGATTATGTTCATATATAAGATGTTGGAGGAGAATTAGGTCATTTGGCCCATCTGGTCTACTCCGCCATTCAATCATGACTGGTTTTTCTTTCCCTCTCAACCCCATTCCCCTGCCTTCTCTCCATAAACCCTGGCACCCATCCCAATCAAAATCTATCAATCTCTACCTTAAAAATATGCATTGACTTAGCCTCCAAAGCCATCTGTAGCAATGAATTCCAGATTCACCATGCTCTGACGAATGATAGGACAAAATGTATTTTACCGTCACATGTGGAAATGAAGCTGGCTCCTAAGAGTCCTGTTATTGGAGCCCATTAGTTTATTATTCTATAAACATTGAGACAAATACGGTCTCATGGGTCAGTGATAGCGATTGGTTCTCTATGCAATCTTCTGACTTCTCAAGGCACACAAATGTTTTTCTGAAACAAAGCCCAAGTCTTCGAAGGTTGCAAATTTCAAATACCAATTATTAGTATTAACATAGAAACATAGAAAATAGGTGCAGGAGGAGGCCATCTGGCCCTTCAAGCCAGCACCACCATTCATTGTGATCATGGCTGATCATCCACAATCAGTATCCCGTGCCTGCCTCATCCCCATATCCCTTGATTCCACTAGGTCCTAGAGCTCTATCTAACTCTCTTAAATTCATCTAGTGAATTAGCCTCCACTGCCGTCTGTGGCAGAGAATTCCACAAATTCACAACTCTCTGGGTGAAAAAGTTTCTTCTCACCTCAGTTTTAAATGGCCTCCCCTTTATTTGAAACGTCTGTTATAATTTTATAACATGTTATAATTTTTGCAGTTAATCCAGTGTTACACTTCTGCTGCCAAAGCACTCACTACCTGTTATGAATCAAGAGCTCCCTTCACCCATTTCACCTCCAGCTCTGCTAACTGCTCAGTCATGTCCATTCTTTCTTGGGAAAAGAATGTCACAGTTCTGTTCACATCTGCTCTGCTGTAATATATCCCGCAAGTACCCATCAATAATTACAAAACAATCCTTGAGGTAATTTAAGACGATTTTTTTTAGGTAGTTGTGTATTTTAAAAATAATTTTGCTACGCATTTTGTAACATGACTCCATGTTACCTGTGCAGAAGAAACTGAAGTCTCACATTTTGTGCATTTGCAGAAAACTGTCCTTAAAAGAACTTGTAGATTTTTGCACCATGAGTACACTTTGCACTTTCTCTAAGCATTGCTGTTTGTCCATTTCATCAACACAACACAACACAACCCATACATGCTTGGAAGACACTGTGTTGAAGTAACTCAGCGGGTCAGGCAGCATCTCGGGAGAACATGGATAGGTGACATTTTGGGTCGGGACCCTTCACATTCAATGCTTGGTTCAGGTTATCAATAACTGATATGTATTATTTAAGCAACTGCTTGCAGAACTGCACAAGCCTTTGTACAAAGACAGCAAAACCTTGCTTGAATGTTAGAACCCTGGCTTGCCCTGATAGAACTTCGAACCATTCATTCCAAAAGTGTGCGATGTGTTATAGATTTTGTTTTGGGTTTAATTCTATCCAGTATTAAATACACTTTCATGATTCAATCTCCAGCTTCATCTCTTTCAGTCTCTCAGACCAGAAGATCATTATGTTCCAACCAGCTTGCATTTTACAGAATACATAGAAACATAGAAAATAGGTGCATGAGGAGGCCATTTGGCCTTCGAGCCAGCACCACCATTCATTGTGATCATGGCTGATCATCCACAATCAGTAACCTGTGCCTGCCTTCTCCCCATATCCCTTGATTAATTTTCTGGAATTTTTTGAGGATGTAACTAGGAAAATGGACAAGGGAGAGCCGGTGGATGTAGTGTACCTTGACTTTCAGAAAGCCTTCGACTGTGGCCCCTGGTTCTGGACTCCCCCAACATTGGGAACATTTTTCCTACATCTAGCTTGTCCAGTCCTTTTATAATTTTATACGTCTCTATAAGATCCCCTCTCATCCTTCTAAACTCCAATGAATACAAGTCCAATCTTTCCAGATATGACAGTCCTTCCATCCCAGGGATTAGCCTCGTGAACCTACATTGCACTGCCTCAATAGCAGGGAAGTCCTTCCGCAAATGAGGAGACCAAAACTGCACACAATACTCCAGATGTGGTCTCACCAGGGCCATATACAACTGCAGAAGGACCACTTTGCTCCTATACTCAAATCCTCTCGTTGTGAAGGCCAACCAGCCATTCGCTTTCTTCGCTGCCTGCTGTACCTGCACGCTTACTTTCAGTGACTGGTGTACTAGGACACCAAGGTCTCGTTATGCATGCATGGTAGTTAAGTAAAATGAGACAATACAATGTCTTTAATTGTTTGACACTGAAGTTATGATGCAGTGATTATGGTATGCAAAAAAAACCAGATTAGGCTCAATTTTGTTGGAGTTCTGGTGATGAGGACAATGGAAAAGCAATTAGCATGTTGCCTGAAATAATGCCATTGGATCACTTTTCAAACTGCAAAATCATAGAATTATGTTCATGTAATTGGCTTAAACTTGCAAATACTGGCCATGTGGAAATCATGTAGCCGAACATGCACGGTGAAAAAATATCTCCATAGATAATTAAGCTTTATTTGTGTAAAATCCGAAATGAAAAAAATATGCTAGAAAAGATAACTGAGGCTTATTGTTTATGTAGATCGCCTTACAGGTTCTTAGTTATTAATCAATCCAAATTCACTTTTCAGTTGCTGGGGGTGTATTTCATTTCATGTTCTAAGTTGTAGCCAAGAAACGTTTTTTTTTTAAAAGGGCCATTTTGATATATCACAATCTAAAAACGTCCTGGATCATTCTGAGAACCTGAATTTGACCATGCAAAACTTCTTGGTCAGCACAGAGATTGTGGGCCATGGGACTGCTCCTCTGCTGTTTTATGTTCCATCAACATAAGCAGGAGCAATTTGAATGCTACATGCAGAGGTTATCACCTTATAGCATTCTTAGAACACCTTAGAATACACTTGGCATGTGGAATATCTTTAATGCCAAGCAGATAAATGCTAAAATATTTTCTGCAAAAGTCTTGTTTAGGAATAGACAATAGGTGCAGGAGGAGGCCATTTGGCTCTTCGAGCCAGCACTGCCATTCAATGTGATCATGGCTGATCATTCTCAATCAGTACCCCGTTCCTGCTTTCTCCCCATACCCCCTGATACCGCTATCCTTAAGAGCTCTATCCAGCTCTCTCTTGAATGCATTCACAGAATTGGCCTCCACTGCCTTCTGAGGCAGAGAATTCCACAGATTCACAACTCTCTGACTGAAAAAGTTTTTCCTCATCTCAGTTCTAAATGGCCTACCCCTTATTCTTAAACTGTGGCCCCTTGTTCTGGACTCCCCCAACATTGGGAACATGTTTCCTGCTTCTAACGTGTCCAACCCCTTAATAATCTTATACGTTTCGATAAGATCTCCTCTCATCCTTCTAAATTCCAGTGTATACAAGCCTAGTCGCTCCAGTCTTTCAACATATGATAGTCCCGCCATTCCGGGAATTAACCTAGTAAACCTACGCTGCACGAATGATGTTGTCAAGCTGGAAAGGATGCAGAGAAGATTTACGAGGATGTTGACAGAACCCGAAGGCCTGAGTTATAACGAAAGCTTGAGCATGCTAGGACTTATAGAGGTGTACAAAATCATGAGAGGAGTAGATTGGGTAGATGCAGAGTCTTTTGCCCAGAGTAGGGGAATGGAGACCTAGGGGACATAGGATTAAGGCGAGGAGGGGGAAAGATTTCATAAGAAAATTTTTTTTTACACAAAGGGTGGTGGGTGTATGGAATGAGCTGCCAGAGGAGGTAATTGAGGCAGGTATTATCGCAACGTTTAAGAAATATTTGGACAGGTATGTGGATAGGACAGGTTTAGAGGGATATGGGCCAAACGCTGGCAAGTGGAACTAGTGTAGATGGAGCATGTTGGTCAGCATGGGCAAAATGGATGGGAGGGCTTGTTTCCATGCTGTATGAATATGAATTTGTAAAATGTTTGTTAAAAAATGTCAGCGATTACAGTCAATAGGGATCCTTAAAAGTAAGAGGGGAGTCCAGAATCAGGGGCCACAGTCTAAGAATAAAGGGGAGGCCATTTAAAACTGAGGTGAGAAGAAACTTCATCACTCAGAGAGTTGTGAATTTGTGTAATTCTCTGCCACAGAGGGCAGTGGAGGCCAATTCACCGGATGAATTTAAAAGAGAGTTAGATAGAGCTCTAGGGGCTAGTGGAATCAAGGGATATGGGGAGAAGGCAGGCACGGGTTACTGATTGTGGATGATCAGCCATGATCACAATGAATGGCAGTGCTGGCTTGGAGGGCCAAATGGCCTCCCCCTGCACCTATTTTCAATATTTTCTATGTTTAAGGGGTTCTTTTAAGAACATGAAAAAAGGATTATTCCGGTGGTTTATCTAGGCTTTAAAACCTCAAGTAGTTTTCAGAACAGATCTTGGAGATCTTGCTGCCTTCTGCTATACATTCACCCCCTAATCAAAACCAGAGATTATTTTGTAGCAGAGAACCGATCATTCACTTGTGATAACCTCAGGCCACGAGGACCCCGTTTATACCACTAAACTACCAATGAATATGCCGTTGTATTCGGAACAGTATCATCTAGGGTGTGGAGGGCGACTCAACAATAATAATTAAAAAGATAACAGCTCAGAAAATCATGGAAAATTATTAGACTAAATTAGATTATCATGACCGACAATGTTTCTAACTATGAAATCATAATTCTAGATTTTGCACACAACCTTGAATGTTAAGGTTCTGGCACCCAACAGCTGAAGATAGTTATCGAGAAAATTTGCATTTCTCTATGAAATGTGCCTGGGCATAGTTCCATGTCTGTTTTGAAGTCTATCTGCACATTTTCTATTGAAATCTAACCAGACAAGAAATTGAAATGGACTTTTTCAGGCATGACTCAGCATACAACGATTGTAATCTCCACAATATTTGTGCGTACGATGACATCGTCAATGTGCACAACTCAATCTGTTCAATAACAGATGGAACTAAAAATCAACACCTCCTGTAATTTTTATTTAAGAGTTCAACAAGAAACATATTGTGCAGTGGTAATTCAGTGTAAGGTACAGAAGTGAGGACTTGCATGGGTAAAGGAACAATTACATTTTAAATAATAAAAATAATAATTTAAATATTAAGATTTTTTTAAACTTTTCTTCATTTGCAATGATAAACAAGCAACTCCAGGTAACAAGTAATCGGCCAGTAGTCTGCCACGCTAGAAGGTAACCAGCAAGATGTGATTAACTAAAGTCAGTTGGCTTTGATGTGCGCAACCTGGGAATATATAACTATGTGTAGGAAGGAACTGCAGATGCTGTCTAAAACCGAAGATAGACACAAAAGCTGGAGTAACTCAGCGGGTCAGACAGCATCTCTGGAGAAACGGAATAGGTGACGTTTCGGGCCGAGGCCCTTCTTCAGACTGAGAATCAATGGAAAGGGAAACAAGATATATAGACGGTGATGTAGAGAGATATAAAACAAATGAATGAAAGATAGGCAAAAAAGTAACACTGATAAAGGAAACAGACCATTGTTAGCTGAGGCCCAGGTGAAAATGAGGAGAGACGAGACTCAACAAGACGACTTTGACGCTGGTACGACCTGGGTGGGGGGGGGATGGAGAGACAGGGGATGCAAGGGTTACTTGACAAAGGTTACTTGAAGTCAGCTATTACACTGATAAATATGCATCCTAAATTCCCATTCATTTCAGTGCTGAGGAACTTTCAGCTAATTTATATATCTGAATTAATTGAGTTGAACCATCTTTTTAAAGTTTCAATTTTTGTTAACTTCTAAATGATTGTTATTGAGTATTATTAATACTTTTTAGTTTTTCAGAGTGATTCATGAATATTCAAATTCTTGTAGAGTCATAGAGTGATACAGTGTGGAAAGAGGCCCTTCGGCTCAACTTGCCCACACCGGCTAACTACACTAATCCCACCTGCCCGCGTTTGGTCCATATCCCTCTAAACCTGTCCTATCCATGTACCTTTATAATGGATTCTTAAGTGTTGGGATAGTCCCTGCCTCAACTACCTGCTCTGGCAGCTTGTTCCATTCACCCACCACCCTTTGTGTGAAAAGGTTACCCCTCAGATTCCTATTAAATCTTTTCCCCTGCACCTTAAACCTATGTCCTCTGGTCCTTAATTCACCTTCTCTGGGCAAGAGACTCTGTACATCTACCCGATCTATTCCTCTCATGATTTTATACACCTCAATAAGATCACACCTCATCCTCCTGCGCTCCAAGGAATAGAGTCCCGGCCTGCTCAACCTCTCCCTTTTGCTCAGACCCTCTAGTCCTGGCAACATCCTTGTAAATCTTCTCTGTACCCGTTCCAGCTTGACAACATCTTTCCTATAATCTTTCCTACATCTTTCTGATTCTTTGATTAATCTCTCAATATTTGTTAAAACAGTTGGATATAAATGTATCTCTTGGTACACCAATGTTATCCCACCTGACGGGGTGCAGAGGATCACTGTTTCTGCATTCAGTTAAAGCCTGGTAAGCACTGTATAGACCACATTTATATTTTTAGACTTTAGATATCTAGTGGTGAAACAAGTCCTTCACCCCACCAAGTCTGCGCCGACCAGCGATCATCCTGTACATCAACACTATCCTACACACTAGGGACAATTTACAATATAACCAAAGCCAATTAAACTACAAACCTGTACATGTTTGGAGTGTGGGTGGAAACCGGAGCACCCGGAGAAGATCCACGTGGTCACAGGGTGAACCTACGTGAAAGTACCAGGTGCAATATGCTCCTGCCCGCAGATATGGGAGTATGGCAGAGCCGGCAATCAAAAACTCTGTGCACACAGTTTATGATTTGAGGTTTCGAGGTTTTTAGATGTGCTGTACCTCACTAACCACGTTTGATCTGGCTGCTTTCAGGAAGCTGTTGTGGCTTGGTGCAGACCTGATGGCTGCTTACCACTACCTGGAATTTCAGGATGCTGTACATTAATCCTTATAATTTGTAAATCATTTGCACATCAAATATACACAGGGATTTACCACGAAAAGCTGCCAATCCCAACCAAGGAACAGCTACCACCTGGTCACAAGTGTGACTGGAAGACCTAGAAGTCACTCAATAGGCTTCGTACAGGGATGGGCCGATGCAAGACCAATATGAGCAAATGGGGCTATGCAGGTGCGGCAGACACAGAATGTGAATGTGGAACATCTGTACAATCCATGCCACACCTACTAAGTTGCCCACTTCTTGGGTTAGACCAGGGGCCTCCAAACTTTTCTGCACGAGGGCCACATTATATATTTGGCACATTTTTGCAGGCCGCAGGAAAAAATAAAGAAGTGTGAGTTTTATAAATTTAATGAACTCAAAAAAGTTTAGACTAGGTTACGTTAGATTAGATTAGGAATGGTTAAACTAGGTGAGGTTAGATTAGGTTAGTTTACATTAGGTTTATATGGCAACAAATAAATAATATTCAATTTGTTAAGTGTTTGAAATATTGGAATATATATATACCGTAGGTATACAATTATTTATAAAACAGAAAAATACAGTGACCACCATGGGGGGGGGGGGTGGGGGGGGTGGGGGGAGAGGGAGAGGGAGAGGGAGAGGGAGAGGGGGGTAGATAGGGCAGATAGTGAAGAAGGGTCTGAAGAAGGGTCTCGACCCGAAATGTCACCCACTCCTTCTCTCCCGAGATGCTGCCTGACCTGCTGAGTTATTCCAGCATTTTGTGAATAAATGGGCAGATAGTGAAGATGGGTATCAAAAATTGAAGCAGGATCTTGATCGATTGGGCAGGTGGGCTGAGGAATGGTTGATGGAATTTAACACAGAGAAATGTGAGGTGTTGTATTTTGGGAAGTCTAAAAATAAGCAGGACCTACACAGTGAATATAGGGCTCTGGGGAGTGGTGTAGAGCAGAGTGATCTCGGAGTGCAGAGACACAGTTCATTGAAAGTGGCGTCACAGGTGGTCAAAAAGGCTTTTGGCACATTGTCCTTCAAGAGTCATCAGAGTACTGAGTATAGAAGTCGGAAGGTCATGTTGCAGTTATATAAGATGTTGAGTGAGGCCACATTTAGAGTATTGTGTTCAGTTTTGGGCATCATGTTATAGGATAGATGTTGTCAAGCTGGAAAGGGTGCAGAGAAGATTTTCGAGAATGTTGCAGGGGATCTTATAGAGCTATTTCCCAGAGTAGAGGAATCAAGAAACAGAGGACACAGGTTTAAGGTGAGGGGGGGAGATTTAATAGGAACCCAAGAAGTAACATTTTCGGGGTGTACGAAATGAACTGCCAGAGGAGGTAGTTGAGGCAGTTACTATTGCAATGTTTGAGAATGATCAGCCATGATCACATTGAATGGCGGTGCTGGCACGAAGGGCCAAATGGCCTCCTCCTGCACCTATTGTCTATTGTCTATAATGTTTAAGGAACATTTGGACAAGTGTAGATGGGAGATGTTGGTCGGTGTGGGCAAGTTGGGCTGAAGGGCCTGTTTCAATGCTGTATGACTCTATGAAGTCAAGGGTTTAGCGAATAGCACAAGCCTAAAATAAAATTAACTTAATCAATAAATTGTTTGATTGGTCTTTTAAAAAAAAAACTTTTGAATAGTAATAAATGTCTGGTTATAAAATCCCACTAGTTTTCCATGATGTAGTCCCTTTTTGTGCTTTGGAATTGAAATGCACTATAACATATGTTAATTTTACTGACGCCTCAATTTTACCAAGTGCCAAATTTAACTTTCATCATGTTTCATTAAAACAGTGAAATATATATCTAATACCTATTGCACAGATTACACTTCATCTGATGTAGACACAAAATGTTGGAGTAACTCAGCAGGTCAGGCAGCATCTCGGGAGAGAAGGAATGGGTGACGTTTCAGGTCGAGATCCTTCTTCAGACTGAGTTACTCCAGTATTTTGTGTCTACCTTCGATTTAAACTAGCATCTGCAGTTTTTTTTCCTTCACTTCATCTGATGATGTGCAAAGAATCAGTGTTTTTGTGTTCCCTGTACATGTTCAGTTAAGGCATGCCCAGTACTGGAAAGTGTCTGCCTGAGAACACCAGTTGCAGTAGACTCATTGGAGAGGGAAACGTGATTCAATCAGCCAGCTAAACTTATATCTTAACACGAATCTTTGCATATGCTAAAAATGATTAAAGACGCAAGTCAATCATTGAAATGGTAAGTAGCAGCTCACAAATTGACACTCAGGTTACAAAAAAAATCTGTTGCATTGCATCTACCCAAGATTTACAATTTGGAAGTATAAATTAATATGACTTTACAATAATATTAAGATTGAGGTAGATCCTCATTTTTTATCATAGAAAGGGGGGGGGGGGGGAGGAGGGGTTGATGGAGGAAACAATAAATCCTCTTTTACTGGATAGAAGACATAATTTTACAAAACATCAATGAGATAATAACTATTTAATTGGTTAGCTAGAAGCCTGATTTAAAACATCTGAACACAAATTACAAAATGTGTAAGAACTATATTATTATAACTATAATAACTATATTATTTCAATATGGTGATAGTAAACAACAGATGAAAATGTGTTCTATGTGGTATGTGGTATGTGGTATGCTCTTTGGTTTCCATTCCATTCTCTTCAAATGCTGCAACAGTCATGGTTTTTCACAGCTCCCAGAGTCAATGTGAGTACAGTCTCCAGAGGACTGTGTCAGCACTACAGTAACAAGCAGTGAAGATCATGCAACAATTTCTTCCTCCAAAACTCAAATGGAGTTAGAAATAGTAATAAAACGTAAAGTAATATGTCAAATCTGATTTACTTTTATAATATTTTAAATAGAGAACATACCTACAAAATGATTAAAACGTAAGTAAATTTTGTATTGCAATTCAACAATACGAGGTGCCTGACACAAGTGTACTGGGACACTCTGCTTCAGTGTTTTGTTTTGAATGAATGAATGAATAAGTTTTTTGCAAAAAAAAGGAATGTGCCTTGAGTCACATTACTGATAAATTCATATAATATTTTCCATATTCCTTGGTAAACAACTAATGTTCTCCCTCAATCAGAGCAGTTTTGAGTTAGCGACATCGAGCAAGCAGATTACCAATCTAAAGTAAACAATATAAATGTCTGAGGGAGAGACCAAGATATTTTTATAAAACTTGTCCAGACATTACTGTGGGTAGCTAGACACTTAGGTGTGGTTCAGTGGGCATGCATTTTATTGCATTTGTGATAATATAAGATTATCAAAAGTAACTTGGAAGCATTTAGATGAAAAAATATTAAATATTGGCATTAACATTTTGGGTGTGTGATTAGTTTCATTTGCCAGGTTCTGGAAACAAAACATGAATGTTACTGGAATGTCGTACTCATTTCTGCAACAGTATATATTTAAACCTATTTGGTACAAATGTGAAATAAAAGCTTCTATTAAAAATGAATCCTAGATAAAATTATTTATTTTCAGTTATTTTCCTTTTGGAACCTATGCAAAAGTTTGTTTCTTTGTTGAAAACTCTACACCTTAGCACCTCAGTTTATTAACTTCAGAATTTCACAATTATACATTCAGTGTTGCCAAGAGATACTCTGAGGCCATAACACAATGTCAGAGAAAAACTGAAAAAGTCTCATTCTCAAACACGGCACTTCAATTCCATTTGGTAAAAACTGTCACAGTGTAGTCAAATGAGAAGTTTGTATTGCACACCAACCTATTCTCCAGAGATGTTGTATTATAGATAGGGTAAATGTAGAGTTTCTCACACAATCAAGAACCAGAGAACATTGGTTTAAGGTGAGAGGCGAAAGATTTAATAGGAACCTGAGAGGCAACTTGTTTTGTTTCATAAAGGGTGATAGGAATATGGAACAAGCTGCCGGAAGAGGTAGTTAAGGTATGTACTATTACAGCATTTAAGAAATATTTAGACAGGTACATGGATAGGATACGTTTAGAGGGATTCGGGCCAAATGCTGGCAGGTGGGTCTCGTGTGGATGGGGCATATTGGTTGGTGTGGACAATTGGGTCAAAGGGCCTATTTCCATGCTGTATGACTCGATGATAAGAAGTATTCACTTTAGATCTCATACATCTCCGGTCCTTAAAGGGACCCATTCCTTCCTTAAACTCATAATATTGCTCGTAATATTGCTGCAGGTGTGAGAAATCTGTTTTACCTTATCAAGCAAGGATATCTCACATCTCCTTCCTACCCTCCTTATTTCCCTTTAATGTCACTCATACATCCTTATACTCCTTAAGCAACGTACATGATCCTAGCTGCCTATACCTCACACATGCCTCCTTTTTTTCTGACCAGAGCCTTAATATCTCTCATCAGACAGGATTCCCTAATGCTGCCAGCCTTGCCCTTCACTCCAATAGGAATGTGTTATTCCTGAACTCTCCCTACCTCACTTTTATAAGCCTCTCCTGTTTAACCAGTCTGACAGCATCAAAATTAGCCTTACCCCATTTGGACATTAACTTGTGGACCAATCTTATCTCTTTCCATAACTATTTAAAACCAATATTATTATGGTCACTGTTCTTCTAGTAATCTCCCACTCACACGTCAATTACTGACACAGCCTCATTTCCCAACCGGAGGTCAAGTGTTGCCCCCTCTTTGGTTGGGCCATCTGCATATTGCTTGAGAAATCTTTCCTGGGTAGCTTTATTTAATCCTTTAACACTGTTGCACTCCCATTAAATATGAGGGAAATTAAAATTGCCTACCTTTACAACCCTAATATTCCCACGATCTCCTGCAAACTCCCTACATATTCGCTCTCTAATTCCCACTGACAAATCGGGGTCTTATAGTATAATCTCAAAATGATTGGCCCTTTCTTATTCCTAGGTTCTACCCACATAGCAGCATTGAACATTCCCAAGGAATATCCTCCAAGTATCTTTGTGACGATCTCCGGAATTAAAAACACTACTCCACTCTTATCTCCATTTCTATCATGTTTGTAGTATCTGTGCCCCAGAACATTAAGTTGCCAGTCCATCCATCCCCAATCATATTTCTGGAATAGCTGTAATATCATAATCTCGTGAAAATACCCAATGACTTGGCCTCGACAGCGGTCTGCGCCAATGATTTCCACAGGTTCACCACCCTGTGGCTAAAGAAATTCCTCCTTATCTCGATTCTAAAGGTACGTTCTTTTATTCTGAAGCTGTGCCCTCTAGTCATTTTATTATTCAGTTGATTTCAATGAGATCTCCCTTATCCTTCCGAATTTCAGTGAGTACAGGCCCAGAGCCATCAAAAGCTCCTCGCACGTTAACCCAATTATCCCTGGGATCATTCTCGTAAACCTTCTCTGGACCCTTTCCAATGCCAGCACATCCTTACTCAGATATGGGGCCCAAAACTGCTCACAATATTCCAAATGTGGTCTGACCAGTGGCTAAAAAAGCCTCAGCATTACACCCTGGCTTTTACATTCTAGTCCTCTCGAAATGAATGCTGCATTTGTTTTTACAAAAACAACTTTATACCATTTCATACACTTCAAGTCTTAGCTATACTAATCTTTGCATTTTGTTCATGGATAAAATATATGTTTATTTAAATGAAAACACTGTGTTCCAGAGGCAAAAGATCAATATTAATGAAGTTATAAATCAGTCAGCATTTAGCAATGAACAAACTCCAACCACAACAGAGTCAATCTATTTAATCTCAATGACCAACAGGCGGCATACAATGGATTCTGAATCAATAAAGGTCAAATGGAATAACAAGATCTTTTTTTTCTGGATTAAATCTCATTTAATGACACCGTCAATGGGCTGCTATTCAGAGGTAGTTCATCATCGCCATCAATCTATGCAGAATTCAAACCCTGATTTCTCATATCAAATGGCTGTTTTAAAAGGAAGAGTAAATCTGAAGAATGGTTTATATGTGCCAGTGACTCTAAGGCATAAGAAGCCACCTTAAATTTACCAATTAACTGGTGATGATTAATTTGGTTCCGATTCACATTAGGAAAACAACAAACTACCGTAAAAATGTCCAGATTCAGAAATTATCATAGCAAAAATCATGAATGGTATTCCTCATGGGTAATGTGGTTGTTTTTACTGAGACCATTGATGCTTCTGAAGCCTGTAAAATGTTTTATCAGTTATTGACAAATGGAACAGGAACTTGGCAGAGTGAATTGATAGAAATACATTTGAATGTAAGGTGGCATTGTATGTTGTACATTCCCCATTGTTTGAGTTTGGAGAAGTGGGTAAATTTGTTAGGGACCTGGATGTAGATGGTAGCATCGGGTTCAATCCTTCTATGTGAGGGATATGACATTCACAATAACACAGCCAGCATGAAAGTTACTACCTAACTGCATCTGTTTTACAGCCCTAAGCTTGCCTTAAACAAATAACACAAGTTGAATATGAAAATTCTGACTGAATGCAAATGACAAACACACCCCAGGTACCAACATTGTGCAATTTATAAACATTATATTTATGATTTTTTGCTTTAAGGACTCCTAGCGATAATATGCCCTTAGTTTACAAGGCTTTATTACACAACATCAAACAATGCTGAATCCGTGCAAGAAGTGGCAATTGAAATCCCAAACAACTGAAATCTCAGTCTGTTTAGCTGTCAACATTGATCCCAAAATCCATTCAACTGCCTTCCAGCGCAGTCTAGATGGGGGAATAATGAATAAAAGGGAGAGGATTGGTCATGGAGAAGGGAGAAAGAAAGAGTGGGGATTGGTGTGGAAGAGAGAATGGGTTTTTCCCTACCTGCAAGGTACCATGGTACTAACGGTGTACCTCAAGGTTCGGTGCTGGGACCATTGCTGTTTGTCATCCATGTCAAAGATTTGGATGAGAACACAAAAGGTGGAGGAGCCATTTACGCTTAAATTAGTTACTGTCATTATATTAAGGCCATGTTTAATATTTCTAGTTTCTGTCTTTTTTGCATGCATGTGGGTGTGATTTAATACGTAATGGGAGTGTCTACATCTGAGGCAGCCAGCGTAGCCACAGAGATTGGGGGTCAGTTTAGTCTCAGAGGATGGAGAGAAAACAGCTTTTCACCACGACCACACGGTAACGACTGTGTTGTTTGAAGAAGAAACAGTTGGTAAGAACGAAAAGCGTAAGCTTCTGTGAAATGATTCAAGTCTGGCTGATATGTAGAGGAGCCCTCACCAGGAGCACCGGATACAGTAGATGGGGTTGGAGGAGATGCAAGTAAACCTCTGCCTCACTTGAAAGGACTGTCGGGGTCCCTGGATTAAGTCGAGGGAGGAGGTACAAGGACAGGTGTGCATCTCCTATGTTTGCAGGGGAAAGTCTCTGGGGAGGGGGACGAGTTAACCAGGGAGTTGCGGAGAGAACAGTCTCTGTGGAAAGCAGAAAGGGGTGGAGATGGGCAGACGTGACCAGTGGTGGGATCCCGTTGGTGGTGGGGAAAATATGTTGCTGCAATATTTTGTTCATTACCTTCCAATAAACCGACTCAATAATGCACTCCATTGCAATGCTACTCATGATCCTCTCTACTCAAATCATATTGGAAGAAGCACCAAGTCAGTATCAATGTAATCTTCAGATCTGGAAAATTCATCATGCGTTTATTGAAGGGACCCATTCCCAAAAGGGAACCTTCCTCGCAAAAGTCATTGAGACGTCTGACAATGGGAAAATGGTTCAAGTTAGTTCTTGTAAAATTACATGAACTTGCAAATGATCACAACCACTGATCACATTTTATCCCCTTAATGGCTGAATTGGCTTCAAAACCTTCTACATTGTAATTTACTTTTGAAGCAATCTTCATTTAATTCCAGTAAAATTTCTTCATTTACTCCAGTTTTTTCGCCACCTTCTCAACCGCCACACTAACCACCCCAACTCACTTTAAGTTACATTGTCCTCCCATTCAGTTACATGAGTTAAGTTTAGAGATACAGCATGGAAACTGGTCCTTCAGTCCACTGAGTCCAGGCCGAACATCAGTCACTGGTTCAATGTTATCCTACTTTCTTGACCACTCCCCACAGGGCCAATTTTACAGAAGCCGCTTAACCTACAGTCCCGCACATCTTTGGGACGTGGGTGGAAACTGGAACACTTAGTGAAAACTCACGTGGTCATACAAAGAACATGTAAACTCCTCAGAGGCAGCACCTGAGGTCAGGATGGAACCTGGGTCTCTGGAGTTGTGAGGCAGCTCCAGAGTCCCAGAAATTGATGAGTGGATGAGCAGATGACAGTTATTTGCAAAAAAACAAACTGCTGGAGAAACTCAGCGGGCCAGGCAGCATCTGAGGAGGGAATGGACAGACAATGTTTCGGGTCGGAACCCTTCTTCAAATTGATGGAGCTGGGGAGAGACAGCTGGAAAAAAGTGAGAGTAAGCAAACCCTGGCAAGCAGAAAGTGATACAGGTGAGGGGAGCAGCAGTGATTGGTGGTTGGATGGAGTTAGTGACAAAGGCCAAAGGTGAAAAGGAGACAAAAGGATGGCAGAGAAGAGGAGGCATGAAATGTAAACCAGAGGGAGGGATAAGGATGGAATGGAGAGCAGGGAGGGGAAAGAGGGGGGATAAAAGGAATTATGAGATTCAATGATGGGAGATGGAGAAAGGAGCAGGGTGACGAGGATGGTGGGAGATGTATACGTGCACAGGGGTGTGGGTGGAGGCAGGGGAAAGACACGGAGGGGAGGATACTAGCAACTGCATTCTTGTTTCTCGACAATTATTAGCTTCAGCTTGTTTACATCTGCAGTTGCAAAAGCATGAAAATCATTGACACATCGACTGAATCTGTCCTATTATCAGCTAGATAGATCAAGCTTTGTGCTGAAAATGTTTTTCTTGTGCACAAGAGGCTTGTGATGATCTCTCTCAGCACAAAGACAATCAGCCATTCTAATTTGGCAGGGATCGCTTGTCACAAGGCCAGTATCTTTTGTATTACAGTTAAACCTCTGTAACCACACAATGTTGAAGAATTAGTTATGACTCTTTTATGGATCAACACTAAATTAAACAAATCAACAATGTTCATGCAGTTAACAAAAGCTCATGTGGTTAAAGCTGGACCTTCAACAGCTGGGCTAATGTAATGAGGAATGGTTAATGGACTTTAATACAGATAAGTGCAAGCTGTTGCATTTTGGAAAGTCGATCCAGGACAAGACCTTCACAGCGAATGGCAGGGCTCTGGGAGTGTTGTAGGGCAGAGGGATATAGAGCGCAGGTGTATAGTTCCTTAAAAGAGGTGTCACAGGTTGTTAGGGTGGTCAAGGAGGCTTTTGGCACATTGGCCTTCATTAGTCAGGGTACTGAGTGTAGAGGTTGGGATGTTTTGTTACAATTGTACAAAATGATAGTGAGGCAACTTTTGGAGTATTGTGTTAAGTTTTGGTCACCCTGCTTATGGAAAGTGAGTGAAGTACCGTCCCTATTACCTGCCGAGGGGATTCACCTCATCTATCCTGACAGCAGTCTACATCCTTCCCCATGCGGATGATTCAATTTGAGATACCAGCTATCAAGACAGATGTGTATAGCAATTCATTCTTCCCTCGCACAATTAAAGCATGGAATAGTCTTCACCCTACTATAGTTATTCAACCAGACGCAACTAAATTTAAGGCAGCTCTTGTCCAAGAAGCCCTTCTTGCTTAAGTCCATACTCCGCCACCTCCAGTTTAAATTCCATTTGGAATATTTTGAAGGACCAAGAACCAAGAAGAACCAAGAACCAAGTATGCCGTTATCAATAGCCTTGAGACAAAACACCCCAAACCCCTGGTCATTATAGCCGGGAACTTCAATTTGGGCGGCATGGTGGCGCAGCGGTAGAGTTGCTGTCTTGCAGCGAATGCAGCGCCGGAGGCCCAGGTTCGATCTCGACTATAGGTGCTGTCTGAACGGAGTCTGTACGTTCTCCCCGTGACCTATGTGGGTTTTCTCCGAGATCTTCGGTTTCCTCCCACACTCCAAAGACGTACAGGTATGTAGGTTAATTGGCTTGGTAAATGTAAAAATCGTCCCTAACGTGTGTGGGATAGTGTTAATATGCGGGGATTGCTGTGCGGTGCAGACCGAAGGGTCGAAGGGCCTGTTTCCGCGCTGGATTTCCAAAATAAACTGAACTAATCTAAAAGCCAACCTCAAGAGCATACTAGCAAAATACGACCAGCACGTCTCTTCTCCCACCAGGAGGCAGACCCGCAACCACTGCTACACATCCATAAAAAGCACCTACCGCTACATTTCCCAGCCACATTTCAGGAAATCTGACCATCAACACACACTTTTACTCCCTGCCTACAAAACAAAAACGGAAGCAGGAAGATCCCCTCCAGGAAATTGGTCTTTGCTGGTCTGCGGACCTGGATGACATCCTACGCAACTGCTTTGCAAGTCCCTGACCGCATACTTCAGAACCTGGAAGACATCCTACGCTTCAAGACCACGATCATCCCTGTGCCAAGCAAAACGATCTCATGCTTTAATGAACACTGTCCTTTGGCCTTTACATCCAACACATTAGAGGCAGGAAACATGTTCCCAATGTTGGGGGAGTCCAGAACAAGGGGCCACAGTTTAAGAATAAGGGGTAGGCCATTTAGAACGGAGATGAGGAAGAACTTTTTCAGTCAGAGAGTGGTGAAGGTGTGGAATTCTCTGCCTCAGAAGGCAGTGGAGGCCAGTTCGTTGGATGCTTTCAAGAGAGAGCTGGATAGAGCTCTTAAGGATAGCGGAGTGAGGGGGTATGGGGAGAAGGCAGGAACGGGGTACTGATTGAGAGTGATCAGCCATAATCGCATTGAATGGCGGTGCTGGCTCGAAGGGCTGAATGGCCTACTCCTGCACCTATTGTCTATTGTCTATTGTCTATCATGAAGTGCTTCGAGAGGTTGGTTATGGAACACATTAAATCCAGCCTACCGAGCAACCTTGACCCACTGCAGTTTGCCTACCGCCACGACAGGTCCACTGCTGATGCCATCTCTCTGGGCCTACACTTATCCCTGGAAAACCTGCATAAGAAGGACACCTATACAGGTCACACTACAGGTCTGCTTTCAATACCGTTATCCCATCCAAGCTCATCTCCAAACTCGTGGAACTTGGAGACAGCACTCCACTCTGCAACTGGATCCTTGACTTCTTGACCAACAGACCACAAACTGTGAGGTTAGGTGACAAATCATCCTCTTCGATAATCCTCCACACAGATGCCCCACAACAATCCCAGCCCTCTTCAATACCCCTAATGCACTCATGACTGTGCAATGTAGCGGTGTCGGGTATGGAATGAAACAAGGCACTGGTGGAATTCAGGAAAACTGTTGTGCAGATGTAAATAAAACTGTTTATTTACATCGGCTCAACTCCAGGCCACGAGGCAGACTAAGGGATGATCTCCGCCCCTTCCAGAAACCCGTAGCTTAAGGCCATCCCCCCTGACCTGTCCATCTAGTGCCAGAGGCACAAAACGGACAGGGGGCGCACGAGCTGCCCAACCCGGGTGCACACCTCAAACGGCGGAGGAACCGACGCAGGCCCAGGTTGAGGATGATGAGCCGGAGGGCGGCCCAGAGGCCGGGACTGAGCAACCCGCACTGGCTGGTCAATATCCACGTGAGCCGGCTTCAGGCACGTGACCGACACCGTCTCATGTACAGCACGGAAGTGGTAGGGCCACGTTGGAGCACCTTGAAGGGGCCCTTGTACAGCCACTGGAGTGGAGTGCGGTGAGCATCTCTGCGTAATAAAACGTAGGCACAGTCCTGCAGGGCAGAAGGGACGTGAGAGCAGAAAGGGCCATGGTGTGACGTTGGGACAGGAGCAAGGGCACCAACCCAGCCTCAGAGGCACATCAGGACGGAAGATGGCAGTTCCTGCTGGCCCCGCGGCGACGGGACGAATACCCCCGGGACCGTGAGCGGAGCACCGTAAACCAGCTCAGCGGAGGAGGTGGCCTGGTCCTCCTTTGGGGCATTGTGGACACCCAACAACACCCAGGGCAGGGCATCAAGCCAATCAGGGCGGCCTTGAGCTGGCGATGGAAGTGCTCAATAGGTGGAGTAGTTGATAGTGAGGTAGATTTTCAAAGTCTACAGAGAGACTTGGGCCTTTTGGAAGGGTGGGCTGAAAGATGGCAGATGGAGTTTAATGCTGATAAGTGTGAGGTGCTGCATTTTGGTAGGACAAATCAAAATAGGACGTACAGGGTAAATGGTAGGGAATTGAGGAATGCAGTGGAACAGAGGGATCTGGGAATAACTGTGCATTGTTCCCTGAAGGTGGAATCTCATGTGGATAGGGTGGTGAAGAAGGCGTTTGGTATGCTTGCCTTTATAAATCAGAGCATCGAGTATAGAAGTTGGGATGTAATGTTGAAATTGTACAGGGCATTGGTGAGGCCGAATCTGGAGTATAGTGTGCAGTTCTGGTCGCCAAATTATAGGAAGGATGTCGACAAAATGGAGAGGGTACAGAGGAGATTTACTAGAATGTTGCCTGGGTTTCAGCACTTAGGCTACAGAGAGAGGTTGAATAGGTTGGGTCTTTATTCTTTGGAGCGTAGAAGGTTGAGGGGGGACTTGATAGAGGTTTTTAAAATTTTGAGAGGGACGGACAGAGTTGACGTGGGTAGGCTTTTCCCTTTGAGAGTGGGGAAGATTCCAACAAGGGGACATAGCTTCAGAATTGAGGGACAAAGGTTTAGGGGTAACATGAGGGGGAACTTCTTTACTCAGAGGGTTGTGGCTGTATGGAATGGGCTTCCGGTGGAAGTGGTGGAGGCTGGCTCGATTTTATTATTTAAGAGTAAATTGGATAGGTATATGGATAGGAGGGGATTGGAGGGTTATGGTCTGAGTGCAGGTAGATGAGACTAGGTCAGGGAGAATGGTCGGCATGGACTGGTAGGGCCGGACAGGCCTGTTTCCATGCTGTAGTTGTTATATGTTATATGTTATATGTTATATGCGGGTGGTACGCGGTGGTACGGTGAAGCTGTATGCTCAACAGGCGAGCCATGGCCGACCAGAGCTCGGATGTGAACTGGGGCCCCCCGGTCTGAGGTCATGTCCAGAGGCACACCGAAACGGGCAATCCAATTGGCCACCAGGGCGCGGGCACGTAGCCGTAGGTGTGTCAACAAGGGGAATGGCCTCCGGCCACCGCGTGCAGCGGTCTAGGATGGTGGGTGATGCCCCGGGATGGCAGGAGGGAGCCCACAATATCCACATGGATGTGATCAAAATGCTGACGGGGGAAGCCGAACTCCTGCAGAGGGGCCCGGACATGACACTGGACCTTGGAGGTCTGACATACAGGTGCGCGTCCAGTGACCAACCTCCTTTCGCAACCTGTACCACATAAACCGAGCGGCTACCATAGCCATCGTCGCCCTGATAGAATGATGAGTCATCCTGTGAATGACGTCAAACACCCTCTGCCGCCAGCTGACAGGGACGATGGCTGACCCGTGGAAATGTCACACAACAGCGTTGCCCCTCCTGGCCCAAAGGGGACGTCCTCCAGACGGAGGCCCAAGATGGCGGTCCAGGAGGTGGACATTTCGTCATCCAGGAGCTGAGCCGCCGCCAGAGTCAATCCCTGGGGAGGTTGCGAGCACGGCACTGATGGTGGGGCGGGACAGTGCGTCTGCAACCCGGTTGTCCTTACCCTCGACGTACCAGATGGAGGTGGTAGATTCAGAAATGAACGGCAACTGCCGTTGCTGCCGGGCGGACCATAGGTCAGAAACCTTGGTGAGAGCGAAGGTGAGAGGCTTGTGGTCCGTGTACGCTGTGAACACCCAACCCTCCAGAAAGTAACGGAAATGGCGCACCACCAAGTACAGGGCGAGGAGCTCAAGGTCAAAGGCACTATAACTGTGCTGAGCGTTGGTGAGATGACGGCTGAAGAAAGCCAACGATTGGCAGCACCCGTCCACCAGCTGCTCCAACACCGCTCCAACCGCTGACTCGGAAGCGTCTGTCGTGAGGGCAGTCGGCTTGTCCACCCGTGGATGGACGAGCATCGTGGCGCGGACTAACGCCCCGGCAGTCCACTGCAGGTCCTTCTGTGTGCCCGACAACAGTTGAAACAGCGGGCGCAGGAGCCAGGCAGCTGAGGGAACAAAACGGTGGTAAAAGGCAACCATGCCAACAAATTCCTGCAGACCCCGCACTGTTGACGGGCGGGGAAACCAGCGGACGGCGTTGACCTTGCCTGGCAGGGGCACGGCACCCTGGCAGTCACCCGGTGGCCGAGGAAGTCGATAGTGGGAACTCCAAAGCGGCACTTGTCGATGTTAATGGCGAGGCCATGCTCACTGAGCCGTTGGCAGAGCTGGCGAAGGTGCGCATAGTGTTCCCTCCGCGAGCAGCTAGCCACCAAGATGTCGTCCAAATACACACAAAGGAAAGGGAGGCGGCGGCATACCCCGTCCATGAGGCGTTGGAAAGGGAGGCCACGGCATACCGCGCCCATGAGGCGTTGGAAAGCTTACGCGGCATTTTTAAGTCCAAAGGGCATCCGCACAAATTTGAAAAGCCCAAAGGACGTGTTGAGGGCGGTTTTAGGCACATCGTCGGGGTGTACCGGGATCTGATTATACCCCCGCACCAAGTCCACCTTTGAGGAAACCGTGGCGCTTGCCAAATGGGCGTTGAAATCTTGGAGGTGGGGCACGGGATACCGATCCGCCGTGCTGGCGCCGTTCAACCGTCGACAATCCCCACAAGGACGCCAGCCCCCATTGGCCTTGGGGACCATGTGGAGCGGGGAAGCCCACGGACTGCTGGAGGGGCGAACAATCCCCAATGGCTCCATGACCCGGAACTCTTCGCGGGCGATGCGGAGCTTATCAGGCATTAGGCGGAGTGCCCGGGCGTGGAGGAGCAGGCCGGTAGTCATAATATGGTGCACCACGCCGTGCTGCGGGTTGGCATGGCTGAACTGAGGCTGGAGGATGGCAGGGAAGTCAGCCAGCACCTGGGTCAGGCATCCGCAGATGACAACGGGCCAGCAGGCGGCGCTATAGGCTCCCCCAAACGCAGGGCGGTGGGCTCCATGGTCGCAGAGTGCACCAAGCGCTGACGCCGAACGTCCACCAGGAGGCGCGAAGGTCCGCTCCCAGCAACGGCTGGGGGATGACCACGACGGTGAACTGCCATGAGCGGCACGGGGCGGACGCCATACGGATAGGACTCCCGTTCGACGCGGTGAGTACAGGCTCTTTCTTACCCGCCCGCAGGACAAGGAGGGAGGACAGTCAACTCGGCGCCGGTGTTCATGAGGACACGGCCTCCGGAGCGCCTGTCCCACGCGAAGAGGCGCTGGATCTGGCCGGCCACGGCAGGGACTACTGGCGGCTGGCCCCAGCGTTTCCCGGGAAAAAGCACGGCGGGCAGCAGAGGCGAGCTGCAGCGCCCCAGCACTGATGGTAATAGCACCAGCGAGAGCGGCCGGTGGCGGCTGGAGCGGACTGCGGGGCCAGAGGCTGCTGTGCGGCGGCAGAGGAAGGTGGAACGGCCGCGGGAAGAGGTCGAGCAGGACGTCCGGTCGCAGCGGAGACCCGATCGATGGAAGGACCCACCTGAGGTAGAACTCCCAGAGCCACGGAGGTGATATCCAGCGCGTTGACGTCCCGCAGACGGGCCGTCCAGAGCATGTCGGCGTGCTCCCCCAGCGACTGCTGGTCTGCGAAGGAGTCGCCAGCCAGCTGCAGGAGGATGTCATGGGGAAGCTGCTGCAGGTAGGCGTACTTAAACAAGAAGCAGGGCGCGTGGCCGTTGAGGAGAGAGAGCATCTCATTGAGCAGGGTGGACGGGCGCCGATCGCCGAGGCCGTCCATGCGAAAGATCTTGGCCGCCCGTTCAAACTCACTGAGGCCGTATTGCCGAAGCAGGAGCGCCTTCAGGCTGGCGTGTTTATTGTCAGCGGGCGGAGCTTGGAGGTAGGGTTTGATGCTGTGTGCAGTAGCTTGATCGAGGGCCCCGACCACGTAAAAATAGCATGTGTCATCGACAGTCACGCCCCGGAGGTTGAACTGCGCCTCTGCCTGCTGAAACCAGATGTCCGGTTCAGCCGTCCAAAACGTGGGTAGTTTCAGGGAAACGGCGTTGAGGTGGCCCTGGTCAGCGATCGGCTCCGCGTTGGCATCCATTATAAACAATAATGGAACCTCGAATCACCAATGTAGCGGTGTCGGGTGTGGAATGAAGCAAGACACCGGTTGGATTCAGGAAAACTGTTTATTTGCATCTGCTCAACTCCAAGCCACGAGGAAGTCTAAGGGATGATCTCCGCCACTTCCAGAAACCCCGTAGCTTAAGGCCATCCCCCCTGACCTGTCCATCTAGTGCCGAGAGGTTTAATCCAGGGAGTGGCCTAATCCCCCAGGGACCACCACAGCAGCCAAATACCAATCCAACTCCATTTACAAATTCGCAGACGACACTACTGCTTTGGGCCAGATATCAAATAATGATGAGACGGACTACAGGAAGGAGACAATGAACCTCGTAACCTGGTACCAAGACAACAACCTCTCCCTCAATGTCAGAAAGACAAAGGAGATTGTGATTGACTTCAGGACGTGTAGCAGTACACAATCCTCGGTATACATTGAGGGGTGCCGAAGTAGAGATGCTTGAAAGCTTCAAGTTCTTTGCAATAAATATCACCAGCAATTTATCCTGGACAAGCCACTTCAAACCAATGGCCAAGAAAGCACAACAATGCCTCTACTGCCTTAGAAGGCTTAGGAAGATTGGCAACTCCCCAAATGCACTCACCAACATCTACAGATGTGTCGCAGAAAGCGTTTTATCGGGATGCATTACAGCATGGTCTGAGAACAGCTCCAGCCAAGACCGCAAGAAATTGCAGAGAGTTGTTGGACGTAGCCCAGACCATCACACAAACCAATCTCCCTTGTATTGACTCCATTTAAACTTCATGCTGCCTTGGCAAGGCCACCAGCATCATCAGGGACCAGTCACACCCAGGTCACCCCTTCTTCTCCCCTCTTGTATCAGGAAAGAGGTGCAGACGTTTGAAAGCTCATATCTCCAGATTCAGACACAGTTTCTTCCAAGTCAAGTCAAGTCAAATTTATTTGTCACATACACATACTGTGCAGTGAAATGAAAGTGGCAATGCCTGCGGGTTGTGCACAAAAAAGAATTACAGTTACAGCATATAAATAAAGTTAATAAGTTACTATTAGTGTCGACAAAAATTTAGTCTCTGGGGTTATAAAAGTAGACAGTCCTGATGGTCTGTGGGATGAAGCTCCGTCTCATCTCTCCGTTTTCGCAGCGTGACAGCGGAGGCGTTTGCCTGATCGTAGCATCTGGAACAGTCCGTTACTGGGGTGGCAGGGGTTCCTCATGATCTTGCTTGCTCTGGATCTGCACCTCCTGATGTATAGGTCCTGCAGGGGGGACGAGTGTAGTTCCCATGGTGCGTTCTGCCGAACGCACTACTCTCTGCAGGGCCATCCTGTCCTGGGCAGAGCTGTTCCCAAACCAGACTGTAATGTTGCCGGACAGGATGCTCTCTACAGCCCCAGAGTAGAAGCAATGAAAGATCCTCAGAGACACTCTGAATTTCCTCAATTGTCTAAGGTGGTAAAGGCGCTGCTTAGCCTTACCCACCAGTGCGGCAATGTGCGTTGCCCACGTCAGATCCTCTGTGATGCGGACTCCCAAGTATTTAAAACTGCTCACCCTGTCCACAGTCGACCCATTTATCTCCAGTGGCGTGTACGTCCTTGGATGTTTAGCCCTTCTGAAGTCCACAATCAGCTCCTTTGTTTTAGTGACATTCAAGAGGAGGCTATTGTCCTGACACCAGAGTGCCAGATCAGCCACCTCCTCCCGGTAGGCCTTCTCATCGTTGTTGGAGATCCGGCCCACCACCACAGTGTCATCAGCAAACTTGATGATGGAGTTTGAGCTGAACCTGGACCCACAGTCATGTGTGTACAGGGAGTACAGTAGGGGGCTAAGGACGCAGCCCTGGGGGATCCTATGTTCAGGGTGAGGGAGCTAGATGTGTGTTCCCCCATCCTGACCACTTGGGGCCTGGCAGTGAGAAAGTCCAGGACCCAGGCACACAGAGGGGTGCTAAGCCCCAGTTCCAGCAGCTTCTCAACCAGTCTGCTGGGGACTATTGTGTTGAATGCTGAACTAAAGTCAATGAACAGCATCCCAGCTGTTATCAGACAAATGAACCATCGTCTCACCAGCTGGAGATCGGTCTTGACCTTCCATCTACCTCATTGGAGACCTTTGAACTATCTTTAATTGGGCTTTATCTTGCACTGAACATTATACCCTTTATCCTGTATCTGTACACTGCGGATTGCTTGATCGTACAGCCATAAATAGTCATATATAGAAAGATGTTAAGCTGGAAAGAGTACAGAGATTTACGAGGATGTTGCCAGGGCTTCAGACCCTACGCTATAGGGACAGGTTGGGCATGCTGGGTTTTTATTTCTTGGAATGAAAGAAAATGAAGGGTGATCTTATTGAGGTGTATAAGATCAAGAGGGGAATAGAGAGGGTAGATGCACAGTGTTTTATCCAGAGTAGAGGAATCAAGAACCAGAGGACATAGGTTTACGGTGAGTGGGGAAAGATTTAATAAGAATCTGAGGGGTAACCTTTCTTTCACAGAGGGTAGTGGATAAATGGAGCGAGCTGCCAGCAGGGGTAGTTAAGGCAGGTATGACAATCGCATGTAAAAGACGTTTGCAGTGACACATGGATAGGAAAGGTTTAGAGGGAAATGGGCCCAGATGGAGCATTTTGGTTGGCAAAAGCAAGTTGGGCTGAAGGTTCTGTTTCCATGTTGTATGACTCTATGACTTTTGTTCCTGAGGACTTAAGAATGTCCTTTCTAATATATAAAAATAGCTCCTAGAAAATAGCTTGTGCTAATTACATCTAAATTGAACACCTTTTTTTACACATGGAAAATTGGAATTTAGGAGCATAAGGTTGTAAGACAGAGGAGCAGAATTAAAACATTAGGTCCATTGACATTGCTTTGCCCTTCGATCATGGCTGATGTCCTCCTGTCTTCTCCTGCTAACATGTAACACCCTTCCTAATCTAGAAGCTACCAATCTCGGCTTTAAAAATACCCAATGACTTGGCCCCCACTGCCATTTGTGACAATGAATTCCACAGATTCGCCACCCTCTGGTTAAAGAAATTTCTCCTCAACCCTATTCTACTGGTATGTCCTTTTATTCTGTGGCCTCTGGTCTTAGACTCCCTCACTACCCAAAACATCCTCTCCACATCTACTTGAGGCCATTCGTTATTTGGTAAGTTTCATGAGATCGCCCTTCATCCTTCTAAACTCCAGTGACTGAGCCTTCAAACACTCTTTTTACGTCAACCCAATCATCACAGGGATTATTATCGTAAACTTTCTCCAGATCCTTTCCAACACCAGCGAATCCTTCTTCAGATATGGGACCCAAAACTGCCCACGACTTTCCAAATGAGGCCTAACCAGCACCTTATAAAGGCTCAACATTACATGCTTGCTTTTATATTCAAGTCCTCTCGAAATGAATGCTTCTATTGCATTTGCCTTTCTTACAATTGATTCAACCTGCAAATTATCCTTTTGGGAATCCTGCACCAGCACTCCCAGGTCCCTTTGCACCTCCGATTTCTGAATCCTCTCCCATTTGGAAAATAGTCTACACCTTTATTCCTCCTACCAAGTGCATTCCTCCTACACTCTGCTATGTTGTATTTGATCTGCCCCTTCTTTGCCCACTCTGCCAACCTGCTCAAGTCCTTCTGCAGACTCCCTGCTTCCTCAACACCATCTGCCCCTCACCCATCTTTGCATCATCGGCAAGCTTGGCCACAAAGCCATCAATTCCACCACCCAGATAATTTGTATTTATAATCCTGCTGCCTACTTCATAAACCTCTTTTTCATTAAAGTCAGTCACAGAAAACTTAAAATGCCAAACTATCACAATGTTAGAATTATTGTTATTGTTTATATTGAATGTAACTGCACCTTTGAAGTTCTGCTTCACTGGAGAGCTAAACATGAGTATATTATTTTAATATGTGCAGGAGATTATTTTTTTTAAACCTTTTTTCACACTTTTTGCTTCAACGCCAATACTTCCAGTGCTATCATATGTTAACCACTCCAGTACTGTAATTTATGATAGAAAGTTACAAGGAAATTTATGAACACTGTCACAATGATTTATAACTATATACGCTGTGCATTTAGCCTGCAGAAAAATAATGTTGCCTGAATATAGCTTTTGTTTTTAATCAATAAGAAAAATTAACACATGCTTTAAAATTGGAAAAAATAATCCCACAGAGGTGAGTGCAAGAAGAGGATGCGAGAATCATATACTTCCTCATTAATGTGTAACAAACACACAACCCAACTAGATGTTCAGGTCTACATGATGTCAAAGCAAGCTCAGCAGTTTCTGTTTTATTTACCTAATAA
This sequence comes from Rhinoraja longicauda, assembly GCF_053455715.1. Classification (NCBI taxonomy): domain Eukaryota; kingdom Metazoa; phylum Chordata; class Chondrichthyes; order Rajiformes; family Arhynchobatidae; genus Rhinoraja; species Rhinoraja longicauda. Next base: position 2,213,106 of record NC_135965.1, on the reverse strand, counting down.
GTGCTTCATGACCGCCTGGTTCTGGTCCCACAAGCTATTAAAAGTATTCCAACGTGACCTTCCATCCGGCAATGGGTTCTTCTTTATCCATCCACCACAGGCATATTGATAAAAATCAGAACAAGGGTCGACTGTACGGTCCAGCGATTCGGTTATTTTAGCAGCCACCATAATGCAAGTTTCCGTCAGACAATATTTACTTGAAGGGTCTGTCAATAAAAGGATGTCATTTTCATTATATAAATTTATAAATGCTAACATAACTTCTTCCAAATTTATTGACATCTTTCCCTTGTTTTCTGAGATGATATTGTTAAACAGAACCAAACAAACACTATCAGAACAACCATCTTACATAGAAAATAAGTGCAGGAGGCCATTTGGCCCTTCAAGCCAGCACTGCCATTCATTGTGATCATCAATAATCAGTAACCCATGACTGCCTTCTCCCCATATCCTTTGATTCCACTAGGGATTCCACTAGAGCTCTATCTAACTCTCTTTTAAATTCATCCAGTGAATTGGCCTCTACTGCCTTCTGTGGCAGAGAATTCCACAAATTCACAACTCTCTGGGTGAAAAAATATATTCTCATCTCAGTTTTAAATGGCCTCACCTTTATTCTTAGACTGTGGCCCCTGGTTCTGGACTCCCCAATATTGGGAACATTTTTCCTGCATCTAGCTTATACGGGGGGGCGTGGCTGTGTTCTGCAGCTGCGGCTCACCGGCAGTCTCTCTGTTTTTTTTGTTGTTTTTTTGTCATTGTCGTCGTTAAATGTACGTTTTGTTTTATTTTTAACTCTGTGTATGTGGGGGGGTGGTGGGGGGGTTGGGGGAAACCTTTTTTCAAATCTCCTCCTCAACGGAGATGCGACCTTTACCGTGTCATATCTCCGTTCGCGCTACGGCCTAACATCGTGGAGTCGGCGGCCTCCAGCTGGGATCGACCTCAAAGACTACGGTCGCAGGGCCTGGACTTACCTTCTCGGAGGCTTCGGCCGTGGGCCCTGCAGACCGCAACATCGGGAGTTCGCAGGTCCCTGGCTGGCGACCGGCTTTTGGGAGCTCCAGCCGTAGCAGCTTCGACCGCCCCGAAGCGCAAGGTACGATCGACCCGCCCGCAGGCCCTTCATCGCCCTGCGTGGCTCGGCAGCAGCACTTTCCATCGCCCGGTAGGGGCTCAGGACTTCATCGGCCTGCTCGGCTCGGCCCTGGGACTTTCCATCGCCCGGTGGAGGCTCAGGACTTTCATCGGCCTGCTCGGCTCGGCCCTGGGACTTTCCATCGCCCGGTGGGGGCTTCAAAAAGTTGGGAGCCTCGATCACCTCGTGGCACCACAGGAGAAGAACGAGGAGGAGATAAGACTTTGCCTTCCATCACAGTGAGGGTATGCCTAGAGCAATCACTGTGATGGCTGTTTGTGTAAAAAATTATATCTGTGTGTCTTGTGCTTTTTAATGTCTACTGCCGGACCCTGACGTGAGAGGACGCTGGCGTTGTGTATTCGCCGCTTTTCCGTCAGGATAGTTTGTCTGTTTGTTTCTATGTTAATTGTTTTTGTAAAGCGCTCTGAGCATGCGATAAGGCGCTATATAAAATAAATGAATTATTATTATTATTATTATTATAAGATTCCTTCTCATCCTTCTAAACTCCAGTGAAATTCCCTCTTGCTTTATGACATTGAACTAAATCAACAAGTGAAGAGAGCAATTTTGAAGATTGATTTTACTTAACTAACTCCCACAAAGAACAAAGTAATAATTATGGGATAGAAGTTTTAGTGCACCAAAGTGAAATTGCATGCGATCCTACACCCAGCTTTACATGCGCCTGCAAAAGATGGCATTATTGGAAGAAGAATTGATGAACATGCATAAAGGCTTTTCCTTTGCAAACTTCTGCTTTTGTAATGTCGGAAAAAAATTGCAGATGCTGGTTAAAATCGAAGGTAGACACAAAATGCTGGAGTAACTCAGCGGGTCAGGCAGCATCTCGGGAGAGAAGGAATGGGTGACGTTTCGGGCCGAGACCCTTCTTCAGACTGATGTCAGGGTCTGAAGAAGGGTCTCGACCCGAAACGTCACCCATTCCTTCTCTGCTTTTGTAGAGCGGAAATCACAAACAATGTATCCATAATACTGTACTGGCGGGGAGGTTTGCTAGCACTGTTGGGGAGGGTTTAAACTAATTTGGCAGGGGGTTGGGATACAGCATGGGGCTAGTATAGGGGGTGAGGGGAAGGAAAATATAGAGGAAAAAACTGGTCAGATTGGGAGGCAGAACAAGAATGCCCCAGCACAATGGGGTAGGGCAAGTCTGAACGGCATTTATTTTAATGCAAGGAGTATTGGAAGCAAGGGGGATGAATTGAAGGTGTTACTGAACACATGGGAGTACGACATTGTTGCCATTACGGAAACATGGTTGAAGGAAGGGCAGGACTGGCAGCTCAATATTCCAGGATATAGAATCTTCAGGAGAGACAGGGAGCAGGGAAAAAGGGGAGGGGGTGTTGCAGTATTAATCAAATAATCTATTTCTGCTGTAAGAAGGGATGACATATTAGCGAGTTCCTCAAATGAGGCTATTTGGGTGGAATTGAGAAATAGAAAAGGGGCATGCACCTTACTGGGTGTATACTACAGACCCCCAAACAGTCAGAGGGAAATAGAAGAACATATTTGTAGGCAAATCTCGGGGGGGTGTGAAAACAACAGGGTAGTAATAGTAGGGGATTTCAACTTCCCGAATATTGATTGGGATAGCCAAAGTGTCAAGGACCCAGAGGGTGCAGAGTTCCTAAGGGTCATCCAGGAGGGCTTTTTGAGCCAATATGTTGAAAGTCCAACAAGGGAGGGGGCGGTATTGGACTTAATCTTGGGAAATGAGGCCGGACAGGTGGCTGAAGTGTCAGTAGCAGAGCACTTTGGTGACAGTTATCACAATTCAGTGATATTTAAGGTGGTAATGGAAAAGGATAAAGAGGGACCAGAGGGAAAATTTCTAAATTGGTTCAAGGTCGATTTTAATTTGATAAGGCAGAAGTTGGCCCTGGTGGACTGGGATCAGCTTCTCGTGGGGAGGACCGCATCAGAACAGTGGGAGTCATTCAAAGGAATAATTGAAAAAGTACAGAGGAAGCATGTTCCCCTAAAGTTTAAGGGTGGGACAAACAAGTCCAAAGAACCTTGGATGTCGAACGATATAGTAGGATTGATTCGGAAAAAAAGGGGGGGCTTTTGGAAGGCATAAAGAACTTAAGGCACAGGCATCATTAGAGGAATACAGAAGGTGTAGGGCGGTTCTTAAAAAAGAAATTAGGAGAGCAAAAAGGGGCCATGAGATAGCACTAGCGGGCAAAATAAAAGAAAATCCCAAAGTGTTCTATAAGTATATCAAGGGTAAGAGGATAACGAGGGAAAGAGTGGGGCCCATCAGGGACCATAGTGGAAAGCTGTGTGTGGAGCCAGAGGATGTAGGAGATGTTTTAAATGATTTTTTTGCATCTGTTTTTACGAGGGAGGAGGGCGATGCGGACTTAGAAATGGAGCGGGAGGGTTGTGATGTTCTTGAGCATATTGCTATTGATAGGGAGGCAGTGCTGGAGGCTCTGGCAGGCTTAAAACTGGATAAGTCTCCGGGCCCTGACGAGATGTATCCCAGGATGCTGAGAGAGGCAAGGGAGGAGATTGCGGAGGCTCTGGCACAAATTTTCAGAGCCTCTCTTGCAACAGGGGATGTACCGGAGGACTGGAGGATAGCTAATGTGGTGCCATTATTTAAAAAGGGCAGTAGGGATAAACCTGGGAACTACAGGCCGGTGATTCTGAAATCCGTGGTGGGGAAGCTGCTAGAAAAGATTCTGAGGGACAGAATCCAGTCTTCACTTGGAGGATCGAGGGTTAATTAAGGATAGTCAACATGGCTTTGTTAATGGAAGGTCGTGTCTGACTAACTTGATTGAATTTTTTGAAGGGGTGACCAAGGAGGTAGATGGGGGTAGTGCAGTGGATGTGGTATACATGGATTTCAGTAAGGCTTTTGACAAGGTCCCACACAGGAGACTAGTCAAGAAGGTAAGAGCCCATGGGATCCAGGGCACCTTGGCAAAATGGATAAAAAAAACTGGCTTAGTGACAGAAGGCAGAGGGTGATGGTAGAAGGTTGCTTCTGTGACTGGAGGCCGGTGTCCAGTGGGGTGCCGCAGGGATCGGTGTTGGGTCCCTTACTGTTTGTAATCTACATTAATGATCTGGATGTCAACGTACAGGGCATGATCAGCAAGTTTGCAGATGACACAAAGTTAGGGGGGGTGGTGAATAGCGAGGAAGGGATCTGCAAGCTGCAGGAAGATATAGATGAGATGGTCAGATGGGTGGAGCAGTGGCAGATGGAATTTAATCCTGAAAAGTGCGAGGTGATGCACTTTGGCAGGAATAACTTGTAGAGGGAATACACCATGAATGGAAGGACCCTAGGGAAGACAGGGGTACAGAGGGACCTTGGAGTACATGTACACAAGTCCTTGAAGGCAGCAGGACAGGTGGACAGGGTGGTCAAAAAGGCATATGGGTTACTGGCCTTCATTAGCCGGGGCATCGAATATAAAAGTAGGGGGGTAATGATGGAATTGTACAGAACACTGGTGAGGCCACAGCTGGAGTATTGTGTACAGTTCTGGTCACCACATTATAGAAAGGATGTGATAGCTTTGGAGAGGGTGCAGAGGAGATTCACCAGGATGCTGCCAGGGATGAAGGGCCTCGGCTATGAGGAGAGACTGAGCAGACTGGGGTTGTTTTCCCTGGAGCAGAGAAGGCTGAGAGGGGACATGATCGAGGTGTACAAGATCATGAGGGGCATAGATAAGGTAGATGGCGGGGAACTTCTTCCACTGGTGAAAGGTTCAACAACGAGGGGACATAGATACAGGGTAAGGGGAGGGAGGTTTCGGGGGGATGTGAGAAAGAACTTTTTCACCCAGAGGGTGGTTGGAGTCTGGAACTCACTGCCTGGGGTGGTGGTGGAGGCGGGAACACTCACAACGTTTAAGAGGCATTTGGATGGGCACTTGAAATGCTACAACATTCAGGGCTACGGTCCAAATGCGGGAAAATGGGATTAAAATTAGACTGTGTTTGGTAACGGGCGGCACGGACACGATGGGCCGAAGGGCCTCTTTCTGTGCTGTAGGACTCTATGACTCTATGACTCCATGACTTCAAAAAGTAGGCAACATCTGTGAAATAAGAATTGTGATCAGTTTCATTGTTCTAGAACGTGCCTGGCTCTGTGGCGATGCTGCCATGAGTTAAGGCATTCATCATACTGGGTGGGAGGAGACTTAGGAGAGTGAGCTCCAGGCGGGATTGCTGAATAAAGGATGACAACAGAGGGCGGGGGACAGATAAGAAGAGAAGATCAATGTGGATATGTAGTGAGGAAATCAGCAGACCGGCAAGCCTGACAACATCGCATGGAGAATGAGGAGTGGTAAACACCAAGTATGACCATTTAAAGTGCCTATTGGGAGCAAAATGAATACCTTGGGAAATAGAAGAACATATTTGTAGGCAAATCTCGGGGGGGTGTGAAAACAACAGGGTAGTAATAGTAGGGGATTTCAACTTCCCGAATATTGATTGGGATAGCCAAAGTGTCAAGGACCCAGAGGGTGCAGAGTTCCTAAGGGTCATCCAGGAGGGCTTTTTGAGCCAATATGTTGAAAGTCCAACAAGGGAGGGGGCGGTATTGGACTTAATCTTGGGAAATGAGGCCGGACAGGTGGCTGAAGTGTCAGTAGCAGAGCACTTTGGTGACAGTTATCACAATTCAGTGATATTTAAGGTGGTAATGGAAAAGGATAAAGAGGGACCAGAGGGAAAATTTCTAAATTGGTTCAAGGTCGATTTTAATTTGATAAGGCAGAAGTTGGCCCTGGTGGACTGGGATCAGCTTCTCGTGGGGAGGACCGCATCAGAACAGTGGGAGTCATTCAAAGGAATAATTGAAAAAGTACAGAGGAAGCATGTTCCCCTAAAGTTTAAGGGTGGGACAAACAAGTCCAAAGAACCTTGGATGTCGAACGATATAGTAGGATTGATTCGGAAAAAAAGGGGGGGCTTTTGGAAGGCATAAAGAACTTAAGGCACAGGCATCATTAGAGGAATACAGAAGGTGTAGGGCGGTTCTTAAAAAAGAAATTAGGAGAGCAAAAAGGGGCCATGAGATAGCACTAGCGGGCAAAATAAAAGAAAATCCCAAAGTGTTCTATAAGTATATCAAGGGTAAGAGGATAACGAGGGAAAGAGTGGGGCCCATCAGGGACCATAGTGGAAAGCTGTGTGTGGAGCCAGAGGATGTAGGAGATGTTTTAAATGATTTTTTTGCATCTGTTTTTACGAGGGAGGAGGGCGATGCGGACTTAGAAATGGAGCGGGAGGGTTGTGATGTTCTTGAGCATATTGCTATTGATAGGGAGGCAGTGCTGGAGGCTCTGGCAGGCTTAAAACTGGATAAGTCTCCGGGCCCTGACGAGATGTATCCCAGGATGCTGAGAGAGGCAAGGGAGGAGATTGCGGAGGCTCTGGCACAAATTTTCAGAGCCTCTCTTGCAACAGGGGATGTACCGGAGGACTGGAGGATAGCTAATGTGGTGCCATTATTTAAAAAGGGCAGTAGGGATAAACCTGGGAACTACAGGCCGGTGATTCTGAAATCCGTGGTGGGGAAGCTGCTAGAAAAGATTCTGAGGGACAGAATCCAGTCTTCACTTGGAGGATCGAGGGTTAATTAAGGATAGTCAACATGGCTTTGTTAATGGAAGGTCGTGTCTGACTAACTTGATTGAATTTTTTGAAGGGGTGACCAAGGAGGTAGATGGGGGTAGTGCAGTGGATGTGGTATACATGGATTTCAGTAAGGCTTTTGACAAGGTCCCACACAGGAGACTAGTCAAGAAGGTAAGAGCCCATGGGATCCAGGGCACCTTGGCAAAATGGATAAAAAAAACTGGCTTAGTGACAGAAGGCAGAGGGTGATGGTAGAAGGTTGCTTCTGTGACTGGAGGCCGGTGTCCAGTGGGGTGCCGCAGGGATCGGTGTTGGGTCCCTTACTGTTTGTAATCTACATTAATGATCTGGATGTCAACGTACAGGGCATGATCAGCAAGTTTGCAGATGACACAAAGTTAGGGGGGGTGGTGAATAGCGAGGAAGGGATCTGCAAGCTGCAGGAAGATATAGATGAGATGGTCAGATGGGTGGAGCAGTGGCAGATGGAATTTAATCCTGAAAAGTGCGAGGTGATGCACTTTGGCAGGAATAACTTGTAGAGGGAATACACCATGAATGGAAGGACCCTAGGGAAGACAGGGGTACAGAGGGACCTTGGAGTACATGTACACAAGTCCTTGAAGGCAGCAGGACAGGTGGACAGGGTGGTCAAAAAGGCATATGGGTTACTGGCCTTCATTAGCCGGGGCATCGAATATAAAAGTAGGGGGGTAATGATGGAATTGTACAGAACACTGGTGAGGCCACAGCTGGAGTATTGTGTACAGTTCTGGTCACCACATTATAGAAAGGATGTGATAGCTTTGGAGAGGGTGCAGAGGAGATTCACCAGGATGCTGCCAGGGATGAAGGGCCTCGGCTATGAGGAGAGACTGAGCAGACTGGGGTTGTTTTCCCTGGAGCAGAGAAGGCTGAGAGGGGACATGATCGAGGTGTACAAGATCATGAGGGGCATAGATAAGGTAGATGGCGGGGAACTTCTTCCACTGGTGAAAGGTTCAACAACGAGGGGACATAGATACAGGGTAAGGGGAGGGAGGTTTCGGGGGGATGTGAGAAAGAACTTTTTCACCCAGAGGGTGGTTGGAGTCTGGAACTCACTGCCTGGGGTGGTGGTGGAGGCGGGAACACTCACAACGTTTAAGAGGCATTTGGATGGGCACTTGAAATGCTACAACATTCAGGGCTACGGTCCAAATGCGGGAAAATGGGATTAAAATTAGACTGTGTTTGGTAACGGGCGGCACGGACACGATGGGCCGAAGGGCCTCTTTCTGTGCTGTAGGACTCTATGACTCTATGACTCCATGACTTCAAAAAGTAGGCAACATCTGTGAAATAAGAATTGTGATCAGTTTCATTGTTCTAGAACGTGCCTGGCTCTGTGGCGATGCTGCCATGAGTTAAGGCATTCATCATACTGGGTGGGAGGAGACTTAGGAGAGTGAGCTCCAGGCGGGATTGCTGAATAAAGGATGACAACAGAGGGCGGGGGACAGATAAGAAGAGAAGATCAATGTGGATATGTAGTGAGGAAATCAGCAGACCGGCAAGCCTGACAACATCGCATGGAGAATGAGGAGTGGTAAACACCAAGTATGACCATTTAAAGTGCCTATTGGGAGCAAAATGAATACCTTGGCTCTAACTATTGGGTCAGGCGCTTTGTGTAACAGGGAAGCCGATCTCAATTCACACCGCACAGGAGTCGCGTACCTTTTCTAAATGCAGTGTAAGAAAATAACTGCAGATGCTGGTACAAATCGAAGGTAGACACAAAATGTTTTTGTAATGTCGGAAAAAAATTGCAGATGCTGGTTAAAATCGAAGGTAGACACAAAATGCTGGAGTAACTCAGCAGGTCAGGCAGCATCTCAGGAGAGAAGGCAGCATAATTTTGTACAAGTGACAAAACAAATACTGTACATTATTCGACCTCCAGGTTTATGCGGCTGGAAAACCCAGAACAAAACTTTAGAAGTGCAATACTGACAGAGAAATTAAGTGATTAGATTCAGCAAAACTTTTTTAAATTACATAGTATGATGCAAAAAATACTTATTTGGCTCTGTCTTGGATTTTCCACTGTGGTCACTCCATCTTTTAGTAATGATGGGATATCAGAAGTCATCGGCAGTGCTGTTCTCTCAGTAATTTGCTCTCCAACTGTTTCAAGTGGGTGAAATCAATCACTGTGAAAAATGGGCCTGTTGCAAACATTAGTCTGGTGCTCTGGCCGAGCCTGAAGGGTGCCAAATATTTATGAAATCCACATGGTGATGGCTACCCATGGTTTTAAACCAAAAACTGGAATAAACACAGATATATCAATCTATGATTTTCTTTCTTCCTTCCTCCTACACTCCTCCCCCAAATCATCTCCAATTCCATAATTATTTGCACATTTGGACTTTCTAATATGAACTTTCTTGCATATAAAATTCTCTTCTAACTCTTTTTCATGCCTATTTTTTTCTTCCGCTCTCAACCCATTCCTTTTATCCTTTATATTTCTCGTATTTAATTTGATAGTGCTATACAACTTTTTAAAAGGACGAATATGGAAGACGTGGACATTGGAATGAGCCAGACTCCTGTTCTATGATGTGCACAGGAAAACAATGCAGCCCAAAAACTGAAGCAGGCTCACATGTGTTGTTTTTTTTCAGAATTTCTAGTTTTTAGTCTCTTAAATTTCTTTTTGGAGGAATTCAGGCCTTTCCTTTCCAACATTTTTGGTTCCCTCATTGACCATGATGGCTTGGATCTGTTCCCCTATTTTCACACTCCATTGCATTCCTGCACAAGTGAATTCTCCAACTTAACACCTCTAACTCAAAGCTCCCTTGCACCCACTTTTTCCCCTTTGTTTTTGCTTGGTGACACGTACAATAGTTGTCGCTAACGAAAAATTATTAAAGCTGATACCATAGCCATTTTAAAATAGTATTATGTTCAATTGAAGATAGACACAAAAAGCTGGAGTAACTCAGCAGGACAAGCAGTATCTCTGAAGAGAAGGAATGGGTGGCGTTTCAGGTCAAGACCTTTCTTCAGACTGATCAATTGATTACATTTCCTACACTACAACAATGATTTCATTTTAAAACTACATCATTTGATGTCCAAAAAGGTGTCACAGCTGTAGCTTGAATTTTATGTTAAGGATATTATTAAATTTGAAGAATCATTAAAAAGTAAAATTAATGAAGGTGATACAAAACTTCCATTGTTATCATATGTTGGAAATATATCAGAACAATAATAAGATAAAACTTAAGATAGACACAAAATGCTGGAGTAACTCAGGACAGGCTGCATCTCAGGAGAAAAGGAATGGGTGACTTTTCGGGTCGAGACCCTTCATCACCCGAAACGTCACCCATTCCTTCTCTCCAGAGATGCTGTCTGTCCCGCTGAGTTACTTCAGCTTTTTGTGTCTATCTTCGGTTTAAACCAGCATCTGCAGTTCCTTCCTACAAAATAAAACTTAACATGCATGAAGGTTATTCAATCTCACCTTACCTTGAGTATTTTTTATTACCAGAGTAATAATACAACCAATCAAGGTCATGACCACAACCAGGAGGACAACTAACAAGGTGAGTTCCAATTGTGTCCTCGTTCCAAATGGCCCCAGGGAAAGCGATTTGCCTTTTCTAAACCCAACCTGTTAAAATAGAGACAAATTACATTTTTCCATTTAGCGCAAGTAAAAATAACAGAAACAGCAAACTATCATGCCTATAATTTAACCAAAGGCTACACTTGCAGAAAGAAAATTCAATGCGTGTATCACTTTGCAGTATCAGTGAAACCCAAACCAGGATAAAACAAAATCACAGTACTGTATTGAGATGTCCAATGCAGAATCTGACTACCAAAGAAATAGCTAAATAAAAATAATAGGACTGAAAATAAATAACTGCAATATGAAAAAAATCATTCATTATTAATAAATGAGACATTTCCATAGTAAAGTTAATCACAACTTTAAATAAACACTTTTTTAAATTCCAGGAGATTTCTAAATCTCAGGAAAAGGTGTAGGGATAAACCCAGTAACTACAGACCAATCGGTATAACCACAAGACTGGGAAAAACTCTGGAAACAATCATCAGAATTAACAATCACTTGAACATGTAAATTGAATAGAAAATCTGGCAAATAGATTATGGGTGGTGCACCGGTAGAGTTGCTGCCTCAGTCAGAGGCCAGAGTGCGATCTTGAACAAATGCTGTCTGTAGAGAGTTTGTATGTTCTCCCCGTGACCACGTGGGTTTTCTCCGGGTGCTCCGGTTTCCTCCACACTCCAAAGCACGTACAGGTCTGTAGGTTAGTTGGCTTTGGTAAGAATTGTAAATTGTTCCTAGTGTGTAGATTAGTGTATGGAGTGATCACTGCTTGGCACAGACTCAGTAGGCCTAATGGCCCGATTCCACACAGTATCTTTAAACTAAACTAAACAGAAAACAGCCTAGCAGTGAATGAGTGTGTTTTACTAGAGGGGAACTATCTAGAGCAGTTCTTTCAGGGTTACTACGAGGACTATTACTTTTCTTAATATATATTATTGATCGGAGATGGCACAAACCTTGAAAGCATGGTGAACTGTGAGGAGAATGGTAATACGCTTCTATGAGGAGAGAGGCAATCTATAGAATGAGCAGAGAGGTGGCACATGAGAGTTTCTGCTGAGTAATATGAAAAATGAGAAATGCAAATATAATCTAGGTGGCAGAATTCTAAAAGAGGAACAAAACAGAGAGAGTACATAGTCACAGCTGGTTGAGAAAAAGATTTGGGTTGAAGGTTTTATAGAGGTATACAACAGAAAAGCATGGTTGTCATGATGAACCTTTATAAAATACCAGATCAGTTGAGGGCGACACGGTGGTGCAGCAGTAGAGCTGCTGCCTTACAGCGCCAGAGACCTGGGTTCAATCCTGACTATGGTTGTTGTCTGTACAGAGTTTGTACGTTCTCCCCGGGACCGTATGGGTTTTCCCAGGGTGTTCCGGTTTCATCGCACACTCCAAAGAAGTACAGGTTTGTAGGTTAATTGGTTTCTGTAAAAATGTCAATTGTCCCTAGTGTGTGGGATAGTGCTGGTATACGTGGGCGATTGCTGGTTGGCCCGGACTCGATGGGCCAATGGCCTGTTTCCAAGCTTTATCTCCAACGTCTAAAGCTTCTATTGGAGTATTGTATCAAGATTCAAAGTACCAAGCATTGCTAATGTTTTACAAGTTTTAAGTCAGCCAGCATCCTTTGTGAGCAAGAAGGAACTGCAGATGCTGGATTAAACCTGTGGAGACTGGAGAGCCCCAATGGGCCTGTGGACTTTAACATCGTGGAGCCTGCAGTCCCTGGTTAGAGACCGATTCAGGAGCTCCAAGCTGCAGAGAGTTTCAACCGTCCCGACGAGGGAGTTTCGATCACCCCGACGAGAGAGCTTCGGACCGCCGGTTGCGGGAGCTTTGATGGCCCCGACTGTGGATGGTTCCACAGCCCCGACTGCGGGAGAATAAAGAGGGAGAAGATTGGACTTTATTACCTTCCATCACAGTGAGGAATGTGGGGAGCCGCTGTGGTGGATGGTTATGTTAAATTTTATTTTATGTGGCTGTGTGTCTTGTTGCTTTTCACAGTATGCTGTATGATAACTCAAATTTCACTGTACCTTAATTGGTACATGTGACAATAAACTGATCTTGAAACCTTGAAGCCGAAGATAGACACAAAAAGCTGGAGTAACTCAGCGGAACAGGCAGCATCTCTGGAGAGAAGGAATGGGTGATGTTTCGGGTCTGAAGAAGGCTCTCGACTCGAAACATCACTCATTCCTTCTCTCCAGAGATGCTGCCTGTCCCGCTGAGTTACTCCAGCTTTCTGTGTCTATCTTCGGCATCCTATGTGAACTCTAGAAAGCAATATGTGATCAGAACTCAATAAAAACGGTTTCAGCCATGCTAGTGCAGTAAGTCCTGATTGCAAAAACTATCAATACTTTTATTTTTTACAAGGCACTGAATAAACATTTGCATTCTCCTAATCCACAAAACGATATAATGAATCATGAAAATCAATTCTGAATTTTATTTCATTTGTATCAACCATGTACGATCCAAGATTTAGAATAATGATGATCAATTTATAGAAATATACAAAGGTCTAAAATTGGCATAAATTAACTCTATGCTTACCACTTTAGAATCACACATGGCAAAACTGTCACAACTGAATATGTATAATAAACTGCATGAAGAACAATGACCCTTGCAGTCTCCAAATCCCCACCCTCACTTCTCCATCATTCTCATGGCCACCCAAACTCAGCCATGTATGTAGAATAGGATAGAATAGAATGATCTTTATTGTCATAAAAAAATATGTTTTTGGACGAAATTACGTTACCCACAGTCAACAATGAGCGGCAATAAAAAGAAAGCAATAAAGCACACAATCACAAAACCAACATAAAACAAAAAAAACATCCATCACACTGAGTCTCCTCCAGTCACCTCCTCACTGTGATGGAAGGCCAGAATGTCTTTCTTTTCCCTGCCGTTTTCTCCCGCGGTCAGGCTGTTGAAGTTGCCACGTCGCGGCGGTCGGGGCTCCCGACATTGAAGCCCCCGCCTGGCGGTAGAAAATCCCACAGCCTATTCCAGGCCGTGCCGGATGGTGAAAGGTCCGTGGCGCGCCGACCCAAGCCTCACGATTCGGGGCGGTCGAAGACGCTGCCGCTGCCGGAGCTCCCAAAGTCGATCCCCACCCAGGGGCCTGCAAGCTTCCGACGTCCACGCGGCCTGCAGCCGAAGCCTCCGACGGCGAGTCGCAGCCATACTCACAGCGCCACCACAGCCTCCAAAGACAGCCAGCTCCGCAGGTGGCGAGTACAGTCCTCAGGCTCTGTGAACCAGAGCCCAGGTGGTCCCAGCTGGAGGCCACCAGCTCCAGGTGTTTGGCCGATGGTAGGCCGCAGCGTGAACGGAGACACCACCCACAAAAAAGGTCGCATCTCCGTTCAGAAGAGACAATTTTTTTATAGTCCCCCCCCCCCCCCCCACACATAGTACACAATCACAAAAAATACTACATCACATCCAAACACTACAATTAACACAAAAAACAAAAAAAACACCAAAAGACAAACGGACTGCAGGTGAGCCGCAGCTGCTGGGCAGCACCGCCACATGTGACACCTCCCAACACCTCCCAAAAATAAAAAATTAACCAACACCTCACAAAAATTAAAAGACGTCAAGTTTTCATAACTGCACAATATTGTCTGCATATGTAAAATTCATCAGAAAATTGTCATTTAACCTCAACTAAGACTAACCGCAGAAACCCTCATCCACGCCAGTTGCTTTTGTTCTACTGAGTAGAATAATTATCTAATATATAATTTTTTTTTCTGCTTTTAAAAGCCTCTTCCAGCTTCTCATCAAACTTCATAATGGACTAGAACTCTTCTGAAAAGAAAGTTATTACTAATAGATTAAAGGATTAATGTTATGAAACTAGGAAATGTGCAAATGCACATGTTGGACTGTGTGATCTTAGTAATCATTCTTTTTGCAAGCAGATCAGTAATAGGAACAGCTGAACTCATTCAAATTGAAGAGAATGGCATATTAGCTGTAACTGTTAAGTCAACGTCTTTATCATATGCACAAGTGGGATACATATTGGGCAGGTGGGCCGAGGAATAGTTGATGGAATTTAATACAGAGAAATGTGAGGTGCTGCTTTTTGGGAAGTCTAGCATGGGCAGGACCCAGAGTGAATGGTGGGGCTTCGGGGAGTATTGTCGAGCAGAGCAATCTAGGAGTGCAGGTACATAGTTCCTTGAACATGGATAGGGTGTTCAAGAAGGCTTTCGGTACAGTGGCCTTCATCAGTTAGAGTATTGAGTATAGTAGATAGTCAAAAAGCGTTGTGTGTTATCCAGTCAAATCATTCTATGCATGGATACAATCAAGTACAACAAGTAGCAGTAGAACAAAGACATCCAACAGGTAGTGCAAAGAGAAAAAAATAATACCACATAGCAGAACAGTGTGTTATGGTAACAGAGAACGTGCAGATAAAAAAGTGAAGTCATTTGGAAGAACTGACTACAGCTTGGTTTATGGTATGACCGGTCAGTGGCCTGATAACAGCAGGAAAGAAACAGTTCCTGAATCTGAACTGTCTGAAGAAGGACCTCGACCCGAAACATCACCTATTCTTTCTCTCCAGAGACGCTGCCTGTCCCGCTGAGTTACCTAAATCAGATGGTACATGCTTTCAAGCCTGACAGGACAATAGAGAAGAGGGTATGACTGGGGAGAAAATTAGCTTTGATTATGTTGGCTATTTTCGCAAGACAGCTTGAAGTGTAGATAGAGTCACTGGCGGAGGAGGCAGGTTTGTGTGATGGTCATCCACAACACTGTAATTTCTTGTGGTCTTGGACAAAGCTGTTGCCAAACTAAGTTGTGATGCATCCTGATAGAATGCTTCCCAGAGTTTATCTGTAGACGTTGGTTGGATTCATTGGAGACATGCCAAACGTCCTTAGACTTCTGAGGAAGTGGAGGTGTTGGTGTGTTTTCCTGGCCATGGGTTCAACAACTAGCTTCTTTGTCCTGCTGACAATGAGGAAGAAATTGGCATCTTGACACTATGTTACGAAGCTCTCTATCGCCTACGGAGGTCCAGCTGATGACAATGATGTCATCTGTAAACTTGTAAATGGAGCTACAGCAAAATTTGGCTGCAGTTGTAAATACAGTAAGGGGTTGAGAACACATTGTGGGGCATCGGTGTTAAGCATTATCATGCAGGATGTTTTAATGCTCCTCCTCACTGATTGTGGTCAATGGGTCAGAAAGTCAAAGATCCAGTCACAGAGCGAGATGACGACTCCTAGGTTCAGAAGTTTGGAGGCAAGTTTGGTTTAGTGTTAGAAGGCGGAACCTTTTTCCTCCTTAGCTATAAGTGAGCTACAAGCGTGACTTTCTTTAAGAAGGCAAGATTATCTAAAAAAATTGGATCCAATTGCTTTTGGACCGGTTTGGGATAGTCAGTGAAGCAAGAGTATGGCATGCATGCCTTCATTGGACGGGGTATTCAATAGTGGGACATCATGTTATGGCTGAGCAAGAGGTTGGTGAGACTGTAGGTGGAATATTGTGTACAGGTCTGTTAACCTTACTGTAAGAAGGATGTCATCAGCCAAAAAAGATGCAGCAAAGTTTCATAAGGACGTTGGTGCCAGTCAGTTGGGTCCTGGGATGAAGGAGTTGCTGTACCTGCTTCAATTACATCCTCTGGCAGCTTGTTCCATTAACCCACCACCCTTGGTGTGGAAACATTTCCCCTCAGGTTCCTATTAAATGTTAGCCCTCTCAACTTGAATTAAGAGAGACAGAGTTGTATAACCAAGCTTGCTGTCCCCTTGCAGGCATCCATAATTCAGAATCACACTGTTTTTTAAAAAATAAATGAGAGCAGAGGGTTACAGACTAAGTCAATGATCCAAATAAGAAAATGGAATTTGATGTGGAGAAATGCATGATCATCCATTTTGGATCCAAATGAGTTAATTGTAATATTATCTTAACGGAGTATGCGTCGACAAATCACAAATCTATTGCGCAGGTACAAAACTATACTGAAATGAAAAATAAATAATGTAGGCTTTTATTTCCATTAGGATGGAATACATAGAGGAGTATAAAAACAAACTGCTGGAGGAAATCAATAGGTCAGGCAGCATCTGCAGAAGCAAAAGGATGGTAGACATTTCAGGCATAGAGCCTGCATCAGGACTGAGACACCAAGGAGCACATTTGTTTCACAGATTCACAGAATGGTCAAAGCCTAGAAGGAAGCCATTCAGCCTGCTGAATCTATCCCAGCTCTATGTAAGACCAAAGACAGACACAAAAAGCTGGAGAAACTCAGTGGGACAGGCAGCATCTCTGGAGAGAAGGAATGGGTGACCTTTCGGGTCGAGACCTTTTTGCTGCGATCAGCATGTGCACATTGTAGAACTAATCGCTTGGCTCGACAGTTTGCTACAACCTTCACGCACCATGTTATGAAACGTGGTTACTCCTCCGTGTAAATATCCCGCTTTACAATGATCATTGGAGTTGTGACCCGAGTCCTTGACTGAGACACTCCCTCCTTGCGGCAAGTAAAATAATGTATGCTGCTGGTGGTTAAGGTAAAGAGTATTTGAGTATTACTTCTGGCCAATACTTCAACAATGATCTCTTTCATAAATCCCCGTTGACCAAGCAAGTTCCTATTATTTTTGGGCTTGTTATCAATTCCATACTACAAATGCATAATATGCACAATGTGCATAAATGCAAATGCACAATTGAATCCCTATTTTCTATCTACCTCCTTTCTTAAAAAGTGAGACAGTGCGGGAGCTGGGAGAACTGCTGCCTCACAGCACCAGGGACCCGCGTTCGATCTTGACCTTGGTGGTGGTCTGTGTGGAGTTTGCACATTCTCCCTGTGATTGCATGGGTCTTAACTCACATCGTCATCCATTCCTTCTCTCCAGAACTGCCTGGCCCACTGAGTTACTCCAGCTTAAACTCAAAGCGTTTATCTTTGGTTTAAACAAGAATCTGCAGTTCCTTTGTCTATGTAAGAGCACTCTAGCCCCTCTTCACATATTTATCTAATTCCCAAATAAATTTAGCAAGTGGCATGTTGGCACAGCAAAAGAGTAAATGCCTTACAGCACCAGAGACCCGGATTTGATCCTGTCTGTACAGAGTTCATACTTTCTCCCCGCGACCTGCGTGGGTTTTCTCTGGGTGCTGCGGTTTCCTCCCACACTCCAAAGACATTCAGGTTTGTAGGTTAATTGGTTTGGGATAATTGTAAATTGTCCCGAGTTGTGTAGGATAGTGTTAATGTGCAGGGATTGCTGGCCGGCACGGACTGGGTGGGCCAAAAGGCTTGCTTCCGCGCTGTATCTCTAAACTGAAAAAAACTAAAAAGTGAAGCTCTCTACATTGTTATTCCTGGTAATCCATTACGGACCCTAACTATTTGCCGTGTACAAAAATATGTCCTGAAGCAACTTTTAATCCTTTTGTCCATTATCTTCCATTCTCTGCCCAATCTGACTACCATTATTCACCCTTCCAACAAAGAGAATTGTTTATCTCTTTCTACACATTTACTCAATCTCTCAGCATTGAAATAATTTTAAAAGGTCTCTTTCCAGCCAATGGAACACCCAGAACTGGACACATTAGTGTTTCTGAAGCATGATTTCCTAGTTCTCGTGCTCTGTGTCATCACTTACCAAGCCAAGGATTCCAAATGTTTTCTCAAACATGCTCTGCCACATTCAACACACAATTCATGGAAATACTATCACTTCTCTGGCTTGTACCCTTTCACAAATATTCCTTCCAGTTCCTCATGGTTAACTATCCAATACAGGCAATACTCTAGTGAACCTCTTCTGCATCCTCTCAAAGCCTCCATATCATTCCTGTAATGTGGCAACCAGAACTGCACACAATATTTCAAATGTGACTCACCCAAGTTTTATAGACCAGTGACACTTCCACTCTAGGTTACTAAGTTAGTTTTCTATCTATACCCCTTTTATTCCATGGTCTTCAAACGATGATAATCCTGTAAGGCAGCATTTAAACTTCTGGAAGTTCAAATAGATATCACCAACTACATTCTCCTCACTAATTAAAAAAATCTTTCAAGTTAATTGGACATTACATGCCTTGAACAAATGGATCCGTATCTCCTCGTGTCAACTGGCTACAATTTGGTCCCTGATCATTGTTTCCAGAACATTAAGGATAAATTAATCGCACCATAATTATTAGGTATATCTCAACAGCCTTTTTGAAAAACATATTTCGGCAGTTTACTGCCCTTGCACATGATCTGAGAATTTACAGACATTTGATTATGGTCAAGGAACTGCAATTTCCTCCCTTAATTCCCTCAGAAGCAGAGGATATTTTTCATCTGGAGCAGATGGTTTCTGCTATATATTCTGCTGATTACTTCTGCAAAAAACATCCAACATATTTGTAAAGCATGATGCAGAAGAGTAACATAATTGCCAAAGTGCTTGCTGGGACACAAACGCTACAAATTAGTTTACTTCTGCAGTAAATGCACAGCTAGCATTAGTCACCTCAAGTCACAACTTCATCTTAATCACAAGTTCTCTTTCGCAAGATATTAATGAACTATTTCTGCTGCAATCAGCATGTGCACATTGTAGAACTAATCACTTGGCTCAACAGTTTGCTACAACCTTCACGCACCATGTTAAGAAACGTATCAAGATGGCCGCGCCGTTGTGTTTGGCTGCCTGTCGTCGCTCACCTGGAGATCGTAGTGTTCTTCGAGCCACTTTAGTTTACGACCGCCGAACCCTCCTGTTGATCCGACCCTCCGTCGTCGACTTCTTCAGTCCAGGTCCCGGACAAAGTTTCTTCCAGCGATCGCTCCTCGATCAACTCCCGGTAGATGTGCGGGCCCAGCCTTACATCCACCGCCGCACACACCGCGCTAGGAGGCGGGGTAATCGCGCGGGAACTTTCGAAAATTTAAAAAACCTCGCCCGCGCTCATCCAACAGCGGCCTACCTCGCCCAGCGCTGCGAAGTCGGACCTGGTCGACCTTACAGCTCCATCCACCGGCGCTCCCTCGAGCTCAGGTATGCCGCTCTTCGACCGATCATCCCGGTCCCTGGACTGCCGGCCCGTGGGCTCCCAGCAAGGCCATCTGTGAAGCGCAGCGGCGTGGTCTCCCTGAACCTCCGCCCGCTGGCGTGGGAGCCGCTACCGGACCGAAGCTCACCTGTTGTCCCTACTGTCCCTACTAAAGTGGCCCTGATCAACGTAAGATCCCTCCAAAACAAGACTTTCATCCTCAACGACTTCTTCATCACCCGTGGATTGGACTTCCTACTGCTCACAGAATCCTGGCTTAACCCTGGTGAGCTTGCTCCACTCGTGGAACTCTGTCCTGATAACTGTCACTTCTTCACCTCGCCTAGGCTCTCCGGACGCGGTGGGGGCTTAGCCACTGTGTTTAAGAAACATTTCAACTGCCGCCTCCTGAACGCTGATCATTTCTCCAGTTTCGAGGTGCAACTAATTAAAGTAGGCCTAGCCTACCCCCTCTTAATTGTTCTTGTGTATCGCCCTCCAAAAATGCATAAGGACTTCATCACCCAATTTGCTGATCTGATTTCTAGCATTTTGCCCAAATTTGACCAGATCATGATTCTTGGTGACTTTAATATTCATGTTTGCTGTCCCACTAAGCCTCTTGTGAGTGAATTTATGCACCTGGTTGAGTCCTTCAATCTGACTCTTCACACCACGGGACCCACTCACAAGTTAGGCCATACTCTCGACCTAGTGTTATCGTCCGGATTCCCAATCAACAACATTGAAACTACTGAAGCCTGTCTATCGGACCACAGCGCTATCATTTTTGACGCATCTCTGCCTTTATCTCCCGCAAAATCTCATCTCCCTGTTCGCTACTCCCGCGACATAAATTCATTGACTGCCAGTAAATTCTCCGAGGCTCTCACAGCTGCCCCCAACATCTGCACTATTGAGGCCTCTCCCCCCCATCTCAGCACTGAGGATCTCGCCTCTTTATTTAATATCACTTGCTCTTCCCTCCTGGATTCTATCGCTCCCCTTAAAATGAAAAAGCCTAAGCCCAAAGGTCGGCCGTGGCTCAATGACACCACCAAAGCCCTAAGAAGGGAGTGCAGAAAATCAGAAAGGAGATGGAAATGTGACAAGCTTCAAATTTCCTTCGAAATTCTGAGAAACAATCTTCTCAAATATCAGGAAGCAGTAAAGTCTGCTAGAGCACAATACTTCTCCGACCTTATTTCGAAAAACTCTCATAACTCCAAGGTCCTATTTAGAACAATTACCTCTGTCATATGTCCCGCCCCCAGTACCAGCTTAGTTGGGTCCGCCGGTAAGTGCGAAGAATTCGCTAAATTTTTCACCAACAAAGTTGAGAATATTAGACTGAACATTTACCCTCCCACCCGTGACCTAGCTGTCTCACTAGTCTGTTCATCTAAATTGGACTGCTTCCAACCCGTCACTCTATCCTCCCTTGCAAAGCTTGTCTCCACTATGAAACCTGCAACCTGCCCCCTTGATCCTGCCCCCACTGCCCTTCTGAAGGATGTCATTGCAATAGCTGGTCCCAGCATCCTCTCTATTATCAACAGTTCTCTGGCCACTGGCACTGTTCCAACCAGTTTCAAGCACGCGGTGGTCCAGCCCCTACTGAAAAAACCTAACCTAGACCCCACCTTGCCTAGCAACTACAGACCCATTTCCAAACTGCCATTCCTGTCAAAAGTCCTTGAAAAGGCAATCCTTAACCAATTAGTGCCCTACCTGCACCAAAACACCATCCTGGAAAGTTTCCAGTCAGGTTTCAGAGCCCACCACAGCACAGAGTCTGCCTTGTTGAAGGTACACAACGACCTGCTTCTCGCCATCGACACCGGCGACTGTGCAATCCTGCTCCTTCTCGACCTCAGCGCAGCATTCGATACAGTGGACCACACCATCCTTATTGACCGTCTCCGGTACGCGGTTGGCATTGATGGCACTGCCCTGAGCTGGTTCGCTTCGTACCTCAAAGATAGGAGTTTCGCCATCAACATAGGCAGTTATTCCTCTGCTCCAGCTAGCCTCTCCTGCGGAGTTCCACAAGGCTCCATCCTAGGCCCCATTCTCTTCTCTCTATACATGCTCCCCCTTGGCCAAATCATTCAAAGGCACGGCATTTCTTTCCACTGCTATGCCGATGACACTCAGCTTTACCTCCCCCTGAAACCCAACAACCAGTCAAATTTAAACAGCCTCTCACACTGCCTTGAGGACATAAAATGTTGGATGGCACAGAACTTCCTCCAATTAAATGAGAGCAAGTCTGAGGTCATCCTATTCGGCCCCCCCGACTCCATCAAATTGATAACAGGCAGTCTTGGAAGCCTATCCTGCCTAGTCAAACCGCATGTCAAAAACCTCGGCATGATATTTGACTCTGCATTAAAATTTGATAAGCAAGTCAACGCTGTGGTAAAAGCCAGCTTCTTCCAACTTCGAACCATAGCTAAAATCAAACCTTTCCTCAAATTCGACGACACAGAAAAAATCATTCACGCTTTCATTTCCTCCCGCCTAGACTACTGCAACTCCCTATACACTGGGATCAGCCAATCTTCCCTGTCCCGCCTGCAACTGGTCCAAAACGCCGCAGCGAGACTCCTGACGGGTACCCGTAAAAGGGACCACATCACCCCGATTCTGGCCTCTCTCCACTGGCTCCCTGTACGGTACAGAATCAACTTCAAGCTCCTCCTATTCACGTATAAAGCCCTAAATGGACACTCCCCCCCCTACATCAAAAATCTTCTAACCCCCCTCTCTAACTCCAGGTCCCTCAGATCGGCCGACTTGGGGCTATTCACTATCCCGCGGTCTAGGCTTAAACTCAGGGGTGACCGCGCTTTTGCGGTTGCAGCTCCTAGACTGTGGAACAGCATCCCTCTCCCGATCAGAACTGCCCCCTCCATCGACTCCTTTAAGTCCAGGCTCAAAACATATTTCTACTCCCTAGCGTTTGAGGCTCATTGAGGAGGCGCTGTGAACTGTTTGCGTGCTACTGTATGTTTTCATTTTTTTTCTATTGGAACCTAATCAAATGTACAGCACTTTGGTCAACGTGGGTTGTTTTTAAATGTGCTATACAAATAAAATTGACTTGACTTGACTTGACTTGACAAAATGCTGGAGTAACTCAGCAGGTCAGGCAGCATCTCAGGAGAGAAGGAATGGGCGACGTTTCGGGTCGAGACCCTTCTTCAGATTGATGTCTGGGGGGCGGGACATCTGTCCTCCCCCTCTGTGTGTCCACTTTGAAGAGGTTCTCCTCCTCTCTTCGACGAGAGTTTAGCAACATGCTCTCACGCTGCTCCCCCTCTGCGTGTCCCACCGGATGACCAAACTGGATTCTACTATATTTGGGCTTGTTATCAATTCCATATTACAAATGCATAATAGCATTTTGCCCACCACTGAATCCCTATTTTCTATCTACGTTTCTTAAATAGTGAGACAGTGCTATAGCTGGGAGAATTGCTGCCTCACAGCACCAGGGACGTTTGATCTTGGATGCTGTCTGTGTGGAGTTTGCATGTTCTCCCTGTGACTGCATGGGTTTCTTTTGGGTGATCCGGATTCCTCCAATATCCCAAAGACGAGTGGGTTTGTAGGTTAATTGGCCTATGTAAATTGCCCCTAGTGTGCAAGAAGCGGATATGAAAGTGGTCCTAACATAGAATTCGTGTGAAAGGGTGATAGATTTTCAGTATGGACTCCATGGACCGAAGGGTCTGTTTCCATGCCATATCTCTAAACTAAACTAAGTGGTGTTCCATCTATAACCTTACAAATGTGGAAACTGTTCTCAAATCCAAGGAATTTTGAAAGGTGAAAATCAGTGCACTCACTGCCTCCACAAAATGTTGGAAGGAAGGTCATCAGCTCTTCAGAATTTATTGCCTTTCAGGTGCATTACTTTGTGCAGTTCTATTTCTCTCCATGCTAATTTCTTTCAGCTCCTCATTCATTCTAGATTTATTGTTGCCTACTATTTCTAAGAGTATTCCTATGCCTTCTGTGAAGATACAAAGTTTTTGAATAATTTCGCAACCATTTCCTTTTCGCCAAAAATAATTTCTCATATCCCATCCTGCTAAATACCCACATTAACCTTTGCACTTGCTTCCTTTTCAAACATCTATAGAAGATTTTAAGATTGGTTTTAAGTGTTTTGCTGGGTTGTGCTCATATTCTACTTTTCTTTTTCCTTATAAATACTTGAATGTTGTGCTCTTTTGCTGAAATGTGAAATGTTCCTAATTCTGAGGCTTAGTTCTCTTTTTCAAAAAAGATAAGCCTATTTTTTTGATAAAACACTATCATTTTTCTACAATTTTCCTGCACCCCAATATTGTTCCCACCATATCGCTGCCGATTGAATAGTCCCTGTGGTGTAATTGCATCCAATAGCTTTTCTTTTAAACTCTAAATAGATAGCTTTGGCTATTAATCATTCCAGGACTTCCTCTGTCACAAACACTGCAATATTTTCCTTAATTACTACTATGCTCCCCTAACTTTCTTCCCACCTCTATCTTCACGAGATTGATCCCTGGGATGGCGGGACTGACATACGAGGAAAAATTGAAAAGACTAGGCTTGTATTCACTGGAGTTTAGAAGGATGAGAGGGGACAAATCTGAAATCATCATCATTGGTCCAAAAACGCTCACCAAACCACCCAAAACTTCATCCTCAATATTGATGGTCTCCCAGTATCCACCTCCCCTCACATCCGGAATCTTGGAATCATCTTTGATCAAACCCTCTCCTTCGACAAACGCATCAAACACATCACAAAGACAGCCTTCTTCCACCTCAAAAACATTGCCCGTCTCCGTCCATCCCTCTCCTCCACAGCTGCAGAAACCCTCATCTGCGCCTTCATCACCTCCCGTCTGGACTACTGCAACAGCCTCCTCTCTATGGCGCACCCTCAAAAATCATCAGTAAACTTCAATACATTCAAAACTCCGCTGCCCGTCTACTCACCCACACCCCGATCCGTGACCATATCACCCCCGTCCTTTACAAACTCCACTGGCTCCCCATCCCCCAGAGAATCCAGTACAAAATCCTCCTCATGACCTACAAAGCCCTCCATAACCTGGCCCCATCCTACCTGACTGACCTCCTCCACAGGCACACTCCCACCTGCACCCTCCGCTCTGCTGCTGCCAATCTCCTATCCCCCCCATCCGGACCAAACTCAGATCCTGGGGGGACAGGGCTTTCTCCATCGCTGCTCCCACCCTATGGAACTCACTACCCCAAACCGTCAGAAACTCCTCCTCACTCACCACATTCAAAACATCACTGAAGTCTCACCTGTTCAGTACTGCCTTCAACCACTGAAGGTCACCTCACCTTCTGTCTCCTTTCTCTGTTCGTTTACTTATTTATCTATTTATTCACTTCCCTAAGTTCTTTAAATCCCTGTAAAGCATCTTTGAGTGTATGAAAAGCGCTATATAAATGTAATGCATTATTATTATTATTATTATCTTATAGAAACATATAAAATTATAAAAGGACTGGACAAACTAGATGCAGGAAAAATGTTCCCAATGTTGGGCGAGTCCAGAACCAGGGGCCACAGTCTTAGAATAAAGGGGAGGCCATTTAAAACTGAGGTGAGAAAAACCTTTTTCACCCAGAGAGTTGTGAATTTGTGGAATTCTCTGCCACAGAGGGCAGTGGAAGCCAAATCACTGGATGGATTTAAGGGAGAGTTAGATAGAGCTCAAGGGGCTAGTGGAATCAAGGGATATGGGGAGAAGGCAGGCACTGGGTATTGATTGGGGACGATCAGCCATAATCACAATGAATGGCGGAGCTAGCTCGAAGGGCCGAATGGCCTCCTCCTGCACCTATTTTCTATGTTTCTATGTACCCAAACCCATTGCTGTATTAAGAATGTTTAGAACACACTCACACCCTTTTTGTTGTAGTTAACTCTGCTTTACTGCTAATATGTATTAATTCCACGTGGTTAATTGGACCTGCGGCTCACCAACTTTATTTAATGTTGTTTTAGTCAGGCATTTGATAAAGTCCCTCATGATAGGTTGATCCAGAAGATCAACATACATGGGATCCACAGTGACTTGGTCATTTGGATTCAGGAATGGCTTTGTCATGGTGGAAGGGTGCAACTCTGGCTGAAGGTCTGTGACCAGGAGAGTCACAGTCCCCTGTGCTGGGACCTCTGTTGTGTGTGATATGTATATAAATGACTTGGACAGCGAGTTAGGAAGTTTGCAAACCACACCAAAATTGGTGGCGTTGCAGGGAGTGGGGAAGGTTGTCAAAGTATACAGCAAGATATAGATCAGCTGCAGAAATGGGCAGAAAAATGGCAGATGGAGTTTAATTTGAGCAAGTGTGAGGTGTTACATTTTGGGAGATCAAATGCAAGGGAAAAGCATATAGTTAATAACAAGAATCTTAATAGTATTGATGTACAGAGGGACCCTGAGGTCCAAGTCCAGGTCCAAAGCTCCCTGATAGATGAGTAGATGGAATGGTAAAGATATATAGTGTGCTTGCCTACTCATGCGCCTACTCATACTCACTAGTTAGGGCATTGAGTACAAAAGTAAGGAAGTCAGGTTACAGCTATAAGCCTTTGCTTGGGCCACATTTCAGGTATTTAGTGCGGTTCTGGTCCCCCCTTTACAGAAAGGATGCAGAGGCTTTGAAGGATGGTGCAGAAAGGATGGACTTAAAATTCAGAGTACATTGAGATCAATTCTGTGTGGTGCAGGAGGTTTACCAGATTGCTGCTTGGATCAGAGGATATTAGCTATATGGGCAAGTTAGACAAATTTGAATAATTTTTTTGGAGCATCAGAGGCTGAGGGGACTCACCTCAACCCTCCGTCTTCTATCAGTAAGCCAGCTCCGAATCCATACAACCAAGTTACTATTAACGGGGGAATTTATCAAATACCTTACAAAAATCCATGTAGACAACATCGATCGTCTACCCTTATTGATCACCTTTATCATCTCCTTGATCGAGTTTGTAAGATCGTGTGTGCTGTAGTATCGTCATCGCAGAATGCAAAGGTTTAAGAAAATGGCTTAACCACATCTTTTCGAACCACTATCTTTAAACATTATGCAATATTGTTTACGTCCAAAGACGTACAGGTATGTAGGTTAATTGGCTGGGTAAATGTAAAAATTGTCCCTAGTGGGTGTAGGATAGTGTTAGTGTGCGGGGATCGCTGGGCGGCACGGACTTGGTGGGCCGAAAAGGCCTGTTTCCGGCTGTATATATATGATGATGATGATATGATCAACGGCCATGTTAGCATTTTGTTAAATTCTGTTGTGTTTATGACTGGATTAGTCCTTAGCACCAGGATGGTTGCAATTCAGCAGTAATTTGTCCGGCTCAATCAAGTGAGCTAATGGAATAAATATTGGACCATTTCATGATTTAGTGGAATTGTGGCATGTGACTCATACTAAAGCAAACATTTAAACTAGGCCTAACCTGCAAAAGATTGTGCTGGTCTTGGGAACCATAAAACAAGTTTAGTTTCACAGCAATAAGAAAATACAAACTTGATCTGACATGCTGTGGTCTGAAACTAAGATGTGTCAATTATGAAATTAGTCTGAAGGGAAATTCACATAAAGTGTCTGTCAAGAAATTGAGAAATCAGTTCAAATACCACATTAACAATGTGATTATAAAGGAATGAGTCCAACTTTAGAGCATCTAGTGAATATTTCAAAAATTGCTCATGTGAGACAGGAAAAGTAATAAATAGATCTGCATTTGTTTGTCCAAAAAATAATTAATGTTCATGTTTTTTCCACTGAAACACAATTGAACTCAATAGTATTCCATCAGACATCAAAGAAACTACTATGTATCACTGTTCATGGCCAATGGAAAACATAAAGCAAGGAAACAATGTGACTGTTCATGATTATGCTACAGTAATAGCAGCACTTGCTGTTACTGTGGAAACTGGAACCACATGCACGCCATATCATAAAACAACTTTGTAAACATTCAAAATGCATACAATTAAAGGAAATGACGGTTGGCTTTAAAAAATGTTTCATAAAAATAACATTTTAATTCCAGTCAATTGCACAAACCTCGATGCTTTCTGGTGAAGCAGTTTCCTCTGCAGGGGCATCTGTGGCATCATCGTCTTCTAAAGTTGCACGTTTATAGTTTGACATCTGTGAGATAAAAGATTAAAATGATTCATTTAATTAAATGCGATCATGGAAATGCTAAACTTAAATTACATGTCTCACGTGGATAGTGTTTGGAACTGCAGGCAATGGCTTGAATTAATAGGCTGTTATTTCTTCAAAGAAAGAAAAGTTCAAAGTTGACTACTTGCATTCCTGTTGTCAACATTTCATCTAAAAATTTGAGTTAGAATTACAACCATGATATTGTGCTACCAGTTAATTATAGTAACTAAATGTAAAGTTTCAGCTGATGTTACTTATCTAATTCTATCCTGGAATTATTTTCACAGCCACACGATTGATTGAAAGGTATAGCATGGCAAAAGACCCTTCAGCCTACTGAGTCCACACTGACCATTGATCACCCGTTCACACTAGTTCCAGGTTATTCCACTTCCGCATCAATTCCCCATATACAGGGGGCAACTTACAGAGACAAATTAACCTACACACCGACACATCTTTCAAATGAGAGAGGAAACTGGAGCACCCAGAGCAGACCCACATAGTTACAGGGAGAACGTGTACACTCCACAGACAGCACCCGAAGTCACGAACAAACCTCTGGCAGCAGCAGTGTGTGAGACAGAAGCTCTAAATGCTGTGCCACTGTATCAATAGCCAAAGTATCTCACCCACCTGGAGCATTATGACTGGATATTTTCTTAAAAGCACGGTAGCGCAGCGGTAGAGTTGCTGCTTTACAGCGAATGCAGGACTCAGGTTCGATCCTGACTACGGGTGCTGCACTGTAAAGAGTTTGTACGTTCTCCCCGTGACCTGCGTGGGTTTTCTCCGAGATCTTCGGTTTCCTCCCACACTCCAAAGACGTACAGGTATGTAGGTTAATTGGCTGGGTAAATGTAAAAATTGTCCCTAGTGGGTGTAGGATAGTGTTAATGTACGGGGATCGCTGGGCGGCACGGACTTAGTGGGCCGAAAAGGCCTGTTTCCGGCTGTATATATATGATATGATGATATGATATTAATTGTTCAAAAGATCAAACAGCACTTTTAACATCTGACAGCATTGTTTTGAAATATGGTGCAAGATGATCCAAACACTTTCAGTAAGGGAATCAAAAAGGAACAAGCAGTGGAATGACAGACAGAAATAGACAAAAAGTGCTGGAGTAACTCAGTGAGACAGGTGGAGAAGGTGGATTGGTGACACTATGGGTCAGGCATTCCATGTGCTTTTGGCTTGTCAGGCTAGGATTTGACTGGAAGCCCACTGCTCCCTAGCAACATGCAGATGTGACCAAGACAGATGCTTTTCCAATGCATGACACTAAAAATGCAAATTGAGGGTGTGAACAGGTGTCAAGGTTACCACAAAAAATTAACTCCATAGCTTACTCATGTCCAGAACAATTCTTTATTCCAATAATTTTGCAGTAATCTCGAGTAAGAGATTCCTTAAATAAATTACAATGATCCAGCATCAAAGTCCACGCCATGACCCAAAATGTCATCCATCCATTCCCTCCACAGATGCTGCACTTTAGTCCGGCACTTTGTTTTGCATTCGTAACAGTTTGTTGTTGTCCCAGACACATGTAAATAAATAACAATTATTGGAAAGGAAATGCTGATAGTCCAGGCAGAGTTGAGATCAGTGTTTCTAAATCACTTCTCTCTTTGGCGTAGTTTATTGCATGTCCACGACAAATTAGTTTAAATTTGATGCAACTAAACAAAGCAAATAAATGGAAGGAAAAACTATCTCCAAGTCAGTCCTGTACATGTACTGAATCTACTTTTTGTTCAGTATTGAATATCACTGGGATTTTCAGTTATCTTGACAGTCATTCATTTGTTTATGCATGAGAATTTATGTTGAACAGATGATTTAGATTGTATGAAATGAATATAATTTTCATAAACTGTTTGAAAAGGCAACTGGTAGCTGTTATGTTATTGTATCTCAAGCATTTAAAAAAATATCTGTGTATGGAAACAGTTTTTGCCCGTGTTGTCAAGGAAACCCAGCATATAACGGAATGAAATTGTTCCAACGAACCTAAGATAATTCTCTGGATCAGTATCTGACTTCATGACAAAGCACATCACTGTCCTCTGACACAATGACTTCAACTATTTGAAATATGGTGACTATAAAAATTGGCAAGAAGGGTCTCGACTTGAAACGTCACCCATACATCAGTCTGAAGAAGGGTCTAGACACAAAAAGTCACCCATTCCTTCTCTCCGGAGATGCTGCCTGATCTGCTGAGTTACTCCAGCATTTTTTGTCAACCACAAAAATTGGCAAGTCATGTTTCAGCTGTACGAAACGTTGGTGAGGCCACATTTGCAGTATTGTGTGCATTTCTGTTCACAGGAAAGATGTTGAGGGTTTGGAAAGGGTGCAGGTGGTTTACCAGGATGTTGGCTGGATTATAGAGTATTAACTAAAAAGAGTTTGGACAAACTTGGATTGTTTTCTCTGGTACATTGACAGCTAAGAAGTGATATGACAGAAGTTTATAAAAGTATGAGAGGTACAGTTAGGGTAGAAAGTCAGACTCTTTATCCCAGGGTGGTAAAGTCACATGCTAGATGGTGTAGCTTTAAGGTAAGAAAGGAAAAGGTGAAAGGAGAGTTACAAGGCTAATTTAATTTTCACAGAGAATGCTGGGTGCCTGGAATGCACTGCCTGGGGATGTGGTGGAAGCAGAGATGACAGCAATGTTTTAAGAGGCATTTAGACACATGAGCAGGCAGGGAATGGAGGGATTTTGACCATGTATGTGCAGGCACATGTGCAGTTTACATTGGCGTCGTTGATGGTACAGATGCAAGGGCTGAAAGGCTCATTCCTGTGCTGTATTTTTCTATGTTCTATGAAAGGTTGCCAGTCTGGAAGGTTAGATCCATTTTTTTCTGCCTCCAGAGATCTTGCTTGACCTGCTCTGGATTTTTCCAGCATTCTCTTTTATTCCAATTTACAGAAAATGTACTGACCTATACTTCACAGTTCCATCACTTTTTCTATCTGTCCTCAATTCATTTCCTTTTAATTTACACCTTTTCCATTCAGACCAACTGTAACTAATGAGCCTTCATCTCATGACTAACAGTCGAGACCACCAACATTTCCATTATTCAGTCTCTCTTGGTCTCCTCACAGTGTTCCCTTCATCCTGACCCTTCTCTGCAACTTAATACGTGCATTTGTTTTCTAATATTTCCTAATTCTGATTAAAGATCATTGGCCCAAACGTTTGCCTGTTTATCTTTCCACCGATGCTACCTGAATTGTTAAGCACTTTGAAAAATGTATGTTTTTATTTCAGATTTCTATAAATCATCATTTTTTTGTTGCTTTTTCATAGAGTCATATAGTGATACAGTGTGGAAACAGGCCCTTCATAGAGTCATAGAGTGATAGTGTGGAAACAGGCCCTTTGGCCCATCTCGCCCACACCGACCAACAATGTCCCAGCTACCCTAGTCCCACTTGCCTGCGTTTGGTCTATAACCCTCCAAACATGTCCTATCCATGTACCTATCCAATTGTTTCTTAAACACTGGGATAGTCCCAGCCTCACTTACCTCCTCTGGCAGCTTGTTCCATACACCCGCCACCCTCTGTGTGAAAAAGTTAGCTCTCAGATTCCTATTAAATCTTTTTCCCTTCACCTTGAACCTATATCCTCTGGTCCTCGATTCCCCTACTCTGGGTAAAAGACGTTTTGATGTGATCAAGTGTGCCAAAAGTTGTCCACCAATTTATGAGTACTCAGAAAATTATCGTCAAGAAGCTTATTGCCGTTTGCTTAAGGAAGGCTTTAATAAGCCAAACTTAAAAGGTTCCAACATATTTGCAAATTGATTTCAAATTCCAGACTGCAAATGTTATATGGTCTGGCAGAATTTATCACATCCAAGTTCATCTTGGACACTGCATGTTGGAAGCCTGGAGGGAATATTGAGGTTCAATGGTTGGCAAGATTTTTACTCAACACTATAAAGCTATTGTCTTTTAAATCAGAGTTTTCTTTCTGAACAGAAACTCTTAAGCCCAGTGCGTTACTGGGCTTACAAAGGTGTAATTAGTGAAATGGTGATTACAAAGAAAATGTCTAAATTTCTAATATTACTGATATCAAAACTAGCGGGGAAAAGATTGGGATATCACAGCGCGAGATATTTCTGCGCAAGGTCTTACATAATAGGATGGAAACTACCGAAACTCAAATAATTTAAACGTTTGTATTACCATAAGCGGCTCCACAAAACTTTGCTCTGAAGACGGCTTCATCCGGAACGGTGCCAGTGAATGATACGGGATTGACAGCGCACAGCTGCGGGTCAGCTTGTGTCCGCCGTGATCCTGGCGACCATCAGAATATCGAACCAATGTGCAAGCGGGGAGAATCCTGGCCGTGGGATTAGTCGGCGCCAACTACCATTGTGCGCGGCTCCAAGCGCAGGTTTTCCAAATGAAAATCAAACCCATTGCGGCAGATTTGCGTGTGTTGGGGAGAGAGAGAAGGGGGGGGGGGGGGAGAGAGAAAGAGAGGGAGAGAAAGGCGGGCAACCATTCCCTAATACAAGTGGATTGCACGCCTACAGACACTGACTGCATTCCACAAACATCTTCCCTGCTGCCGCATGTTTACACAGAGAAAGAGCCGGAGGTTCTTGGGGTGGGTGCGGGGGGGGGGAGGGAGCCAATCTCATTCCAATAAATTCCTCCACTTCCACTCACGTCTCAACTGCAGCAGCGGCCGGCAGCCTGCACCCGGCTGGCAGCGCCGCTCAACACCGCTTCGCCACTCTCCTTGAGTAGAAAAGTTGGAAAATTCAAGTGGTTCCACATAATATCGCGCTGGCCGGCTGCTATTGTTCCCTCGGCGTCGGAGCCTCGAGTGGTTGGTAGACTTTTAATATCGAAAGGGAGGTGTTTTTGTTCAAGCCTGAGTCATTTTGCACAAGGAGTAGGGAACAATGGTCGTCTGATCATGGATCAATAATCAGTGATCATCGATCAATAATCAGTACGCCCCAGCTGAGGGTGGACAAAGCCTGGGAGATAAGCAAATGCCAAACCTATGATTCAAACATGTTTCAAATGAATTAAATAATTTGCCAGCCATGGTGCTGGGAAATTATTCTTCAGAGCTCCTGTATAAAATCACTAGAATTAACTGTGGCTACTTGTCGCCGAGAAGCCTCAAACATCCTGGGCAAGAAGAGTATGCCTTTATCTGATACTCAGAGTATTCCAGCGATTACATGTATCGAAGGAAACATCCTTCCCTTCAAGGGAAAGGAGTGGAATGTCCACTGTGTTGTAGCAATGAGGTATTCACTGTTTATGAGAGGATACAGCCCTCGTTGAACTGTTCTTCGTGATCTAGTTCAATGATGGCAACACATTGGAGACTGCAGTTTGTCAGCATCAGGTTGGAAGTGAATAGAATTGAATTAAATACATTTTATTAGCCAAGTATGTACACAGACAAGGGATTTGCCTTGGTGCTTTGCTCGTAAGTAACAACGTGACAAACAGTAAAACAATTAAGAATAAAACATTAAGACATTAAGTGACTGCTACACTTACCATCTCCATGCGACCCTAAGGATTCCAGGTCTCGCAAATACAGCCTCGCTACATTTGCTCGAATGGGAAATAATACATTTCTCGCACTCTGCTGTTGTCTCAAGAGATAGTCTGATTTTTACCGAAGATAGACACAAAATGCTGGAGTAACTCAGCGGGACAGGCAGCATCTCTGGAGAGAAGGAATGGGTGACGTTTCGGATCAAGACCTTCTGCCTGATATTCAGTGTAATCCAGCGATCACTTGTATCCAAGGAAACATCCTTCCCTTCAAAGGGCTGGAATGTGCACTGTATTGCAGTAATGATGTATTCCACTGAAGAAGGGTCTCCAGTCCCGAAACCTCACCCGTTCCTTCTCTCCAGAGATGCTGCCTGTCCCGCTGAGTTACTCCAGCATTCTGTGTCTATCTTCGGTGTGAACCAGTATCTGCAGTTCCTTCCTGCACAACGGGAGAGGAGAGTCTTCCTTTTCCCGGCTCATCATCACACTGACTCAATGAGCTGCGAGGTGACGCACAGCCCCCGCCGTCACATTCAACACTCAACACTCGCCTTGCAGGGAGATTGCACTGGAGGAAGCGGCAGCCGCTCACAGCGCTGCGCATTCAGAGATGCACAGCTCAGACACAGGCCAAACCACTCTCCCGAGTACTTTTCTTGCACCATAAAATAAGCAAAGACTCCCAAATTTGAGCATTCCAATTCACTTAAAGCAAGTGATCGATATTTTACCACAGTATGTGTGGGGGAAAAAACTGCAGATGCTGGTTTAAATCGAAAGTAGACACAAAATGCTGGAGTAACTCAGCGGGTCAAGCAGCATCTATGGAGGGAAGGAATGGGTGACGTTTCGGGTCGAGACCCTTCTTCAGACATAAGGTACTGCATTATTTCAATGAATTGAAAATTGAATACATTTATCATTTAACTAAGCACAAAATGAATTGGACAGTGAATTTGGTAGTGTCACTGAACTGGATAGGGAATAGGTTTCCCATGAATTTTGAATTGAATTGGGTATTGCATCGTTGAACCAAATTGATCATGGTTTATGGCATAATTGATCTGGAATTTGTATGGGTATCATTGACTGGAACTGGGAATTGGGTACAGTATTGAGAATTATAGCAAATCTCATCAAGCATCTCATCTAGATTACATATATAGTTTGTATTCGTCTATTTTACTTTTTCATGTCCTTTCCTAAGAATGAAAGACCAAAAAATAGTCCAATATCAATATGCAATTAACAGCAGCTCTAACCCACTTAACCGTTTACATTAAAATATATAATGAACATACTGTGCAGCATCTCGGAAGAGAAGGAAAGGGTGACAGTATGTTTATTATATATTTTAATGTAAACGGTTAAGTGGATTAGAGCTGCTATTAATTGCATATTGATATTGGACTATTTTTTGTTGGCATACATCAGAGAACAAGGGTGTGAAGCCAGGGGGTTGTTTCAGCGTCACGCTTGTGGTCTTTCATTCTTAGGAAAGGACATGAAAAAGTAAAATAGATGAATACAGACTATATATGTAATCTAGATGAGATGCGATGAGGTTTGCTATAATTCTCAATACTGTACCCAATTCCCAGTTCCAGTCAATGATACCCATACAAATTCCAGATCAATTATGCCATAAACCATGATCAATTTGGTTCAACGATGCAATACCCAATTCAATTCAAAATTCATGGGAAACCTATTCCCTATCCAGTTCAATGACACTACCAAATTCACTGTCCAATTCATTTTGTGCTTAGTTAAATGATAATGTATTCAATTTTCAATTCATTTAAATAATGCTGTACCTAATTCACAGAACGTAGGATCTACAACATCTACAGCTCTGCCCTCATTGACCTTTTTGGTCACGTCTTCACAAAAAATCAGTCAGATTTGTGAGACACGACCTCCCACGTACAAAACCATGCTGACCATCCCTAATCAGGCTTGTCCATCCAAATGCCTGTATAACCTATCCTTCAGAATACTCTCCAGTAACTTTCCAACTACAGATGTGAAGCTCACCGGCCTATAGTTCCCAGTATTTTCCCTGCAGCCCTTCTTGAAAAGAGGTACAACATTTGCCACCCTCCAGTCTTCCGGCACCTCTCCTGTATTTAAGGACGACTCGTAAATTTCAACCAGGGCTCCCGCAATTTCCTCTAGTTTCCCGCAATGTCCCCGGATATATCTGATCGGGCCCTGGAGATTTGTCTACCTTCATACACGACAGTACCTTCAGTACTTCCTCAACGGTAACACTGACTGCTCTCATGAAACTTCCAGTGACTGCTCCAAGTTCCTCCGTCCTACTGTCTTTCTCCTCGGTAAATACAGAGGAGAAATACTCATTGAGGACCTTGCCCATCTCCTGTGGCTCCACACAGAGGCGACCACTTTGATTCCTGAGAGGACCCACTCTCTCTCTAGTTACCCTTTCCCCCCTTATGTATTTATAAAATCTTTTGGGATTGTCCTTAATGCTACCCGCCAGAGCTATCTCCTGGCCCCTTTTTGCCCTTCTGATCTCCTTTTTCAGTTTACTCCTTAGTTCCTGAAACTCCTCCAGGGATGCACTTGATCCCAGCTGCTTGTACCTGTCCCATGCATCCTTCTTGTTTTTGACTAAGGTCTCAATTTCCCTCGTCAGCCAAGCTTCCTTACGTTTGCCTGCCTTGCCCTTCACTCTAACAGGGACGTACACACCCTGAGCTCTCTTCGGTACACTTGTAAAAACATCCCACTTGGCCGATGTTCCTTTCCCCTCAGATAACCTGCTCCAGTCAACTTGAGCGAGACCTTCTCTCATATCCTCAAAGTTGGCCTTACCCCAGTTGAGCATTTTAACACGTGGACCCTCTCCGTCCCGATCCATAACTATCTTAAAACTAATCGAACTGTGGTCACTGGTCCCAAAAGGATCCTCCACACACACTTCATTAACTTGCCCTTCCCAATTTCCCAATGCTAGATCCAGCGTTGCCCTGTCACGTGTGGGGGCCTCCACACACTGCTTCAGAAAACTCTCCTGAACACTGTTGAGGAATTACACCCCATTTAAACCCTTTCCACTATGATTTTCTCAGTCTATATAGGGAAATTTAAAATACCCTACTCCAACAACCTTCTTTGACCTGCAGCTGTCTGCAATCTCCTGGCACATTTGTTCTTCTAATTCCCGTTGACTATTCGGGGGTCTCACTTTTTTTCTGACTAAAGAAATTCCTCCTCATCTCCTTTCTAAAGGTACATTCTTTTATTCCAAGGCTATGGCCTCTGGTCCTGGACTCTCCCACTAGTGGAAACATTCTCTCCACATCCACTGTATCCAGGCCTTTCACTATTCAGTAAGTTTCAATGAGGTCCCCCCTCACCCTTCTAAACACCAGTGAGTACAGGCCCAGTGCCATCAAACGCTCATCATAGGTTAACCTAATCATCCTCAGGATCATTCTCGTAAATCTCCTCTGGACCCTGTCAATGTCAGCACATCCTTCCTACGATATACTGGTCTTTCATGCAGTTTGACCAGCACCTTATAAAGCCCTCAGCATTACATCCCTGTTTCTATATTCTAGTCCTCTTGAAGTAAATGCTAACACTGCATTTGACTTCCTTATCACCGATTCAACTTGCAAATTAACCTTTTAGGAATCTTGCACCAGCACTCCTGAGTTCCTTTGTACTTCTGATTTCTGAATCCTCTCCCCATTTTAAAAAAATAGGCTATGGCTTGATTTACAACCAAAGTGCATGACTGCACACGTTGCGACACTATATTCCATCTGCCACTTCTCTGCCCGCTCTCCCAACCTGTCCAAATCCTTCTGCAGAGCCCCTACTTTCTTTACACCCTGCCCCTTCACTTATCTTTGTATCTTCTGCGAATGTAGCCACAAATCCTTCAATTCCCTCATTCAAAGCATTAATATACAACGTGAAGAGTAGTGGCTCCAGCATTGATGCACTGGTCACTCGCAGCCAACCAGAAAAGGCCCCCTTTATTCCCACCCTTTGCCTTCTGCCGTTCAGCCAAACTTCTATCCAGCCAAACATCTTCCCTCTAATACGAGTGGTCTCATCTTCTTTAGCAGCCTTACGTACAGCACCTTATCCAAGGTCTGGATTTATCTGAAAATCCAGATATACAACATCTTCTGACTCTCCTTTGTCAATCCTGCTATTTACTTCCTCAAAAATTTAAACAGATTCATCAAGCAAAATCTCCTCTTCAGAAAACCATGCTGACTTTGGCCTATTTTATTTCCAAGCACTCGGAAACCTCATCCTTAAAAATGGATTCGAAAATGTTGCAAAACTAACCGGCTAATAACTTTGCCTCTTTTGCCCCACTCCCTTCTTGAACAATGGAGTTACATTTGCAATTTTAAAATCCACTGGGACCACTCCTGACTATAATGATTCTTGAAAGATCATCACTAATGTCTCCACAATCTCTAAAGCTACCTCTCCTTTAAACCTTGCCTTGCTCACCTTAAACCGATGTCCTCTAGTATTTGATATTTCAATCATGGAAAAAGGTCAGCCAAAACATTATGACCTGATGAGCCAAAACATTATGACCACCTGCCTAATATGCTGTTGGTCCTCTGTGTGCAGCCCCATACGCAGCAGGGGGTGATACACTGTGTATTGTGACATTTTCCTCCCGTGACCACCATTAACATTTTCTGTGACTTGTGACACAGTCGACCTTCTGTCGGTTCGGACCAGACGGGATAGCCTTCGTTGCCCTCGTGCATCGATGAGCCTTGGGTGCCCAACACCCTGTCGCCGGTTTGTGGTTTGTCCCTCCTCGGACCACTGTCGGTAGGTACTCACCACTGCTGACGGGGAGCACCCCACAAGCCTTGCCGTTTCAGAGATGCTCTGACCCAGTCGTCTGGCCATAGCAATTTGGCCCTTGTCAAAGTCGCTCAGGTCTTTACTCCTGCCCATTTCTCCTGCATCCAACACATCAACTTCAAGAACTGACTGTTCACTTGCTGCCTAATATATCCCACCCCTTGACAGGTGCCATTGTAACAAGATAATCAACGTTATTCACTTCACCTGTCAGTGGTCATAATGTTTTGGCTGATTGGTGTATATGCCTCACATAATTTTATATACTTCTATCTGGTCTCCACTCAGCCTCTGGCATTCCAGAGAAAACAATCCAAGTCTGTCCAATCTCTCCTTGTAATTATTACACTCTAAACAAGACAACATTCTGGTAAACCTTGTCTGCACTATTTACAAAGCCTCCATATCCTTCCTGTATTGGGATGATCAGAACTGCACGCAATACTCCAAATGCAGAGTTCTACAAAGCTGCATCATGACTTCCTGACTCTTATACTCAATGCCTTCTTTAACACTCTGTCAACCTTTCTTGCCACTTTCAGTGAGTTACAGACCTGGACCCCAAGATCTATTTGTACATCAATGATGTTAAGGGTCTTGCGATTAATTGTATATATTCCTCTTATATTCGACATCCCAATGTCCAACACTTCATATTGCTCAGAATAAACTAAATTTTGCATTTTTTCCATCCATTTCTGTGGCAGATCTAGATCCCACTGTACACTTTGACAGCCTTCCTCACAGTCTGTGACTCCAACAATTTTGGTGTCATCTGCAAACTTACTAACCACTGTGATGGATGTTTTTTGTTTTATGTTGGTTTTTGTGATTGTGTGTTTTATTGCTTTTTTTTATTGCCTCTCATTGTTGACTGTGGGCAACGTAATTTGTATAACAATGAAGGCTATTCATCCATTCATTCATCAACATGTTCATCAACAAGACATTTAAAAAAAATTCTACACCGAGTGGACCCGTTGGGCCCATTCCTCGTAGAGGGGGAACAGGGAAGGGGACAGGGTGTCATCACTGAGTGAGCCCTGGACTCAAAGCCTCTCCTGTATTGGTGTAGCATCCCCAACCCCCCCCCCCACTCAATCCCCCTTATCCCCCCCTCCTCCCTCCACTGACCCACTCCATCCCCCCTACCCCATCCCCACTTGCCCCTCCCCTACCCCCACCCCTCCCCAGCCCTGCCTCCACCCCCATTCCCCTCTCCTCTCCCCACCCGTTCCCCCCTCCCCTCTCCTGACCCCCACCTCCCTCTCCTCCCCCCACCTCCCTCCCCTCCCCCCACCCCCACTCTCCCCTGCCCCCCACTGACCCCCTTCCCCCCCCACCCCCACTGTTCCCCCCACCGTCACTGTTCCCCCACCCCCACTGTTCCCCCACCCCACCCCCACTGTTCCCCCCCACCCCCACTGTTCCCCCCCCAACCCCACTGCCCCTCCCCCAAAATTCCTTGTTCAATTCTAAAATATTGTGCCCAATACTATACACAGTTCAATAATGCAGTATCCAATTTTCAATTCCATTCAGTGATAAATGTACCAAATTCTAAAATATTGTACCAATTTTTGTTTACATACTTTAATGAAACAATATCAAGTTTTCAATACAGAAAACTCCATTCTTGGTTTAGTTCAGAAATATTGTACCTAATTCCCAGTTTAATTAAATGATACTCTATCTAGTTCTCAATTCAGTTCAATGATACAGTACCAATTCCTTGCTCAATTCATAGCCATTGTAACCTATTCCTTGTTCAATTCAGTGAAAATGTATCCAATTTTCAATTAACCTCAGTGATACAGTACCCAATGTGATTTGCACACAATGTAGTTCATATAAGAAAAAATAACCACCAATAAAGTTGAGAAAGGTTTCTTTCATTGTAAACTAGTCTTCAATTGTTTACGAGGGACCTGCAGATGCTGGTTTAAACCAAAGATAGACACAAAATGCTGGAGTAACACAGCAGAACACGCAGCATCACTGGAGAGAAGGAATGGGTGACGTTTGGGTCGAGGCCCTTCTTCAGAATGATGTCAGGGGAGAGATACATCGATAATGAAGTGTACGGTGTGAAAACAGGACAAAGGAAATAGCGATCAAGGAAAATGTAGAATTGTTAGCTGGGAGAAGGTATCAACAAAGCAAACAGAGATAAAATATTGTCGGAGACAGTAAGACTGGTCGGAGAACTGGGAAGGGGAGGGATGGAGAGAGAGGGAAAGTAAGGGTTCCCTGAAGTTCCCAAGCAAAATATGAGGTGCTGCTCCTCCAATTTGCTGACAAAGGAGGAGTCCCAGGACAGAAAGGTCAGTCAGAAAGGTTGGGAGGGGGAGTTAAAGTGTTTAGCAAACAGGAGATCAGGTAGGTTTAGGCGGACTGAGCGGAGGTGTTCAATGAAACGATCACTCAGCTTGCACTTGTTCTCGTTGATACAGAGGAGTCCACACCTGGAACAGCGGATACAGTAGATGAGGTTGGAGGAGGTGCAAGTGAACCTCTGCCTCACTTGAAAGGACTGTCAGGGTCCTTGGCCGGAGTCGAGGGGGGAGGTATAGGGACAGGTGTTGCATCTCCTGCAGTTGCAGAGGAAAGTACCTTGAGGGGAGGTGGTTTGGGTGAGAAGGGACAAGTTGACCAGGGAGTTGCGGAGCGAATGGTTTCTGAAGAAAGGGGTGGGGATGGGAAGATGTGGCTAATGGTAGGAGGTGGCGAAAATGTCGGAGGATTATCTGCTGTATACGACGGCTGATGGGGTGGAAGGTGAGGACTGGGGGGATTCTGTCCCTGTTACAACTGGGGGGAGGGGGAGCAAGAGCGGAGCTGCGGGATATCGAGGAGACACGTGTGAGGGCCTCGTCTATGATGGAATCAGACTTCAACTGAAGAAGGGTCTTGACCCGAAACATCACCCATTCCACTCCAGAGATGCTGCCTGTCTCGTTGAGTTACTCCAGCTTTTTATGTTTATCTTCAATTGTTTTTTTTGCTCTGTGAAATCTTATGAGAATAATTATGTTACAAATCATTCAGTGGGCAACCGTCTCCTCTCTGTAACCGCCGTTACAAGGGCAGCGTGCATCGGTAGGAAGACTCCAACAGTACAGTAAAGATTTGGAAGGGCCAATCTTACTGCTCGCCACGCAAGGTCTTTGTGCTTGTTGGCAATGTGGCGACGAGGTACTTTGCCAGATGAACAGAGCAGTCTGCTCAGGGAACCCTGCCACAGGATGTATTGTGTCATTGTCCAGCAGTGCTTGCAGGATGTTCCATGCTGACCACTGCCAGATGGATTTATGCTCAGAAGTGTTGGGCTGGAAGATCCTTTCCTACAACGGACAGGCAGTGTGGTAATTTCCAGCTGACTGGCAGATTGCGCGGCACCTGTACCAGTCCCATGCTTTACAACCATTGGGACAGGTAGAAGCTCAGCAGTTAATGACACTCGGTGCCCAAATACTTTGGGGCTATATGCTGCCTAATGCGGCCACACATGAAAGTAGCTGTCAGGGTGACGGCAACATTGGTTATACTTTTGCCCCCATTTTCTGTGCAGTTGTGTAAGCTGACCCATTTCGGGTGGGGACTGATTGCTGAGGGGGAAGAGAGTTGGAAGGGCAGTGGTGGCGGGACACAGCCTGGCAAGTGATAGGTGAAAATTAGTGAGGGGGTTTCTGATTGGCAGATGGTTGGGCAAAGACCAGAGATTAAAATACAAATTAAAATTGGGCGGTTACGGTGGCGCAGCGGTAGAGTTGCTGCCTTACAGCAAATGGAGCAGTGGAGACCCGGGTTCCATCCCGACTATGGGTACTGTCTGTATGGAGTTTGTACGTTCTCCCTGTGACCTGCGTGGGTTTTCTCCGAGATCTTTGGTTTCCTCCCACACTCCAAAGACGTACAGGTAGGGAGGTTAATTGGCTGGGTAAATGTAAAAATTGTCCCGAGTGGGTGTAGGATAGTGTTAATGTGCTGGTCAGTGCAGACCCGGTGGGCCGAGGGGCCTGTTTTCGTGCTGTACCTCTAAACTAAACCAAAGAAGTGTGAGATAAGGAGATAGGATAGAAGAGACATGAAATGTGATGCCAGAGGAGGAAACATAGGTGGAAGGGAGGGGGGGTTGGATAACCAGAGGGGCACAGGGAAGAGAAAAGGAAAAAGGTCAGTTTCTAAATTGGTTACCTAAAATTGGAGAATTCAATGTTCACGGACGCACAGGTTTGTAGGTTAATTGGGTTCTGTGAATTATCCCTGATGTTAGGATATAACAAGTGTACGGATGATCGCTGGTCGACACAGACTCGGTGTGTCAAAAGGCTTGTTGCCATGCTGTATCTCTAAGCCAAATATATCATTCGGTTGTACCTACCCAAGTGGAATATGACGTGTCGTTCCTCCAGTTTGCATGTGGCCTCACTCTGGCAATGAAGCAGATCCAGGACAGTAAGGTCAGTATAGGAATGGGAAGGGGCGTTAAAATAGTTAGCAACTGGGAGACCCAGCAGGCCTTGGCTGTCCAGGCGCGTGAGATACAGAGATAGAGTGTGGAAACAGGCTCTTCACCGCACCGTCCTTGCCCGACCATCAATAACTAGTCCGTCAATGCCTCTATTTCCTTAGAAGGCTGAGGAGATTTGGTATATCGACAAATACTTCTGTAGGTGTGCAGTCGTGAGCATACAGACTGACAATAGACAATAGGTGCAGGAGTATCCCATATCCCTTTATTCCACTACCCCCTCGAGCTCTATCTAACTCTCTTTTAAATCCATCCAGTGAATTGGCCTCCACTGCCCTCTGTGGCAGAGAATTCCACAATTTCACAACTCTCTGGGTGAAAAATTTCTTCTCACCCCAGTTTTAAATGGCCTCCCCTTTATTCTTAGACTGTGGCCCCTGGTTCTGGAACATCAGAGGGTGAGGGGAGACTTGATAGAAGTATATAAAATTCTGAGAGGCAGAGATAGGGTAGACAGTCAGAGCCTTTTTTACGGTGGTCTGGAATGCATTGCCAGGGGTAATGATTGAGGCAGATATGATGGGGGCTTTTAAATAAACACATAGAAGTGCAAGGAATAGAGGGACAGCCTCTCCAAAGCCTCCACATCTCCCCTGTAATGGGGCGACCATTACTCCACGCAATACTCCATATGCCGCCTAACCTAACCAATAGAGGGACATAGATCATGTACAGATGAATAAGGAAATAACTGCAGATGCTGGTACAAATCGAAGGTATTTATTCACAAAATGCTGGAGTAACTCAGCGGGTCAGGCAACATCTCGGGAGAGAAGGAATGGGTGACGTTTCAGGTCGAGACCCTTCTTCAGACTGATGTCAGGGGGGCAGGACAAAGGAGAGGGAGTTGAAGCTCTGGAGGACTGGGACTCTCCTGCTCCCAGTCTGACCTTTCTGTCATGGGCCTCCTCCAGTGCCATAGTGAGGCCCACCGGAAATTGGAGGAACAGCACCTCATATTTCGCCTGGGCAGCTTGCAGCCCAGCGGTATGAACATTGACTTCTCCAACTTTAGATAGTTCCTCTGCCCCTCTCTTCCACTCCCCATTCCCAGATCTCCCTCTATCTTCCTGTCTCCACCTATATCCTTCCTATGTCCCGCCCCCCTGACATCAGTCTGAAGAAGGGTCTTGACCCGAAACGTCACCCATTCCTTCTCTCCTGATTTGCTGCCTGACCTGCTGAGTTACTCCAGCATTTTGTGAATAAATACCTTCATGTACAGATGAGATCAGTTTCGCATTTTTACATCATTTTTGGCACAAACATTAAGGACAGAAGAGCCCATTCCTGTGTTGTCCTGTTCTATGTTCTATGTATATCCACTTATTACCAGGCATGTGAGTGAGGTTAAAAAAAGAGGAAAAGAGCCGAGCGCTTGCACAACGGGGGTCAAAAAATTGGAAATTTAACACACAAAATTACCAGTTTCAAGCCTCTTTTAGTGAATTTCAAAGTAAAAACAGACATTACAAAATAATGTGAATATGTCACTGTACACTAATAAATTTTTGAGGTAAATTCGCACATTA
Source organism: Rhinoraja longicauda (assembly GCF_053455715.1). NCBI lineage: Eukaryota > Metazoa > Chordata > Chondrichthyes > Rajiformes > Arhynchobatidae > Rhinoraja > Rhinoraja longicauda. The sequence continues at coordinate 2,168,835 of NC_135965.1, read as the reverse complement.
ATTGATAATCAGCCCAAAAAGGTGGTGATTGGCTTTTCTGCTGTGTTTTATATTTAAACCCTGTCTTAATTAATTGTTATATAATCTTGCACTTAAATTTAATATTTACTCATTACAGTTCCACCACTGATTTTCTGGCACTCTTGGTTCCAGAGCTTTGCTGGTTTATCCAGCAGGCCAAGGAAGTCGGCTATGGGGATAGATGTGCTGACTCCAGCTGGGCTGGAGTTCCAGAGTCCCGGCCACAGGTTGCAAATTCAACCCATCGATCGGCCAAGGAAGTCCCGATGAGGTTGAGATTGGCTGCTTGCCCAGCTGAGGTGCCACATTTTCAGGGAGACTTCCAGGGCGCGTGGGGGGGGGGTTCTCGCGGAACCCCTAGCGACCTCTAGCGGAACTCTAGTGTTCTTTACAAGTCTATACATCGTTTATTATTTTTTCTTTCTTTATTTCGATCTGATTTCTCTGTTTATTTGGCAAAGTGAAAAACGTGGAAACCATGCAAATAGCGCGGAAAATTGATTTTAAAAACGCGGAAATCCGCGGAAATGCGGAAAATTCACATGCATGTATTACTTGCCAGCCTTTGTCCTACCCCCACCTCTCACCCAACTTTCTTCACCTTACTACAATCAGTGTGAAGAAGGGTCCCGGCCTGAAACATCGCCAACATATGTTCTCCATGTTTCAATCCATGTTCTGCTGCCTGACTCGCTGAGTTACTCCAATACTTTGTCTTGTTTTGTAAACCAACATCTACGGTTCCTCACGTCTCTACTATAGACAATAGACAAAAGGTGCAGGAGGAGGCCATTCGGCCCTTCGAGCCAGCACCGCCATTCACTGTGATCATGGCTGATCATTCTCAATCAGTATCCCGTTCCTGCCTTCTCCCCATACCCCCTGACTCCGCTATCCTTAAGAGCTCTATCTAGCTCTCTCTTGAATGCATTCAGAGAATTGGCCTCCATTGCCTTCTAAGGCAGAGAATTCCACAGATTCACAACTCTCTGACTGAAAAAGCTTTTCCTCATCTCAGTTCTAAATGGCCTACCCCTTATTCTTAAACTGTGGCCCCTTGTTCTGGACTCCCCCAACATTGGGAACATGTTTCCTGCCTCTAACGTGTCCAACCCCTTAATAATCTTATACGTTTCAATAAGATCTCCTCTCATCCTTCTAAATTCCAGTGTATACAAGCCTAGTCGCTCCAGTCTTTCAACATATGACAGTCCCGCCATTCCGGGAATTAACCTAGTAAACCTACGCTGCACGCCCTCAATAGCAAGAATATCCTTCCTCAAATTTGGAGACCAAAACTGCACACAGTACTCCAGGTGAGGTCTCACTAGGGCCCTGTACAACTGCAGAAGAACCTCTTTGCTCCTATACTCAACTCCTCTTGTTATGAAGGCCAACATTCCATTGGCTTTCTTCACTGCCTGCTGTACCTGCATGCTTCCTTTCAGTGACTGATGCACTAGGACACCCAGATCTCGTTGCACGTTCCCTGTTCCTAACTTGACACCATTCAGATAATACTACTCTATTCTGCATTAAATTTCTTCACAGAGATAACCTGTTAATCGTATTTTTTGTCAACAGATTATCGTGAACACATAACAAGACTCAACAGAGTGACCAATCAATACCCTGTGAACAAATAGATTATGTTTTCTCACACTATTCCACCATTGGAAATAATGACTGTTATTTCCATTCAGTTCATTTGTATTAGTGTAAATTGATATTTTTACTGCACAGATTTCATGTAATTAATAAGTACAGCACACGTAAATCATCAACAGTGGCAATTTGTTACATAAGCTTAACATGAAATGTTTGTAGCACATATAATCACTTTTGAATTAAAATGCTGGAGTAAATGCATGTTATAATTGCTGGAGATTTTTATGTCACGAAAATTAGGACAGTCATTTTTTAAAATTATTTGATTTCTATAACATATTTCTATAACTATTTACATAAATACACAGAAACATAACAAAATAGGTGCAGGAATAGGCCATTTGGCCCATCGAGCCAGCACCGCCATTCAATATGATCATGGCTGATCATCTAAAATCAGTTCCCCGCTCCTGCTTTTTCCTTATATCCCTTGATTCCGTTAGCCCTAAGAGCTAAACCTAACTCTCTCTTGAAAACATCCAGCGAATTGGCCTCTACTGCCTCATCTCAGTGCTAAATGGCCTACCCCTTATTCTTAAACTATAACCCCCTGGTTCTGAACTCTCCCAACATTGGGAGCATTTTTCCTGCATCTAGCCTGTCCAATCCTTCAAGGGTTTTATATGTTTCTATCATATGTTTCTATTTATGAAGGGGAAATCATGCTTGGCTAATCTTCTGGAATTTTTTGAGGATGTAACAAGTAAACAAGTCTCCTCTCATCCTTCTAAATTCCAGTGTATGCAAGCCCAGTCGACCCAATCTTTCATCATATGTCGGTCTCACCATCATATGTTGGGAATTAACCAAGTGAACCTACGCTGCATTCCCTCAATAGCAATAATGTCCTTCCTCAAATTAGGAGACCAAAATTGCGCACAATACTTCAGGTACGGTTTCACCAGGACCCTGTACAACTGCAGTAGGACCTCCTTGCTCCTAAACTCAAATTCTCTCGCAATGAAGGCCAACATGTGATTAGCTTTCTTCACTGCCTGCTGCACCTGCACGCTTACTTTCAGTGACTGATGTACAAGCACACCCAGGTCTCGTTGCACCTCCCCTTTTCCTAATCTGACACCAATCAGATAATAATCTGCCTTTCTGTTCTTGCCACCAAAATGGATAACCTCACATTTATCCACATTATACTGCATCTGCCATGCATCTTCCCACTCACCCAACCTATCCAAGCCGACCTGCAGCTTCATAGCATCCTCCTCACAACTCACACTGCCACCCAGCTTTGTTAATATATATTGTAAATAACTGGGGTCCCAGTACCGAGCCTTGTGACACCCCACTAGTCACTGTCTGCCATTCTGAAAAGGACCTGTTAATTCCTACTCTTTGCTTCCTGTCTGCCAACCAGTTCTCTATCCATATCAATACCCTACCCCCAATACCATGTGCTCTAATTTTGCACACTAAACTCTTGTGTGGGACCTTGTCAAAGGCTTTTTGAAAGTCCAGGTACACCACATCCACGGCTCTTCCTTATCCATTCTACTTGTTACATCCTCAAAAAAATCCAAAAGATTAGTCAAGCATGATTTCCCCTTCATAAATCTATGCTTCTGCAGACTGAAGGGTCTCAACCCGAAACGTCACCCATTCCATTCCTTCTCTCCCGAGATACTGCCTGGCCCGCTGAGTTACTTCAGCATTTTGTGTCTACTTTTGTGCCAAAGCCTACCTGACTTCCTAATGCTAAAAATATCAAATTTAGTTTTATCATTCTCTGCCTAATGTTACCACTGAGTTGGCCTTGTTTTTGTTTGTAAAACTAAATTGTGCAATAACACCCTGCAGGGATTTTTAATCTGGCAGTAATACACACAATAATATATTTGTGTCATGTTTCATAATCAGATATAAGGGAATGTGTTGCTACTTTGCAATAATTGGACGAAAGATTAAATTCATGCAAGTTTTGTGATGTTGTTCTGCTGACTGATCCTGTCACTGCTTTCCAAATGCGCTGCTATAACATCTTTAATAATCGATTCAAGCATCTTCCCACTACTGATGTGAGGCTAACTGGTCTATAATTCCCCGTTTTCTCTCTCCCTCCTTTCTTACAAAGTGGAGTTACACTGGCTACCCTCCAGTCCACTGGAACTGATCCAGAGTCGAGAGAACATTGGAAAATGATCATCATTGCATCCACGATTTCTAGGGCCAACTCCTTAAGCACACTGCTAACAATGTGCTCCAAATCAATGACTCCGGCCCTGGCCTCAGTGGCAATATCATGGCTTCTCTGGTACCAACACCTAGACTAGACATGCCCATACTTACAGACAAAGAAAGGAAAAGAGACATCAAACCTAGCAGGAGGAACAACTGAAGAAGGGAGGCAAGAATGTGTACAGAGGAAGACTCAACTGCTCTCTGCTTTCAGCAGATACCAAAACTCAGTGATCAGGTATAAATGTCAATCAGAGAGCATCAATCTCGTGTACCATTAATAAAACTGATTTCTGTGTACGTAATAATGGTGCATTATTTGAGGGAGTCGATAGCCTGCATCTGCAATACTCTGCAAGATATTTGTGGAATCACACAGAACAGTTGAATGCAGAAGTTTAAGAGGTATCTACAATAAGCATTTAAGAAAAGACCCAAACTCTGGCGCTTGGTCCGCCAAGGCTTTCTGGATCTCCCGGTTGCTAATCATTTTAACTTCCCTTCCCATTCTCATACTGACCTTTCTGTCCAGGGCTTCCTCCGTTGCCAGAGTGAGGCCACATGCAAACTAGAGAACAGCACTCACATTCCGCTTGGGCAGCACAGAAATAGTCTCATGGACTATTTGAAAGCTTATGGTACACTCCCAACAAGAGGATTGACACATTTTTATTTCTCAGCTCTACCCATATAGCCTCTCTGGCCGAACCATCAGTAATGTCATCTCAGACTACTGCCATGATGCTCTCCTTAATCAGTAAAGCAACATCCCCTCCTCTGTTCCTCCCACCTCTACCTCACCTGTACTGAAACATTAAGCTGCTAATCCTGTCCCTTCCTTAGCCAGGATCTGTAACAGCTACAAGTAAGTCCCAGTCGCAGATGCCTAACCATACCCAGAGTTCATGGCCTTCACTGTCAGAACTCTCGCTTGAAATAAATGCATTCAGCAATCCGTCTTTAAAAAAAACTTTGGTCACAGCAAATAACTACACCATCTCCACTCTCTTTTCCCTCTACAAAGTCCTTAGATATGTTATAATTCTCCTAAATCTATGCCTATGCTTCCCAGAGCTTTTCCAGTCCCTCTAATCATTTTGCCACCCATGCTCCTATATTAAAACTGCCTTAACCAAAGTCACTAACGACATCCTCTGAGATGGTGATTAAAGACATCCATTCCCCCTCAGACTTCACCATTTAATTTGCTGCCTCTGACAATATTGATCTCAAGATATTTGTCCAAAGCCTTTCCACTGTCCCATTTGAGTGTCCAATTATAGTCAGAGAATCATCCATAACAGCTTATTTTCCTGTAACCGCAGCATTAACCCTACTGACTCTCAAGAATATAACTTTAGTTCCCATTTCACATCGATATGCTGGTCTTTAGACATCATCCAAAAACACGATATTGATGAGATGCTACTTTACCTCTCTTGACCCTTTATTGTCACTAAATTGTCAGGCTGCTTGAACAGAATTTTTCTCAAATATTGCATTGCACAGCTTTTAAAATACAGCTTAAATCGTGCAAAAGATAATTTGAGAATATCAAAAAGTTCCACAAAGGTAAAACAAACATGGTCTGTTGCAGCAAACGTATTTTGGCTTTCTGTTGGAAAAGGATGCACGTTATTTCTGCAGTAGAGATGCTGTGGGATTTGATAAATAATTGAACCAAAAAAACAAAAGAAAGGGAAGGCATTAATTATGTTTATTTTGGTGTCTCTGTAAAAAATGAATTTATACATCCAACTAAAGATGACTGAAAACTTCTTTAGTTTGTTAATAGAATGAATCTTTAGAATATTTTCTGAATTTTTTCAATTGTTCCATTTAGGTGGTAAACTGGCAGACTGAATCAGCTACCCATTGCTGATCCTATTTTGATGCTATTTTGACAGGTCCCTCTAAATGATTTTTGTGGAAATGTATCTACTTCTGGGGGTATATTATAGACAGAAATCTCCCTTCTCTGGAAATTGCCAGACTGCTATAAGTAATGACTGGCTCCATTCACTTAGCTGCAGGACCTTTATAGGAACATTGGCAAAAACATCTATTTACAAGGAGGCATTAATGTGGCTGAATGTACTCCACTGGGCCATTAAGTTGAATGACAGTAGAGAGACATTGGAGGAGGATAGAACAATCCAGTATCTCAAAGGCTGCTGACAAGATGAGGAAGAAGACTGAGAAGTAGGACGTCGAAGGTGGTTGTCTCTGGACTGCTACCTGTACCTCGTGCTGGTGAGGGCAGAAATAGAGAGATCGGGGATATGAATGTATGGCTGAGGGGCTGGTGCAGGGAGCAGGGATTTAGATTTCTAGACTGGGATCTCTTCTGGGGTAGGGGTGAACAGCAGGGAGACCAACATTCTGGCAGGTAGGTTTGCTAGTGCTACAAGTGTGCCTTTAAATTAAGTAGTGGGGGGGAGGGGTTGACAAACTGGGAATATGGAGATGGAGTTAAAGGGGAAGCAAATACAGGAGACATTGCAAAGGACTCTCGAATGAATGGGGAGGGAAGTTCTAGAAGGGATAAGAGAGTAAGGTCAGGGCCAATTGTGACCAATGTGAGAGGGGAGGTGAATACCGAAATTAAAATGTTGTATTTAAATGCGCAAAGTATAAGAAATAAAGTGGATGAGCTTGAGGCTCAGTTAGACATTGGCAAGTATGATGTTGTGGGAATCACTGAGACATGGCTACAAGAGGACCAGGGCTGGGAACTAAATATTCAGGGGTACACAACATATAGAAAAGACAGACAGGTGGGCAGAGGGGGTGGGGTCGCTCTGTTGGTGAGGAATGATATTCACTCCCTTGCAAGGGGTGACATAGAATCAGGAGATGTAGAATCAGTATGGATAGAAATGAGGAATTGTAAGGGTAAAAAGACCCTAATGGGAGTTATATCTACAGGCCCCCAAACAGTAGCCTCGGCATAGGGGGCTAAGTTGAATGAGGAGCTAAAATTGGCATGTCGCAAATGTAATGCTACGGTGGTTATGGGAGATTTCAACATGCAGGTTGACTGGGAAAACCAGGTTGGTAATGGACCCCAGGAAAGAGAGTTTGTGGAGTGTCTCCGAGATGGATTCTTAGAACAGCTTGTACTGGAGCCTACTAGGGAGAAGGCAATTCGGGATTTAGTGTTGTGTAATGAACCTGATCTGATAAGGGGACTCGAGGTAAAAGAGCCATTAAGATGCAGTGATCACAATATGATATGTTTTATTCTACAAATTGAGAGGGAGAAGGGAAAATCGGAAGTGTCAGTATTACAGTATAGCAAAGGGGATTACAGAGGCATGAGCTGGCCAGAATTGACTGGAAGGAGGCCCTAGCAGGGAAGACGGTGGAACAGCAATGGCAGGTATTCCTGGGAATAATGCAGAAGGTGCAGGATCAATTTATCCCAAAGAGGAGGAAAGATTCCAAGGGGAGTAAGAGGCACCCGTGGCTGACAGGGGAAGTCAAGGACAGCATAAAAATAAAAGAGCAGAAATACAACAAAGCAAAGAAGAGTGGGAAGCCAGAGGATTGGGACTCTTTTAAAGAGCAACAAAAGATGACTAAGAAGGCAATACGGGGAGAAAAGATGAGGTACGAGGGTAAACTAGCCAATAATATAAAGGAGGATAGTAAAAGCTTTTTTAGGTATGTAAAGAGGGAAAAAAATAGTCAAGGTGAATGTAGGTCCCTTAAAGACAGAAGCGAGGAATTTATTATGGGGAACAAGGAAATGGCAGACGAGTTGAACCGGTACTTTGGATCTGTCTTCACTAAGGAAGATACAAGCAATCTCCCAGATGTTCTAGTGGCCAGAGATCCTAGGGTGACGGAGGAACTGAAGGAAATCCACATTAGGCAGGAAATGGTGTTGGGTAGACTGATGGGACTGAAGGCTGATAAATCCCCAGGGCCTGATGGTCTGCATCCCAGAGTACTTAAGGAGGTGGCGCTAGAAATTGTGGACGCATTGGTGATCATTTTCCAATATTCTATAGATTTAGGATCAGTTCCTGTGGATTGGAGGGTAGCTAATGTTGTCCCACTTTTTAAGAAAGGAGGGAGAGAGAAAACGGGAAATTATAGACCAGTTAGTCTGACATCAGTGGTGGGGAAGATGCTGGAGTCAATTATAAAAGAAGAAATTGCGGAGCATTTGGATGGTAGTAACAGGATTGTTCCGAGCCAGCATGGATTTACGAAGGGGAGATCATGTTTGACTAATCTTCTGGAATTCTTTGAGGATATAACTAGGAAAAATGACAGGGGTGAGCCGGTGGATGCGGTGTACCTTGACTTTCAGATATCCTTTGACAAACATAGAAAATAGGTGCAGGAGTAGGCCATTCGGCCCTTCGAGCCTACATCGCCAGGACAAGGTTCCACATAGGAGATTAGTGGGCAAAATTAGAGCACATGGTATTGGAGGTAGGGTACTGACATGGATAGAAAATTGGTTGACAGACAGAAAGCAAAGAGTGGGGATAAATGGGTCCCTTTCAGAATGGCAGGCAGTAAATAGTGGGGTACCGCAAGGCTCGGTGCTGGGACCGCAGCTATTTACAATATACATTAATTACTTGGATGAAGGGATTAAAAGTACCATTAGCAAATTTGCAGATGATACAAAGCTGGGTGGTAGTGTGGACTGTGAGGAAGATGCTATGAGGTTGCAGGGTGACTAGGACAGGTTGTGTGAGTGGGCGGATGCATGGCAGATGCAGTTTAATGTGGATAAGTGTGAGATTATCCACTTTGCTGGTAAGAATAGGAAGGCAGAGTATTATCTGAATGGTGTCAAGTTAGGAACAGGGGACGTACAACGAGATCTGGGTGTCCTAGTGCATCAGTCACTGAAAGGAAGCATGCAGGTACAGCAGGCAGTGAAAAAAGCCAATGGAATGTTGGCCTTCATAACAAGAGGAGTTGAGTATAGGAGCAAAGAGGTCCTTCTGCAGTTGTACAGGGCCCTAGTGAGACCGCACCTGGAGTACTGTGTGCAGTTTTGGTCTCCAAATTTGAGGAAGGATATTCTTGCTATTGAGGGCGTGCAGCGTAGGTTTACTAGGTTAATTCCCGGAATGGCGGGACTGTCATATGTTGAAAGACTGGAGCGACTAGGCTTGTATACACTGGAATTTAGAAGGATGAGAGGAGATCTTATCAAAACGTATAAGGTTTTTAAGGGGTTGGACACGTTAGAGGCAGGAAACATGTTCCCAATGTTGGGGGAGTCCAGAACAAGGGGCCACAGTTTAAGAATAAGGGGTAGGCCATTTAGAACTGAGATGAGGAAAACCTTTTTCAGTCAGAGAGTTGTGAACCTGTGGAATTCTCTGCCTCAGAAAGCAGTGGAGGCCAATTCTCTGAATGCATTCAAGAGAGAGCTAGATAGAGCTCTTAAGGATAGCGGATTCAGGGGGTATGGGGAGAAGGCAGGAACGGGGTACTGATTGAGAATGATCAGCCATGATCACATTGAATGGTGGTGCTGGCTCGAAGGGCCGAATGGCCTCCTCCTGCACCTATTGTCTATTGACAATAAAGACAGACAAAGAGGTGTAGATTACCTGCTCTCCAACCACATAGGATGTCATTAGTAACTTTAATTAGTGCTGGTTTGGTTTTGTGGAAGGGGGGAAAAACCCCATTGGAGGGATTCAAATAAATTACTGACGTTAAGATGTCCATTGAAATATTCAAGTACCTTAGAGGGAAAAAAAAGTTCATATATATAACATGCACCACCCTGCCCTCATCAATCCTCTTGGTGACTTCTTCAAAACACTGTCAAATTGGTGAGATATGATTTCCCATATCATATATGATATGAAATGGAAACTAGGGTTGCCAACTGTCCCGTATTAGCCAGGACATCCCGTATTTTGGACTAAATTGGTTTGTACGGGACCGCCCTTGTCCCATATTAGGCCATGCGGCTCTGTAAGCCCGGATGCTGTAGGCCCCGACGCTGTAGGTTCAGACAGTTTTGGTCCCGACACTCTAGGTTTCCGACATTTTAGCTCCGGACGGGGTACTGAGTGTGGACGATCAGCCATGATCACAGTGAATGGCGGTGCTGGCTCGAAGAGCCGAATGGCCTAATCCTGCACCTGTTGTCTAGTGTCTATTGACAGTCTAGGCCCGGAAGCCCGGGCGCCGCCTAATGGAGGTTGCATAGCAACCCGCCTCCCAGCCTGGGCGGCCGCCATTGATGGATCAGGAGCACGTGGCCGCTGGCTGGGTGAGGTCATGTGGGGCGTGGGGCGGTGACGTCACCTTGTCCCGTATTTGGGAGTGAGATAGTTGGCACCCCTAATGGAACGTGAGGAGCAACACTTTCACAGAGAGTGGTGGGTATATGGAACGAGCTGCCAAAGGAAGTTGTTGAGGCAGGTACAATAACAACATTTAAAAAGACATTTGGCTAGATGCATGGATAGGCAAGGTTTCGCATGGGCTAAACATGAGTAAATGGGACTAGCTTGGATGGGGGCATCTTGATCAGCATAGTGAGATGGGCTGAAGAGCCTGTTTCTATGATGTATGACTCTATGTTGAAGAGCAGATACGTTTAATTTCTATGGCAAAGAAAGAGAAAGATTGGGAAGGGTGCCGTGGCAAGGATTGTGGAAGACTAGACGGGTTTAGATGGGGTATCAAGAGGGCTGGCTGATCAGGGTACGGAGTCCAGGTTGATCAGATCATTCAGAGACCTGGTAGGGTAAATAGCAGAAAGTCAGAATCTGCAGGCCTCTGGGGATGAATGGGTACCCAGGAAGGAATGTGTAATCTGGCTCTCAGGAACTTGGGGTTGGGATAGGAGGAGTGGAGGTTGGAATGAGCGACGGTAGATGCTGTACAAATGCAACTCAAGTTTGAGAAATTTGTTACTTAAAAAACAGAGAGAGATGCGAATAGGTTTCTTGTAACCAATTACAGTACTTATCTGAGACAGGGGCAGCTGATGATCCAATAATTTTGAATGAAATGGTGATGTGGGGTATTACACTCTGACCATGGCCTCTCTACATCCACCCTGAACACACCACCTAACAACATCTACCTCTCATACATTGTAGACATAGTGTGCCCAAGTCTAGGAGAAAAACTGCAGATGCTAGTTTAAATCGAAGGTAGACACAAAATGCTGGAGTAACTCAGCAGGTCAGGCAGCATCTCGGGAGAGAGGGAATGGGTGACGTTTCGGGTCGAAACCCTTCTTTAGACTGAAGGGTCTCGACCCGAAACGTCACCCATTCCATTCCTTCTCTCCCGAGATGCTGCCTGACCCGCTGAGTTACTTCAGCATTTTGTGTCTACTTTTGTGCCAAAGCCTACCTGACTTCCTAATACTGATGCTAAAAATATCAAATTTAGTTTTATCATTCTCTGCCTAATGTTACCACTGAGTTGGCCTTGTTTTTGTTTGTAAAACTAAATTGTGCAATAACACCCTGCAGGGATTTTTAATCTGGCAGTAATACACACAATAATATATTTGTGTCATGTTTCATAATCAGATATAAGGGAATGTGTTGCTACTTTGCAATAATTGGACGAAAGATTAAATTCATGCAAGTTTTGTAATGTTGTTCTGCTTCCAGCACTTCAGTCAATAAAAATAATTCTTGTCTGGTTTCATTCTGATCGATGGTTATTCCCACAATCCTCAATAGTAAAGGAAATTCAGCTATCACATACCACCAGTGAAATTGATTACAAAAAAGCAGCTTTTGATGAGAGTGATGTGCCTTTAGCATAGGCATCAATGTTGTATTTGAGATAACCTCTCATTACAAGCTGATCACCACTGAAGAACATGGCGTTTGTTAGTGAGAGGAATTGCCAAATTCTTCCGAGTCGGCAAAGATTTGCTGAGTAGCACATATCGAGTCAAATTAGTGTTGGGTAAAAGTCTCTCAGACATTCTAGCCACGGTGAGCTTTACTGAATCGTCCAGGATCAATCAATGACTATAAGAAAATAACTGCAGATGCTGGTACGAATCGATTTATTCACAAAATGCTGGAGTAACTCAGCAGGTCAGGCAGCATCTCGGGAGAGAAGGAATGGGTGACGTTTCGGGTCGAGACCCTTCTTCAGACTGAAAATCAATGACAGAGTCATTGCAAGATGAATTAATTTCTGGAAATTGCCAGAAATGAAAGGGGGTGCAATTGGGATATCAGCCATTCATTAATCAATTTTCAGGAGTTTTCAATTTTTGAATTGAGTTTTTGGAATATGGATTAAATTTATGATCACAATTAAAATAATCTAATGAGGATTGACTTCACTGGTTGCTTAATGTAAGATGTAATTTTGCCTTCAAGAGTAAAGTTTACTGTGCTTATTGTCTCATGTTGTAGCTCCAGCTCAATTTTGCAGGTGGCTTGTTTCTCCTTCGGCCTACTTTTCTACTTGTTTTAATTAACTAAATTTCATCATTTGATAAGGGAAGAGTGAGGGCGATACAATAGCAGGTAGTTATTAAAATAGTCAAGATCTCTACTGTTGAGGTAGTTGAGGCCAGTTCATTGGCTATATTTAAGAGGGAGTTAGATGTGGCCCTTGTGGCTAAAGAGATCAGGGGGTATGGAGAGAAGGCAGGTACAGGATACTGAGTTGGATGATCAGTCATGAACATATTGAATGGGGGTGCAGGCTCGAAGGGCCGAATGGCCTACTCCTGCACTTATTTTCTATGTTTCTATGTTCTAAGGGTTCTTTTTTGTGTCAGAGAAGGATAAGCATCATGTTACTGTATTAGGAATGGAAATACTTAGATTCTGACCCAGGAATAAGTGCTCAAATCCTTCAAGGGAGGAAATATAATTTATATCAATAAAATATATATTTTTAATCTGATAGCAGAATTATAGTAGTTTGAAGAAGGGTCCTGACCCGAAATATCACCTATCCATGTTATCCAGAGATGCTGCCTGAGTTATTCCTGCACATTGTATCTTTTGTAAACAAGCAAATGCAGTTACTTGTGCCTACAGTAGTATTTAGTTGGTACGACAGTAACCACTCGAATCTTTAATATTGTTTCCAATTTCCTTGAAATCTCACAAATAAAGTGAAGGAGAAACCACAGATTACTGAAATCTCCAAAAAGGTCAGAGGACAGAAAGTTTAAAGAGCAATAAGAGTCTAAAGATCAGGCAAAATAGGGATTGATTTGAGAAGAGGGGCAGTGAATACTGAACTAATGGTGTTATATTTGAATACATGCAGTATTCCGAACAAGGTGGATGAGCTTAGAGCACAGTTTGAAATTGGTAGGTATGACTTTGTGGGCATCACGGAGATGTGGATGAAAGTGGATCAGAACTGGGAGCTAGCTGAACATCCAAGGATACATATCCCATTGAAAAGACAGGCAGGTGGGCAGAGGGTTTGGGGTTGCTCTGCAGGTAAGGAATTAAATTCAATCCTTAGCAAGGATGACATAGGATCAGAAGATGTAGAATCCTTGTGGAAAGAATTAAAAATCGATAAGAGTAAAAAGATCTCAATAGGATTATATACAGGCCTTGAACAGTAGCCAGGATACAAATTAAATCATGAGATACAATTGTCATGTAAGAAAGACAATGTTACAGTGGTCAAGGGGGATTTAAATATGCAGGTAGACTGGGAAAAATAGGTAGCTACTGGATCCCAAGGAAGGAATTTGTGCAGTGTCTACAATATGGCTTCTTAGAGCAGCTTGTGGTCAAACCAACAAGGGAAAAGGCAATTCTGGATTTGGTGTTGTGTAACGAACCAGATTTGATTAGAAAACGTAAGGTGAAGGAACCCCTCTTGGATAGTGACCATAATATAATCAAATTCAACCTGCAGATTGAGAGGGAGAAGATGAAACCAGATTTGCCGGTATTACTATTGAGTAAAGGTTACTATAGAGTCTATGTTAGCTGGCTAAAGTTGATTGGAAAGGGACCCCAAGAGGAATGATGGAGGGGCAGCAAAGGTAGGAGTTTCTGGGAATAATTTGGAAGATTCAGGATCCTTTCATCCCAAAGAGGAAGAAAGATTCGGAGGGGAGAATGAGGCAAAGATTAGGGGGAAGCTAAAGATTTTGGAAGCTTTTTAAAAAGAAACAACAGACGGTAATTATACGGCAATAAATGGAGAAAAGATGAAATATGAAAGTAAGCTAGCCATTAATATGAAAGAGGATAGCAAAAGTTTCTTCAGATATATAAAAAGTTCAAACAAAGGGAAGAGTGGACATTGGACCGCTGTAAAATGACGCTGGAGAAGTGGTAATGGGGAATAAAGAAATGGCAGGTGAATTGAATTAATTCTTTGCATCAGTTTTCACAGTGGAAGACACCATCAATGTACCAGACATTCAAGAGAGTTAGGGGGCAGAAGTTGGTGGAGTTGCTATTACTAAAGAGAAGGTGTTTGAGAAGCAGAAAGGTCTGAAGGAGGATGTCACCTGGACCAAATGGACAATACCCAAGGTTTCTGGAAGAAATAGTTTTAGAGATTGTGGAGGCATTAGTTGTGATCTTTCAAGAATCACTAGAGTCAAGAGTGGTCTCAGAGGACTGAAAGATTGCAAATGTCACTCTGCTATTCACAATGGGAGCGAAGAAAAAGAGGGGAAACTATAGGCTGGTTAGCCTGACTTCAGTGGTTGGTAAAAATTGAGAGTCCATTATTAAGGATGAGGTTTCTGAGTAGGCTGAAATCAGCACAGCTTTGTGAAAGGGAGATCTTGCCTGATAAATCCGTTGGGATTCTTTGAGGAAGTAAATATAACAGGGTGGACAAAGGAGAGTGAGTGGATGTCGTTTACCTGGATTTTCAGAAAGCCTTTGATAAGATGCCACATATGAGGCTGCTAAACAAGATAGGATCCCATGGTAATAGAAGCTAAATACTGTAGATCAGTGCATGTTCCTTTAACATAGTGACCTCACCACTACTAACCACTCCCCATGGTCTCTTGTATAATTGTAGCTTCCCCACCTCCAGCTCGCTCTCTAGTTCCGGTGATGACCACGGACAGCTAGGGCGTAATGTGTGTAGTGCAATTAATAAAGATATTCAGTAAAAGACTCTGCGTACGAGGGACGTCCTTTTACATGGTGTCAGAGCGGTAGACTTGCGTCTCCTGTTTATCGGTTTTTATTTTATTATTTGTTCCTCCCAGTTGTGTCCCCTCCTTCCACTTTGCCATGGCTCCCTCGTGTCGTCGTCCGGACACGCTCGTTTTTGATGGGGACATAGTGCACCGCTGGACTGTCTTCCAGCGGGACTACGAACACTATATTGCGATTGCCCATCCTGATGCAACTTCTGCAGTACGGGCTCACCTGCTCCTCAACCTGGCTGGTCCGGAGGCAATGGAACGCTATGCTTCGTTCGATTTCGTCCCTCCGGAGGACCGCAACGACCCGGTATGTCTCATGGCCAAGTTCACTGCCCTGTGTGATATACCCACCAATAACATTCTTGAGCGTTTTAACTTTTTCACGCGTCGTCAGACTCCGGGGGAGCACGTTGACGCCTTCATTGCTTCTTTGAGGCATATGGCTCGGCGGTGCCGCCTTGAGGCGATCACACCCGACGAGATGATCAGGGACGTCCTGGTCAACGGCCTCCTAAACTCAAAGCTGCGTGACGAGCTCCTGATGAAGCCTGACCTGTCGCTAAAGGACGCCGTGCATGCCGCACGCATGGCCTCTGCTGTTGCCTCAGTATCTCGGCCGGCGTCCCATGACATAAATTTCGCCGGCCGCCGGCGGCTAAATGCCCCGCAGGCCAGGGTCGCCCCCTCCGCGCCCACTACGGTCACCCCTCGCCGATGCCCAAACTGCAACTTCTCGTCACATCAGTTTAACGTTTGCCCAGCGCAGGGCAAAACTTGTAATTCCTGCGGGAAACTGAACCACTTTTCTGCAGCTTGTCGTTCTCGTGGGAGACCTGTCCCTGCTCCTAGAAGGAGTCTAAACAACCTTGCGAACAGTGATAGCGCAACCGGTTCCCTGTACCAACACGAGGAACTCCCCGATCCAGATACAGTGTTTTCGCTTTTGGGTGCACCTGCGTTGATAACGGATCCTTCCGTGCATGTTACTGTCAATGGACACTCCTTCCCTGCGAAGGTCGATACTGGTGCTTTTGCAAATGTTATGTCTGTTGGCCTCTTCGAGCAGATAAGCTCGGGGGAGAGGATTACTCCTGACAACTCCCGCCTTCATGCCTATGGGGGAGGTGTTCTGGTTGCCGTGGGGAAGGCAACGGTTATCTGTACTGTTCTGGAGACCTCTCGGCCCCTCACGTTCCTCCTGCTAGCATCTGACAACGTCACCCTGCTGGGCGCCCGTGCATGCCAGGACTTTGGCTTGGTTTCATTCCACCGCGACATCCACCTGGTGCAGGCCCCCATGGACCCCCTGATCGAGTATCCCGACCGATTTGATGACGTCCTGCGGAAGCTGCCCTGTGCCTACAAGATCGTTGTTGACCCAGGAGTCAACCCGGTGGTTAGACCGGCCCACCGTGTGTCTTTTGCCATGAAGGGCCGCGTGGAGTCCACACTACGTGGCATGGTGGACATGGGCATCCTCAAGGAGGTGAGTGCCCCCACCCAGTGGGTCTCCACCATGGTGGTCGCTGCCAAGAAAGATGCGAGCGAGATCAGGATCTGCATCAACCCAAAAGACCTGAACCTGGCTATCAAGCGCCCGCACTACCCCATGCGGACGGTGGAGGACGTCGCGGCACAGGTCGGTCCAGCCACAGTTTTCTCGGTCCTAGATGCCAAGAGCTCCTTTTGGCAGATCCCTTTGGATGCACGGTCCTCCTTCCTGACCACCTTCAGCACACCTTTTGGCAGGTTCCGTTTCCTCTGCATGCCTTTTGGGATCAACTCAGCAAGCGAGGTTTTCCAGCGTACAATGGAGCAGCTGTTTGCCGGGTTGCCGTGCGCCATCATTGTGGATGACATCCTGGTGTACGGGAGGGACGTCGCTGAGCACGACCGACACCTCCGCCAAGTCCTGGACAGGGCTCGTGAGATCAATCTCAAACTTAATCAACGGAAGTGTCGATTCCGCGTTGAGGAAGTCACCTACGTTGGCCATGTTTTCACGGCGGGGGGCCTGAAACCAGACCCCGAGAAGACGGCGGCGATCACCGAAATGCCCGCCCCCACTGACGTGCCCGGCCTGCAGCGCTTTCTGGGCATGGTCAACTACTTAGGCAAGTTCATACCCGACCTCAGCGAACTGAGTGCCCCCCTGAGGGAGCTGATCAAGAAGGACAATGCCTGGGTCTGGCTCCCGCACCACCAGTCGACCTTCGTGGCCCTGAAGTCCAGACTCGCACGGACCCCCACTTTGCAGTTTTTCGACCTGAACAGGCCAATTGTCCTCACCTGCGATGCATCTCGGTTTGGCCTTGGTGCTGCCTGCCTGCAGCTCTATGACGACCGGCAGCTGCCCGTCTCCTATGCCTCTCGCACAATGACCCCTGCTGAACAGGGCTACGCCTAGATTGAAAAAGAGCTCCTTGCCGTGGTATTCGCGTGCTCCAAATTCAAAGACTACGTTCTGGGCAACACCTTCACCATCGAAACTGACCACCAACCGCTGGTCTCTATTTTGAAAAAGCCCATCCACGCAGCCTCGTCCCGTTTGCAGCGGATGATGCTGCAGCTTCAGCGCTTTACCTTCGATATCGTGTACCGCAAGGGCAAGGAGATGTTCGTGGCAGACACTTTGTCCCGTGCCCCACTACCTTCCATTTCCCGCCATCCGTACGAATCGGCTGACCTGATGGTGTTGAACGTCAACATCGTTCCATCTTGGCAGATGCAGTCCCTGGTCACACACACTGCCGCTGATCCTGCCCTGCAACAGCTTGAGAGCGTCATCCGCCGTGGCTGGCCTGACCGACGGTCTTCCCTGCCGGCTGGTGCCGTGCCCTACTTCCTGGTTCGGGATGAACTGGTGCTGCACGCGGGCGTGGTGGTGAAGGGTCACAAGGTCGTGGTGCCGGCCGCGCTGCGAGATCACTACTTTCAGACTGCCCACAACGGACACCCCGGGGTGGAGGCCACTTTATCCCAGGCCCAAGCACAATTTTACTGGCCTGGCATGGTTCAGGACATCCGGGACAGGGTATCCGCCTGCGCTGCCTGCAACCGCCTACTACCTCATCAGCAGCGCCAGCCTCTCCTGCAGCAGCCGGCTCCCGAGTTGCCGTGGATGGCTGTTGCCGCCGACATTTTCGAGTGGCGTGGCAAACACTACCTGGTCCTGGTGGACTCCTACTCCAGCTGGTTCGAGGTGGACCTGCTGCCGTCCCTCACGTCTGCTGCCGTCATCGGGAAGCTTCGCCGCCACTTCTCTACCTTTGGTTCCCCGGTATCTCTCCAGTCCGACAACGGGAGCCAGTTTACCAGCGCGGAGTTTGCCGCTTTCGCCACCCTGTGGAACTTTCGCCACATCACCAGCAGCCCCGAGTACCCGCAAAGCAATGGACTTGCAGAGCGCGCTGTCCGCAGCGCGAAGGAACTGATGGAACGTTGTCGGCTTGCCAGTTCTGATTTGTACCTTGCCCTCCTCAACCTCCGCAACATCTCCCGGGACCCCGCGCTCGGTTCCCCTGCCCAGCGCCTCATGTCCCGCACCACTAGACCCCCCATCCCCGTCTCCCAGCAATCCCTGAAACCAACGGCTCGCAGCCCTGCCGCTGTCAAGGAGCGCATCATCGAAAAGCAAGTCATTCAGAAGCGCTCCTTTGACAAATCGTCCCGTCCCCTTCCCCCTCTGTTCGCTGGCCAGGTTGTCCGGATGGAGTCCGCCTCGGGTCACCACCGGCTGGCCGTGGTCGTCGGCAATGCTGACTCTCCACGGTCGTACCTGGTTAATTACGAGGGCACCGTGTACCGTCGTACCCGCCAGCACCTGATGCTGGTCAACGAGCCTGCACCGCCTCCCGCGGTCCCGTATTCACCTCCCGTCCAGTCCCCGGTGCCTGATGTGCCTCCTGCTCCCGTCCATCCTCGCGTGCCCCAACCTTCGCCGTCTCGGCTGTCTGTGCCCGGCACGCCCCAGCCCCCTTCACCTCCTTCGCCTGCGCGTTCGCGGGTATCGCCGCCCCGTTCTCCTCCTTCCCCTGGTTCCCCTGCCTCGGTACCTGCACCCGTCCCTGCTCTTCCTTCGGCCGAAGGGGATGGGGGGTTGCGCACCCGCTCTGGGCGACTGGTCAAGCCGCCTGTCCGGTACGGTGGGTACGAGTAGTCTGTGTTGTGCTGCATTCTATCTGCTCCCTGCTTATAGTTTAAGTCTAGCGTATGAGCCGTGGTCGCTCTTGTTTCCAAGAGGAAGGATGTAGATCAGTGCATGTTCCTTTAACATAGTGACCTCACCACTACTAACCACTCCCCATGGTCTCTTGTATAATTGTAGCTTCCCCACCTCCAGCTCGCTCTCTAGTTCCGGTGATGACCACGGACAGCTAGGGCGTAATGTGTGTAGTGCAATTAATAAAGATATTCAGTAAAAGACTCTGCGTACGAGGGACGTCCTTTTACAAATACCAACATGGATAGAAGATTGACTGATTGGCAGACGGCAAAGTGTGGGAATAAAGGGGACTTTTTCTAGTTTGCTGCCGCTGACTAGTGGTGTTCCACAGAGATCAGTGTTGGGTCCGCTACTTTTAACATTATATTGTAGCGACCAGAGAGAATGGTCCGGGTCGTCGAACCCTCAGATTGGCCAGCGAGGTCACGTGTGAACGCGACCATGGGGATTGGTCCAGAGAGCGACATCGCTGATTGGCCAGCGTGGTCATGTGCGCTTTTGGCACCCGAAAGTTCCAGTTCGGCGATGTCTTCGAAGAAGACAGTAAGTTTTTGATGGTTGTCCTTTACCTTGTTGTTTAACTCTGTATTCGAATATTGCGGCTGCAATAAACTTCTTCTACAACCAACAAGTTTTCGGACTCGCCATATTGGTGACCCCGACGTGATCTGGACGATCACCGACTATGCAGGGACACGACGCCTCGTTGTTGATTGCCGCGCCTGGCACACCGGAGTTAAGCGCGGTAAGCGTTCACCTTCCGTTGTTTTGGACACATTCACCGCAATCTTGGTTTGTCCACACCGAAGCTCAATTTCATATAAAGAAGATATCGGACGACTCGACGATGTATTACTACCTCGTCAGCGCTCTATCACCGGAGACGACCACACGCGTGATGCGGTTCATCGTTAATCCGCCTGCGGAAAGCAAGTACGAGGCCATGAAGAAAGTGTTACTGCGAACCTTCGGGTTTAATAGGCATGATTGCGCTGCAAGACTTCTGCACCTACCGGACCTCGGAGATCGACGGCCTTCCGTTCTCATGGCCGAAATGATGATGCTAGCCGGTGAGCATACGGATTGCCTTATGTTCGAACAGGCATTCCGAGAGAAGCTTCCTGAGGATGTCCGACTGCTGCTCACGGATTGTTCTTTTAAGGACCCCGAAGCATATGCAGCGAAAGCGGACGCGCTCATAGCGGCTAAAAACAAGGCAAGCGGTTCGATCAACAAGGTCTCGACATCAGTGACCACGCCACAGCGACATCAAGATGGCGCCGCGTCTCCCGCCAGTTCTCCGAAAGCCCGCCAAAAAGATCCGCACAAGCGCGGCTGGTGCTATTATCACCTACGATGGGGTAGCGAATCCTGCAACTGCCGCTCACCTTGTACCTTCGCGGGAAATGCCTCGGCCGATCGTACATAGGGGCAGTTACGATTGGCCAGAACCGACGCCTCTACGTCCACGATCGATTCACGGACACAGAATTTTTGGTGGACACGGGAGCCATCGTCAGTATAGTGCCGCCGACCGACCTCGAAACCAGAACGGGTAAGACAGGTCCCACCCTCATCGCGGTTAATGGCAGCCCCATTCGCACTTTCGGTATACGGAAGATGTCCCTTGTGTTAGGCCTCCGCACGTACGAATGGCCATTCATCATAGCAGACGTCAGACAAGCGATCCTGGGCGCAGATTTTCTCTGGGCTTTTTCACTGGTCCCTGATGTCCGCGGTAACGACCTCCGACCCTCCGCCGGCGAGCAGCCCGTCGCTCCGACAATCGCCTCACCGCCCAGCCCTACTGTCCAGGCCGTCGTCGCGGCCCCTGACTCGTATGCTGAGATCCTGGCGGAGTTTCCAGAGCAGCTCATCCAACGTCTTGACACGCCTTCGGCCAAGCATGGCGTGGTCCATCACATCCGCACCGAGGGCCCTCCCGTTTTCGCTCGGGCCAGGAGACTACCGCCAGACAAACTGGTGGTGGCACGGGCGGAATTTAGGAAGATGGAGGAAATGGGCATTGTCCGTCAGTCCGACAGCCCGTGGGCCTCGCCGTTGCATATGGTCTCCAAGGCATCTGGGGGGTGGAGACCATGTGGCGATTATCGGCGTCTCAATGCTGTCACCACGGCTGATCGCTACCCCATACCGCACCTACAGGACTTTTCGTCTGGGCTGGAAGGAGCGGTGGTGTTCTCCAAAATCGATTTGGTGCGAGGATACCACCAGATTCCGGTGCGTTCGGAGGACATACAGAAAACTGTGACGATTACTCCGTTCGGGTTGTTTGAATGGTTGCGTATGCCTTTCGGTTTAAAGAACGCGGCACAGGCTTTCCAACGACTGATGGACCGTGTGGGTCGGGGTTTACTCTTTTTGTTTATTTATTTAGACGACATCCTGGTCGCCAGCCCCTCAGTGCAGGAATACCAGGTCCACTTGCGGACTGTGTTCCAGCGGCTCCAAGACCACGGGCTCATTATCCAACCCTCCAAGTGTCAATTCGGCCTCCCTTCTCTGAATTTTCTAGGGCACAGAATTACCCCTGCCGGCGCCTCCCCTTTGCCCGAGAAGGTGGAGGCTATCCGGGCATTTCCCAGGCCCACCACAGTAAAAGGACTACAGGAGTTCGTAGGCATGGTTAACTTCTACCATAGGTTCGTTCTGGCAGCTGCGCGGGTCATGCGCCCGCTTTTCCAGTGCCTTGCGGGAAAACCGGTAGAGTTGACATGGTCCCCGGCCGCAGAGTCGGCTTTTACAGCAGCTAAGGCAGCATTAGCAGACGCCACCATGTTGGTCCACCCGAGCCCCTCCGCCCCCACGGCCCTGACGGTTGACGCCTCTGACATGGCGGTGGGCGGGGTCTTGGAGCAGCAGGTCGGTGGCCGTTGGCAGCCCTTGGCGTTTTTCAGCCGGCAACTAAATTCGGCTGAGCTGAAGTATAGCGCATTTGACCGAGAGCTTCTGGCCCTCTATTTAGCTGTTCGTCATTTCAGGTATTTCCTTGAGGGCCGCCCATTTGTGGCCTTTACGGACCACAAACCATTAACATTTGCATTTTTCAAATTGTCTGACCCATGGTCGGCCCGCCAGCAGCGGCACCTGACTGCTATCTCCGAATTTACCACCGATGTCCGTCATGTCGCGGGTAAGCTTAATGCCGTTGCTGACGCCCTGTCTAGACCTGCTTTTTCCCCTATTTCGGCGGTGGACTGCGAGGTGGATCCCCAGGAGCTTGCGGAGGCACAGCTTCTAGCGGATACCGCTTCGGCATATCAGTCCACCACTTCGGGATTGAAGTTGGCTCAGGTAGCCTGCGGGTCGGAAGGCACGAAAGTCTGGTGTGATGTTTCTCTTCCCCGTCCCAGGCCGGTAGTACCGCCCTCCCTTCAGCGCCGGGTTTTTGATGCCATTCATGGGCTGGCGCACCCGTCCATCCGCTCCACCTCTGCTTTGGTAGCAGCTCGGTTTGTCTGGCATGGCCTACGGAAACAGGTAGCGGGTTGGGCGCGTTCCTGCGTTCCCTGTCAGACCGCTAAAGTCCAGCGCCATGTCCAGCCCCCCGTACAGGAGTTCGAGGTCCCAGCAGTTCGTTTTTTCCACATCCACGTGGATTTAGTCGGGCCTTTGCCTTCCTCCCGGGGCTACACCCACCTCCTCACGGTGGTGGATCGGTTCACCCGGTGGCCAGAGGCTTTCCCATTGTCTGATATTTCGTCAGCGTCTTGTGCCAGGACTTTGGCCCTCCATTGGGTAGCTCGTTTCGGGGTCCCGGCAGTTATTACCACTGACAGGGGGCCGCAGTTCACTTCGTCCCTCTGGGCCGCGCTCGCAGAACTGTACGGTTCCAAGTTACAACCCACTACTGCATATCACCCCCAGGCAAATGGACTTGTAGAAAGGTTCCACCGTCAACTTAAGGCGTCCCTCAGTGCAAGGCTTGAAGGCCCGGACTGGGTAGACCAGCTCCCCTGGGTTCTTCTGGGCATCCGGACTGCTCCTAAGCTAGATCTCGGTGCGTCGTCCGCGGAGCTAGTATATGGCTCGACACTTCGAGTACCCGGAGATTTGTTTCCGGACCCTTCAGACCAGCTGCCTACAGTCCCATCAGTGTTAGCATTTCTCCGGGCACGGGTGGGTTCCCTGGCTCCAGTTCCGACTTCACGTCATGGGTGTCCCATGGTACATGAACCGCCTTCCCTGAAGGACTGTGAGTTTGTTTTTCTGCGAAAAGATTCCCATCGCGCCCCGTTGCAGAGGGTCTATCAAGGGCCGTTCCGGGTTTTGCGTAAGGGAACGGCTACCTTCACCTTAGACATGTGCGGCAAGAGTGAGCTCGTCTCGTTGTCCCGGCTCAAACCTGCACACTTGGATCCGGATCAACCAGTCCTGGTCGGCCAAACCCCTAGGAGAGGCCGACCTCCGTTAATTCCGCTCAGTCCAGGACCCCCCGTTCCGGCAGTTCCTCCAGGACCCCCCGTTCCGGCAGTTCCTCCAGGACCCCCCGTTCCGGCAGTTCCTCCAAGTCCGGAACCCCCGGCTCCTGTGGTTCAGGCTGCCCCTCTCCGTACTCGTTATGGTCGCGAAATCCGGTTCCCTGCTAGGTTCCGTACCTCGGGTTCTGGGGGGGGTCATGTAGCGACCATAGAGAATGGTCCGGGTCGTCGAACCCTCAGATTGGCCAGCGAGGTCACGTGTGAACGCGACCATGGGGATTGGTCCAGAGAGCGACATCGCTGATTGGCCAGCGTGGTCATGTGCGCTTTTGGCGCCCGAAAGTTCCAGTTCGGCGAAGTCTTCGAAGAAGACAGTAAGTTTTTGATGGTTGTCCTTTACCTTGTTGTTTAACTCTGTATTCGAATATTGCGGCTGCAATAAACTTCTTCTACAACCAACAAGTTTTCGGACTCGCCATAATATGTCAGTGACCTGGCTGAGGGAATTGATAGCTCTGTGGCCAGGTTTGCAGACAATACGAAGATAGGTTAAGCGGCAGGTAGTACTGAGGAAGCAGGGAGGCTCCTATAGGACTTGGACAGGTTGGGTGTGTGGTCAAAGAAGTGGTAAATAAAATACAGTGTAGCAAAGTGTATGTTATACACATAGGTAGAAGGAATAAAAGCATAGACTGCTTTCTAAATGGAGAGAGGATTCAGAAATCGGAAGTGCAAAGGGACTTAGGTGTACAAGTGCAGGATTCCCTAAATTTTAATTTGCAAGTTGAGTCAGTGGTACGGAAGACAAATGCAATGCTAGCATTTATTTTGCAGAACTAGAATATAAAAGCAAGGATGTAATATTGAGGCTTTATCAGGTACTCGTGAGGCTACATTTGGAGTATTGTGAGCAGTTTTGAGCCCCATATCTGAGCTGGGATTTGCTGGCTTTGGAGTGAGATCAGAGGAGGTTTATGAAAATAATCCCAGAGATGATTGGGTTAATGAATGAGGAGCATTTGAAGGCTCTGGACCTGTACTCACTGATGTTTAGAAAGATGAGGAGGGGGATCTCATAGAAACCTACCGAATAATGAAAGGCCTAGAGAGAGTAGCCAAGTCATTTGGTATTTTTAAAGCAGCGATTGACAGGTTCTTGGTTAATCAGGGTGTTAAAGGTTATAGGGAGAAGGTAGGAGAATGGGATTGAGAGGGATAGATCAGCCATGATTGAATGGCAGAGTGCACTCGATGGACTGAATGGCATAATTTGGCCGCCATGACTTATGAACATCATTAATCATGAGTGTGAACACCTCATGTGGATAACCACCTACTGGCCTTCTCAATTGAAAAATCTTATTGATCACTTCTTTAAAGTAGACAGTATATATTCTGGGTAATGGACCTGAGCATATATCATCAAGAGCATTTCTGACTGAGTTACTTAAATCCTGCAGGACGGAGCTGCCAAACTGGATAAAGAACAGGTTGTGAGAAAATCAATACCCCTGTCCTTATTGCAGATGGTAGCAATGATCAATACATAATCCTTGTTTGAACAGTTCCTTTCTCATACCAAGGACACCTTTCATCACCATCCTCATGCAAGGTCTCAATAGCAGAGTTCTGCCAGCAGGTTATTTTTTTACTTCAGATGTTATTTTTGCTCAGCCAGTGTTTAATTGCCCACCCTTGGTTGCTCTTGGGAGGGTGCTGCTGAGCTGCTTTCTTGAACTGTTCCTGTGCTTGAAATTCCAGCCTCTGCAATTGTTTGTGCTTCTGCAATTGTATGTGTATCACAACCTGTTACATAAATGTGATCATTATTCTGTACAAGATCCTTGTCAGATCTTCAATTAATACATTCTCATTACACAATACGTTCTAAAATAGCCTATTCTCTCAATAGTTCCTCAAAATACATATTAAGAAATTAATTCCTTACACACTCTATATCTGTACTTTTACTGCCAATTTGGTTTATCTAATCTCTGTGTAGATTAAAATCACTAATGATTCTCCTTGTTAATGTCTTGATTTATTTGTTCTACATTATCATTGCTATTTGTGGGTCCATGCACTCCACCAATCAGATCTGCCCCTTGTTGCTTCTTAAATTCATGCAAAGCAGTTCTGTCTCGATTTTCTGCAATAATATCCTTCTTTTCTATATCCATGATATACACTCATCAGCCAAAACATTATGACCTGATGAGCCAAAACATTATGACCACCTGCTTAATATGCTGTTGGTCCTCCGCGTGCAGCCCCATACGCAGCAGGGTGCGAAGCACTGTGTATTGTGACACATTCCTCCCGTGACCACCATTAAAATTTTCTGTGAGTTATGCCACAGTAGACCTTCTGTCGGTTCGGACCAGACGGGATAGCCTTCATTGCCCTCGCGCATCGATGAGCCTTGGGCGCCCAACACCCTGTCGCCGGTTTGTGGCTTGTCCCTCCTCGGACCACTGTCGGTAGGTACTCACCACTGATGACCGGGAGCACCCCACAAGCCTTGCCGTTTCAGAGATGCTCCAACCCAGTCGTCTGGCCATAACAATTTGGCCCCTGGCAAAGTCGCTCAGGTCTTTCCTCCTGCCCATTTCTTCTGCATCCAACAAGAACTGACTGTTCACTTGCTGCCTAATATATCCCACCCCTTGACAGATGCCATTGTAACAAGATAATCAATGTTATTCACTTTGCCTGTCATTGGTCATAATGTTTTGGCTGATCGGTGTATGACAACTTAGTTGCCTGTGATAAATGACAACTAAGTTCACAACACATAAATGTTAGGCAATAAATATATTCAACAGATCAGAGTCTAATCACCTTCCCTTGATAGCAATGGCAATACTAAACATTGAGTCCCCCAATGAACATCCTTGACGCTACCATTAATGAGAAAGCTAATTGCAAGAGCCACAAAAAACATGATTACAAAAGTTGGCAAAGGCTGATTATTATGCCACGTCTCCAAATTCCCAAAGCATTCAATCATCTACAAACCATAATATTGTGAACCTCACCCAGATGGGGTGAGATTCAACAGCATTCAAGAGATACAACATCACCTGGGATTACCACTTCCTGCACCCTTCCACTGCTAGTAGGTGCAATATTCATAAAAATCCATAATATGCTACTGGAATGGATAGAACATTATTGGAATGGATTCTCCAGGAATATTTCTCTTTGGTTAGTTTCACATATTTAGCATAACGTCTTTATTAGCTATATTATTGGGAGAATTCCCTCCGTTTATCTAAATGAAAAATATAGATCCTTCATTCTGTTGAAGCACTGCTTTTTAATAGGTTGCTTTCTTTGATTTCAAGATTTTATTTCAATAAAAAATGATATATAAAATGAAAAATATCTATTTTCCCAAGGAGAACTGAGGAATTGTAAGGGTAAAAAGACCCTAATGGGAGTTATCTACAGGCCCCCAAACAATAGGGTGCAAGTTGAATCAAGAGTTAAAATTGGCATGTCGCAAAGGTAATGCTACGGTGGTTATGGGAGATTTCAACATGCAGGTAGATTGGGAAAATCAGCTTGGTAATGGTCCCCTAGAAAGGGAGTTTGTGGAGTGCCTCCGAGATGGATTCTTGGAGCAGCTTGTACTGGAGCCTACCAGGGAGAAGGCAATTCTGGACAGTGTTGTGTAATGAACCGGATTTGATAAGGGGACTCAAGGTAAAAGAGGCATTAGGAGGTAGTGATCATAATATGATCAGTTTTAATCTACAATTTGAGAGGGAGAAGGGAAAATTGGAAGTGTCAGTATTGCAGTTGAGCAAGGGGGACTATGGAGGCATGAGAGGAGCTGGCCAGAGATGACTGGAAACATACCCTAGCAGGGAAGACGGTGGAACAACAATGGCAGGTATTTCTGGGAATAATACAAAAGGTGCAGGTTCAGTTCATTACAAAGAGGTAGAAAGATTCTAAGGGGAGTAAGAGGCAACCATGGCTGATAAGGGAAGTCAAGAACAGTATAAAAATAAAGGAGACGAAGTATAACATAGCAATTTTTTTTATACTGTTCTTGACTTCCCTTATCAGCCATGGTTGACTCGCACAGCTATCTGGACTACACTTCTTCCCACCCGGTCCCCTGCAAAAAGTCTATCCCCTAATCCCAATTCCTCCGTCTACGCCGCATCTGCGCCCGGGATGAGGTGTTTCACACTAGGGCTTCCGAGATGTCCTCGTTCTTCAGAAAACGGGGCTTCCCCTCCTCCATTATAGATGAGGCTCTCACTAGGGTCTCTTCTACATCTCGCAGCTCCGCTCTTGCTCCCCCTCCCCCCACTCGCAACAAGGACAGAATCCCCCTCGTTCTCACCTTCCACCCCACCAGCCAGCAGATCCAACATATCGTCCACCAACATTTCCGTCACCTACAACGGGACCCCACCACTGGCCATATCTTCCCATCCCCTCCCCTCTCTGCGTTCCGCAGAGACCGTTCCCTCCGTATCTCCCTGGTCCACTCGTCCCTTCCTACCCAAACCACCCCATCCCCAGGCACATTCCCCTGCAACCGCACGAGATGCAACACCTGTCCCTTTACCTCCCCCCTCAACTCCATCCAAGGACCCAAACAGTCTTTCCAGATGAGACAAAGGTTCACCTGCACCTCCTCCAACCTCATCTATTGCATCCGCTGCTCTAGATGTCAACTTATTTACATCGGCGAAACCAAGCGCAGGCTCGGCGATCGCTTCGCTGAACACCTGCGCTCGGTCCGCATTAACCAAACCGAGCACTTCAACTCCCCCTCCCATTCCCAGTCTGACCTTTCTGTCATGGGCCTCCTCCAGTGCCATAGTGAGGCCCACCGGCAATTGGAAGAACAGCACCTCATATTTTGCCTGGGCAGTTTGCAGCCCAGTGGTATGAACATCGACTTCTCCAACTTTAGATAGTTCCTCTGTCCCTCCCTTCCCCTCCTCCTTCCCAGATATCCCTCTATCTTCCTGTCTCCACCTATATCCTTCCTTTGTCCCGCCCCCCTGACATCAGTCTGAAGAAGGGTCTCGACCCGAAACGTCACCCATTCCTTCTCTCCCGAGATGCTGCCTGACCTGCTGAGTTACTCCAGCATTTCGTGAATAAATCGATTTGTACCAGCATCTGCAGTTATTTTCTTATATAACATAGCAAGGATGAGCGGGAAGTCAGAGGATTGGGACTCTTTTAAAGAGCAACAGAAGATAACTAAAAAGGCAATAAGGGGAGAAAAGATGAGGTACGAAGGTAAGCTAGCGAAGAATATAAAGGAGGATAGTAAAAGCTTCTTTAGGTACGTGAAGAGGAAAAAAATAGTTAAGACAAATGTGGGTCCCTTGAAGACGGAAGCAGGTGAATTTATTATGGGGAACAAGGAAATGGCAGACGAGTTGAGCAGGTACTTTGGATCTGTCTTCACTAAGGAAGACACCAACAATCTCCCAGATGTACTAGTGGACAGAGGTCCTAGGGTGACAGAGGAACTGAAGGAAATTCACATTAGGCAGGAAATGGTGTTGGGTAGACAGATGGGACTGAAGGCCGATAAATCCCCAGGGCCTGATGGTCTGCATCCCAGGGTACTTAAGGAAGTGGCTCTAGAAATCGAGGATGCATTGGTGATCATTTTCCAATGTTCTATAGATTCAGGATCGGTTCCTGTGGATTGGAGGGTAGCTAATGTTATCCCACTTTTTAAGAAAGTAGGGGGAGAGAAAACGGGAAATTATAGACCAGTTAGCCTGACATCAGTGGTGAGGAAGCTGCTGGAGTCAATTATAAAAGAAGAAATTGCGGAACATTTGGATAGTGGTAACAGGATCGTTACGAGTCAGCATGGATTCCAAAGACGTACAGGTATGTAGGTTAATTGACTAGGTAAATGTAAAAAATTGTCCCTAGTGGGTGTAGGATAGTGTTAATGTGCGGGGATCGCTGGGCGGCGCGGACTTGGTGGGCCGAAAAGGCCTGTTTCCGCGCTGTATATATATGATATATGATATATTTACGAAGGGGAAATCATGCTTGACTAATCTTCTGGAATTTTTTGAAGATGTAACTAGGAAAATGGACAAGGGAGAGCCAGTGAATGTAGTGTACCTGGACTTTTAGAAAGCCTTTGATAAGGTCGCACATAGGAGATTAGTGGTCAAGATTAGAGCACATGGTATTGGGGGTAGGGTGCTGACATGGATAGAAAATTGGTTGGCAGACAGGAAACAAAGAGTAGGGATTAACGGGTCCCTTTCAGAATGGCAGGCAGTGACTAGTGGGGTACTGCAAGGTTCGGTGCTGGGACCGCAGCTATTTACAATATACAGTCTGAAGAAGGGTCTCGACCCGAAACGTCGCCCATTCCTTCTCTCCCGAGATGCTGCCTGACCTGCTGAGTTAGTCCAGCATATTGTGAATAAATACCTACAATATACATTAATGACTTAATGACTTAGATGAAGGGATTAAAAGTAACATTAGCAAATTTGCAGATGACACGAAGCTGGGTGGCAGTGTGAACTGTGAGGAGGATGCTATGAGGATGCAGGGTGACTTGGACAGGTTGTGTGAGTGGGCAGATGCATGGCAGATACAGTTTAATGTGGATAAATGTGAGGTTATCCACTTTGGTGGAAAGAACAGGAAGGCAGATTATTATCTGAATGGTGTCAAGTTAGGAAATGGGGAAGTACAAAGAGATCAGGGTGTCCTTGTTCATCAGTCACTTAAAGTTAGCATGCAGGTACAGCAGGCAGTGAAGAAAGCCAATGGCATGTTGGCCTTTATGACAAGAGGGCTTGAGTATAGGAAAAAAAGAAGTCCTTCTGCAGTTGTACAGGGCCCTAGTGAGACCACACCTGGAGTACGGTTTGCAGTTTTGGCCTCCAAATTTGAGGAAGGATATTCTTGCTATTGAGGGCGTGCAGCGTAGGTTCACTAGGTTAATTCCCGGAATGGCGGGACTGTCGTATGTTGAAAGACTGGAGTGACTAGGCTTGTCTACGCTGGAATTTAGAAGGATGAGAGGGAATCTTATAGAAACATATAAGATTATTAAGGGATTGGATACATTAGAGGCAGGAAACATGTTCCCAATGTTGGGGGAGTCCAGAGCCAGGGGCCACAGTTTAAGAATAAGGGGTAGGCCATTTAGAATGGAGATGAGGAAAAACTTTTTCAGTCAGAGTTGTAAATCTGTGGAATTCTCTGCCTCAGAAGGCAGTGAAGGCCACTTCTCTGGATGCTTTCAAGAGAAAGCTAGATAGAGTTAAAGATAGCGGAGTCAGGGGGTATGAGGAGAAAGCAGGAACGGGGTACTAATTGTGAATGATCAGCCATGATCACATTGAATGGCGGTGCTGGCTCCAAGGGCCGAATGGCCTACTCCTGCACCTATTGTCAATTGTCTATAAAATTCCCTTCTAAGCCCTCTTGTTTTCTCATTTAAAGCACTACTTAAAATCTCTTCCAAACCCTTTCATCATCAAGCCAATAGAAGACCATAAACATCGGAGCATAATTTGGCCATTCAGCCCATCGAGTCTATTCCACTTGGCTGATATATTTTTCTCTCCCAACCCCATTCTCCTGCCTTCTCCCCATAATCTTTGACATCTTTCCTAATCAAGAACCTGTAAACTTCCGCTTTTCAATGTCTTGGCCTGCCATGTCCAATGTTTGTGTCAATAAATTCCACAGATTAACAACCCTTTGGATAAAGAAATTTCTTCTTGTCTCCATTCTAAAGGTAAGTTCTTTAATTCTCAGGCTGTCCTCCGATTCTAGACTCTTCTTTTACTGGAAGCATCCTTTCCATGTCCACTCTGGGCATTTTATTATTGGTAGGTTACAATGGGATCCTCCTCATCCTTCTAAACCCCAGCAAGTATGGGCCCAGAACTTCAAAACACTCCTCATACATTAACCCAATCATCCCCGGGATCATTCTCATAAACCTCTTCTGAACCCTCTCCAACGCCAGCATATCTTTCCTCAAAAATGGGGCCCAAAACTGCTCACAATATTCTAAATATGGCCTCACCAGCACTTTATAAATCCTCAACATTACATCCTTGCGTTCATATTCTGGTCCCCACGAAATGAATGGCAACAATGCTAACATTGTGTTCAGTTCTGGGCACCGTGTTATAGGAAAGATGCTGCAGGCTGTAAAGGGTGCAGAGAAGATTTACGAGGATATTGCCAAGACTAGATGGTCTGAGCTATAGACAGAGATTGAGTAGGCTGGGGCCCTATTCCTTGGAGCGCAGGAAGATGAGGGGTAATCTTATAGACGTGTACAAGATCATGAGAGGAAAAGATCTGGTAGATGTACAGAGTCTCTTGTCCAGAGTAGGCGAATCAAGGACCAGAGGACATTGGTTTACAGTGAAGGGGAAAAGATTTAATAGGAATCTGAGGGGTAACTTTTTCACACAGAGGGTGGTGGATGTATGGAATAAGCTGCCAGAGAGGTAGTTGAGGCAGGGTATTTAAGAAACAGTTGGACAGGTACATGGATAGGACAGGTTTGGAGGAGATATGGACCAAATGCTGGCAGGTGGAACTGGTGTAGCAAGGACATGTTGCCCGCTGTGGGCAAGTTGGGCCGAAGGCCCCGTTTTCACACTGTATCACTCTATGACTCTATTGCATTTGCCTTCCTTACTTACCGCAGAGTCAACCTGCAAATGAACCTTTTGGAAATTCTGCACCAGCACTCCCAAGTCCATATGTACTTCTGATTTCTGAATGCTACCCTATTTAGAAAATAATCTTTCTGCAGCCTCCCTGTTTTATCAACACTATCTGCCCCTACCCCTAATGGTGTGGATTTATAGCTTTGTTATGTCTTCAAAAAAAACTAAAACAATGTGTTATTAAAGTAGCAATGGCTTCATTATACTGTTATTTTTGAGAGGGTTGTATAAATTAATGTATTTTTCCAAGTCAATAAAACATTTATACAATACAAATTATAAAATAAAACATTTCCATTCATGTACAGACATGGAAATGTTTCAAATATTGAAACATTTGTGAAGAATGTTGGATTTATAGAAATAAATCAGGCTGATCCCCAAAATCAGAAAATATCATACGCCATTTCTCCAAGCTTTAAATTGTTTCCACACCCATCTTTTTTTGCAATACTGTTTTTTGTGATAACCAGGTAATTATTTGCTATTCAAGATGCCTCCATTAAAGAGCAGATAATTCATGTATGGAAAGTATAATAAATGAAATAATGATTTGCAAAATCTTTTCAAAATTGAAAATGGACTATTTAGAAATGCTTACCTTTGCATGATTAAGTTCAAAAGTGATAGGAGCAGAATTAGGTAATTCGGCCCATCAAGTCTACTCAGCCTCTCAATCATGGCTGATCTATCTCTCTCACTCAACACCATTCTCCTGCCTCCTCCCCATAACATGACACCTGTACTAATCAAGAATCTATCTATCTCTCCCTTTAAAAATCTCCACTGACTTTGCCTCCACAGCCTTCTGTGGGGAATGAATTCCACAGATTCGCCACCCTCTGACTAAACAAATTTGTCCTCATCTCCTTCCTAAAGGAACATCCTTTAATTCTGAGGCTATGGCATCTGGTCCTAGACTCTCACACTAGTGGAAATATCCTCTCCACATCCACTCTATCCAAACCTTTCACTATTCGGTAAGTTTCAATGAGGTCCTCACTCATCCTGCGAGTACAGGCCCAGTGCCTTCAAACGCTCATCATATGTTAACCACTCATTCCTGGGATTATTCTCATAAACCTCCTCTGGACCCTCTCCAGTGCCAGCACATCCTTCCTGAGATATGGGGCCCAAAATTGCTCACACTACTCCAAATGCAGTCTGACCCATGCCTTATAAAGCCTTAGCATTACATCCCTGTTTTTGTATTCTAGTCCTCTCAAAATAAATGCCATCCTTACTAGCGATTTGACTTGCAAATTAACTTTTTGGGAATCCTGCACTAGCATTCCTAGGTCCATTTGCTCCTCTGATTTCTGAATTCTCTCCCCATTTAGGAAATAGCCTGTGCCTTTATTCCTACTACCAAAATGCATGACTCCACACCTTGCTGCACTGAATTCCATCTGCCACTTCTCTGCCCACTCTCCCAACCTGCCAAGTCCTTCTGCAGAGTCCCTGCTTTCTCCACACTACCTGCTCCTCCGCCTATCTTCGTATCATCCGCAAACCTGGCCACAAAATCTCAATCTCCTCATCCAAATCATTAATATATGATGTGCAGAATAGCTGCCCCAACAGCGACCCCTGTGGAACTCCGCTAGTCACTGGCAGCCAACTCGAAAAAGTCCCCTTTATTGCCACTCTTTGCCTTCTGCCATCCAGCCAGCCCGTTATCCATGCTGGTATCTTCCCTTTGATACCATGGGCTCTCATCTTCTTTAGCAGTCTCACATGCAGCACCTTATCAAAGGCTTTCTGAAAATCTAGGTAACCAATTTGTTACTATTTGTGTTTTAATCCCGATCAAAAAAAAAGGCAACCAAATTACATTAATCCAATACAAGGTTAGAATGTCTTTATTTTACAGGGACAATCTTGTAATTCAAATGGCAATGAAATGGCAGCCATGGAAGTGGTAACCTGTTACACAAATTAAAAATGTATGCAACCTTTGAGTCCACCTTCACTTTACGAGGCGAGTTCTATCCTGAAAAACACATTGGATCAGGAAAGAGGTGAGCAGAGCGCTCCCAAAAGCATTACAGCAAAATAAATGCAACGTTAAGATGGCTGGTATGGAACACATCAATTTACCCCAAGCCCATTAACCTCAGACTTTCTGATTGGGTTAGTTTATACACGTACATGGGATGTAATTAGGATGCTTATTTGAATTATTTATTATCGTTTTGAACGGTATCTGTATTGATTTATGTAAAACCAAATTGACACTATACTTTATTTTTTTTCTACATCGGATCGAGATCAATCTATTTTACATAGGATTAACAAGATCACCAAAAAATGATCGACGGTACTGTTTACAATTTTGAATTTAATTAAAAAAACACTAATTCCGTTTGTTCAATGATTGACAACAATGACCTTTATCGTTCGTGCGAAATGTAGAATTTAAAACTGAATTTATAAGGCCCCGCTTCATGCCCAAAGCATAAACAACAGATCTGTCCATGTTAATTGTTCTGTACCATTAAACCTCATCGGCATCTTTGTGCAATGAACTCGCACCGTATTAATGGAAATCGGGTCATCATTTACACACGGCAAACAATTTAAGTTTAAGACGAAAACCTAAATTATTTATTAGATCAACGGGTAGCTGGAAATGTGCTTTATTTCTGAGGATATTTTCGGAAGTGATTTACTCTTTTGTATGCACGATCTCATAAATGGCTATTGCCCGCGCCGTTCACATTGTCTATCGCATCACATACAAGGTGCCATAAAGCCCGGTTGGAACTTACGTTGTCGTTGAGATTTTGTAGAGCAACGTTCATTCTGGAGATGTATCTTGATCTATCAAGCAACTAGCATTTCAGCGATGTAAACATCGGTCTAGTGGCATGGCTTGCCGTAGAATTACTCCCGACCAGATGTGGGCGAGCATCTACACAAAAATAAATAGATATTAAATAAAACGGCGACGTGCTGCTGAAGAGTGAAAATAGGGTGCACAGAATGAGGATGGCCGCGCCTTGGAGGCCCAGCAGTCTGCTGAGGGACTCTTCCAATCACATATTGCGCACTGGTTATTATGACAAGAAATCTATTGTGGCTGGGAAGGAGCCGGCAAGATCAGGTGTGGCAAAGGCATCTGTGGTTTAATCTGCACTTTCCGGTCATGATTTATTCAAATGAAGACGCAGCTGGATTTTGCATTTAATTCATCGTCACGAAAGCTGGGTGCCAAATTCAGATGAGGTTGAGACATGTCAGTGGAAGTGACCAGAGGTCTATCGCTAGTAATGTTTATGACACTGAATTAATTCAGACCGGACAAAGCTCGATCAAGGGTGAAGGCAACTCCTATATTAATACCGGGCGAATGTGCTATTTTTTGCTTTATTTTACAAATAAGCAAGTTCAATCTGACACTGAAAAATAATTTGCAACTGTTCTGTTGAATGACATAGAACCCACTATCTGCCCAGTCCCAACATCGTCACCATATCAATTAACGAAGTTGACTTTTTTCCTAAAAGTTACTAACTATATACTAAAATAAACATGTAAATGCTTCACATGTGAAGATTGCATTTTAAACACAGAACATTGAACAGCGTAATCTGCAGGGCGAGGAGCCGACAAATAGAAAAACCCAAGGTATATTTTTCCCTACTATGGGTAAAATGGCTTCGTTCTGTGCCGTCGTTTTATATATTATAGAATACAGAAATCAGATTGTTGCAGAAAAGCTGCTGTTATAATATATTCCAATTGCCTTTCATGCTAGAAGACTGGTTTCAAGCAAAAGGGGAAATGTACATACCTGAATTAAAAGTCAACTGAAAAATATATGAACTTTCCGGTTGTAAACTTCATTTGCAGAACCGAGGACCGTGATGATGAATCACACTGAAGAGATCGTATTTATTGTTTCCTTCAAATGTTGCCCAGTATTTCCATATTTTTAAAAATGAATTCACTTTCTTATGAAATGCTGCTTTTTATATTTTAAAACTAATATCCAAAAGAGCCAAAATCTGCAGAGTAGTGTGACTGCAGTGTGACAAAAAAGATAGGAGAGAAATTGTAAGTAATCAATGAAGGCCTTTGCGAGTGAAAATGGCATTTTAATGACGCATTTTTAAAATGGAAAATTATATAATTGAATTTAGCAGCAAAGGCCTTAAGAAAGATTGTAAGTTGACCCTCAGGCAATTCACATCACAGCAACTGGCTATGTTTTGCGGATTAATGCAGTACTTAATGTTGCAAATTTATGAAATACATGATGACCAATCTCAACCTTTAAGAATATTTTTATGACAGACACAATAACAGATGGGCCAATATCCATCTTTATCGTATGCTGGTTTACAGTTCAGCCAAAACAGTATTACCTCATGGCAGTAGAATTTGGAATTAAATATTTTAATATTGATGGCAATGTTAACCATTGAAAACTCAATACAATTAAGGTATACAAGCGGATATTGTGCATATTATATTGTAATCATTTGCAAAACAAATTAAACTATTTAAAAATGAAATCATGTTTGGAAGTGATAAGCCACGCTCTGGCTGCAGTCATTGGTTAATAATTTAAATGTAATTTGGGGATAATCTATATTAGTGTAAATCATCAGCTCCCGGCAATTCGTACACATGTAAAAACATGCCACGGGTAAGAAGCCAGGATTTTTACATCTTCAAATAGGAAAGGGAGACTTGTTTGGAAACAACTATTGAAGAGAGTTATCCTTTTATTGAAGGACAACTATCGGTGCACAAAGCTGTTTATGTTTGGAAGTCTTAACTATTTGTTATTCTCTTCAATGAAAATGCAGTAAGTTCTGAATATGGCGTTTACAACATTAATATTTATCACCACGCGTAATGGCCCCATAGCAGAAGAGTCCACGTCGCGGGGCTGAAAGCTGGAAGTGTCCTGAGCTAATTCT
This sequence comes from Rhinoraja longicauda, assembly GCF_053455715.1. Classification (NCBI taxonomy): domain Eukaryota; kingdom Metazoa; phylum Chordata; class Chondrichthyes; order Rajiformes; family Arhynchobatidae; genus Rhinoraja; species Rhinoraja longicauda. Next base: position 2,131,504 of record NC_135965.1, on the reverse strand, counting down.
GCTACCACCATCATCTACTGTACAAGTGAGGCTCCCACTGATTGTCGCCGGAAGCTTGCCCCTTTTCAGGACGGCCGACGATAGTGATGCAACATTTGAATGATGGACATGAAAGAAGAAGACCACGCATAATAAAACATGTTCTCAGTTCGACTAGTAATTATTTGAGGAGCATTACATAAATCTGATCGAACTTTCAACAATCTAAGTATGCCATGGACCCTCGGTTGAAAAGAAATCTAATTTACAACAAAAGTGCACTCTAAGAGAGAGAAAACAAGGATCACAAAGAAACATTGATAACTGATGAATTATTTCAAAAATGTAATATCTGCATGTAACCATTAAAATACAGAGTGTGTGGGTGTTGTGAATGTTTGAAACACTTTACTGACAATACATTTTCACTTTGCTCATCTCTAACTCTTCCAATCCCTTTCTTGTCTTCTCTATCTTCCAGCCCAGGAAATTGAGTAGTGACCAAGTGCACAGATTTTCAAAGTTACCTTTGGCTACATTCCTTCTCATCCTGCTTCTGGTGAGGACTCCACTTCATTCTCCAATTTTCTGTGCCTTCGTTGCATCTGTTCTGATGGCAGCACCTTGTACAGAGTGGTTCCTATCTATCTTTTACCTCCACGATGGTTTCCCTTCAATCATTGTTGACATGCCTCTCAATGGTATCTCTTCCATTTCCTGTTCCTCTACTCTTATCCTCTTTCCTCCCATTTGGAACAAAGACAATGTTCTCTTGCTTCCATCTTTATCTAAAGTCTACACAATCAGCAAATCATTCTCTACAAATTTTGATATTAACACTGGACACATCTCCCCTACTTCCTTTCTTTCAGCATTTTGAAGGGAATGTTTTCTTCACAATGTTTTAACTTCACAATGTTCTATCACCTCTTCTCATGGCACCTTCCATGAAACCACAGGAATTGAAATACTTGCCTATTTAACCTGCCTATTGCCCGGGAATCTAAACATTCTTTTCAGGTGAAGCAAGGATTTACTTGTATTTCTTCCAATTTAGTACTCTTTGTGATAGGGTCTTCTCTAAATTTGTGAAACCAATACAAATACAGGAAATTGAGTAGTGACCAAGTGCACAGATTTTCAAAGTTACCTTTGGCTACATTCCTTCTCATCCTGCTTCTGGTGAGGACTCCACTTCATTCTCCAATTTTCTGTGCCTTCGTTGCATCTGTTCTGATGGCAGCACCTTGTACAGAGTGGTTCCTATCTATCTTTTACCTCCATTCTCTTTCATCTAATACCACCACCACCTGTGTCGACACAGGGAAGTGCACATACTGGTTTACAAGAAAAGACAGAAAGACCTGAATATTAGAAAAAGAATCCAAAAAGTCAAACAAAATATGTCATGGCTGTTGCCCCAGAAGAACACAGACACAAAGTGCTGGAGTATTTCAGCAGGACAGGCAGCATCTCTGGAGAGAAGGAATGGGTGACGTTTCGGGTCGAGACCCTTCATCAGTCTGAAGAAGGGTCTCAACCCAAAACGTCACCCATTCCTTCTCTCCAGAGATGCTGCCTGTCCCACTGAGATACTCCCAGCCTTTTGTGTCTACATTCGATTGAAACCAGCATCTGCAGTTCTTTTCTACACATTTTGTCCACCCCAAAAGAATAATTGCCCGCAGAACCCCCTCTTTCCTTAAAAGACACAAAGTGCTGGAGTAACTCAATGGGTCAAGCAGCTTCTCTGGAGAACATGGATATGCAACGTTTCAGGTCGGGACCCATTGTCAGACTGATGGAGATTGAATTATTGTGTCAATCTGCCTCTTCTGGTTTCCATCCCATCACAGATGTTCCTTTTCCCTCTCTTGGCTCTTCTCTTTTATTTGCAACTTAAAACATGATTTTTTCCCAGTTCTGATTAAAATTAATCGATGTGAAACCTTCCTGACAGACAGGAAGCAGCATGTGAGGCTGGGAAAGCACATCTCGGATCCGCAGACCCTCAGCATAGGAGCACCGCAAGGCTGCGTACTCTCCCCTCTCCTGTACTCTCTCTACACCAACGACTGCACCTCCACAGACTCCTCTGTCAAGCTCCTCAAGTTTGTGGATGACACAACCCTGATTGGACTGATCCAGGATGGGGAGGAATCTGCCTACAGAGGGGAAGTGACACAGCTGGCGCCCTGGTGCCATCGCAACAACCTGGAGCTCAATGCTCTTAAGGCAGTGGAACTTATTGTAGATTTTTGAAGAGCTTCCCCTCCCCTCCCCCCACTCACCATGAACAACACCACAGTCACATCAGTGGAGTCATTTAAGTTCCTTGGAACCATCATCTCCAGGGACCTTAAATGGGGGGCCACCATCGAAAGTCAAAAAGGCCCAGCAGAGGATGTACTTCCTCCGGCAACTGAGGAAACACAATCTGCCACAGGCAATGATGGTCCAATTCTACACTGCTATCATTGAGTCCGTCCTCACCTTCTCCATCATGATCTGGTTTGGCTCAGCCACCAAGCACGACATCCGGAGGCTGCAACGGATCGTTCGCACAGCTGAGAAGGTTGTTGGCTGCAACCTTTTCCCCATTGACGAACTGTGCAATGCAAGGGCCAGGAAGCGAGCGGGCAAGATCATCTCTGACCCCTCTCACCCTAGCCACAAAATCTTTGAAGCACTTCCCTCTGGAAGGCAACTCCGGACTGTCAAAGCAGCCACAGCCAGACATAAAAACAGCCTTTTTCCACGAGTGGTAGTTCTACTCAATAACCAAAGTCTGTAGTCTCTTTTATGCTCTGGTTTATTTTCATGCACATGTTTAGACCGTAATGTTGTATCCTTATTGTTTTGATGTGTTAATGCTTTATTCTTAATTGTTAACTGTATGTTTGTGTTGTCATTTGTGAGCGGAGCACCAAGGCACATTCCTCGTTTATGCACATACTTGGCCAATAAACTTATTCATTCATTCATTCATTCATTCCTAGCTGGAGGAGAGAAGGAAGATAGGGGATTAAAATGGGATGCCTAGCTGCTAGCAGTGTTCCCTTGTTGCAGGTTTGAGGCAAACTGAGCCACTGGGACAAAACTGAGACCACTGGTGCCACTGTGTGGTCAAGACTGTGTTGCTGGGAAGAGATCCTAGACACCCAGCGCCGCTACTGAGTCTAGGACTGAGTGGTCTGGGCAAGCCTGAAATACCAGAACCTGCCTCCTGGCCACAGACAATGAGGGTTTTCACATGTGAGTGCAAACACACCCACAGAGACATGCACATGTGTGTACAGGCACAAACCTCCACTCTCCCCCCCCCCCCCCCCCCCAAAGATAATCTAGAGACTGCCAGCACCACCTCTCCAAGCCCAAAGCTGTGCAGCAGGAAGAAGTCTGAGACTGCCAGTTCCTTCTCTTGAGGCAGGAGTGAACTGCAGCAAGAAGCCTAAGATTGCTGCGCATCCTCCTTTGAATACCAGGACTGAGCTGCTGGAGCAAGCTTGAGATGGCCAGTGACATTGCACATGTGCTCTGTTGGCAAGGGACAGCGCCCTCATGTGGATCTGGATTTTCTTACCACTATAAATAAAATGTATCACGTGAGGTCACCCTACTGCAAGTATCACTGCCGAGCCTGGTGTCATTCATTGATGCCAAACTGGTGGAGAATGCAGGCAAGACTACACTGGCTACTCGCATGATGAGAGAAGAAATCCAAATGGAGAATTGCTACTGTTTCCAATGTTTTCTTGACATTGATTGGTCTCCTTTTTCTGGATGTGCCACATAGAAACATAGAAAATAGGTGCAGGAGTAGGCCATTCGGCCCTTCGAGCCTGCACCGCCATTCAATATGATCATGGCTGATCATTCAGCTCAGTAGCCTGTACCTGCCTTCTCTCCATACCCCCTGATCCCTTTAGCAAAAAGGGCCACATCTAACTCCCTCTTAAATATAGCCAATGAACTGGCCTCAACTACCTTCTGTGGCAGAGAATTCCACAGACTCACCACTCTCTGTGTGAAGAAATGTTTTCTCATCTCGGTCCTAAAAGACTTCCCCCTTATCCTTATCCTGGTTCTGGACTCCCCCAACATCGGGAACAATCTTCCCGCATCTAGCCTCTCCAACCCCTTAAGAATTTTATATGTTTCTATAAGATCCCCCCTCAGTCTTCTAAATTCCAGCGAGTACAAGCCCAGTCTATCCAGTCTTTCCTCATATGTAAGTCCCGCCATCCCAGGGATCAATCTGGTGAACCTTCTTTGTACTCCCTCTAAGGCAAAAACGTCTTTCCTCAGGTTAGGAGACCAAAACTGCACACAATACTCCAGGTGCGGTCTCACCAAGGCCCTGTACAACTGCAGCAGAACCTCCCTGCTCCTAAACTCAAATCCTCTTGCTATGAATGCCAACATACCATTCGCTTTCTTCACTGCCTGCTGCACCTGCATGCTTGCTTTCAATGACTGGTGCACCATGACACCCAGGTCCCGTTGCATCTCCCCTTCTCCCAATCGGCCACCATTCAGGTAATACTCTGCTTTCCTGTTCTTGCCGCCAAAGTGGATAACCTCACATTTATCCACATTATATTGCATCTGCCATGCATTTTCCCACTCGCCTAATCTATCCAAGTCACTCTGCAGCCTCCTAGCATCCTCCTCGCAGCTAACACTGCCACCCAGCTTCGTGTCATCCGCAAACTTAGAGATGTTGCATTCAATTCCCTCGTCCAAATCATTAATATACACTGTAAATAACTGGGGTCCCAGCACTGAGCCTTGCGGTACCCCACTAGTCACTGCCTGCCATTCCGAAAAGGACCCGTTTATTCCTACTCTTTGCTTCCTGTCCGCCAACCAATTTTCTATCCACCTCAACACTGAACCCTCAATACCGTGTGCTTTAAGTTTGTACACCAATCTCCTATGTGGGACCTTGTCGAAGGCCTTCTGAAAGTCCAGATATAACACATCGACTGGTTCTCCCTTATCCACTCTACTAGTTACATCCTCGAAAAATTCTATAAGATTCGTCAGACATGATTTGCCTTTGGTAAATCCATGCTGACTTTGTCCGATGATATCACCACTTTCCAAATGTAATGCTATCACATCTTTAATAACTGACTCTAGCATTTTCCCCACTACCGATGTTAGGCTAACTGGTCTATAATTCCCCGTTTTCTCTCTCCCTCCCTTTTTAAAAAGTGGGGTTACATTAGCTACCCTCCAGTCCTCAGGAACTACTCCAGAATCTAAAGAGTTTTGAAAAATTATCACTAATGCATCCACTATTTCTGAGGCTACTTCCTTAAGCACTCTGGGATGCAGCCTATCTGGCCCTGGGGATTTATCTGCCTTTAATCCATATAATTTACCTAACACCACTTCCCGACTAACCTGGATTTCCCTCAGTTCCTCCATCTCATTAGACCCCCGGTCCCCCGCTATTTCCGGCAGACGGTTTATGTCTTCCTTAGTGAAGATAGAACCAAAGTATTTGTTCAATTGGTCTGCCATCTCCTTGTTCCCTATGATCAATTCACCTGTTTCCGACTGCAAGGGACCTACATTTGCCTTAACTAATCTTTTCCTCTTGACATATCTATAAAAGCTTTTGCAGTCTGTTTTTATGTTCCTTGCCAGTTTCCCCTCATAATCTATTTTCCCTTTCCTAATTAAGCCCTTTGTCCTCCTCTGCTGGACTCTGAATTTCTCCCAGTCCTCTGGTATGCTACTTTTTCTGGCTAATCTGTATGCTTCGTACATCGGGCCCCATCTTGTAGTCGGAATATCATTCAGAAGAATTTCTCTTGAAAAGGAAAGCTGGACATTAAATCCTCCTCATTGATGACCCTCAGACTATCTTTGCTCGGACTTTACCGGCTTGACCTTGCACTAAACATTATTCCCTTATCATGTATCTATACACTGTAAATGGCTCGATTGTAATTATGTATTGTCTTCCTGCTGACTGGATAGCACGCAACAAAAGCTTTTCACTGTACCTCAGTACACATGACAATAAACTAAACTGACTGACTGAAATCACCTTGAGACTGTATGATTCCCAACGCCACAGGACTGAAACAAAAAAAAGATAATAAGATGAAGCCTAAGATCTCATTTGTGTTTTTTTAACCCTTCTTTAACGAGCAATTTATGCAGAAAGACCCATCTGTGCCCCTGTATAGCTTACAACTGTACCTTTTGGTTTATAAAGGCATCTCTAATTTTTCCTATTGAAATGTCGCAACTTAGCTTTTTTTGTGTTAGATTTTATCTGCCACATGATTGCCCATGCACCAGCTAATGCCCTCTATATACATTAACAAGTATTAGAAAACGTTTTGGACCCAACACTGATCCCTGGGGAACTATATATTTCCCTCTGGTCTGAAAATAGTCATTTGATATTGTTTTCAGTGACATTTCTAAGCATGCTGATTCTGTACCTTTTTGTTTTATAGGCTTCAACCTTATTGACAACCAACTGGACAAGATTTTATCAAATGATCAAGAGTTGATATATTGCTGGATATTTCTGACTCCTGATCGCTTCAGTTCCATCATGTGTTCTAGCTTGAACTTGTCAGATTCTCGCCTGGATCCGAATGTAATAAACACACTCAAGGCCACTGAACATAAATGCTTTGTTTTATTCGTCCGCCATTCCTTTTCATCCTGAAAACGTGTCCTCTGACCTTTCTGACTCATAGTAACACGTAATACATTTAAATATGATGTCAGTTACCATGACATCCCTCCCTTATCAAACAAAATGGTTATCCACATCATCATATTGTAAACTGAACATTCCAACGCCATTTAGGATATGGCATTCGTCACATCGATAATGCATCATTTTCACATGTCCTATTTCTCATAGTCCTCCTATTTCTTGGGTGGTCTTCGCTGACATTTTGGTCTGGCCACTGCCTCTGTCTGCTGGTACTGGATTATGATCTGTCATATCCTGTTCCACCGATTCATCATCTCGATTATGGTTTCACATAGTCTCCTCTTCAGACTCGTGCATTCTTGGCTCCTCGATTTGGTAGCCTTAAGTCTGATTCCCCCACAGTCTCAACTTCATTTTGCAGTATCCCTGGACTCTCACAACGGTGATAGTTTTTCACATACGACGTGTTTCTATCATATTTGACTCCATCTGGCGATTGGATCGTCACCATTTTCCCTTCTCTGGACACCACTGCGTATGGTTGTGTGTCTATTTTGCTTGGACTTTATCTCCTCACTAACACCTCATCTCCTGGCATCACATCAGATAGTCTGGCACCTCGTCTCCTGTCTGCATAGAGCTTTGATGCCGTTTTCTTTTCTGTATCATGATCTCTCGCTTCTTGATCACTTACCATGTCACTAACCAATGGTATCTTGGTCCGGATTTTCTTTCCAAATAACAATTCTGCCGGACTCTTCCATGTTATGCTGTGTGGTATTGCTCTACATGCTGCTACATATGATATGAGCATCTCCTTCCAATCTTTGCCTTCTGATTGGGTAATTTGCAACCTCTTCTCTAGAGATTGGTTCTGACGTTCCACTTCTCCGTTACCTTGCGGCCACTTTGGTGTAATTTTGTGATAGTACACACCTGTGTTCTTCATGTAGTCAGCAAACTTCTGAGATGAACTGAGGCCCATTGTCTGAATATAATGTCACTGGTAGACTGTGTCTTGCAAAGATTCCCATCAAAACTGCTAGTCTTTTCAAATGTTGTCGACTTCATTATCGCATACTCATAATATCTGCTGTAGTATCATCATATCATATCATATATATACAGCCGGAAACAGGCCCTTTCGGCCCACCAAGTCCGTGCCGCCCAGCGATCCCCGTACATTAACACTATCCTACACCCACTAGGGACAATTTTTACATTTACCCAGCCAATTAACCTACATACCTGTACGTCTTTGGAGTAATCAATCACAACTAGTATCGATTCTCCAGATGCAAGTAGGCCTAGAAAATTGACAGCAACATCTTCCCATGGACCTGTCGGTAGAAATGTGCTTTGTATTGGATCAGGTGGATTGGGCCTGCTTACCATCTGACATCCATGGCATGACCTCACATTGTGAGCAATTCTGGGCACAATATCTGAGAAAGGATATGCTGACTCTGGAGAGGGTCCAGAGGAGGTTTACAAGAATGATCCCAGGAATGAGTAGGTTAACCTATGATGAGCATTTGTCGGCACTGGGCCTATACTTGCTGGAGTTTAGAAGAATGAAGGGGGACCTTATTGAAACAAACAGAATAGTGAAAGGCTTGGATAGAGTGGAATATGGAGAGGATGTTTCCACTAGTGGGAGAGTCTAGGACTAGAAGTCATAGCCTCAGAATTAAAGGACGTTCTTTTACGAAAGGAGATGAGGAGAAATTTCTTAGTCAGAGGGTGGTGAATCTATGGACTTCTTTGCCACAGAAGGCAGTGGATGCTGTCAGTGGATATTTTTCAGGTAGAGATAGAGATAGATTCAATAGTCAATAGTCGTTTATTTGTCACATACACATAAATGTGTAGTGAAATGAAACATTACCCGCAGTTCAACAATAAGACCAATAAGAATAATCAATAAGAATGCAATAACGCACACAATCATAAACTAACACCAAACAAAAAGAAACATCCATCACAGTGAGTCACCTCCAGTCCCTCCTCACTGTGATGGAAGGCCAGAATGTCTTTTCTTTTCCCTGCCGTTTTCCCCCACGGTCAGGCTGTTGAAGTTGCCACTTCGGGGCGGTCGGGGCTCCCGACATTGAAGCCCCCGCCGGGCGGTTTAAGGTCCACGGCCTATTCCAGGCCGCGCCGGACGGTGAAAGGTCCGCGGCGGGCCGACCCAAGCACCGCGATTCGGGGCGGGCAAAGACGCTGCCGCTGCCGGAGCTCCCGTGGTCGGCCCCCACCCAGGGCAGGGCCTACGACGTCCACGCGGCCCACGCCGGAGCCTCCGGAGACGAGTCGCAGCCGCTCCCGCAGCATCCGAAGGTAGCCAGCGCCGCAGGTGGTGAGTCCGGGCCGCGGGCTCTGCGAATCAGAGCCCAGGTGGTCCCAGGTGCATGGCCGGTGGTAGGCCACAGCGGGAGCGGAGACACGACACAGAAACAAAGGTCGCGTCTCCGTTCGGGAGAGAGAATTTTACAGTTACAGTTCCCGTTCCCTCCCACCCACCCCACATAACATACAAACACTACACCATATTAAAACTACAATTCATACAAAAACAACAAAAGACACAAAAGACAGACGGACTGCAGGCAAGCCGCAGCTGCGAGGGCAGCGCTGGCTCCTGATTCTTGATTAGTACAGGTGTCAGAGATGATGGGGATAAAACAGGAGAATGGGGTTTGGAGGGAGAGATAGATCAGCCATGATTGAATGGCAGAGTAGACTTGATGGGCCAAATGGCCTCTTTCAACTCCATCACTTATGTTATTCCACATTATTTTCCATCCCTGGCCAACATACGTTTGTGAGAAGATTTTGTTTCATTCCAACAACTCCTAAATGTCCCTCATGAGCCAATGCAATCATCTTTGACCTCAGATTGTTGGCACTACGATCCTGTTTTCTCTCAGCACACACTTTCCAATTGTGCATAGTTCATCTCTGATAGTTGCATATGCCCTGTGTGGACATTCCTTCCAGTCACCTCTTTGGATCCTCTATCTAACATCTTGTAGTTCAGGATCCTTGTCCAACTGACTCTTCTTCTATTTCGCTAGTTCTCATTGCCCTTGGTGTAGAGTGTACTGCAACAAATCTTACAAATGATTCTGCTTCTGTCTCCAGTAAAGATCCTTGCCAACTTTGAGCAATCTGGATAATGAGTCAGCTGTATTGTTCTTTCCAGTGATGTGGATCACTCTGCACTTGTACTGTTGGAGTCTAAGCATGCATCTTTCAATCCAGGAATATGGTTTGGATCGAGGGGAGTAGATTGTCTCCAGTGGTTTGTGGTCTGTCCACAACTCAAACTCGATGCCATACAGGTATGCATGAAAGTGTTCACATGCCCACACCTCCTTTTCTGTCTGGGAATATCTTCTTTCTATTTCCGTCAATGACCTGCTGCAAACGGTATGACTCTCGATTGTCCCGCATGATTCTGTACAAGTATGGTTCCTAGTCTGTAATAACTTGGGTTGGTGCATTTGGATCATAGTATCCCAACGTATGGGCACTCATAAAACTCTGTTTCAACATCTGAAATTGTTCTTTGTTCTGGATTAAACACAAAGCGCACATTCTTCCTTGTCAACCGCCTCAGTAGCTCTGCTATAGTAGCTAGGATTGGAATAAATCGTGCACAAAAATTCACCAAACCAAGAAAACTCCTTACTTTAGTTGTATCTCTTGGTTCTTGAACTTCTTCCACAGTTTCAATCTTGCCCTCAGCTGGATAGATGCCATTATTGGTCATCTTGTGGCCCATAAACACCATTTCTGATACACCAAGCAAACATTTGTTCGCATTAACTGTCAATCTAGCAGCCTTCAACTGAACTAGTGTCTGCCTGAGTCTCTCATCATGTTCCTCACATGTGGTACCATGAATAATGCAGGCATGCGAGTGAAGTAAAAAAAGAGGAAAAGAGCCGACCGATTGGGTGAGGCGTACAACGGGGGTCAAAAAATTGGAAAAATTTACAAACAAAATGACCAGTTTCAGGCCTCTTTTAATGCATTACAAAGTAAAAACAGACATTACAAAATAATGTGAATATGTCACTGTATACTAATAACATTTTGAAGTAAATTTGCACATTAATTGATAATCAGCCCAAAAAGGTGGTATTGGCTTTTCTGCTGTTTTTTATATTTAAACCCTGTCTTAATTAATTTAGTTATATAATCTTGCACTTAAATTTAATATTTACTCATTACAGTTCCACCACTGATTTTCTGGCACTCTTGGTTCCAGAGCTTTGCTGGTTTATCCAGCAGGCCAAGGAAGTCGGCTATGGGGATAGATGTGCTGGTTCCAGCTGGGCTGGAGTTCCAAAGCCCCGGCCGCAGGTTGCAAATTCAACCCACCGATCGGCCGTGGAAGTCCCGATGAGGTCGAGATTGGCTGCTTGCCCAGCCTAGGTGCCACATTTTCGGGGAGACTTCCAGGGCACCGGGGGATTTCTCACAGAACCGCTAGTGACCTCTAGCGCCCCAATTGACAAATTGGCCATGGAAGTCCCGATGAGGTCAAGATTGGCTGCCTTGTCCAGCCTAGGTGCCACATTTTTGGGGAGACTTCCAGGGCGCCAGGGATTTCTCGTGGAACCCTTAGCGACCTCTAGCGAACCCTTGTGTTCATTACATCGTTTTTTTCTTTCTTTTTTTCAATCCAATTTCTCTGTTTATTTGGCAAAATGAAAAAGGCGGAAATCATGCAAAAAGCGTGGAAAATGGATATTAAAAATGCGGAAATTTACGGAACCGCGGAAAGTTTACATGCCTGATAATATAATCTGAGATGTTTGCAGTTCCAGGAATCCCTTGAATTACCTTTCCAATTTTATATTGGTAAATCTCTGGTGTGGAATTGACTTTGAACATCAACCTCTTATATCGGTATAGTCCACGATGTGTGACAAAAGTAGTTATTTTCCTTGACTTTGGGTCCAACTCCAACTGATGATAACCCCAATTTAGGTCTAGCTTTGAAAATACTCTTGTAGGACCTCATCAACAGTAGGTATGGGGGTCTCTCCCATATCGCCTCATTAACACGTTTCATGTCCATGCAAAACCTTATCTCTCAATTTGGTTTTGGTACTACCACAACTGGGCTGACCTGACCCATGGTGTCGATTCTTCAACAGGATCAATGATATCCTGTTCAATGAGCTCATGGATCTTAGACTTAACCTTTTCTCTTAGTTTAGTTTTTTAGTTTAGTTTAGAGAATTATCCTTGAAACATCCAACCGTATGGAGTGGTTTTGATGATCTACAAGGATCAAATTTCTTCTCACACTTTCTTGAAGTGCATTTTATCTTATTCTGTTTTAAGTCTTCCTACAGTGCTCTGTCAATAACATTGCTATCACTTCCAGAGTCTACTATAATGTCTACTTCCACACCTCCAATTCTCAACGGCACCTTTGCGTGTTTATTGTTGATGGGATCCATCGAAGTGACTGTGAGGAATGTCCACACAGGACATATGCAGCTATCAGAGATGAACTATGCACAGTTGGGAAGGTGTGTGCTGAGAGGAAACAGGATCGTAGTGCCAACAAAGCTGAGGTCATGCGTTGGCTCATGAGAAACATTTAGGAGTTGTTGGAACTAAACAATTACTAGTTCACCCTCATCACCAATGTCAGATCATCGCCTTGATCCAAATGTAATAAACACACTTCAAGGACACTGTTTTATTCATCTGCCATTCCTTTTCATCTTGGCAACATGTGTCCGCTGACATTTCTGACTCATAGTAATACGTGATACATTTAAATATGACGTCAGGTACCATGACAGAACTTACTCCACCTTCTATTAATTTTGTTCAGGAAAATTAACATGAATTGTCTGGGAGAGGCAAGCCATCATTGAAATATCTGCATGCACAAATATTCAGACAGGTTTAACCCCCACTTGGCTGGAATTGCTCATCTAATCCTCTTCATGAGAGGGAGCTGCAGAGCATAAGTCATATACAGGAAATTCCCATCTGTGCCTTTTCATGTTGCACAAAGTGAATTCCTGTAAAGGATGCTCCTGCACATTCTCCACTTCCTTGCCTCCAATCTGCCTGCCATCTGGATGTGCCATCGCTAGCAGTTCTGCCATCAGGGTTCTCCTCATGGGTGTCTTCCCCTTTGCATTATGGAGCTGGAGGGTGGGTGGGGGGTGAATGATGTGGAAGAAAAAACTGCAAATGCTGGTTTGAACCGAAGATAGACACAAAGCTGGAGTAACTCAGTGGGACAGGCAGCATCTCTGGAGAGAAGAAACGGGTGACGTTTTGGGTCGAGACCCTTCTTCAGACTGGTTAGGAATAAGGGAAACGAGAGCTATGGACGGTGATGTGGAATGATAAACAATGAATGAAAGATATGCAAAAAAGTAACGATGATAAAGGAAACAGGCCATTCATTGTAAGCTGTTTTTAGGGTGAAAATGAGAAGCTAGTGCGACTAGGGTGAGGGAGGGATAGAGAGAGAGAATGCCGGGGCTATCTGAAGTGAGAGAAATCACGAATGATGGTGGTGGTGACGATGATGATGAGAGTTGCAAAGCAGTACTGTGGACAGCCTTTTAAGCTAATTCAGAGACACCCAGGCAGCCTGCGGTTTATGCAGCCAAGAGAGATCAGTGTTTCATGTATATATTGAGACATTGCAGTGTCTGAATAGTTCAATAGGCTGTTCTTGTTGTACCTCCACTCTATTCGCCTGATCTTTGGGTAACAGGTATGAAGAAGATAAACACAAAATGCTAGAGTAATTCCATGGGACAGGCAGCATCTCTGGAGAGAAATGGGTAATGTTTCAGGACTGAAGGGTCTCAACCCAAAACATCACCCATTCCTTCTCTCCAGAGATGCTGCTTCTTCCGCTGAGTTACTCCAGCATTATGTGTCTATCTTTGGTGTAACCAGCATCTGCAGTTCCTTCCTACAGATATGAAGAAGGGCAAGTCAGTCGGGAGACCTACTCGTTGATAGGTCACAGCATATGTGTAGGGAATGGACAGATGATCTTTCGGGGTTAGCACTCTTCTTCAGACACGGTTTTAATATGAAGATGGCGATAATTAAGAGAAAGGCCCTCTTTATTTTTTGACAGATAAGCATCACAATCCTTCATCTTATCTATTGGCTGCACCTTATACTTACACATCTTCTACACTCTCTTACACTAACTTTATTACAAATTATCTGCCTCATGCAACATTTAGGAGAATTCTACATAAAAGCTGATCGCATTTAATCGTAATTTGCTAAACATGAATGAACCAAAAGAGGAGCCATCCCCAATTCATACCTTTATTGCTTGGGAGTTATTCATTTTTTCTCGGCACTAAGGGTGATGGGTGTATGGAGCGAGCTGCCAGAGGTAGTTGAGGCAGGGACTATCGCAACGTTTAAGAAACAGCTACACTGGTACATGAAGAAAGGTCTCGACTCCAAACGTCACCCATTCCTTCTCTCCAGAGATGCTGCCTGTCCCGCTGAGTTACTCCAGCATTTTGTGTCTATCTATCTTCGGTGTAAAACAACCATCTGCAGTTCCTTCCTACACCATAATGGATATGATAGGGTAGGTTTGGAGGGATATGGCCCAAGCAGGCAAGCGCAGGCAGGTGGGACTAATGTAACTGGGACATGTTGGCTGGTGTCGGCAAGTTGGGACGAAGGGCCTGTTTCCACGCTCGCTGTGTCACTCTATAACTCGACAGGCCATCCTTTTACCGGTCTCCCATTACTTTTCAGCGAAATTCTACACTTTCATCTTTCTCATCCTCTCATTTTCTCTCTTTCTTCCTTCCTTTCTTTTTTTTCCTCTCTCTCTTTCTTTCTTTCTTCCCCCCCCCCCCCTTGTTTTCGTGGCACTATTTCGGCCGCCATCCTCCGCTCCGGCTTTCAACGCCGGTGGGTGCTGCCGTGTGCGCGGGCGGCTCTGGCAGTTGGAGTCAGACTGACGGACGGCCGGCCGGCTCGCGGGCACGAGCTGCCGACGCGCGGCCAGTTGGGGTTGAAGCGCGCTCTCGCTCGCTCACGGGCACGAGCTGCCGGCGCGCCTCCACAGAGTGCGGACGGTTGGGGTTGGAGCGCTCACTCGCTCGCGGGCGCGGGCACGAGCTGCCGGCGCGCGGCCACAGAGTGCGGACGGTTGGGGTCGGAGCGCCCACGCGGGCGCGAGCACGAGCTGCCGGCGCGCGGCCGCTGAGCCCGCCCTGCCCGGGCTGAGCCGAGCCGAGTCTCCCGGCATCCACCGGGGCAGCTGTTCGCCGTGATGGAGGACTCGAAGAAAGGGCAGCAGGCGCCGGCCGCCACACGCCGGAGCGATGAGAAGCCAGCCGCGGCCAAAGGGAAGGACAGCAAGGAGGAAGAACTGGTAATGAATGTATCTGCCGGGGGGAGGGGAGTGAAGTGAACGATGGCCACGTCCAGCATTCGTCAGTTTGCTGTGTCACTGTGGACATGTCGCTGGTGGATGCAGAGTCACTGAGCGAGGCCCGAGCCCGGGGCCTTCCCAACTCCGACCCCACTCACCGCTCCTCTCCTTCCCTTCAGCGCCCTCCCCCAACCCGCCCCGACTAGTCTTGTTTCCAATGCATTTCGCTGCGAACAGGCAAGCCGGGCCCGGGCTTCTGCGCGGAAACTAGGCCGCGATCATTGCTTTTTAACTCATGTTGTGGTAAAACTTTCTACCGATTAGAGACGTGCTGGGTTTTTTTTTTACTGCAATTTTGCCTAATATCAAGAATCCAGTTTACATTCAGAATGGTTCCAGAATGTTCGCAACATCTCTCGTTATGTTTCCTCAATAATTTTGTGAGTTTGTTTCAAATGGCGAAACGAAGTAAAATTGTGGGGGGTATCATAAATGTTAGAGTTTGCCTCTGACGTTTCCTGGAGAATTAAACCCCACGTTTCGGTAATTTAGTTTGGTGTATTAGTTCTCATTCTGAACTTGTGTTTCACTGTAAACACGAGTATAACAAATTGAAATTGTCAGTCTGCGGCAATTCGTGGAGAGTGCTTTAAAACAAGTTTCTGAGATTCTTTGTTACTGACTTGTTTGCAAACATTGGAGCCTTGTCGAACTTTAATTCGCTGATCCATGACCTGCCTTACAACAGTGAGTATCCGTCAGTGACTAAAATCTGTAGACTCAAAGGAAGTTTTAAATTTATTTATAATAGGGTGCTGTGTTGGTATTCCTTTTTTATGGAATCAATATTGACCCTATTTGAATACGGCCTCTTGTGCTGTTGGATATGATTTGTGCTTGTGGATATGGCCATTGTAAGCGTAGTGACATGAATCAACACTTTTAGAATTTCATCTTTTGGAAGGTTCGTATGGAGCAAAACTCCAATGATCCAGTGCTTTTGGGACCTGGCTAATGACAAACACAGATTTTCCTTCTGTTAGATTAGAACAAGCTGCCAGAGGAAGTGGTAGAGGTGGAACAATTATAATGTTTAATGTGCATTTGATGAGTACAGGGACAGAAAAGGATCGAAAAAAGGAATATGGACCAATTACAGACAAACAGGACAAGTTCAGTTAGGCAACTTTGTTGGCGTGGATGAGTTGTGCTGAAGGATCTGTTTCAATGCTGTGTGACTTTGACTCAAAAGAGTTATATTGAGGTTACAAATTCATATCTAAGCACCAAAGATAGACACAAACTGCTGGAGTAACTTAGCAGGTCAGACCGCATCTCTGGAGAAAAGGATAAAGTGACATTTTGGGTCGGGAGTTCCAACCCGAAACGTCACCTTTCAATTTTCTCCGGAGATGCCTAGACTCTGCTGCCTAAGGTGGTGATTGAGGCAATAGGGACATTCAAGCGTTGTTTTGATAGGTACACAGATATACAGGGAATGGATGGATGTGAATCACATGCAGGCAGAGAAGATTAGTTTATCTTGGCATCATTTTCAGCTGAAGGGCCTGTTCTTGTGCTGCATTGTTCTATGTTTCAAAGCAGCCTCAATAGATTGTAAAACATGGTCTCAGCTTCGACCTGTTGTATTACCTTCAGAATACTATAAAATAATTAAAAGTCACTGACATAGTGTTCTTTCTTGGAATGGAGACATGCCCAAAACATTCAAATTAATAAGATGCAAGAATGAGGATAGAAATTTTGCATTGTCACAAGACAACAGAATTAATGGCAGAAAGTATGGGCACAGAAACAATAGCACTGGACACAATAGCACTGGACACAAATTGTATAGTTTTTAGGAATAAATAAATCTCATGGTGAAATAGGGCAAAAAGAAAAAAAAGAAATAGGGCAAATGTCTTGAAGAGGAACATAATACAAGGACAGTTGAAATGTGTATCAAATGGATTTGTGAACTCTGCCTTGAAACTTTTTTAATTTCCTGCATATTCATCCCTGTCAGATACGAGTTAGTTTCACTCGAGGACCTGAAAATTTGACTGATTAAATTTTTTTTTTAAATAACCTTCTCACTTCAACAACATTTACACTCAGTTCTTCTGGCGTTTTCCACAAATAAAGTTAAGGATTGTGCATTGTATTTAAATCCTTATTGAATTTTAGGGTATTCAATGCTACACAGTGCTCATAGGTTTTTCAAGATAGTCAATATATTTTACAATATTTCCACAGAGTATTTAGTGGAGCACATTAAAATTAAAAACATTTGCAACCCTCCAGTATAACTATTACCTAAGGTATTTATATAGTATAAGAAAATAACCAGATGCTGGTACAAATCGAAGGTATTTATTCACAAAATGCTGGAGTAACTCAGCAGGTCAGGCAGCATCTCAGGAGAGAAGGAATGGGTGACGATTCGGGTCGAGACCCTTCTTCAGACTGATGTCGGGGGCGGGACAGAGGAAGGATATAGGTGGAGACAGGAAGATAGAGGGAGATCTGGGGAGGGGAAGAGAGGGACAGGAACTATCTAAAGTTGGAGAAGTCGATGTTCATACCACTGGGCTGCAAGCTGCCCAGGCGAAATACGAGGTGCTGTTCCTCCAATTTCCGGTGGGCCCCACTATGGCACTGGAGGAGGCCCATGACAGAAAGGTCAGACTGGGAATGGGAGGGGGAGTTGAAGTGCTCGGGCACCGGGAGATGAGTTTGGCCAACGCGGACCGAGCGCAAGTGTTGAGCGAAGCGATCGCCGAGCTTGCGCTTGGTTTCGCCGATGTAAATAAGTTGACATCTAGAGCAGCGGATGCAATCGATGAGGTTGGAGGAGGTGCAGGTGAACCTTTGTCTCACCTGGAAAGACTGTTTGGGTCCTTGGATGGAGTTGAGGGGGGAGGTAAAGGGACAGGTGTTGCATCTCGTGCGGTTGCAGGGGAAAGTGCCTGGGGATGGGGTGGTTTGGGTAGGAAGGGACGAGTGGACCAGGGAGTTACGGAGGGAACGGTCTCTGCGGAACGCAGAAAGGGGAGGGGATGGGAAGATATGGCCAGTGGTGGGGTCCCGTTGTAGGTGACGGAAATGTTGGCGGATGATTTGTTGGATCCGCTGGCTGGTGGGGTGGAAGGTGAGAACGAGGGGGATTCTGTCCTTGTTGCGAGTGGGGGGAGGGGGAGCAAGAGCGGAGCTGCGGGATGTAGAAGAGACCCTAGTGAGAGCTTCATCTATATTGGAAGAGGGAAAGCCCCGTTATCTGAAGAATGAGGACATCTCTGACGCCCTAGTGTGAAACACCTCATCCCAGGTGCAGATGCGGCTTAGACGGAGGACTTGGGAGTAGGGGATAGACTTTTTGCTGGAGACCGGGTGGGAAGAAGTGCGAGTCAGTGGGTTTATAGTAAATGTCCGTCACTAGTCTGTCTCCTGTGATGGAGATGGTGAGGTCCAGAAACGGGAGGGAGATGTTGGAGATAGTCCGGGTATATTTAAGGGCAGGATGGAAATTGGAAGTGAAGTGTATGAAGTCAGTGAGTTCTGCATGGGTACAAGAGGTAGCACCAATGCAGACGTCGATGTAGCGGAGGTAGAGTTCGGGGATGGGGCCGGTGTACGCCCGGAACAGGGATTGCTCGACGTACCCGACAAAGAGGCAGGCGAAGCTAGGGCCCATGCGAGTGCCCATAGCTACGCCTCTGGTTTGTAGGAAGTGGGAGGAGTCAAAGGAGAAGTTGTTAAGGGTAAGAACCAGCTCTGCTAGGCGGAGGAGAGTGTTGGTAGATGGGGATTGGCTGGTTCTACGGTCGAGGAAGAAACGGAGGGCTACGAGACCATCCTTGTGGGGGATGGAAGTGTAGAGTGACTGGACATCCATGGTAAAGATGAAGGAGTAGGGGCCTGGGAACCGGAAGTTATCGAGTAGATGGAGAGCGTGTGAGGTGTCTTGGATGTAGGTGGGGAGGGATTTAACCAGGGGGGATAGGATGGAGTCCATCATACCCTGGCCATAACACCCCCACCACCGTGTTTCACAGATGAGGTGGTATGCTTTAGATCTTGGGCAGGTCCTTGTCTCCTCCATGCTTTGCTCTTGCCATCATTTTGATATAAGTTAATCTTTCTCTCATCTGTCCACAAGACCTGTTTCCAGAACTGTGGTTGCTCTTTTAAGTACTTCTTGGCAAACTGGCCATTCTATTTTTGCAGCGAACCAGTGGATGCATCTTGCAGTGTAGCCTCTGTATTTCTGTTGATGAAGTCTTCTGTGGACAGTGGTCAATGACAAATCCACACCTGACTCCTGAAGAGTGTTTCTGATCTGTCGGACAGGTGTTTGGGGATTTTTCTTTATTATAGGGAGAATTCTTCTGTCATCAGCTGTGGAGGTCTTCCTTGGCCTGCCAGTCCCTTTGCGATTAGTAAGCTCACCTTTCTTCTTAATAATGTTCCAAACAGTTGGTAAGCCTAAGATTTGGCTGATGTCTCTAACAGCTTTATTCTTGTTTCTCAGTCTCATAATGGCTTCTTTGACTTTCATTGGCACAAATTTGGTCCTCATGTTGATAAACAGCAATAAAAGTTTCCACGGGTGATGGAAAGACTGGAGGAAAGACTAGGTACTGAGAGCTCTCTTATACCTGCATTAAGGAGGTATTTAAACACACCTGAGCAATTACAAACACCTATGAAGCCATGTGTTCCAAACATTATAGTGCCCTGAAATGGGGGCACAATGTTTAAACACAGCTGTAATTTCTACATGGTGAAACTAAAATGTGTAAAAATACCCTTTAATAAAATCTGACAATGTGCACTTTAACCACGTGAATTTTTTCTGTTACAAATTTCAAATTGTGGAGCACAGAGGCAAATAAATAAATGATGGGTCTCTGTCCCAAACATCCTCCTCTGCCAGCTCGTTCCATACACGAACCACCCTTTGTGTGAAAAAGTTACACCTCGGAGACCTATAAACTCTTTTCCCCTTCACTTTAAACCTATGGTTTTTGATTCTTCTACTCTGGGCAAGAGACTCTGTGCGTCTACCCCTTCTATTCCTCTCATGATTTTGTACACCTCCAGAAGATCTCCTCTCGTTCTCCTGCGCTCCAGGGAATAGAGTCCCAGGTTGCTCAACCTCTCCCTGTAGCTCGGGCCCTCAAGTCCTGGCAACATCCTTGTGAATCTTCTCTGCACCCTTTCCAACTTAACAAAAAATTTCCTAGAACATGGTGCCCAGAACTGAAACAATACGCCATTCAGATGGTGGTGAAACTGTGGAATTGTTGCCACAGAAAGTTGTGGAGGTCAAGTCAATGGATATGTTTAAGGCAGAGATTGACAGATTCTTGATCAGTGCAGATATCAGGCATTATGGAGAGAAGGCAGGAGAATGGGGCGAGAGGGAAAGATAGATCAGCCATGAGTGAATGGCAGAGTAGACTTCCTGGGCCGAATAGCCTAATTCTGCTTCGAAAACCTAATAAATTGTAGAGGTGTACAAGATCATGAGGGGAAATAGTTGGGGTAAATGCAGTCTTTTACCCAGAGTAGGGGTATCAAGAACCCAGGGACATAGGTATAGGTGAGATATATATATATATATATATCTCACTATCTGCCTCAACTACATATATATGGAATGAACTTCCCGAGTGTATGTGTGCCTTTTAAATGTTGTCACTATCTGCCTCAACTACCTTCTCAGGATATATATGTATATATATCCCGAGAAGGTAGTTGAGGCAGATAGTGACAACATTTAAAAGGCATTTGTACAGGTGCATGGATAGGAAAGGTTTAAAGGGATATGGGCCAATGCGGGCAGGTGGGACTAATGTAGATAGAGCATCTTGGTCGGCATGGACCAAAGAGCCTGTTCCTCTGCTGTATGACTCTGACTGTAACTCCACTGGTCACAGATCTACAGCTAAAACAACAACCTTCCACCACAAACTTCTCACCTATGAGTAAGCCAGTTCTGAATCTAAACAAATAAGTCATCGTGGATCCCATGCACCGTAATTTTCTGGATCAGTACCACGAGGGACATTTATTAAATGCCTTACTAAAATTTATGTAGACGTATCCACTGCCCTACTATCATCATCGTCATCTCCTCAGAAAACTCAATTCAGTTCATAAGAGGTGACCTGAAGGAATATCCTGAAGGCAGACAAAGGGAATTATATTACCTCGTGTCTTAATAACCGAAGACACAACCATAATGGTGCAGTCGTTAGATTTGACGATAATTACGGTCAGAATTAGAGACGCGCATTTATTTCAATTGGGTCTGGGGAATAAAGGATAGAAATGGTTTCTAAAACACAGCTAATTTACTTCTAAATTGTTGCATTTCTTGACTGAGGAGGAGAGTGGTCCCAGTCTTGCATTGGTAATTTTCTATTTAGGGCCATAGTAATACAGCATGGAAACAGACCCTTCGACTCAACTTGCTCATGCCGACCGACATGCCCCATCTATACTAGTCCCAGCTGCCCACATTAAAGAGATCAAGTAAAGTCTGCATCGACGCATTCATTACTTTCAGGGTTTTGTTTTTCAGGTTTCTCCTACGTTTATATAATATGCTACAATGTTTCATTTGCAGGAGGTGGTGTGTAGCTATTTCTCTGAATGCTTTCAAGAGAGCTGGATAGAGCTCTTAAGGATAGCGGAGTCAGGAGGTATGGGGAGAAAGCAGGAACGGGGTACTGATTGAGAATGATCAGCCATGATCACATTGATTGGCGGTGCTGGCTCGAAGGGCCGAATGGCCTCCTCCTGCACCTATTGTCTATTGTCTATTCAACTTTTCATTTTTGTTTCCAATATTTTTTCAGTCTGATGAGGACAAGCAGCTGCAGGAAGAGCTGGAGATGCTTGTGGAAAGGCTGAGTGTAAGTCTCCTTTTGTTCTCTTCCTTTGTGTTAACTCAGAAATCGTAAAAAGCCAATTGTGTTAATTTTCACTTGAGGGGGATGTGAACAGTACCACAAATAATAAGGTAATAAATAATTTAATATTTCAGCCTGTCATGCAAAAGACCTGTTGCTCTTTTGTTTTATCTTTAATTTGCAAAGTTTCTGTTCAATTTAAAGAATAATTAATGGCAACTATAAAAACTCTTATTTATTTTCCCAGGTGCTTTGAATATCTCCATTCTGTAAGAATTATTTGAAGTTGCATGAATAATATGTACATAGTTTAGAAGAATGTGTGTTATATTCCTGGGTATTTTAACTTGTAGGAACCAAACACTGAACTTTACCGAGCTGCACTGGAGGAACTCCGAAGGCAGATTCGTTCTTCTACCACCTCCATGACGTCAGTTCCTAAACCACTTAAATTCCTTCGTCCACATTATGAAAAACTTAAAGAAATTTATGAAAAAATGCCCACGGGAGAAAATAAGGTAACTTTTTCGTTAAATGGTAGGAATTATTTCCAAAATGTTATTGTAGCTTATTACTCAAATTGAGTGTAACACTTGAAAATGCACAAAAAAAAGTGCAATTGCTGGAGATTTGAAACGAAACACAAAATGATGGAATATCTCATCAGGCCAGGCAACACATGTGGAAAGAGAAACGGTTAACATTGCAGATCTAGGATCCTTCCAACATTTGGTATGCTTCAAACACAGCTGTCAATTGTTTTCTTTTGAGGGGCAAGGTAACACTAATGGATATATTTTATTAGATATGTTTATTCTGAGATTTATTTCTGACTGAACGGAAATGCTGTAGGGAATACAGTTGGCATCCACATGGATTTTCCAACGGTAATTCCTTCAGCCATCCTATTTTTGCAGCTAACTAGTGGTTTGCATCTTGCAGTGTAGCCTCTGTATTTCTGTTCATGAAGTCTTCTGCAGGCAGTGGTCATTGACAAATCCACACCTGACTCTTGAAAAGTGTTTCTGATTTGTCAGACTTTTTGGGGATTTTTCTTTATGAGAGAGAATTCTTCGGTCATCAGCTGTGGGAGTCTTCCTTGGCCTGCCTGTCCCTTTGCGATTAGTAAGCTCACCAGTGCTCTCTTTCTTCTTAATGATGTTCCAAACAGTTGTCTTCCTTGGCCTGCCAGTCCCTTTGCGATTAGTAAGCTCACCAGTGCTCTCTTTCTTCTTAATGATGTTCCAAACAGTTGATTTTGGTAAGCCCAAGGTTTGGCTGATGTCTCATACAGTTTTATTCTTGTTTCTCTGTCTCATAATGGCTTCTTTGACTTTCTTTGGCACCACTTTGGTCCTCATCTTGATAAATAGCAATAAAAGTTTCTAAAGGTGATGGAAGGACTAGGTGCTGAGAGCTCTCGTATACCTGCATTAAGGAGGCAATTATACACACCTGAGCAATTACAAACACCTGTGAGGCCATGTGTCCCAAACATTAAGGTGCCCTGAAACGGGGGGGCATTATACTATGTATAAACACAGCTGTAATTTCTACATGGTGAAACCAAAATGTATAAAAATACCCTTTAATAAAATCTGGCAATGTGCACTTTAACCACATGTGATTTTTTTTTGTATTACAAATCTCAAATTGTGGAGTACAGAGGCAAATAAATAAATGATGGGTCTTTGTCCCAAACATTATGGAGGGCACTGTAGGTAAGCTGGTTGAGGGAGAGCTCCAGGAGATTTAGACATGCTTAGTTTGGTTTAGAGATACAACATGAAATCTGGCCCTTTGGCCAACCGAGTCCACACCGACCATCGATTACTCGTTCACACTGGTTCTATGTTATTCCACTTTGTCATCCACTCTCAACACACTCGGGACAATTTATAGAGGCCACGCACCTGCACATATTTGGGATATGGGAGGAAACCGGAGTACACGGAGGAAATTCATGGAGAGTGTTAGTAGATGGGAATTGGCTGGTTCTACGGTCGAGGAAGAAACGGAGGGCTTCGTGACCATCCTTGTGGGGGATGGAAGTGTAGAGTGACTAGACATCCATGGTAAAGATGAGGGAATGGGGGCCTGGGAACCGGAAGTTATCGAGGAGATGGAGAGCTTGTGAGGTGTCTTGGACGTAGGTGGGGAGGGATTTAACCAGGGGGGATAGGATGGAGTCGAGGTAGGTGGAAATAAGTTTGGTGGGACATGAGCAGGCAGAGACAATCGGTCTGCCGGGACAGTTCTGTTTATGGATTTTAGGTAGAAGGTAGAATCGGGCCGTGCGGGGCTGGGGAACTATAAGTTTGGAGGCATTGGAGGGTAGAGCGCCGGAAATGGTGAGGTCCGTGATGGTGCTGATGATAAAGGTCTGGTGTTTGTCGGTGGGGTCATGGTCCAGGGATAAGTAGGAAGAGGTGTCTGAGAGTTGTCATCTGGCCTCGGTCTGGTATAGGTCAGCACGCCAGACTACCACAGCACCTCCCTTGTCAGCGGGTTTGATGATTAAGTCCGGGTTGTTGCAGAGTGAGTGGAGGGCTGCACGTTCAGGAGGGGAGAGGTCCTCCTTAAGTATGCTCCTCACTCTCCGAAACTCCTCCAGGGGTACACGATTGCAGCTGCTTATACCTGGCCTAAGCCCACTTTTTCATGACCAGAGCCTCAATTTATCTTGTCATCCAGGTTTCCTTACTCCCACCTGCCTTGCCCAATGCTTTGAATTCTCACCGTGATGCTCTTAAAAGCAGCTCACTTTCTAGGCGTCCCTCTTGCCAGCAAGTAACCTACTACTCCTATTAACATGCAAGTTTGTGTCTAATATCATTAAAGTTGGCCTAACAGTTAACATAACTGTTTTAAAGACTTTTGAAATACAGCACAAAAACAGGCCTTTCGGCCCACTGCGTGATTACCACATACACTAGCACTATCCTACACACCAGGGACAATTTACAATTTTACCAAAGCCAACTAACCATCAAATCTGTATGTCTTTGGAGTGTTGGAGGAAAGCGGAGCACCCGGAGTAAACCCACGTGGTCACAGGGGAAAGGTACAAACTCTGCACAGACAGCATCCATAGTCAGGGTCAAACCTGGTTCTGCCACTGTATGGGCAGCAACTCTGCCGCTGTGCCACCCCAAGCTAATAGAACTCTGGGCACTGGTCCCATTTCCAAAGAGTAGGTCAAGCTTTGCCTCTTCCTTAGAGGGCCAATACATATTAACTATGGAAACTTATCCTGGACACATTTTATAATTTCCACCCGTCTACGCCCTTCACACTGGCAGTCCCAGTCTATATTGGGAAAGTTGAAATCCCCTACTGCAACAACGCTCTTAATTTTGCGGCTGTTGCACTCTCCCGCCTTATTTGTTTTTCTGATTACCATTGACTATTTGAGGCTCTATAGTACACTCCCAACAAGGTGATCATCCCCTCTGGAGGGAAGGAATGGTTGACGTTTCGGGTCGAGACGAAGGGTCTGAAGAAGGGTCTCGGCCCGAAGCGTCACCCATTCCTTCTCTCCAGAGATGCTGCCTATCCCGTTGAGTTACTCCAGCATTTTGTGTCCTACCTTCGATTTAAACCAGCATCTGCAGTTCTTTTCTATACAAGGTGATCATCCCCTTTTTATTTCTAGGCTCCACCCATATAGTTGCACTGGAGAAACTATCAGTAATGTCATCTCAAACGATTGCCGTGATGTTCTCCTTAATCAGTAAAGCAACCCCTACCAATATCTCATCTGCAGCACCTATACCCTGGAATGTTAAGCTCCCAGAACTGTCCCTCCCTTAAAATGGACTCTAAAAGCTGGAGTAACTCAGCGAGTCGCACAGTTTTATCTGGAGAAAAAGAATAGGTGACGTTTCGTATTGAGACCCTTCTTCAGACTGAGAGAATCCCTTTTCCCCTGACTTAGTCTGAAGAAGGGTCTCGACCTGAAACATCATCTATTCCTTTTCTCCAGAGATGCTGTCTGACCCATTGAGTTACTCCAGCTTTTTATGTCTATCTTTGGTTTTACTCAGCATCTGTATTTCCGTCCTACACACTGTCCCTCACTTAACCTGGTTTCCATAACCTCCTAGTTGCATATAGCTATTCACGCCCTGGGTTCATCCGCCTTGCCCATCAGGCCTCTTGTATTGTAAATGATGCAAGTTAATACAACAGTCCTTCACCGTTCACTGCCATGCTCCTGCCTATTGTCTACGAACCTTACTTTCATCGAATTTCCACCCTCTGCCCTACCTCACTCCTGCTTTGCTTCCCATTCCCCAGCCAACCTAGTTTATATCCTCCAGAGTAGCACTAGCAAACCTGCCTACCAGGATATTGGTTTCCTTTCAGTTCAGATGCAACACATCCCTTTTGTACAGGTCCCCTCTGCCCCAGATGAGATCCCCATGGTCCAAAAACCATGAATCCCTCCCCCCCCCCCCCCCCCCCCCCCCCCCCCCGGCACAACTCCTCAGCCAAGTAATCACCTTTAGTAGATGGACACAAAAAGCTGGAGTAACTCAGTGGGACAGGCAGCATCTCTTGAGAGAAGGAATGGGTGACATTTCAGGTTGAGACCCTTCTTCAGACATCTTCACTTCATCTTCAGACTCGTTCATCTATCGTATATTCCTGTTCTTACCCTCAATTGTACATGGTACCAGGAGAAATCCTGAGATAACTACCCTCCAGGTCCTGCATTTTAATGCTTTTGTCTAATTTCCCGTATTTTCTACGTAGGACCTCATCTCTTTACCTACCCGTGCCATTTGTGCCAACGTGCTCAACAACTTCCAGCTGCTCACCCTTCCTTGGGAATGTTCTGCAGTCGCTCAGACATTCTGGTGCCAGGGAGGCAACATCCCATCCTGGAGTCTAGTTGGCTGCCACAGAAGCCCCGATCTGTCCCCCTGACTAATGAGTCCCCATCACTATTGCTCTGCCTGACTTCATCTTCTGCCCCGTGCTTCTCATCCAGGCTCGATGATAGACCTGATTCTGCTGCTCTCTCCTGACCAGCCACCCCTACCAACTCTCTTCCCCCCCCCCCCCCCAAAAGAATAGTATCCAAAGAAGCATACCTGTTGTTGAGTGGAATGAGCACAGGCCCCTTTCCCTCTACCTTTCTTGATGATCGCCCATCTATTTCTGCACCTACCCTAGGCATGACAACCTCAGTCTCCCGATGATCCTGAGGTCGTCCAGCTGTTGATCCAGTTCCCTAACGCTGTGGAAGGTGCTGCAGCTTGGGCACATCTCCCACAGGTGTCGTCCTCGGGAACAGTGAAAGTCTCCCTGACTTCCCACATCCTACGAGGCGGCAAAAACAAGGAGGCAGATTATTATCTCAATGGTGTCAGGTTAGGTAAGGGGGAAGTGCAGTGAGACCTGCGTGTCCTTGTACACCAGTCACTGAAAGTTGGTGTGCAGGTACAGCAGGCAGTGAAGAAAGCTAATGGCATGTTGGCCTTCATAACAAGAGGATTTCAGTATAGGAGTAAAGAGGTTCTTCTGCAGTTGTATAGGGCCCTGGTAAGACCACATCTGGAGTATTGTGTACAGTTTTGGTCTCCTAATTTGAGGAAGGACATCCTTGTAATTGAGGCACTGCAGCGTAGGTTCATGAGATTGATCCCTGGGATGGCGGGACTGTCATATGAGGAAAGATTGAAAAGACTAAGCTTGTATTCACTGGAGTTTAGGAGGATGAGAAGGGCATCTTATAGAGACATATAAAATTATAAAAGGACTGGACAAGCTAGATGCAGGAAAAATGTTCCCAATGTTGGGGGAGTCCAGAACCAGAGGCCACAGTCTTAAAATAAAGGGGAGGCCATTTAAAACTGAGGTGAAAAGGAACTTTTTCACCCAGAGAGTTGTGAATTTGTGGAATTCTCTGCCACAGAGGGCAGTGGAGGCCAAATCACTGGATGAATTTAAGAGAGATTTAGATAGAGCTCTGGGGGCTAGTGGAATCAAGGGATATGGGGTGAAGTTGGGCACAGGTTACTGATTGTGGATTATCACAATGAATGGCCGTGCTGGCTTGAATGGCCGAATGGCCTCTTCCTGCACCTATTTTCTATGTTTCTATATAACTGCCCTAACTGCCATCATTTAACCAAGGAAACTTTAGAAAAGAAAAGAAACGCAGACCATGCCTTATTCCGAAGCCGAACCCTCTCACGACACTTCACCTCCAAATGGCCGTTCCCAATAGGCCGCTCCACTTGTATCTGCCTTCCTTTTTTCACCCTCGAGGAACAATCACTCAGGATGCCAACTGCTTTCAGTTTGTCCAACTGAAACTCACCTCATCAGTTTTGGCAGCTTGATCCTGAATAATGACATTAAAAAGCCAAATGATGACCATCTGTGTCAGAAAAAGCCAATGACAAGCTTTTGGGTGTTGATGCAAACTATTTGAACTAAGTGACGTTTCATGTTGCATATTCTTTGTATGGGCCTGAGACTTCATGCAACATTATAAAATAGTTTTGCTATGAATGTCCATTTAGCTGCTATTTTTGTTTCATATTACGGATCTCAAAAACAAGAGGTCGATTGTTTAAGGTGTGGGACAAAGGTTTTAAAGGGGATCTGAGGGGTAGTTTTAAAAAAAATATATGGATTGGTTATATCTGGAATGTGCTGCCTGAGGTGGAGGTATCTATGGTGAGACCAAATGAGATGATGTAACAGTTAAATATCGATTATATTTCTTTAAGAAAAAAACCAGCCAAAATGACGATGGGCAGAAATGGCCAATTTTGAAACAGACAGAAAAGAATAAAGTTATCTAAAGTTGGATAATTTGTTGTTGTATTCAAACTGCTGAGACATATCCAGGCAGAAGATGTGTTTTTCTCAAGTTGGCATTAGGTTCATTGTAAAAGTATTATTTTAACTGTTTTACTTCGTCCTTTACGGCTATCCACTTTACAGTGCATTATCATTTATTCCACAGGGACGCTTGATCTTCCAACTGCCTGCCATTTTAGTCCTCCATCCGACTATCACTCAAATGATATATTTATCCACAGAGGTTTAGTGCAAGCTTGAGGAACCACACTTTGTTCTGTCTGTGCATGTTGTAGCCTTTGGGGCTCTGTTCAGTGTAACAATTTGTGATAACATTTCCTGGTTGTATCAGAATAGTCAAATTAAGGTGTAAGATTGTCCATCTGTAGTGTTAACTCGTTTTCTCTCTCCACAGACACCTGATATTTTGGGTGTTTCCAGCAATCTGTAGATGTATTGCTAATTTTCAACATCAGCTGTATATTTTCTCTTGCTTTCATCAACCCTGTTTAAAGGGCAATATCTCAAATGATAGCAGTTTAATTCCACAGAACTGTACCCATTCTGGAATTGATATAAATGTAAATATTAATAAATATCTTCTCTAGGGAGTCTTAACTAAATTCCAAATGAAAGGTGAGAATGTTGAGGACAGTATGTCTTTTTTCTCTTGCAGCGATTCTGTGCTGACATTGTGTCAGTATTAGCCATGACGATGAGTGGAGAACGGGAATGTCTGAAATATAGGCTTCAAGGATCTCAGGAAGAACTGGCTTCTTGGGGGCACGAATATGTCAGGTGTGTTTAACAAAATATTTATTTTTATGACTTTATTTAAGACTTTGTGGTGTTTGCTTAGTGAATAGTTTCCCAAGGGACATAGATACTAGAACAAGATGATTATTACTGAGAATTAACAGGAAACAAGAATAAATTTAGTAGGCTTTGAGAATATTATTAGTGCAGACTGCAGGCCAAATAACTTATCTGTATATGCTAATATTCTAAAGTTTTGTTAATAAATCCAAGTATGCTTTGATATTGATTTATTCAGAATCTTTACTGCAAACTTGTGCAAGCAGAATGAAGATAGTCACAAAAAGCTGGAGTAACTCAGTGGGACAGGCAGCATCTCTGAAGAGAAGGAATGGATGACGCTTCAGGTTGAGACCCCACTTCAGACCTCCTCCAGCTTTTTGTGTGTATCTTTGTTTTAAACCAGCATCTGCAGTTCCTTCTTACACAACCAGAATGATATGTCCTTGAGCTTTAAATGAGTAAAATTACTTTAAGGGGTGCAAGGTAGGAAGTAAATACACTTGATTTAATTACCTTTAGTTTCAGCACTGTGCCTAATATTTTGATTTATATCTTGTATGTAATTTTTTAATTTATTGCTATTTTGTCAATCTAACTCTTCATGGTGGTTATCATTCACTTTAGACCCATCATATTAATGGGGAATATCAGATTGTCCAGCCCAAAGCAACATTTCCTTCTGAAACCATGAATAAATGAAGTCGGTGCTCACATCTTAATGACCCTATATGACAATTAGCGCTCTGACAACATTGTATCTGAAATGAAATATTGCAAAGAATATTTTCTTCAAGATTGGTACTAATATTTAAAACCCAATGCGATTTATTTGATAATACGAATTTATTGTATTGAAACTATTTTCCTCATCTAGGCATCTGTCAGGTGAAGTTGCGAAAGAATGGCAGGAGATAGACGAGAGCGATAAGGCTCAACACGAGGTATTGCTCACCCTCGTAAAAGCAGTGATTCCATATAATATGGCTCACAATGCTGAACATGAAGCATGTGATCTTCTCATGGAAATTGAGCGTCTTGATATGCTGGAAGAGTATATTGATGAAAATGCATATTCTAAAGTTTGCTTGTATTTAACAAGGTATGTTTCCTTTTTCTGCATTGTGATATGAAATAGCACTCGATAATTAAACTTCTTTTGTAATTTTAGATATGTTCTGATATTTATATATTCTGATATTAATATTTATTCCCTGTTGATCTTGCAAAATGATTATATGATCATACTCTTTGCTTTCTAATGGAGCTACACCACAGTAGTATTGCACCTAACTCAATCAAAACTGGAAAATATATTCCAATTCTATTTTCCATTTCACAAAATGGCTCAAATGAAATGCAGATCAAATTATTCTTGAAAGTGGAAGTTGTTTGCCAGTGTCATTATAGCTTATCTTTTGGTCTAACTCATTTGAGCCAATTTTGTCATTTAGAGACAAAAAGCTGGAGTAACTCAGCAGGTCAGGCAGCATCTCGGGAGAGAAGGAATGGGTGACGTTTCGGGTCGAGACCCTTCTTCAGTCTGAAGAAAGGTCTCGACCCGAAACGTCACCCATTCCTTCTCTCCCGGGATGCTGCCTGACCTGCTGAGTTACTCCAGCATTTTGTGAATAAATCGATTTGTACCAGCATCTGCAGTTATTTTCTTATACTACATGTCATTTAGAGATTTAGCTTCGCGTGCATACCAGTTTTGTCTCCGAGTGGGAATTTGACGAAGCTGAGTGTGAACTTGACGTCTGAAAAAGTGGCCTCTAAACTGAGTTTCAATATATGTTGCATAATGATCTTATATTTTGTAAAAAAAATATCAATCAAACCATTTTGATTCTTCCATTATTTTATATATTGAACACCTCTTAAAGCGCAGCACAGTAGCGCAGTTGGTAGAGCTGCTGCATCACAACACCAAAGACGGGTTCGATCCTGACCGTGGGTGCTGTCTGTGTGGAGTTTGCACATTCTCCGAGTGACCATGTGGGTTTCCTGGGTGCTCTGGTTTCCTCCACAATTGGCCTGTGTGAATTACACAGTCTACAGGGAGTAAAGTGTGAATAGAATCAGTGTGAGTGGGTGATTGATAGTCGGCCTAGACTCTCGGCCAAATGACCTGTTTCAATACTGTATCTCTAATCTAAACTAAAGCTAGTAGTTAGAATTTACTGGAAAGTTGGCCACAAAATGTAGTTGAATATTTAAATTCTCAAAGTATGTTGCATTTTCAAATTTGTGTAAAATTATGATGTTTACTTTTTTTTTGCAGCTGTGTCAGTTATGTTCCTGATCCTGAAAATTCTGAACTGCTTCGATGTGCTCTGAGTATTTTCCGAAAATTCAATCGCTACCCTGAGGCTCTACGTCTTGCACTGATGCTGAATAACATGAAATTAGTTGAAAGTATTTTTGCGTCCTGTAAAGATGTGTATGTAATCCCTTTATATCAGTTGTTAAAATGGATGATGTAAAACCTCTTGGACAGCTGAGCTGTGGTTCTCTGGTTGCCAACAGTACTGTAAACCATTGAATACTGAGAACAATAGTAGCATCCAAACTGCTGCATCTGCTGACATGGGCTTTTGGCACAAACTGATAAGAAGAATCTTTTTATTGGTCATTGCTACAGTGAGTGGAGCTTTACTCAGTAGCACATTAGGAAACAGTAGGAAGAAAAATATTTTCCTTCCAGTTTAAGATAAAAACTCATTGAGATTTTGAGTATTATTACACAATTACAGTCATTCTGCACAGAAACGCCCTTCGGCCTGATCCGTACATGCCAACCAAAATGCCCCATTTAATCAAATTCTATCTGCCCATGTTTGACCCATTTCGTTCTAAACCTTTCCTAGTCATGTACCTTTCCAAATGTCTTGTGTTGTTATTGTATCGGTTTCAACCACTTCCTCTAACAGGTATTTCTCAAGGGGTCTCGACCTGAAACGTCACCCATTCCTTCTCTCCAGAGATGCTGCCTGTCCCGCTGAGTTACTCCAGCATTTTGTGTTCACATTTTGTACATTTGTCGCCCTCTGAAAAAGCTGCCCCTCAGGTTCTTATCTAATCTTTTTCCTCTCACTTTAAACCTATGCCCTTTAATTCCTGATTTCCCCAATGCGAAGAAAAATATTCTGCGCATTTACCCTATCTATTACACTCGTGGTTTTTTAATACTTCTAAGTTCTCACCTACTCAACCTTGAGTACTGCAACATTCTCATAAATCTTTTGTGCATTCTTTCTGGCTTAACATCTTTTCTATGGCAGGGTGACCAACTGAACACACTACTCCAAATGTTGCCTTACCGTGTCTTATATGACTAATATGACATTTCAACTCAATTCCCTGGCTGATGAGGGCCTGCAATCCAAAAAACCCTCTCAAAATCATACATGCAAACATCCAGGCCAGTAAATAAGTCTGTAAATGCCAGTAAACCCAAATTGTTCAACTATTGAAAGCCACTGCCATCATTTAGTTGCCAACTAACCAGCATCTGCAGTTATTTTCTTATAGACTGGATCCTCTGCCTGTTATAACAGGCAGTAATTTTTTTTCTCCAACATAATCTGTATCCATGTGCTTGAAACTTAAATGTTTTAATGGAGGAAACGGATAATATATATCAAAATACTTCCAGGTTTTTGGTAACTCCATAATTGTCAAAAGTGGATTTACAAGTTTTGGTATATGCCCCGTGTTTACAAATTAGACGACAAAGCATCTCTCTTGTCAATCCTCTTTCCATGTTACTTTCATGGTAGAAGTCCACCACCGATTTTCTGGCAACTGGTGGTCCAACTTTTACATGGTGAAACCAAAATGTATAAAAATGGCCTTTATTGAAATCTGACCATGTGCACTTTAACCACATGTGATTTTTTTCTATTACAAATCTCACGTTGTGGAGTACAGAGGCAAATAAATAAATGATGGGTCTTTGTCCCAAACATTATGGAGAGCACTGTATAGCGTTGCCCATAACCAGATTTTAAAAGCAATGAGCAGTCGACGCATTATTGTTTGTGCATCAAGAACAGTTTGCCAGGAAATAATTATCAATACACTGACACAGATTCACTGAAGTAAATGTAATATTACTTGACAGCAGCTATTTTGTGAATTACACTAAACAAAGTGCAAATATTAGAAGTAGATTCTGTTTTTGAATGTGCAGGTGTATTACATGTGAAAACCTGTAATAGCATTTTTGTGTGAGCTGATGAAGAAATGTGCTTTTAGTGCTCTTGAACTAAGAATGAGAACATTTTGTCTTGATTAATGTCCATATTTGATCATCCATAAATGATCAATATCCACATTTTTGGTTAGAAAAGGAAGATCATTAGGGGGCTTGATTCAGGAGGGTTTTTTGATGGACAATATAAAGAGCTCACAAATCTTTGACCTGTGTGCTGAATCTTCTGGAACCAGACTGGATATTCATTGTCTTTTGGATGTAAAGCAAATAGTGGCATTAAGCTGCCAAACACCACTGAATGATCTTTATGTAATATTGTTCCTTTAATTTAACCTGCAGGATTATTCAGAAACAAGTAGCGTTTATGTTGGGTCGGCATGGTGTTTTCTTGGAGCTAAATGAGGATGTGGAAGACTATGAAGACCTGACGGAAATAATGTCCAATGTTCAATTGAACAGTAATTTCTTGGCACTTGCAAGAGAAGTAAGTAGCATTTGAATTTAGCAAAATAAAACTTCAATTTGTGCTATAAACTGAGCCAAGTGTATTCTGGGGTATGCATAACCTGAATAAACGTGAAATATTTATGGTTGGATTATAGGATGTGTTTGATTAACAGAAAAAACACATCCATATAGATTTTATATAGAAACAAGAAACTGCAGGTACTGGTTTACAAAAAAAGACAGTGCCAGAGTCAGTCAGCAGGTCAGGCAACATCTCTGGAGAACATCGATAAGTGTCGTTTTGAGTTGGGACTCTTCTTCAGACCATTCTCCAGAGATGCTGCCTGGCCTGCTGGTTTACTCTAGCATTCTGTCTTTTTTCCCTCCCACAGATTTTATGTTTACTGTTTCATATAACAACTTTTGTATTTTACGCATTCAAACAAATTGATTAAAACGTGTGAAATTTACTGCCCTAGAGTACAGAGATTTACAAGGATGTTGCTAGATTTAAGGTCCTGAGCCTTACCTAACCTGGTAGTGGTTCGGCAAGTTGGGACTTTATTCTTTGAAGTGCAGAAGGCTGAAGGGTGACCTTATAGAAGTGTGCAAAATCATAAGGGGAATTGATGCGGTAAATGTACAGAATCTTTTACCCAGGATAGGGGAATCAAGAACTAGAGGATGTTTTAAGGTGAGTGGTGCAAGATTTAATAGGAATCTGAGAGGCATTTTGTTCATTTGGAGAGTGGTGTGTGTATATGGAATGAGCTGTCGGAGCAGGAAATTGAAAGCAGGTACAATAGCAGCATTTAAGAGGCAGGTACCTGGACAGGAAAGGTTTGGAGGTATAAGAGCCAAAATCCAGGTAAATGGGACTAGCTTAGGTGAATATCTTGATAGGCGAGCACGTTTGGCCGATGGGCCTGTTTTCATGCTGCATGGTTTAATCACTCTAGAGGTTATCTGGATAAGGTGGGACAACATTTGGTATTGGTTTATCATTGTCAAGTTCAGTGAAAAACTTTGCATATTATCCAGGCAAATCATACCCTACATGAGTACATCAGGTATTGCAAAAGTGAAAGCAAACAGAGAACACAATATAGTGTTAAAGCTATAGAAGTAAAAGAAAGTTTCAGGCCCACAGCAAGGTAGATTAGAAGATCTGGAATTCATCCCTAGAGGTCCATTCAGGACCATAATAATAGCAGGAAAGAAGCTGTTCGTGAATCTGGTGAAATGTGCTTTCAAGCTTTTATATCTTCAAACCGATGGGAGAGGGAAGAAGAGAGAGAATGGCCAGGATGTGAATGGTCTTTGAGTGGTCTTTGACAACATGAAGTACATGTCAATTGTGATGAACCAGGCTGCGTTCACAACTGCAATTTCTTGTGGCCTTGGGCTGAGCTGTTGCCATGTCAAGCTGTGATGCAATTGGATAGGATGCCTTCTACAGTGCATCTATTGGTAGAAGTTATCGGAGATTAACGCTGGATAGAGTACACAGAAGATTTCAGGACGCAGCCATGACTCGAGGACCTAAGTTGGGAGATCTCATGCAGGCTAAGACTTTGTTTCTTGGAGAGCAGAAGGCTAAGGGTGATCTTGGAGAGGGGTATAAAATCATATGGTATTAATTGGGTGAATGCACAGTCTTTTTTCCCCAATTTTGGGGAATCAAGAACTAGAGAGCATAGGTTTAAGGTGAAGGAAAAGATTTACTCCAAACATGAGCGGCAATTTTTTCACGTAGGGGATGGTGGGATGTGGAAGGAGCTGCCTGGGGAAGTAGTTGAAGCAGGTATAATAGTAACATTTACAGATATTTGAACAGTTACATGGATAGAAAAAGTTTGGAGGGATATGGCCAAATGCAAACAGGACAAGTTTACATGGCTGCACAATTGTGAGTGTGTAAGGAGTATACTAAGGGGTGAGAATGCAGCCATATAGGGCATCAGGGTTGAGGTTTATCATATGTGATGATTTGTCATCTATTCTTGCAGTTTGCAATCTATGAGTCAGGAAATCAAGCATCCAGTTGTAAAGGGAAGTGTGTCCTAGGTCCAGGGGTTTGGTGATGAGTTTGGTTAGAATTATGGAGTTGAATTCAAGGAAAAAGCTTGTCAGAAAATTGCTGACATCTATTGATTCTGTACATCAAGAAAAGTTTGTGTAGTGTCTTGGTAATTATTGGTCTTCTAATAGAATTGCCCTGAAGAGATAAGCTTGTACGTATTACAGTATCACACAATGTCATTGAAGTAAATCAGATATTAGTTGCCACCAGGTATTGTGCAAAAGAAAATGTAAGTATTGGAAGTATTTTCTCGCCTTCTCAGTCCAAGAATGACTGAATCTTGTGTGCTATACCCGAGGCAGCCAACCTAGGTATGTTTTGAGAATTGTTTTAGTTACTATTCTAGGTAAGCCTTGTTAGTCCCTCAATTCCTTTATCTAACATGTTGGGAGATGAGCAGAAGCAGGATACTTAGAGGCATTTATTCACAAAGTGCTGGAGTAACTCAGCAGGTCGGGCAGCATCTCAGGAGAGAAGGAATGGGTGACGTTTTGGGTTGAGACCGTTCTTCAGACTGATCTACTTAGAGACTGATACTTAGAGGCATATAAGAAAATAACTGCAGATGCTGGTACAAATCGATTTATTCACAAAATGCTGGAGTAACTCAGCAGGTCAGGCAGCATCCCGAGATGCTGCCTGACCTGCTGAGTTACTCCAGCATTTTGTGAATAAATCGATACTTAGAGGCATGATCTACTTGCAAAAAGCAGGTTATTTCAGAATTAATAGGAATTTTGCTCAGAATCTGGTTAGGGAAGGACATGGATTTGTGGGTTAAAGTCCCCGGGGGTTGATAGTGTCCGCTGATATGGTTTATACCACAGAAGGGAAAAGTTTAGTATTACCCCAGACTTCTGATGCCAAGTACATTTGACTTTGATATAAAACATTAGTTTGAATTCACATTATAATCTTTTCTGTTTTCTGGAACCCAACAGAATGCAGACATGTGAATTTTCCGCGTTCCCGCAGATTTCCGCGTTTTAAAAATCAATTTTCCGCGCTTTTTGCATGGTTTCCACGTTTTTCACTTTGCCAAATAAACGGAGAAATGGGATCGAAAAAAATAAAAGAAAAATAAACGTTGTTTAGACTTGTAATGAACATTAGGGTTCCGCTAGAGGTCGCTAGGAATTCCGCAAGAAATCCCCCCCCGCTAGAAGACTAGAAAGCTAGAAGGCTCCCCGAAAATGTTGCACCTAGGCTGGACAAGGTAGCCAATCTCGACCTCATCGGGACTTCCATGGCCAATTTGTCAATTCTGCCGCTAGAGGTCGCTCGAGGTTCCGTGAGCACCCTGGAAGTCTCCCCGAAAATGTGGCACCCAGGCTGGGCAAGGCAGCCAATCTCGACCTCATCAGGACTTCCACGGCCGATCGGTGGGTTGAATTTGCAACCTGTGGCCGGGACTCTGGAACTCCAGCCTAGCTGGAGCCAGCACATCTATCCCCATAGCCGACTTCCTTGGCCTGCTGGATAAACCAGCAAAGCTCTGGAACCAAGAGTGCCAGAAAATCAGTGGTGGAACTGTAATGAGTAAATATTAAATTTAAGTGCAAGATTGTATAACTAAATTAATTAAGACAGGGTTTAAATATTAAAAAACAGCAGAAAAGCCAATTACCACCTTTTTGGGTTGATTATCAATTAATGTGTGAATTTAATTCAAAATGTTATTAGTGTACATGACATATTCACATTATTTTGTAATGTCTGTTTTTACTTTGAAATGCACTAAAAGAGGCTTGAAACTGGTAATTTTGTGTGTACATTTTCGAACCCTTTCCGATTTTTTGACCCCCGTTGTACGCCTCGCGCAAGCGGTCGCCTCTTTTCCTCTTTTTTTACCTCACTCACATGCCTGAGAATTCAACCATCAAATGTTCTCTATTGGATTCCCCTATTTGCAGGTTTCATGAAAATCATGTTGAACTTTGCCTCAGAGATGAGGAAGAGCAGGTTCAAATGTAAAAAGAATAATGCCATGCCTACTAAATAAGCATCTTCGCAAAAACTGAAATCTGCAAAAAAAAATGGTGATTTAAGACAAATATGTTCTCTCCCCAGCTGGACATTATGGAGCCTAAAGTTCCAGAGGATATTTACAAGACACATTTAGAAAACAACCGTAAGTTTCTAAACATTAAAACTTAGGAATTATATGGTTACACTTTTTTTCCCCATTAGAGTTTGTTAGCACATTTACAGTGCCTTCCATAATGTTTGGGACAAAGAGCCATCATTTATTTATTTGCCTCTGTTCTCCACAATTTGAGATTTGTAATCACATGTGGTTAAAGTGCACATTGTCAGATTTTAATAAAGGCCATTTTTATACATTTTGGATTCACCATGTAGAAATTACAACAGTGTTTATACATTGTCCGTCCGTGTGTCCCCCTGGCCACCTGGTGACCTGGTGTTATGGTTAGTATTTTGTTGCATATCCTTTGCATGCAATGACTGCTTGAAGTCTGCTATTCATGGACATCACCAGTTGCTGGGTGTTTTCTCTGGTGATGCTCTGCCAGGCCTGTATTGCAGCCATCTTTAGCTTATGCTTGTTTTGAGGGCTAGTACCCTTCAGTTTTCTCTTCAACATATAAAAGGCATGCTCAACTGGGTTCAGATTGGGTGAATGACTTGGCCACTCAAGTATTCACCATTATTTAGCTTTGAAAAACTCCTTTGTGGCTTTAGCAGTATGTTTGGGATTATTGTCTTAGTGTAGAATGAACCGCCGGCCAATGAGTTTTGAGGCATTTGTTTGAACTTGAGCAGATAGGATGTGTCTATACATTTCAGAATTCATTATGCTGCTACCAGTTGTATCATCAATGAAGATAAGTGAGCCAGTACCTACAGCAGCCATACATGCCCAGGCTATAACACCGTGTTTCACAGATGAGGTTGGTATGCTTTGGATCTTGGGTAGTTCCTTCTCTCCTCCATACTTTGCTCTTGCCATCACTCTGATACAAGTTAATCTTCGTCTCATCTGTCCACAAGACCTTTTTCTAGAACTGTGGTTGCTCTTTTAAGTATTTCTTGGCAAACTAACCTGGCCATCCTATTTTTGTAGCTAACCAATGATTTGCATCTTGCAGTGTAGCCTCTGTATTTCTGTTCATGAAGTCTTCTGCGGACAGTGGTCATTGACAAAGCCACACCTGACTCCTGAATAGTGTTTCTGATCTGTCGGACAGGTGTTTGGGGATTTTTCTTTATTATGGAAAGAATTCTTCTGTCATCAGCTGTGGAGGTCTTCCTTGGCACGCCAATCCCTTTGCGATTAGTCAGCTCACCAGTGCTCTCTTCTTAATGATGTTCCAAACAGTTGATTTTGGTAAGTCTAAGATTTGGCTGACTTCCTCCATCACAGGAGACAGACTAGTGACTGACATCTGCTACAAACCTACTGACTCCCATAGCTATCTTGACTGCACTTCTTCCCGCCCTGTTTCCTGTAAAAACTCTATCCCCTACTCCCAATTCCTCCGTCTACGCCGCATCTGCGCCCAGGATGAGGTGTTTCATACTAGGGCGTCAGAGATGTCCTCATTCTTTAGGAAATGGGGGTTCCCCTCTTTCATTATAGATGAGGCTCTCACTAGGGTCTCCTCTAAATCCCGCAGCTCCACTCTTGCTCCCCCTCTCCCCATTCGTAACAAGGATAGAGTCCCCCTTGTCCTCACCTTCCACCCCATCAGCCGTCGTATACAACAAATTATCCTTCAACATTTCCGTCACCTCCAACGGGATCCCAGTACTGGCCCCATTTTCCCATCTCCACCCCTTTCTGCTTTCCGCAGAGACCGTTCCCTCCGTAACTCCCTGGTCCACTCGTCCCTTCCCACCCAAACCACCCCCTCCCCAGGTACTTTCCCCTGCAACCGCAGGAGATGCAACACCTGTCCCTTTACCTCCCCCCTCAACTCCATCCAAGGACCCAAACAGTCTTTCCAGATGAGGCAGAGGTTCACCTGCACCTCCTCCAACCACATCTATTGTATCTGCTGTTCCAGATGTCAACTTCTCTACATCGGCGAGACCAAATGCAGGCTCGGTGATCGTTTCGCTCAAGACCTTCGCTCAGTCCGCCTTAACCATCCTGATCTCCTGGTGGCTCAGCACTTCAACTTCCCCCTCCCACTCCCAGTCTGACCTTTCTGTCATGGGCCGCCTCCATTGTCATAGTGAGGCCCAGCGCAAATTGGAGGAACAGCATCTCGTATTTCGCTTGGCAGTTTACACCCCAGCAGTATGAATATTGACTTCTCCAACTTCAGATAGTTCCTCTGTCCTTCTCTTTCCCCTCCTCCTTCCCAGTTCTCCCACTGTCTTCCTGTCTCCAACTACAACCTATCTTTGTCCCACCTTCTCCCCTGGCATCAGCCTGGCATCACCCATTCCTTCTCTCCTGAGATGCTGCCTGACCTGCTGAGTTACTCCAGCATTTTGTGTCTACCTAAGATTTGGCTGATGTCTCTAACAGTTTTATACTTGTTTCTCTGTGTCATAATGGCTTCTTTGACTTTCATTGGCACAACTTTGGTCCTCATCTTGATAAACAGCAATAAAAGTTTCCAAAGATGATGGAAAGACTGGAGGAAAGACTAGGTGCTGAGAGCTCTCTTATACCTGCATTAAGGAGGCAATTAAACACACCTGAGCAATTGCAAACACCTGTGAAGCTGTGTGTCCCAAACATTATGGTGCCCTGAAATGGGGGGACTATGTATAAACACTACTGTAATTTCTACATGGTGAAACCAAAATATATAAAAATACCCTTTAATAAAATCTGACAATGTGCACTTTAACCACATGTGATTTTTTTCTATTACAAATTTCAAATTGTGGAGCACAGAGGCAAATAAATAAATGATGGGTCTCTGTCCCAAACATTATGGAGGGCCCTGTATAATGCAGTCACACTTTGTTCAGATGGTATGTTGTATTTGTAAGAGTGAAACTGAAGAAGTTCATTTATGTATAATCCCAGAGTTTCTTGTTTTCTGCCTTTTTTAATTATGCTATTCTCTGGTGTCACAATTTACGTTAATATGCAAAATGCAATAATAAGCGAGAATATTGCTTTAGAAATGGCAACCAGTGGTTATAACTCCCATCAAGTAAGATGGAACAGTAATTGCAGGCCAATTAATCTTGAAAATTGGTGGGAGGAAATATGCTAAAATCCTTGGTAATTGATATCCAAAGAGT
Organism: Rhinoraja longicauda; assembly: GCF_053455715.1. Classification (NCBI taxonomy): domain Eukaryota; kingdom Metazoa; phylum Chordata; class Chondrichthyes; order Rajiformes; family Arhynchobatidae; genus Rhinoraja; species Rhinoraja longicauda. The sequence goes on along the minus strand of NC_135965.1, from coordinate 2,089,882 downwards.
CCGGATACAGAATATATGGAAAAGAGTATACATGATTGCTCGAAATATATCTATGTTACGGGTCAGTTAGTATATTGAAAGCAGACTACAAAATGAAAAATTGAGTTAATTAAAGCATATTGAACTAGTAGAAAGTGTGAATTGGTGTTCTGCAGCCTTCTGCTCTTGAACCACTGTTCAACATATACATTGGAGGATTTGTGTCCAAATACAATACATTTTGTGGATGACTGCACCTCTAAAGAGGAAGTTAAAACTGGTTTGCTAAGTACAAAGATGAATGCAGACCTCCCAACCCTTCCGAATTTGGCGGAAATTTTCTGCTTTCTTATTTCATTTCCGCCATTCTGATTTTAGCCTCATATTTTTCCGCAAAACACATGCCCCACCCTGCCCCTCGCCCCACCCTGCCCCTCACCCCGCCTCACTGCTGGCCTCGCCAGAGTGGAGTGGGGGGGTGGAGGAAGGGAGGGGGAGTGGGGATGGGGAGGGGAGTGGGTGGAGAGAAGGGGGGAGGGGTGGGGATAGAGTAAGTGGGGGGAGTGGGGGTAGAGTAAGAGGGGGGTGGGGGGGACCTGGATCGTTGTTATTTGCTGTTGAAGACCATTGGAGCAAGTATGTCTTCAATGAAATTAGGTATGTGCAGTTTTAAATGAAACTCTTCGTAACTTTCTTCATACATTTTATGACCATTGTTCTTTTATTCAATACCAAGAGAATTGGGATGTGTAAGGAAAAAGCAAAATAGAAAAAACAAAACAAAACAGTTTTTTCTTTGTGTTGTAAAAAGTATTTCTGTTCAATAACCTTTCTATAAAAAGCAGAATATACTCATGATAGGCCTGACGTACATGTAGTCCAAGAACTACGGACTGTTGGAAATAATAGTCGTTTTTCACACATGAATGTAGCGCCGTGCGTACGTGCATTTGGCGTGCATACTTTTTTTGCTTAAAAGTTGCATATGCGCCATATTATGAATTTTGATGTAAAATTCTGAATTTTGGACATCAAAATTATGAATTTATAAAATCAAATGTTGGGAGGTCTGTGAATGTTCAAGAATGTGATACGGTGATTCATTTTGATTGATGTGGAAAAGGCCAGTTATTCCTTAGAAACTGGGGTGTTAAAAGGTGTACAGGAGCCGAGATCTGTGAAGATGACTATAAATCGCCAACAACCAACCATACAGCATATAAATCATTATCTGACGTAGACACAAAATGCTGGAGTAATCAGCGGGACAGACAGTATCTCTGGTTAGGAAGGGTGACATTTTGACTGAAATGTCACCCATTCCTTCACTCCAGAGATGCTGCCTGTCCTGAGTTATTCCAGCATTTTGTGTCTACCTTCGATTTAAATCAGCATCTGCAGTTCTTTCCTAACCATTATCTGATGGCAGTTTCAGACTATGCTCTGTAGTCTATCTTAATATCAAGTACAGCTTAAGGCACCAGATGCAGGAAAGGCAGTTATAAAAGCCTAGTATCGTGATGAACACCTGTACAACAGAACTAGGCATGTATCTAGCCGATAATTTCTGTACCACTATGATACATGTCAACTTAACAATGTAGAAAATTGAACAGGTATTCTCTGACAAGAGAGAGCATGACAAGTGAATTTGGTCAATCACCACCTTGTTACTCTACTCTTATTAGCTGTTTTCCTGTGCTATGCTCTACTGTTCGATGTTGTATATTCTATACGACCTCTTGCAGTATTTGAATGTGGACACGAGTTGTATTGTAGAGGTGAGGTGATAGTATCTGGTCTTGACATGGGTGCAACCTTTCACAGATTTTAATATAACCAGATTTTATTATTAATTTTCTCATCTATTTTTAATTCAAGGGGGGACTTTGCATGCTGACCCAGCATTTAATTCCCCTTGAGAAGCTGGTAGTAAGCTGCCTTCTTGAACCACTGTAGTTTTGAGGTATAGGTAGGTGTGCGCACAATGGTGTTAGGCAGAGTTCCAGGATTTTGACCCAGCAACGGTAAAATAAGTGATGTTTCCAAGTGCGGCTAGGAGGGTAACCCAGGAGGTTGTGTTCCCATGCTTTTGGTGCCCTTTGGCCTTCAAGCTGGTAGAGGTTGGGGGTTTGAAAAGTGCTGTTGATGGAAACCTGGTAAGTTGTTGCAGTGCATCCTGTAGATGATACAACCTGGTGCTGCTACTATACATTGGTGGAGTGACTGAACAGTTGTGTGTGAGGTGATTATCAAATGGGCTGCTATGCCTTGCATGGTGTCGAGCTTCTTGAGTGTTGTTGAACTGCATTCATCCAGACAAGTGGAGAGTTTTCCATCAACCACTTACTTGAACCTTGGTGGATAGGTTTTGGGGTGTTAGGAGGTGAGTTCCTACCACAGGATTCCTTGCGCCTCAACTGTTCTTGTAGTCACAATGCGCATCTGGCTATTCCAGTTCACTTTCTGGTCAATGGTAACCCCAGGATGTTGATGATGGGGAATTCGATGTTGGCAATGCAACAGAGTGTTACAGGATGATAGCTGGGTAGGATACTCTTGCCTAGTACTTGAGAGGTGTGAATGTTACTTGCCATCTATCATCCCAGGCCTGGATATTGTCCATGCATATTGCATTTGATATGGGCTGCTTCAATATTGGAGGGGGAGGGGAGCAAACATTGGGAAACATTGCCCATTGCTAAACCTCCAGCAAATATCTTTACTTCCAACATGACAATTGAAGGAAATACATTGGTGAAGCAGCTGAATATGGTTGGGCCGAAGACACTCCTAAAAGGATGGCCTGTGATTGAGGCGCTTAAGAGGTAACCACTACAACCACCTTCCTGTGTGCTAAGTTTGATTCCAACCAGCAGAGGGTTTTCTCCTGACTCCCATTGAATTTGGTGTATCCAGGCCTCCTTGATGCCATACTTGATCAAATGCCACCTTAATTATTTACTCTCGCTTCACTGTATGTAAATCAGTTATTTACATACAGGTTATAGCGTCAAGGATGGAGTGACTTTGGCAGAACCGAAAGTCTGTGAGCAGATTGTTGCAAACAAGTGACCTGCGTGGGTTTTCTCCGAGATCTTCGGTTTCCTCCCACACTCCAAAGACGTACAGGTATGTAGGTTAATTGGCTGGGTAAATGTAAAAATTGTCCCTAGTGGGTGTAGGATAGTGTTAATGTGCGGGGATCACTGGGCGGCACGGACTTGGTGGGCCGAAAAGGCCTGTTTCCGGCTGTATATATATGATATGATATAAGTGCCGGTTGATAGCACCAATGATCCCTTCCATAGATTTGATGATAATCAAGAGTAGAGTAATTGGCCATGTTCAATTTGCTGCTCTACTTGTGGATAGGGCAAACTTTCCACATTTTTTCACATAATCGAGTAGATGCCAGTATTATAACTGAACTGGATAAGCTCTTCCAAGGGTCTGGCAAGTTCTGGAGCACAGATCTTCAGTACTATTACCAGGATGTTGTCGAGACCCTTTGCCTTTGATGTATTACGTGCTTCTAGCTGGTTCTTGAGATCTCCTCGAGTTAATCTTAAGATCCCTGAAGATCTCGCATGCTGCAGACTGCTGGAAAAGGCTAACATCTAAACATCAGTGGGAATCTGGAGTGGAGGAAATCTTTCCTTTCTACCTAGGCAAGGCAAAGGATTGTGTTTGTGGAGGTGAATAATTTTATTTATTTGTTGGAACCTGTGGACGAGGCAATTCTAACACCAACAAGCTGTAGAAGGAAGTTTCAAGTCACAAACTTGAACATTGGTAAAGGCAATTCTACAATATTATTGCATGGAATGTTCTAGGATTAAGACCCAGCAATATTGACAGAATGATAATCATTTTTCCCAGTCATAGTCATGTGCAATTTGGAAAAGAGCCTGCAGGTGATGGTGTTTGTGCATGTTGCTCTTGAACTTCCTGGTAGACTCAGTCACAGTCGTGCAACACTGAAACAGGCCCTGCTGCTCACCAAATCAACGCAGACCTTTTTACCACACTTCATAAGTTCATAAGTAAGAGGAGCAGAAATCAGGCCATTCATCCCATTACACCACTCAGCCATTCAATCATGGCTGATCTATCTTTCCCTCCTAACTGCATTCTCCTGCCTTCTCCACAAAACCCCTGACACCTGTACTAATCAAGAATCTATCTCTCTGCCTTAAAAATATCCATTGACGGCCTCAAGTCTTCTGTGGCAACGAATTCCACAGATTCACCACCCTCTGACTAAATAAATTCCTTCTCGTGTTCTTAAAGGAGCATCCTTTATTCTGAGGCTATGACCTCTGATCCTCGACTCTCCTACGAGTGGAACATCCTTGTCTCACATCCACTTTTGTCTCACACTTCAAATCAACAGGCTGCAAATGGCAAAAGTTTCCCAATTGTATTCAGAAGAAGTTTGTCTGGATTCCTAGACTTGAGATTTTAAAAATCTCCCATTTGCCAAAGAAGTTGGATTCTGCAAAAATGACGAGTTAAAAATGCTCACCAAAACTTAGTTTAGTTTATTATTGTCAGATGTACCAATATACAGCGAAAAGTTGTTTTTTGGTGCATGCTATCCAGTCAAGTCAAGTCAATTTTATTTGTATAGCACATTTAAAAACAACCCACGTTGACCAAAGTGCTGTACATCAGTTCAGGTACTAAGAACGAACATACAATGGCACACAAACATAACAGCACATACATAAACAGTTCACAGAGGGCCTCAAATGCTAGGGAGTAGAAATAGGTTTTGAGCCTGGACTTAAAGGAGTTGATGGAGGGGGCAGTTCTGATGGGGAGAGGGATGCTGTTCCACAGTCTAGGAGCTGCAACCGCAAAAGCGCGGTCACCCCTGAGCTTTAGCCTAGACCACGGGATAGTCAGTAGCCCAAGTCTGCTGACCTGAGGGACCTGAAGATAGAGTGGTTGGTTAGGAGATTTTTGATATGGGGGGGGGGGGGGGGGCAAGCCCGATTAGGGCTTTGTATGTGAATAGGAGGAGCTTGAAGTTCATTTTGTACTGTACTGGGAGCCAGTGGAGAGAGGCCAGAATCGGGGTGATGTGGTCCCTTTTACGGGTACCTGTCAGGAGTCTCGCTGCGGCATTTTGGACTAATTGCAGGCGGGACAGGGATGATTGGCTGATCCCAGTGTATAGGGAGTTACAGTAGTCTAGGCGGGAGGAAATGAATGTGTGGATGATTTTTTCAATGTTGTCAAATTGGAGGAATGGTTTGATTTTAGCTATGGTACGAAGCTGGAAGAAGCTGGCTTTTACCACAGCATTGACTTGCTTGTCAAACTTTAGATTTTAGATTTAGAGATACAGTGCAGAAACAGGCCCTTCGGCCCACCGGGTCCGCACCGCCCAGCGATCACCGCACATTAACACTATCCTACACCCTAGGGACAATTTGTACATTTGCCCAGCCAATTAACCTACAAACCTGCACATCTTTGGAGTGTGGGAGGAAACCGAAGATCTCGGAGAAAACCCACGCAGGTCACGGGGAGAACGTACAAACTCCATACAGACGGCGCCCATAGTCAGGATCGAACCTGAGTCTCCGGCGCTGCATTCGCTGTAAGGCAGCAACTCTACCGCTGCGCCACCATAGTCAAATATCACGCCAAGGTTATTGACATGCGGTTTGACTATGGAGGATAGGCTTCCAAGGCTGCCTGTTATCGTTTTGATGGAGTCGGGGGGGGGGGGGGGGGGGGCGAATAGGATGACCTCAGACTTGCTCTAGTTTAGTTGAAGGAAATTCTGTGCCATCCACCATTTTTTGTCCTCAAGGCAGTGCATGAGACTGATTAAATTTGACCGGTTGTTGGGTTTCAGGGGGAGATAAAGCTGTGTGTCATCCGCATAGCAGTGGAAAGATTTGGCCGAGGGGCAGCATGTACAGAGAGAAGAGAAACGGGCCTAGGATGGAGCCTTGTGGAACCCCGCAGGAGAGGCTAGCTGGGGAAGAGGAATAATTGCCTATGTTGATGGAGAAACTCCTATTTTTGAGGTAGGAAATGAACCAGCTCAGGGCAGTGCCATCAAAGCCAACCCCGTACCGGAGACGGTCAATTAGGATGGTGTGGTCCACTGTATCGAACACTGCGCTGAGGTCAAGAAGGAGCAAGATTGCACAGTCGCCGGTGTCGATGGTGAGAAGCAGGTCGTTGTGTACCTTCAACAAGGCAACAAAAAGACTATACATGCTTCCAATCAAACCACAGTGTACATATACAGGATAAGGGGTGTCTCATTTATTGCAAGAAAAAGTCCAATTAAAGATAGTTCAAAGGTCTTCAATTAGGTAGATGGGAGGTCAGGGCCACAATCTAACTGGTGAGAAGACAGTTCAGTTGCCTGATAACAACCGGGAAGAAACTGCCCCTGTGTCTGTATGTGTGCTTTTCAAACTTCTGTACCTCTTGCCCGATGGGAGAGGGGAAAAGAGGGAGTGACCAGGGTGAGACCGGTCCTAGATTATGTTGGTGGCCTTGCTGGTGTAGATGAAAGGAACTGCAGGTGCTGGTTTAAATTCAAGATAGACACAAAATGCTGGAGTAACTCGGGCAGGCAGCATCTCTGGATGGAAGGAATGGGTGAAGTTTCTGGTCATGACCCTTCTTCAGACTGATTTGGTTTGCATGATGTCCACAACTCTCTGCAATTTCTTGTGGTTACCAAACCATGCTGGTTTGTTGCATCCCAATAAAATGCTTTCAGCAACGCATCTGTAGAAGTTGGTGAGGGTTGTTGAGGACATGCAGTACGTCCTTAGTCTTCTTAGGAGGTAGAGGTATTGGTGTGCTTTTTGGCCATTGCTTCAATGTTGCTGGTCCAGGACAAATTCTTGGTGATATTTATTCCTAAGAACTTGAAGCTTTTGACCTTCTCTACTTCAGCACCATCAATGGGCGTGTGTACTGCTTCACTTCCTGAAGTCAGTCACAGTCACCTTTATCTTGCTGACTTTGAGGGAGAGGCTGTTGTTTTGGCATCATGTTATGAGGTTCTCAATCTCCTTCGTATACTCTTGTCTCATGATTGTTTGATATCCGGTCCACTCCGGTGGTGTCGGCTGCAAACTTGTAAATTGATTTGGATTGGTATTCGACTGCACAGTCAAGAGTGTATAAGGAGTATATTAGGGGGCTAAGTTTTGCGGAGCCCCAGTGTTAAAGATTATCGTAGAGGATGATTTGGCACCTATGCTCACTGATTGTGATCTGTTGGTCAGGAAGTCGAGGATCCATTTGCAGAGGGGAGTGTTGACTCCGAAGTTCCACGAGTTTGGAGATGAGCTTGGTATAACGTTTGTTATCTAGCACAACATGGTATAACATTTATGAAACAATGTTTGTTTGAGCAAGTAAATCCACTCTTGTGCAAAATAGAACCACATTGACCTATGATTATCAATTGACCCTTGAAGAGAAAAGGAAATCGAGAGAAGAATAACAAAATGGAAAAACACTGTAACCGTTAAGAAAATATGAATGCATTTAGTGATATTAATACAATAGTAATGCAATGTGCTTAAAAAGAAAAATTGTTCAAAGGACTAAATAATACGCTGTGTTTAATTATGCTAATATTAAATTGTGGGGTTATTTTTGTTAAAATTGCAGGTTTCGGCAGCACTGGCTCCCAGATTGATTCTGCTCGAATGAATCTAGCTTCGTCATTTGTTAATGGTTTTGTGAATGCTGCATTTGGACAAGATAAATTATTGACAGAAGATGGTAATAAATGGCTTTACAAAAACAAAGACCATGGTGAGTATATCCTGACAGGTGTTGAAAAGCCGTAAGTAATATGAGCTTGTTCATTAACTAGTTTTATCTTTTGCCAGGCATGCTAAGCGCTGCAGCTTCATTGGGAATGATCCTACTTTGGGATGTTGATGGTGGTTTGACACAAATTGACAAGTATTTGTATTCATCAGAAGACTACATTAAGGTGAGTCATGAAATTATTTTATGACTTTTCTGAGTCCTAAAATTATTTGAGGTTGGGCCAAATAGCAGAGAACACCTTCAATGCCATTTCACGACTGTAATATAGGGTTATAATTGTGGAAAAACATCCCTCAATTCATTCCACCTAATAAATCCAATAAAGAATGCAAATGGTTGCTACTTAATGTGATTGTTATTTTACACTGACATTCCCATAATAAACATTTTGAAGAGGTAATGCTGGTTCCAAGTTTACCTGTTTGGTATCTTTTTTAGGCTGGTAATTGAATTAATTCTTCTCGAATTGATAATGTTCCTGGAGTCCAGTTTGTCAATTTTGGGCTGGAGAGAATTGTTTTCTTCCCAATTCAATGTAACAATCGATATAACAGTGGATCAGTGTATGTTGATATCATGTATTGCACATATTTTATACCTGAAAGATTTATGCCTTGTAAACGTTCCAATAGATTCAAGATTCAAGATAGCTTTATTTGTCATCCAATATTGGACGATATCCAATATCTATTATTATTGCACTGGTTTGAGTTTTCTTTTACTCTTGGTTATTTTTCTAATTGGATGATAATTGCATTACATAACTTTACACTAATGAATTAAACAGATGTGTCACACTATTCTTCAAAGTAAATGTTTTGATTTTAAAATCAAATTCTATTTCCAGCAGCTGCTTTTAACTTGCACAATGATTGCATAGGCTGCTATATTTTTTATTTTAACATTCAGAGGAGTATTAGATGCTGTTTTAGTCCTGTTTACTATCTATTTCATGCATTTCAAAAAAGTGCAACGGGCAGAATTGCCACATTGAGATTTTTAATGGTGTGGTAGCTGAAACTTGCTTTAAATATTTGAATTATTAATGAATTATTAGAACTGCAGATTAGTTTAGAGATACAGTGCGGAAGCAGGCCCTTCAGCCCACCGAGAACACTATCCTGCACATGAGGGACAATTTACAATTTTATCAACGCCAATTAACCTACAGATGTAGGTCAGTAACCTGCAGATGTAGAGGTTGAGTAGAAAGCTTTTCTTTGGATCAAGCTTAATTTAAGATCATTTTCAAGTCTGGAGTTTGCTCCAGATATCACTAAGGATGTACGGTTTAATTAAAAAATATAACAGGTATAACAGAGCTTTATTTGTCGTTCGGTACCGAAGTACCGAACGAAACTACATAGCAGTCATAGAAAAAAAAAAAGAACACAAGACACATAACCCCAACACAAACGTCCATCACAGTGACTCCAAACACCCCCTCACTGTGATGGAGGCAACAAAACTTCCCCTCTCTTCCCCACGCCCACGGACAGACAGCTCGTCCCCGACCGACCCGCACAGTCCCCGCACCGGGCGCTGAAACGTCTCGCGGCCGAACCGGGCGATGAAAGGCCCGCGACCAAGCCTTGCGCAGCTAAGTCCCGCAGCCGAGCCGCACCAGCGGTGAAAAGTCCCGCAGCCGAGCCGCACCGGGCGGTGTTAAGTCCCGCAGCCGAGTTGCACCGGGCGGTGTTAAGCCCCGCAGCCGAGCTGCACCGGGCGGTGTTAAGTCCCGCAGCCGAGTTGCACCGGGCGGTGTTAAGCCCCGCAGCCGAGCTGCACCGGGCGGTGTTAAGCCCCGCAGCCGAGCTGCACCGGGCGGTGTTAAGCCCCGCAGCCGAGCTGCACCGGGCGATGTAAGTCCAGCGGCCAAGCCGCACCGGGATGTAAAGTCCAGCGGCCGAGCCGCACCGGGGGATGTTAGGCCCCGCAGCCGAGCCGCACCCCGCGCCGTGAGGAAGAGAAAAGTTCCCCACACCCACCCCCCCACACCCACCCCCCACACACCACCACCCCCTCCCACACATACACAACCAAAAAAATATATATAAAAATCATCCCAACAACGACACTCAACAAAAAAAAAGACGGATAGACTGCTAGTCAGCAGCTGCCGTTAGGCGCCGCCACGTGAACCATACATTTTAAACCAGACATGTCCAGTACAATATATGGTTAATAATTGGAATATTTCAACCGTAATGTATTGAGGTGATTACTATACTGAAAAACAAAATAAAAAACTGGGCTGATCTCTCCTTTAACTCAGACAATAAACATGTAGTACAAAAACAACTGTATGAAATGGGCAGGTCCTGACTTAGTCTATTTTTATAATGTATTTATCAGGTAAAAGTTCTAATTTATCAATTTACTTTTTTTCCCAGTCTGGTGCCTTGCTTGCATGTGGTATTGTAAATTCTGGTGTTCGGAATGAGTGTGATCCAGCTCTAGCTCTTCTCTCAGATTATGTCCTACACAGCAGTAATACAATGAGAATTGGAGCCATCTTTGGGTAAGTGTTCATTCATCCTGGTGAACCTACACTGCACTCCATCCTTCCTTTGTCCTTCCTCAAATTCAGAGACCAAAATTGCACACAATGCTCCAGGTGCAGCCTCACCAGGCCCGGGCCCTGTACAACTGCAATGGGACCTCCTTGCTCCTAAACTCAAATCCTCTCGCAGTGAAGGCCAACATGCCATTATTTTTCTTCACTGCCTGCTGTACCTGGATGCTTACTTTCAGTGACTGATGTACAAGCACACCAGGGTCTCGTTGCAACTCCCCTTTTCCTCATCTGACATCACTCAGAAAATAATCTGCCTTCCTCAAAAAAATCTAGAAGATTAGTCAATCATGATTTCCACTTCATGCTTACTTTGACCGATCCTGTCACTGCTTTCACTTGTCAATTTATGGAAGATTTATTTTGAACTGTGGTAGAGATGACTATAAAAGTACATGAGCAGCCCAAGAAAACTAAAATTTCCCTGAAACTAGAATGACATTCCCTGAAACTAGACTTTTGTAAATGTTTAGCTATGCATTCCTAAAACTTGCATTACAATGCAATTACAGATTTTTAATGAAATAATTCAGTGCTGAAGAAACAAACTATCACTTTTTCGATTTTAACTTAAGTCTTTCATTTCCGTGAAATTCAAATTATTCTTCCCATCCAACCCTAGCCTTATGTTCCCTCTCTAGTTTCCTGTTTCCATTTGAGAAATGATCTACATTCTCGAAAACTATTTATTGGCGAAATAAGCATGTTTTCCATGCTTTACATCATCCAACAACTGCTCTGCAAGATTTTTGCCAACATCCTAATTGAAGCACTCACTTCTGCCAGCAAAAAGTAAAAAATATTGCAGGAGTCACACATTTCTTGTGTATATCCTGCTTGCTATTTCCTCAAGTTGTTGCTAGTGTAAGACATACAATGTAGTCAGCAGAGATAAACTTTGGGAATTTACTGCAAAGGAGAAGTAGATGTTGAGAAAGGTTTATGTAAAGTGCTAATGATCCTGAGAGTTTTGCTGTGCTTTTTAACATTTACAGTTTGGGTAATGTGTACAAGGGCTTGGAAAAAATATCTTCCCTCGCTGAAGCCCCCAGCGATGAGGCAGGCTCTTGAAGCTTTTATTATCCAGTTAAGGAAGAGCGGATCAAATGATGTAGATTGCAGACAAAAGATCTATCGGATGGTAATTCTAAGGATTATAAAGTATTTTTTCTGATAAAAAGATAATGATTTAAAAAATAGAGCTGCACAATGCTGAAATGGGCCCTTTGGCCTATCAATTCCCATGTGATCGTCCATCTGCACTAATCCTATATTTTCCAATGCCACCAGACTTCGGGGATTATTTAGGATTTGGTAATGTTGGAGGTTGTAATTTGGAAAGTCCTATTATCCCTCTTGAAAATTTGCTTAAAAAATGACATCAATCTCAGCACATTTCCCAAACCTCTTGTCAGTGCTTTTTTGTAGACAAAGGCATCATTCTTTTTGGTGTCAGTGCTTGTCGTTTATGTATGCGGTGGATCATCATTCTATAAACTGCTTAAGCTAGTCAAGTGCCTCATTTATTTTAAAACATTTTATTTTAAACTAGTATTTTTTTGTAATAAAAATTTTAAAATGTTGGAATCTTATTTTTAACTTTTAAGAGTAGCCAGTATACTGTAAGGACGCACACCGTCATAATAACACTGTTGTTCATCATGCTGCTTTTCAGTAAGGAGGATTGGTGTGAACAGTTTTTTTGTGAAGTAAGCTTAAACAGCTTTGTTTTTAGTGATGGTTATCTTCCAGTGACTAGGGTATTAATTACAATAGCATTGACTTTGAAGCCTTTCTGTAGTTGCTTTGAGGCTGCACAAATGTAACTGAGCAGAACTTAGGATTTCCAGCTATTGTATGAGAAAACCCGGATTTTCTGCAGTTTCCCATCATGCTATTCAAGATTCAAGATGTGTTTATTGTCACATGTACCAATTAAGGTACAGTGAAATTCGAGTTACCATATAGCCACACCAAGTGAAAATCCAGCAGTGCCATTGCTGCATCCAAGTTCTGGGTGGTGTTGAACTCTGACAGCAGTGACACAATATATATTCTTCCATACAGGATGCTACCTGTGCCTTGTTTTCAAAAACTGAGCAAAGCATCCGTAGATATTTGGGAATAGACACAGAGTGTCTGCGCAAATGGCCCTTGAAGTCTTCCAAGCGTTTTATGAGGGTTTTGGAACAGAAATGGTGATTGGCAGGAAACACTGGAAATGCTCAGCAGTTCAGGCTGAATCTGTGGAAAAGGAAATTATTAACACTCGGATCCAGAAGCACTGGGAAAGAATGAAAATAAGTTTGTTTAGGTAGCTGTGAAGGGGATTAGTGGGTAGTTTCATAGAGTGAAGTTTGGCCTGCTGGACATATCCCACTGCTGCACCATTACCAACGCATTCCACAACTATGCTTAATCTGATTTAAGATACCCCATATGTGCCACTTTAGGTCATCCATTTTCATCCTTTCATGGATATTCTCTTTGTTTCACTTTCCCTGCAATCTAAACTAACATTCCCACATGCTTGACACTGGGGTAGTGGGGAAAGCATTGAATGATCTTCCAGGCGCAGATCAGTAGCCATAATTTCTGTTGCTAGTTGTGAAATAAGAGCCGAGGGCAGTGATGGGAAAACTCATAAGTAGCAGTAACCTCCCCATACAGAAAGACCTGGCTAGTCCACCACAAAAGTGTTCAAACTCGCAGTCCACAAAAGAGATAGCCAACATCTTTGCCTCATGCTGAAAATCTGCTATTTAGATGAAAACAGGGTTCACCCAACACAAATAAATGCCTTTTATTCACAAAAAGCTGGAGTAACTCAGCAGGTCAGGCAGCATCTCGGGAGAGAAGGAATGGGTGACGTTTCGGGTCGAGACCCTTCTTCAGACTGATGTCGGGGGTGGGACAAAGGAAGGATATAGGTGGAGACAGGAAGATAGAGGGAGATCTGGGAAGGAGGAGGGGAAGGGAGGGACAGAGGAGCTATCTGAAGTTGGAGAAGTCGACGTTCATACCACCGGGCTGCAAACTGCCCAGGCGAAATATGAGGTGCTGCTCCTCCAATTTCCAGCGGGCCTCACTATGGCACTGGAGGAGGCCCATGATAGAGAGGTCAGACTGGGAATGGGAGGGGGAGTTAAAGTGCTGGGCCACCGTGAGATAAGTTTTGTTAATGCGGACCGAGCGCAGGTGTTCAGCGAAGCGATCGCCGAGCCTGCGCTTGGTTTCACCGATATAAATAAGTTGACATCTAGAGCAGCGGATGCAATAGATGAGGTTGGAGGAGGTGCAGGTGAACCTCTGTCTCACCTGGAAAGACTGTTTGGGTCCTTTGATGGAGTTGAGGGGGGAGGTAAAGGGACAGGTGTTGCATCTCGTGCGGTTGCAAGGGAAAGTGCCCGGGGTTGGGGTGGTTTGGGTAGGAAGGGACGAGTGGACCAGGGAGTTACGGAGGGAACGGTCTCTGCGGAACGCAGAGAGGGGAGGGGATGGGAAGATATGGCCAGTGGTGGGGTCCCGTTGTAGGTGACAGAAATGTTGGTGAATGATATGTTGGATCCGCTGGCTGGTGGGGTGAAAGGTGAGAACGAGGGGGATCCTGTCCTTGTTGCGAGTGGGGGGAGGGGGAGCAAGAGCGGAGCTGTGGGATGTAGAAGAGACCCTAGTGAGAGCCTCATCTATAATGGAGGAGGGAAGCCCCGTTTTCTGAAGAACGAGGACATCTCGGAAGCCCTAGTCTGAAACACCTCATCCCGGGCGCAGATGCGGCGTAGACGGAGGAATTGGGAGTAGGTGATAGACCTTTTGCAGGGGACCGGGTGGGAAGAAGTGTAGTCCAGATAGCTGTGCGAGTCGGTGGGCTTGTAGTAAATGTCCGTCACTAGTCTGTCTCCTGTGATGGAGATGGTGAGGTCCAGAAACGGGAGGGAGATGTCAGAGATAGTCCAGGTATATTTAAGGGCAGGATGGAAATTGGAGGTGAAGTGTATGAAGTCAGTGAGTTCTGCATGGGTGCAAGAGGTAGCACCAATGCAGTCGTCGATGTAGCCTTGTCATTTAGTTTGTAGTTCACTGCTATGACCAAAGAGGTTGAGGTCAAAGCAACCTCTTTGGTCATAGCAGTGAACTACACACGACAAATCCACAAAGGACAATCTGGACACTCTCTGCACAATTGTAATGTGCTAGGTGAGCGAAAAAGCTGAAATATAAAGAACTGCAGAATAAACAGCTGTTAAGGGGCACAATTTATTCTTCCTGGATTTGTTTCCTTTGTGCGAATTGCATCATTGTGTATTTTCTTTAATTTCATGGTTGGCAGGCTTGGATTGGCTTATGCAGGCTCTAATCGGGAAGATGTATTGGCTCTACTGCTTCCTGTGACTCGAGATTCTAAATCCAGCATGGAGGTATGGTAAACAAAACTCCCAATATTGATCTGAATTTTTGCTTTGATTTCACACTACTGGTTAAGCCCCATTGAGATAGTGCTGCACAAAATTGAACGAGTCGTTCCCAAACCGGGATAATTTAAACAGTCACTGATATTTGGGTTTGATCTGATTGTGGGAGCATATGTTTGCTGCATATTACTTTTTGATACACAATAGAGTGACTTGGATGTTATCATAGCTAAAAATGGAGATTCAAGGGTGTATGGGAAATGGCTACTGTGTGCAAATAGTATGTGTAGAATGTTGCAATGAAGCTTAACTTCATTGTAAATTTCCCCAAAGTGGGACAAATAAAGGAATATATTATTATTATTATTGAAGTAGGTTCTTGATTTACTGCCCTTTATTAAATTTAACAATTATGCTAAATTATTGACGATTTCATGTGTTGAGCAGTTATCTAATGGTTTAATTTCAAATATCTTTAGGTAATAGGTGTGACAGCGTTAGCATGTGGAATGATTGCAGTGGGCTCCTGCAATGGGGATGTGAATTCCACCATCTTGGAAACTATCATGGAAAAATCTGAGCAAGAGTTGAAAGACACTTACGCGAGGTGGTTGCCATTAGGCTTAGGTCTTAACCATTTGGGTAAGACTATCTATTGTGGCAATAGAAGTCTCATTTATATTATTTTTGTTGATTGCCTTGTGAATATGACCTAAACACTGCCAAGGTGTGATCTGTTCGCTGTCTAATTAATTTATCTAACTGAAGATAACAGTTTTGGTTCTCACGGGTAAAATTCATTTTTAGATTTTAATT
Source organism: Rhinoraja longicauda (assembly GCF_053455715.1). Classification (NCBI taxonomy): domain Eukaryota; kingdom Metazoa; phylum Chordata; class Chondrichthyes; order Rajiformes; family Arhynchobatidae; genus Rhinoraja; species Rhinoraja longicauda. Next base: position 2,074,270 of record NC_135965.1, on the reverse strand, counting down.
TGCATCCATTAATCATTGTACTGAAGTCTGAGGTGTTGTATGGTCTCCATGGCGGACAGGCTTACTGGAAGTTATCTACGAGGTAACACTATTTACAAACTGGCTGATTTCTATTCTTATCTCACTGAGCTACCAACTTGGAGAGAAAGCAAAGAGTTTGCATTGATAATGCACTATAAATTTTAATTGCTTTGAAAGTATTATGCTTTATTACTTATGAGGTGAGAGGATATTATGTATACAAAATTGTGAAGTACTGGTGGAAATTTATTGAAAGAGAAATTGGGAACTTGGAGATTGTTTTTAAATAGTGCTAGACCAAGTACTAGCCCAAACCTCTCCTGCATTGGTGCAGCACCCTCACCTCCCCTCTCCTCTCTACCTTCCCCTCCCCCCCCCCACTCCATCCTCCCTCCCTCCCCCCCCTCCCTCCAACCCCCTCCGCCCCTCCCTAGGAGATAGATTTAAACTTTAAAATGTGAATAACTTTAAAAATATAACACCGGTTTCAATGAAACTTCTTTCATTAGCACCAAAGGGATGACGGTGAGTAAGGTGGGCCTAAGAATGTCACGCTATCATGTACCGTTTTGGCTGTAGTTCAGGAACAAACAAACAAGAGTTTTAGTATATAGATGTTAAGAACAGAGGGCGAGCCAATAAAAATAAATAAATAAACTAAGAAATGAAGACAGGATGTAAAGTTAAGTGATTTAAAGGTGAAAAAGGAAGAGAAAAAACAGATGTCAACAGAGGTATTTTTACAAAGGAATATTTTGCTGAAATGGCACACCACAGAATACTGTCAATTTGAATATTACATTTAATATGTGCTTTGCCTCGAGTTTTTATGGAAAAAGAAATATTAGTAAAGTGGTGAATTCTTAGATGTTTGAGAACAAGCTGTTGAGCATTATTATGGTAGATAAATGGGTCTCTGCGGAAGGCGGAAAGGGCTAGAGATCAGAAAATGTGGCTAGTGTTGAGATCCCATTGGAGGTGGCGGAAATTTTGGAGGATTGTGTTGTATGCGACGGCTGATGGGGGTGGAAGGTAAGGACGAGGGGGACTGTCTCTGTTGTGACTAGTGGGAGGGGGAGCAAGGGTGAAGCTGCGGGGTAGCGAGGAGACACGAGTGAGGGCCTCATCTATGATGGGAGAGGGGAACCCCTGTTCCCTAAAGAATGAAGACATCTTGGATGTTCTAGTATGGGACACCTCATCTTGATGCGGCGTAGAAGGAATAATTGGGAGTAGGGGATAGAATCTTTGCAGGAAGCAGGCCGTCGCATACAACACACAATCCTCCGAAATTTCCGCCACCTCCAACGGGATCCCACCACTAGCCACATTTTCCCATCTCCACCCCTTCCCGCCTTCCGCAGAGACCCGTCCCTCCGCAACTCCCTGATTAACTCATCCCAAACGACCCGTTCCCTAGGTACCTTCCCCTGCAACTGCAGAAGATGCAACGCCTGTCCCTATACCTCCTCCCTCGACTCTGTCCAGGGACCCCGATTATCCTTTCAGGTGAGGCAGAGGTTCACTTGCACCTCCTGCAACCTCATCTACTGTATCCGTTGTTCAAGATGTGGACTCGTATACATCGGCGAGACCAAACGCAGACTGGGCAATCGTTTCGCAGAACACCTTCGCTCGGCCCGTGTGAACCAACCTGATCTCCCGGTTGCTGGACACTTTAACTCTCCTTCCCATTCCGACACAGACCTTTCTGTCCTCGGGCTCCTCCATTGTCAATGTAAGGCTAAACACAAATTGGAGCAACAGCATCTCATATTTTGCTTGGGCAGTTTACAGCCCAGTGATAAGAATATTAATTTTTCTCATTTCGGGTAGCCCCGGCATTCCCTCTCTCTCTATCCCTCCCCCACCCAAGTCGCACTAACTTCTCGTTTTCACCCTAAAAACGGCATATCTTTCATTCATTGTACTTTATCTCTCCACATCACCGTCTATATCTCTCGTTTCCCTTATCCCTAACCAGTCTGAAGAAGGGTCTTGACCCGAAACATCACCCACTCCTCTCCAGAGATGCTGCCTGAGTCACTCCAGCTTTTTATGTCAATCTTCGGTTTAAACCAGGAACTGCAGTTCTTTCTTGCACATTAATCATTACGCGGCCCATTTACCGAACTGATCAAGATCCTGCTGTAATATTTGATACCCATCTTCGCTATCTACGATACCACTCAGTTTAGAGTCATCTGCAAATTTACTAATTGTGCCTTCAATATTTTCATTCAAATGGTTGACATAAACCACTTACAACAATGGACCTAGCACCAATCCCCGAGACACACCACTAGTCACAGGTCTCCAGTCGGAAAAACACTTTTCCACCATCACCCTCTGCATCATTACGTGAAGTTAATTTTCTATCCAGTCGGCTAACTCTCCCTGGATTCCATACAATCTAACCTTCCAGAGCAGCTGACCATGCGGAACCTTATCAAATGCCTTTCTGAAGTACATGTTGATAACATCTACGGCTTTGTCCTCATCAACCTTTTTGGTCACTTCTTTAAAAAAAAAATCTGTCAGATTCATAAGACTAAGTCCCACATATAAAAGGTGCTGACTAACCTCGCTGACATGCTCGGTCACGTCGATGTACAGGAGACTGCATCGGAAGCACTGGATGCAGTAGATAAGGTTAGAGGATGTTTACGTGAACTTCTGTCTCAGCTGGAATGACTGCTGGGGTCCCTGGGTTGAGGTGAGCGAGGAGGTATCGGGACAGGTTGACATCTCCTGCAGTTGCCGGGGAAAGTACCTTGGGAGGGGATGGTTTGGGTGGGAAGGGAAGAGTGAACCTCTGGTAAATCTTTTCTGCACTCACTTTACAATGGAGCAATTAGATATAGAAACATAGAAAATAAGTGCAAGAGGAGGCCATTCGGCCCTTCGAGCCAGCACCGGCATTCATTGTGATCATACCTCGAGTCGTAGAGTAGGGTCTGAAGAAGGGTCTCGACCCGAAACGTCACCCATTCCTTCTCTCCCGAGATGCTGCCTGACCTGCTGAGTTACTCCAGCATTTTGTGAATAATTCATTGTGATCATGGCTGATCATCCACAATCAGTAACCTGTGTCCAAATTCTCCCCATATCCCTTGATTTCACTAGTCCCCAGAGCTCTATCCAACTCTCTCTTAAATTCATCCAGTGATTTGGCTTCCACTGCCCTCTGTGGCAGGGAAATTCCACAAATTCACAACTCTCTGGGTGAAAAAGTTCCTTCTCACCTCGGTTTTAAATGGCCTCCCCTTTATTCTAAGACTGGCCCCTGGTTCTGGACTCCCCCAACATTGGACCCGCGCCCAATACTCCAAATGCAGCCTAACCAAAGTCCTACGAAGCAATAAAAATCTAACGGGCTATGAATGTTACCTGATGTAAGAGCCTAAGAGTAGGCTATTCAATTCCTCATGTATCTTCTGCCATTCAATAAAATCATGGGTGATCTTTTAATTCAGTGCCATTTGCCTGAACTCTTGCTACATCCTTTAATTTGTTTATCTAAAATTGTATCAATCTCTAAATGAAATTTAATTAGCAACAGAGACGCAGCCTTCTTGAGTAGACTGTGCCAAAGATTCACCAGCCTCTGGGTGAAGAAACATCTTCTCATATTTGTCCTAAATCGTTATTCCAGATCCCCAGACAGAGAAATATTAACTTTGCAATAATTCTTCAAGTCCCATCACAATTTGAATGTTTAATCTTGCCTTGTATGTCAAACTGTAATCCTGGGGATAAATCTGGTAAGTTTTTACAGAACTTCCTCTCTGGCAGTACGCCTTCCTTGGGGAGGAAACATCTTCAGAGTGTATTTTTAGAGTTGTTTTAAAAATCAAAGCAGACTGAGCAATCAAGATTTAATTACACAAGAGAAGGAAACAGGGAGATTTATAAAAAGGTATAGGATGGGTGTGCTTGGTTAGAACTATGTGTTTACATTGAGAGTGACTAAGGTGTTGACTGGTTGGGCCATATGCTTTTGTGGTGTCGATGTGATTATTTATTCCAGCATCTTTGAATTTTTAATTGAAGACTAATTAAAATACTCACCGAATACTTAAAACTATCGTTCCCTTTTTAAAATGCTGATCAAGCATCATATAGATTTTTATATTTGTAGGTTTTTTATGTATTTCTTCTTGTAATTTCGCACGAGTAACTTCTTGTACACACAGAAATAGTCTTCAAAGTAAAGCCATCCTTCTCTGAAGGACGTTGATGTTATATATTTGTGTTCGTAGGAAAAGGAGAGGCCATTGAGGCCATTTTAGCTGCCCTAGAAGTGGTTTCCGAGCCTTTCCGTAGCTTTGCCAATACGCTGGTTGATGTCTGTGCATATGCAGGTTAGTTTAGTTACAAATGCAACCAATTTAATGTATATGACAATCTTTTAAATTGAAGTCTGTTCTTGGTTAATGTATTTTCAACTTTTTTTAGGCAGAATATAGTTTCATTTAGCAAGAATAGAATAAACTTATTTAGCATGTTTTTACAACTCTAACCGTGTATTGTACAATGAACAGATCTATTCCTTTTAAAGAGTTGATCAAGCATCATGTACCTCAATTAGACACTGCATTTATGCTTTTTCTTTGTGTTTCTTCTTGTAATTTTGCAGTACTAACTTCCTTATCACAGCATTATAAAATTGAGGTTTCCTTGCATATCAATGCTATTTATTTAATTGTTTGTGTAATTAACTGCATTCTTGCAGGATTTACCCAAACACGGTCATTATTGTCGAGGCACTAGGCTGGATTAACTTCCACTATGCTGACCCACTTGTAATATCAGCAGGTCTTCCTGGATTGGAACTCCTTCCTTGTGCAAGATGCAAACAATCCATTTTAGTTTCAAAAAGGATCAAGCAACTTGCATCCTTTTACTCATGGAAAGAAAGATTGTAATCCACAATGATCCAGCTAAAGTCTATAGTTCAGTGGTGTTTTATTTGTCACATATGCAACTGCATAGTGAAATTCTCTTTGCATATATTACACATGCTGGCACCACCATTTTTGGTGCCATTATTCAAAGTCCAGTTGGCCTGCGCGCTGGATGTAATGGAGCAGTTCCAGTGAAAGAATGTTCCTCTCCTCGCCCAGCCATCTTTGTGTCCTGGGGGCCAACCTGCAGAAGACGCTGGAGGCAATACCCCTGTTCGCCCTACTACCAATCATTGTTCCTCGCATCCGATGTCTCCAGCACCCTCCCGGTCCTGCCAACCGACGAGCCTTCGGGCGGTCTCTCGACCCTGTCGACTGATGTGCCTTTGGGCCTAAAGAGAAGGAGCGGAGGTGATCGCAACAAAACCTCCTGCTCATCCAATAACCACAGTTAAATGTCCACTACCCTGGGAATGATAAACCATATTTCCCATTGAACCCCTCCAGTTAATACCTTGGGTCAGAAAGTATAGGCTAATGTAGAAAAGTATAGTTTTGTGCTTCACCATCATCACCATCTCTAATGTTTAAGTGATGGGTGACAGCCAACTGTCTGCTTGTAGAATATTGAACCAGCAAGGCAAAAATCCATCAGTGGTAACCCATACTCCTACTCTGCTGCCAGGCAACAGCTCTGCCCAATCCATAGTTTGTGGATGTGGCCTAGTCCATCACACAAACCAGCCTCCATCGCTCCCATCCCATCAACCTCATGCTGCCTAAGTAAAGCAGCGAAAATATCAAGGACCATTCATACCCCGGTCATTCCCTCTCCTCCTCTCTCCTGTCCGGCAGAAGATACAAAAGCTTGAAAGCATGTACCACCAGATTCAGGAACAGCTTCCTTCCTTATGTTAGACTACTGAACAGCCCTCTTGTTAGCTAAGGATGTAGCCCTGATCTCCCAACCTATTACCTTGCGGCCGTTGCATTTTCTTGTTAGCTGCACGTTTCTCTGTAGCTGTCACACTGTAAAGATGTGACACTATATTCTGCACTCAGGTATTTTTCTCCTTGCTTTACCTGTTGTACTTGTGAATGGCTTGATTGTACTTGTGTATGGTATAATTGATAGCAGTTTTTCACTGTATCTTTATGCACATGGCAGTAATAACCCAGTAATACCAGATGGGCAGCACTGACAAGGTAAATTCAGTACCATTTGTTTCAAAAAGAAAAGTGACTTACTAGTGCATACTGCAGATGATTATGCATCCACTGTTGCACTTACAATAACTTAATCTTCAATATTGACTGAGTTACCCAAACCCATACTTAAGCTTAAGAATTCTTGACAATCAACCAAACCTAAGCACCTGCTATGTTGTAAAAAAGATGCATGTAGTAAGGGAGATGCATTATAGTAAGTTATGGATTACAGATGCATTATGTAGTAAGGGAGGTGCATTATAGTAAGGGAGGAAATTTAAAAGTATATGAAAAGCGCTATATAAATAAAATACATTATTATTATTATTATTATTATTTTCAAAACAATTGGTGGTCATATTATGAATTTCCCTTGTTGCACTTACAATTCTACAGGTTCTGGTAATGTATTGAAAGTCCAGCAGTTACTTCACATTTGCAGCGAGCATTTTGATTTAAAGGAGAAAGATGATGATAAAGACAAAAAGAAAGACAAAGATAAGGATAAAAAAGAAAATGCTGCTGATATGGGAGCACATCAGGTATTATGTGTGTGCTAAGTAGCATAAAATAGTAATTTAATTGGAAATGTTGCTGTAATCAGTATCTTATGGTTAATATTGCCATATCTACTATGAAAGTCAACCATTGTGTTGAAATTGAAAATTGCTAAATTATATCTATTTTAGTTCACTTTTTTAAACATAGAGTTTGGGTAATGGGGGAGATGGGATGAGAAGTCAACTACTTATATTAGCATAGGCACGTTTGTTTTTAACTATTTATTTGAAAGTTCTTTATGAATGAAATGGGTCATTTTATTTTTGGTGAAGTAGATGACTGGAAAATCTGCCAATTGATTTGTGGTTAATTTTTAAGAATCTTTTCGCGGTTTTTACCCTATGAGTTGACCTGAAATATGAGACAACCTCATGCAACAGATAAAGAAATGTACTAAGCAGCTCTTGTATAAGAAAATAACTGCAGATGCTGGTACAAATCGATTTATTCACAAAAAGCTGGAGTAACTCAGCAGGTCAGGCAGCATCTCGGGAGAGAAGGAATGGGTGACGTTTCGGGTCGAGACCCTTCTTCAGACTGATGTCGGGGGTGGGACAAAGGAAGGATATAGGTGGAGACAGGAAGATAGAGGGAGATTTGGGAAGGAGGAGGGGAAGGGAGGGACAGAGGAGCTATCTGAAGTTGGAGAAGTCGACGTTCATACCACCGGGCTGCAAACTGCCCAGGCGAAATATGAGGTGCTGCTCCTCCAATTTCCGGCGGGCCTCACTATGGCACTGGAGGAGGCCCATGACAGAGAGGTCAGACTGGGAATGGGAGGGGGAGTTAAAGTGCTGGGCCACCGGGAGATCAGTTTTGTTAATGCGGACCGAGCGCAGGTGTTCAGCGAAGCGATCGCCGAGCCTGCGCTTGGTTTCACCGATATAAATAAGTTGACATCTAGAGTAGCGGATGCAATAGATGAGGTTGGAGGAGGTGCAGGTGAACCTCTGTCTCACCTGGAAAGACTGTTTGGGTCCTTTGATGGAGTTGAGGGGGGAGGTAAAGGGACAGGTGTTGCATCTCGTGCGGTTGCAAGGGAAAGTGCCCGGGGTTGGGGTGGTTTGGGTAGGAAGGGACGAGTGGACCAGGGAGTTACGGAGGGAACGGTCTCTGCGGAACGCAGAGAGGGGAGGGGATGGGAAGATATGGCCAGTGGTGGGGTCCCGTTGTAGGTGACGGAAATGTTGGTGGATGATATGTTGGATCTGCTGGCTGGTGGGGTGGAGGGTGAGAACGAGGGGGATCCTGTCCTTGTTGCGAGTGGGGGGAGGGGGAGCAAGAGCGGAGCTGCTCTTGTAGTTCATTAGCAGCTAGGATTGGAATTACAGCTATAAATGATGCATTTCCAACTTAAAACTGGTTCAGGAAAACACCGATCAGCCAAAACATTATGACCACTGACAGGTGAAGTGAATAACATTGGCTATCTTGTTACAATGGCACCTGTCAAGGGGTGGGATATATTAGGCAGCAAATGAACAGTCAGTTCTTGAAGTTGATCTGTTGGATGCAGGAGTAAAGACCTGAGCAACTTTGACAAGGGCCAAATTGTTATGGCCAGACGACTGGGTCGGAGCATCTCTGAAACGGCAAAGCTTGTTGGGTGCTCCCGGTCAGCAGTGGTGAGTACCTACCGACTGGTCCGAGGAGGGACAAACCACAAACCAGCGACAGGGTGTTGGGCGCCCAAGGCTCATCGATGTGCGAGGGCAACGAAGGCTATCCCGTCTGGTCCGAACCGACTGTGAAGACGACAAGCCGGTGGAGGGAGTGTGATGCTCTGGGCAGTGTTCTGAAACCCTGGGTCCGGCCATTCATATTTGAGACGTGTCACCTACCTAAACATCGTTGCAGACCTGGTACACCCCTTCATGCAATGGTATTCCCTGATGGCAGTGGCCTCTTTCAGCAGGATAATGCTCCCTGCCACAATGCACACATTGTTCGGGAATGGTTTGAGGAACATGATGAGTTGTTCACGGTTCTCAATCCGATTGAGCATCTGTGGGATGTACTGGATCGACAAGTCCGATCCATGGTGTGTCCACCTTGCAACTTCGAGGACCTGAAGGGTCTGCTGCTAATGATTTGGTGCTCGATACCACAGGACACCTTCAGGGGTCTTGTAGAGTGCATGCCTCGGCGGGTTGGCGCTGTTTTGGCGGCACACGGAGGACCAACAGCATATTAGGCAGGTGGTCATAATGTTTTGGCTGATGTATCAAAAATAAATATTTTTATTGGCAAGCTTTTTGTTCTAATTAAAGGTCCTTTAAAATAATTTACAGATTTGATTGCATATAGTAATAATTACATGGAAAATGTATTTAGAAATAATGCAGGTAGATTACATTTGAACAGCTACATTGTAACAACCATGTACAAATGTTTTGTAATTCATTATTTTTTTAGGGGGTAGCAGTGCTTGGTATTGCTTTAATTGCCATGGGCGAAGAGATTGGAGCAGAAATGGCTCTGCGCACATTTGGACACCTCGTAAGTTTTTTTCCAAATTTTAATAAATGCAGGTTTAGAAATTTACTTGTCATTTTTAAAATGTAGTTTTAAAGCCATGTCTCAAGTCTTAATTAATGAGGAGAGACATGGAGAAACTCACCATCAATTATCGAACGGAACTTCATCGTTGTTCTCAGGCTTGTTGCCTTAATTGTGGAGGCATGCGATATTTGAAGAAATTCTAGGATTAGGCCATTTGGCCCATCAGGTCTACTCCGCCATTCGATCATGGCTGATCTATCTTTCCCTCTCAACTCCATTCTCCTGCCTTCGCCCCATAACCCCTGACACCCTTACTAATCAAACGTCATGGGCTTGCTCTTTTACCATTATAACTGACTAACAGAACCCGGTTTCTTGAATGAAGATGGAATTCACACACTGTAGCTCAATTAATTGCTGGTCCACAAAACCACTACTCTCCATTGGGGGAGGCAAACTCGCAGAGCTGAGTTTTACAATTGGTTGGAGAAAGAAGAATAAATGCGAGTTAATTTTCATTACTATTCAATCATTCTATAGTGTCTCTTAAGTGCTTGTTAATATATAATATAACATGAATATTTTTAACTATTGATGTTTGTGAATGTCCCTGATGGTCTTTTGATAGTCAATAAGATTGGCACTTGGGCTTAACAATTATCCAAATCCAAAAGCAGCTTGGAGGCTGTATTGTGAATTTTGCTTAGCCCGGTCCTACATTGCATTAACTACCACCTAACTACGGGAAGATGATTTCCCAGTGGAAGTTCCCGAGCCCCACCCACCCCTCTCCAATTCCCTTCCCTTCACCATCACACAACCTCCATGTATTCCAAATGCTTGGTTCTGGGGCAGTGTGAGCTTAAACAGCTTGCTGGTCTGAAGTGGGCCTTAGCTCTCAGGAAAAGTGGTCTAGCTTATCTTAGCATCCTTTTTCTAATTCATAGAATCCTATAACACAGAAATGAGCCCCTTCAGCTCACCTCGTGCATGCCAACTGTGATAGCTATCTACTTATCCTATTTGCCCACATCGGGCACGTATCCCACTCCTGAAGACAGCCACAAAATGCTGGAGTATCTCAGTGGGACAGGCAGTGTCTTTGGAGAGAAGGAATGGGTGACATTTCAGTCTGAAGAAGGGTGTCGACCCGAAACATCACCCATTCCTTCTATCCAGAGATGCTGCCTGTCGTGCTATTCACTGCAGCATTTTATGTCCAGTTTAAACCAGCATCTGCAGTTCCTTCCTACACAGGTATCCCACTCCTGTTCAAATGCTCTTTAAATGTTGATTTTGCCTACCCCATCTCTGACAGAAGATCGGTGCTATACAGCCAATTTGGATAATGGTTCAAGATTCATGTATGGTCCCTCACAAATGATATGACACTTTTCAGAAGTTTCCAAACATTTTAATATCCAAAGTATTATTTTCCTGCACTATTGTTATTTTATATAAACAGAACACGATCTTGAAAGGGGACAAGGATTCACTATATTATTATCTCTTGCACACTGCACACTTGTAGCTTTATAAAACTTGATTGTGTTGAATTTGGATTATTGTGTACACACCGCAGGACTAGACCCTTGTGTGAACATGATGCCAAATTAATCTTGTAATGGCAACTTTCCGACTTTTCCAATGACTTATTTTCCACGCCAGGAAGTAGAATTTAATTGGTTGTTTATTGAAGTAGTTGTGCAAACAAGGAGATGAATATACAAGGCTTTCTTTATTCCACATATAAGTTGTAGCTGGCTGCGCAGTCCCAGGTCTCAGGTCTGTCCAGGTTGAATTTGGATTATTGTGTTGAATTTGGATTAACACAATCTGATAACACAACACGGTCTGTCCAGTTGTTGGTCTGGTGAGAAATGTATGCTCTCCCTCCCTGTGTCTGTCACTTCCTGCCCCTTATGCCCATATATATATATATATATATATATATATATACACCACCCTGTGCATCTAATGACCGCCCCCAAGTGTCCAAAATAATACGGCAAGATATATCTGGAAAAAATAATATAATATGCCAACAGTAGCTAGTCTAAACATAAATGGCTCCTACAAATCTCATCTGCCTTCAATTAATTTGGTTAATATATTTAACTATATGAACTATACTTATGGTAAGCCACCATAATTGTAAAGTAAGTTAATGCTAAAACTGGACAGTGCACAATAATTGTATCACTTTTTATCGGTAGTTACGGTATGGCGAACCTACTTTAAGACGTGCTGTACCATTGGCGCTTGCATTGATTTCGGTCTCTAATCCACGGTTGAGTATACTGGACACTCTGAGCAAGTTCTCTCATGATGCTGATGCAGAGGTTTCTCATAATTCTATCTTTGCAATGGGAATGGTTGGAAGTGGTAAGTAATTTACAATAATGTTGCTACAACTAAAACAGTTCAGTGGTGGAAATAATAGGAATATACCATGTCTGACTTCAGATAGCTTAATGGTAAGCTGCAAAATCACAAAACTTCATGCTTATGTGTTGAGATGAGCAGAATAATTTAAATGAGTGAAAATCTGATTCTATACTATCAATGCTCTAAAAATGTTGATGCTTATTATCTGATTCTATACTATCTAAACTAGATTGGCTGGAGGAGGGGGGGTGGGGTGGGGATCCTATGCAGGACCGAGGCAGGTAGGAGGATGGAACTCTGTATGAATGGTGATGAAATAAAGTTCATTGGACAGATTAGGCAGCATAACAGGCAGCGAGGAAGGAATGTTGGTTTAAATTGCATTTGTGTTCATGCAAGAGGCCTGACACGTAAGGCAGATCAAGTTAGGGTGTGAGTAGGTATGTGCGACTGGGATGCTTTGGGCATTACAGAAACCCGGTTAAGAGAGGGACAGGACTGGCAACTTCATGTTCCAGGGTACAGATGCTGCAGGAGAGATAGAGATGGGGGTAAAAGAGGAGGTGGTGTTACTTTAGTAACTTGGTGGGTCAGACAGGATCTCTGGAAGACATGGATAGACAATGTTTCAGGTCGGGACCTTTCTTCAGACTGATTGTAGAACTGATTGTAGATTGCTGTGACATTCTTCTTAATAAAAGAAGAATGTCACAGCAATAATCCGAAATGACCTCACTGATGGTTTGTCCACTGAGGCTGTATGGGTGGAGCTGAGAAATAGAAACGGGATGATCACCTTGTTGGGAGTGTACTACAGCTCCCAAATAGTCAATGGGAATTAGAAGAACAAATATGGCAGGAGATTTCAGCCAGTTGCAGGATTAATAAGTTTGTCATAGTAGAGGATTTTAACTTTCCCAATATTGACTGGAACTGTCATCGTGCAAAAGGTTTAAACGTGGCAGAATTTATCAAATGTGTTCAGGAAAGTTTCCTCAGGCAATATGTAGAGGCCCCTACACTGAAGAAGGCAATGCTTGATCTAGTCTTAGGAAATTGGGAATGGCAAGCGGTTGATGTGCCCTATGGGACTAATGGCCACTGTTCTATTAGCTTTAAGATAGTTATAGATAAAGACAAGGTGGGCCCGTGAGTAAAAATGTTAAATTGGGGCAGGCCAACTTTGGAACTCGCTCAAGTCGATTGGAGCAGGCGCAGGGAAAAGAACGTCTGGAAAGTGGGATGCTTTTAAAAGTCTGCTGACAAGAGTTGAGGACATGCAATCTTCCTTTCAGAATGAAGGCTGGGGCAGGTGGGTGTAAGGTAGCTTGGATGAAGAGCAAAATTAAGCCTGGTCAAGAATACAGAAGAAGCTTGAGACAGGTATAGGCAGCTGGGATCAAGTGTGTCCCTGGAGGAGTTTCGGGAACTGAGGAGAATGCTAAAGGAGGAAATCGGGAAGGCAAAAAGGGGGCAGGAAAGAGCTCTGGCAGATGATTTTAAAGATAATCCAAATTTAGGTAACACCCTGCCGCCATGCATCATCCTGCCTGCCTGCCCTCCCCATCCACTTTATATCTCTAGACTTTGACCACCTATCTGCCAATCAAAAATCCTCACCTAGCACGTGCCAGGCGTTATCCCACCCCAACCTCTTCCAGATTTCTCCCTACTTCTACAATCGGTCTGAAGAAGGGTCCCAACCCGAAACATTGTCTATCCATGTCTTCCAGAGATCCTGTCTGACCCACCAAGTTACTTCAGCACCATGTGTTTTTTATTGAAGTTTAAAGGGGTTTTGTGGGACAGGTATTTCTACACAGTGAGCATTGAGTGCCTGGAATGTGCTGCCAGGGATGGAGTCACTTACGTTAGTGACATTTAGATCCAAAGACATGGGAGTAAAATTAGGCCTTTCAGTCCATCAAGTCTATTCCACCATTCAATCATGGCTTATATATTTTTCCCTCTTAATCCCACTCTCCTGCCTTCTCCCATAACCTTTGATGCCCTTCCTAATCCAGAACCTATCATTGCCTGCCTTTATAATACCCTTGGCCTCTTGGCAATGAATTCCACAGATTCAACCCCATTGGGCTAAGGAAATTCCTCCTCATCTCCTTTCTAAAGGTACTTTCTTTCATTCTGAGGCTGTGCCCTCTGATCTTGGGCTCTCTCATTACTGGAGACGCCCTTTCCACGTCCACTCTATCTGGGTCTTTCATTATTCGCTAGGTTTCAATGGTTTCCGCCTCCTTATCCTTCTAATCTCCAGCGAGTATAAGCCCAGTGCCATCAAACGCTCATCATACATTAACCCAATCATCCCCAGTATCATTCTTGTAAACCTCCTCTGGACCTTCTCCAAATGCAGCGCATCCACCTTCAGATATGGGGCTCAAAACTGCTCACAATATTCCAAATGTGATCTCATGTGATAAAGCCTCAGCATTACATCCTTGCTTTTCTATTGTAGTCGCCTTGAAGTGAATGCTAATATTGCATTTGCCTTCCTTAACGCTAGCTCAACCTGCAAATTAACCTTTTGGGAATTCTACACCAGCACTCCCAAGTCCCTTTGCACCTCCATTTTCTGAAACGTCTCCCAATTTAGAAATCTCCCAATTCCATCTACCAAAGTGCATGTCTGTACACTTTGCTACGCAGTATTTCATTTGCCACGTTTATCCACTTTCCCAACCTGTTGAAGTACTTCTGCAATCACCCTGTTTCCTCAACACTACCTGCCCCTCCACCTATCTTCATATCATAGAACATAGAAACATAGAAAATAGGTGCAGGAGAAGGCCATTCGGCCCTTTGAGTCAGCACCGCCATTCATTGTGATCATGGCTCCCCATATCCCTTGATTCCACTAGCCCCCAGAGCTCTATCTAACTCTGTTAAATTCATCCAGTGATTTGGCCTCCACTGCCCTCTGTGGCAGAGAATTCCACAAATTCACAACTCTGGGTGATAAAGTTCCTTCTCACCTCAGTTTTAATTGCCCTCCCCTTTATTCTAAGACTGTGGCCCCTGGTTCTGGACTCCTCCAACATTGGGAACATTTTTCCTGCATCTAGCATCCAGTCTATTTATAATTTTATATGTCTCTATAAGATCCCCTCTCATCCTTCTAAACTCCAGTGAATACAAGCCTAGTCTTTCCAATCTTTCCTCATATGACAGTCCCGCCATCCCAGGAATCAATCTCGTGAACCTACGCTGCACTGACTCAATTACACGATGTCCTTCCTCAAATTAGACCAAAACTGTACACAATACACAATGTGGTCTTACCAGGGCCCTGTACAACTGCAGAAGAACCTCTTTACTCCTATACTGAAATCCTCTCGTTATGAAGGCTGATATGCCATTAGCTTTCTTCACTGCCTGCTGTACCTGCACACCAACATTCAGTGACTGGTGGTACAAGGACACCCAGGTCTCGCTGCTCTTCCCCCTTACCTAACCTGACACCATTGAGATAATAATCTGCCTCCTTGTTTTTGCTGCCAAAGTGGATAACCTCACATTTATCTATATTATTATACTGCATCTGCCATGCATCTGCCCACTCACTCAACCTGTCCAGGTCACCCTGCAACCTCCTAACATCCTCTTCGCAGTTCACACTGCCACCCAGCTTTGTGTCAACTGCAAACTTGCTAGTGTTACTTCTAATTCCTTCATCCAAATCATTAATATATATGGTAAACAGTTGCGGCCCCAACACCGAGCCTTGTGGCACTCCACTCGCCACTGCCTGCCATTCTGAAAAGGAATCATCCCCAAACTTGATCACAAAGCCATCAATTCCCTCATCCTGATAAGTCAGTGGTGCGGAACACCACTAGTCACTGGCAGCCAACCAGAAAAGGCCCCGTTGTTCCTACTCTTTCCTTCCGCCAAACAACCAATCTTCTAACCATGCTACTATCTTGCCTCTAATATCATGGGCTCCTATTTTGTTTAGCAGCCTCATGTCAAATGCCTTCCGAAAATTCAAGTAAGCAACGTACACCAACTCTCCTTTGTCTATCCTGCTTGTTACCTCCTCAAAAAATACTCCCAACAGGGCACCATCTCCCCTTAACAAAACCATGCTGACTTTAGCCTATTTTAACATGTGCTTCCTAGTACCCCGATAATAATAGTCTAAAATATTACCAACCACTGAAGTCAGACTAACTGGCTTATAATTTCCTTTCTTTTGTCTCACTTGCTCCTTAATCGTTGGAGTCACAATTGTGATATTTTCAGTGCTCTGAAACCATGCGTGATTCTACTGATTCTTGAAAGATCACTACTAATGCCTGCACGTCAGGCAGCATCTCGGGAGAGAAGGAATGGGTGACGTTTCGGGTCGAGACCCTTCTTCTCGACCTGAAACGTCACCCATTCCTTCTCTCCCGAGATGCTGCCTGACCTGCTGAGTTACTCCAGCATTATAACATAACAGGTATAACAGAGCTTTATTTGTCGTTCGGTACCGAAGTACCGAACGAAACTACATAGCAGTCATAGAAAAAAAAAAGGACACAAGACACATAACCCCAACACAAACGTCCATCACAGTGACTCCAAACACCCCCTCACTGTGATGGAGGCAACAAAACTTCCACTCTCTTCCCCACGCCCACGGACAGACAGCTCGTCCCCGACCGACTCGCACAGTCCCCGCACCGGGCGCTGAAACGTCTCGCGGCCGAACCGGGCGATGAAAGGCCCGCGACCAAGCCTTGCGCAGCTAAGTCCCGTGGTCGAGCCGCACCGGGCGATGTCAAGTCCGCAGCCGAGCCGCACCAGCGGTGAAAAGTCCCGCAGCCGAGCTGCACCGGGCGATGTTAAGCCCCGCAGCCGAGCTGCACCGGGCGATGTTAAGCCCCGCAGCCGAGCTGCACCGGGCACTGTTAAGTCCAGCGGCCAAGCCGCACCGGGATGTAAAGTCCAGCGGCCAAGCCGCACCGGGATGTAAAGTCCAGCGGCCAAGCCGCACCGGGTGATGTAAAGTCCAGCGGCCGAGCCGCAGCGGGCGATGTTAGGCCCCTCAGCCGAGCCGCACCCCGCGCCGTGAGGAAGAGAAAAGTCCGTCCGTCCCCCCCCCCCGTCCCCCCACACCCACCCACCCACCCACACCACCACCCCCTCCCACACATACACAACCGAAAAAAATATATATATAAAAACCATCCCAACACCGACACACAACAAAAAAAGGGAAAAAAAAGACGGACAGACTGCTAGTCAGCCGCTGCCGTTAGGCGCCACCACGTGAATAAATGCCTTCGATTTGTACCAGCGTCTGCAGTTATTTTCTTATACTAATGCCTGCACAATCTCTACAGCTATATATTTCAGAACCTGGGTGCAGTCCATCTGGTCCAGGTGACCTATCCACCTTTAGACTGTTCAGCTTTCCAAGCACCTTCTCCTCTGTAATAGTGACTGCACTCACTTCCGCTCCCTTATTCTCTAGAATTTCTGGCACATTGGTGTCTTCCACTGTGAAGAATGATGCAAAACCAAACTCATTCAGTTCATCCGCCATTTCTTAGTTCCCCATTACTACTTCTCCAACTTCGTTTTCCAGGGGTTCAATTTCCATTCTTGCATCTCTTTACTCTTTATATATTTGTAAAAGGCGTTTAGATAGGCACATAGATATGCGGGGAATAGAGGATTATAGATCACGTGCCGATAGGGGAAAACTATTTAACTTGATATCATGTGCAGCACAGACATTGTGGGCCGAAAGGCCTGTACCTGTGCTGCATTGTACTATAAGAATATAACTGCAGATGCTGGTACAAATCGAAGGTATTTATTCACAAAATGCTGGAGTAACTCAGCAGGTCAGGCAGCATCGCGGGAGAGAAGGAATGGGTGACGTTTCGGGTCGAGACCCTTCTTCAGACTGATGTACTATGCATTGTACTATGCTCTATGTTTTTCTCATTAGTTGAAACCTTAAGGTGGCCATCTTCTGCTTGATGCATTGTGCACTTTGCCTTGTGGACGGTTCTTTAATCCTAAGCGGGATACATGTCCTTTTTGTTCATTTTGGGACTCCAACTAATTTTGAGACCTGAGGATTCAAATGTAGTTTAGAACTTGATATAGAAATAAGTGATGTTTTCAAAATTCATAGCCACTGTTAATACAGGCACTCCTCAAATCTTTCCCCGCCATTCAATTTTAATTTGACTCCTCTATTTCCTTGCATTTCATATCTTGTGCAATCCATATGTGGTGGGTTATATGTAAACGTGCTGTAATAGAGTTAAGTTTGGTGATTTGCCCAGATGCCTTTCGAGAATATCAGTGTCCCGTTTTAGTAGTTGTGAATGCTGAGCAGTGCTGCAAGCATGACTGATCATGGAAACAGTTTACATTAGTGATCTAATGCAACTACTCCTTTATATCTCCTTTATATGAGTGGGCTTGAAATAACAGATGATCTCTGCCGTTAAATTGTAATGTTATTTATTTAAAACCATCAAAACCTATCTCCTTTTATTATTTTGACTTGCTGAAGATTTGAATATCTTGATCCAAGATATATTTGAACCTAATGTTGCCATTCCTTTAGAATTATTTATTGTCAAATTCAAAAACCTAATTTCAGTTTGTGAGTTTCAGTATATAAGTTTGCCTTGTATAGTATATACAAGCTTTTTTTGGTGAGCTTTGCTGCCTTAAAACCTCGTGTAAGTTTTGTAAGAATTTCTGGAATAAATGTTTTGAATGACTATATTTGGTACATTTTGCTGCCCTGACTATCTTTCTATTTAAGGTACTAACAATGCCAGGTTGGCTGCCATGCTGAGACAATTAGCACAGTACCATGCGAAGGATCCAAATAATCTTTTCATGGTTAGAATAGCACAGGTGGGTGCCTAGTTCTCATGTCAGTAATTTATAATTGCTTATCAATGAAGGTTATCAGTGAATGGTTTAAAGTGATATTGAAATCTACCTGTTGATTTGCAGCTCAGTTAATTTGTGTATCAACCATTTTACGCATTTTAATCCTTTAATCAATGGCGAGATATATTTAGTTTTAAAATATTATGGTGATCATCAATTCAGTTGCTGTTTCCCTACAATATCCAGTTTTCCTATCAACTGGTGCACTCTGTTTTTTATGAAATTTGAAAGAATCACTGTCCAAGCACATCAAGCGCCTCAGATGAATAATAGTTCAAATAACAGCAGAAGCTTTATACACGTGAAATGGTACACTAGGAAAATAATTTTTATACCTTCAAGAAAGGAAATTTTTGGCTGAAGTGGTCAGGTGAAAATCCATAGATTTGTGTTGGCGTAAATTAACATTTTAATTTGTAGAGTAGTGCTTTCTTTTTTCCAAATGGTTAATGTCATCAGTGAACTACAAAATGTGTTCTCTGGGAAGTGATGCACCATCATTGCCAGAGAGAGTATTCTTTCCCATGTTGTCTTGGGCAATATGTCTGACATTAAATTAATACCAGGACTTTAAATTTGGGCCTTTATTTCAAACTGCAATCATTTCATCAATTCTTACTTGGAGCACTAGGTGGAGCACCTTCTTTCACTGGAAGGAAAAAGTGACAGTAGCCATCTTGTCCACTTGCAAGCCTGTGTAATTCATGACAGTGATCACGCACTACATTCATGGGCATTTAAAAAAGAGACATGCCTGGTGGGGCTAGAGCTGAAATTGGATTCATTGTCGTTGCTGTACTTGTTAATCTTTAGGATTTGATGTTAAGATAATTTAAGATGTTGTTTTGTGTTCCTGTGACTAGGGTTTGACTCATCTTGGAAAGGGAACACTCACACTGTGTCCATACCACAGTGACAGACAACTCATGAGCCAAGTAGCAGTGGCTGGGCTTCTCACTGTGCTGGTCTCTTTCCTTGATGTGAAGAACAGTAAGTTTTCACGTTACTCAGTAAAGCTCCAGAACTTGTAGTTAACAGAATTATTACTAATCTTCTGATGTCTGAGAATTGAAAGAATGTAAAATTGGAGCGCTATGTTGATATTGGGTCATTTAAAGCCTTTTAAAGCTAATCCCTTCCCTTTAAAATCGCCTTTAAATAAAGCAATACTCTTAAATGCTGGATATTTACAAGCCTAACTACATCTAAAATAACTCACTGCAACATTAGAAGCAGGCCGAGGCCATTCAATTAAATCATGGTTGTTCCAATCTTTGGCATCAACTCAATTCCTCTTCCTGTCCCCTTATCTGATACCTCTACTATCCAGAGATCTCCGTTTTTAAGTGTACTTGGATTCAGAGTGCAGAACGCTCTGGCTGGGGAATTGAAAAGATGCAGATTCCTCCTTTCAGTTTCACCTGATAGATATCATCATTAATTAGTGAGACCATTTTTTTATTTTCTTAAATTAAAAAGTATTGTATTAATTTCAGTCACCACACTTAATGAAAATAATACTTTCTATAACCAATAATATTTTTACATCATTCCATATTACTAACAGCTAGTGTTTCTGTAGATTAATGATTTGTACATTTGTTTAATTTCCCATGAGGAAGTAATTTTGGGCTATCTGCATATCGTTCGGCATGATATTATACTAGACTGCAGTCCTTTTTTAACTTTATAGTGGAAGCTTTAACAAATTAAAGCCACCGATGGTGAGAACAAAGGGACACGAACAGTGAAACTAAGCCGGACGACAGTGCTCAGTTTCACTCTTCGTATCCCTTCGCGATCACCTTTTCCACAGCCAACAAAAGACCATTGTGGGCTCCACCTTTCCTTGATTATCAGTGCTGCCTTTGATTTGTTCTTTTCATACCTTTCATTCATTTGTTCTTTGTACCTTTTCATACCTCTAGTTTCTCTCTCCCCAGACTCAGTCTGAAGAAGGGTCACAACCCGAAACGTCACCTATTTCTTTTCTCCAGCGATGCTGCCTGACCCACTGAGTTACTCTAGCATTTTGTGTCTCTCTTTGGTGTAAACCAGCATCTGCAGTTCCTTCGTACACAACCTACAAACCTATATGTCTTTCGAGTATGGGAGGAAACCAGAGCACCGGAGAAAACCCATGCAATCACAGGGAGAGCATAGAAACATAGAAAATAGGTGCAGGAGGAAGCATTTGGCCCTTCCAGCCAGCACCGCCATTCACTTTGATCACGGCTGATCATCCACAATCAGTAACCCGTGCCTGCCTTCTCCCCATATCCCTTGATTCCACTAGCCCCTAGAGTATCTAACTCTCTTTTAAATTAATCCAGTGAATTGGCCTCCACTGCCTTCTGTGGCAGAGAATTCCACAAATTCACAACTCTCTGGATGAAAAAGTTTCTTCACACCTCAGTTTTAAATGGCCTCCCCTTTATTCTTAGACAGTGGCCCCTGGTTCTGGACTCGCCCAACATTGGGAACATTTTTCCTGCATCTAGCTTGTCCGGTCCTTTTACAATTTTATACATCTCTATAAGATCCCCTCTCATCCTTCTAACGTGCTAACTTTGTACAAACAGTGCCCGTAGTCAGGATGGAATCCGGGTCTCTGGCGCTGTAAGGCATCAACACTACCGCTGCGTCACGGCACCATTACTGTGCAGTAATTTGATCCGCAACCCAGACTGACAATTGCTTCCGTTTTTTTTCATTCAGAAGGGAACTAAAATAATGAAAGTGAAGTGGAAAGTGTGGAGATTCTATGCTGGTACTTGGTATATCATTAATGATTTGTAATGTGATACTACACCTTTCGAGTCCTAGAATCTGTCAATAGTTAACAATTGTAAGATATTTCTAAACAAGGATTCTTTTAAGGACGTCGTGTTAAATAGGAATGGTCCGTGCAAGACAAATTATGATGATGTCAGACAAATTCCATCAACAATTCTATTTATAAGCAAATACTGGAAGTACTCCAAGTTGGAGAGAGAAACATTTATGTTTCAAGTTTCTGATTTAAAATATTGACAATACTTATATTCTCTCCATAGATCCTGTTTGTTTCCAGGATTTTCTGGCTCTATTTCAGATTTCTCATATCTGCAGTGCTTTGCTTTTATAGATTATTTTTCAATCTTTCTAACTATTGCAACAAGCTCGCCAAGAATCTATAATAATAGCAATATAAACAGCACCTCAATTATAGTGAAAATTTATTTTGCTACACATGCTACCAGAACTTAAGGACTATAAAAACCAGAGTAATCACTAAGCTTGGATAAAGTTTAAGCACCTGAAAATTTAAGGATTAGTACCTAGTGAATTGCTTTTAGCATCTAAGCAAAGGCACTTATTCGGAAAACTAGTTACTTCAGATGCTGGAAACCTGAAATAACCAATATCTAGGAAGAGAAAAGCAATTACCATTTCCAGTCGCTGTACTGTCCTTAGAACTGAGAATAATTGAAGATAATTTAAAATAATGCAGCTGCTGGAGAACAGCAATAAACTGGTGTTCCGATCAAGGATGACTGGCCTGAAACATGTTTCTCCAGAGATGCTGCCTGACCTGAGTATTTACCAAATGTCCTGTTTTATTTATAGCTAAAAGCACATAGATTTTAACGAAAGAGAAAGGCAGGAGAGCAGAACAAAAGGGAAGCTCTCTGGAAAGATGAGATTAAATATGAAGAGGAGAGAGTACAAGGTTACAACAGCTAAGGCAGTAAAAATACAAACTGATCTGAAAATATCAAATAAATCACAGATTTCTGGTATCATTGCAAATTCTGGTAGTAAATAATTATTGGGAATTTTCAAGTCCAACGGGCTTTCGTTATTTTCTTTCTCAAGTTTCTGCCTGACCTGTTGAGTATTTTCAGCATCTTTTTGTTTTTGAAAACACTTGTTACATTGTTAATAATGCTTGTGCTTCAGTTCTGTAAAATGAAATAGTTGTATAAAATAATTAAACTGGTTAATAAGCAGTCAGGCTTACACACAAAAAGGAAACACCAGTTTAAAAAGGGGGAAAGCCATTTATATTGGAATGGGGGGTAAGTGTGTGAATGAATAAATCCACACTTTTATCATTCTATTAATATAAGAATCATCTCGAATGGAAACAGGCCCAGCTTGCCCATGCCGACCAAGGTGTTCCATCTACACTAGTGCCACCTTCTTTTGCCCCATATCCCTCTAAACCTTTCCTATTTGTGTATCTGACCAAATGTCTTTTAAAAGTTGTTATAGTTTCTACCTCAACAACCTCCTCCAGCAGCTTATTCTATATACCCACCGCCCTCTGTGTTGCCCCTCAGATTCCTATTAAATCTTTCCCTTCTCAGCTTAAACCTATGCCCACTGCTTGTTAATTCCCCAACTCTGGTTAAAAGACTCTGCGCATACACCCTATCTGTTCCCTTCATGATCTTATACACCTCTGTAAGATCATCCCTCATCCTCCTATGCTCCAAGGAACACAGTCCTAGCCTGCCAAACCTCTCCCTACAGCTCAGGCCCTTGAGTGCTGGCAACACCCCCGTAAATCTTCACTGCGCCCTTTCCAGCTTAACAACATCTTTCCTACAGTAGGGTGGCCAAAACAGAACAATATGTTCAACATTAACATGATCTCCCAACTGTACTCTGGCTGATGAAGGCCAATGTGCCAAAAAGCTGCCTTGACTACCTTATCTACCTGTGACACCACTTTCAAGGAACTATCTACTTGCACTCCTATATCCTACTGCTCTCAACACTTCCCAGAACCCTGCTATTCACTGTGAAGGTCCTGCCCTGGTTTGACATCCCAAAATGCAACACCTCACACTTCTCTCTATTTATCTCTATTAACCATTCCTCAGCCCACCTCCCCAACCGATCGAGATCCTGCTGCAATCTCTGACAACTATCTCTGCTATCTACAATAGCACCCACTTTAGTGTAATCTGCACACTTACTAATCATGCCTTGCACACTCTCATCCAAATCATTGATATAGATGACAAACAGCAATGGGCTCAGCAACAAACCTGAGGCACACCACTAGTCCCAGGGGTACCGTCCAAAACACAACCTTCCCACATCACTCTGTATGAAGCAGTTTTCTTTTCATTTACGGGATACGGGCATTGCTAGTATTTATCACGTCTATTGCCTTGTCCTTAATTGCTGCTTAGTTACGTAGAGGGTTCTAAGATTCAGAGCTAGTGACCATGATGGAATGAAAGATGTATTTTAAATAATGATGGTGTGACTTTGAGATTAACTTGTAGATTGTGCCTTTTCCATGCATCTGTTGCCATTATCCTTCCAGGCAGAGATTACATGTTTGGATTGTGGCATTGAAGAAGCAAGTAACTGAAATGGAGTTTGCAGATCTTACACACTGCAACCACAGCTTTAGATTGTTCGATGAGGTGCTGACGAAGTGGGCTGCACAAGAGACTGCAGATACTAGAATTAAGCATAATACAGTGCTGGGGAACTCAGCGGGTCAGGTAGCCTCTGTGGAGGGAATGGACAGGTAGCATTTTAGCTCGGGCCCCTTCTTCAGACTCTCTGGTGCTGAGGCAGTGGTGAGGAAATTAAGCTACCTTGTCCTGAATAATATTGAGCTTGAATGTTGTTGGACTGCACATCCAGGCAAAATAAGGGTGTTCTGTCATACTACGAACATGTGCCTCCTGAACATGTGATTTTTCCAGTTGCTTGCTGCAGAGCACCGCATCTCTGTCCTTGTAGCTGTGGTATTTATGTTTCGAACCCGGTTAAATTTCTGGTTAATAATGACGTCCATGATATTGATCATGCAAGACTAGGTTATGTTAATGTAACTGAACGTTGCATGTTAGACTTTTTTGAAGTTAGTTATTGTCATTTTCTGGCATTTGTGTGGCCTTGAAATTACGATCAGTTCATTTATAAATCTGGGGAACTTTGCAAAGTTTGAAAATTTAGTAAGTTTAAATAATTTTTTTATTTTATTTACAGTAATTCTTGGGAAGTCCCATTATATTCTCTATGGATTGGTCGCTGCAATGCAGCCTCGTATGCTAGTTACATTCGATGAAGAGCTTCATCCATTGCCGGTGTCGGTCCGTGTTGGCCAGGTATGAATGCAGATATTGCTGTCATCTTTAAAAAAAATTTTTTTTTTCTCATAATCGCTTTCTTAGAAAAGGTGTGATTCTCTTAAGGAAAAATACAAATGCTGCAGAGTGTTAAGTTCTGTGCTCTTGTCAAGAATCCTGATCCTGTGCACTTGTCCTGATAACTTGTATTTGTTTTTTGGGTATAAATTCATATCTTGTGTCTTCGATTGTATCTGTGATCATTTGGGCAAGTAGAAGACAAGATACATGGGGACAGTAACATTGGTAAAGAAATCTCCAAAAACCAAGATGAGACATACAAAAATCTTCCAATGTCAAACATTTACACAGTCCTTCGTTACTGCGAAATGTACAGCATGAGTTGATGGCAATATCCAACAAAGCTAGAATTTGTTTGAAAAGACAGGGAAGCAATGCTTAAGTATTTCATTTATTTATCCTTTTTTGTGGCAATATAGAGTTAGTTACTTTCAAAACTGAATTCCTGATAACATTTGGACGTTCAAATATTCATCAAGGTTTCAAGGTCAGTTTATTCTCGCATGTACCAATTAAGGTACAGTGAAATTCGAATTACCATACAGCCATATTTTTTAAAAAGCAACAAGACACACAACTACATAAAATTTAACATAAACATCCACCACAGCGGATTCCCCATGTTCCTCACTGTGATGGAAGTCCATTCTACTTCCTCTTTTATTCTCCTGGGGTCGGGGCAGTCGAACCATCCGCAGTCGGCGGTCGAAGCCCCCCCTTCGGGGCGGTTGAAACTCCCGAAGTCGGTCTCTAACCAGTCCGCGAGCTCCGCGATGTTAAAGTCCGCAGGCTCCCGCAGTTGGAGCCCCAAAGTTGCTCCCCGACAGGGATCGCGAGCTCCGCGATGTTAAGTCCGCAGGCTCCCACGGTGGAGCTCCTGAAGTCGATCTCCAGCAAATGCCGCCGCCTCCTCGATGTTAGGCCGCAGTGCAGACGGAGATATAATACGGGGGAAAATCGCATCTCCGTCGAGGTAAGAGATTTAAAAAAGATTCCCCCAACTCCCCCCCACCCCCCACATAAAACAAGCTAAAGAACACTAAAAACATACATTTAACACAAACAAACAAACAACAAAGAAGGAAGGGACAGACAGACTGTTGGCGAGGCGGCCATTGCTGGCGCCACCCGGTATCTATAGTTAATTTCAATCTAATTTCATTTCATGTGTGCCTTTTAGTAGTGGATGTTAAGCTATATAGTATCAATATCCCAAGTTTTTGCAATTCAATGTATTACAAGTTCAATGTCTGCTAAATGAAATTTTTTTAAAAGAAAATCTTTTCTTTCTATCCCACCATTTGCCTGAGGTATATACCGGGGTATGGGGAGAGGGTAGGAAAGGGGTACTGATTGAGAATGATCAGCCATGATCACATTGAATGGCGGTGCTAGCTCAAAAGGCCGAATGGCCTACTCCACCTATTGTCTATTGTTTTCTTTGAATGGTAGGTATTTAATTAGGAGGCATTATGATCTTTTAGATTAGAACTTAAAGAATATTAGAGTTCGAATGGCATTATTCTTCCATGTCAGCTTAGTTTGTGTCAGCAACTGGAAATGTTATACAGGTTTAAGGGGGAAATGGAATAGGACTAGGTATCTAAAGTGTGAATCAGATCATTAAAAAAATTTTGGCTTATTTTTGTTGCAGGCTGTGGATGTTGTAGGGCAAGCAGGAAAGCCCAAGACTATCACAGGATTTCAGACGCACACTACGCCCGTTCTATTAGCACACGGAGAAAGAGCTGAGTTGGCAACCGAAGAATACTTACCTCTCACCCCAATCCTCGAGGGGTTTGTTATTTTGCGCAAAAATCCCAATTACAGTGTGTAGTTTGTAGCTAATATTTGGCCCCTCTGTATATGGAGTTTTTTTTGGAGAAGAGTCACCCATAAATCTAAGTCTGCAAGTACTGCTGGTCCATTGGTGAAATATTGTCAACCTTACTCTTGAGCCAGTTTTGAATTTTGGTTCAGACTTCTATATTTTGTATTACTTTACCGCATGATGGATGTACTTCATTAAATTTTGTTATAATTCTACAGTACTGTATCTAAATAAACTTATTTCTGGTCCATAGATCTTGGTTTCTTGGCAGTATTAATATTATAGTAATGTTTTTCTATTAACATTCCATATTAAAAAGTTATTGGTGCACATGATGAATAGCACAATCATATTCAACTCATTGTCGAAAGGAGGAGAACTTCAGATCAGGTTTGAAAATAATCTTTCAAAGCCACCGTGTACAAGTAGAACCAATGAACGGTTTCCATGTTCTTCGTCATGCTCACCATGTTCGCTAATCAAACAAATCTCGGATGCAAGTGAAAATCATTCAGAAAACAATTAGCCTTAACTGCATCATCCCCTCTTCCTCCCAGCGGTGTGTTTTGAATGAAGAATAGGAACTTGAGAAAGATATCTTGAGTTTGATTGTTTTTTATTTGTTTTACTGATAATTGAAGGACCCCTCCCCTGCCCTCTTCGCCACCCAGTGATCCTACTTATATTTTTCATATTTTAACAATTAATCTTTGGATTGACAATATATTCAAGAAAGAGATTTAGATTTCGCTATGGCTTTTATAAACTTCCGAACCTGCTGCCTACTGGCATCTTGTATGGTTAGTTAGTTGAATGTACCAGTCAGCGATGAGACTGGGTATCTCAATGAGTTGGAGGATGGTCATGAATGAAAAGCTTTGAGTGTGTGGGTTTTATCTATCTTGTTCTGACACTGGAGTAGGCCATTGGAATCCATGGCAGCTCCCATGGAAGCAATCTGATTAGTCCCATTCAATTTTGTATTTCACAGTTTAATACAAGTTATCATAGAAATGTGAGGTTGAAACCTTTGCCAAAATGCACTTTTAATTAAGAAATGGTTTTGCTAATTACTATATGAAATCTGAGCTAAAATTCAAATTATGTCAAAGGGTCTTGGTTGTAGCTTTGCATGAGAGGCCATCTGCATTTAAAAGAACAAAATTACTACAGTACTGCAGCAAGTTTAGCTATTTTCTTATGTCTAATGAAACCCACTAATACCGCAAATATTTTACATAGTTATTAATTTGGATTCTTTCAAAATATACCTTTAAAATTAACTCAGCTTTTAAAGTAATTACTTTTAATTTTTGACTTATTTTAATGTAATTTGTGATTTTGAATTATTTGATCAGAATATATGATTTTTAAATGTCCATTCATGTCAATTTAAGCATGGTGAATTTGTGTGCATTTGTGTCTGTGATTGACCGTGACCATTGCATAATCATCCAACACGACATGTTTGGTACACAGTTACCAATTTAGTCCATAACTATTGCACTTTAATAGATTCAATGCAAATTAAATTTTGCATTGCAAATGATATAACGTAGCACAGAGATTAAAGGTTTACGATTTTTCAATTAAAGAGGAACTAGTATTGTGGTAAGTATTTTTCTAGATGTAAAGTTGAATTAAATTTACAGCAGGAAGTAAGGACTGATTTATTGCAGGGTTTATTTTAATGGTGATATTTTTGTTCTTGTAATTCCGTTATGCTTCTCCAGCCCAGAAAGGACCAATGGAGACATGTAGACCTGTTCCAATTGATGGCCAATTGTCCCAAACGTTTCTTAAGAGACATGTCATTTCCAGATCCCTTAATCGAGCTATTTTCTTCATGTTTTCCAGCATCTGCAGTTTTTTCCATTTCCCTTCATTCACCCATCCTTCATCTTTGAATGCCATTGCCTCTGCTAGTTTACAAGGTTTACATGTTTACATTGTTCATTTAATCTTGCACTAAAATTATGGTTATTCGCAATAGCCTTGAATAAGCAAGGAAAAAGTTGAGCATTATTCCTTTTATTTTCTAAAATCTACAAAGTGAAAATGCATAAGATACATGCAATCACTGACGATAGGGTCCAGATTAAATCTGACCAGTGACTCGCCCCACACAATCTATGATGGATTATGTAGCCCTGTTCCTTGGTACTCTTTCCTTACATAGAAACATAGAAAATAGGTGCAGGAGGAGGCCATTCGGCCCTTCGATCCAGCACCGTCATTCATTGTGATCATGGCTGATCGTCCCCAATCAATAACCCTTGCCTGCCTTCTCCTCATACCCCTTGATAGCCCCTAGAGCTCTATCTAACCCTCTTAAATCCATCCAGTGATTTGGCTTCCACTGCCCTCTGTGGCAGAGAATTTCACAAATTCACAACTCTCTGGGTGAAAAAGTTTTTTCTTACCTCAATTTTAAATGGCCTCCCCTTTATTCTAAGACTGTGGCCCCTGGTTCTGGACTCACCCAACATTGGGAACATTTTTCCTGCATCCAGCTTGTCCAGTCCTTTTATAATTTTATATGTTTCTATAAGATCCCCTCTCATCCTTCTAAACTCCAGTGAATACAAGCTGAGTCATGTCAGTTCCGCCATCTCGGGGATCAATCTCGTGAACCTACGCTGCACTGCCTCAATTACACGATGTCCTTCCTCAAATTAGGAGACCAAAACTACACAATACTCCAGATGTGGTCTTACCAGGGCCCAACACAAATGCAGAAGAACCTCTTTACTCCTATACTGAAATCCTCTCGTTATGAAGGCCAACATTCCATTAGCTTTCTTCACTGCCTGCTGTACTTGCACGCCAACTTTCAGTGACTGGTGTACAAGGACACCCAGGTCTCGCTGCACCTCCCCCTTACCTAACCTAACTCCATTGAAATAATAATCTGCCTCCTTGTTTCTGCTGCCAAAGTGGATAACCTCACATTTATCTATATTATACTGCATCTGCCCACTCACTCAACCTGTCCAGGTCACCCTGCAACCTTCCAACATCCTCTTCACAGTTTACACTGCCACCCAGCTCTGTGTCATCCGCAAACTTGCTAGTGTTGCTTCTAGTTCCCTCTTCCAAATCATTAATATATATGGTAAACAGTTGAGGTCCCAACACCGAGCCTTGCGGCACTCCACTCGCCACTGCCTGCCATTCTGAAAAGGACCCGTTTACTCCTACTCTTTGTTTCCTGTCTGCCAACCAATTTTCTATCCATGTCAACACCCTACACCCAATACCATGTGCTTTAATTTTAGTCATCAATCTCCCGTGCGGGACCTTATCAAAGGCTTTCTGAAAGTCTAGATACACTACATCCACTGGCTCCCCTTCATCCATTTTACTTGTCACGTCCTCAAATAATTCCAGAAGATTAGTCAAGCATGATTTCCCTTTCATAAATCCATGCTGACTTGGACTTATCCTTTTACTGCTATCCAAATGCACCGTTATTACCTCTTTAATAATTGACTCCAGCATCTTTCCCACCACCGAAGTCAGGCTAACTGGTCTGTAATTCCCCGTTTTCTCTCTCGCTCCTTTCTTGAAATGTGGGATAACATTAGCTATCCTCCAATCCACAGGAACTGATCCTGAATCTATTGAACATTGCAAAATGATCACCAATGCGTTCACTATTTCTAGAGCCACCTCCCTGAGGACCCTGGGATGCAGACCATCAGGCCCAGCCTTTCAGTTCCCCTACCCCCCTAGATCCTCTGTCCTCCAGTACATCTGGGAGATTGTTTGTGTCTTTCTTAGTGAAGACAGATCCGAAGTACCTGTTCAACTCTTCTGCCATTTCCTTGTTATCCATAATAATTTCACCCGTGTCTGCCTTCAAGGGACCCACATTTGACTTTGCTACTCTTTTTCTCTTAACATATCTAAAGAAGCTTTTACTGTCCTTCTTTATATTCTTGGCCAGCTTCCCCTCGTACTTCATCTTTTCAGCCCGTATTGCCCATTTTGTTACCTTCTGTTATCATCATATCATCATATCATATATATACAGCCGGAAACAGGCCTTTTCGGCCCTCCAAGTCCGTGCCGCCCAGCGATCCCCGTACATTAACACTATCCTACACCCACTAGGGACAATTTTTTACATTTACCCAGCCAATTAACCTACATACCTGTACGTCTTTGGAGTTGTCCAAATGAAAGTTGTCCTATGAAAGTTTCCCAATCCTCTGGCTTCCGGCTACTCTTTGCTGTGTTATACATCTTTTCTTTTAGTTTTATTCCATCCCTAACTTCCCTTGTCAGCCATGGTTGCCTCCTACTCCCCTTAGAATTTTTCTTCCATTTTGGAATGAAATGATCCTGTGTCTTCCGGATTATGCCCAGAAATTCCTGCTGTTCCACCGTCATTCCTGCTAGGATCCCTTTCCAGTCTACCTTAGCCAGCTCCTCTCTCATGCCTTCATAGTCCCCTTTGTTCAACTTCCTTCTACCCTTTTAATCTTGCTTTTCTAAATGTATATCCACAAATGTATATCCACCAATCATGTGTTCCGAGGTGCAGTGAAAAGCTTTATTTTGCATGCTATCAAACGGATCAGGTAGAGCAAAGGGGGAGATACAGATTACAGTTTATAGATTATAAGGAAGAGTGCAGATTATAGTTCTCAGCATAGTCCATGTCCATGATGAATCACATAGTACCCCAAATTTGGAAGGACTATTCAGATTAGGGCAGCACAGTGGCGCAGCGGTAGAGTTGCTGCCCTACAGCGCTGGAGACCCGGGTTCCATCCCGACTACGGATGCTGTATGTACGGAGTTTGTACGTTTTCCCCGTGACCTGTGTGGGTTTTCTCCGAGATCTGTTTCCTCCCACACTCCAAAGACGTACAAGTATGTAGGTTAATTGGCTTGGTAAATGTAAAAATTGTCCCTAGTGTGTATAGGATAGTGTCAATGTGCGGGGATCACTGGTCGGCGCGGACCCAGTGGGCCGAAGGGCCTGTTTCCGCGCTGGATCTCTAAACTAAACTAAAATAAATCCGATTACAGAGGGTAAGGTGCAGTTCCTGAGTCTGATGGTGTAGGAAAATAACTGCAGATGCTGGTACAAATCGAAGGTATCACAAAATGCTGGAGTAACTCAGCAGGTCAGGCAGCATCTAGGAGAGGGAATGGGTGATGTTTCGGGTCGAGACCCTTCAGACTGAAGTTCAGAGGGGTGGGACAAACAAAAGATATAGGTGGAGACAGGAAGACAGTGGGAGAACTGGGAAGGGGGAGGGGAAGAGAGGGACTGAGGAACCAGCTTCTTCCTCTTCTTTCGTGTCCATCATCCATGTTTCAAATGTTGACATCGCTGTCATCGTCCGTCCTGAAAAGGGCTCAAGCTTCTGGCGACAATCAGTGGGAGCCATCACTTGTTGCAATAGATGATGGTGGTAGCAGAATTAGCTCAGGACACTTCCAGTTTCCAGCCCCGTGACGTGGACGCTTCTGCTATGGGGCCGAGGAACTATCTAAAGTTGGAGAAGTCAATGTTCATACCGCTGGGCTGCATACTGGTGGTGCGTGCTTTCAAGTTTTTGTACCCTTTCCCCAATGGGCGTAGGGAGTAGGAGAATTGACGTGGTTGGGGCAGTGTGAATAGCCAATGGTGGGGAGTCTGGTCTGAGTGATGGACTCGGCTACATCTACACTGTCTGCAAATTCTTGCAGTCTTGGGCAGAGATGTTCCTAAACCGAGCTGTGATGGAACCCAACTATGTTTTCTATGATGTTTCTGTAGAGGTTTGAAACAGTCATTGGAGATATATTCAATGTTCTCAGTCTGCTGAGGAAGTCGCATTAGCATGGTTGGTCAACAGATTGCTGTTAATATTAATACCAGAGAACTTTAAACACTCAACCCTTTCCACTTCAGCACCATTGACGCTGAGTGGGGCATGTACTCCACCAGACGTATTGGTTGATAACTAGCTCCTTTGTCTTGCTGACATTTCTGCTTTCACCATTGATTTTGATGGTATCTTTAATCCAAGACAAATGTTTTGTGCCCTCAAATTTTAAAATGTACATATATTTTAAATATCTAACGTCAACAATTTATGGAAAAAAACACCACAGGTTATCAAGAGGAAATGAAGTGTGAATATTACATCTATTAAATAATTGAATCCATATAGGTTTAAATTTCTTCCAAATCTGTGGAGCAATTGCTGCTTTATGTTATTAAAAAACAATAACCATTGTTGGAGATTTTGCTCATTACAGATTTTTACAAATGGTTATGGTTTTTAATAACAAAGACACACCTGACTTTATTGTGGAGAGCATCTTTGGAACTTCCTTCCCTGCACATGGATACTGCTGAGGTTTAACAATTTAAAGCTATGTGGCTAATTAATGCACTGGAAGGACCAGAGTGAGAAGAGTTCCAATTACCTTTTAATAGATTTATAACTAATGATCCCATTAGTTTTATATCTACATGTTTAGCACCTTGAGTTTTGAGGGAATGTTAAACTATTGGCAAAATCCAGATAGAATTCACTTTGGACTGTGATTAGCTGCAAAATATTTCTCTCATTGGCAATCTATATTCCAAGATAGCACAATAATGTACCAGGTAGTGTTGCCACCTCAAAGCTCTAGTGACTTGGATTCTATCAAGACCTCTCGTTCTATCATTGCCGTTTCCCCCAGCTGCTTCCATTTCCTCTGCCTTCCCGGATATGTGTGTCGTGCAGCGGGTAGTGCTGATTCAGCACCAGTGACCCAGGTTCAATCCTAATCTCTCATGCTAGTTAATTGGATGCATTACTCCTATTGTTGGCAAGAGAATTGGGGAGAAGAATTGATGAAAACATGAAAGAGAATAGGTTACCAAAAAAGTGAGTAATGTGATTGCTCTCAGAGCTGGCCTTGACTATATAGGGCAAATGACATCAAAATGCCTTCAAAAAATAAGATTAATAAGTACTTGTATACCAGTTTAATTTGTGGGGATTGCTTGCACTTAGTTCCTGGTTAAAACCCTATTCCAGGCTCGTACCTAAACTCTTAAGCAGTACTGAGGGAAAGCTGTATAGAAGCAAAAGCTTTTATTCCAAAGTAGGCCCTTGCTTGTTCTAGTGATTCAAATAAAAGTTAAGGAACCTATGGCATTGTTCCAAGAGCAACAGAAGATTCTTTTGGTTTCCTGGTATTTGATTTGCCTGTTCAGCGTCATCAGACTTGGCTCAAAGGTACAATGAGTCAGAGGATTGTGTATTTAGATTGCAGCCTAGAGATTCCACATAACCTAGGATGCCACTTCCATGCAGTGATAAGGCACACTGTCAAATGTTTCCAATTCAGTTGGATAGCAAGATGAAATGGTTGAGAGAAAGCTTCTGAGGTAAGATAATCATACTATGAATGGCAACCAGAGACTTGAGCCCTTAGTAAGCTCGCCACACAAACTACACTCATGCCCCATAAAGTACGATTTCATTGCCAACTTGATTTCTGGGTGCAATGTTTCCTCATAGAAAAATGGCTTCGTCAGTTTTGGGCGGCTATGGTGGTGCAGCACCAGAGACTCGGGTTCGATCCTGACTACGGGTGCTGTCTGTACGGAGTTTGTACGTTCTGCCTGTGACCGCGTGGGTTTTCTCCAAGATCTTCGGTTTCCTCCCACACTCCAAAGACATACAGGTGTGTAGGTTAATTGGCGTGGTGTCTGTGTAAATTGTCCCTAGTGTGTGCAGGATAGTGTTAGTGTGTGGGGATCACTGATCGGTGCAGACTCAGTGGGCCGAAGGGCCTGTTTCTGCGCTGTATCTCTAAAACTAAAACTAGGTTGGTAGTTGAACGATCCAGCAACAACTGATTAACTCTTAGAAATCTTGTCATGCTCTTAACCAAATTATCAATTTATAAGAATGTGCTTGTAGCTTTCTTCCAAGTTAAACCTTCAGCCATTCCTCAGAATTTCCACGTTAGCTCCTTGCCTAAATCATCTGCAACAATATGGAAGAACCTACGTAGGGTTACATATTACATTCCTAATATTCAGACCCAAAGCTACATATTTAATTTTTTCTTTACCATCGTTATTTAAGCCCATCAATGCCAACCCTTTCATTGATGTCATCAATCTATTCCCCCATTCCCCCTCGCTCCACAAATTCCATCAGCATGTGCAGTGCCCTACCAGGGGCTCAAACACACTGGATAAGGTGTACACCAATGTAAAGGACGCCTACAGAGCTCTCCCCTGCCCACCCCTGGGACAATCCGATCACCTCTCACTGTTTCTACTGCCCGCATACAAACCCCTCATCCGCAAGACCAAACCCACAATAAAGACGGTCAAAATATGGCCCGAGGATGCCACCCTACAACTCCAGGACTGCTTTGATCGCACCGACTGGGACCTGTTTGCACAACAGGCCACCTACGGTTCAGAGGTAGACTTGGAGGAATACGCATCCACTGTGCTCTCCTACATCAACTGCTGTGTGGAGAATGTTACGGAGGACAAGGAGATAAAGATGTTCCCAAACCGGAAACCCTGGATGAACAAGGAGGTACAGAACCTGCTGAGGGCACGCAACAATGCCTTTAAATCTGGTGACACTTCAGCATACAGTGTT
Source organism: Rhinoraja longicauda (assembly GCF_053455715.1). Taxonomy (NCBI): domain Eukaryota; kingdom Metazoa; phylum Chordata; class Chondrichthyes; order Rajiformes; family Arhynchobatidae; genus Rhinoraja; species Rhinoraja longicauda. The sequence goes on along the minus strand of NC_135965.1, from coordinate 2,039,133 downwards.
GCCAGATCACACCTGAGCAAAGGTATTAAAAGGGCCAAAGACACCCATAGGCAACGGGTGGAAGACCACTTCAACACCACGGACACCAGAAGCATGTGGCAGGGTGTCAGGGACATCACTGGCTACAAGAGCAGCCCTGCCTGCCCCCACTGCGATATGGCACTGACCAACGAGCTTAACACCTTCTTTGCCCGCTTTGAAACTGGCAAAACCACCTTGAGTGAAGGAACCCCAGCCGAGGCGGTGGGACAGGTCTTGCAACTGAGCACACAGGAGGTACAACGCGCTCTGCAAAGGGTCAACCCACGCAAGGCTGCAGGACCGGATGGAGTTCAAGGGAGGGTACTGAAGGACTGTGCTGAACAGCTGGCTGAGGTATTCACCAGGATGACAGTTAAAACCTGTCATTATCTCTGGCTACGGTCCCCAAATGCCTGAAGTCGGCTATCATAGTTCCGGTGCCGAAAAAAGCAAAGATCTCCAACCTGAACGACTACCGCCCGGTTGCCCTAACGCCGATAGTCATGAAGTGCTTTGAGAGGCTGGTCCTCTCACACATCAAATCCAGCATCCCTGACTCACTGGACCCACATCAATTTGCATACAGGGCAAATAGATCCACAGAGGACGCCATCTCTCTGGCTCTTCACACTGTCCTGACTCACCTAGAGAGACAGGGCACGTACATGAGGATGCTATTCATAGACTATAGCTCCGCCTTCAACACGGTCATCCCCACCAAGCTCATCACCAAACTCCACCAGCTAGGCCTCAGCTCGTCATTATGTGACTGGATCCTGGACTTCCTGCTGGAACGACCGCATGCAGTGAGAATGGGCCCGCACCTGTCCTCCGCTATCACCCTGAGTACCGGCACACCACAGGGCTGTGTTCTGAGCCCCATGCTCTACTCCCTCTTCATACACGACTGTGTTCCTGCATTCGACACCAACACCATTGTCAAGTTTGCAGATGACACAACGGTGATCGGGCTGATCACCAACGGGGATGAAACAAACTATAAAGCGGAGGTGCAGAACCTGGCGGACTGGTGCTCGGATAACAACCTGTCCCTAAATACCACCAAGACCAAGGAGCTGATCATCAACTTCCGTAGGTCACATAACGGGGAATATGCCCCGATCTGTATCAACGGGGACAGTGTGGAGAGAGTGTCCAGCTTCAAGTTTCTGGGCACTCACATTTCGGAGGACCTAACATGGTCCAATAACACTGCTGCGCTGGTCAAGAAGGCACAACAAAGACTGTTCTACTTAAGAACACTAAAAAAGTCTGGTCTACCCCAACAGCTGCTGACGACCTTCTACCGCTGCACCATAGAGAGCATCCTAATGCATGGCATCCCTGTGTGGTACCTCAGCTGCACGGAGGCAGAAAGGAAAGCTCTACAGCGGGTAGTCCATAGAGCTCAGAGGGCCATCGGAACACAGCTACCAGACTTGGAGGGCATCTACAACACACGATGCCTCAGAAAAGCCACCAGCATCCACAAAGACTCTTCACACCCCTGCAACAGTCTGTTCGAACTCCTTCCATCGGGCAGACGATACAAGGCCTTCTATGCCCGCATCTCCAGACTCAGGAACAGCTTCATCCCCAGGGCCATAGCTGCTATGAACCGGTCCTGCTGAGCCGGATGGCCACAACGCATAGATTAACTTGCACTTTACCCTGTCCAAAACTGTTACAACTGTTTCGTTTCGTTGGGTTGCTGCTGTCTAAATTACCTAAATTATTGCATCGTATGGGAGGCGCATTCCCAATCTCGTTGTACCCCTGGGTACAATGACAATAAAGATATATTGTATTGTATTGTATTGTATTTATTGATTGTAATGTTTAATCTCATACCCAGCAACTCTTGCTGATTCTCCTCCTACCTACCAATGCAAAGTGGAGTTAATAATGGCCAATTAAACCATCTTTGGGAAGTGAGAGACCAGTTAGTCTGATTTCTGGTGTTGGTCACATTATTAAGGATGAGGTTTCACGTTACTGGGGAGCACGTGGTAAAAATCGGCGGAAGTCAGCATGGTTTTGTTAAGGGGAGATCTTGCCTGACAAACCTGTTGGGGTTTTTAGATGAGGTGCCAAGCAGAATAGACAAAGGAGTGGATGTTGTTTACATGGGGTTTTTTAAGGCCTTTGATAAGGTGCGGCTGCTAAACAAGATATGAGCCCATGGTATTAGAGGCAAGTTAATGGCGCGGATAGAAGATTGGCTGACCGGCAGAAGGCAAGAGTGGGAATAAAGGGGGCCTTTTCTGGTTTACCTAGTGTTCCACAGGAGTCGGTGTTGGTTAACGATTTGGATGAGGGAATGGATGCTTTTGTGGCCTAGTTTGCGGATTATCTGAAGATAGGTGGAGGGGCAGGTAGTGTTGAAGATGCAGGGAGGCTGCAGAAGGACTTGGACAGGATGGGAAAGTGGCTATTGAAATAATGCTTAGCAAAAGTGCTCAGTCATGCACTTTGATAGAAGGAATATAAGTGTAATATGGCGAGTCTGGAAACTTGTTCTTTGTTGAAGAAGTTTATTGCGACAGCAATATTCGATTACAAAGTTTTCTTAACAAGATTACAGACAACCATTAAAACTAACTGTTCTCTTCGAAGACGTCTCCCAACTGACTCTTTTCGGGCGCCAAAAGCGCACATGACCACGCTGTCCAATCAGCGGTGTCGCTCTCTGGACCAATCCCTACGGTCGCACCCACACGTGACCTTGCTGGCCAATCTGAGGGTTTCGACAACTAGTACGACTTTCTATGGTCACTACATGACCTCCCCCCAGAACCCGAGGTACGGAACCTAGCAGGGAGCCGGATTTCGCGACCAGAACGAGTAAGGAGAGGGGCAGCCTGAACCACAGGAGCAGGGGATTCCGGACCTGGTGGAACTACCGGAGCGGGGGGTCCTGGACTGATCGGAACTGCCGGAGGACGGCCTCGCCGAGGTGGTTGACCGACCAGGACAGGGCTGTCCAGATCCAAGTGCGCGGGTTTAAGCCTGGACACCGAGACGAGCTCACTCCTGCCGCCCACGTCTAAGGTGAAGGTGACCGTCCCTTTACGCAAAACCCGGAACGGCCCTTCATAGACCCTCTGCAACGGGGCACGATGGCATCCTTACGCAGAAATACAAACTTGCAGTCTTTCAGGGCAGGTGGTTCGTGTACCATGGGACACCCATGACGTGAAGTCGGAACCGGGGCCAGGGAACCCGCGCGTGCCCGGAGAGATGCTAAGACTGACTGGACTGGAGGCAGCTGGCCGGAGGAGTCCGGAAGCAAATCCCCGGGTACTCGAAGTGGCGAGCCATATACTAGCTCCACGGACAAAGCACCGAGATCCTGCTTAGGAGCGGTCCGGAGAAGGACCCAGGGAAGTTGGTCTACCCAGTCCGGGCCTTCCAGCCTCGCACTGAGGGCCGCCTTGAGTTGTCGGTGGAACCGCTCCACAAGCCCATTAGCCTGGGGGTGGTACGCTGTGGTGTGTTGCAACCGGGAACCGTACAACTCTGCTAGCGTGGCCCAGAGGGTCGAAGTGAACTGTGGCCCCCTGTCGGTGGTAATAACATCCGGAACCCCGAAACGTGCCACCCAATGGAGGGCCAAGGTCCCGGCACAAGAGGCAGCAGAGGTATCTGACAATGGGAAAGCCTCTGGCCACCGGGTGAACCGATCCACTACCGTGAGCAGATGGGTGTAGCCCCGGGAGGAAGGCAAGGGTCCTACTAAATCCACGTGAATATGGAAAAAACGGACCGCTGGGACCTCAAACTCTTGTTTACTCAGAGGGTTGTGGCTGTATGGAATGGGCTTCCGGTGGAAGTGGTGGAGGCTGGCTCGATTTTATTATTTAAGAGTAAATTGGATAGGTATATGGATGGGAGGGGATTGGAGGGTTATGGTCTGAGTGCAGGTAGATGAGGCTAGGTCAGGGAGAATGGTCGGCGTGGACTGGTAGGGCCGAACAGGCCTGTTTCCATGCTGGACATGGCGTTGGACTTTAGCAGTCTGGCAGGGAACGCAGTAACGGGCCCAAACAGCTACTTGTTTACGCAGGCCATGCCAGTCAAACCGAGCGGCTACTAAGGCAGAGGTGGAGCGGATGGACGGGTGCGCCAGCCCGTGAATGGCATCGAACACCCGGCGCTGAAGGGAGGGCGGCACTACCGGCCTGGGACGGGGAAGGGAAACATCACACCAGACTTTTGTGCCCTCCGGCCCGCAGGGCACCTGAGCCAACTTCAACCCTGAAGTGGTGGACTGGTATACCGAGGCGGTATCCGCCGGAAGCTGTGCCTCCGCAAGCTCCTGGGGATCCACCTCGCAGTCCACCGCTGAAATGGGGGAAAAAGCAGGCCGAGACAGGGCGACAGCAACGGCATTAAGCTTACCCGCGACATGACGGACATTGGTGGTAAATTCGGAGATGGCAGTCAGGTGCCGCTGCTGGCGGGCCGACCATGGGTCGGACAATTTGAAAAATGCAAAAGTTAATGGTTTATAACATATAACATATAACATATAACAACTACAGCATGGAAACAGGCCTGTTCGGCCCTACCAGTCCACGCCGACCATTCTCCCTGACCTAGTCTCATCTACCTGCACTCAGACCATAACCCTCCAATCCCCTCCCATCCATATACCTATCCAATTTACTCTTAAATAATAAAATTGAGCCAGCCTCCACCACTTCCACCGGAAGCCCATTCCATACAGCCACAACCCTCTGAGTAAAGAAGTTCCCCTTCATGTTACCCCTAAACCTTTGTCCCTCAATTCTGAAGCTATGTCCCCTTGTTGGAATCTTCCCCACTCTCAAAGGGAAAAGCCTACCCACGTCAACTCTGTCCGTCCCTCTCAAAATTTTAAAAACCTCTATCAATGGTCCGTAAAGGCCACAAACGGGCGGCCTTCAAGGAAATACCTGAAGTGACGAACAGCTAAATAGAGGGCCAGAAGCTCTCGGTCAAAGGCGCTATATTTCAGCTCAGCCGAACTCAGTTGCCGGCTGAAAAACGCCAAGGTCTGCCAAAAGCCACCCACCTGCTGCTCCAAAACCCCACCCACCGCCACGTCAGACGCATCAACCGTCAGGGCCGTGGGGGCGGAGGGGCTCGGGTGGACCAACATGGTGGCATCTGCCAAAGCCGCCTTAGCTGCTGCAAAAGCCGACTCCGCGGCCGGGGACCATATCAACTCTACAGGTTTACCCGCGAGACACTGGAAGAGCGGGCGCATGACCCGTGCTGCTGCCGGGACGAACCTATGGTAAAAGTTAACCATGCCTACGAACTCTTGCAGACCTTTCACTGTGGTGGGCCGCAGGAATGCCCGGATAGCCTCCACCTTCTCGGGCAAAGGGGTGGCGCCGGCAGGGGTGATTCTGTGCCCTAAGAAATCGAGAGAAGGGAGGCCGAATTGACACTTGGACGGTTGGATGACGAGCCCGTGTGCCTGGAGCCGCTCGAATACGGCCCGCAAGTGGGCCCGGTGTTCCTGCACTGAGGGTCTGGCGACCAGGATATCATCTAAATAAATAAACACAAAAGGCAAATCCCGACCCACACGATCCATCAGTCGCTGGAAAGCCTGTGCCGCGTTCTTTAAACCGAAAGGCATGCGCAACCATTCGAACAACCCGAACGGAGTGATCATGGCAGTTTTTGGTATGTCCTGCGGCCGCACAGGAATCTGGTGGTATCCCCGCACCAAATCGATCTTGGAGAACACCACCGCACCTTCCAGCCCCGACGAGAAGTCCTGCAGGTGCGGTATGGGGTAGCGATCAGCCGTGGTGACAGCGTTGAGACGCCGATAATCGCCACATGGTCTCCACCCCCCAGACGCTTTGGAGACCATATGCAACGGAGAGGCCCACGGGCTGTCGGACTGACGGACAATGCCCATTTCCTCCATCTTCCTAAATTCCGCCCGCGCCACCACCAGCTTGTCGGGTGGTAGCCTCCTGGCCCGAGCGAAAATGGGGGGCCCTCAGTGCGGATGTGGTGGACCACGCCGTGCTTGGCCGAAGGGGCGTCGAAACGCTGGATGAGCAGCTCTGGAAACTCCGCCAGGACCTCAGCATACGAGTCGGGGGCCGCGGCGACGGCCTGGACAGTCGGGCTGGGCGGGGTGGCGGTTGTCGGAGGGCGGGCTCATTGTTGCTGGCGGAGGGTCGGAGGTCGTTACCGCGGACGTCGGGGACTAGTGAAAAGGCCCAGAGGAAATCTGCGCCTAGGATCGCCTGGCTGACGTCTGCTATAATGAATGGCCATTCATACGTGCGGAGGCCTAAAACCAGGGACATTTTCCGCGTACCATACGTGCGGATGGGGCTGCCATTAACCACGATGAGGGTAGGACCTGTCTTACCCGATCTGGTCTCAAGGTCGGTCGGCGATACGATACTGACAATGGCTCCCGTGTCAACCAAAAATTCTGTGTCCGTGAATCGGTCTCGGACGTAGAGGCGTCGGTTCTGGCCAATTGCAACCGCCTCTATGTACGACCGGCCGAGGCATTTCCTGAGAAGATACAAGGTGAGCGACAGTTGCGGGATTCTCCACCCCATCGTAGATGGTAATAGCACCAGCCACGCTTGTGCGGATCCTTTTGGCGGGCTTTTGGAGAAATGGCGGGAGACGCGGCACCATCATGATGTCGCTGTGGCGCTGTCGCTGTGGCGCAGCCGCTGATGTCGAGACCTTGTTGATCGAACCTCTTTCTTTCGATTTGGACGCCATGAGCGCATCAGCTTTTTCTGCATATGCCACGGGGTCCTTAAAAGAACAATCCGTGAGCATAAGTTTGACATCTTCGGGAAGCTTCTCTCGGAATGCCTGCTCGAACATGAGGCAATCCGTATGTTCACCTGCTAGCGTTAACATCTCAGCCATGAGGACGGACGGCAGCCGATCTCCGAGATCCGGTAGGTGCATAAGACGCTTAGCTCGGTCCTGCCTGCTGAACCCGAAGGTCCGTAACAACAGTGCCTTCATGGCCTCGTACTTGTCTTCTGCCGGAGGGTTGATGATGAACCGCATCACCCGCGCGGTCGTCTCCGGCGGTAGAGCGCTGACGAGGTAGTAATACATTGTTGCGTCTGCTGAGATGTTTCTTAAGTGAAACTGGGCTTCGGTGTGGACAAACCAAGATTGTGGTTGATGTATCCAAAACGACGGAAGGTGAACGCTGACCGCGCTTAGCTCCGGTGTGCTGGGCGTAGGAACCAACAACGAGGCGTTTGATTCACTCATGATAGATGATCGGCTGGATCACGTCGGGGTCACCAATATGGCGAGTCTGGAAACTTGTTCTTTGTTGAAGAAGTTTATTGCGACAGCAATATTCGATTACAAAGTTTTCTTAACAAGATTACAGACAACCATTAAAACTAACTGTTCTCTTCGAAGACGTCTCCCAACTGACTCTTTTCGGGTGCCAAAAGCGCACATGACCACGCTGTCCAATCAGCGGTGTCGCTCTCTGGACCAATCCTTACGGTCGCACCCACACGTGACCTTGCTGGCCAATCTGAGGGTTCGACAACTAGGACGACTTTCTATGGTCGCTACAGTAGACTAGTAGAGAGGAGTCAGAAATCAGAGGTGCAAAGGGACTTGTGAGTGCTGGTGCAGGATTCCCAAAAGGTTAATTTGCAAGTAGGGATGCAGTGAGAAAGGCAAATGCATTGCGAGCATACATTTTGAGGAGACTAGAATATAAAAGCAAGGATGTAAAGCTGAGGCTTGAAAAACGCTGGCAAGGCCACATTTAGAATATTGTGTAGGAAGGAACTGCAGTTTACACTAAAGATAGACACAAAATGCTGGAGTATCTCAGCAGAACAGGTAGCATCTGGATAGAAGGAATGGGTGACTTTTTGGGTCGAGACCCTTCTTCAGACTGAGTGTCAGGGGAGAGGGAGACACAGATATAAGGAAATGTGAGGTGTGAGAAAGCGGCATCAAAGTGGATGGAGTTCAAGGAAAATGTAGAATAGATCATTGTAAACTAGGAGAAGGTGGCAACAAAGCATTCAGAGATAAAATGTAATCAGGGGGACAGTCCGACTGGTCGGAGAACTAGGAAGGGGGAGGGATGGAGAGAGAGAGAGAGGGAAAGCAAGGGTTATTGATATCAGCTCAAACGAAATGTTGAAGAGTTAGCTGCTGGACTGGATTTGCTTTATCACAGAGAATATACTGCATCACACAGATATTGTCCTTAGACGGATAAACTAAGAACAAATCTTGTACCTCAACAACCATAACCAGCAAGCCAGTTAACCACCACTGGGCCTGTGAGGATGTTGATGAGCATAGCAGGAACAGTACCTGAATGTGACTTTCAACTTGCTCATTCTTTGTGTCCATAACACAATGTAGACAAAGCAAACCAATTTTGAAACCATCCATTCACATGAAAATTCTGCAATCGTGCCATATTAAACAATAGGCAAGAGGAGGTGATCCTGCAGAATCTCCACTGATAGTGGAGCCCGATAGAGGAGTACAAAAGATGAGCAGTGTTTGCAACTATCCTCAGTCAGAAGAACACAATCGGGTATTCCATTAACTGCGGGGCCTGTGGACTTTAACACCGTGAAGCCCGCGGTCTCTGGTGAGAAGAGGCCGACTCGGGAGCTCCATGCCGCGGAGAGTCTTTTTCAACCAACTCTCGATGCGGGGAGTTTCGATCATCCCGACGCGAGGGCCTCGGACTGTCGGCAGCGGCGACCGCGGATGGTTCAACAGCCCCGACCGCGGGTGAACAAAGAGGAAGGTGATTGAACTTTATTACCTTCCATCACAGTGAGGAATGTGGAATCCGCTGTGGTGGATGTTTATGTTCAATTTTATTTTATGTGGCTGTGTGTCTTGTTGCTTTTCACTTAGTATGGCTGTATGGTAACTCTAATCTCACTGTACCTTGATTGGTACATGTGACAATAAATTGATCTTGAAATCTTGATTCTCCTTTCTCCTGAACCCCCACCACCACTGATGCCAGTCTTTGGCCAATCCCATTCACTCCATCCAACATTAAAAATGACTCAGAACATGAGGCACAGAGACGTACAAACTCCATACAGACAGCACCCATAGTCGGGATCAAACATGGGTCTTCGCCGATGCATTCACTGTAAGGCAGCAACTCTACCGCTGCACCACCGTGCCTGACATACTGTGGTGGTCCAGTCAGGTAGTTGGTGATCCAGGACACCAATGGAGCATCCACCTGCATCTTCATCAGTTTACTCCCTAGCAGTGCAGGCCGGATGGTGTTAAAAGCACTGAAGTAAAAAAACACGACTCTCACAGTGCTTCCCGGCTTATCCGGGTGAACTAGGAACGATGGAGCGGGTGGGTGATGGCGTCCTCAACTCTCACCTTTGTTTGGTGAGTGAACTGCAGGGGTTCCAGGTGGGGTTTAACCAGCGGTCACAGGTGAGTGAGTGGGCACCAGCCTCTCCAGGGACTTCATGATGTGTGAGGTCAGAGCCACCGGTCTGTAGTCGTAGGTCACACAACGGGGAATACGCCCCGATCTCTATCAACGGGGACAGTGTGGAGAGAGTGTCCAGCTTCATGTTTCTGGGCACTCACATTTCGGAGGACCTAACATGGTCCAATAACACTGCTGCGCTGGTCAAGAAGGCACAGCAACGACTGTTCTACCTAAGAACACTGAAGAAGTCTTGTATACCCCAACAGCTGCTGACGACCTTCTACCGCTGCACCATAGAGAGCATCCTAACACATGGCATCCCTGTGTGGTACCTCAGCTCCATGGAGGCAGAGAGGAAAGCTCTTCAGTGGGTAGTCCATAGAGCTCAGAGGACCATCGGAACACAGCTACCAGCCTTGGAGGGCATCTACAACACACGATGCCTCAGAAAAGCCACCAGCATCCACAAAGACTCTTCACACCCCTGCAACAGTCTGTTCGAACTTCCACCATCGGGCAGACGATACAAGGCCTTCTACGCCCGCACCTCCAGACTCAGGAACAGCTTCATCCCCAGGGCCATAGCTGCTATGAACCGGTCCTGCTGAGCCGGATGGTCACATCGCACAGTGAACCGGCACAGATCTACTTGCACTTTATTCTGTTTTAAAACTGTTCCAATTTGTTTCATTGGGTTGTTTAAATGAATACTGACTAGCTAATTAATTTATTGCATCGTATGGGAGGCGCATTCCCAATCTCGTTGGACCCCTGTACAATGACAATAAAGATATATTGTATTGTATTGTATTGTATTGTCGTCATTGGAGGAGCTGGGACACGTCCTCTTTGGTCCAGGAACCAGGCAGGATGTCTCCACATCACAGGAACCCTCTCCAGGCTCAGGCTCAGGTTGGATATATGCTGGAGTACTCCACACACCTGGCTGGCACACGCCTTGAGTACCCTGGGGCTGACACCATCAGGACCCGTGGCTGTACCCGGGCAGAGTCTGCTCAGCTCCTTCCTCACCTGCTTAGCCTTGATGGTCAGGTGTGGCAAAGACAGGGCAGAGGGAGTGGGCCAGGGGGATTGAGGGGGAGAGACTGTCGGGGAGCAGCGGGGAGGGTGGGCAGAGGGCGTGGGCCAGGGGGATTGAGGGGGAGAGACTGTCGGGGAGCAGGGGGGAAGGTGGGCAGAGGACGTGGGCCAGGGGGATTGAGGGGGAGGGTGGACAGAGGCCCCTCCATCAAATCTATTTTTTAAAAGAGGTTTAGCTGGTTGGCCCAGTCCTGATTGCTTTCCCTCCCCAGGCCATGGTCTTCTTGCAGCCTGTAATACTCTTTGTTCCGCTCCACACATCCCCCACGTTGTTCTGCTGACGTTTCCGCTCCAGCTTCCTCCTGTAGTCGGCCTTGCCCAGTCTCACCTTCAGGTCTTTCTGCACCCATTTGTACCGCTGATGATATATAAATGGGAACGAGAGGGACCCTAAATGTCAGATGTCCCACTGAACACTTGCTCATGCTGACCCAGTGCTCCCCGGTTCCCTGAGCAAGCTTTCTGACCTTACTTTCTGACCATCACATTAGCTCTGCCACTGCTACATTGTCTGTCTCTATGACTCCCCCAGTTCTCACGTTCATTCTCACGTATTCATTAAACCATTGTCCAGAGGACACTCCAGAGGACAAAGGTTCCAGGTGAAGGGAAAAAGATTTAATAAGAATCCGACGGGTAACTTTTTCACACAAAGGGTGATGGATGTACGGAACAAGCTGCCAGAGGAGGTAGTTGAAGCAGAGACTATCCCAACATTTAAGAAGCAGTTCAACAAGTTTGGAGGGATATGGGCCAAACGCAGGCAGGTGGGACTAGTGTAGCTGGGACATGTTGACCGCTGTGGGCAAGTTGGGCCGGAGGGCCTGTTTCCACACTGTATCACTCTGACTCTAGTCATCGCTCTCCGAGTCAACAAAGCTAAAAACCCTCTTGTAGAATTCCCATTATTAATAATTGATAAACTCAAAATTATTCATCTTTCTCAACCCACTTATACTTCATGCCCATGTTTTTTTGTTGTCTACACAGCCCTGCAAGGTCTGTTTCTGTCCTTTGGTATTTTTAGCCCAGTTTATTTCCTTATACCATGTATCATATATAACTCCTTTAGTCTCACAGAGCACAGATTTGTTTAAATGTATGTTATTGGCCAGATCTGGTATATACACATCAGTTTTTGCTGGATCAACTTTAATGGTGTACTGGGAGTTGTATTATTAATTCAAACAAACCAATACTGCAAAATATCGTGGCACAATGGTACACCTGGTCGAGCTGCTGCCCCACAGGGCCAGAGATCCTGATCTCGGGCACTATCTGTGTGGTGTTTGCACGTTCTCGTGTGGGCTTCCTCCAGGTGCTCTGGTTTCCACCCACATCCTGAAGACGTGTACATTTATAGATTAATTTGCTTCTGTCAAATGCCCCTTGTGTTGGGAATGGATGTGAAAGTGGATAACTTAGCACAAGTGTGATCAATGATCAGTGTGGACCCAGTGGGCCGAAGGGCCTATTTCTTAGCCTCATCTTTAAACAAATTTAGCGGGATGCCGGGCATCTCTGACAACCAGGTATTTCAATCAGGGAGGTAGACACACAATGCTGGAGTAACTCAGCGGGACACACAGCATCTCTGGAGAGAAGGAATGGGTGACATTTCGGGTCGAGATCCTTCTTCAGACAGATTTCCATCAGGGATATGTGGTCAGCTGAAAATAACACTCGTCCTGAGTTTACAGAATTGCTCCCTCATTTACATTTTCTGATTGAGTTTAAGACTAGTTTATTGTCACGTGTACCATGGTACAATGAACAGCTTTTGTTGCGTGCTCACCAGTCAGCCAAAGACAATACGTGATTGCAATAGAGCCATTCACAATGATAATAATAATAATACATTGTGATGTCTTGAGAGGTCGGGAGCTTTTCTCTTGAAGGTTGGGAGGTGTGGGTGCCGGAAATGAAGACAGAAAAGTTCTTGTTTTCAAATTTAAATTCCATATATTTAGTCTTTTCCAAAAACAGGTAAACTTAATTGTTTGCAGTCAGGTACACAAAACCAAAACAGGTAGTTAAATCAAAACTGTAGCTTGCTGCCTTCTTACAAAATATAACTCAAACACTGCTCCAGTCGTTGTCCCTCTCTGCTCCAGTCGTTGTCCCTCTCTGCTCCAGTCGTTGTCCCTCTCTGCTCCAGTCGTTGTCGTTGTCCCTCTCTGCTCCAGTCGTTGTCTCTCCTTTTAAATATACTGCTTCCCTTCCCTTTTAGCTCTCTCACTGAGGCAATCAGCTCATCTGGTTCAGCTGGGCAGCAATCAGTGTCAGCAGCAATCAGTGTCAGCAGCAATCAGTGTCAGCAGCAATCAGTGTCAGCAGGGCAGGCAGCCCTGCTGACTATGGGTTTTGTAGTCTTTTGCTGGCAGCCATGATGGTTTGTAGTCCTTGTTGCATCCACCGGGAGGAAATGTATCTCCCCTCTATGATTCTACCTCTCATGATATCACAACATTTAATTTATATAGCGCTTTTCAGGAAACTCAAAGACGCTTTACAGAGCAAACAAGACATAAAAACAAACAATCAAACAAAAGATTTATCCAGACAGAGAAGCGGCAAACAAACAGCGCCAGCGTCCTCTCACATCAGGGTCATATTGTAAATGGTTGACAATAAACAATAAACAGTAAATGGTTGACAGTAAACAATAAAGAACACAAGTCACACAATTACAATTTAACACAGACAACCATCACAGTGATTGCTCCAGGCACACCCTCACTGTGATGGAAGGCAAAGAAAAGTCTTATCTCCTCCTCATTCTTCTCCTGCGGTCAGGCAGTCAAATAGATGAGATGGGAATAACATGAATAACGTTTAGTGCAAAATAAAGACAGTAAAGTCTGATCAAAGATAGTCCGAGGGTCTCCAATGAGGTAGACTTCAGCACTGCTCTCTGGTTGTGGTAGAGTTGCCTGATAACAGCTGGGAAGAAACTGTCCCTGAATCTGGAGGTGTGTGTTTTCACACTTCTATACCTTTTGCCTGATGGGAGAGGGGAGAAGATGGAGTGGCCAGGGTGCGACTCGTCCCTGATTATGCTGCTGGCCTTGCCGAGGTAGCGTGAGGTGTAGATGGAGTCAATGGAAGGGAGGTTGGTTCGTGTGATGGTCTGGGTTGTGTCTACAATTCTCTGTGAGTCATTGTGGTCTTGGATGGAGCTGTTCCCAAAGCATGCTGTGATGCATCGTGATAAAATGCGCATCTGTAGAAGTTGGTGAGAGTTGTTGGGGACATGCTGAACTTCCTTAGCCTTCTAAGGAAGTAGAGGCGTTGGTGTGCTCTCTTGGTCGTTGCTTCGTGCTTCAACATGGTTGGTCCAGGAGAAGTTATTGGTGATATTGACTCCTAGGAATTTGAAGTTTTCAACCATCTCTACTTCGGCACTGTCAGTGCAAACTGGGGTATGTGCTTCCTGAAGTTGATCACTATCTCCTTTGTCTTGCTGACATTGAGAGAAAGGTTGTTGTCTCAACACCAGGACACGAGGTTCTCCATCTTCCTGTACTCCGTCTCATCATTATTTGATATCCGGCCCACAATGGCGTTGCTGTCTGTGAATCTGTAAATTGAATTAGGTTTGTACATGGCTGCACTGTCGTGGGTGAACAAGGAGTAAAGAAGGGGGCTGAGAACGCACCCTTGTGGAGCACCAGTGTTGAGGATTATCATAGAGGATGATATGTCCCCTATCCTCACTGATTGGGGTTGCTGTTCAAGTGCAAACTTTAAAGTGTATTCGCTCACTCATTACTTATTTGTTTAGTCAGTTCCTCATCAAGTTAGCAAGTGTGTTTGCCACAGAAAAGGAAGAATTAATTACATGAGATTCGTTTGTGAGGAGAGGGAAATAACCAAGTCAAGAGTGAAAAGATAAATATTGCCATAGTCGCTAAGATACTCTTGCCATGAATGAACGACATGGTCAAGAAAGAGAGAAAGAACATGATTAAAATAAACAGGCACAAATGAGTAAATTAACATTTTTAAACACTTTCCCTCGGTTTGGCAACTATGTGGGGAACAGTTTTGGTGTGAATTATTGTCCATCAATCTGAAGGTAGACACAAAATGGTGGAGCAACTCAGCGGGACATGCAGCATCTCTGGAGAGAAGGAATGGGTGATGTTTCTGGTCGAGACCCTTCTTCAGACTGAGAGTCAGGGAAAAGGTCTGGAGATATGGAAGAGTAAGGTGTGAAAACGACAGATCAGAGCAGACAATTATCAAGGAAATGTCAATAGACACAAAAAGCTGGAGTAACTCAGCAGAACAAGTAGCATCTCTGGAGAGAAGGAATGGGTGATGTTTCAGGTCGAGACCCTTCTTCAGACAGGTAGAATGGTTCATTGTTACTAGGCAACGAGGCATACAATCAGTAAAATGAATCAGGAGGATCGTGAAACTGGGGTGAGGAAGGGACGAAGAGGGAGAGGAATGCCAGGGCTACTTGAAGTTTGAGAAATCAATATTCATACAATTGGATTGTAAGCTGCCTGAGCAAAATATGAGGTGCTGTTCCAACAATTTGTGCTGGGCCTCACCCTGAATCCACAGTGTGTTCTGGGCAGGATAGGCCACAGCAACATCTCCCCAGCTGGAGAATAATATACGACAATACACACCTTGGCATGAAGATATCATAAAATTAAGAGGCAACAAATAAAATGTAACATTTGCTTCAAAACCATACATTATGTTCTCACATAACACAAGCCCTGAATGGTCAGCTACTACTTCCTTTGTTCTTGTAAATCACATATTAGAGTCAAGATTCAAGAGTGTGTCATTGTCATATGCCACAAAATGGTGCAACAAAATCCTTTCTTGCAGCAGCACAAACAGATATCATATCATATCATATATATACAGCGCGGAAACAGGTCTTTTCGGCCCACCAAGTCCGCGCCGCCCAGCGATCCCCGTACATTAACACTATCCTACACACACTAGGGACAATTTTTACATTTACCCAGCCAATTAACCTACATACCTGTACGTCTTTGGAATGTAAGCATAGTACTCAGTAGGCACTGTAATCTATATACCTATATACTAAAACTCTCGTTTGTTTATTTGTTTGTTCCTGAACTGCAGCCAAAACGGTACACGATAGCGTGACAATTTTTAGGCCCACCTTACTCACCATCATCCCTTTGGTGCTAATGGAAGAAGTTTCATTGAAATCGGTGTTATATTTTTTAAGTTGTTCACATTTTAAAGTTTAAATCTATCTCTGAGGGAGGGAGGGGGGGAGGGAGGGAGGGGGGAGGGAGGGGGCTGGAGGTAGGGGGGGAGGGAGGGAGGGGGTGGAGGGAGGGAGGGGGAGGAGGGAGGACAAGGGGGGTTGAGGGGGATGGAGGGGGGGAAGGGAGGGGGGTGAAGGGAGGGGGTGCTGCACCAATGCAGGAGAGGTTTGGGCCCAACGGGTCCACTTGGTCTAGTATATATATATATATATATTGCTAAAAATCTCATCTTGTATATATATATATATATATATAATATATATATACAAGATGTTCCCGAAATACAGCCAAAACGGTACACGATAACGCAACAGTTTTCGGGGCACCTTACTCACCATTGACCTGTGGTGTGCAGTAGCAAGTTTCCTTCAAATTGTTGCGCTGTCGTCTACCGTTTTGGCTGCTTTCTGCCCAACCAATTGCTCAAGCACTTTTGATTGCAACACGCGCCTTAATTTAGTTCAACAAAGAAACTGACAAGTAAATTAAGGAACCTTTAGTAACAACGGGAGCCCAACGGGTCCAGCGGTCGTCTAGTAAACAATAAAAAATAAGTTAAATTAAAAAAACAATGTCGTGCAAAAACTATATTAGTGCAAAATCGATATTAATCAGAATTAATTTAAAAAATGATAATAAATGTCTACTTTCTAGTTGTAAGACTACCAAGAATATTGGGACTACAACTTTAACTCTTTTGTTACATACATTTTGTCCTCCATATTCTGTGATGTTAACACTGGTTTGTGGGAACTGAGCTTATAGTTTTAATCAAAATGTTTAATCAAAAAGCTTTGTGGGAATTGTTCAATGGCTGCTCCACCCAAAGAGTAAAAAGGATCCCAATGTTGCTGTGGTCCCTGCAGGTTTCAAGTTTCATTATGTCTAATGTAATGGTAACATCATGTAATAACTCATTCTTACCATCTTAACTTCCACAATCTGCCTCTTGGAAACTTCTACTTTCAAAGCTCAGCTAAGCCTCCAACAACTAGTCTGAAGAAGGGTCTCGACCCGAAACGTCGCCCGTTCCTTCTCTCCAGAGATGCTGCCTGTCCCGCTGAGTTACTCCAGCTTTTTGTGTTTATCTTCGGTTTAGTTTAGAGATACAGCCCGGAAACAGGCCCTTCGGCCCACCGGGTCCGTGCCGACCAGCATTCACCGCACATTAACACCATCCTACACACACTTGGGACAATGTTTACATTTACCAAGCCAATTAACCTACAAACCTGTACGTCTTTGGAGTGTGGGAGGAAAATGAAGATCTCGGAGAAAACCCATGCTGGTCACGGGGAGAACGTACAAACTCCGTACAGACAGCACCCGTAGTCGGGATGGAACCCGGGTCTCCGGCGCTGCATTCACTGTAAGGCAGCAACTCTACCGCTGCGCCACCTTGCATCTGCAGTTCCTTCTTACACAGATAAACGTTCTGATCTAATTGACCTTGAGCCAATAAACTTTTTTTTGTAACTGTGAAAATAAGTCAAATGCGATCTCTGATGATGATGTCAGCTGCGTTAACATGGTATTGAAGGCATCAGATACTTGACCGCCGTACTGGGTGGGAGGAGGGGCGGGTTTTTGGAACTGGAAAGTCAGAAATGCCTGGAATGTGGTGGGCCTGCGGAAGTGACTGGCAAGCTCAGTGTTGCTTTACTTCACGCAGCTGTCCTGCAATAGACTGGAGAGCCTGCACCAGAGGAGCTCTGGTCCTGACAGTCGCACAGGTTTAGATTTAGATTTAGAGATACAGCGCGGAAACAGGCCCCTCGGCCCACCGGGTCCGCGCCGCCCAGCGATCCCTGCACACTAACACTATCCTACACACACTAGGGACAATTTTTACATTTGCCCAGCCAATTAACCTACAAACCTGCACGTCTTTGGAGTGTGGGAGGAAACCGAAGATCTCGGAGAAAATCCACACAGGTCACGGGGAGAACGTACAAACTCCGTACAGACAGCACCCTTAGTCGGGATCGAACCCGGGTCTCCGGCGCTGCATTCGCTGTAAGGCAGCAACTCTACCGCTGCGCCACCGTGCCGCCCGGTTGTTGTGAAGGAAGGTAGACACAAAATGCTGGAGTAACTCAGCAGGACTGGCAGCATCTCTGGAGAGAAGGAATGGGTGACATTCAGGTTGAGACCCTTGTTGTTGTGAAGGAAATGGGTGGAGGGAAGGAATTGATGGGGAATTCAGGTGATCTAAATGTGTAACGACACAAAGAGTTCTTGACAAAGGGGCTTCTAAAACCACACAAACCAACCTCCCTTCCATTGACTCTATTTATACCTCACGCTGCCTCGGCAAGGCCAGCAGCATAATCAAGGACGAGTCGCACCCTGGCCACTCCCTCTTCTCCCCTCTCCCATCGGGCAAAAGGTATATAAGTGTGAAAACGCACACCTTCAGATTCGGGGACAGTTTCTTCCCAGCAGTTATCAGGCAACTGAACCATCCTATCAACTACTAAAGAGCAGTCCTGAACTACTATCTACCTCATTGGTGACCCTCAGATTATCTTTGATCGGACTTTGCCTTGCACTAAATGTTATTCCCTTATCATGTTCTATATCTCATTCAGTCTGAAGAGTTGGAAAATGGAGGGGAGAATGAGAGGTCATAGAATGTTCAGTAGGAAGGAACTGCAGATGCTGGTTTAAACCGAAGATAGACACAAAAAGCTGGAGTAACTCAGCGGGACAGACAGCATCTCTGGAGAGAAGTTTCGGGTCGAGACCCTTAAGGGTCCCCTTCTCTCCAGAGATGCTGCCTGTCCCGCTGAGTTACTCCAGCTTTTTGTGTCTATCTCAGATCATAGAATGTTGCTTGAACAACTGCGAACAGACTCTCGGCCCCACCAATATTTCTTTTTTGAATGGCTGGAACAAGCAACAGGAAAGAAGTGCAGCTAAATTAAGCTTGTACGTAGGGAATGATAGCCTCCAATTAAATAAATTACTTCAATCCCTCAGCGGTATGCAATTTCACACCCGGAATCCGCACAGATTGCTCCTCATACCAAGTGCCGTTTGCCAAATCCATCATTACTCATCGGTTCAATGAATAGCTAGACCTGTCCGAACCCACACGACAATGGTTCAAGGTTTTACCAGGCAAGTGGAAGCTAAGCAGCACATTGGTCAGACTTTCTGCTGAACCTTTGTTGGTTTCTGTTGCTTGCGACCACATTTTGTAGCAGATTGATCAGCGAAAGTTAGGCTGTGACCAGAGAGGTTTCCTTCAGCCAACAACCTCTTCCTGTTCACCTTCTTCCAGCATTGCTGACAACCTCCTTCTCACTGTGAGGTGAATAATATTCAACAGTACTAATAATTAACCCGCAGCCTCTGATCACTTGTGCCACTTTTTAGCACTGCGTTTCCTGAGCCAAAGGAGATTTGGCACGAAGCTTTGAAATTCAAATATTTCCCAATGTCTGCAGAGCCTTGTTTAAATATCATAATCACAGTCCCACCTGTGCCTGCGGCGTTCTGAAACTTCAGGTTGATGATGGGTACACCTTGCGTTTCACAGGATTATTGATCAACTGACTCACCCTCATCTTGCTTCGCTTATAATAGTTATAGACAGAGGAAGGGAGGTACCTGGGACTATCCCATTCATCTTCTCTACACCTGACAATCCCATCACAAACTCAAATAGCTCCCTGACTCCATTCTGCAGACTGGATATGGTGTAGCAAAGTGTGGAGACATGCATTTTGGCAGTAGGATTAAAGCGTAGACTATTTTCTAAATGGGGAGAGAATCCAGAAATCAGAGGTGCAAAGGGACTAGGGAGTGTTGGTGCAGGATTACCCTAAAGTTCATCTGCAAGTCGAATCAGTAGTAAAGAAAGCAAACTCAATGCTAGCATTTATTTCAAAAAGGCTTGTATACAAAAACAGGGATGTAATGGTGAGGCTCTATAATAGACAATAGACAATAACTGCCATTCGGCCCTTCGAGCCAGCACCGACATTCAATGTGATCATGGCTGATCATTCACAATCAGTACCCCGTTCCTCCCTTCTACCCATACCCCTAGACTCCGCTATCTTTAAGAGCTCTATCCAGCTCTCTCTTGAAAGCATCCAAAGAATTGGCCTCCACTGCCTTCTGAGGCAGAGAATTCCACAGATTCACAATTCTCTGACTGAAAAAGTTTTTCCTCATCTCCATTCTAAATGGCCTACCCTTTATTTTTAAACTGTGGCCCCTTGTTCTGGACTCCCCCAACATTGGGAACTTGTTTTTTGGATGACAAATAAAGATATCTTGAATCTTGAATCTCTTGAATGTTTCCTGCCTCTAACGTGTCCAATCCCTTCTTGATCCGAAACGTCACCCATTCCTTTGCTCCAGAGATGCTGCCTGTCCATTGAGTTACTCCAGCATTTTGTGTCTGTCTTCGGTTTAAACCAGCATCTGCTGTTCTTTCCTACACACCTTGTAGTTTTAGGTTGGCCTGACCTTGGAAAAAGATTATTATCATCGACCCTATTAATGCCCCGTATAATTCCACAAATTTCTATAAGGTCACGCCAGTCCAGCCTATCTAATCGCTCCTAATAACTTAAGCCTTTCGGTCTAGACAATACTTTGGCAAAACTGCATTTGGTGCTCAGATGTAGCCTCCTTAACATCAGCGAGACCAAAGGTAGACAGGCGACTGTTTCACCGAACATGTCCGCCAGGCCTGCTGGAGGTCTCAGTTGCTAAACACTTGCCTATTTTCATACTTGCCTATTTTCATCTTTTCATCTTTCTGTCTTTGGCCTTGAGATTGAGACCGTAAGCAAACTGGAAGAACAACTTATTCTGCTTGGGTAGTTTATAACCCATATTGAGTAGTTTACAACATTGAATTCTTTAGTTTCTAGTAAAACCCCACCATAGAAAGCATAGAAAGCGTTTTATCGGGATGCATCACAGCTTGGTTTGGGAACAGCTCCACCCAAGACCACAAGAAATTGCAGTGAATTGTGGACACAGCCCAGACCATCACACAAACCAACCTCCCTTCCATTGACTCCATTTATGCCTCACGCTGCCCCGGCAAGGCCAGCAGCATCATCAAGGACGAGTCGCACCCTGGCCACTCCCTCTTCTCCCCTCTCCCATCGGGCAAAAGGTACAGAAGTGTGGAAACGCACACCTCCAGATTCAGGGACAGTTTCTTCCCAGCTGTTATCAGGCATATCAATCATCCCACCACAACCAGAGAGCAGTGCTGAACTACTGTCTACCTCTGATGTCTCTCGGACTACCCTTGACCGGACTTATATCTTGCACTAAATGTTATTCCCTTATCATGTATACTGTAAATCGATCGATTGTAATCATGTATTGTCTTTCCACTGACTGGTCAGCGTGCAACAAATGCTTTTCACTGTACCTCGGTACACGTGACAATAAACTAAACTGAAACTGAAACTGAAACTGGTGTGCACACATTTCTCCCACCATCTCCCACCACCACCAGTCACCCTGTTCCTTTCCTCTCCATCATACACTCATCTCCCATCCCTGAATCCCTCTTTCCCTTCTCTCCTGTCCTCTTCCACCCATATCCCTCTCTGGTTTGACATTTTATTACTCTTCTTTTTTCCTTCTCTGATCCCCTTTCGTCTCCTTTTCACTTCTGCCCTTTGTCATTTCTCCACCCATCTGCCATTTACCTAGGGTTGC